>NC_067491.1:64737554-66085687 GCF_947179515.1 Apodemus sylvaticus | reverse complement strand
TGTTGTGTGTATGCCTAAGTGTGTAGCCTCAGAAGAGAATGCACAGGAGAGGTTTCTCTTGAAAGAATATGTCAGAATACCACGTTACAAGGAAATACAGTGTTGCAGAGTAAAGACAAATATGTACGTATTAGAATTACTTAAACTTTATGAGAAGAACTAACGCTCCGTAAAAAATTATCTTGTATTTCCTAAACAACAAGTTGATATTCATAAAGATTTGGTGTTGCGTGTATATCTAAGCTTGTAGCCGGAAAATAGAACACACAGGAATGTTTTCTCTCGAAAAAATATGTCAGAATTCCACGTTTTAAGGAAATCCCGCATCCTGCGAAATTACCTTGTTTTTTATAAACAACACGTTGTAACCCGAAAGCTTTGGTGTTGCGTGTATGTGTAAGGGTTCAGCCTCAAAAGAGAACGCACAGGATAGTTTTCTCTTGAAAGAATATGTAAGAATACCATGTAATAAGGAAATACAATGTTACAGAGTAAAGACAAATACGTACATATTAGAAATACTTAAAATTTACGAGAAGAAACAACACATCATGCAAAATTATCTTGTATTTCCTAAACAACACGTTGTAACTCGAAAAGATTTTGTGGTGCGTGTATGTCTAAGCATGTAGCCTCAAAAGCGAATGCACAGGAGAGTTTTCTCTCGAAAAAATATGTCAGAATACCACGTTTTAAGGAAAACCAGCATGGTACGAATTTATCTTGTTTTTCCTACAAAACACGTTGTAACTCGAAAAGCTTTAGTGTTGCGTGTATGTCTAAGCGTGTAGCCCCAAAAGAGAATGCACAGGAGAGTTTTCACTCGAAAGAATATGTAAGAATACCACATTACAAGGAAATACAGGGTTGCAGAGTAAAGAAAAATACGTACATATTAGAAATACTTAAACTTTTTGAGAAGAAATAACGCATCATACAAAATTATATTGTATTTCCTAAACAACACGTTGTAACTCAAAAAGATTTGTTGTTGCATGTATGTCTAAATGTGTATCCTCAAAGAGATCCCACAGGAGAGTATCCTCTCGAAAAATTATGTCAGAAAACTCCGTTGTAAGGAAATCCCGCATCGTGTGAAATTATCTAGTTTTTCCTAAACAACATGTTTTAACTCGAAAAGCTTTGGTGTTGCGTGTATGTCTAAGCGTGTAGCCTCAAATGAGAACGCACAGGAGAGTTTTCTCTCGAAAGAATATTAAGAAATCCACGTTATAACATAATACAGTGTTGCAGAGTAAAGACAAATATGTACGCAATTGAAATACTTAAAGTTTACGAGAAGAAATAACGCATCATGCACAATTATCTTGTTTTCCTAAACAACACGTTGTAACTCGAAAAGATTTGTTGTTGCATGTATGTCTAAACATGTATCCTCAAAGAGAACGCACAGGAGAGTATTCTCTCCAAAAAATATGTCAGAATACCACGTTTTAAGGAAATCCCGCATCATCTGTTTTTTCCCAAACAACTTGTTGTAACTCGAAAAGCTTTGGTGTTGCCTTTTTCTCTAACCGTGCAGCCTCAAAAGAGAACGCTCAGGAGAGTTTTCTCTCGAAAGAATATGTAAGAATACCATGTTATAAAGAAATACAGTGTTGCAAAGTAAAGACAAATACGAACGTATTTGAAATACTTAAAATTTACGAGAAGAAATAATGCATCATGCAAAATTATCTTGTATTTCCTAAACAACATGTTGTAACTCGAAAAGAATTGGTGTTGCGTGAATGTCTAACATGTAGCCTAAAAAAGTACCCACAGGAGAAGTTTCCCTCGAAATAATATG
Source organism: Apodemus sylvaticus (assembly GCF_947179515.1). NCBI lineage: Eukaryota > Metazoa > Chordata > Mammalia > Rodentia > Muridae > Apodemus > Apodemus sylvaticus. Next base: position 66,083,877 of record NC_067491.1, on the reverse strand, counting down.
TCATAATACCACGTTTTAAGGAAATCCTGCATCGTGCGAAATTATCTTGTTTTTCCTAAACAACACGTTGGAACTCGAAAAACTTTGGTGTTGAGTGTATGTCTAAGCGTGCAGCCTCAAAAGAGAATGCACAGGAGAGTTTTCTCTCGAAAAAATATGTCAGAATACCATCGTGCGAAATTATCTTGTTTTTCATAAACAACACGTTGGAACTCGAAAAACTTTGGTGTTGAGTGTATGTCTAAGTGTGTAGCCTCAAAAGAGAACGCACAAGAGAGTTTTCTCTCGAATGAATATGTAAGAATACAACGTTATAAGGAAATACAGTGTTGCAGAGTAAGGACAAATACCTACGTATTAGAAATACTTAAACTTTACGGGAAGAAATAATGCATCATGCGAAATTATCTTGTTTTTCCTAAACAAAGCGTTGTAACTCGCAAAGCTTTGGTGTTGCGTGTATGTCTAATCATGTAGCCTCAAAAGAGAACACACAGGAGAGTTTTATCTCGAAAGAATATGTAAGAATACCACGTTATAAGGAAATACAGTGTTCCAGATTAAGGACAAATATGTACGTATTAGAAATACTTAAACTTTACGAGAAGAAATAACGCATAGTGCAAAATTATCTTGTATTTCCTAAAAAACACGTTGTAACTCGAACAAAATTGGTGTTGCGTGTATGTCTAAACGTGTAGCCTCAAAGGAGAACCCACAGGAGAATTTTCTATCGAAAAATTACCTCATAATACCACGTTTTAAGGAAATCCTGCATCGTGCTAAATTATCTTGTTTTTCCTAAACAACACGTTGGAACTCGAAAAACTTTGGTGTTGCGTGTATGTCTAAGCTTGTAGCAGCAAAAGAGAACGCACAATAGAGTTTTCTCTCGAAAAAATATGTAAGAATACCATGTTATAAGGAAATACAGTATTGCAGAGTAAAGACAAATATATACGTATTAGAAATACTTAAAATGTACAAGAAGAAATAACGCATCATGCAAAATTATCTTGTATTTCCTAAACAACACGTTGTAACTCGAAAAGATTTGGTGTTGCGTGTATGAGTAAGCATGCTGCCTCAAAAGAGAATGCACAGAAAAGTTTTCTCTCAAAAAATATGTGAGAATACCACGTTTTAGGAAAATAACGCATCTTGCGAAATTATCTTGTTTTTCCTAAACAACATGTTGTAACTCGAAAAGCTTTGGTGTTGTGTGTATGTCTAAGCATGTAGCCTCAAAGGAGAATGCACAGGAGAGTTTTCTCTCGAAAGAATATGTAAGAATTCCACGTTATAACGTAATACAGTGTTGCAGAGTGAAGACAAATATGTACGTATTAGAAATACTTAAACTTTACGAGAATAAATAACGCATCATGCAAAATTATCTTGTTTTTCCTAAACAACACGTTGTAACTCGAAAAGATTTGGTGTTGAGTGTATGACTAAGCATGTAGCCTTAAAAGAGAACGCACAGGAGAGTTTTCTCTCGAAAAAATATGTCAGAATACCACGTTAAGGAAATCCAGCATAGTGCGATATTATCTTTTTTTTCCTAAACAACAAGTTTTAACTCGAAATGCTTTGGTGTTGTGTGTATGCCTAAGTGTGTAGCCTCAGAAGAGAATGCACAGGAGAGGTTTCTCTTGAAAGAATATGTCAGAATACCACGTTACAAGGAAATACAGTGTTGCAGAGTAAAGACAAATATGTACGTATTAGAATTACTTAAACTTTATGAGAAGAACTAACGCTCCGTAAAAAATTATCTTGTATTTCCTAAACAACAAGTTGATATTCATAAAGATTTGGTGTTGCGTGTATATCTAAGCTTGTAGCCGGAAAATAGAACACACAGGAATGTTTTCTCTCGAAAAAATATGTCAGAATACCACGTTTTAAGGAAATCCCGCATCCTGCGAAATTACCTTGTTTTTTATAAACAACACGTTGTAACCCGAAAGCTTTGGTGTTGCGTGTATGTGTAAGGGTTCAGCCTCAAAAGAGAACGCACAGGATAGTTTTCTCTTGAAAGAATATGTAAGAATACCATGTAATAAGGAAATACAATGTTGCAGAGTAAAGACAAATACGTACATATTAGAAATACTTAAAATTTACGAGAAGAAACAACACATCATGCAAAATTATCTTGTATTTCCTAAACAACACGTTGTAACTCGAAAAGATTTTGTGGTGCGTGTATGTCTAAGCATGTAGCCTCAAAAGCGAATGCACAGGAGAGTTTTCTCTCGAAAAAAATATGTCAGAATACCACGTTTTAAGGAAAACCAGCATGGTACGAATTTATCTTGTTTTTCCTACAAAACACGTTGTAACTCGAAAAGCTTTAGTGTTGCGTGTATGTCTAAGCGTGTAGCCCCAAAAGAGAATGCACAGGAGAGTTTTCACTCGAAAGAATATGTAAGAATACCACATTACAAGGAAATACAGGGTTGCAGAGTAAAGAAAAATACGTACATATTAGAAATACTTAAACTTTTTGAGAAGAAATAACGCATCATACAAAATTATATTGTATTTCCTAAACAACACGTTGTAACTCAAAAAGATTTGTTGTTGCATGTATGTCTAAATGTGTATCCTCAAAGAGATCCCACAGGAGAATATCCTCTTGAAAAATTATGTCAGAAAACTCCGTTGTAAGGAAATCCCGCATCGTGTGAAATTATCTAGTTTTTCCTAAACAACATGTTTTAACTCGAAAAGCTTTGGTGTTGCGTGTATGTCTAAGCATGTAGCCTCAAATGTGAATGCACAGGAGAGTTTTCTCTCGAAAGAATATGTCAGAATACCACGTTACAAGGAAATACAGTGTTGCAGAGTAAAGACAAATACGTACGTATTAGAATTACTTAAACTTTATGAGAAGAACTAACGCTCCGTAAAAAATTATCTTGTATTTCCTAAACAACAAGTTGATAGTCATAAAGATTTGGTGTTACGTGAATATCTAAGCATGTAGCCGGAAAATAGAACACACAGGAGAGTTTTCTCTCGAAAAATTATGTCATAATACCACGTTTTAAGGAAATCCCGCATCGTGCGTAATTATGTTTTTCCTAAACAACACGTGGTAACTCGAAAAGTTTGGTGTTGCATGTATGTGTAAGGGTTCAGCCTCAAAAGAGAATGCACAGGAGAGTTTTCTCTCGAAAGAATATGTAAGAATACCACGTTATAAGGAAATACAGTGTTGCAGAGTAAAGACAAATACATACGTATTAGAAATACTTAAATTTAGGAGAAGAAATAACGCGTCGTGCAAAATTATCTTGTTTTTCCTAAACAACACGTTGGAACTCGAAAAGATATGGTGTTGCATGTATGACTAAGCGTGCAGCCTCAAAAGGTAAACCACAGGAGAGTTTTCTCTCGAAAAAATATGTCAGAAAACCACGTTTTAAAGAAATAACGCATCATGCGAAATTGTCTTGCTTTTCCTAAACAACATGTTATAACTCGAAAAGCTTTGGTGTTGTGTGTATGTCTAAGCATGTAGCCTCAAAAGAGAACGCACAGGAGAGTTTTCTCTTGAAAGAATATGTTATAATTGCACATTATAACGGAATACAGTGTTGCAGAATAAAGACAAATATGTACATATTAGAAATACTTAAACTTTACGAAAAGAAATAACGCCTAATGGAAACTAATCTTGTTTTTCCTAAACAACACGTTGTAACTCGAAAAGACATGGTGTTGCGTGTATATCTAAATGTGTAGCCTCAAAAGGGAACCCACAGGAGAATTTTCTCTCGAAAAAATATGTAAGAATACCAGGTTTTAAGGAATTACCGCATCATGCGAAATTATCTTGTTTTTCCTAAACAAAACGTTGTAACACGAAAAGCTTTGTTATTGAGTGTATGTCTAAGCGTGTAGCCTCAAAAGAGAACGCACAGGAGAGTTTTCTCTCGAAAGAATATGTAAGAATACCACGTTATAAGGAAATACAGTGTTGCAGAGTAAACACAAATAAGTTCGTATTAGAAATACTTAAAATTTACGAGAAGAAATAATGCATCGTGCAAAATTATCTTGTTTTTCCTAAATAACACATTGTGACTCGAAAAGATTTGGTGTTGTGTGTATGTCTAAATGTGTAGCCTCAAAAGAGAATCCACAGGAGAATTTTCTCTTGAAAAAATTTGTCAGAATACCACGTTTTTAGGAACTCCTGCATCGTGGGAAAATTGTCTTGTTTTTCCTAAACAACACGTTGTAACTCGAAAAGATTTGGTGTTGCCTCTATGTCTATTCGTGTATCCTCAAAAGAGAACCCACAGGAGAATTTTCTCTCGACAAAATATGTAAGAATACAACGTTTTAAGGAAATCCCGCATCGTGGGAAATTATCTTGTTTTTCCTAAACAACACATTGTAACTCAAAAAGCTTTGGTGTTGCGTGTATGTCTTAGCGTGCAGCCTCAAAAGAGAACACATAGGAGAGTTTTCACTTGAAAGAATATGTAAGAATACCACGTTATAAGGAAATAGAGTGTTGCATATTAAAGACAAATACGTATATATTGGAAATACTTAAACTCTATGAAAAGAAATAACGGATCGTGCAAAATTATCTTGTTTTTCCTAAATAACACGCTGTAACTCAAAAAGATTTGGTTTTGCGTGTATGTCTAAACTTCTAGCCTCAAAAGAGAACGCACAGGAGAGTTTTCTTTTGAAAAAACATGTAAGAATACCCCGGTTTAAAGAAATCGCACATCGTGCGATATTATCTTGTTTTTCCAAAACAACAAGTTGTAACTTGAAAAGCTTTGGTGTTGCGTGTATGTATATGAGTGTAGCTTCAAAAGAGAACGCACAGGAGAGTTTTCTCTCGAAAGAATATGTAAGAATACCACGTTATAAGGAAATACAGTGTTGCAGAGTAAAGACAAATACATACGTACTGGAAATACTTAAACTTTATGAGAAGAAATAACGCATCATATAAATTATATAGTTTTTCCTAAACAACACGTTGTAACTCGAAAAGTTTTCATGTTTCGCCTATGACTAAGCATGTAGCCTCAAAAGATAATGCACAGGACAGTTTTCTCTCAAAAGAATTTATAAGAATACCAAGTGATATGGAAATACAGTGTTGCAGAATAAAGACAAATACATATGTATTAGAAATACTTAAACTTTATGAGAAGAAATAATGCATCGTACAAAATTGTCTTGTATTTCCTAAACTGCACGTTGTAACTCGGAAAGATTTGGTGTTGCGTGTATGTCTAAACATGTAGCCTCAAAAGAGAACCCACAGGAGAATTTTCTCTTGAAAAATATGTCAGAATACCACGTTTAAAGGAAATCCTGCATAGTGCAAAATTATCTTGTTTTTCCTAAACAACTCATCGTAACTCGATAAGCTTTGTTGTTGCTTGTATGTCTCAGCGTGTAGCCTCAAAATAGAATGGACAGGAGAGTTTTCTCTCGAAAAAATATGTCAGAATTCCACGTTTTAAGGAAATCCCGCTTCGTGCGAAATTATCTTGTTTTTCCTAACAATACGTTGTAACTCGAAAAGCTTTGGTGTTGTGTGTATGTCTAAGCGTGTAGCCTCAAAAGAGAATGCACAGGAGAGTTTCTCTCGAAAGAATATGTAAGAATACCACGTTATAAGGAAATACAGTGTTGCAGAGTGAAGACAAATATGTACGTATTAGAAATACTTAAACTTTACGAGAATAAATAACGCATCATGCAAAATTATCTTGTTTTTCCTAAACAACACGTTGTAACTCGAAAAGATTTGGTGTTGAGTGTATGACTAAGCATGTAGCCTTAAAAGAGAACGCACAGGAGAGTTTTCTCTCGAAAAAATATGTCAGAATACCACGTTAAGGAAATCCAGCATAGTGCGATATTATCTTTTTTTTCCTAAACAACAAGTTTTAACTCGAAATGCTTTGGTGTTGTGTGTATGCCTAAGTGTGTAGCCTCAGAAGAGAATGCACAGGAGAGGTTTCTCTTGAAAGAATATGTCAGAATACCACGTTACAAGGAAATACAGTGTTGCAGAGTAAAGACAAATATGTACGTATTAGAATTACTTAAACTTTATGAGAAGAACTAATGCTCCGTAAAAAATTATCTTGTATTTCCTAAACAACAAGTTGATATTCATAAAGATTTGGTGTTGCGTGTATATCTAAGCTTGTAGCCGGAAAATAGAACACACAGGAATGTTTTCTCTCGAAAAAATATGTCAGAATACCACGTTTTAAGGAAATCCCGCATCCTGCGAAATTACCTTGTTTTTTATAAACAACACGTTGTAACCCGAAAGCTTTGGTGTTGCGTGTATGTGTAAGGGTTCAGCCTCAAAAGAGAACGCACAGGATAGTTTTCTCTTGAAAGAATATGTAAGAATACCATGTAATAAGGAAATACAATGTTGCAGAGTAAAGACAAATACGTACATATTAGAAATACTTAAAATTTACGAGAAGAAACAACACATCATGCAAAATTATCTTGTATTTCCTAAACAACACGTTGTAACTCGAAAAGATTTTGTGGTGCGTGTATGTCTAAGCATGTAGCCTCAAAAGCGAATGCACAGGAGAGTTTTCTCTCGAAAAAAATATGTCAGAATACCACGTTTTAAGGAAAACCAGCATGGTACGAATTTATCTTGTTTTTCCTACAAAACACGTTGTAACTCGAAAAGCTTTAGTGTTGCGTGTATGTCTAAGCGTGTAGCCCCAAAAGAGAATGCACAGGAGAGTTTTCACTCGAAAGAATATGTAAGAATACCACATTACAAGGAAATACAGGGTTGCAGAGTAAAGAAAAATACGTACATATTAGAAATACTTAAACTTTTTGAGAAGAAATAACGCATCATACAAAATTATATTGTATTTCCTAAACAACACGTTGTAACTCAAAAAGATTTGTTGTTGCATGTATGTCTAAATGTGTATCCTCAAAGAGATCCCACAGGAGAATATCCTCTTGAAAAATTATGTCAGAAAACTCCGTTGTAAGGAAATCCCGCATCGTGTGAAATTATCTAGTTTTTCCTAAACAACATGTTTTAACTCGAAAAGCTTTGGTGTTGCGTGTATGTCTAAGCATGTAGCCTCAAATGTGAATGCACAGGAGAGTTTTCTCTCGAAAGAATATGTCAGAATACCACGTTACAAGGAAATACAGTGTTGCAGAGTAAAGACAAATACGTACGTATTAGAATTACTTAAACTTTATGAGAAGAACTAACGCTCCGTAAAAAATTATCTTGTATTTCCTAAACAACAAGTTGATAGTCATAAAGATTTGGTGTTACGTGAATATCTAAGCATGTAGCCGGAAAATAGAACACACAGGAGAGTTTTCTCTCGAAAAATTATGTCATAATACCACGTTTTAAGGAAATCCCGCATCGTGCGTAATTATGTTTTTCCTAAACAACACGTGGTAACTCGAAAAGTTTGGTGTTGCATGTATGTGTAAGGGTTCAGCCTCAAAAGAGAATGCACAGGAGAGTTTTCTCTCGAAAGAATATGTAAGAATACCACGTTATAAGGAAATACAGTGTTGCAGAGTAAAGACAAATACATACGTATTAGAAATACTTAAATTTAGGAGAAGAAATAACGCGTCGTGCAAAATTATCTTGTTTTTCCTAAACAACACGTTGGAACTCGAAAAGATATGGTGTTGCATGTATGACTAAGCGTGCAGCCTCAAAAGGTAAACCACAGGAGAGTTTTCTCTCGAAAAAATATGTCAGAAAACCACGTTTTAAAGAAATAACGCATCATGCGAAATTGTCTTGCTTTTCCTAAACAACATGTTATAACTCGAAAAGCTTTGGTGTTGTGTGTATGTCTAAGCATGTAGCCTCAAAAGAGAACGCACAGGAGAGTTTTCTCTTGAAAGAATATGTTATAATTGCACATTATAACGGAATACAGTGTTGCAGAATAAAGACAAATATGTACATATTAGAAATACTTAAACTTTACGAAAAGAAATAACGCCTAATGGAAACTAATCTTGTTTTTCCTAAACAACACGTTGTAACTCGAAAAGACATGGTGTTGCGTGTATATCTAAATGTGTAGCCTCAAAAGGGAACCCACAGGAGAATTTTCTCTCGAAAAAATATGTAAGAATACCAGGTTTTAAGGAATTACCGCATCATGCGAAATTATCTTGTTTTTCCTAAACAAAACGTTGTAACACGAAAAGCTTTGTTATTGAGTGTATGTCTAAGCGTGTAGCCTCAAAAGAGAACGCACAGGAGAGTTTTCTCTCGAAAGAATACGTAAGAATACCACGTTATAAGGAAATACAGTGTTGCAGAGTAAACACAAATAAGTTCGTATTAGAAATACTTAAAATTTACGAGAAGAAATAATGCATCGTGCAAAATTATCTTGTTTTTCCTAAATAACACATTGTGACTCGAAAAGATTTGGTGTTGTGTGTATGTCTAAATGTGTAGCCTCAAAAGAGAATCCACAGGAGAATTTTCTCTTGAAAAAATTTGTCAGAATACCACGTTTTTAGGAACTCCTGCATCGTGGGAAAATTGTCTTGTTTTTCCTAAACAACACGTTGTAACTCGAAAAGATTTGGTGTTGCCTCTATGTCTATTCGTGTATCCTCAAAAGAGAACCCACAGGAGAATTTTCTCTCGACAAAATATGTAAGAATACAACGTTTTAAGGAAATCCCGCATCGTGGGAAATTATCTTGTTTTTCCTAAACAACACATTGTAACTCAAAAAGCTTTGGTGTTGCGTGTATGTCTTAGCGTGCAGCCTCAAAAGAGAACACATAGGAGAGTTTTCACTTGAAAGAATATGTAAGAATACCACGTTATAAGGAAATAGAGTGTTGCATATTAAAGACAAATACGTATATATTGGAAATACTTAAACTCTATGAAAAGAAATAACGGATCGTGCAAAATTATCTTGTTTTTCCTAAATAACACGCTGTAACTCAAAAAGATTTGGTTTTGCGTGTATGTCTAAACTTCTAGCCTCAAAAGAGAACGCACAGGAGAGTTTTCTTTTGAAAAAACATGTAAGAATACCCCGGTTTAAAGAAATCGCACATCGTGCGATATTATCTTGTTTTTCCAAAACAACAAGTTGTAACTTGAAAAGCTTTGGTGTTGCGTGTATGTATATGAGTGTAGCTTCAAAAGAGAACGCACAGGAGAGTTTTCTCTCGAAAGAATATGTAAGAATACCACGTTATAAGGAAATACAGTGTTGCAGAGTAAAGACAAATACATACGTACTGGAAATACTTAAACTTTATGAGAAGAAATAACGCATCATATAAATTATATAGTTTTTCCTAAACAACACGTTGTAACTCGAAAAGTTTTCATGTTTCGCCTATGACTAAGCATGTAGCCTCAAAAGATAATGCACAGGACAGTTTTCTCTCAAAAGAATTTATAAGAATACCAAGTGATATGGAAATACAGTGTTGCAGAATAAAGACAAATACATATGTATTAGAAATACTTAAACTTTATGAGAAGAAATAATGCATCGTACAAAATTGTCTTGTATTTCCTAAACTGCACGTTGTAACTCGGAAAGATTTGGTGTTGCGTGTATGTCTAAACATGTAGCCTCAAAAGAGAACCCACAGGAGAATTTTCTCTTGAAAAATATGTCAGAATACCACGTTTAAAGGAAATCCTGCATAGTGCAAAATTATCTTGTTTTTCCTAAACAACTCATCGTAACTCGATAAGCTTTGTTGTTGCTTGTATGTCTCAGCGTGTAGCCTCAAAATAGAATGGACAGGAGAGTTTTCTCTCGAAAAAATATGTCAGAATTCCACGTTTTAAGGAAATCCCGCTTCGTGCGAAATTATCTTGTTTTTCCTAACAATACGTTGTAACTCGAAAAGCTTTGGTGTTGTGTGTATGTCTAAGCGTGTAGCCTCAAAAGAGAATGCACAGGAGAGTTTCTCTCGAAAGAATATGTAAGAATACCACGTTATAAGGAAATACAGTGTTGCAGAGTAAAGACAAATATGCACGTATTAGAAATACTTAAAATTTACGAGAAGAAATAATGCATCGTGCAAAATTATCTTCTTTTTCCTAAACAACACGTTGTGACTCGAAAAGATTTGGTGTTGCGTGTATGTCTAAATGTGTTGCCTCAAAAGAGAATCCACAGGGGAATTTTCTCTCAAAAAAAATCTGTCAGAATACTACGTTTTTAGGAAATCCTGCATCGTGCGAAATTATCTTGATTTTCCTAAACAACACGTTGTAACTCGAAAAGCTTTGGTGTTGCGTGTATGTCTTAGCGTGCAGCCTCAAAAGAGAACACACAGGAGAGTTTTCACTCGAAAGAATATGTAAGAATACCACGTTATAAGGAAATACAGTGTTGCATATAAAAGAGAAATACGTATATATTGGAAATACTTAAACTTTATGAGAAGAAATAACGGATCGTGCAAAATTATCTTGTTTTTCCTAAATAACACGCTGTAACTCAAAAAGATTTGGTGTTCCGTGTATGTCTACGCTTCTAGCCTCAAAAGAGAACGCACAGGAGAGTTTTCTTTTGAAAAAACATGTAAGAATACCCCGGTTTAAAGAAATCGCACATTGTGCGATATTAACTTGTTTTTCCTAAACAATATGTTGTAACTTGAAAAGCTTTGGTGTTGCGTGTATGTCTATGAGTGTAGCCTCAAAAGAGAATGCAGAGGAGAGTTTTCTCTCGAAAGAATATGTAAGAATTCCACGTTATAACTGAATACAGTGTTGCAGAGTAAAAACAAATGCGTAGGTATTAGAAATACTTAAACTTTACGAGAAGAAATAAGGCATCATGCAAAATTATCTTGTTTTTCTAAACAACACGTTATAACTCAAAAAGGTTTCGTGTTGCGTGTATGACTAAGCATGTAGCCTCAAAAGAGAATGCACAGGAGAGTTTTCTCTCGAAAAAAATATGTCAGAATACCACGTTATAAGGAAATACAGTGTTTTCTCTCCAATGAATTTGTAAGAATACCACGTTATAAAGAAATAAAGTGTTGCAGAGTAAAGACAAATATGTACGTTTTGGAAATACTTAAACATTACGAGAGGAAATAATGCATCATGCAAAATTATCTTGTTTTTCCTAAACAACACGTTGTCACTTGAAAAGCTTTGGTGTTGCGTGTATGTCTATGCGTGTAGCCACAAAAGAGAACGCACAGGAGAGTTTTCTCTCGAAAGAATATGTAAGAATACCGCGTTATAAGCAAATACAGTGGTGCAGTGTAAAGACAAATACGTACGTATTAGAAATACTTAAACTTTACTTGAAGAAATAACAAATCGTACAAAATTATCTTGTATATCCTAAACAACACGTTGTAACCTGAAAAGATTTGGTGTTGCTTGTAAGTCTAAAAGTGTAGCCTCAAAAGAGAACCCACAGGAGAATTTTCTCTAGAAAAAATATGTCAGAATACAACGTTTTAAGGAAATTCTGCTTCGTGCGAAATTATCTTGTTTTTCCTAACAACACGTTGTAAGTCGAAAAGCTTTGGTGTTGCGTGTATGTCTAAGCGTGTAGCCTCAAAAGAGAACGCACAGGAGAGTTTTCTCTCGAAAGAATATGTAAGAATACCACGTTATAAGGAAATACAGTGTTGCAGAGTAAACACAAATAAGTTCGTATTAGAAATACTTAAAATTTACGAGAAGAAATAATGCATCGTGCAAAATTATCTTGTTTTTCCTAAATAACACATTGTGACTCGAAAAGATTTGGTGTTGTGTGTATGTCTAAATGTGTAGCCTCAAAAGAGAATCCACAGGAGAATTTTCTCTTGAAAAAATTTGTCAGAATACCACGTTTTTAGGAACTCCTGCATCGTGGGAAAATTGTCTTGTTTTTCCTAAACAACACGTTGTAACTCGAAAAGATTTGGTGTTGCCTCTATGTCTATTCGTGTATCCTCAAAAGAGAACCCACAGGAGAATTTTCTCTCGACAAAATATGTAAGAATACAACGTTTTAAGGAAATCCCGCATCGTGGGAAATTATCTTGTTTTTTCCTAAACAACACGTTGTAACTCGAAAAGCTTTGGTGTTGCGTGTATGTCTTAGCGTGCAGCCTCAAAAGAGAACACATAGGAGAGTTTTCACTTGAAAGAATATGTAAGAATACCACGTTATAATGAAATACAGTGTTGCATATTAAAGACAAATATGTATATATTGGAAATACTTAAACTCTATGAAAAGAAATAACGGATCGTGCAAAATTATCTTGTTTTTCCTAAATAACACGCTGTAACTCAAAAAGATTTGGTTTTGCATGTATGTCTAAACTTCTAGCCTCAAAAGAGAACGCACAGGAGAGTTTTCTTTTGAAAAAACATGTAAGAATACCCTGGTTTAAAGAAATCACACATCGTGCGATATTATCTTTTTTTTCCAAAACAACAAGTTGTAACTTGAAAAGCTTTGGTGTTGCGTGTATGTATATGAGTGTAGCTTCAAAAGAGAACGCACAGGAGAGTTTTCTCTCGAAAGAATATGTAAGAATACCACGTTATAAGGAAATACAGTGTTGCAGAGTAAAGACAAATACATACGTACTGGAAATACTTAAACTTTATGAGAAGAAATAACGCATCATATAAATTATATAGTTTTTCCTAAACAACACGTTGTAACTCGAAAAGTTTTCATGTTTCGTCTATGACTAAGCATGTAGCCTCAAAAGAGAATGCACAGGACAGTTTTCTCTCAAAAGAATTTATAAGAATACCAAGTGATATGGAAATACAGTGTTGCAGAATAAAGACAAATACATATGTATTAGAAATACTTAAACTTTATGAGAAGAAATAATGCATCGTACAAAATTGTCTTGTATTTCCTAAACCGCACGTTGTAACTCGGAAAGATTTGGTGTTGCGTGTATGTCTAAACATGTAGCCTCAAAAGAGAACCCACAGGAGAATTTTCTCTCGAAAAATATGTCAGAATACCACGTTTTAAGGAAATCCTGCATAGTGCAAAATTATCTTGTTTTTCCTAAATAACACATTGTGACTCGAAAAGATTTGGTGTTGTGTGTATGTCTAAATGTGTAGCCTCAAAAGAGAATCCACAGGAGAATTTTCTCTTGAAAAAATTTGTCAGAATACCACGTTTTTAGGAACTCCTGCATCGTGGGAAAATTGTCTTGTTTTTCCTAAACAACACGTTGTAACTCGAAAAGATTTGGTGTTGCCTCTATGTCTATTCGTGTATCCTCAAAAGAGAACCCACAGGAGAATTTTCTCTCGACAAAATATGTAAGAATACAACGTTTTAAGGAAATCCCGCATCGTGGGAAATTATCTTGTTTTTTCCTAAACAACACGTTGTAACTCGAAAAGCTTTGGTGTTGCGTGTATGTCTTAGCGTGCAGCCTCAAAAGAGAACACATAGGAGAGTTTTCACTTGAAAGAATATGTAAGAATACCACGTTATAATGAAATACAGTGTTGCATATTAAAGACAAATATGTATATATTGGAAATACTTAAACTCTATGAAAAGAAATAACGGATCGTGCAAAATTATCTTGTTTTTCCTAAATAACACGCTGTAACTCAAAAAGATTTGGTTTTGCATGTATGTCTAAACTTCTAGCCTCAAAAGAGAACGCACAGGAGAGTTTTCTTTTGAAAAAACATGTAAGAATACCCTGGTTTAAAGAAATCGCACATCGTGCGATATTATCTTTTTTTTCCAAAACAACAAGTTGTAACTTGAAAAGCTTTGGTGTTGCGTGTATGTATATGAGTGTAGCTTCAAAAGAGAACGCACAGGAGAGTTTTCTCTCGAAAGAATATGTAAGAATACCACGTTATAAGGAAATACAGTGTTGCAGAGTAAAGACAAATACATACGTACTGGAAATACTTAAACTTTATGAGAAGAAATAACGCATCATATAAATTATATAGTTTTTCCTAAACAACACGTTGTAACTCGAAAAGTTTTCATGTTTCGTCTATGACTAAGCATGTAGCCTCAAAAGAGAATGCACAGGACAGTTTTCTCTCAAAAGAATTTATAAGAATACCAAGTGATATGGAAATACAGTGTTGCAGAATAAAGACAAATACATATGTATTAGAAATACTTAAACTTTATGAGAAGAAATAATGCATCGTACAAAATTGTCTTGTATTTCCTAAACCGCACGTTGTAACTCGGAAAGATTTGGTGTTGCGTGTATGTCTAAACATGTAGCCTCAAAAGAGAACCCACAGGAGAATTTTCTCTCGAAAAATATGTCAGAATACCACGTTTTAAGGAAATCCTGCATAGTGCAAAATTATCTTGTTTTTCCTAAACAACTCATCGTAACTCGATAAGCTTTGTTGTTGCTTGTATGTCTCAGCGTGTAGCCTCAAAATAGAATGGACAGGAGAGTTATCTCTCGAAAAAATATGTCAGAATTCCACGTTTTAAGGAAATCCTGCATCGTGCGAAATTATCTTTTTTTTTTCCTAAACAACTTGTTTTAACATGAAAAGCTTTGGTGTTGCGTTTTTTCCTAAGCGTGCTGCCTCAAAAGAGAACGCACAGGAAAGTTTTCTCTCGAAAGAATATGTAAGAATACCACGTTATAAAGAAATCAAGTGTTGCAGAGTAAAGATAAATATGTACGTATTGGAAATACTTAAGCATTACGAGAGGAAATAATGCTTCATGCAAAATTATCTTGTTTTTCCTAAACAACACGTTGTAACTTGAAAAGATTTGGTGTTGCCTGTATGTCTATGCGTGTAGCCTCAAAAGAGAATGCACAGTAGAGTTTTCTCTCGAAAAAATATGTAAGAATACCACGTTTTTAGGAAATCCTGCATCGTGCGAAATTATCTTGTTTTTCCTAAACAATACGTTGTACCTCGAAAAGATTTGTTGTTGCCTGTATGTCTATATGTGTATCCTCAAAAGAGAACCCACAGGAGAATTATCTCTCGACAAAATATGTAAGAATACAACGTTTTAAGAAAATCCCGCATCGTGGGAAATTATCTTGTTTTTCCTAAACAACACGTTGTAACTCGAAAAGCTTTGGTGTTGCGTGTATGTCTTAGCGTGCAGCCTCAAAAGAGAACACACAGGAGAGTTTTCACTCGAAAGAATATGTAAGAATACCACGTTATAAGGAAATACAGTGTTGCATATTAAGGACAAATACGTATATATTGGAAATACTTAAACTTTATGAGAAGAAATAACGGATCGTGCAAAATTATCTTGTTTCTCCTAAATAACACGCTGTAACTCAAAAAGATTTGGTGTTGCGTTTATGTCTAAGTTTCTAGCCTCAAAAGAGAACGCACAGGAACGTTTTCTTTTGAAAAAACATGTAAGAATACCCCGGTTTAAAGAAATCGCACATCGTGCGATATTATCTTGTTTTTCCTAAACAACACGTTGTAACTTGAAAAGCTTTGCTGTTGCGTGTATGTCTATGAGTTTAGCCTCAAAAGAGAACGTACAGGAGAGTTTTCTCTCGAAAGAATATGTAAGAATTCCACGTTATAATGGAATACAGTGTTGTAGAGTAAAAACAAATACGTAGGTATTAGAAATACTTAAACTTTACGAGAAGAAATAACGCATCATGCAAAATTATCTTGTTTTTCCTAAACAACAGGTTTTAACTCGAAAAGCTTTCGTGTTTCTTGTATGACTAAGCATGTAGCCTCAAAAGAGAACGCACAGGAGAGTTTTCTCTCGAAAAAATATGTCAGAATACCACGTTTTAAGGAAATCCAGTATTGTGCGAAATTATCTTGTTTTTCCTAAACAACACGTTTTAACTCGAAAAGCTTTGGTGTTGCATGTATGTCTAAGTGTGTAGCCTCGGAAGAGAACACACTGGAGAGTTTTCTCTTGGAAGAATGTGTCAGAATACCACGTTACAAGGAAATACAGTGTTGCAGATTAAAGACAAATACGTACGTAATAGAAATACTTAAACTTACGAGAAGAAATAAGGCTCCATACAAAATTATCTTGTATTTCAAAAACAACAAGTTGAAATTAGAAAAAAATTGGTGTTGCATGTATGTCTAAACATGTATCCTCAAAATAGAACCCACAGGAGAATTTTCTCTCGAAAAATATGCCAGAATTCTACGTTTTAAGGAAATCCCGTATCATGCGACATTATCTTGTTTTTCCTAAACAGCACGTTGTAACTCGAAAAGCTTTGGTGATGCGTGTATGTCTAAGCGTGTAGCCTCAAAAGAGAACACACAGGAGAGTTTTCGCTCGAAAGAATATGTAAGAATACCACGTTATATGGAAATAGAGTGTTGCAGAATAAAGACAAATAGGTACATATTAGAAGTACTTAACCTTTACGAGAGGAAATAACGCATTGTGCAAAATTATCATGTTTTTCCTAACAACACATTCTAACTCGAAAAGATTTGTTATCGCGTGTACGTCTAAGCTTGTAGCCTCAAAAGAGAACGCACACGAGAATTTTCTCTCGAAAAAATATGTCAGAATACCACGTTTTAAGGAAATCATGCATCGTGCGAAATTATCCAGTTTTTCCTAAACAACACGTTGTAACTCGAAAATTTTGGTGTTGTGTGTATGTGTGAGCGTGTAGCTCAAAAGAGCATGCACAGGAGAGTTTTTTCTCGAAAAAAATATGTCAGAATACCACGTTTTAAGGAAATCCAGCATTGTGCGAAATTATCTTGTTTTTCCTAAACAACAGGTTGTAACTTGAAAAAATATGGCGTTGCATGTATGACTAAGGGTGCAGCCTCAAAAGAGAATGCACAGGAGAGTTTTCTCTCGAAAAAATATGTCACAATACCATGTTTTAAGGAAATCCCGCATCGTGTGAAATTATCTTGTTTTTCCTAAACAACATGTTTTAACTCGAAAAGCTTTGGTGTTGCGTGTATGTCTAAGCTTGTAGCCTCAAAAGAGAATGCACAGGAGAGTTTTCTAATGAAAAAAATATGTCAGAATACAAGGTTTTAAAGAAGTCATGCATCGTGCGAATTTATCTTTTTTTTTTCCTAAACAACTTGTTGTAACTCGAAAAGCTTTGATCTAGAGTTTTTCTCTAAGCGTGCAGCCTCAAAAGAGAATGCACAGGAGAGTGTTCACTCGAAAGAATATGTAAGAGTACCACGTTATAAGGAAATATTGTGTTGCAGAGTAAAGACAAATACGTATATATTGGAAATAATTAAACTTTACCAAAAGAAATAACGCATCCTGCAAAATTATCTTGTTTTTCCTAAACAACACGTTTCAACTTGAAATGATTTTGTGTTACGTGTATATCTAAGCGTGTAGCCTCAAAAGAGAATGCACAGGAGATTTTTCTCTCGAAAAAATATGTCAGAATACCATGTTTTAAGGAAATCCAGCATCGTGCGAAATTATCTTGTTTTTCTTAAAGAACACGTTGTAACTCGAAAAGCTTTGGTGTTGGGTGTATGCCTAAGTGTGTAGCCTCAAAAGAGAATGCACAGGAGAGTTTTATCTCGAAAGAATATGTAAGAATACCACATTATAAGGAAAGACAGTGTTGCAGAGTAAAGACAAATGCGTACTTATTAGAAATACTGAAACTTACGAGAAGAAATAACGCATCGTGCAAAATTACCTTGTATTTCCTAAACAACAGGTAACTCGAAAGGATTTCGTGTTTCTTGTATGTCTAAGCATGTAGCCTCAAAAGAGAATGCACAGGAGAGTTTCCTCTCGAAAAAATATGTCAGAATACAACGTTTTAAGGAAATCCAGCATCGTGCGAAATTATCTTGTTTTTCCTAAACAATATGTTTTAACTCGAAAAGCATTGGTGTTGAGTGTATGTCTAAGTGTGTAGCCTCAAAAGAGAATGAACAGGAGAGTTTTCTCTCACAAGAATATGTACGAATACCACGTTATAAGGAAATACAGTTTTGCAGAGTAAAGACAAATACGTACATATTAGAAATACTTAAACTTTACGAGAAGAAATAATGCATCGTACAAAATTAGCTTGTATTTCCTAAACAACACGTTGTAACTCGAAAAGATTTGTTTTGGCGTGTATGTCTAAGCGTTTAGCCTCAAAAGAGAACCCACAGGAGAGTTTTCTGTCGAAAAATTTGTCAAAATACCACGTTTTAAGGAAATCCCGCATCGTGCGAAATTATCTTGTTTCTCTTAAACAACACGTTGTAACTCGAAATGCTTTGGTCTTCCGTGTATGCATAAGCATGTAGCCTCAAAAGAGAATGCACAGGAGAGTTTGCTTTGGAAAGAATATGTAAGAATACCACGTTATAAGGAAATACATTGTTGCAGAGTAAAGACAAATACGTACGTATTAGAAATACTTAAATTTACGAGCAATAATAACGCATCATAAAAAATTATCTTGTATTTCCTAAACAACACGTTGTAACTCGAAAAGATTTGGTGTTGCGTGTATGTCTAAACATGTAGCCGCAAAAGAGAACCCACAGGAGAATTTTACCTCGAAAAAATATTTTAGAATACCACGTTTTAAGGAAATCCTGCATCTTGCTAAATTATCTTTTTATTCCTAAACAACACGTTGTAACTCGAAAAGCTTTGGTGTTGCGTGTATGTCTAAGCGTGTAGCCTAAAAAGAGTACTCACAGGAGAGTTTTCTCTCAAAAAAATAAGTCAGAATATCATGTTTTAGGAAATCCCGCATTGTGCGAAATTATCTTGTTATTCCTAAACAACACTTTGTAACTCGAAAAGCTTTCGTGTTACGTGTATGTCTAATTGTGTAGCATCAAAAGGGAACGCACAGGAGAGTTTTCTCTCGAAAGAATGTGTAAAAATACCACGTTATAAGGAAATACAGTGTTGCAGAGTAAAGACAAATATGTAAGTATTGGAAATACTTAAACTTTACGAGAAGAAATAACGCATCGTGCAAAATTAACTTGTATTTCCTAAACAACAGATTGTAACTCGAAAAGATTTGTTGTTGTGTGTATGTCTAAATGTGTAGCCTCAAAAGAGACTGCACAGGAGAATTTTCTCTCGAAAAACTATGTCAGAATACCACGTTTTAAGGAAATCCAGCATCGTGCGAAATTATCTTGTTTTTCCTAAACAACATGTTTTAACTCGAAAAGCTTTGGTGTTGCGTGTATGTCTAAGTGTGTAGCCTCAAAAGAGAATGCACAGGAGAGTTTTCTCTCGCAAAAATATGTAAGAATACCACGTTACAAGGAAATACAGTTTTGCAGAGTAAAGACAAATACGTACATATTAGAAATACTTAAACTTTACGAGAAGAAATAATGCATCGTACAATATTATCTTGTATTTCCTAAACCACAAGTTGTAACTCGAAAAGATTTTTTGTGGCGTGTATCTCTAAGCCTTTAACCTCAAAAAAGAATGAGCAGGAGAGTTTACTGTCGAAAAAATATGTCAGAATACAAAGTTTTAAGGAAACACAGTGTTGCAGAGTAAAGACAAATACGTACATACTGGAAATACTTAAACTTTCCGAGAAGAAATAACGCATCGTGCAAAATTATCTTGTTTTTTCTAAACAACATGTTTTAACTCGAAAAGCTTTGGTGTTGTGTGTATGTCTAAGCGTGTAGCCTCTAAAGAGAACGTACCGGAGAGGATTCTCTCGAAAGAAAATGTAAGAATACCACGTTATAAGGAAATACAGTGTTGCAGAGTAAAGAGAAATATGTACTTATTAGAAAGACTTAAATTTTATGAGAAGAAATAACGCATCGTAAAAAATTATCTTGTATTTCCTAATCAACATGATGTAACTCGAAAAGATTTGGTGTTGGGTGTATGTCTAAACGTGTAGCCTCAAAAGAGAACCCACAGGAGAATTTTCTCTCGAAAAAATATATCTGAATACCACGTTTTAAGGAAATCCTGCATCGTGCTAAATTATCTTGTTATTCCTAAACAACATGTTGTAACTCGAAAAGCTTTGGTGTTGCTTGTATGTCTCAGCGTGTAGCCTCAAAAGAGAATGCACAGGAGAGTTTTCTCACGAAAAAATATATCAGAATACAACATTTTAAGGAAATACAGTGTTGCAGAGTAAAGACAAATACGTACATATTGGAAATACTTAAACTTTACGAGAAAAAAAACGCATCGTGCAAAATTAGCTTTGGTGTTGCTTGTATTTCTCAGCATGTAGCCTCATAAGAGAACGCACAGGAGAGTTTTCTCTCGAAAAAATATGGCAGAATACCACGTTTTAAGAAAATCCACTATCTTGCGAAATTATCTTGCTTTTCCTAAACAACATGTTGTAACTCGAAAAGCTTTGGTGTTGCGTATATATCTAAGTGTGTAGCCTCAAAAGAGAATGCACAGGAGAGTTTTCTCTCGCAAGAATATGTAAGAATACCACGTTACAAGAAATACAGTTTTGCAGAGTAAAGACAAATACGTACATATTAGAAATACTTAAACATTACAAGAAGAAATATGGCATCTTACAAAATTATCTACTATTTCCTAAACAACACGTTGTAACTCGAAAAGATTTGGTGTGGCATGTATGTCTAAGCGTGTAGCCTCAAAAGAGAATGCACAGGAGAGTTTTCTCTCGAAAGAATATGTAAGAATACCACGTTACAAGGAAATACAGTGTTGTAGAGTAAAGACAAATAAGTACATATTAGAAACACTTAAACATTAAGAGAAGAAATAAAGCATCGTACAAAATTATCTTGTATTTCCTAAACAACACGTTGTAACTCGAAAAGATTTGGTGTTGCGTGTATGTATAAGCATGTAGCCTCAAAAGAGAACGCACAGAAGAGTTTTCTCTCGAAAAAATATGTTAGAATACCACGATTTAAGGAAATCCCTCTTCGTGCAAAATTATCTTGTTTTTCTTAAACAAGACGTTGTAACTCGAAAAGCTTTGGTGTTGCTTATATGTCTAAGCGTGTTTCCTCAAAAGAGAACGCACTGGAGAATACTCTCTCGAAAGAAAGTATAAGAATACCACGTTATAAGGAAACACAGTGTTGCAGATTAAAGACAAATATGCTCTTATTAGAAATACTTAAACTTTATGAGAAGAAATAATGCATCGTTCAAAATTGTCTTTATTTCATAAACAACACATTGTAACTTGAAAAGATTTGGTGTTGTGTGTATGTCTAAACGTGTAGCCTCAAAAGAGAACACACAGGAGAATTTTCTTTCGAAAAAATATATCTGAATACCACGTTTTAAGGAAATCCTGCATCGTGCGAAATTATCTTGTTATTCCTAAACAACACATTGTAACTCGAAAAGCTTTGGTGTTGCTTGTATGTCTCAGCGTGTAGCCTCATAATAGAATGCACAGAAGAGTTTTCTCTCGAAAAAAATATGGCAGAATACCACGTTTTAAGGAAATCCTGCATCGGGCTAAATTATCTTTTTTTTTCTTAAACAACTTGTTGTAACTCGAAAAGCTTTGGTGTTGCGTTTTTGTCTAACTGTGCAGCTTCAAAAGAGAATGCACAGGACAGTTTTCTCTCAAAAGAATATGTAAGAATACCACGTTATATGGAAATACAGTGTTGCAGATTAAAGACAAATACATACAAATTGGAAATACTTAAACTTTATGAGAAGAAATAATGCATCGTGCAAAATTATCTTGTTTTTCCTAAACAACAAGTTGTAACTCGAAAAGATTTTGTGTACATGTATGTCTAAACTTGTAGCCTCAAAAGAGAATGCGCAGGAGAGTTTTCTCTCGAAAAATATTTCAGAATACCACGTTTTAATGAAATCCCGCGTCGTGCGAATTTATCTTGTTTTCCTAAACAACACGATGTAACTCGAAAAGCTTTGGTGTTATGTGTATGTCTTAGCCTGTAGCCTCAAAAGAGAATGTACAGGAGAGTTTTCTCTCGAAAAAATATGTCAGAATACCACGTTTTAAGAAAATCCAGTATCGTGCGAAAGTATCTTGATTTTCCTAAACGACTTGATGTAACTCGAAAAGCTTTGGTGTTTAGTTATTGTCTAAGCGTGAAGCCTCAAAAGAGAACACACTGAACAGTTTTCTCTCAAAAGAATATGTAAAAATACCACGTTATAAGGAAAAACAGTGTTGCAGATTAAAGACAAATATGTACTTATTGGAAATACTTAAAATTTACAAGAAGAAATAACGCATCGTTCAAAATTATCTTGTTTTTCCTAAACAACACGTTGTAACTCGAAATGATTTTGTGTTGCATGTATGTCTAAGATTGTAGCCTCAAAAGAGAACGCCCAGGAGATTTTTCTCTCCAAAGAATATGTCAGAATACCACGATTTAAGGAAATCCTGCATCCTGAGAAATTTTCTTGTTTTTCTTAAACAAGACGTTGTAACTCGAAAAGCTTTGTTGTTGCATGTATGTCTAAGCATGTAGCCTCAAAATAGAATGCACAGGAAAGTTTTCTCTCTAAAGAATATGTAAGAATACCACGCTATAAGGAAATACAGTATTGCAGAGTAAAGATAAATACGTACGTATTGGAAATACTTAAACTTTACAAGAAGAAATAAAACATCGTGCAAAATTATCTAGTTTTTCCTAAACAACACGTGGTAACTCGAAAAGATGTGGTGTTGCGTGTATGTCTAAGCATGTAGACTCAAAAGAGAACGCACAGAAGAGTTTTCTCTCGAAAGAATATGTAAGAATACCAAGTTACAAGGAAATACAGTGTTGCAGAGTAAAGACAAATACGTACATAATAGAAATACTTAAACATTAAGAGAAGAAATAAAGCATCGTAAAAAAATATCTTGTTTTTCCTAAACAACACATTGTAATTCGAAAAGATTTGGTGTTGCGTGTATGTCTAAGCTTGTAGCCTCAAAAGAGAACGCACAGGAGAGTTTTCCCTCGAAAACATATGTCAGAATACCACGTTTTAAGGAAATCCTGCATCGTGCGAAAGTATCTTGTTTTTTCTAAACAGCACGTTGTAACTCGAAAAGCTTTGGTGTAGCTTGTATGTCTCAGCGTGTAGCCTCAAAAGAGAAGACGCAGGAGAGTTTTCTCTCGAAAAGATATGTCAGAATACCACGTTTTATGGAAATCCTGTATTGTGCGAAATTATCTTTTTTTCCTAAAAAACATTTTTTAACTCAAAAAGCTTTGGTGTTGCGTGTATGTCTAAGTGTGTAGCCTCAAAAGAGAATGCACAGGAGAGATTTCTCTCGCAAGAATATATAAGAATACCTCGTTACAAGGAAATAGAATTTTGCAGAATGAAAACAAATACGTACATATTAGAAATACTTAAACTTTACAAGAAGAAATAACGCATCTTACAATATTATCTAGTATTTCCTAAACAACACGTTGTAACTCGAAAAGAATTGGTGTGGCGTGTATGTCTAATCGTGTAGCCTCAAAAGAGAACGCACAGGAGAGTTTTCTCTCAAAAGAATATGTAAGAATACGACGTTACAAGGAAATACAGTGTTGTTGAGTAAAGATAAATAAGTACATATTAGAAACACTTAAACATTAAGAGAAGAAATAAAGCATCGTACAAAATTATCTTGTATTTCCTAAACAACACGTTGTAACTAGAAAAGATTTGGTGTTGCGTGTATGTCTAAACATGTAGCCTCAAAAGAGAAAGCACAGAAGAGTTTTCTCTTGAAAAAATATGTCAGAATACCACGATTCAAGGTAATCGCGCACATAGTGAAATTATCTTGTTTTTCTTAAACAACACATTGTAACACGAAAAGATTTGGTGTTGCATGTATGTCTAGAGAGTTTTCTCTTGAAAGAATATATAAGAATACCATGTTATAAGGAAATACAGTGTTGCAGAATAAAGACAAATATGTATGTAAAGGAAATACTTAAACTTTACGAGAAGAAATAATGCATCATACAAAATTATCTTGTATTTCCTAAACAACATGTTGTAACTCGAAAAGATTTGGTGTTGCATGTATGTCTATGCATGTAGCCTCAAAAGAGAAAGGACAGGAGAGTTTTTTCTCGAAAAAAAATATGTAAGAATACCATGTTTTAAGGAAATCCTGCATCATTCGAAATTATCTTCTTTTCCCTAAACAACACGTTGTAACTCGAAAAGCTTTGGTGTAGCTTGTATGTCTCAGCGTGTAGCTTCAAAAGAGAACACACAGGAGAGTTTTCTCTTGAAAAAATACGTCAGAATACCACGTTTTAAGGAAATCCTGCATCGTGCGAAATTATCTTTTTTTTTTCCTAAAAAACTTGTTGTAACTCGAAAAGCTTTGGTGTTGTGTTTTTGTCTAAGCGTGCAGCCTCAAAAGAGAACGCACAGGAGAGTTTTCTCTCGAAAAATATGTAAGAATACCACGTTTTAAGAAAATCCAGTATCGTGCGAAAGTATCTTGTTTTTCCTAAATAACTTGCTGTAACTCGAAAAGCTTTGGTGTTGCGTTTTTTCTAAGCGTGCAGCCTCAAAAGAGAACGCACAGGACAGTTTTCTCTCAAAAGAATATGTAAGAATACCACGTTATAATGAAATACAGTGTTGCAGATTAAAGACAAATATGTAAATATTGGAAATACTTAAACTTTACAAGAAGAAATAACGCATCGTGCAAAATTATCTTGTTTTTCCTAAATAACATGTTGTAACTCGAAAATATTTTGTGTTGCGTGTATGTCTAAGCTTGTAGCCTCAAAGGAGAACGCCCAGGAGAGTTTTCTCTCATAAAAATATGTCAGAATACCATGTTTTAAGGAAATCCCGCATCGTGCGAAATTATGTTGTTTTTCCTAAACAACACGATGTAACTCAAAAAGCTTTGGTGTTCCGTGTATGTCTAAGTATGTAGCCTCCAAAGAGAATGCACAGGAGAGTTTTCTGATGAAAGAATATGTAAGAATACCATGTTATAAGGAAATACAGTATTGCAGAGTAAAGACAAATACGTACATATTGGAAATACTTAAACTTTACAAGAAGCAATAATGAATCGTGCAATATTACCTTGCTTTTCCTAAACAACACGTGGTAACTCGAAAAGATGTAGTGTGTTGTGTATGTCTAAGCGTGTAGCCTCAAAAGAGAACCCACAGGAGAATTTTTTCTCGGAAAAATATGTCAGAATACCACGTTTTAAGGAAATCCTGCATCGTGCAAAATTATCTTGTTTTTCCTAAACAACACTTTGTAATTCGAAAAGCTTTGGTTTTGCGTGTATGTCTAAGCGTGTAGCCTCAAAAGAGAACGCACAGGAGATTTTTCTCTCCCAAGAATATGTAAGAATACCACGTTGCAAGGAAATACAGTTTTGCAGAGTAAAGACAAATACGTACAAATTAGAAATACTTAAGCTTTAAGAGAAGAAATAACGAATCGTAAAATAATTATCTAGTATTTCCTAAACAACACGTTGTAACTTGAAAAGATTTCTTGTGGCGTGTATGTCTAAGCGTGTAGCCTCAAAAGAGAAGGCACAGGAGAGTTTTCTCTCGAAAGAATATGTAAGAATACCATGTTACAAGGAAATACAGTGTTGTAGAGTAAAGAAAATTAAGTACGTATCAGAAACACTTAAACATTAAGAGAAGAAATAAAGCATCATACAATATTATCGTGTATTTCCTAAACAACACATTGCAACTCGAAAAGATTTGGTGTTGCGTGTATGTCTAAGCATGTAGCCTCAAAAGAGAATGCACAGAAGAGTTTTCTCTAGAAAAAATATGTCAGAATACCACGATTTAAGGATATCCCGCATCGTGCGAAATTATCTTGTTTTTCTTAAACAAGAAGTTTTAACTCGAAAAGCTTTGGGGTTGCATGTATTTCTAAACGTGTAGCCTCAAAAGAGAACGCACAGATGAGTTTTCTCTTGAAAGAATATATACGAATACCATGTTATAAGGAAATACAGTGTTGCAGAGTAAAGACAAATACATACTTATTGGAAATAATTAAACTTTACGAGAAGAAATAAAGCATCGTGCAAAATTATCTTGTTTTTCCTAAACAACACATTGTAACTCGAAAAGATTTTGTGTTGCGTGTATGGCTATGGTTGTAGCCTCAAAAGAGAACGCCCAGGAGAGTTTTTTCTCCAAAAAAATATGTCAGAATACCACGTTTTAAGGAAATCCCGCATCGTCCGAAATTATCTTGTTTTTCTTAAACAACACGTTGTAACTGGAAAAGCTTTGGTGTTGCGTGTATGTCTAAGTGTGTAGCCTCAAAAGAGAACGCACAGAAGAGTTTTCTCACAAAAGATATGTAAGAATACCACGTTATAAGGAAATACAGTATTGCAGAGTAAAGACAAATACATACGTATTGGAAATACTTAAACTTTTCAAGAAGAAATAAAGCATCTTGCAAAATTATCTTGTTTTTCCTAAACAACACGTGGTAACTCGAAAAGATGTGGTTTTGCGTGTATGTCTAAGCATGTAGCCTCAAAAGAGAATGCACAGGATAGTATTCTCTCGAAGAATATGTAAGAGTACCACGTTACAAGGCAATACAGTGTTGCAGAGTAAAGACAACGACGTACTTATTGGAAATACATAAACTTTACGAGAAGAAATAAAGCATCGTGCAAAATTATCTTTTTTTTCCTAAACAACACGTTGTAACTCAAAAAGATTTTGTGTTGCGTGTATGTCTAATGTTGTAGCCTCAAAAGAGAACGCACAGAAGAGTTTTCTCTCGAAAAGATATGTCAGAATACCACGATTTTAGGAAATCCTGCATCGTTCAAAATTATCTTGTTTTTCTTCAACAACACGTTGTAACGCAAAAAGCTTTGGTGTTGTGTGTATGTGTAAGGGTTCAGCCTCAAAAGAGAACGCACAGGATAGTTTTCTCTCGAAAGAATATGTAAGAATACCACGTTATAAGGAAATACAGTGTTGCAGAGTAAAGACAACTATGTACGTATTAGAAATACTTAAAATTTAAGAGAAGAAATAATGCATCGTACAAAATTATCTGGTATTTCCTAAACAACATGTTGTAACTCGAAATGATTTGGTGTTGCGTGTATGTCTAAGCATGTAGCCTCAAAGGAGAATGCACAGGAGAGTTTTCTCTCGAAAAAATATGTCAGAATACCACGTTTTAAGGAAATCCTGCATCGTGTGAAATTATCTTTTTTTCCTAACAACACGTTGTAACTCGAAAAGCTTTGGTGTTACGTGTATGTCTAAGCGTGTAGCCTCAAATGAGAACGCACAGGAGAGTTTTCTCTCGAAAGAATATTAAGAAATCCACGTTATAACATAATACAGTGTTGCAGAGTAAAGACAAATATGTACGCAATTGAAATACTTAAAGTTTACGAGAAGAAATAACGCATCATGCACAATTATCTTGTTTTCCTAAACAACACGTTGTAACTCGAAAAGATTTGTTGTTGCATGTATGTCTAAACATGTATCCTCAAAGAGAACGCACAGGAGAGTATTCTCTCCAAAAAATATGTCAGAATACCACGTTTTAAGGAAATCCCGCATCATATGAAATTATCTGTTTTTTCCCAAACAACTTGTTGTAACTCGAAAAGCTTTGGTGTTGCCTTTTTCTCTAACCGTGCAGCCTCAAAAGAGAACGCTCAGGAGAGTTTTCTCTCGAAAGAATATGTAAGAATACCATGTTATAAAGAAATACAGTGTTGCAAAGTAAAGACAAATACGAACGTATTTGAAATACTTAAAATTTACGAGAAGAAATAATGCATCATGCAAAATTATCTTGTATTTCCTAAACAACATGTTGTAACTCAAAAAGAATTGGTGTTGCGTGAATGTCTAACATGTAGCCTAAAAAAGTACCCACAGGAGAAGTTTCCCTCGAAATAATATGTCATAATACCACGTTTTAAGGAAATCCTGCATCGTGCGAAATTATCTTGTTTTTCCTAAACAACACGTTGGAACTCGAAAAACTTTGGTGTTGAGTGTATGTCTAAGCGTGCAGCCTCAAAAGAGAATGCACAGGAGAGTTTTCTCTCGAAAAAATATGTCAGAATACCATCGTGCGAAATTATCTTGTTTTTCATAAACAACACGTTGGAACTCGAAAAACTTTGGTGTTGAGTGTATGTCTAAGTGTGTAGCCTCAAAAGAGAACGCACAAGAGAGTTTTCTCTCGAATGAATATGTAAGAATACAACGTTATAAGGAAATACAGTGTTGCAGAGTAAGGACAAATACCTACGTATTAGAAATACTTAAACTTTACGGGAAGAAATAATGCATCATGCGAAATTATCTTGTTTTTCCTAAACAAAGCGTTGTAACTCGCAAAGCTTTGGTGTTGCGTGTATGTCTAATCATGTAGCCTCAAAAGAGAACACACAGGAGAGTTTTATCTCGAAAGAATATGTAAGAATACCACGTTATAAGGAAATACAGTGTTCCAGATTAAGGACAAATATGTACGTATTAGAAATACTTAAACTTTACGAGAAGAAATAACGCATAGTGCAAAATTATCTTGTATTTCCTAAAAAACACGTTGTAACTCGAACAAAATTGGTGTTGCGTGTATGTCTAAACGTGTAGCCTCAAAGGAGAACCCACAGGAGAATTTTCTATCGAAAAATTACCTCATAATACCACGTTTTAAGGAAATCCTGCATCGTGCTAAATTATCTTGTTTTTCCTAAACAACACGTTGGAACTCGAAAAACTTTGGTGTTGCGTGTATGTCTAAGCTTGTAGCAGCAAAAGAGAACGCACAATAGAGTTTTCTCTCGAAAAAATATGTAAGAATACCATGTTATAAGGAAATACAGTATTGCAGAGTAAAGACAAATACATACGTATTAGAAATACTTAAAATGTACAAGAAGAAATAACGCATCATGCAAAATTATCTTGTATTTCCTAAACAACACGTTGTAACTCGAAAAGATTTGGTGTTGCGTGTATGAGTAAGCATGCTGCCTCAAAAGAGAATGCACAGAAAACTTTTCTCTCAAAAAATATGTCAGAATACCACATTTTAGGAAAATAACGCATCTTGCGAAATTATCTTGTTTTTCCTAAACAACATGTTGTAACTCGAAAAGCTTTGGTGTTGTGTGTATGTCTAAGCATGTAGCCTCAAAGGAGAATGCACAGGAGAGTTTTCTCTCGAAAGAATATGTAAGAATTCCACGTTATAACGTAATACAGTGTTGCAGAGTGAAGACAAATATGTACGTATTAGAAATACTTAAACTTTACGAGAATAAATAACGCATCATGCAAAATTATCTTGTTTTTCCTAAACAACACGTTGTAACTCGAAAAGATTTGGTGTTGAGTGTATGACTAAGCATGTAGCCTTAAAAGAGAACGCACAGGAGAGTTTTCTCTCGAAAAAATATGTCAGAATACCACGTTAAGGAAATCCAGCATAGTGCGATATTATCTTTTTTTTCCTAAACAACAAGTTTTAACTCGAAATGCTTTGGTGTTGTGTGTATGCCTAAGTGTGTAGCCTCAGAAGAGAATGCACAGGAGAGGTTTCTCTTGAAAGAATATGTCAGAATACCACGTTACAAGGAAATACAGTGTTGCAGAGTAAAGACAAATATGTACGTATTAGAATTACTTAAACTTTATGAGAAGAACTAACGCTCCGTAAAAAATTATCTTGTATTTCCTAAACAACAAGTTGATATTCATAAAGATTTGGTGTTGCGTGTATATCTAAGCTTGTAGCCGGAAAATAGAACACACAGGAATGTTTTCTCTCGAAAAAATATGTCAGAATACCACGTTTTAAGGAAATCCCGCATCCTGCGAAATTACCTTGTTTTTTATAAACAACACGTTGTAACCCGAAAGCTTTGGTGTTGCGTGTATGTGTAAGGGTTCAGCCTCAAAAGAGAACGCACAGGATAGTTTTCTCTTGAAAGAATATGTAAGAATACCATGTAATAAGGAAATACAATGTTACAGAGTAAAGACAAATACGTACATATTAGAAATACTTAAAATTTACAAGAAGAAACAACACATCATGCAAAATTATCTTGTATTTCCTAAACAACACGTTGTAACTCGAAAAGATTTTGTGGTGCGTGTATGTCTAAGCATGTAGCCTCAAAAGCGAATGCACAGGAGAGTTTTCTCTCGAAAAAATATGTCAGAATACCACGTTTTAAGGAAAACCAGCATGTTACGAATTTATCTTGTTTTTCCTACAAAACACGTTGTAACTCGAAAAGCTTTAGTGTTGCGTGTATGTCTAAGCGTGTAGCCCCAAAAGAGAATGCACAGGAGAGTTTTCACTCGAAAGAATATGTAAGAATACCACATTACAAGGAAATACAGGGTTGCAGAGTAAAGAAAAATACGTACATATTAGAAATACTTAAACTTTTTGAGAAGAAATAACGCATCATACAAAATTATATTGTATTTCCTAAACAACACGTTGTAACTCAAAAAGATTTGTTGTTGCATGTATGTCTAAATGTGTATCCTCAAAGAGATCCCACAGGAGAGTATCCTCTCGAAAAATTATGTCAGAAAACTCCGTTGTAAGGAAATCCCGCATCGTGTGAAATTATCTAGTTTTTCCTAAACAACATGTTTTAACTCGAAAAGCTTTGGTGTTGCGTGTATGTCTAAGCATGTAGCCTCAAATGTGAATGCACAGGAGAGTTTTCTCTCGAAAGAATATGTCAGAATACCACGTTACAAGGAAATACAGTGTTGCAGAGTAAAGACAAATACGTACGTATTAGAATTACTTAAACTTTATGAGAAGAACTAACGCTCCGTAAAAAATTATCTTGTATTTCCTAAACAACAAGTTGATAGTCATAAAGATTTGGTGTTACGTGAATATCTAAGCATGTAGCCGGAAAATAGAACACACAGGAGAGTTTTCTCTCGAAAAATTATGTCATAATACCACGTTTTAAGGAAATCCCGCATCGTGCGTAATTATCATGTTTTTCCTAAACAACACGTGGTAACTCGAAAAGTTTGGTGTTGCATGTATGTGTAAGGGTTCAGCCTCAAAAGAGAATGCACAGGAGAGTTTTCTCTCGAAAGAATATGTAAGAATACCACGTTATAAGGAAATACAGTGTTGCAGAGTAAAGACAAATACATACGTATTAGAAATACTTAAATTTAGGAGAAGAAATAACGTGTCGTGCAAAATTATCTTGTTTTTCCTAAACAACACATTGTAACTCGAAAAGATATGGTGTTGCATGTATGACTAAGCGTGCAGCCTCAAAAGGTAAACCACAGGAGAGTTTTCTCTCGAAAAAATATGTCAGAAAACCACGTTTTAAAGAAATAACGCATCATGCGAAATTGTCTTGCTTTTCCTAAACAACATGTTATAACTCGAAAAGCTTTGGTGTTGTGTGTATGTCTAAGCATGTAGCCTCAAAAGAGAACGCACAGGAGAGTTTTCTCTTGAAAGAATATGTTATAATTGCACATTATAACGGAATACAGTGTTGCAGAATAAAGACAAATATGTACATATTAGAAATACTTAAACTTTACGAAAAGAAATAACGCCTCATGGAAAATAATCTTGTTTTTCCTAAACAACACGTTGTAACTCGAAAAGATATGGTGTTGCGTGTATATCTAAATGTGTAGCCTCAAAAGGGAACCCACAGGAGAATTTTCTCTCGAAAAAATATGTAAGAATACCAGGTTTTAAGGAATTACCGCATCATGCGAAATTATCTTGTTTTTCCTAAACAAAACGTTGTAACTCGGAAAGCTTTGTTATTGAGTGTATGTCTAAGCGTGTAGCCTCAAAGAAGAATGCACAGGAGAGTTTTCTCTTGAAAGAATATGTAAAAATACCACGTCATAAGGATACAGTGTTGCAGAGTAAAGACAAATATGTACGTATTCGAAATACTTAAACTTTACGAGAAGAAATAACACATCGTAAAAAATTATCTTATATTTCCTAAACAACACGTTGAAACTCGAAAAGATTTGGTGTTGTGTGTATGACTAAGCATGCAGCCTCAAAAGATAATGCACAGGAGAATTTTCTCTCGAAAGAATATGTAAGAATACCACGTTATAATGAAATACAGTGTTGCAGAGTAAAGACAAATACATACATATTGGAAATACTTAAACTTTATGAGAAGAAATAAGGCATCGTGCAAATTTATCTTGTTTTTCCTAAAAACACCTTGTAACTCGAAACGATTTGCTGTTGCATTTATGACTAAGCCTGTAGCCTCAAAAGAGAACGCACAGGAGAGTTTTCTCTCGAAAAAATATGTCAGAATACCACTTTTTAAGGAAATCCAGCATTGTGCGAAATTATCTTGTTTTTCCTAAACAACATGTTTTAACTCGAAAAGCTTTGTGTTGCGTGTATGTCTAAGTGTGTAGCCTCAGAAGAGAACGCACAGGAGAGTTTTCTCTCGAAACAATATGTCTGAATACCATGTTACAAGGAAATACAGTGTTGCAGAGTAAAGACAAATGTGTACGTATAAGAAATAGTTAAAGTTTACGAGAAGAAATAACACTCCATAAAAAATTATCCTGTATTTCCTAAACAAAAACTTGAAATTCGAAAAGATTTGGAGTTGCGTGTATGTCTAAGCTTGTAGCCGCAAAAGAGAATGCACAGGAGAGTTTTCTTTCGAAAAAATATGTCATAAGACCACGTTTTAAGGAAATTCCGCATCTTGCGATATTATCTTGTTTTTCCTTAAAAACACATTGTAACTCGAAAAGCTTTGGTGTTGCGTGTATATCTAAGCATGCAGCCTCAAAAGAGAACGCACAGGAGAATTTTCTCTCGAAAGAATATGAAAGAATACCACGTTATAAGGAAATACAGTGTTGCAGAGTAAAGACAAATATGTACATATTGGAAATACTTAAACTTTACGAGAAGAAATAACACATCGTGCAAAATTATCTTGTTTTTCCTCAACAACTCATTGTAACTTGAAACGATTCGGTGTTACATGTATGTCTAAGCTGGTAGCCTCAAAAGAGAACACACAGGAGTGTTTTCTCTCGAAAAAATAAGTCAGAATACCACGTTATAAGGAAATACTGCAACGTGCGAAATTATCTTGTTTTTCCTAAACAAAATGTTGTAACTCGAAAAGCTTTGGTGTTGCATGTATGTCTAAGTGTGTAGCCTCAAAAGAGAATGCACAGGAGAGTTTTCTCTCCAAAGAATATGTAAGAATACCATGTTAAAAGGAAATACAGTGTTGCAGTTAAAGACAAATACGTACGTATTAGGTATACTTAAACTTTACCAGAAGAAATATCACATCATAAAATATTATCTTGTATTTCCTAAACAACACGTTGTAACTCAAAAAGATTTGGTGTTGCGTGTATGTCTAAGCCTGTAGCCTCAAAAGAGAATGCACAGGAGAGTTTTCTCTCGAGAAAATATGTCAGAATACCACGTTTTTAGGAAATCCAGCTTCGTGAGAAATTATCTGGTTTTTCCTCAACGTTGTAACTCAAAAAGATTTGGTGTTGCGTGTATGTCTACGCTTCTAGCTTCAAAAGAGAACACACAGGAGAATTTTCTCTCGAAAAAACATGTCAGAATACCCCGTTTTAAGGAAATCGCTCATCGTGCGAAATTATCTTGTTTTTCCTAAACAACACGGTGTAAATTGAAAAGCTTTGGTGTTGCGTGTATGTCTAAGCATGTAGCCAGAAACGAGAACGCACAGGAGAGTTTTCTCTCGCAAAAATATGTCAGAATACCACGTTTTATGGAAATCCAGCATCGTGTGAAAATATCTTGTTTTTCCTAAACAACACGTTGTAACTCGAAAAGCTTTGGTGTTGCGTATATGTGTAAGGATTCAGCCTCAAAAGGGAAGACACAGGATAGTTTTCTCTCGAAAGAGTATGTTAGAAAACCACATTACAAGGAAATACAGTGTTGCAGAGTAAAGACAAATACGTACATATTAGAAATACTTGTATGTCTAAACGTGTATCCTCAAAAAGAACCCACAGGAGAGTGTCCTCTCGAAAAATTATGTCAGAATACCACGTTTTAAGGAAATCCCTCATCGTGTGTAATTATCTTGTTTTTCCTAAACAACATGTTTTAACATGTAAAGCTTTAGCGTTGTGTGTATGTCTAAGTATGTAGCCTCAAAAGTGAACGCACAGGAGAGTTTTCTCTCGAAAGAATATGTAAGAATAGCACGTTATAAGGAAATACAGTATGGCAGAGTAAGGACAAATTCGTACGTATTAGAAATACTTAAACTTACGAGAAGAAATCCTGCATCATGCGAAATTATTTTGTTTTTCCTAAAAACATGTATTAACTCGAAATGCTTTGGTATTGCGTGTATGTCTAAGCGTGTAGCTTCAAAAGAGAATGCACAGGAGAGTTTTCTCTCGAAAGAACATGTAAGAATACCACGTTATAAGCAAATACAGTGTTGCAGAGTAAAGACAACTATGTATGTATTGGAAATACTTAACCTTTACTCGAAGAAATAACGCATCGTACAAAATTACCTTGTATTTCCTAAACAACACGTTGTAACTCGAAAAGATTTGGTGTTGCGTGTATGTCTAAGTGAGTAGCCTCAAAATAGAATGCACAGGAGAATTTTCTCTCATAAAAATATGTCAGAATACCACGTTTTAAGAATACCTCATTACAAGGAAATACAGTGTTGCAGAGTAAAGACAAATACGTAATTATTAGAAATACTTAACCTTTACTCGAAGAAATAACGCATCGTACAAAATTATCTTGTATTTCCTAAACAACACGTTGTAACTCGAAAAGATTTGGTGTTGCGTGTATGTCTAAGTGTGTAGCCTCAAAATAGAATGCACAGGAGAATTTTCTCTCGTAAAAATATGTCAGAATACCACGTTTTAAGAATACCTCATTACAAGGAAATACAGTGTTGCAGAGTAAAGACAAATACGTAAATATTAGAAATACTTAAACTTTACGAGAAGAAATAACACAGCGTACAAAATTATCCTGTATTTCCTAAACAACACGTTGTAACTCAAAAAGATTTGTTGTTGCGTGTATGTCTAAACGTGTATCCTCAAAAGAGAACCCACAGGAGAATATTCTCTCAAAAAATATGTCAGAATACCACATTTTAAGGAAAACCCGCATCGTGCGAAATTATGTTGTTTTTCCTAAACAACAAGTTTTAACTCTAAAAGCTTTGGTGTTACATGTATATCTAAGTGGGTAGCCTCAAAAGAGAATGCACAGTAGAGTTTTCTCTCGAAAAAATATGTCAGAATACCACGTTTTAAAGAAATCCCGCATCGTGCGAAATTATCTTGTTTTTCCTAAACAACATGTTTTAACTCGAAAAGCTTTGGTGTTACATATATGTCTAAGTGTGTAGCCTCAAAAGAGAACGCACAGGAGAGTTTTCTCTCGAAAGATTATGTAAGTATACCACGTTATAAGGAAATGCAGTGTTGCAGAGTAAAGACAACCATGTATATATTAGAAATACTTAAACTGTACGAGAAGAAATTATCTTGTTTTTCCTAACAACATATTTTAACTCGAAAAGCTTTGGTGTTGCGTGTATGTCTAAGCATGTAGCCTCAATAGAGGATGCACAGGAGAGTATTCACTTGAAAGAATATGTAAGAATAAAACGTTATAAGGAGATACAGAGTATCATATTAAAGACAAATACATACATATTGGAAATACTTAAACTTTATGAGAAGAAATAACGCATCGTGCGAAATTATCTTGTTTTTCCTAAATAACACGTTGTAACCTGAAAAGATTTGGTGTTGCGTGTATGTCTAAGCTTCTAGCCTCAAAAGAGAACGCACAGGAGAGATTTCTCTCAAATAAACATGTCAGAATACCCAGTTATAAGGAAATCGCACGTCGGGCTAAATTATCTTGTTTTTCCTAAATAAAACGTTGTACCTTAAAAATCTTTGGTCTTGCATGTATGTCTAAGCGTGTAGCCTCAAAAGAGAATGCACAGGAGAGTTTTCTCACGAAAAAAATATGTCAGAATGCAATGTTGTAAGGAAATCCTGCATCTTGCGAAATTATCTTTTTTTTTCCTACACAACACGTTGTAACTCGAAAAGGTTTGGTGTTGCGTGTATGTCTAAGCATGTAGCCTCAAAAGAGAATGCACAGGAGAGTTTTCACTCGAAAGAATATGTAAGAATACCACATTACAAGGAAATACAGTGTTGCAGAGTAAAGACAAATACGTACATATTAAAAATACTTAAAATTTATGAGAAGAAATAACGCATCATATTAAATTATGTTGTATTTCCTAAACAACACCTTGTAACTTGAAAAGATTTGTTGTTGCATGTATGTCTAAACGTGTATCCTTTGAGAACCAACAGGAGAATATTCTCTTCAAAAAATATGTCAGAATACCACGTTTTAAGGAAATCGCGCATCATGTGAAATTATCTTGTTTTTCCTAAACAACTTGTTGTAACTCCAAAAGCTTTGGTGTTGCGTTTTTCTCTAACCGTGTAGCCACAAAAGGGAACGCACAGGAGAGATTTCTCTCGAAAGAATATGTAAGAATTCCACGTTATCACGTAATACAGTGCTGCAGAGTAAAGACAAATATGTATGTATTAGAAATACTTAAACTTTAGGAGAAGAAATAACACATCAGGCAAAATTATCTAGTTTTTCCTAAACAACACGTTGTAACTCAAAAAGATACTGTGTTGAGTATATGACTAAGTGTGTAGCCTCAAAAGAGAACGCACAGGAGAGTTTTATCTGGAAAAAATATGTCAGAATACCACGTTTTAAGGAAATCCAGCATCGTGCGATATTATCTTGTTTTTCCTACACAACACGTTGTAACTCGAAAAGCTTTGGTGTTGCGTGTATGTCTAAGCGTGTAGCCTCAAAAGAGAATGCACAGGAGAGTTTTCACTCGAAAGAATATGTAAGAATAGCACATTACAAGGAAATACAGTTTTGCAGAGTAAAGACAAATACGTACATATTAAAAATACTTAAAATTTATGAAAAGAAATAACGCATCGTACAAAATTATCTTGTATTTCCTAAACAACACGTTGTAACTCGAAAAGATTTGTTGTTGCGTGTATATCTATACGTGTATCCTCAAAGAGAACCCACAGGAGAGTATTATCTCAAAAAAATATTTCAGAATACCACGTTTTAAGGAAATCACGCATCATGTGAAATTATCTTGTTTTTCCTAAACAACACGTTGGAACTCGAAAAACTTTGGTGTTGCGTGTATGTCTAAGCATGTAGCCGCAAAAGAGAATGCACAGGAGAGTTTTCTCTTGAAAAAATAAGTAAGAATACCATGTTATAAGGAAATAGAGGGTTGCAGAGTAAAGACAAATATGTACGTAATAGAAATACTTAAAATTTACAAGAAGAAATAACGCATCATGCAAAATGATCTTGTTTTTCCTAAACAATACGTTGTAACTGGAAAAGATTTTATGTTGCGTGTATGGTAAAGCATGTTATCTCAAAAGAGAATGCACAGGAGAATTTTCTCTTGAAAAAATAAGTCATAATACCACGTTTCATGGAAATCCTGCATCGTGCGAAATTATCTTGTTTTTGCTAAACAACACGTTGCAACACTAGAAACTTTGGTGTTGCGTGTATGTCTAAGCGTGTAGCCGCAAAAGAGAACGCACAGGAGAGATTTCTCTCGAAAGAATATGTAAAAATACCACATTATAAAAAATACAGTGTTGCAGAGTAAACACAAATATGTACGTATTAGAAATACTTAAACTTTACTAGAAGAAATAACACGTCATGCAAAATTATCTGGTTTTTCCTAAACAACACGTTGTAACTCGAAAAGATATGGTGTTGCATGTATGTCTAAGCGTGTAGCCTCAAAAGAGAATGCACAGGAGAGTTTTCTCTCGAAAGAATATGTAAGAATACCACGTTATAAGGAAATACAGTGTTGCATATTAAAGACATAAACGTACATATTGGAAATACTTCAACTTTATGAGAAGAAATAACGCATAGCGCATAATTATCTATTTTTTCCTAAATAACACGTTATAACTCGAAGAGATTTGGGGTTGCGTGTATGTCTAAGCATGTAGCCTCAAAAGAGAACGCACAGGAGAGTTTTCTCTTGAAAAAACCTGTCAAAATACCCCGTTTTAAGGAAATCGCTCATCTTGCGAAATTATCTTTTTTTTTCCTAAACAACACTTTGTAACTTGAAAAGATTTGGTGTTGCATGTATGCCTAAGCATGTAGCCTCAAAAGAGAACGCACAGGAGCGTTTTCTCTCGAAAGAATATGTCAGAATACCACGTTTTAAGGAAATACAGTGTTGCAGAGTAAAGACAAATACGTACGTATTGGAAATACTTAAACTTTACGAAAAGAAATAACGCATCGTTCAAAATTATCTTGAATATCCTAAACAACACATTGTAACCTGAAAAGATTTGGTGTTGCTTGTAAGTCTAAATGTGTAGCCTCAAAAGAGAACCCACAGGAGAATTTTCTCTCCAAAAAATATGTCAGAATACCACGTTTTAACGAAATCCCGCATCATGCTAAATTATTTTGTTTTTCCTAAACAACATGTTATAACTCGAAAAGCTTTGGTGATGCGTGTATGTCTAAGCATGTAACCTCAAAAGAGAACGAAGAGGAGAGTTTTCTCTCGAAAGAATATGAAAGAATACCACGTTATAAGGAAATACAGTGTTGCAGAGTAAAGACAAATACGTACGTATTAGAAATACTTAAATTTACGAGAAGAAATAATGCATTGTGCAAAATTATCTTGTTTTTCCTAAACAACACGTTGCAACTAGAAAAGATTTGGTGTTGCGTGTATGTGTAAATGTATAGCTTCAAAGGAGAACCCACAGGAGCATTTTCTCTCGAAAAAATATATCAGAATACCACGTTTTAATGAAATACCGCATCATGCGAAATTATCTTGTTTTTCTTAAACAACACGTTGTAACTCGAAAATCTTTGGTGTTACATTTATGTCTAAGCATGTAGCCTCAAAAGAGAACACACAGGAGAGTTTTCTCTCGAAAGAATATGTAAGAATTCCACGTTATAACGGAATACAGTGTTGCAGAGTAAAAACAAATAAGTACGTATTAGAAATACTTAATCTTTACTAGAAGAAATAACGCATCATGCAAAATTATCTTGTTTTTCCTAAACAACACGTTGTAACTTGAAAAGATTTGGTATTGCGTGTATGACTAAGCGTGTAGCCTCAAAAGAGAATGCCCAGGAGATTTTTCTCTCTAAAAAAATGTCAGAATATGACGTTTTAAGGAAATCCGGCATTGTGTGAATTTATCTTGTTTTTCCTAAACAACACGTTTTAACTCAAAAAGCTTTGTGTTGCGTGTATGTGTAAGTGTGTAGCCTCAGAAGAGAACGCACAGGAGAGTTTTCTCTCGAAAGAATATGTAAGAATACCACGTTATAAGGAAATACAGTGTTGCAGAGCAAAGACAAATATGTACCTATTAGAAATACTTAAAATTTACGAGATGAAATAATGCATCGTGCAAAATTATCTTATTTTTCCTAAACAACACCTTGTAACTCGAAAAGATTTGGTGTTGCGAGTATGTCTAAGCGTGTAGTCTCAAAAGAGAATGCACATTAGAGTTTTCTCTCGAAAAAATATGTCAGAATACCAATTTTAAGGAAATCGCGCATGGTGTGATATTATCTTCTTTTTCTTAAACAACACGTTGTAACTCGAAAAGCTTTGGTGTTGCGTGTACGTCTAAGCATGCAGCCTCAAAAGAGAATGCACAGGAGAGTTTTCTCTCGAAAGAATATGTAAGAATACCACGTTTTACGGAAATCCAGCATCTTGCGAAATTATCTTGTTTTTCCTTAACAACACGTTGTAACTCGAAAAGCTTTGGAGTTGCGTGTGCGTCTAAGCGTGTAGCCTCAAAAGTGAACGCACAGGAGAATTTTCTCTTGAAAGAATATGTAAGAATACCACGTTATAAGGATATAAAGTGTTGCAGAGTAAAGACAAATATGTACGTATTAGAAATACTTAAAATTTACGAAAAGAAATAATGCATCGTGCAAAATTATCTTCTTTTTCCTAAACAACACGTTGTAACACGAAAAGATATGGTGTTGCATGTATGACTAAGCGTGCAGCCTCAAAAGAGAACGCGCAGGAGAGTTTTCTCCCGAAAAAATATGTCACAATACCACGTTTTAAGGAAATCACTCATCGTGTGAAATTATCTTGTTTTTCCTAAACATGTTTTAATTCGAAAAGCTTTGGTGTTGCGTGTATGTCTAAGTGTGTAGCCCCAAAAGAGAACGCACAGGAGAATTATCTCTCGAAAGAATATGTAAGAATACCACGTTATAAGGAAATAAAGTGTTGCAGAGTAAGGACAAATATGTACGTATTAGAAATACTTAAACTTTTCGAGAAGAAATAACGCATCATGCGAAACTATCTTGTTTTTCCTAAACAAAACGTTGTAACTCGAAAAGCTTTGTTGTTGCGTGTATGTCTAAGCATGTAGCCTCAAAAGAGAACCGACAGGAGAATTTTCTCTCCAAAAAATATGTCAGAATACCACGTTTTAAGAAAATCCCGCATCGTGCGAAATTATCTTGTTTTTCCTAAACAACAAGTTGTAACTCGAAAAGATTTGGTGTTGCGTGTATGTCTAAGCGTGTAGCCTCAAAAGAGAACAAAGAGGAGAGCTTTCTCTCGAAAGAATATGAAAGAATACCATGTTCTCAGGAAATACAGTGTGGCAGAGTAAAGAAAAATACGTACGTATTAGAAATACTTAAAATTTAAAGAAGAAATAATGCATCTTGAAAATTATCTTGTTTTTCCTAAACAACACGTTGTAACTCGAAACGCTTTGGTGTTGCGTGTATGTCTAAATGTGTAGCCTCCAAAGAGAACCGACAGGAGAATTTTCTCTAAAAAATATGTCAGAATTCCACGTTTTAAGGAAATACCGCATCATGCGATATTATCTTGTTTTTCCTAAACAACACATTGTAACTCGAAAAGCTTTGGTGTTGCGTGTATGTCTAAGCATGTAGCCTTAAAAGAGAATGCACGGGAGAGTTTTCTCTCAAAAGAATATGTAAGAATTCCACGTTATAACAGAATACAGTGTTGCAGAGTAAAAACAAATACGTACGTATTAGAAATACTTAAACTTTACTAGAAGAAATAATGCATCATGCGAAATTATCTTGTTTTTCCTAAACCAAACGTTGTAACTCACAAAGCTTTATTGTTGCGTGTATGTCTAAGCGTGTAGCCTCAAAGGAGAATGTGCAGGAGAGATTTCTCTCGAAAAAATATGTCAGAATACCACGTTTTAAGGAAATCCATCCTTGTGCGATATTATCTTGTTTTTCCTAAACAACACGTTTTAACTTGAAAGCTTTGTGTTGCGTGTATGTCTAAGTGTGTAGCCTCAGAAGAGAACGCACAGGAGAGTTTAATCTTGAAACAATATATCAGAATACCATGTTACAGGGAAATACAGTGTTGCAGAGTAAAGACAAATACGTACGTATCAGAAATAGTTAAAGTTTACGAGAAGAAATAATGCTCTGTACAAAATTATCTTGTATTTCCTATACCACAAATTGAAATTCGAAATGATTTGGAGTCGCGTGTATGTCTAAGCTTGTAGCCGCAAAAGAGAACGCACAGGAGAGTTTTCTCTCGAAAAAATATGTCAGAATAACATGTTATAAGGAAATACAGTGTTGCAGAGTAAAGACAAATACGTACGTATTGGAAATACTTAAACTTTACGAGAAGAAATAATGAATCGTTCAAAATTATCTTGAATATCCTAAACAACACATTGTAACCTGAAAAGATTTGGTGTTGCTTGTAAGTCTAAATGTGTAGCCTCAAAAGAGAACCCACAGGAGAATTTTCTCTCCAAAAAATATGTCAGAATACCACGTTTTAACGAAATCCCGCAT
The DNA here is from genome assembly GCF_947179515.1 of Apodemus sylvaticus. NCBI lineage: Eukaryota > Metazoa > Chordata > Mammalia > Rodentia > Muridae > Apodemus > Apodemus sylvaticus. The sequence continues at coordinate 66,041,827 of NC_067491.1, read as the reverse complement.
CATGCTAAATTATTTTGTTTTTCCTAAACAACACGTTATAACTCGAAAAGCTTTGGTGTTGCGTGTATGTCTAAGCGTGTAACCTCAAAAGAGAATGAAGAGGAGAGTTTTCTCTCGAAAGAATATGAAAGAATACCACGTTATAAGGAAATACAGTGTTGCAGAGTAAAGACAAATATGTACGTATTTGAAATACTTAAAATTTACGAGAAGAAATAATGCATCGTGCAAAATTATCTTGTTTTTCCTAAACAACACGTTGTAACTAGAAAAGATTTGGTGTTGCGTGTATGTGTAAATGTGTAGCTTCAAAGGAGAACCCACAGGAGAATTTCCTCTCGAAAAAAATGTCAGAATACCAAGTTATAAGGAAATACCGCATTATGCGAAATTATCTTGTTTTTCCTAAACAACACGTTGTAATTCGAAAAGCTTTGAAGTTGCGTGTATGTCTAATCGTGTAGTCTCAAATAGAACGCACAGGAGAGATTTCTCTCGAAAGAATATGTAAGAAATCCGCGTTATAACGGAATACAGTGTTGCAGAGTAAAGACAAATTCGAACGTATTAGAAATACTTAAACTTTACGAGAAGAAATATCGCATCATGCAAAATTATCTTGTTTTTCCTAAACAACACGTTGTAATTCGAAAAGATTTGGTGATGCGTGTATGACTAAGCGTGTAGCCTCAAAAGAGAATGCAAAGAAGATATTTCTCTCGAAAAAATATGTCAGAATACCACTTTTTAAGGAAATCCAGCATTGTGCGATATTATCTTGTTTTTCCTAAACAACACGTTTTAAATCGAAAAGCTTTGGTGTTGCGTGTATGTCTAAGTGTGTAGCCTCAGAAGAGAATGCACAGGAGAGTTTTCACTCGAAAGAATATGTCAGAACACCATGTTATAAGGAAATACAGTGTTGCAGAGTAAAGACAAATACGTATGTATTAGAAATACTTAAACGTTACGAGAAGAAATAACTCATCGTACAAAATTATCTTGTATTTCCTAAACAAGACGTTGTAACTCAAAAAGATGTGGAGTTGCATGTATGTCCAAGCATGTAGCCTCAAAAGAGAACGCACAGGAGAGTTTTAACTCGAAAGAATATGTAACAATACCTCATTATAAGGAAATACACTATTGCAGATTAAAGACAAATACATACATATTGGAAATACTTAAACTTTATGAGAAGAAATAACGCATCGTGCAAAATTATCTTGTTTTTCCTAAATAACACGATGTAACTGAAAAAGATTTGGTGTTGCGTGTATGTCAAAGCTTCTAGCCTCAAAAGAGTACGCACAGGAGAGTTTTCCCTCGAAAAAAATATGTCAGAATAAACCGTTTTAAGGAAATCGCAGATCAAGTTAAATTATCTTCTTTTTCCTAAACAACACCTTGTAACTTGAGAGGTTTTGGTGTTGCGTGTATGTCTAAAGGTGTAGCCTCAAAAGAGAACGCACAGGAGAGTTTTCACTCGAAAGATTATGTAAGAATACCACGTTATAAGGAAATACAGTATTGCAGATTAAAGAAAAATACGTACATATTAGAAATACTTAAACACTATGAGAAGAAATAATGCATCATGCAAAATTATCTTGTTTTTCCTAAATAACACGTTGTAACTCAGAAAGATTTGGTGTTGCGTGTATGCCTAAGCTTCTAGGCTCTAAAGAGAATGCACAGGAGAGTTTTCTCTCGAAAAAACATGTCAGAATACCCCGTTTAAGGAAATTACGCATCGTGCGAATTTATCTTTTTGTTCCTAAACAACACGTTGTAACTTGAAAAGCTTTGATGTTGCGTGTATGTGTAAGCGTGTAGCCTCAAAAACTAAGGAAGAGGAGATTTTTCTCTCTAAAGAATATGTAAGAATACCACGTTATAAGGAAATACAGTGTTGCAGAGTAAAGACAAATATGTACGTATTAGAAATACTTAAAATTTACGAGAAGAAATAATCTATTGTGAAAATTATCTTGTTTTCCCTAAAAAAACACTTTGTAACTCGAAAGGATTTGGTGTTGCGTGTATGTCTAAATGTTTAGGCTCAAAAGAGAACCCACAGGAGAATTTTCTCTCAAAAAAATATGTCAGAATAACACGTTTTAAGGAAATATCGCATCGTGCGAAATTATCTTGTTTTTCCTAAAGAACACGTTGTAAGTCAAAAAGATTTGGTGTTGCGTTTATGTCTAAGCATGTAGCCTCAAAAGAGAACGCACAGGAGAGTTTTCTCTCGAAAGAATATGTAAGAATTCCACGTTATAACGAAATACAGTGTTGCAGAGTAAAAACAAATACCTACGTATAAGAAATACTTAAACTTTACGAGAAGAAATAATGCTCCTTACAAAATTATCTTGTATTTCCTAAACAACAAGTTGAAATTCGAAAAAATTTGGTGTTGCGTGTATGTCTAAGCTTCTAGCCGCAAAAGAGAACACAAAGGATAGTTTTCTATCGAAAAAATATATCAGAATACCACGTTTTAAGGAAATCCCGCATCCTGCGAAATTATCTTGTTTTTCCTAAACAATACATTGTAACACGGAAAGATTTGGTGTTGCGTGTATGTATAAGGGTGCAGCCTCAAAAGAGAACTCACAGGAGAGGTTTCTCTCGAAAGAATATGTAAGAATACCATGTTTTAAGGAAATCTCGGCATCTTGGGAAATTATCTTGTTTTTCCTTAATAACACGTTGTAACTCGAAAAGCTTTGGTGTTGCGTGTATGTCTAAGCGTGCAGCCTCAAAAGAGAACGCACAGGACAGTTTTCTTTCGAAAGAATATGTAAGAATACCACGTTATAAGGAAATACAGTGTTGCAGAGTAAAGACAAATACGTACGTATTGGAAATACTTAAACTTTATGAGGAGAAATAATGCTTCGTGCAATATTATCTTGTATTTCCTAAACAACAAGTTGAAATTCGAAAAGAATTGGTGTTGCGAGTATGTCTAAGCTTGTAGCCACAAAAGAGAATGCACAGGAGAGTTTTCTCTCGAAAAAATATGTCAGAATACCACGTTTTAAGGAAATCCCGCATGGTGCGAATTTATCTTGTTTTTCCTAAACAACACGTTGTAACTCGAATTGTTTTGGTGTTGCGTGTATGTCTAAGGGTACAGCCTAAAAAGAGAACGACAGGAGAGTTTTCTATCCAAAGAATATATAAGAATACCACGTTAAAAGGAAATAGAGTGTTGCAGAGTAAAGACAAATACGAACGTATTAGAAATACTTAAACTTTATGAGAAGAAATAACTCATCGTACAAAATTATCATATATTTCCTAAACAACACATTGTACCTCGAAAAGATTTGGAGTTGCGTGTATGTCTAAGCATGTAGGCTCAAAAGAGAATGCACAGGACAGTTTTCACTCGAAAGAATATATGAGAATACCACGTTATAAGGAAATACAATGTTGCAGATTAAAGACAAATACGTACGTATTACAAATACTTAAAATTACTAGAAGAAATAAAGCATCGTAAAATATTATCTTGTATTTACTAAACAAGACATTGTAACCTGAAAAGATTTGGTGTTGCTTGTAAGTCTGTATGTGTAGCCTGAAAAGAGAACCCACAGGAGAATTTTCTCTCGAAAAAATATGTCAGAATACCAAGTTTTAAGGAAATCCCGCATCATGCGAATTTATCTGTTTTTTTTTCCTAACAACACGTTGTAACTCGAAAAGCTTTGGTGATGCCTGTATGTCTAAGCATGTAGCCTCAAAAGATAACACACAGGAGAGTTTTCTCTCCAAAAAATATGTAAGAATACCATGTTACAAGGAAATAGAGTGTTGCAGATTAAAGACAAATACGTACGAATTAGAAATACTTAAACATTACGAGAAGAAATAAAGCATAATAAAAAAAAATAATCTTGTATTTCCTAAACAACACATTGTAACTCGAAAAGTTTTGGTGTTGCGTGTATGTCTAAAAAATATGTCAGAATACCACGTTTTAAGGAATTCCTGCATTGCCCGAAATTATCTTGTTTTTCCTAACAACATGTTGTAACTAGAAAAGCTTTGGTGTTGCGTGCATGTCTAAACGCGTAGCCTCCAAAGAGAACCCTCAGGAGAATATTCTCTCGACAAAATATATCAGAATACCACATTTTAAGGAAATCCCGCATTATGTGAAATTATCTTGTTTTTCATAAAGAACACGTTGTAACTCGAAGATTTTGTGTTGCATGTATGTCTAAGCTTGTAGCCTCAAAAGAGAACGCACAGGAGAGTTTTCTCTCCAAAGAATATGTAAGAATTCCATGTTATAACGGAATACAGTGTTGCTGAGTAAAAACAAATATGTATGTATTAGAAATACTTAAAATTTATGAGAAGAAATAACGCTCAGTACCAAATTATCTTGTATTTCCTAATCAACAAGTTGAAATTCGAAAAAATTTGATGTTGCGTGGATGTCTAGGCTTCTAGCCGCAAAAGAGAACGCAAAGGATAGTTTTCTATCGAAAAAATATGTCAGAATACCACGTTTTAAGGAAATCCCGCATCGTGCAAAATTATCTTGTTTTTCCTAAACAATACGTTGTAACACGGAAAGATTTGGTGTTGCGTGTATGTATAAGGGTGCAGCCTCAAAAGAGAACGCACAGGAGAGGTTTCTCTCGAAAGAATATGTAAGAATACCACGTTTCAAGGAAATCCCGCATCTTGCGAAATTATCTTGTTTTTCCTTAACAACACGTTGTAACTCGAAAAGCTTTGGTGTTACGTGTATGTCTAAGCATGCAGCCTCAAAAGAGAATGCATAGGAGAATTTTCTCTCGAAAGAATACGTAAAAATACAACATTATAAGGAAAAACAGTGTTGCAGAGTAAATACAAATACGTACTTATTGGAAATACTTAAACATTATGAGAAGAAATAATGCTCCGTACAATATTATCTTGTATTTCCTAAACAATAAGTTGAAATTCGAAAAGATTTGGTGTTGCGTGTATGTCTAAGCTTGTAGCCACAAAAGAGAACTCACAGGAGAGTTTTCTCTCGAAAAAATATGTCAGAATACCACGTTTTAAGGAAATCCTGCATGGTGCGAAATTATCTTGTTTTTCCTAAACAACACGTTGTAACTTGAAAAGTTTTCGTGTTGCGTGTATGTCTAAAGGTGCAGCTTCAAAAGAGAATGACAGGAGAGTTTTCTATCAAAAGAATATATAAGAATACCACGTTAAAAGGAAATAGAGTGTTGCAGAGTAAAGACAAATACGAACGTATTAGAAATACTTAAACTATACGAGAAGAAATAACTCATCGTACAAAATTATCGTGTATTCCTAAACAACACATTGTACCTCAAAAAGATTTGGAGTTGCGTGTATGTCTAAGCATGTAGCCTCAAAAGAGAACGCACAAGAGAGTTTTCACTCGAAAGAATATGTAAGAATACCACGTTATAAGGAAATACAGTGTTGCAGATTAAAGACAAATACGTACGTATTAGAAATACTTAAAATTTATGAGAAGAAATAACGCATCGTAAAATATTATCTTGTATTTCCTAAACAACACGTTGTAACCTGAAAAGATTTGGTGTTGCTTGTAAGTCTATATGTGTAGCCTGAAAAGAGAACCCACAAGAGAATTTTCTCTCGAAAAAATATGTCAGAATACCAAGTTTTAAGGAAATGCCGCATCGTGCGAAATTATCATTTTTTTTCCTAACAACACGTTGTAACTCAAAAAGCCTTGGTGATGCCTGTATGTCTAAGCATGTAGCCTCAAAAGAGAACACACAGGAGAGTTTTCTCTCGAAAGAATATGTAAGAATACCACATTACAAGGAAATACAGTGTTGCAGAGTAAAGACAAATACGTATGTATTAGAAATACTTAAACATTACGAGAAGAAATAAAGCATCGTAAAAAATTATCTTGTATTTCTTAAACAACACGTTGTTACTCGAAAAGATTTGGTGTTGCGTGTATGTCTAAAAAATATATCAGAATACCACGTTTTAAGGAATTCCTGCATTATGCGAAATTATCTTGTTTTTCCTAACAACACGTTGTAACTCGAAAAGCTTTGGTTTTGCGTGTATGTCTAAACATGTAGCCTCCAAAGAGATCCCACAGGATAATATTCTCTCGACAAAATATATCAGAATACCACGTTTTAAGGAAATCCCGCATCATGTGAAATTATCTTGTTTTTCATTAAAGAACACGTTGTTACTCGAAATATTTTGTGTTGCGTGTATGTCTAAGTTTGTAGCCTCAAAGGAGAACGCACAGGAAAGTTTTCTCTCGAAAGAATATGTCAGAATACTACGTTTTTAGGAAATCCCGCATTGAGCAAAATTATCTTGTTTTTCTTAAACAACATGTTGTAACTCGAAAAGCTTTGGTGTTGCATGAATATCTAAGTGTGTAGTCTCAAAAGAGAACGCACAGGAGAGTTTTCTCTCGAAAGAATATGTAAGAATATCAAGTTATAAGGAAATACAGTGTTGCAGATTAAAGACAAATATGTACATATTAGAAATACTTAAAATTTACAAGAAGAAATAACGCATCATGCAAAATTATCTTATTTTTCCTAAATAACACGTTGTAACTCGAAAAGATTTTGTGTTACGTGTATGTCTAAGCTTGTAGCCTCAAAAGAGAACGCACAGGAGAGTTTTCTCTCGAAAAATATGTCAGAATACCACGTTTTAAGGAAATCTTGCATCGTACGAAATTATCTTGTTTTTCCTAAACAACATGTTTTAACTCGAAAAGCTTTGGTGTTGCATGTATGTCTAAGTGTGTACCCTCAAAAGAGAATGCACATGAGAGTTTTCTCTCGCAAGAATATGTAAGAATACCACGTTACAAGGAAATACAATTTTGCAGAGTAAAGACAAATACGTACATATTAGAAATACTTAAACTTTATGAGAAGAAATAACGCATCGTACAAAATTATCTTGTGTTTCTTAAACAACATGTCGTAACTCGAAAAGATTTGGTGTTGCCTGTATGACTAAGCGTTTAGCCTCAAAAGAGAACGCACCGGAGAGTTTTATCTCGAAAGAATATTTAAGAATACCACGTAATAAGGAAATACAGTGTTGCAGAGTAAAGACACATACGTAAGTATTAGAAATACTTAAACTTGATGAGAAGAAATAACGCATCGTAAAAATTATCTTGTTTTTCCTAAACATCACATTGTAACTCGAAAAGATTTGGTGTTGTGTGTATGTCTAAATGTGTACCTTCAAAAGAAAACACACAGGAGAGTTTTTTCCTCGAAAAAATATGTCAGAATACCAAGTTTTAAGGAAATCCTGCATCGTATGAAATTATATTGTTTTTCCTAAAGAACACGTTGTAACTCGAAAAGCTTTGGTGTAGCTTGTATGTCTCAGCGTGTAGCCTCAAAAGAGAACACACAGGAGAGTTTTCTCTCTAAAAAATATGTCAGAATACCACGTTTTAAGGAAATCCTGCATCGTGCGAAATTATCATTTTTTCTAAACAACGTGTTTTAACTCGAAAAGCTTTGGTGTTGCGTTTTTGTCTAAGCGTGCAGCCTCAAAAGAGAATGCACAGGACAGTTTTCTCTCAAAAGAATATGTAAGAATACCATGTTATAAGGAAATACAGTGTTACAGATTAAAGACAAATACGTACATATTGGAAATACTTAAAAATATACGAGAAGAAATAATGCATCGTTCAAAATTAACTTGTTTTTCCTAATTAACATGTTGGAACTCGAAAAGATATTGTGTTACGTGTATGTCTAAGCTTGTAGCCTCAAACGAGAACGCACATGAGAGTTTTCTCTCGAAAAAAAATGTCTGAATACCACGTTTTAAGGAAATCCCTCATCGTGCGAAATTATCTTGTTTTTCCTAAACAACTTGTTGTAACTAAAATACCTTTGGTGTTGCGTTTTTGTCTAAGCGTGCAGCCTCAAAGGAGAACGCACATGAGATTTCTCTTGAAAGAATATGTAAGTATACGACATTATAAGGAAATACAGTGTTGCAGAGTAAAGACAAATACGTACATTTTGGAAATACTTAAACTTTACAAGAAGAAATGATGCATCGTGCAAAATTATCTGGTTTTTCCTAAACAACACGTTGTAACTAGAAAAGATTTTGTGTTACGTGTATGTCTAAGCTTGTAGCCTCAAAAGAGAATGCACAGGAGAGTTTACTATCAAAAAATATGTCTGAATACCACGTTTTAAGAAAATCCCATATAGTGTAATATTATCTTGTTTTTCCTAAACAACACATTGTAACTCGAAAAGCTTTGGTGTTGCGTTTTAGTCTAAACATGCAGCCTCAAAAGAGAACGCACAGGAGAGTTTTATCTCAAAAGAATATGTAAGAATACCACGTTATAAAAAAATAAATTGTTGCAGAGTAAAGACAAATACGTACATATTGGAAATTCTTAAACTTTACGAGAAGAAATAACGCATCGTACAAAATTATCTTGTACTTCCTAAACAACATATTGTAACCTGAAAAGATTTAGTGTTGCTTGTATGTCTAAGCGTTTAACCTCAAAGGAGAACGCACAGGAGAGTTTACACTTGAAAAGAATATGTCAGAATGTCACGTTTTAAGGAAATCCCGCATTGTGCGAAATTATCTTGTTTTTCTTAAACAACAGGTTGTAACTCGAAAAGTTTTGGTGTTCCGTCTATGTCTAAGCGTGTAGCCTCAAAGGAGAACGAACAGGAGAGTTTTCTCTCGAAAGAATATGTAAGAATACCACGTTATAAGGAAATACAGTGTTGTAGAGTAAGAACAAATACGTACGTATTGGAAATACTTATACTTTACTAGAAGAAATAAAGCATCATGCAAAATTATCTTGTATTTCCTAAAAAACATGTTGTAACTCGAAAACATTTGATGTTGTGTGTATGTCTAAGTGTGTAGCCTCAAAAGAGAACGCACAGGAGAGTATTCTCTAGAAAGAAAATGTAAGAATATCACGTTATAAGGAAATACAGTGTTGCAGAGTAATGTCAAATACCTACGTATTAGAAATACTTAAACATTATGAGAAGAAATAACACATCTTACAAAATTATCTTGTATTTCCTAAATAACTCGTTGTAACTCGAAAAGATTTGGTGTTGCGTGTATGTCTAAACATGTAGCCTCAAAAGAGAACCGACAGGAGAATTTTCTCTTGAAAAAAATATGTCAGATTACCACGTTTTTAGGAAATCCTGCATCGTGCGAAATTATCTTGTTATTCCTAAACAACACGTTGTAACTGGAAAAGATTTGGTGTTGTGTGTATGTCTCAGCGTTTAGCCTCAAAGGAGAATGCACAGGAGAGTTTTGTCATGAAAAAATATGTCAGAATACAACATTTTAAGGAAATCCTGCATCGTGGAAATTATCTTGTTTTTCTTAAACAACACATTGTAACTGGAAAAGCTTTGGTGTTGCAGGTATGTCTAAGAGTGTAGCGTCAAAAGAGAACGCAGCGGAGAGTTTTCTCTCGAAAGAATATATAAGAATACCACGTTATAAGGAAATACAGTGTTGCAGAGTAAAGACAAATACTTACATATTGGAAATACTTAAACTTTACGAGAAGAAATAACGCATCGTGCAAAATTATCTTGCTTTTCCTAAACAACACGTTGTAACTCGAAAAATTTTGGTGTTGCGTGTATGTCTAAGTGTGTAGCCTCAAAATAGAATGCACAGGAGAGTTTTCTCTCAAAAAATATGTCAGAATACCTCGTTTTAGGAAATTCTGCATCGTGCGAAATTATTTTGTTTTTCCTAAACCACACGTTGTAACTCGAAAAGCTTTGGTGTTGCGTGTAAGTCTAAGCGTGTAGCCTCAAAAGAGAACGCACAAGAGAGTTTTCATTAGAAAGAATATGTAAGAAAGCACGTTATAAGGAAATACAGTGTTGCAGAGTAAAGACAAATACGTACATATTGGAAATACTTAAACTTGACAAGAAGAAATAACGCATCGTGCAAAATTATCTTGTTTTTCCTAAACAACACGTTGTAACTCGAAAAGATTTCGTGTTACGTGTATGTCTAAGCTTGTAGCCTCAAAAGAGAATGCACAGGAGAGTTTACTCTCGAAAAAATATATCAGAATACCACGTTTTAAGAAAATCCCTTCTAGTGCAATATTATCTTGTTTTTCCTAAACAACACATTGTTATTCGAAAAGCTTTGGTGTTGCGTTTTTGTCTAAGCATGCAGCCTCAAAAGAGAACGCACAGGAGAGTTTTATCTCGAAAGAATATGTAAGAATACCACCTTATAAAGAAATAAAATGTTGCAGAGTAAAGACAAATACGTACATATTGGAAAATCTTAAGCTTTACGTGAAGAAATAACGCATAGTAAAAAATTATCTTATACTTCCTAAACAACATGTTGTAACCTGAAAAGATTTGGTGTTGCTTGTATGTCTAAGCATGTAACCTCAAAGGAGAACGCACAGGAGAGTTTACCCTCGAAAAAAATATGTCAGAATACCACGTTTTAAGGAAATCCCGCATCGTGCGAAATTATCATGTTTTTCTTAAACAACACGTTGTAACTCGAAAAGTTTTGGTGTTCCGTCTATGTTTTAGCGTGTAGCCTCAAAGGAGAATGAACAGGAGAGTTTTCTGTGGAAAGAATATGTAAGAATACCACGTTATAAGGAAATACGGTGTTGCAGAGTAAGAACAAATACGTACGTATTGGAAATACTTAAACTTGACTAGAAGAAATAACGCATCATGCAAAATTATCTTGTATTTCCTAAGAAACACGTTGTAACTCGAAAACATTTGATGTTGTGTGTATGTCTAAGTGTGTAGCCTCAAAAGAGAATGCACAGGAGACTTTTCTCTCGAAAAAATATGTCAGAATACCACGTTTTGAGGAAATCCCACATCGTGCGAAATTATCTTGTTTTTCCTAAACAACACGTTGTAACTCGAAAAACTTTGGTGTGGCGTCTATGTCTAAGTGTGTAGCCTCAAAAGCGAACGCACAGGAGAGTATTCTCTCGAAAGAAAATGTAAGAATACCACGTTATAAGGAAATACAGTGTTGCAGAGTAATGACAAATACCTACGTATTAGAAATACTTAAACTTTATGAGAAGAAACAACACATCTTACAAAATTATCTTGTATTTCCTAAACAACTCGTTGTAACTCGATAAGATTTTGTGTTGCGTGTATGTCTAAACATGTAGCCTCAAAAGAGTACCCACAGGAGAATTTTCTCTCGAAAATTCATGTCAGATTACCACGTTTTTAGGAAATCCTGCATCGTGCGAAATTATTTTTTTATTCCTAAACAACACGTTGTAACTCGAAAAGATTTGGTGTTGCTTGTATGTCTCAGCGTGTAGCCTCAAAGGAGAACGCACAGGAGAGTTTTCTCACGAAAAAATATGTCAGAATACAACGTTTTAAGGAAATCTGTATCGTGGAAATTATCTTGTTTTTCTTAAACAACACGTTGTAACTGGAAAAGCTTTTGTGTTGCATGTATGTCTAAGAGTTTAGCGTCAAAAGAGAATACAGCTGAGAGTTTTCTCTCGAAAGAATATATATGAAAACCACGTTATAAGGAAATACAGTGTTGCAGAGTAAAGACAAATACTTACATATTGGAAATACTTAAACTTTATGAGAAGAAATAACGCTTCATGCAAAATTATCTTGTTTTTCCTAAACAACACGTTGTCATTCGAAAAGCTTTGGTGTTGCATGTATGTCTAAGTGTGTAACCTCAAAAGAGAATGCACGGGAGAGTTTTCTCTCGAAAAATATGTCAGAATACCTCGTTTTTAGGAAATTCCGCATCGTGCGAAATTATGTTGTTTTTCCTAAACAACACGTTGTAACTCGAAAAGCTTTGGTGTTGCGTTTATGTCTAAGCGTGCAGCCTCAAAAGAGAACGCACAGGAGAGTTTTCCTTCGAAAGAATATGTAAGAAACCATGTTATAAGGAAATACAGTGTTGCTGAGTAAAGACAAGTAAGGTCGTATTAGAAATACTTACACTTTATGAGAAGAAATAACGCATCATACAAAATAATCTTGTATTTCCTAAACAACACGTTGTAACTCGAAAAGATTTGGTGTTGTGTGTATGTCTAAACGTGTAACCTCAAAAGAGAACGTACAGGTGAATTTTCTCTCGAAAAAATATGTCAGAATACCACGTTTTAAGGAAATCCTGAATCGTGTGAAATTATCTTGAAATAATGCATCATGCAATATTATCTAGTTTTTCCTAAACAACAAGTTGTAACTCGAAAAGATTTGGTGTTGTGTGTATGTCTAAGCTTGTAGCCTCAAAAGAGAACGCACAGGAGAGTTTTCTCTCGAAAAAATATGTCAGAATACCACGTTTTAAGGAAATCCCACATAGTCCGAAATTATCTAGTTTTTCCTAAACAACATGCTGTAACTTGAAAAGTTTTGGTGTTGCATGTATGTCTAAGCATGTAGCCACAAAAGAGAATGCACAGGGGAATTTTCTCTCGCAAGAATATGTAAGAATACCACGATACAAAGAAATAAATTTTGCAGAGTAAAGACAAAATCGTACATATTAGAAACATTTAAACTTTACGAGAATAACGCATAATGCAAAATTATCTTGATTTTCCTAAACAACACGTTGTAACAGAAAAAGATTTGGTGTTGTGTGTATGTCTAAGCTTGTAGCCTCAAAAGAGAATTCACAGGAGAGTTTTCTCTCGAAAAATATGTCAGAATACCACGTTTTAAGGAAATATCGCCTCGTGAGTAATTATCTTGTTTTTTCAAAACAACACGTTGTAACTCGAAAAGCTTTGGTGTTGCGGGTATGTCTAAGCGTGTAGCCTCAGAAGAGAACACACAGGAGATTTTTTCTCGAAAGAATATCTAAGAATACCACGTAATAAGGAAATACAGTGTTGCAGAATAAAGACAAATATGTACGTATTGAAAATACTTAAACTTTATGAGAAGAAATAACGCATCGTTAAAAATTATATTGTATTTCCTAAACAACACATTGTAACTCGAAAATATTTGGTGTTGCGTGTATGTCTAAACATGTAGCCTCAAAAGAGAACCCACAGGAGTATTTTCTCTTGGAAAAATATGTCAGAATACCACGTTTTAAAGAAATCCTGCATCGTGCGTAATTATCTTGTTTTTCCAAACAACATGTTTTAACTAGAAAAGCTTTGGTGTTTTGTGTATGTTTAAGTGTGTAGCCTCAAAAGAGAATGCACAGGAAAGTTTTCTCTCGCAAGAATATATAAGAATACCACGTTACAAGCAAATACAGTTTTACTGAGTAAAGACAAATACGTACATATTAGAAATACTTAAACTTTACAAGAAGAAATAACGCATCGTTCAAAATTATCTATTATTTCCTAAACAACACGGTGTAACTCGAAAAGCTTTGGTGTTGCGTGTATTTCTAAGCGTGTAGCCTCAAAATAGAATGCACAGGAGAGTTTTCTCTCGAAAAAATTTGTCAGAATACCACGTTTTAAGAAAATCCCGCATCATGTGAAATTATCTTCTTTTTCCTAAGCAACTTGCTGTAACTCGAAAAGCTTTGGTGTTGCGTTTTTATCTAAGGTGCAGCCTTAAAAGAGAACGCACAGGAGAGTTTTCTCTCAAAAGAATATGTAAGAATACCACATTATAAAGAATATAGTGTTGGAGAGTAAAGACAAATACGTACGTATTAGAAATAATTAAACTTTATAAGAAGAAATAACGCATCATGCAAAATTATCTTGTTTTTCCTAAACAACACATTGTAACTTGAAAAGATTTGGTGTTGCGTGTATGTCTAAGCTTGTAGCCTCAAAAGAGAACACACAGGAGTGTTTTCTCTTGCACGAATATGTAAGAATACCACATTACAAGTAAATACAGTTTTGCAGATTAAAGACAAATAACGTACATATTAGAAACACTTAAGCTTTACGAGAAGAAATAACGCATGGTACAAAATTATCTTGTATTTCCTAAACAACAGGTTGTAACTTGAAAAGAATTGAAGTGGCATGTATGTCTAAGTTTGTAGCCTCACAGGAGAGTTTTCACTTGAAAAATATGTCAGAATACCACATTTTAAGGATATCACGCTTCATGCAAAATTATCTTGTTTTTCTTAAACAACACGTTGTAACTCGAAAAGCTTTGGTGTTGCGTGTATGTCTAAGCATGTAGCGTCAAAAGAGAACACAGAGGAGAGTTTTCTCTCGAAAGAATATGTAAGAAATCACGTTATAAGGAAATACAGTGTGGCAGAGTAAAGACAAATACGTAGGTATTAGAAATACTTAAATTTTACAAGAAAAATAACGCATCATAAAAAATTATCTTGTATTTCCTAAACAACACGTTGGGACTCGAAAACATTTGGTACTGTGTGTATGTGTAAATGTGTAGCCTCAAAAGAGATCCCACAGGAGAATTTTCACTTGAAAAAATATGTCAGAATACCACTTTTGAAGGAAATCCTTCATCGTGCGAAATTATCTTGTTTTTCCTAAACAAAATGTTGGACTCGAAAAGTTTAGTGGTGCGTGTATGTCTAAGTGTGTAACCTCAAAAGAGAACACACAGGAGAGTTTTCTCTCGAAAAAATATGTCAGAATACCACCTTTAAGAAAATTTCATATCTTGTGAAATTATCTTGTTTTTCCTAAACAACTTGTTGTAACTCGAAAAGCTTTGGTGTTGCGTTTTTTCCTAAGCGTGCAGCCTCAAAAGAGAACGCACAGAAAAGTTTTCTCTTGAAAGTATATGTTAGAATATCACGTTATAAAGAAATAAAGTGTTTCAGAGTAAAGACAAATATGTACGTATTGGAAATACTTAAACGTTACGAGAGGAAATAACGCATCATGCAAAATTATCTTATTTTTCCTAAACAACACGTTGTAACTTGAAAAACTTTGGTGTTGGGTGTATGTCTATGCGTGGAGCTTCTAAAGAGAACGCACAGGAGTGTTTTCTCTCAAAAGTATATGTAAGAATACCACGTTATAAGGAAATACAGTGTTGCAGAGTAAAGACAAATAAGTACGTATTAGAAATACTTAAAATTTACGACAAGAAATAATGCATCATGCAAAATTATCTTGTTTTTCCTAAACAACACGTTGTAACTCAAAAAGATTTGGTGTTGCGTGTATGTCTAAATGTGTAGCCTCAAAAGAGATCCGACAGGAGAATTTTCTCTCGAAAAAATATGTCAGAATACCAGGTTTTTAGGAAATACCGCATCATGCAAAATTATCTTGTTTTTCCTAAACAACACGTTGTGACTCGAAAAGCTTTCATGTTTCGGGTATGTCTAAGCATGTAGCCTCAAAAGAGAATGCAAAGGAGAGTTTCTTTCGTAAGAACATGTAAGAATTCCACGTTATAACGGAATACAGTGTTGCAGAGTAAAAACAAATGCGTACGTATTAGAAATACTTAAACTTTATGAGAAGAAATAACACATCATGCAAAATTATCTTGTTTTTCCTAAATAACACGATGCAACTCGAAAAGATTTGGTGTTGTGTGTTTGTGTAAATGGGTAGCTTCAAAAGAGAACCCACAGGAGAATTTTCTCTCGAAAAAATATGTCAGAATACCACGTTTGAAGGAAATCCTTCATCGTGCGAAATTATCTTGTTTTGCCTAAAGAACACGATGGACTCGATAGGCTTTGGTGGTGCGTGTATGTCTAAGCGTGTAGCCTCAAAAGAGAACGCACAGAAGAGCTTTGTCTCGAAAAAATATGTCAGAATACCATGTTTTAAGAAAATCCCGTATTGTGCAAAATTATCTTGTTTTTCCTAAACAACTTATTGTATCTCGAAAAGCTTTGGTGTTGCGTTTTTTTCTAAGCGTGCAGCCTCAAAAGAGAACACACAAGAAAGTTTTCTCTCGAAAGAATATGTTAGAATACCACGTTATAAAGAAATAAAGTGTTGCAGAGTAAAGACAAATATGTACGTATTGGAAATACTTAAACATTACGAGAAGAAATAAAGCATCATGCAAAATTATCTTGTTTTTCCTAAACAACACGTTGTAACTCAAAAAGATTTGATGTTGCATGTATGTCTAAGTTTGTAGCCTCAAAAGGGAACGCCCAGGAGAGTTTTCTCTCGAAAAATTATGTCAGAATACCACGTTTTAAGGAAATATCGCATCGTGCGAAATTATCTTCTTTTTTCTAAACAAAACGATGTAACTCGAAAAGCTATGGTTTTGCGTGTATATCTCAGCGTGTAGCCTCAAACAAGAATGCACAGGAGAGTTTTCTCTAATGATTATGTAAGAATATAACGTTATAAGGAAATACAGTGTTGCAGAGTAAAGACAAATATGTACGTATTAGAAATTCTTAAAATTTACGAGAAGAAATAACGCATCATGCAAAATTATCTTGATTTTCCTAAACAACACGTTGTAACTGGAAAGGAATTGGTGTTGCTTGTATTTCTAAACGTGTATCCTCAAAAGAGAACCCACAGGAGAATTTACTCTCAAAAAAATACGTCATAATACCATGTTTTAAGGAAATCCCGCAGCATGCGAAATTATCTTGTTTTTCCTAAACAACACATTTTAACTCGAAAAGCTTTTGTGTTGCGCGTATGTCTAAGCATGTAGCTGCAAAAGAGAACGCACAGGAGAGTTTTCTCTCGAAAAATATGTAAGAATACCACGTTATAAGGAAATACAGTGTTGCAGAATAAAGACAAATTTGTACATATTAGAATTACTTAAAATTTACGAGAAGAAATAAAGCATCGTGCAAAATTATCTTGTATTTCCTAAACAACACATTGTAACTCGAAAAGATTTTGTGTTGCGTGTATGGTAAAGCATGTAGTCCCAAATGAGAACGCACAGAAGAATTTTCTGTCGAAAAAATATTTCAGAATACCACGTTTTATGGAAATCTAGCATCGTGCGAAATTATGTTGTTTTTCCTAAACAACACGTTGTAACTCGAAAAGCTTTAGTGTTGTGTGTATGTCTAAGCGTGCAGCCTCAAAAGAGAACGCACAGGAGAGTTTTCTCTCGAAGGAATATGTAAGAATACAACGTTATAAGGAAATATAATGTTGTAGAGTAAAGACAAATACGTCCGTATTGGAAATACTTAAACTTTACGAGAAGAAATATGACATCATGCAAAATTATCTTGTTTTTCCTAAACAACACATTGTAACTCGAAAAGATTTGGTGCTGCGTGTATGTATATGCTTGTAGCCTCAAAAGAGAAGGCACAGGAGTGTTTTCTCTCGAAAAAATATGTCACAATACCATGTTTTAAGGAAATCCTGCATCATGCGAAATTATCTTGTTTTTCCTAAACAACATGTTTTAAACAAAAAGCTTTGGTGTTGTGTGTAGGTCTAAGTGTGTTACCTCAAAAGAGAATGCACAGGAGAGTTTTTCTCGCAAGAATATGTAAGAATACCACGTTACACGTAAATACAGTTTTGCAGAGTAAAGACAAATACGTACATATTAGAAAGGCTTAAACTTTACGAGAAGAAATAACGCAATGTACAAAATTATCTTGTATTTCTTAAACAACACATTGTAACTCGAAAAGATTTGGTGTGGCGTATATGTCTATGCCCGTAGCCACAAAAGAGAATGCACAGGAGAGTTTTCTCTCAAAAAAATATGTCAGAATACCAAGTTTTAAGGAAATCCCGCATCGTGCGAAATTATCTTGTGTTTCCTAAACAACACGTTGTAACTTGAAAACTGTGCTGTTATGTGTATGTCTATGCGTGAGCCTCAAAAGAGAATGCACAGGAGAGTTTTATCTCGATGGAATATGTAAGAATACCAAGGTATAAGGAAATACATTGTTGCAGAGTAAAGATAAATATGTACATATTGGAAATCCTTAAACTTTATGAGAAGAAATAAAGCATCGTGCAAAATTATATAGTTTTTCCTTAATAACACGTTGTAACTCAAAAGGATTTGGTGTTGCGTGTATGTCTAAGTGTGTAGCCTCAAAGGAGAACCCACAGGAGAATTTTCCCTCGAAAAAATATGTCAGAATGCCACGTTTTAAGGAAATCCCGCATAGTGCGAACTTATCTTGTTTTTCCTAAACAACATGTTTTAAATCGAAAAGCTTTGGTGTTACGTGTATGTCTAAGTGTGTAGTCTCCAAAGAGAATGCCCAGTAGAGTTTTCTCTCGAAAGATTATGTAAGAATACCACTTTATAAGGAAATACAGTGTTGCAGAGTAAAGACAACTATATATGTATTAGAAATACTTAAACTTTACAAGAAGAAATAACGCATCGTACAAAATTATCTTGTATTTCCTAAACAACACGTTGTAACTCGAAAGGATTTGGTGTTGTGTGTATGTCTAAGTGTGTAGCCTCAAAGGAGAACGCACAGGAGAGTTTTCCCTCAAAAAAAATATGTCAGAATACGACGTTTTAAGGAAATCACGCATCGTGGGAAATTATCTTGTTTTTCCTTAACAACATATTTTAACTCGAAAAGCTTTGGTGTTGCGTGTATATCTAAGCGTGTAGCCTCAATAGAGAACGCACAGGAGAGTTTTCACTCAAAATAATATGTAAGAATAAAACGTTATAAGGAAATACAGAGTAGCATATTAAAGACAAATACGTACATATTGGAAATACTTAAACTTTATGAGAAGAAATAACGCATCGTGCAAAATTATCTTTTTTTTTCCTAAATAACACGTTGTAACTAGAAAAGATTTGGTGTTGCATGTATGTCTAAGCTTCTAGCCTCAAATAGAACGCACAGGAGAGTTTTCTCTAGAAAAAACATGTCAGAATACCCGGTTATAATGAAATCGCACATCGTTTGAAATTATCTTGTTTTTTCTAAAGAAAACGTTGTAACTTGAAAGCTTTGGTGTTGCGTGTATGCCTAAGCGTGTAGACTCAAAAGAGAATGCACAGAAGAGTTTTCTCACGAAAAAAAATATGTCAGAATACAACGTTTTAAGGAAATCCTGCATCTTGCGAAATTATCTTTTTTTTTCCTAAGCAACTTGTTGTAACTCGGAAAGCTTTGGTGTTGCGTTTTTCTCTAAGCGTGCAGTCTCAAAAGAGAACGCACAGGAGAGTTTTCGCTCGAAAGAATATGTAAGAATACCACGTTATAAAGAAATACAGCGTTGCAGAGTAAAGACAAATACGTACATATTAGAAATACTTAAACTTTACGAGAAGAAATAACGCATCGTACAAAATTATCTTGTATTTCCTAAACAACACGTTGTAACTCGAAAAGATTTGGTGTTGCATGTATGAGTAAGCGTGCAGCCTCAAGAGAAAGCACAGGAGAGTTTTCTCTCGAAAAAATGTGTCAGAATACCACGTTTTAGGGAAATACCGCATCATGCGATATTATCTTGTTTTTCCTAAACAACACGTTGTAACTTGAAAAGCTTTGGTGTTGTGTTTATGTCTAAGCATGTAGCCTCAAAAGAGAACGCACAGGAGAGTTTTCTCTCGAAAGAATATGTAAGAATTCCACGATATAACGTAATACTGTGCTGCAGAGTAAAGACAAATATGTACATATTGGAAATACTTAAACTTTACGAGAAGAAATAACGCATCATGCAAAATTATCTTTTATTTCCTAAATAACACGTTGTAACTTGAAAATATTTGGTGATGCGTGTATGTCTAAGCTTTTAGCCTCAAAAGAGTACGCACAGGAGATTTTTCTGTAGAAAAAACATGTCAGAATACCCGGTTATAAGGAAATCGCACGTCGTGTGAAATTATCTTGTTTTTTCTAAAGAAAACGTTGTAACTTGAAAGCGTTGGTGTTGCGTGTATGCCTAAGCGTGTAGCCTCAAAAGAGAATGCACAGAAGAGTCTTCTCACGAAAAAAGAAGTCAGAATATAACGGTTTAAGGAAATCCTGCATCTTGCGAAATTATCTTTTTTTTCCTAAACAACTTGTTGTAACTCAAAAAGCTTTGGTGTTGCGCTTTTCTCTAAGCGTGCAGCCTCAAAAGAAAACGCACAGGAGTGTTTTCTCTCAAAGGAATATGTAAGAATACCACGTTATAAAGAAATACAGCGTTGCAGAGTAAAGACAAATACGTACATATTAGAAATACTTAAACTTTACGAGAAGAAATAACGCATAGCACAATATTATCTTGTATTTCCTAAACAACACGTTGTAACTCGAAAAGATTTGGTGTTACGTGTATGAGAAAGCGTGCAGCCTCAAAAGAGAAAGCACAGGAGAGTTTTCTCTCGAAAAAATGTGTCAGAATACCACGTTTTAGGGAAATACCGCATCATGCGTTATTATCTTGTTTTTCCTAAACAACACATTGTAACTCGAAAAGCTTTGGTGTTGTGTTTATGTCTAAGCATGTAGCCTCAAAAGAGAACGCACAGGAGAGTTTTCTCTCGAAAGCATATGTAAGAATTCCATGATATAACGTAATACTGTGTTGCAGAGTAAAGACAAATATGTACATATTGGAAATACTTAAACTTTACGAGAAGAAATAACTCATCATGCAAAATTATCTAGTTTTTCCTAAACAACACGTGGTAACTCGAAAAGATTGGGTGTTGAGTGTATGACTAAGCGTATAGCCTCAAAAGAGAACGCACAGGAGAGTTTTCTCTCAAAAGAATATGTAAGAATTCCACGATATAACATAATACTGTGTTGCAGAGTAAAGACAAATATGTACATATTGGAAATACTTAAACTTTACGAGAAGAAATAACGCATCATGCAAAATTATCTAGTTTTTCCTAAACAACACGTGGTAACTCGAAAAATTTTGGTGTTGCATGTATGAGTAAGCGTGCAGCCTCAAAAGAGAAAGCACAGGAGAGTTTTCTCTCAAAAAAAATGTGTCAGAATACCACGTTTTAGGGAAATAACGCATCATGCGATATTATCTTGTTTTTCCTAAACCACACGTTGTAACTTGAAAAGCTTTGGTGTTGTGTTTATGTCTAAGCATGTAGCCTCAAAAGAGAACGCACAGGAGAGTTTTCTCTCGAAAGAATATGTAAGAATTCCACGTTATAACGTAATACTGTGTTGCAGAGTAAAGACAAATATGTACATATTGGAAATACTTAAACTTTATGGGAAGAAATAATGCATCATGCAAAATTATCTAGTTTCTCCTAAACAACACGTTGTAACTCGAAAAGATTTGGTGTTGAGTGTATGACTAAGCGTGTAGCCTCAAAAGAGAACGCACAGGAGAGTTTTCTCTCGAAAAAATATGTCAGAATACCACGTTTTAATGAAATCCAGCATTGTGCGAAATTATCTTGTTTTTTTTTCTAAACAACACGTTGTAGCTTGAAAAGCTGTAATGTTGCATGTATGTCTAAGCGTGTAGCCTCAAAAGTGAACACACAGGAGAGTTTTCTCTCGAAAAGATATGTAAAAATACCACGTTATAAGGAAATACAGTGTTGCAGGGTAAAGACAATATGTACGTATTAGAAATACTAAAACTTTATGAGAAGAAATAACGCATCATGCAAAATTATCTTGTTTTTCCTAAACAACACGTTGTAACTCTAAAATATATGGTGTTGAGTGTATGACTAAGCGTGTAGCATCAAAAGAGAATGCACAGGAGAATTTTCTCTCGAAAAAAATTTGTCAGAATACCACGTTTTAAAGAAATCCTGCATCCTGCGAAATTATCTTGTTTTTCCTAAACAACAGGTTGTAACTCGAAAAGCTTTGGTGTTGCGTGTAAGTCTAAGCATGTAGCCTCAAAAGAGATTGCACAGGAGAGTTTTCACTCGAAAGAATATTTAAGAATACCACATTACAAGGAAATACAGTGTTGCAGAGGAAAGACAAATACGTACATATTAAAAATACTTAAACTTTATGAGAAGAAATAACGCATCGTACAAAATTATCTTGTATTTCCTAAACAACATGTTGTAACTCGAAAGGATTTGTTGCTGCGTGTATGTCTAAACATGTATCCTCAAAGAGAACCCACAGGAGAGTATTCTCTCGAAAAAATATGTCAGAATACCACGTTTTAATGAAATCCCGCATCATGTGAAATTATCTTGTTTTTCCTAAACAACTTGTTGTAACTCGAAAAACTTTGGTGTTGCGTTTTTCTCTAACCGTGCAGCCTCAAAAAAGAACACACAGGAGAATTTTCTCTCGAAAGAATATGCAAGAATACCACGTTATAAGGAAATACAGTGTTGCAGAGTAAAGACAAATATGTACGTATTAGAAAAACTTAAAATTTACAAGAAGAAGTAATGCATCGTGCAAAATTATCTTGTATTTCCTAAACAACACGTTGTAACTCGAAAAGATTTTGTGTTGCGTGTATGGTAAAGCATGTATTGTCAAAAGAGAATGCACAGGAGCATTTTCTCTCGAAAAAAATATGTCACAATACCACGTTTTATGGAAATCCCACATCTTATGAAATTATCTTGTTTTTCGTAAACAACATGTTTTAACTCGAAAAGCTTTGATGTAGCGTGTATGTCTAAGTGTGTAGCCTCAAAAGAGAACACACAGGAGAGTTTTCTCTTGAAAGAATATGTAAGAATACCATGTTATAAGGAAATACAGTGTTGCAGAGTAAGGAAAAATACGTTCGTATTAGAAATACTTAAACTTTAAGAGAAGAAATAACACATCGTGCAAAATTATCTTGTTTTTCCTAAACAAAACATTGTAACTCGACAAGTTTTGGTGTTGCGTGTATGTCTAAGCCTGTAGCCTCAAAAGAGAATGCACAGCAGAGTTTTCTCTTGAAAGAATATGTAAGAATACCACGTTATAAGGAAATACAGTGTTGCAGAGTAAGGACAAATACGTACGTATTAGAAATACTTAAACTTTACGAGAAGAAATAATGCATCATGCAAAATTATCTTGTATTTCCTAAACAACACGTTGTAGCTCGAAAGGAATTGGTGTTGCGTGTATGTCTAAACATGTAGCCTCAAAAGAGAACCCACAGGACAATTTTCTTTCAAAAAAATAAGTCACAATACCACGTGTTAAGGAAATCCTGCATCGTGCTAAATTATCTTGTTTTTCCTAAACAACAGGTTGCAACTCGAAGAACTTTGGTGTTGCGTGTATGTCTAAGCATGTAGCCGCAAAAGAGAACACACAGGAGAGTTTTCTCTCGAAAAAAATATGTAAGAATACCACGTTATATGGGCATACATTGTTGCAGAGTAAAGACAAACTCGTACGTATTAGAAATAATTAAAATTTATAAGAAATAACGCATCGTGCAAAATTATCTTGTATTTTCTAAACAACACGTTGTAACTCGAAATGATTTGGTGTTGCGTGTATGAGTAAGCGTGCAGCCTCAAAGGAGAACGCACAAGAGAGTTTTCTCTCGAAAAAATACGTCAGAATACCACGTTTTATGGAAATACCGCATCATGCGAAATTATCTTGTTTTTCCTAAACAACACGTTGTAACTCGAAAAGCTTTGGTGTTGCGCGTATGTCTAAGCATGAAGCCTCAAAAGAGAACGCACATGAGAGGTGTCTCTCAAAAGAATATGTAAGAATTCCACGTTATAACGTAATACAGTGTTGCAGAGTGAAGACAAATATGCACGTATTAGAAATATTTAAACTTTACGAGAAGAAATAAAGCATCTTGCAAAATTATCTTGTATTTCCTAAACAACACGTTGTAACTCGAAAAGATATTGAGCTGCATGTATGACTAAGCATGTAGCCTAAAAATAGAACGCACAGGAGAGTTTTCTCTAGAAAAATTATATCCGAATACCACGTTTTAAGGAAATCCAGCATTATGAGATATTATCTTGTTTTTCCTACACAACATGTTGTAACTCGAAAAGCTTTGGTGTTGCGTGTATGTCTAAGCGTGTAGCCTCAAAAGAGAATGCACAAGAGAGTTTTCACTCGAAAGAATATGTAAGAATACGACATTACAAGGAAATACAGTGATGCAGAGTAAAGAGAAATACTTACATATTAGACATATTTAAACTTTATGAGAAGAAATAAGGCATCGTACAAAATTATCTTGTATTTCCTATACAACACGTTGTAAATCGAAAAGATTTGTTGTTGCGTGTATGTCTAAACGTGTATCCTCAAAGAGAACCCAGAGAGAGTATTCTCTCAAAAAATTATGTCAGAATACCACGTTTTAAGGAAATCCCGCATTGTATGAAATTATCTAGTTTTTCCTAAACAACATGCTTTAAGTGGAAAAGCTTTGGGGTTGCGTGTATGTCTAAGTGTGTAGCCTCAAAAGAGAACGCACAGGAGAGTTTTCTTCGAAAGTATATGTAAGAATACCACGTTATAAGGAAATACAGTGTTGCAGAGTAAGGACAAATACGTATGTATTAGAAATACTTAAACTTTACGAGAAGAAATAATGCACTGTACAAAATTATCTTGTATTTCCTAACAACACGTTGTAACTCGAAAAGATTTGGTCTTGCATGTATGTCTAAGCTTGTAGCCTCAAAAGAGAACGCACAGGAGAGTTTTCTCTCGAAAAAATATGTCATAATACCACGTTTTAAGGAAACCCCGCATCGTGCGAAATTATCTTGTTTTTCCTACACAACACGTTGTAACTCGAAATGCTTTGTTGTTGCGTGTATGTCTAAGTGTGTAACTGCAAAAGAGAATGCACAGGAGAGGTTTCTTTTGAAAAAAATATTTCAGAATACCTCGTTTTAAGGAAATCCCGCATCATGTGAAATTATCTTATTTTTCCTAAACAACACGTTGTAACTCGAAAAGTTTGGTGTTGTGTGTATGTGTAAGGGTTCAGCCTCAAAAGAGATTGCACAGGAGAGTTTTCTCTCGAAAGAATATGTAAGAATACCACGTTATAAGAAAATATAGTGTGGCAGAGTAAAGACAAATACATACATATTAGAAATACTTAAACTTTATGAGAATAAAAAACGTGTTGTGCAAAATTATCTTGTTTTTCCTAAACAACACGTTGTAACTCGAAAAGATATGGTGTTGCATGCATGACTAAGCGTGCAGCATCAAAAGAGAACGCACAGGAGTGTATTCTCTCGAAAAAATATGTCAGAATACCACGTTTTAAGGAAATACCGCATCATGCGATATTATCTTTTTTTTCCTAAACAACATGTTGTAACTCGAAAAGCTTTGGTGTTGCGTGTATTTTTAAGCGTGTAGCCTCAAAACAGAATGCACAGGAGAGTTTTCACTCGAAAGAATATGTAAGAATACGACATTACAAGGAAATAGAGTGTTCCAGAGTAATGATAAATACTTACATATTAGACATATTTAAACTTTATTTGAAGAAATAAGGCATCATACAAAATTATCTTGTATTTCCTATACAACACGTTGTAAATCGAAAAGATTTGTTGTTGCGTGTATGTCTAAACGTGTATCCTCAAAGAGAACCCAGAGAGAGTATTCTCTCGAAAAATTATGTCAGAATACCACGTTTTAAGGAAATCCCGCATTGTGTGAAATTATCTAGTTTTTCCTAAACAACATGCTTTAAGTCGAAATGCTATGGGGTTGCGTGTATGTCTAAGTGTGTAGCCTCAAAAGAGAATGCACAGGAGAGTTTCCTTCGAAAGTATATGTAAAATACCACGTTATAAGGAAATACAGTGTTGCAGAGTAAGGACAAATACGTATGTTTTAGAAATACTTAAACTTTACGAGAAGAAATAACACATCGTACAAAATTATCTTGTTTTTCCTAACAACACGTTGTAACTCGAAAAGATTTGGTGTTGCATGTATGTCTAAGCTTGTAGCCTCAAAAGAGAATGCACAGGAGTGTTTTCTCTCGAAAAAATATGTCATAATACCACGTTTTAAGGAAATCCCGCATCGTGCGAAATTATCTTGTTTTTCCTAAACAACACGTTGTAACTCGAAATGCTTTGTTGTTGCGTGTATGTCTAAGTGTGTAACTGCAAAAGAGAATGCACAGGAGAGGTTTCTTTTGAAAAAAATATTTCAGAATACCTCGTTTTAAGGAAATCCCGCATCGTGCGAAATTATCTTATTTTTCCTAAACAACACGTTGTAACTCGAAAAGTTTGGTGTTGCGTGTATGTGTAAGGTTTCAGCCTCAAAAGAGATTGCACAGGAGTGTTTTCTCTCGAAAGAATATGTAAGAATACCACGTTATAAGAAAATACAGTGTTGCAGAGTAAAGAAAAATACATACGTATTAGAAATACTTTACGAGAATAAAAAACGCATTGTGCAAAATTATATTGTTTTTCCTAAACAACACATTGTAACTCGAAAAGATATGGTGTTGCATTCATGACTAAGCGTGCAGCCTCAAAAGAGAACGCACAGGAGTGTTTTCTCTTGAAAAAAATATGTCAGAATACCACGTTTTAAGGAAATACCGTATCATGCGAAATTATCTTGTTTTTCCTAAACAACATGTTGTAACTGGAAAAGCTTTGGTGTTGCGTGTATGTCTAAGCGTGTAGCCTCAAAAGAGAATGCACAGGAGAGTTTTCACTCGAAAGGATATGTAAGAATACGACATTACAAGGAAATAGAGTGTTGCAGAGTAAAGAGAAATACTTACATATTAGACATATTTAAACTTTATGAGAAGAAATAAGGCATCGTACAAAATTATCTTATATTTCCTATACAACACGTTGTAAATCGAAAAGATTTGTTGTTGTGTGTATGTCTAAACGGGTATCCTCAAAGAGAACCCAGAGAGAGTATTCTCTCGAAAAATTATGTCAGAATACCACGTTTTAAGGAAATCCCACATTGTGTGAAATTATCTAGTTTTTCCTAAACAACATGCTTTAAGTCGAAATGCTTTGGGGTTGCGTGTATGTCTAAGTGTGTAGCCTCAAAAGAGAATGCACAGGAGAGTTTTCTTCGAAAGTATATGTAAGAATACAACGTTATAAGGAAATACAGTGTTGCAGAGTAAGGACAAATACGTATGTATTAGAAATACTTAAACTTTACAAGAAGAAATAACACATCATACAAAATTTTCTTGTATTTCCTAACAACACGTTGTTACTCGAAAAGATTTGGTGTTTCATGTATGTCTAAGCTTGTAGCCTCAAAAGAGAACGCACAGGAGTGTTTTCTCTCGAAAAAATATGTCATAATACCACGTTTTAAGGAAATCCTGCATCGTGCGAAATTATCTTGTTTTTCCTAAACAACACGTTGTAACTCGAAATGCTTTGTTGTTGCGTGTATGTCTAAGTGTGTAACTGCAAAAGAGAATGCACAGGAGAGTTTTCTCTCGAAAAAATATTTCAGAATACCTCGTTTTAAGGAAATCCCGCATCGTGCGAAATTATCTTATTTTTCCTAAACAACACATTGTAACTCGAAAAGTTTGGTGTTGCGTGTATGTGTTAGGGTTCAGCCTCAAAAGAGATTGCACAGGAGAGTTTTCTCTCAAAAGAATATGTAAGAATACCATGTTATAAGAAAATACAGTGTTGCAGAGTAAAGACAAATACATACGTATTACAAATACTTAAACTTTACGAGAATAAAAAACGCGTTGTGCAAAATTATCATGTTTTTCCTTAACAACACGTTGTAATTCGAAAAGATATGGTGTTGCATGCATGACTTAGCATGCAGCCTCAAAAGAGAAGGCACAGGAGTGTTTTCTCTCGAAAAAATATGTCAGAATACCACGTTTTAAGGAAATACCGCATCATGCGATATTATCTTGTTTTTCCTAAACAACATGTTGTAACTCGAAATGCTTTGGTGTTGCGTGTATGTCTAAGCATGTAGCCTCAAAAGAGAATGCACAGGTGAGTTTTCTCTTGAAAGAATATGTTAGAATTCCACGTTATAATGGAATACACTGTTGCATAGTAAAGACAAATATGTACGTATTAGAAATACTTAAACTTTACGAAAAGAAATAACGCCTCATGCAAAATTATCTTGTTTTTCCTAAACAACACATTGTAACTCGAAAAACTTTGGTGTTGCGGGTATGTGTAAGGGTTCAGCCTCAAAAGAGAATGCACAGGAGAGTTTTGTCTCGAAATAATATGTAAGAATACCACGTTATAAGGAAATACATTGTTGCAGAGTAAAGATAAATACTTACATATTAGAAATACTTAAAATTTACGAGAAGAAATAACGCATCGTGCAAAATTATCTTGTTTTTCCTAAACAACACGTTGTAACTTGAAAAGATATGGTGTTGAGTGTATGACTAAGCGTGTAGCCTCAAAAGAGAACGCACAGGAGAGTTTTCCCTCAAAAAAATATGTCAGAATACCAAGTTTTAAGGAAATCCAGCATTGTGCGATATTATCTTGTTTTTCCTAAACAACACGTTTTAACTCGAAAAGCTTAGGTGTTGTGTCTATGCCTAAGTGTGTAGCCTCAGAAGAGAATGCACAGGAGAGTTTTCTCTCGAAAGAATATGTCAGAATACCATGTTACAAGGAAATACAGTGTTCCAGAGTAAAGAAATAAACGTACATATTTGAAATACTTAAACTTTACGAGAAGAAATAATGCTCCGTACATTATTATCTTGTATTTCCAAACAACACTTTGTAACTCGAAAAGATTTGGTGTTGCGTGTATGACTAAGCAGGTAGCCTCTAAAGAGAACACACAGGAGAGTTTTCCCTCGAAAAAATAAATCAGAATACGACCTTTTAAGGAAATCCAGCATCGTGCGAAATTATCTTGTTTTTCCTAAACAACATGTTTTAACTCGAAAAGTTTGGTGTTACGTGTATGTCTATGTGTGTAGCCTCAAAAGAGAACGCACAGGAGAGTTTTCTCTTGAAAGATTATGTAAGAATACCACTTTATAAGGAAACACAGTGTTGCAGAGTAAAGACAACTATGTACGTATTAGAAATACTTAAACTTTACAAGAAGAAATAATGCTTCATACAAAATTATCTTGTACTTCCTAAACAACATGTTGTAACTGGAAAGGATTTGGTGTTGCATGTATGTCTAAGCATGTAGCCTCAAAGGAGATCACACAGAAGAGTTTTCTCTCAAAAAATATGTCAGAATACCACGTTTTAAGGAAATCATACACCGTGGGAAATTATCTTGTTTTTCCTTAACAACATATTTTAATTCGAAAAGCTTTGGTGTTGCGTGTATGTCTAAGCATGTAGCCTCAATAGAGAACGCACAGGAGAGTTTTCACTCGAAAGAATATGTAAGAATAAAACGTTATAAGGAAATACAGAGTTGCATATTAAAGACAAATATGTACATATTGGAAATACTTAAAACTTTATGAGAAGAAATAACGCATTGTGCAAAATTATCTTTTTTTTTCCTAAATAATACGCTGTAACTCGACGCGATTTGGTGTTGCTTGTATGTCTAAGCTCTAGCCTCAAAAGAGAATGCACAGGAGAGTTTTCTCTCGAAAAAACATGTCAGAATACCCCGTTATAAGGAAATCGCACATCTTGCGAAATTATCTTGTTTTTACTAAACAACAAGTTATAACTTGAAAAGCTTTGGTGTTGCATGTATGTCTAAGCGTGTAGCCTCAAAAGAGAATGCACAGGAGAGTTTTCTAAGGAAAAAATATGTCAGAATAAAACGTTTTAAGGAAATCCCGCATCGTGGAAAATTATCTTTTTTTTTTCCTAAACAACTTGTTGTAACTCGAAAAAGCTTTGGTGTTGCGTTTTTCTCTAAGAATGCAGCCTCAAAAGAGAACCCACAGGAGAGTTTTCTCTCGAAAGAATATGTATTAATACCACGTTATAAAGAAATACAACGTTGCAGAGTAAAGACAAATACGTACATATTAGAAATACTTAAACTTTACAAGAAGAAATAATACATCGTACAAAATTATCTTGTATTTCCTAAACAACAAGTTGTAAACTGAAAAGATTTGGTGTTGCCTGTATGAGTAAGCGTGCAGCCTCAAATGAGAAAGCACAGGAGAGTTTTCTCTCGATAAATATGTCAGAATACCACGTTTTAGGGAAATACCGCATCATGCAATATTATCTTGTTTTTCCTAAACAACACGTTGTAACTTGAAAAGCTTTGGTGTGGTGTTTATTTCTAAGCATATAGACTCAAAAGAGAATGCACAGGAGAGTTTTCTCTCGAAAAAATATGTCGGAATACCACGTTTTAAGGAAATCACGAATCTTGGGAAATTATCTTGTTTTTCCTTAACAACATATTTTAACTCGAAAAGCTTTGGTGTTGCGTGTATGTCTAATCATGTAGCCTCAATAGAGAACACACAGGAGAGTTTTCACTCGAAAGAATATGTAAGAATAAAAGGTTATAAGGAAATACAGTGTTGAACATTAAAGACAAATACGTACATATTGGAAATACTTAAACTTTATGAGAAGAAATAACGCATCGTGCAAAATTATCTTTTTTTCCTAAATAACACATTGTAACTGTGTAGGTCTAAGCTTCTAGCCTCAAAAGAGAATGCACAGGAGAATTTTCTCTCGAAAAAACATGTCAGAATACCCTGTTATAAGGAAATCGCACATCGTGCGAAATTATCTTGTTTTTACTAAACAACAAATTGTAACTTGAAAAGCTTTGGTGCTGCATGTATGTCTAAGCATGTAGCCTCAAAAGAGAATGCACAGGAGAGTTTTCTCACGAAAAAATATGTCAGAATACAACGTTTTATGGAAATCCTGCATCGTGGGAAATTTTCTTTTTTTTTTTTCTAAACAACTTGTTGTAACTCGAAAAGCTTTGGTGTTGCGTTTTTCTCTAAGCTTGCAGCCACAAAAGAGAACGCACAGGAGAGTTTTCTCTCGAAAGAATATGTAAGAATACCACGTTATAAAGAAATACAGCATTGCAGAGTAAAGACAAATACGTACATATTAGAAATACTTAAACTTTACGAGAAGAAATAACGCATCGTACAAAATTATCTTGTGTTTCCTAAACAACAAGTTGTAACTCGAAAAGATTTGGTGATGCCTGTATGAGTAAGCGTGCAGCCTCAAAAGAGAAAGCACAGGAGAGTTTTCTCTCGAAAAAATATGTCAGAATACCACGTTTTAGGGAAATACCATATCATGCGATATTATCTTGTTTTTCCTAAACAACACTTTGTAACTCACAAATCTTTGGTGTTGTATTTTGTCTAAGCATGTAGCCTCAAAAGAGAACACACCGGAGAGTTTTCTTTCGAAAGAATATGTAAGAATTCCACGTTATAACTTAATACAGTGTTGCACAGTAAAGACAAATATGTACATATTAGAAATACTTAAACTTTACGAGAAGAAATAATGCATCATGCAAAATTATCTAGTTTTTCCTAAACAACACGTTGTAACTCGAAAAGATTTGGTGTTGAGTGTATGACTAAGCATGTAGCCTCAAAATAGAACACACAGGAGACTTTTCTCTCGAAAGAATACGTCATAATACTACCTTATAAGGAAATCCTTCATCATGCGAAATTATCTTGTTTTTCCTAAAGAACACATTGGAACTCGAAATATTTTGGTGTTGCGTGTATGTCTAAGCGTGTAGCCGCAAAAGAGAACGCACAGGAGAGATTTTTCTCGAAAGAATATGTAAGAATACCACGATATAAGGAAATACAGTGTTGCAGAGTAAAGACAAATACGTACGTATTAGAAATACTTAAACTTTACTAGAAGAAATAACTCATCGTGCAAAATTATCTTGTTTTTCTTAAACAACACATTGTAACTCGAAAAGATATGGTGTTGCATGTATGAATAAGCATGCAGCCTCAAAAGGGAACACACAGGAGAGTTTTCTCTCGAAACAATATGTCACAATACCACGTTTTATGAAAATCCCGCATCGTATGAAATTATCTTGTTTTTCGTAAACAACATGTTTTAACTCGAAAAGCTTTGGTGTAGCGTGTATGTCTAAGTGTGTAGCCTCAAAAGAGAATGCACAGGAGAGTTTTCTCTCGAAAGAATATGTGAGAATACCACGTTATAAGGAAATACAGTGTTGCAGAGTAAGGACAAATACGTACGTATTAGAAATACTTAAACTTTACGAGAAGAAATAAAGCATCGTGCGAAATTATCTTGTTTTTCCTAAACAAAACGTTGTACCTCGAAAAGCTTTGGTGTTGCGTGTATGTCTAAGTGTGTAGCCTCAAAAGAGAACGCACAGGAGAGTTTTCCCTCGAAAAAATATGTCAGAATACCACGTTTTAGGGAAATACCGCATCATGCGAAATTACATTGGTTTTCCTAAACAACAAGTTGTAACTCGAAAAGCTTTGGTGTTGCATGTATGTCTAAGCATGTAGCCTCAAAAGAGAACGCACATGAGAGGTTTCTCTCGAAAGAATATGTAAGAATTCCACGTTATAACGTAATACACTGTTGCAGAGTGAAGACAAATATGTACGTATTAGAAATACTTAAACTTTATGAGAAGAAATAACGAATCATGCAAAATTATCTTGTTTTTCCTAAACAACAAATTGTAACTCGAAAATATTTGTTGTTGATTGTATGACTAAGCGTGTAGCCTCAAATGAGAACACACAGTAGAGTTTTCTCTCGAAAAAATATGTCAGAATACCATGTTTTAAAGAAATCCAGCATTATGCGATATTATCTTTTTTTTCCTAAACAACACGTTTTAACTCGAAAAACTTTGGTGTTGTGTGTATGCCTAAGTGTGTAACCTCAGAAGAGAATGCACAGGAGAGTTGTCTCTCAAAAGAGTATGTCAGAATACCACGTTACAAGGAAATACAGTGTTGCAGAGTAAAGACAAATACGTACATATTAGAAATACTTAAACTTTATGAGAAGAAATAATGCTCCGTAAAAAATTATCTTGTAATTCCTAACCAACAAGTTGATATTCTTAATGATTTGGTTTTGCGTGTGGGTCGAAGCATGTAGCCGGAAAAGAGAACACACAGGAGAGTTTTCTCTCGAAAAAATATGTCAGAATACCACGTTTTAAGGAATTCCCGCATCCTGCGAAATTATCTAGTTTTCCTAAACAACACATTGTAACTCGAAAAACTTAAGTGTTGCAGGTATGTGTAAGGGTTCAGCCTCAAAAGAGAATGCACAGAAGAGTTTTGTCTCGAAATAATATGTAAGAATACCACGTTATAAGGAAATACAGTGTTGCAGAGTAAAGATAAATGCTTACATATTAGAAATACATAAAATTTACGAGAAGAAATAACGCATCGTGCAAAATTATCTTGTATTTCCTAAACAACACGTTGTAATTCGAAAAGACTTTGTGTTGCGTGTATGTCTAAGCATGTAGCCTCAAAAGCGAATACACAGGAGAATTTTCTCTCGAAAAAATATGTCAGAATACCACGTTTTAAGGAAATCCAGCATCGTGAGAAATTATCTTGTTTTTCCTACACAACATGTTGTAACTCGAAGAGCTTTGGTGTTGCGTGTATGTCTAAGCATGAAGCCTCAAAAGAGAATGCACAGGAGAGTTTTCACTCGAAAGAATATGTAAGAATACGACATTACAAGGAAATACAGTGTTGCAGAGTAAAGACAAATACGTACATATTAGAAATACTTAAACTTTATGACAAGAAATAATGCATCATACAAAATTATCTTGTATTTCCTATAGAATACGTTGTAACTCGAAAAGATTTGTTGTTACATGTATGTTTAAACGTGTATCCTCAAAGAGAACCCAGAGGAGAGTATTCTCTCGAAAAATTACGTCAGAATACCACGTTTTAAGGAAATCCCGCATCCTGTGAAATTATCTTGTTTTTTCTAAACAACATGCTTTAACTCGAAAAGCTTTGGTGTTGCGTGTATGTTTGAGTGTGTAGCCTCAAAAGAGAACGCACGTGAGAGTTTTCTCTCGAAAGAATATGTAAGAATACAACGTTATAAGGAAATACAGTGTTGCAGAGTACGGACAAATAAGTACGTATTAGAAATTCTTGAACTTTACGAGAAGAAATAATGCATCGTACACAATTATCTTGTATTTCCTAAACAACACGTTGTAACTCGAAAAGATTTGGTGTTGCATGTATGTCTAAGCTTGTTGCCTAAAAAGAGAACGCACAGGAGAGTTTTCTCTCGAAAAAATATGTCATAATACCACGTTTTAAGGAAATCCAGCATCGTGCGTAATTATATTGTTTATCCTAAACAACACATTGTAACTCGAAAAGCTTTGGTGTTGCGTGTATGTCTAAGTGTGTAACTGCAAACGAGAATGCACAGGAGAGGTTTCTCTAAAAAAAAAATAATTCAGAATACCTCGTTTTAAGGAAATCCAGCATTGTGCGAAACTATCTTGTTTTTCCTAAACAACACGTTGTAACTTGAAAAGTTTGGTGTTGCGTGTATGTGTAAGGGGTCAGCCTCAAAAGAGAATGCACAGGAAAGTTTTCTCTCGAAAGAATATGTAAGAATACCACGTTATAAGAAAATACAGTGTTGCAGAGTAAAGACAAATACATACATATTAGAAATACTTAAACTTTACGAGAAGAAATAACGCGTTGTGCAAAATTATCTTGTTTTTCCTAAACAACACGTTGTAACTTGAGAAGATATGGTGTTGCATGCATGACTAAGCGTGCATCCTCAAAAGAGAACGCACAGGAGTGTTTTCTCTTGAAAAAATATGTCAGAATACCACGTTTTAAGGAAATACTGCATCATGCGAAATTATCTTGTTTTTCCTAAACAACACGTTGTAACTCGAAAAGCTTTGGTGTTGCGTGTATGTCTAAGCATATAGCCACAAAAGAGAACGCACAGGAGAGTTTTCTCTTGAAAGAATATGTTAGAATTCCACGTTATAACGGAATACAGTGTTGCAGAGTAAAGACAAATATGTACGTATTAGAAATACTTAAACTTTACGAAAAGAAATAACGCCTCATGCAAAATTACCTTTTTTTTCCTAAACAACACGTCGTAACTCGAAAGGATATGGTGTTGAGTGTATGACTAAACATGTAGCCTCAAAAGAGAATGCAAAGGAGTGTTTTCCCTCGAAAAAAATTTGTCAGAATACCAAGTTTTAAGGAAATCCAGCATTGAGCGATATTATCTTGTTTTTCCTAAACCACATGTTTTTACTCAAAAATCTTTGGTGATGTGTCTATCCCTAAGTGTGTAGCCTCAGCGGAGAATGCACAGGAGAGTTTTCTCTCGAAAGAATATGTCAGAATACCACGTTACAAGGAAATACAGTGTTGCAGAGTAAAGAAATATACATTCTTATTAGAAATACTTAAACATTATGAGAAGAAATAACGCTCCATACAAAATTATTTTGTATTTCCTAAACAACACGTTATAACTCGAAAAGATTTGGTGTCGCGTTTATGTCTAAGCGTGTAGCCTCTAAAGAGAACAAACAGGTGAGTTTTCCCTCGAAAAAATATGTTAGAATACGACGTTTTAAGGAAATCCCTCATCATGCGAAATTATCTTGTTTTTCCTAAACAACATGTTTTAACTCGAAAAGCTTTGGTGTTACGTTTATGTCTAAGTGTGTAGCCTCAAAAGAGAACGCACAGGAGGGTTTTCTCTCAAAATAATATGTAAGAATACCAGGTTATAAGGAAATACAGTGTTGCAGAGTAAAGACAACTATGTATGTATTAGAAATACTTAAACTTTACGAGAAGAAATAACGCATTGCACAAAATTATCTTGTATTTCCTAAACAACACATTGTAATTGGAAAGATTTGGTGTTGCGTGTATGTCTAATCGTGTAGCCTCAAAGGAGAAAGTACAGGAGAGTTTTCTCTCAAAAAATATGTCACAATACCATGTTTTAAGGAAATCACGCACCGTGGGAAATTATCTAGTTTTTCCTTAACAACATATTTTAACTCGAAAAGCTTTGGTGTTGCGTGTATGTCTAACCGTGTAGCCTCAATAGAGAATGCACAGGAGAGTTTTCACTCGAAAGAATATGTAAGAATAAAACGTTATAAGGAAATACAGAGTTGCATATTAAAGACAAATATGTACATATTGGAAATACTTAAACCTTATGAGAAGAAATAGCGCATCATGCAAAATTATCTTTTTTTTCTAAATAACACATTGTAACTCGAAGAGATTTGGTGTTGCGTGTATGTCTAAGCTTCTAGCCTCAAAAGAGAATGCACAGGAGTGTTTTCTCTCAAAAAATCATGTCAAAATACCCCGTTATAAGGAAATCGCACATCGTGCGATATTATCTTGTTTTTACTAAACAACAAGTTGTAACTTGAAAAGCTTTGGTGTTGAATGTATGTCTAAGCGTGTAGTCTCAAAAGAGAACGCACAGGAGAGTTTTCTCACTAAAAAATATGTCAGAATACAACGTTTTAAGGAAATCCTGCATCGTGGGAAATTATCTTTTTTTCCTAAACAACTTGTTGTAACTCGAAAAGATTTGCTGTTGCGTTTTTCTCTAAGCATGCAGCCTCAAAAGAGAATGCACAGGAGAGTTTTCTCTAGAAAGAATATGTAAGAATACCATGTTATAAAGAAATACAGCGTTGCAGAGTAAAGACAAATATGTACATATTAGAAATACTTAAACGTTACGAGAAGAAATAACGCATCGTACAAAATTATCTTGTATTTCCTAAACAACAAGTTGTAACTCGAAATGATTTGGTGTTGCCTGTATGAGTAAGCGTGCAGCCTCAAAAGAGAAAGCACGGGAGAGTTTTCTCTTGAAAAAATATATCAGAATACCACGTTTTATTGAAATACTTCATCATGCGATATTATTTTTTTTTCCTAAACAACACGTTGTAACTCGAAAAGCTTTGGTGTTGTGTTCATGTCTAAGCATGTAGCCTCAAAAGAGAACACACAGGACAGTTTTCTCTCGAAAGAATATGTAAGAATTCCACGTTATAATGTAATACAGTGTTGCAGAGTAAAGACAAATATGTACGTATTAGAAATACTTAAACTTTACGAGAAGAAATAACGCATCATGCAAAATTTTCTAGTTTTTCCTAAACGACACGTTGTAACTCGAAAAGATTTGGTGTTGAGTGTATGACTAAGCGTGTAGCCTCAAAAGAGAACGCACAGGAGAGTTTTCTCTCGAAAAAATACGTCACAATACCACGTTTTAAGGAAATCCAGCTTCGTGCGAAATTATCTTGTTTTTCCTACACAACAAGTTTTAACTCGAAAAGCTTTGGTGTTTCGTGTATGTCTAAGCGTGTAGCTGCAAAAGAGAACGCACAGGAGGGTTTTCTTTCGAAAAAATATGTAAGAATACCACGTTATAAGGAAATACAGTGTTGCAGAATAAAGACAAATATGTACGTATTAGAAATACTTAAAATTTATGAGAAGAAATAACGCATCACACAAAATTATCTTGTATTTCCAAAACCACACGTTGTAACTCAAAAAGATTTTGTCTTGCCTGTATGGTAAAGCATGTAGTCTCAAATGAGAATGTACAGGAGAATTTTCTCTCGAAAAAATATGTCACAATACCACGTTTTTTGGAAATCCCACATCGTATGAAATTATCTTGTTTTTCGTAAACAACATGTTTTAACTCAAAGCCTTTGATGTAGCTTGTAAGTCTAAGTGTGTAGCCTCAAAAGAGAACGCACAAGAGAGTTTTCTCTCGAAAGAATATGTAAGAATACCACGTTATAAGGAAATACAGTGTTGCAGAGTAAGGACAAATACGTACAAATAAAAAATACTTAAACTTTACGAGATGAAATAATGCATCGTGCGATATTATCTTGTTTTTCCTAAACAAAACGTTGTAACTCGAAAAGTTTTGGTGTTGCGTGTATGTCTAAGCGTGTAGCCTCAAAAGAGAACGCACAGGAGAGTTTTCTCTCAAAAGAACATGCAAAAATACCACGTTATAAGGAAATACAGTGTTGCAAAGTAAGGACAAATAAGTACGTATTAGAAATACTTAAACTTTACGAGAAGAAATAACACATCATGCAAAATTATCTTGTATTTCATAAACAACACGTTGTAACTCGAAAAGAATTGGTGTTGCCTGTATGAGTAAGCGTGCAGCCTCAAAAGAGAAAGAACAGGAGAGTTTTCTCTCGAAAAAATATGTCAGAATACCACGTTTTAGGGAAATACTGCATCATGCGATATTATCTTGTTTTTCCTAAACAACACGTTGTAACTCGAAAGGATTTGGTGTTGTGTTTATGTCTAAGCATGTAGCCTCAAAAGAGAACGCACAGGAGAGTTTTCTCTCGAAAGAATATGTAAGAATTCCATGTTATAATGTAATACAGTGTTGCAGAGTAAAGTCAAATATGTACCTATTAGAAATACTTAAACTTTACGAGAAGAAATAACGCATCATGCAATATTTCCTAGTTTTCCCTAAACAACACGTTGTAACTCGAAAAGATTTCGTGTTGAGTGTATGACTAAGCGTGTAGCCTCAAAAGGGAACGCACAGGAGTGTTTTCTCTCGAAAAAATATGTTACAATACCACGTTTTAAGGAAATCCAGCATCGTGCGAAATTATCTTGTTTTTCCTACACAACACGTTGTAACTCGAAAAGCTTTGGTGTTGCGTGTATGTTTAGCATGTAGCCTCAAAAGAGAATGCACAAGAGAGTTTTCACTCGAAAGAATATGTAAGCATACCACATTACAAGGAAATACAGTGTTGCAGAGTAAAGACAAATATGTACATATTAACAATACTTAAAATTTATGAGAAGAAATAACGCATCGTACAAAATTATCTTGTATTTCCTAAACAACACGTTGTAACTCAAAAAGATTTGTTGCTGTGTTTATGTCTAAACGTCTATCCACAAAGAGAACCCACAGGAGAGTATTCTCTTGAAAAAATATGTCAGAATACCACGTTTTAAGGAAATCGCACATCATGTGAAATTATCTAGTTTTTCCTAAATAACTTGTTGTAACTCAAAAAGCTTTGGTGTTGTGTTTTTCTCTAACCGTGTAGCCGCAAAAGAGAATGCACAGGAGAGATTTCTCTCGAAAGAATATGCAAGAATACCATGTTATAAGGAAATACAGTGTTGCAGAGTAAAGACCAATACTTACGTATTAGAAATACTTAAACTTTACTAGAAGAAATAACGCGTTGTGCAAAATTATCTTGATTTTCCTAAACAACATGTTGTAACTCGAAAAGATATGGTGTTTCATGTATGACTAAGCGTGCAGCCTCAAAAGAGAATGCACAGGAGAGTTTTCTCTCGAAACAATATGTCACAATAAGAACGCGTTATGGAAATCCCGCATCACAAGAAAGTATCTTGTTTTTCGTAAACAACATGTTTAAACTCGAAAAGCTTTGGTGTAGCGTGTATGTCTAAGTGTGTAGCCATGAAAGAGAATGTACAGGACAGTTTTCTCTCGAAATATTATGTAAGAATACCACGTTATAAGGAAATACAGCGTTGCAGAGTAAAGACAACTATGTACTTATTAGAAATACTTAAACTTTACGAGAAAAAATAACGCATCGTACAAAATTATCTTGTATTTCCTAACCAACACGTTGTAACTCGAAAGGATTTGGTGTTGTGTGTATGTCTAAGCATGTAGCCTCAAAGGAAAACACAAGGAGAGTTTTCTCTCGAAAAAATATATCAGAATACCACGTTTTAAGGAAATCACACATCTTGGGAAATTATCTTGTTTTTCCTTAACAACATATTTTAACTCGAAAAGCTTTGGTGTTGCGTGTATATCTAAGCGTGCAGCCTCAATAGAGAACACACAGGAGAGTTTTCACTCGAAAGAATATGTAAGAATAAAACGTTATAACGAAATACAGAGTAGCATATTAAAGACAAATACGTACATATTGGAAATACTTAAAGTTTATGAGAAGAAATAATGTGTCGTGCAAAATTATCCTTTTTTTCATAAATAACACGTTGTAACTCGAAAAGATTTGGTGTTGCATGTATGTCTAAGCTTCTAGCCTCAAAAGAGAACGCACAGGAGAGTTTTCTCTAGAAAAAAAACATGTCAGAATACCCCGTTATAAGGAAATCGCATATCGTGCGAAATTATCTTGTTTTTCCTAAAGGAAACGTTGTAACTTGAAAAGCTTTGGTGTTGCGTATATGTCTAACCGTGTAG
This sequence comes from Apodemus sylvaticus, assembly GCF_947179515.1. Taxonomy (NCBI): domain Eukaryota; kingdom Metazoa; phylum Chordata; class Mammalia; order Rodentia; family Muridae; genus Apodemus; species Apodemus sylvaticus. Next base: position 66,001,625 of record NC_067491.1, on the reverse strand, counting down.
CCTCAAAAGAGAACGCACAGGAGAGTTTTCTCTCTAAAAAATATGTCAGAATACAACGTTTTAAGGAAATCCTGCATCGTGCGAAATTATCTTTTTTTTTTTTCCTAAACAACTTGTTGTAACTCGAAAAGCTTTGGTATTGTGTTTTTCTCTAAGGGTGCAGCCTCAAAGGAGAACACACAGGAGAGTTTTCTCTCGAAAAAATATGTAAGAATACCACGTTATAAAGAAATACAGCGTTGCAGAGTAAAGACAAATACATACATATTAGAAATACTTAAACTTTACGAGAAGAAATAACGCAGCGTGCAAACTTATCTTGTATTTCCTAAACAACACGTTGTAACTCGAAAAGATTTGGTATTGCATGTATGAGTAAGCGTGCAGCCTCAAAAGAGAAAGCACAGGAGAGTTTTCTCTCGAAAAAAAATGAATCAGAATACCACGTTTTAGGGAAATACCGCACCATGCGATATTATTTTGTTTTTCCTAAACAACACGTTGTAACTTGGAAAGCTTTGGTGATTTGTTTATGTCTAAGCATGTAGCCTCAAAAGAGAACGCACAGGAGAGTTTTCTCTCGAAAGAATATGTACGAATTCCACGTTATAACGTAATACAGAGTTGCAGAGTAAAGACAAATATGTACGTATTAAAAATACTTAAACTTTATGAGAAGAAATAAAGCATCATGCAAAATTTTCTAGTTTTTCCTAAACAACACGTTGTAACTCAAAAAGATTTGGTGTTGCGTGTATGACTAAGTGTGTAGCCTCAAAAGAAAACAGACAGGAGAATTTTCTCTCGAAAATATATGTCAGAATACCACGTTTTAACGAAATCCAGCATTGTGTGAAATTATCTTGTTTTTTCTAAACAACATATTTTACCTCGAATCGCTTTGGTGTTGCGTGTATGTCTAAGCGTGTAGCCTCAAAAGAGAACACACAGTACAGTTTCCTCTCGAAAGATTATGTAAGAATACCACGTTATAAGGAAATACAGTGTTGCATGGTTAAGACAATATGTACATATTAGAAATACTTAAACTTTATGAGAAGAAATAACACATCATGCAAAATTATCTTGTTTATCCTAAACAACACATTGTAACTGGGAAAGATTTGATGTTGAGTGTATGACTAAGCGTGTAGCCTCAAATGAGAACGCACAGGAGGGTTTTCTCTAGAAAAAAATATGTCAGAATACCACGTATTAAGGAAATCCTGCATCGTGCGAAATTATCTTGTTTTTCCTACACAACACGTTGTAACTCGAAAAGCTTTGGTGTTGCGTGTAAGTCTAAGCGTGTAGCCACAAAAGAGATTGCACAGGAGAGGTTTCACTCTAAAGAATATGTAAGGATACCACATTACAAGGAAATACAGTGTTGCAGAGTAAAGACAAATACGTATATATTAAAAATACTTAAACTTTATGAGACGAAATAACGCATCATACAAAGTTATCTTGTATTTCCTTAACACGTTTTAACTCGAAAAGATTTCTTGCTGCATGTATGTCTAAACATGTATCCTCAAAGAGAGCCCACAGGAGAGTATTCTCTCGAAAAAATATGTCAGAATACCACGTTTTAATGAAATTCCGCATCATGTGAAATTATCTTGTTTTTCCTAAATAACTTGTTGTAACCTGAAAAGCTTTGGTGTTGCATTTTTCTCTAACCGTGCAGCCTCAAAAGAGAACACACAGGAGAGTTTTCTCTCGATAGAATATGTAAGAATACCACGTTATAAGGAAATACAGTTTTGCAGACTAAAGACAAATACATATGTATTAAAATACTTAAAATTTACTAGAAGAAATAACGCATCGTGCAAAATTATCTTGTATTTCCTAAACAACACTTTGTAACTCGAAAAGAATTGGTGTTGCGTGTATGTCTAAACATGTAGCCTCAAAAGAGAACCCACAGGAGAATTTTCTCTCGAAATAATACGTCATAATACCACGTTTTAAGGAAATCCTGCATCGTACGAAATTATCTTTTTTTTCCTAAACAACACGTTGTAACTCGAAAAACTTTGGTGTTGCGTGTATATCTAAGCGTGTAGCCTCAAAAGAGAACGCACAGGAGAGTTTTCTCTCGAAAGAATATGTAAGAATACCACGGTATAAGGAAATAAAGTGTTGCAGAGTAAGGACAAATAAGTATGTATTAGAAATACATAAACTTTACGAGAAGAAATAACGCATCATGCAAAATTATCTAGTTTTTCCTAAACAACACATTGTAACTCGAAAGGATTTGGTGTTGAGTGTATGAATAAGCGTGAGGCCTCAAAAGAGAACGCACAGGAGAGTTTTCTCTCGAAAAAATATGTCAGAATACCACGTTTTATGGAAATCCAGCATCGTGCGAAATTTTCTTGTTTTTTCTAAACAACATGTTGAAACTCGAAAAGCTTTGGTGTTGCGTGTATGTCTAAGCGTGTAGCCTCAAAAGAGAACGCACAGGACAGATTTCTCTCGAAATAATATATAAGAGTACAACGTTATAAGGAAATACAGTGTCACAGGGTAAAGACAATACATATGTATTAGATATACTTAAACTTTACGAAAAGAAATAACTCATCATGCAAAATTATCTTGTTTTTCCTAAACAACACACTGTAACTCGAAAAAATATGGTGTTAAATGTATGACTAAGCGTGTAGCCTCAAAAGAGAGCACACAGGAGAGTTTTCTCTCGAAAAAATATGTCACAATACCACGTTTAAGGAAATCCAGCATCGTGCGAAATTATCTTGTTTTTCCTACACAACACGTTGTAACTCGAAAATCGTTGGTGTTGCATGTATGTCTAAGCATGTAGCCTCAAATTATAATGCACAGGAGAGTTTTCACTCGAAAGAATATGTAAGAATACCACATTACAAGGAAATACAGTGTTGCAGAGTAAAGACAAATACTTACATATTAAAAAGACTTAAAATATATGAGAAGAAATAACGCATCGTACAAAATTATCTTGTATTTCCTAAACAACACGTTGTAACTCGAAAAGGTTTGTTGTTGTGTGTATGTCTAAACGTGTATCCTCAAAGAGAACCAACAGGAGAGTATACTTTCGAAAAAATATGTCAGAATACCACTTTTTAAGGAAATCGTGCATCATGTGAAGTTATCTTGTTTTTCCTAAACCACTTGTTGTATCTCGAAAATCTTTGGTGTTGCGTTTTCCTCTAACCGTGCAGCCTCCAGAGAGAATGCACAGGAGAGTTTTCTCTCGAAAGAATATGTAAGAATTCCACGTTATAAGGAAATACAGTGTTGCAGAGTAAAGACAAATACATACTTTTTAGAAATACTTAAACTTTATGAGAAGAAATAACGCAGCATACAAACTTATCTTGTATTTCCTAAACAACAAGTTGTAACTAGAAAAGATTTGGTGTTGCATATATGAGTAAGGGTGCAGCCTCAAAAGAGAAAGCACAGGAGAGTTTTCTCTCGAAAAAATGAGTCAGAATACCACGTTTTAGGGAAATACCGCACCATGCGATATTATTTTGTTTTTCCTAAACAACACGTTTTAACTCGAAAGCTTTGGTGTGTTGTTTATGTCTAAGCATGTAGTCTCAAAAGAGAATGCACAGGAGAGTTTTCTCTCGAAAGAATATGGACGAATTCCACATTATAACATAATAAAGTGTTGCAGAGTAAAGACAAATATGTACCTATTAAAAATACTTAAACTTTACGAGAAGAAATAACGCATCATGCAAAATTTTCTAGTTTTTCCTAAACAACTCGTTGTAACTCGAAAAGATTTGGTGTTGTGTATATGACTAAGCATGTAGCCTCAAAAGAAAACACACAGGAGAGTTTACTCTCAAAATAATATGTCAGAATACCACGTTTTAACGAAATCCAGCATTGTGTGAAATTATCTTGTTTTTTCTAAACAACATATAGTAGCTCGAAAGCTTTGGTGTTGCGAGTATGACTAAGCGTGTAGCCTCAAAAGAGAAAGCACAGGACAGTGTCCTCTCCAAAGATTATGTAAGAATACCACGTTACAAGGAAATATAGTGTTGCATGGTAAAGACAATATGTACGTATTAGAAATACTTAAACGTTACGAGAAGAAATAACACATCATGCAAAATTATCTTGTTTTTCCTAAACAACACGTTGTAACTGGAAAAGATTTGATGTTGAGTGTATGACTAAGCATGTAGCCTCAAATGAGAACACACAGGAGGGTTTTCTCTAGAAAAAAATATGTCAGAATACCACGTATTAAGGAAATCCTGCATCGTGCGAAATTATCTTGTTTTTCCTACACAACACGTTGTAACTCGAAAAGCTTTGGTGTGGCGTGTAAGTCTAAGCGTGTAGCCTCAAAAGAGATTGCACAGGAGAGGTTTCACTCTGAAGAATATGTAAGGATACCACATTACAAGGAAATACAGTGTTACAGAGTAAAGACAAATACGTATATATTAAAAATACTTAAACTTTATGAGACGAAATAACGCATCATACAAAGTTATCTTGTATTTCCTTAACACGTTTTAACTCGAAAAGATTTATTGCTGCGTGTATGTCTAAACATGTATCCTCAAAGAGAACCCACAGGAGAGTATTCTCTCGAAAAAATATGTCAGAATACCACGTTTTAATGAAATTCCGCATCATGTGAAATTATCTTGTTTTTCCTAAATAACTTGTTGTAACTCGAAACGCTTTGGTGTTGCATTTTTCTCTAACCGTGCAGCCTCAAAAGAGAACACACAGGAGAGTTTTCTCTCGATAGAATATGTAAGAATACCACGTTATAAGGAAATACAGTTTTGCAGAGTAAAGACAAATACATACGTATTAGAAATACTTAAAATTTACTAGAAGAAATAACGCATCGTGCAAAATTATCTTGTATTTCCTAAACAACACGTTGTAACTCGAAAAGAATTGGTGTTGCGTGTATGTCTAAACGTGTAGCCTCAAAAGAGAACCCACAGGAGAATTTTCTCTCGAAATAATACGTCATAATACCACGTTTTAAGGAAATCCTGCATCGTGCGAAATTATCTTGTTTTTCCTAAACAACACGTTGTAACTCGAAAAACTTTGGTGTTGCGTGTATGTCTAAGCGTGTAGCCTCAAAAGAGAACGCACAGGACAGTTTTCTCTCGAAAGAATATGTAAGAGTACCACGTTATAAGGAAATACAGTGTCACAGGGTAAAGACAATACGTACGTATTAGAAATATTTAAAATTTACGAGAAGAAATAACGCATCATGCAAAATTATCTTGTTTTTCCTAAACAACATGTTGTAACTCGAAAATATATGGTGTTGAATGTATGACTAAGCGTGTAGCCTCAAAAGAGAGCACACAGGAGAGTTTTCTCTCGAAAAAATATGTCACAATACCACGTTTAAGGAAATCCAGCATCGTGCGAAATTATCTTGTTTTTCCTACACAACACGTTGTAACTCGAAAATCGTTGGTGTAGCATGTATGTCTAAGCATGTAGCCCCAAGTTACAATGCACAGGAGAGTTTTCACTAGAAAGAATATGTAAGAATACCACATTACAAGGAAATACAGTGTTGCAGAGTAAAGACAAATACGTACATATTAAAAAGACTTAAAATATATGAGAAGAAATAACGCATCATAAAAAATTAACTTGTATTTCTAAACAACACGTTTTAACTCGAAAAGGTTTGTTGTTGCGTGTATGTCTAAATGTGTATCCTCAAAGAGAACCCACAGGGGAGTATTCTCTCGAAAAATATGTCAGAATACCACTTTTTAAGGAAAGCGTGCATCATGTGAAATTATCTTGTTTTTCCTAAACCACTTGTTGTATCTCGAAAATCTTTGGTGTTGCGTTTTTCTCTAACCGTGCAGCCTCCAGAGAGAATGCACAGGAGAGTTTTCTCTCGAAAGAATATGTAAGAATACCATGTTATAAGGAAATACAGTGTTGCAGAGTAAAGACAAATACATACATTTCAGAAATACTTAAACATTACGAGAAGAAATAATGCAGTCTAAAAACTTATCTTGTATTTCCTAAACAACACATTGTAACTCGAAAAGATTTGGTGTTGCATGTATGAGTAAGCGTGCAGCCTCAAAAGAGAAAGCACCGTAGAGTTTTCTCTCGAAAAAATGAGTCAGAATACTACGTTTTAGGGAAATACCGCACCATGCGATATTATTTTCTTTTTCCTAAACAACACGTTGTAACTCGAAAAGCTTTGGTGTTTTGTTTATGTCTAAGCATGTAGCCTCAAAAGCGAACGCACAGGAGAGTTTTCTCTCGAAAGAATATGTACGAATTCCAGGTTATAACGTAGTAAAGTGTTGCAGAGTAAAGACAAATATGTACGTATTAAAAATACTTAAACTTTACGAGAAGAAATAACGCATCATGCAAAATTTTCTAGTTTTTCTTAAACAACGAGTTGTAACTCGAAAAGATTTTGTGTTGTGTGTATGACTAAGCATGTAGCCTCAAAAGAAAACACACAGGAGAGTTTTCTCTCGAAAAAATATGTCAGAATACCACGTTTTAACGAAATCCAGCATTGTGTGAAATTATCTTGTTTTTTCTAAACAACATATTATAGCTCGAAAAGCTTTGGTGTTGCGTGTATGTCTAAGCGTGTAGACTTTAAAGAGAACGCACAGGACAGTTTCCTCTCGAAAGATTATGTAAGAATACCACGTTATAAGGAAATACAGTGTAGCATGGTAAATACATTATGTATGTATTAGAAATACTTAAACTTTATGAGAAGAAATAACACATCATGTAAAATTATCTTGTTTTTCCTAAACAACACGTTGTAACTGGAATAGATTTGATGTTGAGTGTATGACTAAGCGTGTAGCCTCAAATGAGAACGCACAGGTGGGTTTTCTCTAGAAAAAAATATGTCAGAATACCAAGTATTAAGGAAATCCTGCATCGTGCGAAATTATCTTGTTTTTCCTACACAACACGTTGTAACTCGAAAAGCTTTGGTGTGGCATGTAAGTCTAAGCGTGTAGCCTCAAAAGAGATTGCACAGGAGAGGTTTCACTCTGAAGAATATGTAAGGATACCACATTACAAGGAAATACAGTGTTGCAGAGTAAAGACAAATACGTATATATTAAAAATACTTAAACTTTATGAGACGAAATAACGCATCATACAAAGTTATCTTGTATTTCCTTAACACGTTTTAACTCGAAAAGATTTATTGCTGCGTGTATGTCTAAACATGTATCCTCAAAGAGAACCCACAGGAGAGTATTCTCTCGAAAAAATATGTCAGAATACCACGTTTTAATTAAATTCTGCATCATGTGAAATTGTCTTGTTTTTCCTAAATAACTTGTTGTAACCTGAAAAGCTTTGGTGTTGCATTTTTCTCTAACCGTGCAGCCTCAAAAGAGAACACACAGGAGAGTTTTCTCTCGATAGAATATGTAAGAATACCACGTTATAAGGAAATACAGTTTTGCAGAGTAAAGACAAATACATACGTATTAGAAACACTTAAAATTTACTAGAAGAAATAATGCATCGTGCAAAATTATCTTGTATTTCCTAAACAACATGTTGTAACTCGAAAAGAATTGGTGTTGCGTGTATGTCTAAACATGTAGCCTCAAAAGAGAACCCACAGGAGAATTTTCTCTCGAAATAATACGTCATAATACCACGTTTTAAGGAAATCCTGCATCGTACGAAATTATCTTTTTTTTCCTAAACAACACGTTGTAACTCGAAAAACTTAGGTGTTGCGTGTATGTCTAAGCGTGTAGCCTCAAAATAGAAAGCACAGGAGAGTTTTCTCTCGAAAGAATATGTAAGAATACCACGTTATAAGGAAATACAGTTTTGCAGAGTAAAGACAAATACATACGTATTAGAAATACTTAAAATTTACTAGAAGAAATAACGCATCGTGCAAAATTATCTTGTATTTCCTAAACAACATGTTGTAACTCGAAAAGATTTTGTGTTGCGTGTATGGTAAAGCATGTAGTCTCAAAAGAGAATGACCAGGAGAATTTTCTCTCGAAAAAATACATCATATTACCACGTATCAAGGAAATCCTGCATCATGCGAAATTATCTTGTTTTTCCTAAACAACACGTTGGAACTCGATAAACTTTGGTGTTGCGTTTATGTCTAAGCGTGTAGCCGCAAAAAAGAACGCACAGGAGAGATTTCTCTCGAAAGAATATGTAAGAATACCACATTATAAGGAAATACAGTGTTGCAGAGTAAAGACAAATATGTAAGCATTAGAAATACTTAAAATTTACTAGAAGAAATAACGCATTGTGCAAAATTATCTTGTTTTTCCTAAACAACACAAATAACTCGAAAAGATATGGTGTTGCATGTATGAGTAAGCATGCAGCCTCAAAAGCGAGCACACAGGAGAGTTTTCTCTCGAAAAAATTTGTCACAATACCACGTTTTAAGAAATCCCGCATCGTATGAAATTATCTTGTTTTTTGTAAACAACATGTTTTAACTCGAAAAGGTTTGGTGTTGCGTGTATGTCTAAGTGTGTAGCCTCGAAGGAGAATGCACAGCAGAGTTTTCGCTCGAAAAAAATATGTCAGAATACCACGTTTTGGGGTTGCAAATTTGTACAACCACTCTGGAAAGCAGTCTGGCGGTTCCTCCAAAAACTGGGCACCTCACTTCCAGAAGATCCTGCTATACCACTCCTGGGCATATACCCAGAAGACTCCCCACCATGTAATAAGGATACATGCTCTACTATGTTCATAGCAGCCCTATTTATAATTGCCAGATGCTGGAAAGAACCCAGGTATCCCTCAACAGAGGAGTGGATGCAAAAAATGTGGTATATCTACACAATGGAGTACTATTCAGCCATTAGAAACAATGAATTCATGAAATTCTTAGGCAAATGGATGGAGCTAGAGAACATCATACTAAGTGAGGTAACCCAGACTCAAAAGGTGAATCATGGTATGCACTCAATAATAAGTGGATATTAACCTAGAAAACTGGAATACCCAAAACATAATCCACACATCAAATGAGGTACAAGAAGAAAGGAGGAGTGGCCCCTGGTTCTGGAAAGACTCAGATTAACAGTATTCGGCAAAACCAGAACGGGGAAATGGGAAGGGGTGGGTGGGAGGACAGGGGAAGAGAAGGAGGCTTATGGGACTTTCGGGGAGTGGGGGGGGGCTAGAAAAGGGGAAATCATTTGAAATGTAAATAAATTATATCGAATAAAAAAATGAAAAAAAAAGAATACCACGTTGTAAGGAAATACAGTGTTGCAGAGGAAGGACAAATACTTACGTATTAGAAATACTTAAACTTTACAAAATGAAACAACGCATCGTGCGAAATTATCATGTTTTTCCTAAACAAACGTTGTAACTCGAAAAGCTTTGGTGTTGCTTGTATGTCTAAGCGTGTAGCCTCAAAAGGGAAAGCACAGGAGAGTTTTCTCTCGAAAGAATATGTCAGAATACCACGTTTTAAGGAAATCCAGCATTGTGCAATATTATCTTCTTTTTTTTTCCTAAACAACGCGTTTTAACTCGATAAGCATTGGTGTTGTGTGTATGCCTAAGTGTGTAGCCTGAGAAGATTATGCACAGGAGAGTTTTCTCTCGAAAGAATATTTTAGAATACCACATTACAAGGATATACAGTGTTGCAGAGTAAAGACAAATACGTACATATTAGAAATACTTAAACTTTATGAGAAGAAATAACGCTCCGTACAAAATTATCTTGTATTTCGTAAATAACAAGTTGATATTCATAAACATTTGGTATTGCGTGTATGTCTAAGCATGTAGCCGGAAAAAAGAACACACAGGAGAATTTTCTCTTGAAAAAATATGTCAGAATACCATTTTTAAGGAAATATTGCATCCTGCAAAATTATCTTGTTTTTCCTAAACAACACGTTGTAACTCGAAAAACTTTTGTGTTGCGTGTATGTGTAAGGGTTCAGCCTCAAAAGAGAACGAACAGGAGAGTTTTCTCTCGAAAGAATTTGTAAGAATAACACGTAATAAGGAAATACAGTGTTGCAGAGTAAAGATAAATACTTACATATTAGAAATACTAAAAATTTACGAGAATTAACGAATCGTGCAAAATTATCTTATATTTCCTAAACAACACGTTGTAACTCGAAAAGATTTTGTGTTGCGTGTATGTCTAAGCATGTAGGCTCAAAAGCGAATGCACAGGAGAATTTTCTCTCGAAAAAATATGTCAGAATACCACGTTTTAAGGAAATCCAGCATCGTGCGAAATTATCTTGTTTTTCCTACACAACACGTTGTAACTCAAAAAGCTTTGGTGTTGCGTGTATGTCTGAGCGTGTAGCCTCAAAAGAGAATGCACAGGAGAGTTTTCACTCGAACGAATATGTAAGAATACCACATTACAAGGAAATACAGTGTTGCAGAGTAAAGACAAATACGTACATATTAGAAATACTTAAACTTTATGAGAAGAAATAACGTATCGTAAAAAATTATCTTGTATTTCCTAAACAACACGTTGTAACTCGAAATGATTTGTTCTTGCGTGTATGTCTAAACATGTATCCTCAAAGAGAACCCACAGGAGAGTATTCTCTTGAAAAATTATGACAGAATACCATGTTTTAAGGAAATCCCGCATCGTGTGAAATTATCTTGTTTTTCCTAAACAACATGTTTTAACTCGAAAAGCTTTGGTGTTGTGTGTATGTCTAAGCGTGTAACTGCAAAAGAGAATGCACAGGAGAGTTTTCTCTCAAAAAAATATTTCAGAATACCTCGTTTTAAGGAATTCCTGCATCGTGCGAAATTATCTTGTTTTTCCTAAACAACATGTTGTAACTCGAAAAGTTTGGTGTTGCGTGTATGTGTAAGGGTTCAGCCTCAAAAGAGAATGCACAGGAGAGTTTTCTCTTGAAAGAATATGTAAGAATACCACGTTATAAGAAAATACAGTGTTGCAGAGTAAAGACAAATACATACGTATTAGAAATAGTTGAACTTTAGGTGAAGAAATAATGTGTCATGCAAAATTATCTTGTTTTTTCCTAAACAACACGTTGCAACTCAAAAAGATATGGTGTTGCATATATGACTAAGCGTGCAGCCTCAAAAGAGAACGCACAGGAGAGTTTTCTCTTGAAAAAATATGTCAGAATACCACGTTTTAAGGAAATACCGCATCATGCGAAATTTTCTAGTTTTTCCTAAACAACACGTTGTAACTCGAAAAGCTTTGGTGATGCGTGTATGTCTAAGCATGTAGCCTCTAAAGAGAATGCACAGGAGAGTTTTCTCTTGAAAGAATATGGTAGAATTCCACGTTATAACGGAATACAGTGTTTCAGAATAAAGACAAATATGTACGTATTAGAAATACTTAAACTTTACGAAAAGAAATAACGCCTCATGCAAAATTATCTTGTTTTTCCTAAACAGCACGTTGTAACTCGAAAGGATATTGTGTTGAGTGTATGACTAAGCGTATAGCCTCAAAAGAGAACGCACAGGAGAGTTTTCCCTCGAAAAAATATGTCAGAATACCAAGTTTTAAGGAAATCCAGCATTGTGCAATATTATCTTGTTTTTCCTAAACAACACGTTTTAACTCGAAAAGCTTTGGTGTTGAGAAGAGAATGCACAGGAGAGTTTTCTCTCGAAAGAATATGTCAGAATACCACGTTACAAGGAAAAACCGTGTTGCAGAGTAAAGAAATATACGTACATATTAGAAATACTTTAACTTTAGCAGAAGAAATTATGCTCCGTAAAAAATTATCTTGTATTTCGTAAACAACAAGTTGAAATTCGTAAAGATTTGGCGTTGCGTGTATGACTAAGCATGTAGCCACAAAGAGAACGCACAGGAGAGTTTTCTCTCGAAAGAATATATAAGAATTCCACGTTATAAAGGAATACAGTGTTGCAGAGTAAAGACAAATACGTACACATTAGAAATACTTAAACTTTACGAGAAGAAATAATGCATCGAGCAAAATTATCTTGTTTTTACTAAACAACACGTGGTAACTCGAAAAGATTTGGTGTTGCGTGTATGACTAAGCGTGTAGCATCAAAAGAGAACGCCCAGGAGAGTTTTCTCACGAATGAATATGTCAGAACACCACATTTTAAGTAAATCCTGCATCATGCGTAATTATCTTCTTTTTACCTAAACAACCAGTTTTAACTCGAAGAGCTTTGGTGTTGCGTGTATGTCTAAGTGTGTAGCCTCAGAAGAGAACGCACAGAGGAGTTTTCTCACAAATTAATATGTAAGAATACCTTGTTACAAAGAAATACAGTGTTGCAGAGTGAAGACAAATATGTACATATTAGAAATACTTAAATTTTGCGAGAATAAATAACACATCGTACAAAATTATCTTGTATTTCCTAAACAACACGTTGTAACTCGAAAGGATTTGGTGTTGCGTGTATGACTAAACATGCAGCCTCAAAAGAAAATGCACAGGAGAATTTTCTCTCGAAATAATATGTAAGAATACCACTTTATAATGAAATACAGTGTTGCAAAGACAAATACGTATATATTGGAAATACTTAAACTTTAAGAAAAGAAATAACGCATCATGCAAAATTATCTTGTTTTTCCTAAACAACACGTTGTAACTCGAAAAGATTTGCTGTTGCGTGTATGACTAAGCATGTAGCCTCAAAAGAGAATGCACAGGAGAGTTTTCTCTCGAAAAAATATGTCAGAATACCAAGTTTTAAGGAAATCCAGCACTGTGCGAAATTATCCTGTTTTTCCTAAACAACATGTTTTAACTCAAAAAGCTTTGGTGTTGCGTGTCTGTCTAAGTATGTAGCCTCAGAAGAGAATCCACAGGAGAGTTTTCTCTCGAAAGAATATGTCAGAAAACCACGTTACAAGGAAATACAGTGTTGCAGAGTAAAGACAAATACATACGTATTAGAAATACTTAAACTTAACGAGAAGAAATAACGCTCCTTACAAAATTATCTTGTATTTCCAAAACAACAAGTTGAAATTCGAAAAGATTTGGTCTTGCGTGTATGTTTAAGCTTATAGCCCCAAAAGAGAATGCACAGGAGAGTTTTCTCTCGAAAAATATGTCAGAATACCACGTTTTAAGGAAATCCCGGATCTTGCGAAATTATCTTGCTTTTCCTTAACAACACGCTGTAATGAGAAAAGATTTGCTGTTGCGTGTATGTCTAATCGTGCAGCCTCAAAAGAGAACGCACAGGAGTGTTTTCTCTCAAAAAAATATGTCAGAATACCACGTTATAAGGAAATCCTGCATCGTGCGAAATTATCTTGTTTTTCCTAAACAACATGTTGTAACTCGAAAAGCTTTGATGTTGCATGTATGTCTAAGTGTGTAGCCTCAAAAGAGAACACACAGGAGAGTTTTCTCTCCAAATTATATATAAGATTACCACGTTACAAGGAAATACAGTGTTGCAGTTAAAGACAAATATGCACGTATTAGAAATACTTAAACTTTACCCTAAGAAATAACACATCATACAATATTATCTTGTATTTCCTAAACAACACGTTGTAACTCAAAAAGATTTGGTGTTGCGTGTATTTCTAAGCCTGTAGCCTCAAACGAGAACACACAGGAGAGTTTTCTCTCGAAAGAATATGTAAGAATACCCCGTTATAAGGAAATACAGTGTTTCAGATTAAAGACAAATACGTACATATTAGAAATACTTAAACTTTACGAGAAGAAATAATGCATCGTAAAAAATTATCTTGTATTTCCTAAACAACACGTTGTAACTCGAAAAGATTTGGTGTTGTGTGTATGTCTAAATGTGTAGCCTCAAAAGAGAACTCACAGGAGAATTTTCTCTCGAAAAAATATGTCAGAATACAACGTTTTAAGGAAATCCTGCATCGTGCGAGATTATCTTGTTTTTCCTAAACAACACATTGTAACTTGAAAAGCTTTGGTGTTGCTTGTATGTCTCAGCGTGTAGCCTCAAAAAAGAACGCACAGGAGAGTTTTTGTTCGAAAAAATATGTCAGAATACAACGTCTTAAGGAAATCCTGCATCGTGCGAAATTATCTTTTTTTTCCTAACCAACTTGTTGTATCTCGAAAAGCTTTGGTGTTGCGTTTTTGTCTAAGCGTGCAGCCTCAAAAGAGAATGCACAGGAGAGTTTTCTCTCGAAAAAACATGTCAGAATACCCTGTTTTAAGGAAATCGCTCATCATGCGAATTTATCTTGTTTTTCCTAAACAACACGGTGTAACTTGAAAAGCTTTGTTGTTGCGTGTATGTCTAAGCGGTTAGCTTCAAAAGAGAACGAAGAGGAGATTTTTCTCTCAAAAGAATATGTAAGAATACCACGTTATAAGGAAATACAGTGTTGCAGAGTAAAGACAAATATGTACGTATTAGAAATACTTAAAATTTACGAGAAGAAATAATGCATCGTGCAAAATTATCTTGTTTTTCCTAAACAACACGTTGTAACTAGAAAGGATTTGGTGTTGTGTGTATGTCTAAATTTGTAGCCTCTAAAGAGAACCCACAGGAGAATTTTCTCTCGAAAAAAGATGTCAGAATGCCACGTTTTAAGGAAATACCGCATCATGAGAAATTATCTTGTTTTTCCTAAACAACAGGTTGTAACTCGAAAATCTTTGTTGTTGCATTTATGTCTAAGCATGTATCCTCAAAAGAGAACGCACAGGAGAGTTTTCTCTCGAAAGAATATTTAAGAATTCCACGTTATAACTGAATACAGTGTTTCAGAGTAAAAACAGATAAGTACTTATTAGAAATACTTAAACTTTACGAGAAGAAATAACACATCATGCAAAATTATCTTCTTTTTTCTTAACAACACGTTGTAACTCGAAATGATTTGGTGTTTCTTGTATGACTAAGCGTGTAGCCTCAAAAGAGAATGCACAGGAGAGTTTTCTCTCGAAAAAATATGTCAAAATACCACGTTATTAGGAAATCCTGCATCGTGCGACATTATCTTGTTTTACCTAACAACACGTTGTAACTCGAAAAGCTTTGGTGTTGCGTGTATGTCTAAGTGTGTAGCCTCAGAAGAGAACACACAGGAGAGTTTTCTCTCGAAAGAATATGTAAGAATACCCCGTTAAAAGGTAATACAGTGTTGCATATTAAAAACAAATACGTACCTATTGGAAATACTTAAACTTAATATGAAGAAATAACGCATCGTGCAAAATTATCTTGTTGTTCCTAAATAACACGTTGTAACTCGAAAAGATTCGGTGTTACGTATATGTCTAAGCTTCTAGCCTCAAAAGAGTATGCACAGGATAGTTTTCTCTCGAAAAAACATGTCAGAATACCCCGTTTTAAGGAAATCGCAGATCATGTGAAATTATCTTCTTTTTCCTAAACAACACCTTGTAATTTGAAAAGTTTTGGTGTTGCGTGTATTTCTAAGCGTGTAGCCTCAAAAAAGAATGCACAGGAGAGTTTTCTATCGAGAGAACATGAAAGAATCCCACATTATGAGCAAATACAGTGTTGCAGAGTAAAGACAAATACGTACGTATTAGAAATACTTAAACTTTGCGAGAAGAAATAACGCATCGTACTATATTATCATGTATATCCTAAACAACACGTTGTAATCTGAAAAGATTTGGTGTTGCTTGTAAGTCTAAATGTGTAGCCTCAAAAGGGAACCCCCAGGAGAATTTTCTCTCGAAAAAATATGTCAGGATACCACGTTTTAAGGAAATCCTGCATCGTGCGAAATTATCTTGTTTTTCTTAAACAACCCTTTGTAACTCGAAAAGTTTTGATGTTGCGTGTATGTGTAAGCGTGTAGCCTCAAAAGAGAATGAAGCAGAGAGTTTTCTCTCAAAAGAATATTTAAGAATACCACGTTATAAGGAAATATAGTGTTGCAGAGTAAAGACAAATATGTACGTATTAGAAATACTTAAAATTTATGAGAAGAAATAATGCATCGTGCAAAATTATCTTGTTTTTCCTAAACAACAAGTTGTAACTCGATAAGATTTTGTGTTGCATGTTTGTCTAAATGTGTAGCCTCAAAAGATAACCCAGAGGAGAATTTTCTCTCAAAAAATATGTCAGAATACCACGTTTTAAGGAAATACCGCATAATGCGAAATTATCTTGTTTTTCCTAAACAACACGTTTTAAGGAAATACCACGTTATAAGGAAATACAGTGTTGCAGAGTAAAGACAAATACATACATATTGGAAATACTTAAACTTTAAGAGAAGAAATAAATCATCGTGCAAAATTATCTTGTTTTTCCTAAACAACATGTTGTAACTCAAAAAGATTTGGTGTTACATGTATGTCTAAGCTGGTGACCTCAAAAGAGAACGGACAGGCTGTTTTCTCTCGAAAAAATATGTCAATATACCACGTTTTAAGGAAATCCCTCATGGTGCGAAATTATCTTGTTTTTCCTAAACAACACGTTGTAACTTGAAAAGCTTTGATGTTGCGTGTATGTCTAAGCGTGTAGCCTCAAAAGAGAATGCACAGGCGAGTTTACTCTCGAAAGAATATGTAAGAATACTACGTGACAAGCAAATACAGTGTTGCAGAGTAAAGACAAATACGTACGTATTAGAAATACTTAAAATTTATGAGAAGAAATAACGCATCTTACAAAATTATCTTGTTTTTCCTAAACAACACGTTGTAACTCGAAAAGCTTTTGTGTTGCGTGTATGTATAAGGGTGCAGCCTCAAAAGAGAACGCACAGGAGAGTTTTCACTCGAAAGAATATATAAGAATACCACGTTTTAAGGAAATCCCTCATCTTGTGAAATTATCTTGTTTTTCCTTAACAACACGTTGTAACTGGAAAAGTTTTGGTGTTGCGTGTATATCTAAGCATGCAGCCTCAAAAGAGAACGCACAGGAGAATTTTCTCTCAAAAGAATATGTAAGAATACCACGTTATAAGGAAATACAGTGTTGCAGAGTAAAGACAAATACGTATGTATTCGAAATACTTAAACTTTAGGAGAAGAAATAACGCATCGTGCAAAATTATCTTGTGTTTCCTAAACAACACGTTGCAACTCGAAAAGATTTGGTGTTGCGAGTATGTCTAAGCGTGTAGCCTCAAAAGAGAACGCACAGGAGAATTTTATCTCGAAAAATACTTCAGAATACCACGTTTTATGGAAATCCAGCATCGTGCGAAATTATCTTGTTTTTCCTAAACAACACATTTTAACTCGAAAAGCTTTGGTGTTTCATGTATGTCTAAACGTGTAGCCTCAAAAGAGAATGTGCAGGATAGTTTTCCCTCGAAAGAATATGTAAGAACACCACATTATAAGTAAATACAGTGTTGCAGAATAAAGACAAATACGTACATATTAGAAATACTTAAACTTTACGAGAAGAAATATTGCATCGTACCAAATTATCGTGTATTTCCTAAACAACACGTTGTAACCTGAAAGATTTCTTGTTGCGTATATGTCTAAATGTGGATCCTCAAAAGAGAACCAACAGGAGAATTCCCTCTAGAAAAAATATGTTAGAATACCATGTTTTAAGGAAATCCGGCATCGTGCGAAATTATATTGTTTTTCCTAAAAAACACGTTGTAACTAACAAAAGCTTTGGTGTTGCGTGTATGTTTCAGCTTGTAGCGTCAAAAGAGAACGCACAGGAGAGATTTATCTCGAAAGAATATGTAAGAATACCACGTTATAAGGAAATACAGTGTTGGAGAGTAAAGACAAATATGTACGTATTAGAAATACTTAAACTTTACTAAAAGAAATAATGTGTCGTGCAAAATTATCTTGTTTTTCCTAAAAAACACGTTGTAACTTGAGAAGATATGGTGTTGCATGTATGACTAAGCGTGCTGCCTCAAAAGAGAACGCACAGGAGAGTTTTCGCTCGAAAAAATATGTCACAATACCACGTTTTAAGGAAATCCCGCATCGTGAGAAATTATCTTTTTTTTCCTAAACAACATGTTTTAACTCGAAAAGCATTGGTGTTGCCTGTATGTCTAAGTGTGTAGCCTCAAAAGAGAACGCACAGGAGAGTTTTCTCTCGAAAGAATATGTAAGAATACCACGTTATAAGGAAATACAGTGTTGCAGAGTAAGGACAAATATGTACCTATTAGAAATACTTACACTTTACTAGAAGAAATAACGCATCATGCGAAATTATCTTGTTTGTCCTAAACAAAACGTTGTAACTCGCAAAGCTTTGGTGTTGCGTGTATGTCTAAGCGTGTAGCCTCAAAGGAGAACGCACAGGAGAATTTTATATCGAAAAAATATGTCAGAATACCACGTTTTAAGTAAATCCAGCATTGTGCAAAATTATCTTGTTTTTCCGAAACAAAACGTTGTAACTTGAAAAGATTTGATGTTGTGTGTATGTCTAAGCCTGTAGCCTCAAAAGAGAATGCACAGGAAAGTTTTCTCTCGAAAAAATATGTCAGAATACCCGTTTTTAGGAAATCCCGCATCGTGTGGAATTATCTTGTTTTTCCTAAACGTTGTAACTCAAAAATATTTGTTGTTGCGTGTATGTCTAAGCTTTTAGCCTCAAAAGAGAACGCACAGGAGATTTTTCTCTCCAAAGAATATGTAAGAATACCACATTACAAGGAAATACAATGAAGCAGGTAAAGACAAATACGTACATATTAGAAATACTTAAACTTTACCAGAAGAAATAGCGCATCATACAATATTATCTTGTATTTCCTAAACAACACATTGTAACTCGAAAAGATTTCGTGTTGCGTGAATGTCTAAGCCTGTAGCCTCAAGAGAATACCCTCGGGAGAGTTTTCTCTCGAAAAAATATGTCAGAATACCACGGTTTTAGGAAATCCCACATCCTGTGGAATTATCTTGTTTTTCCTAAACGTTGTAACTCGAAAAGCTTTGGTGTTGCGTGTATGTCTAAGCTTCTACCCTCTAAAGAGAATGCACAGGAGAGTTTTCTCTCGAAAAAACATGTCAGAATACCCCATTTTATGGAAATCACTCATCGTGGGAAATTATCTTGTTTTTTCTAAACAACACGGTGTAACTTGAAAAGCTTTGGTGTTGCGTGTATGTCTAAGTGTGAAGCCTCAGATGAGAATGCACAGGAGAGTTTTCTCTCGAAAGAATATGTAAGAATAACCCGTTACAAGGAAATAGAGTGTTGCATATTAAAGACATATATGTACATATACGAAATACTTCAACTTTATGAGAAGAAATAACGCATCGTGCAATATTATCTTGTTTTTCCTAAATAACACGTTGTAACTCGAAAAGATTTGGTGTTGCGTGGATCTCTAAGCATCTCGCCTCAAAAGGGATGGCACAGGAGTGTTTTCTCTCAAAAAAATATGTCAAAATACCACATTTTAAGGAAATCGCTCATCGTGCGAAATTATCTTGTTTTTCCTAAACAACAAGTTTTAACTCGAAAAGCTTTGGGGTTGCGTGTATGTCTAAGCATGTAGCCTCAAAAGAGAACGCACAGTAGCGTTTTCTATGGAAAGAATATGTAAGAATACCACATTACAAGCAAATACAGTGTTGCAGAGTAAAGACAAATACTTACGTATTAGAAATACTTAGACTTTACGAGAAGAAATAATGCATCGTACAAAATTATCTTGTATATCCTAAACAACACATTGAAACCTGAAAAGATTTGGTGTTGCTTGTAAGTATAAATGTGTAGCCTCAAAGGAGAACCCACAGGAGAATTTTCTCTCTAGAAAATATGTCAGAATACCACGTTTTTTGGAAATCCCGCATCGTGCGAAATTATCTTGTTTTTCCTAAACAACACGTTGTTACTCGAAAAGCTTTGGTGTTGCGTCTATGTCTAAGCGTGTAGCTTCAAAAGAGAACGAAGAGGAGAGATTTCTCTTGAAAGAGTTTGTAAGAATACCACGTTATAAGGAAATGCATTGTTGCAGATTAAAGACAAATACGTATGTATTAGAAATACTTAAAATTAACGAGAAAAAATAATGCATCGTGCAAAATTATCTTGTTTTTCCTAAACAACACCTTGTAATTAGAAAAGGTTTGGCGTTGCCTTTATGTCTAAATGTGTAGCCTCAAAAGAGACCCCACAGCAGAATTTTCTCTCAAAAAATATGTCATAATACCACGTTTTAAGGAATTACCACATCATGCGACATTATCTTGTTTTTCCTAAACAACACATTTTAACTCGAAAATCTTTGGTGTTGCGTTTATGTATAAGTATGTAGCCTCAAAAGAGAATGCACAGGAGAGTTTTCTCTCGAAAGAATATGTAAGAATTCCACGTTATAACGGAATACAGTGTTGCAGAGTAAAAACAAATAAGTACGTACTAGAAATACTTAAACTTTACAAGAAGAAATAACGCATCATGCAAAATTATCTTGTTTTTCCTAAACAGCACATTGTAACTCGAAAGGCTTGGTGTTGCGTGTAGGTCTAAGCGTGAAGGCTCAAAGGAGAACGCACAGGAGAGTTTTCTCTCGAAAAAATATGTCAGAATACCACGTTTTAAGGAAATCACGCATCGTGGGAAATTATCTTCTTTTTCCTTAACAACATATTTTAACTTGCAAAGCTTTGGTGTTGCGTGTATGTCTAAGCGTGTAGCCTCAATAGAGAAGGCACAGGAGAGTTGTCTCTCGAAAGAATATGTAAGAATAACCCGTTACAAGGAAATAGAGTGTTGCATATTAAAGACATATACATAAATATAGGAAATACTTCAACTTTATGAGAAGAAATAACGCATCGTGCAATATTATCTTGTTTTTCCTAAATAATACGTTGTAACTCGAAAGGATTTGGTGCTGCATGTATGTCTAAGCTTCTCGCCTCAAAAGAGATGGCACAGGAGTGTTTTCTCTCAAAAAAATATGTCAAGATACCACGTTTTAAGGAAATCGCTCATCGTGCGAAATTATCTTGTTTTTCCTAAACAACAAGTTTTAACTCGAAAAGCTTTGGGGTTGCGTGTATGTCTAAGCATGTAGCCTCAAAAGAGAACGCACAGGAGCGTTTTCTCTTGAAAGAATATGTAAGAATACCACATTACAAGCAAATACAGTGTTGCAGAGTAAAGACAAATACTTACGTATTAGAAATACTTAAACTTTACGAGAAGAAATAATGCATCGTACAAAATTATTTTGTATATCCTAAACAACACATTGAAACCTGAAAAGATTTGGTGTTGCTTGTAAGTATAAATGTGTAGCCTCAAAGGAGAACCCACAGGAGAATTTTCTCTCTAGAAAATATGTCAGAATACCATGTTTTTTGGAAATCCCGCATAGTGCGAAATTATCTTGTTTTTCCTAAACAACACGTTGTTACTCGAAAAGCTTTGGTGTTGCGTCTATGTCTAAGCGTGTAGCTTCAAAAGAGAACGAAGAGGAGAGTTTTCTCTTGAAAGAGTATGTAAGAATACCACGTTATAAGGAAATACATTGTTGCAGATTAAAGACAAATACTTATGTATTAGAAATACTTAAAATTAACGAGAAGAAATAATGCATCGTGCAAAATTATCTTCTTTTTCCTAAACAACACCTTGTAACTAGAAAAGATTTGGTGTTGCATGTATGTCTAAATGTGTAGCCTCAAAAGAGAACCCACAGCAGAATTTTCTCTCAAAAAAATATGTCATAATACCAAGTTTTAAGGAAATACCGCATCATGCGACATTATCTTGTTTTTCCTAAACAACACATTTTAACTTGAAAATCTTTGGTGTTGCGTTTATGTATAAGTATGTAGCCTCAAAAGAGAATGCACAGGAGAGTTTTCTCTCGAAAGAATATGTAAGAATTCCACGTTATAACGGAGTACAGTGTTGCAGAGTAAAAACTAATAAGTACGTATTAAAAATACTTAAACTTTACAAGAAGAAATAACGCATCATGCAAAATTATCTTGTTTTTCCTAAACAGCACGTTGTAACCCAAAAAGCTTGGTGTTGCGTGTATGTCTAAGCATGTAGGCTCAAAGGAGAACGCACAGGAGAGTTTTCTCTCGAAAAAAATATGTCAGAATACCACGTTTTAAGGAAATCACGCATCGTGGGAAATTATCTTCTTTTTCCTTAACAACATATTTTAACTTGCAAAGCTTTGGTGTTGCGTGTATGTCTAAGCGTGTAGCCTCAATAGAGAACGCACAGGAGAGTTTTCACTCGAAAGAATATGTAAGAATACCAAGTTATAAGGAAATACAGAGTTGCATATTAAAGAGAAATACGTGCATATTGGAAATACTTAAACATTATGAGAAGAAATAATGCATCGTGCAAAATTATCTTGTTTTTCCTAAATAACACTTTGTAACTCGAAAAGATTTGGTGTTGTGTGTAGATCTAAGCTTCTAGCCTCAAAGGAGAACGCACAGGAGAATTTTCGCTCAAAAAAAAAAAAAAACATGTCAGAATACCCCGTTATAAGGAAATAACACACCGTGCGAAATTATCTTGTTTTTCCTAAACAACAAGTTTTAACTCGAAAAGCTTTGGTGTTGCGTGTATGTCTAACCATGTATCCTCAAAAGAGAACGCACAGGAGAGTTTTCTCTCAAAAGAATATGTAAGAATAACAAGTTATAAGGAAATATAGTGTTGCAGAGTAAAGACAAATACGTACGTATTAGAAATACTTAAAATTTCTCAAGAAGAAATAACGCATCATGTAAAATTATCATGTTTTTTTTAAACAACACGTTGTAACTCGAAGAGAATTGGTGTTGCGTGTATGTCTAAACGTGTAGCCTCAAAAGAGGCCGCACAGGAGAGTTTTCTCTCGAAAAAACATGTCAGAATACCCTGTTTTAAGGAAATCGCACATCGTGCGAAATTATCTTGTTTTTCCTAAACAACACGTTGTAACTTGAAAAGCTTCCGTGTTCCGTATATGTCTAAGCATGTAGCCTCAAAAGAGAACACACAGGAGAGTTTTCTTACGAAAAAATATGTCAGAATACAAAGTTTTAAGGAAATCCTGCATCGTGCGAATTTTTTTTTTCCTAAACAACTTGTTGTAACTCGAAAAGCTTTGTTGTTGGGTTTTTCTCTAAGCGTGCAGCCTCAAAAGAGAACGCACAGGAGAGTTTTCTCTCAAAAGAATATGTAAGAATACCACGTTATAAGGAAATACAGTGTTGCAGAGAAGGGACAAATACGTACAAATTAGAAATACTTAAACTTTACGAGAAGCAATAACACATCGTACACAATTATCTTGTATTTCCTAAACAACACGTTGTAACTCGAAAAGATTTGGTGTTGCGTGTATGTCTCAACTTGTAGCCTCAAAAGAGAACGCACAGGAGATTTTTCTCTCGAAAAAATGTGTCAGAATACCACGTTTTGAGGAAATCCCGCATCGTGAGAAATTATCTTGTTTTTCCTAAACAACAAGTTGTAACTCGAAAAGCTTTGGGGTTGCATGTATGTCTAAGCATGTAGTCTCAAAAGAGAACACACAGGAGAGTTTTCTCTCGAAAGAATATGTAAGAATACCACGTTATAAGGAAATACAGTGTTGCAGTTAAAACACAAATACGTACTTATTAGAAATACTTAAAATTTTCCAGAAGAAATATCACATCGTGAAAATTTATCTTGTATTTCCTAAACAACACGTTGTAACTCGAAAGATTTGGTATTGCGTGTATGAGTAAGCGTGCAGCCTCAAAAGAGAACGCACAGGAGAGTTTTTTCTCGAAAAAATATGTCAGAATACCACGCTTTAGGCAAATACCACATCATCCGATATTATCTTGTTTTTTCTAAACAACACGTTGTAACTCGAAAAGCTTTGCTGTTGTGTGTATGTCTAAGCATGTAGCCTCAAAAGAGAACGCACAGGAGAGTTTTCTATCGAAAGAATATGTAAGAATTCCACGTTATAATGTAATACAGTGTTGCAGATTAAAGACAAATATGTACGTATAAGAAATACTTAAACTTTAAGAGAATGAAATAACGCATCATGCAAAATTATCTTGTTTTTCCTAAACAACACGTTGTAACTCGAAAAGATTTGGTGTTGAGTGTATGACTAAGCATGTAGCCTCAAAAGAGAACGCACAGGAGAGTTTTCTCTTGAAATAATATGTCAGAATACTACGTTTTAAGGAAGTCCAGCATGGTGCAATATTATCTTTTTTTCCCTAAACAACACGTTTTAACTTGAATAGCTTTGGTGTTGTGTGTATGCCTAAGTGTGTAGCCTCAGAAGAGAATGCACAGGAGAGTTTTCTCTCGAACGAATATGTCAGAATACCACGTTACAAGGAAATACAGTGTTGCAGAGTAAAGACAAAACCATACATATTAGAAATACTTAAACTTAATAAGAAGAAATAATGCTCCATACAAAATTATCTTGTATTTCCTAAACAACAAGTTGATATTCATAACGATTTGGTGTTGCGTGTATGACTAAGCATGCAGCCTCAAAAGAGAATGCACAGGAGAGTCTTCTCTCGATAGAATATGTAAGAATTCCACATTATATCATAATACAGTGTTGCAGAGTAAAGGCAAATATGTACATGTTAGATATACTTAAACTTTACGAGAAGAAATAACACATCATGCAAAATTATCTAGTTTTTCCTAAACAACACGTTGTAACTCGAAAAGATTTGGTGTTGACTGTATGACTAAGCGTGTAGCCTCAAAAGAGAATGCACAGGAGAGATTTCTCTCAAAAAAATATGTCAGAATACCACGTCTTAAGGAAATCCAGCATCATGCGAAATTATCTGGTTTTTCCTAAAAACACATTGTAACTAGAAAAGCTTTGGTGTTGCGTGTCTGTCTAAGCGTGCAGACTCAAAAGAGAATGCACAGGAGAGTTTTCTCTCGCAAGAATATGTAAGAATACCACGTTATAAGGAAGTAGAGTGTTGTAGAGTAAAGACAAATACGTACGTATTAGAAAGACTTAAACTTTACGAGAAGAAATAACGCATCCTAAAAAATTATCTTGTGTTTCCTATACTACACGTTGTAACTCGAAAAGATTTGGTGTAGCCTGTATGTCTATACGTGTATGCTCAAAAGAGAACCCACAGGAGAATTTTCTCTCGAAAAAATATGTAAGAATACAACGTTTTAAGGAAATACCACATCGTGCGAAATTATCTTGTTTTTCCTAAACAACACGTTGTAACTCAAAAAGCTTTGGTGTTGCGTGTATGTCTAAGCGTGTAGCCTCTAAAGAGAAGGCACAGGAGAGTTTTCTCTCGAAAGAACATATAAGAATACAACGTAATAAGGAAATACAGTGTTGCAGAGTAAAGACAAATAGGTACGTATTGGAAACACTTTAAAGAAGAAATAACTCATCGTACAAAATTAGCTTGTATCTCCTAAACAACACGTGGTAACTCGAAAGGATTTGGTGTGGCGTGTACGTCTAAACATGTAGCCTCAAAAGAGACCCCACAGGAGAATTTTCTTTCGTCAAAATTTTTCAGAAAACCACGTTTTAAGGAAATCCCGCATCGTGCAAAATCATCTTCTTTTTCCTAAACAACATGTTGTAACTTGAAAAGCTTTGGTGTTGCGTGTATGTGTAAGTGTGGAGCCTCAAAAGGGAAGGCACAGGAGAGTTTTCTCTCGAAAGAATATGTACGAATACCACGTAATAAGGAAATACAATTTTGCAGAGTAAAGACAAATAAGTACATATTGGAAACACTTTACGAGAAGAAATAACGCATTGTACAAAATTAGCTTGTATCTCCTAAACAACACGTTGTAACTCGAAAAGATTTGATGTGACATGTACATCTAAACGTGTATCCTCAAAAGAGAACCCACAGGAGAATTTTCTTTCTTCAAAATTTGTCAGAAACCATGTTTTAAGGAAATCTCGCATCGTGTGAAATTATCTTGTTTTTCCTAAACTACACGTTGTAACTCGAAAAGCTTTGGTGCTGCGTCTATGTCTAAGCTTGTAGCCTCAAAAGAGAATGCACAGGAGAGTTTTCTCTCGAAAGAATATTTAAGAATACCACATTATAAGGAAATACAGTGTTGCAGAGTAAAGACAAATACGTACTTATTGGAAACACTTTAAGAGAAGAAATAACGCATCGTACAAAATTAACTTGTGTCTCCCAAACAACACATGGTAACTCGAAAGGATTTGGTGTGGCGTGTACGTCTAAACATGTAGCCTCAAAAGAGAACCAACAGGAGAATTTTCTTTCGTCAAAATTTTTAAGAAAACCACGTTTTAAGGAAATCCCGCATCGTGCGAAAATATCTTGTTTTTCATAAACAACACGTTGTAACTCGAAAAGCTTTGGTGTTGCCTGTATGTCTAAGTGTGTAGCCTCAAAAGGGAACGCACAGGATAGTTTTCTCTCAAAAGAATATGTAAGAATACCACGTTATAAGGAAATACAGTGTTGCAGAGTAAAGACAAATAAGTACATATTGGAAACACTTTACGAGAAGAAATAACGCATCGTACAAAATTTGCTTGTATCTCCTAAACAACACATTGTAACTCGAAAAGATTTGGTGTGGCTCATACGTCTACACGTGTAGCCTCAAAAGAGAACCGACGGGAGAACTTTCTTTCGTCAAAATTTGTCAGGAAACCACGTTTTAAGGAAATCCCGCATTTTGCAAAATTATCTTGTTTTTCCTAAACAACATGTTGTAACTCGAAAAGCTTTGGTCTTGCGTGTATGTCTGAGCATGTAGCCTCTAAAGAGAATGCACAGGAGAGTTTTCTCTCGAAAGAACATGCAAAAATACAACGTTATAAGGAAATACAGTGTTGCAGAGTAAAGACAAATACGTACGTATTGGAAACACTTTATGAGAAGAAATAACGCATCTTACAAAATTAGCTTGTATCTCCTAAACAACACGTGGTAACTCGAAAGGAGTTGGTTTAGCGTGTACGTCTAAAAGTGTAGCCTCAAAAGAGAACTCACAGGAGAATTTTCTTTCGTAAAAATGTCAGAAAACCACGTTTTAAGGAAATCCCGCATCGTGCGAAATTTTCTTGTTTTTCATAAACAACACGTTGTAACTCGAAAAGCTTTGGTGTTGCCTGTATGTCTAAGTGTGTAGCCTCAAAAGGGAACGCACAGGATAGTTTTCTCTCGAAACAATATGTAAGAATACCCCATTATAAGTAAATACAATGTTGCAGAGTAAAGACAAACACTTACTTATTGGAAACACTTTACGGGAAGAATTAACGCATCGTACAAAATTAGCTTGTATCTCCTAAACAACACGTTGTAACTCGAAAAGATTTGGTGCGGCGTGTATGTCTAAACGTGTAGCCTCAAAAGAGAACCCATAGGTGAATTTTCTTTCGTCAAAATTTTTCAGAAAACCACGTTATAAGGAAATCCTGCATGGTGCGAAATCATCTTCTTTTTCCTAAACAACATGTTGTAACCCGAAAAGCTTTGGTGTTGCATGTATGTGCAAGCGTGGAGCCTCAAAAGTGAAGGCACAGGAGAGTTTTCTCTCGACAGAATACGTAAGAATGCCACGTTATAAGGAAGTACAATTTTGCAGAGTAAAGACAAATAAGTACATATTGGAAACACTTTACTAGAAGAAATAACGCATCGTACAAAATTAGCATGTATCTCCTAAACAACACGTTGTAACTCGCGACAAATTGGTGTGACGTGTACGTCTAAACGTGTAGCCTCAGAAGAGGACCCACAGGAGAATTTTCTTTGATCAAAATTTGTCAGAAACCACGTTTTAAAGAAATCTCGCATCGTGCAAAATTATCTTGTTTTTCCTAAACTTCACGTTGTAACTCGAAAAGCTTTGGTGCTGCGTGTATGTCTAAGCTTGTAGCCTCAAAAGAGAATGCACAGGAGAGTTTTCTCTCCAAAGAATATCTAAGAATACCACGTTATAAGGAAATACAGTGTTGCAGAATAAAGACAAATACATACTTACTGGAAACACTTTAATAGAAGAAATAATGCATCGTAAAAAATTAGCTTGTATCTCCTAAACAACACGTGGTAACTCGAAAAGATTTAGTGTGACGTGTACGTCTAAACGTGTAGCCTCAAAACAGAACCCACAGGAGATCTGTTTTAAGGAAATCTCGCATCGTGCGTAATTATCTTGTTTGTCCTAAACAACACGTTGTAACTCGAAAAGCTTTGGTGTTGCGTGTATGTCTAAGCTTGTAGCCTCAAAAGAGAACGCACAGGAGAGTTTTCTCTCGAAAGAATATGTAAGAATACCACGTTATAAGAAAATACAGTGTTGCAGAGTAAAGACAACTTCGTATGTATTGGAAACACTTTACGAGAAGAAATAACGCATCATACAAAATTAGCTTGTATCTCCTAAACAACACGTTGTAACTCAAAAAGATTTGGTGTGGCTCATACCTCTACATGTGTAGCCTCAAAAGCGAACCCACAGGAGAACTTTCTTTCGTCAAAATTTTTCAGAAAACCACGTTTTATGGAAATCTCGCATCGTGTGAAATTATCTTGTTTTTCCTAAACAACACATTGTAACTCGAAAAGCTTTGGCGTTGCGTGTTTGTCTAAGCGTGTAGCCTCAAAAGAAAACACACAAGAGAGGTTTCCCTCAAAACGATATGTAAGAATATCACGTTATAAGGAAACACAGTGTTGCAGAGTAAAGACAAATAAGTATGTATTGAAAACACTTTACGAGAAGAAATAACGCATCATACAAAATTTGCTTGTATCTCCTAAAGAACACGTTGTAACTCGAAAAGATTTGGTGTGGCTCATACGTCTACACGTGTTGCCTCAAAAGAGAATGCACAGGAGAACTTTCTTTCGTCAAAATTCCTCAGGAAACCACGTTTTAAGGAAATGCCGCATCGTGCAAAATTATCTTGTTTTTTCTAAACAACACGATGTACCTCGAAATGCTTTGGTTTTGCATGTATGTCTAAGCATGTAACCTCTAAAGAGAACGCACAGGAGAATTTTCTCTCGAAATA
This sequence comes from Apodemus sylvaticus, assembly GCF_947179515.1. Classification (NCBI taxonomy): domain Eukaryota; kingdom Metazoa; phylum Chordata; class Mammalia; order Rodentia; family Muridae; genus Apodemus; species Apodemus sylvaticus. The sequence goes on along the minus strand of NC_067491.1, from coordinate 65,972,572 downwards.
ATATGTAGGAATACAATGTTATAAGGAAATACAGTGTTGCAGAGTAAAGACAAATACGTACGTATTGGAAACACTTTACGAAAAGAAATAACGAATCGTACAAAATTAGCTTGTATCTCCTAAACAACACGTGGTAACTCGAAAGGATTTGGTGTGGCGTGTATGTCTAAACGTGTAGCCTCAAAAGAGAACCCACAGGAGAATTTTCTTTCGTCAAACTTTTTCAGAAAACCACGTTTTAAGGAAATCCCGCATCCTGCGAAATTATCTTCTTTTTCATATTCAACACGTTGTAACTCGAAAAGCTTTGGTGTTGCCTGTATGTCTAAGTGTGTAGCCTCAAAAGTGAATGAACAGGATAGTTTTCTCTCGAAAGAATATGTAAGAATACCACGTTATAAGGAAATACAGTGTTGAAGAGTAAAGAGAAATACGTAAGTATTGGAAACACTTTACGAGAAGAAGTAACGCATCATACAAAATTAGCTTGTATCTCCTAAACACCACGTTGTAACTCGAAAAGATTTGGTGTGGCGTGTACGTGTAAACGTGTAGCCTCAAAAGAGAACCCACAGGAGAATTTTTTTTGTCAAATTATTTCAGAAAACCACGTTTTAAGGAAATCCCGCATCGTGCGAAATCATCTTCTTTTTCCTAAACAACATGTTGTAACTGAAAAGCTTTGGTGTTGCGTGTAAGGGTAAGCTTGGAGCCTCAAAAGAGAAGGCACAGGAGAGTTTTCTCTCGAAAGAATATGTAAAAATACCACGTTATAAGGAAATACAATTGTGCAGAGTAAAGAAAAATAATTACATATTGGAAACACTTTACGAGAAGTAATAACGCATCGTACAAAATTATCTTGTATCTCCTAAACAAGACGTTGTAACTCGAAAAGATTTGTTGTGAGGTGTACGTCTAAACGTGTAGCCTCAAAAGAGAACCCACAGGAGAATTTTCTTTCATCAAAATTTGTCAGAAACCACATTTTAAGGAAATCTCGCATCATGCGAAATTATCTTGTTTTTCCTAAACAACATGTTGTAACTCGAAAGGTTTGGTGTGGCGTGTATGTATAAGCATGTAATCTTCAAAGAGAATGCACAGGATAGTTTTCTCTCGAAAGAATATGTAAGAATACCACGTTATAAGGAAATACAATGTTGCAGAGTAAAGACAATTACGTACGTATTGGAAACACTTTACAAGAAGAATTAACGCATTGTAAAAAATTAGCTTCTATGTCCTAAACAACACGTTGTCACTCGAAAAGATTTGGTATGGCATGTACGTCTCAACGTGTAGCCTCAAAAGAGAACCCACAGGAGAATTACCTTTCTTCAAAATTTTTCAGAAAACCACATTTTAAGGAAATCCCTCATCGTGAGAAATCATCTTTTTCCTAAACAACATGTTGTAACTCGTAAAGCTTTGGTGTTGCGTGTATGTGTAAGCGTGGAGCCTCAAAAGAGAAGGCACAGGAGAGTTTTCTCTCAAAAGAATATGTAAGAATACCACGTTATAAGGAAATACAATTTTGCAGAGTAAAGACAACTACCTACGTATTGGAAACACTTTAAGAGTAGAAATAACGCATCGTACAAAATTAGCTTGTATCTCATAAACAACACGTGGTAACTCGAAAAGATTTGTTGTGGCTTGTATCTCTACACGTGTAGCCTCAAAAGAGAACCTGCCGGAGAACTTTCTTCCGTCAAAATTTTTCAGAAAACCACGTTTTATGGAAATCTCGCATCGTGCGAAATTATCTTGTTTTTCCTAAACAACATGTTGTAACTCGAAAAGCTTTGGCGTTGCGTGTTTGTCTAAGCGTGTAGCCTCAAAAGAGAATGCACAGGAGAGTTTTCTCTCGAAATAATATGTAAGAAAACCATGTTATAAGGAAATACAGTGTTGCAGATTTAAGACAAATAAGTACATATTGGAAACACTTTACGAGAAGAAATGACGCATCGTACAATACTTGCTTGTATCTCCTAAATAACACGTTGTAACTCGAAGATATTTGGTGTGGCTCGTACGTCTACACGTGTAGCCTCAAAAGAGAACCCACAGGAGAACTTTCTTTCATCAAAATTTGTCAAAAAAAAAAAAAAACACGTTTTAAGGAAATACCTCATCGTGCAAAATTATCTTGTTTTTCCTAAACAACACGTTGTAACTCAAAAAACTTTGGTGTTGCTTGTATGTCTGAGCATGTAGCCTCTAAAGAGAATGCACAGGAGAGTTTTCTCTCGAAAGAACATGTAAGAATACAACGTTATAAGGAAAAACAGTGTTGCAGAGTAAAGACAAATACGTACGTATTGGAAACACTTTACAAGAAGAAATAACGCATCGTACAAAATTAGCTTGTATCTCCTAAACAACACGTGGTAACTCAAAAGGATATGGTGTGGCATGTACGTCTAAACGTGTAGCCTCAAAAGAGAACCCACAGGAGAATTTTCTTTCATCAAAATTTGTCAGAAAACCTCGTTTTCAGGAAATCCCCCATCGTTCGAAATTATCTTGTTTTTCAAAGACAACACGTTGTAACTAGAAAAGCTTTGGTATTGCCTGTATGTCTAAGTGTGTAGCCTCAAAAGGGAACGCACAGGAGAGTTTTTCCTCGAAAGAATATGTAAGAATACCACGTTATAAGGAAATACAGTGTTGCAGAGTAAAGACAAATACATACATATTGGAAACACTTTACGAGAAGAAGTAATGCATCGTACAAAATTAGCTTGTATCTCCTAAACAAAACGTTGTAACTCGAAAAGATTTCGTGCAGCGTGTACGTCTAAACGTGTAGCCTCAAAAGAGAACCCACAGGAGAATTTTCTTTCGTCAAAATTTTTCAGAAAACCACGTTTTAAGGAAATCCCGCATCGTGCGAAATCATCTTCTTTTTCCTAAACAACATGTTGTAACACGAAAAGCTTTGGTGTTGCGTGTATGTGTAAGCGTGGAGACTCAAAATCGAAGGCACAGTAGAGTTTTCTCTCGAAAGAATATGTAAGAATACCACGTTATAAGGAAATACAATTTTGCAGAGTAAAGACAAATAAGTACATATTGGAAACACTTTAAGAGAAGAAATAACGCATCATACAAAATTAGCTTGTATCTCCTAAACAACATGTTGTAACTGGAAAAGATTTGGTGTGACGTGTACGTCTAATTGTGTAGCCTCAAAAGAGAACCCACAGGAGAATTTTCATTCATCAAAATTTGTCAGAAACCACGTTTTAAGGAAATCCCGCAACGTGCGAAATTAACTTGTTTTTCCTAAACAACACATTGTAACTCGAAAAGCTTTGTTGTTGCGTGTATGTCTAAGCGTGTAACCTCAAAAGAGAATGCACAGGAGAGTTTTCTCTCTAAAGAATATGTAAGAATACCACGTTATAAGAAAATACAATTTTGAAGAGTAAAGACAGATAAGTACATATTGGAAACACTTTATGAGAAGAAATAACGCATCATACAAAATTAGCTTGTATCTCCTACACAACACGTTGTAACTCGAAAGAATTTGGTGTGACGTGTACGTCTAAAAGTGTAGCCTCAAACGAGAAGCCACAGGAGAACTTTCTTGCATCAAAATTTGTCAGAAACCACGTTTTAAGGAAATCTCGCATCGTGTGAAATTATCTTGTTTTTCCTAAACAACACGTTGTAACTCGAAAAGCTTTCGTGTTGCATGTATGTCTAAGCGTGTAGCCTCAAAAGAGTACGCACAGGAGAGTATTCTCTCAAAAGAATATGTAAAAATACCAAGTTATAAGGAAATACAGTGTTGCAGAGTAAAGACAAAAACGTATACATTGGAAACACTATATGAGAAGAAATAATGCATCGTACAATATTTGCTTGTATCTCCTAAACAACATGTTGTAACTCGAAAATATTTGCTGTGGCTCGTATGTCTACACGTGTAGCCTCAAAAGAGAACCCACAGGAGAACTTTCTTTCGTCAAAATTTCTCAGAAAACCACGTTTTAAGGAAATTCCGCATCGTTCAAAATTATCTTGTTTTTCCTAAACAACATGTTGTAACTCGAAAAGATTTGGTTTGGCATGTACGTCTAAAAGTGTAGCCTCAAAAGAGAACCAACAGGAGAATTTTCTTTCGTTAAAGTTTGTCAGATAACCACGTTTTAAGGAAATCCCGCATCTTGCAAAATTATCTTGTTTTTCCTAAACAACACGTTGTAACTCGAAAAGCTTTGGTGATGCGTGTATGTCTAAGCGTGTAGCCTCAAAAGAGAATGCACAGGAGAGTTTTCTCTCGAAAGAACATGTAAGAATACAACGTTATAAGGAAATACAGTGTTGCAGAGTAAAGACAAAAATGTATATATTGGAAACACTTTAATAGAAGAAATAACGCATCATAAAATATTAGCTTGTATCTCCTAAACAAGAATTGGTAACTCGAAAAGATGTAGTTTGGCGTGTACGTCTAAAAGTGTAACCTCAAAAGAGAACCCACAGGAGAATTTTCTTTCTTCAAAATTTGTCAGAAAACCTCGTTATAAGGCAATTCCGCATCGTGCGAAATTATCTTGTTTTTCCTAAACAACACGTTGTAACTCGAAAAGCTTTGGTGTTGCATGTATGTCTCATTGTGTAACCTTAAAGGAAATGCACAGGAGAGTTTTCTCTCGAACGAATATGTAAGAATACCACGTTATAATTAAATACAGTGTTGCAGAGTAAAGACAAATACGAACATATTGGAAACACTTTACTAGAAGAAATAACGCATCGTTCAAAATTAGCTTGTATCTCCTAAACAACACGTTGTGACTGGAAAAGATTTGGTGTGACGTGTACGTCTAAACGTGTAGCCTCAATAGAGAATCCACAGGAGAATTTTCTTTCATCAAAATTTGTCAGAAAACACGTTTTAAAGAAATCTCGCATCGTGCGAAATTATCTAGTTTTTCCTAATCAACACGTTGTAACTCGAAAAGCTCTGGTGTTGCGTGTATGTCTAAGACTGTAGCCTCAAAAGAGAATGCACAGGAGAGATTTCTATCGAAAGAATATGTAGGAATACCACGTTATAATGAAATACAGTGTTGCAGAGTAAAGACAAATACATACATATTTGAAACAGTTTACGAGAAGAATTAACGCATCATAAAAAATTAGCTTGTATCTCCTAAACAACAAGTAAGTAACTCGAAAGGATTTGGTGTTATGTGTACGTCTAAATGTGTAGCCTCAAAAGAGAACCCACAGGAGAATTTTCTTTCGTCAAAATTTTTCAGAAAACCTCGTTTTAAGGAAATGCCACATCGTGCGAAATCATCTTCTTTTTCCTAAACAACATGTTGTAACTCGAAAAGCTTTGGTTTTGCATATATGTCTAAGCCTGTAGCCTCTAAAGAGAACGCACAGGAGAGTTTTCTCTCGAAAGAACATGTAAGAATACAACGTTATAAGGAAATACAGTGTTGCAGAGTAAAGACAAATGCATACGTATTGGAAAAACTTTACAAGAAGAAAAAGCGCATCGTACAAAATTAGCTTGTATCTCCTAAACAACACGTGGTAACTCGAAAGGATTTGGTGTGGTGTGTACGTCTAAACATGTAGGCTCAAAAGAGAACCCACAGGAGAATTTTCTTTCTTCAAAATTTGTCAGAAAACCACGTTTTAAGGAAATCCCGCATCGTGCGAAATTATCTTGTTTTTCATAAACAACACGTTGTACCTCGAAAAGCTTTGGTGTTGCCTGTATGTCTAAGTGTGTAGCCTCAAAAGGGAACACACAGGATAGTTTTCTCTCGAAAGAATATGTAAGAATACCACGTTATAAGTAAATACAGTGTTGCAGAGTAAAGACAAATACTTTCATATTGGAAACACTTTACAAGAAGAAATAACGCATCGTACAAAATTAGCTTGAATCTCCTAAACAACACGTTGTTACTCGAAAAGCTTTTGTGTGGCGTGTACGTCTAAACGTGTAGCCTCAAAAGATAACCCACAGAAGAATTTTTTTTTCGTCAAAATTTTTCAGAAAACCACGTTTTAAGGAAATCCCGCATCGTGCGAAATCATCTTCTATTTCCTAAACAACATGTTGTAACTCGAAAAGCTTTGGAGTTGCGTGTATGTCTAATCGTGGAGTCTCAAAAGAGAAGGCACAGGAGGGTTTTCTCTCAAAAGAATATGTAAGAATACCACATTATAAGGAAATACAATTTTGCAGAGTAAAGACAAATAAGTACATATTGGAAACATTTACAAGAAGAAATAATGCATCATACAAAATTAGCTTGTGTCTCCTAAACAACACGTTGTAACTCGAAAAGATTTGGTCTGACGTGTACGTCTAAATGTGTAGCCTCAAAACAGAACCCACAAGAGAAAATTATTTCATCAAAATTTGTCAGAATTCACGTTTTAAGGAAATCTCGCATCCTGCGAAATTATCTAGTTTTTCCTAAACAACATGTTGTAACTCAAAAAGCTCTGGTGTTGTGTGTATGTCTAATCGTGTAGCCTCAAAAGAGAACGCATAGGAGAGTTTTCTCTCGAAAGAATATGTAAGAATACCACGTTATAAGGAAATACAGTGTTGCAGAGTAAAGACAAATAGATACGTATTGGAAACACTTTATGAGAAGAATTAACGCATAGAACAATATTAGCTTGTATCTCCTAAACAACAAGTTGTAACTCGAAAAGATTTGATGTGGCCTGTACGTCTAAACGGGTAGCCCCAAAAGAGAACCCACAGGAGAATTTTCTTTTCTCAAAATTTTTCAGAAAACCACGTTTTAAAGAAATCCAGCATCGTGCGAAATCATCTTCTTTTTCCTAAACAACATGTTGTAACTCGAAAAGCTTTGGTGTTGCGTGTATGTCTAAGCGTGTAACCTCAAAAGAGAATGCACAGGAGAGTTTTCTCTCGAAAGAACATGTAAGAATACAACGTTAAAAGGAAATAGAGTGTTGCAGAGTAAATACAAAAACATATATATTGGAAACACTTTAATAGAAGAAATAACGCATCATAAAATATTAGCTTGTATCTCCTAAACAACAAGTGGTAACTCGAAAAGATTTAGTTTGGCGTGTAGGTCTAAAAGTGTAGCCTCAAAAGAGAAACCACATGAGAATTTTCTTTCTTCAAAATTTGTCAGAAAACCACGTTATAAGGCAATCCCGCATAGTGCGAAATTATCTTGTTTTTCCTAAACAACACGTTGTAACTCGAAAAGCTTTTGTATTGCATGTATGTCTAAGTGTGGAGCCTCAAAAGGAAATGCACAGGAGAGTTTTCTCTTGAAAGAATATGTAAGAACACCACGTTAGAAGGAAATACAGTGTTGCAGAGTTAAGACAAATATGTACATATTGGAAACACTTTACGAGAAGAAATAATGCATCGTTCAAAATTAGTTTGTATCTCCTAAACAACACGTTGTAACTCGAAAAGATTTGGTGTGGCTCGTATGACTACACGTGTAGCCTCAAAAGAGAATGCACAGGAGAACTTTCTTTCGTCAAAATTTGTCAGAAAACCACGTTTTAAGGAAATCCCGCATCGTGCAAAATTATCATGTTTTTCCTAAACAACACGTTGTAACTCGAAAAGCTTTGGTGTTGCGTGTATGTCTAAGCGTGTAGCCTCTAAAGCGTACACACAGGAGATTTTTCTCTCGAAAGAACATGTAAGAATACAACGTTATAAGGAAATACAGTGTTGCAATGTAAAGACAAATACGTCCTTATTGGAAACACTTTATGAGAAGAAATAACGCATCGTACAAAATTAGCTTGTATCTCCTAAACAACACGTGGTAACTCGAAAGGATTTGGTGTGGCGTGTACGTCTAAACGTGTAGCCTCAAAAGAGAACCCATTGGAGAATTTTCTTTCTTCAAAATTTGTCAGAAATCCACGGTTTAACGAAATCCCGCATCCTGTGAAATTATCTTGTTTTTCCTAAACAACAAGTTGTAACTCGAAAAGCTATGGTGTTGCCTGTATGTCTAAGTGTGTAGCCACAAAAAGGAATTCACAGGAGAGCTTTCTCTCGAAAGAATATGTAAGAATACCACGTTATATTGAAATAGAGTGTTGCAGAGTAAAGACAAATACGTACATATTGGAAACACGTTAAGAGAAGAAATAACGCATCGTACAAAATTAGTTTGTATTTCCTAAACAACATGTTGTAACTCGAAATGATTTGCTCTGACGTGTACATCTAAACGTGTAGCCTCAAAAGAGAACCAACAGGAGAATTTTCTTTTATCAAAATTTGTCAGAAAACCACGTTTTAAGGAAATCTCACATCATGCGAAATTATCTTGTTTTTCCTAAACAACACGTTGTAACTCGAAAAGTTTTGGTGTTGCGTGTATGTCTAAGCATGTAGCTTCAAAAGAGAACGCACAGGAGAGTTTCCTCTCGAAAGAATATGTAAGAACACCATGTTATAAGGAAATACAGTGTTGCAGAGCAAAGACAAATATGTATGTATTTGAAACACTTTACGAGAAGAAATAACGCATCATACAAAATTAGCTTGTATCTCCGAAACACAAGGTTGTAACTAGAAAGGATTTGGTGTGGCGTGTACGTCTAAACGTGTAGCCTCAAAAGAGAACTGATAGGAGAACTTTCTTTCGTCAAAATTTGTCAGAAAACCACGTTTTAAGGAAATCCCGCATCGTGCAAAATTATCTTGTTTTTCCTAAACAACACGTTGTAACTCGAAAAGCTTTGGTGTTGCATGTATATCTAAGCGTGTAGCCTCTAAAGGGTATGCACAGGAGATTTTTCTCTCGAAAGAACATGTAAGAATACAACGTTATAAGGAAATACAGTGTTACAATGTAAAGACAAATACGTCCTTATTGGAAATACTTTACGAGAAGAAATAACGCATCTTACAAAATTAGCTTGTATCTCCTAAACAACACGTGGTAACTCGAAAGGATTTGATGTGGCGTGTACGTCCAAACGTGTAGCCTCAAAAGAGAACCCATTGGAGAATTTTCTTTCTTCAAAATTTGTCAGAAATCCACGGTTTAATGAAATACAGCATCCTGCGAAATTATCTTGTTTTTCCTAAACAACAAGTTGTAACTCGAAAAGCTTTGGTGTTGCTTGTATCTAAGAGTGTAGCCACAAAAGGGAATTCACAGGAGAGCTTTCTCTCGAAAGAATATGTAAGAATACCACGTTATATTGAAATAGAGTGTTGCAGAGTAAAGACAAATACGTACATATTGGAGACACTTTAAGAGAAGAAATAACGCATCGTACAAAATTAGTTTGTGTCTCCTAAACATCACGTGGTAACTCGAAAAGATTTGGTTTGGTGTGTACGTCTAAACGTGTAGCCTCAAAAGAGAACACGAAGCAGAATTTTCATTCGTAAAAATTTGTCAGAAAACCACGTATTAAGGAAATCCCGCATCATGCGAAATTATCTTGTTTTTCCTAAACAACACGTTGTAACTCGAAAAGCTTTGGTGTTGCGTGTATGTCTAAGCATGTAGCCTCAAAAGAGAATGCCCAGGAGAGTTTTCTCTCCAACGAACATGTAAGAATACGTTATAAGGAAATACAGTGTTGCAGAGTAAAGACAAATACGTATGTATTGGAAATATTTTAGGAGAAGAAATAACGCATCATACAAAATTAGCATGTATCTCCTAAACAACAGGTAGTAACTCAAAAGGATTTGGTGTGGCGTGTACGTCTAAACGTGTAGCCTCAAAAGAGAACCGACAGGAGAATTTTCTATCTTCAAAATATGTGAGAAAACCACGTTTTAAGGAAATCCCTCATCGTGCAAAATTATCTTGTTTTTCTTAAACAACAAGTTGTAACTCGAAAAGCTTTGGTGTTGTGTGTATGTCTAAGCGTTTAGCCTCAAAAGAGCATGCAAAGGAGAGTTTTTCTGGAAAGAATATGTAAGAATACCACGTTATAAGGAAATACAGTGTTGCAGAGTAAAGACAAATACATACCTATTGGAAACTCTTTACGAGAAGAATTAACGCATCGTGCAAAATTAGCTTGTATCTCCTAACAACACGTTGTAACTCGAAAAGATTTGGTGTGGCGTGTACGTCTAAACGTGTAGCCCAAATGAGAACCCACAGGAGAATTTTCTTTCGTTAAAATTTTTCAGAAAACCACGTTTTAAGGAAATCCCGCATCGTGCGAAATCATCTTCTTTTTCCTAAACAATATGTATTAACTCGAAAAGCTTTGGTGTTGTGTGTATGTCAAAGTGTGGAGCTTCAAAAGAGAATGCACATCAGAGTTTTCTCTCGAAAGAATATGTAAGAATACCACGTAATAAAGAAATACAAATTTGCAGAAGAAAGCCAAATAAGTACATATTGGAAACACTTTACGAGAAGGAATAACGCATCATACAAAATTAGCTTGTATCACCTAAACAACACGTTGTAACTCGAAAAGATTTGGTGTGACGTGTACATCTAAACGTGTACCCTCAAAAGAGAACCCACAGGAGATTTTACTTTTGTCAAAATTTGTCAGAAACCACGTTTTAAGGAAATCCCGCATCGTGCGAAATTATCTTGTTATTCATAAGCAACACGTTGTAACTCGAAAAACTTTGGTGTTGCCTGTATGTCTAAGTGTGTAGTCTCAAAAGGGAACACACAGGATAGTTTTCTCTCGAAAGAATATGTAAGAATACCACGTTATAAGGAAATACAGTGTTGCAGAGTAAAGACAATTACTTACCTATTGGAAACACTTTAGGAGAAGTATTAACGCATCGCACAAAATTAGCTTGTATCTCCTAACCAACACGTTGTAACTCGAAAAGATTGGGTGTGGCGTGTATGTCTAAACGTGTAGCCTCAAAAGAGAACTGACAGGAGAATTTTCTTTCGTTAAAATTTTCCGAAAACCACGTTGTAAGGAAATCCCACATTGTGTGAAATCATCTTCTTTTTCCTAAACAACATATTGTAACTCGAAAAGCTTTAGTGTTGCGTGTATGTCTAAGCGTGGAGCCTCAAAAGAGAAGGCACAGGAGAGTTTTATCTCAAAAGACTATGTAAGAATACCACGTTATAAGGAAATACAATTTTGCAGAGTAAAGACAAATAAGTACATTTTGGAAACACTTTACAAGAAGAAATAACGCATCGTACAAAATTAGCTTGTATCTCCTAAACAACACGTTGTAACTCGAAAAGATTTGGTGTGACGTGTACGTCTAAATGTGTAGCCTCAAAAGAGAACCCACAGGAGAAATTTCTTTCATCAAAATTTGTCAGAAACCACGTTTTAAGGAAATCTCGCATCGTGCGAAATTATCTTGTTTTTCCTAAACAACACGTTGTAACTCGAAATGCTCTGGTGTTGCGTGTATGTCTAAGCATGTAGCCTCAAAAGAGAACGCACAGGAGAGTTTTCTCTCGATAGAATATGTAAGAATACCACGTTATAAGGAAATACAGTGTTGCAGAGTAAAGACAAACACGTATGTATTGGAAACACTTTACGAGAAGAATTAACGCATAGTACAAAATTAGCTTGTATCTCCTAAACAACACGTTGTAACTCGAAAAGATTTGGTGTGGCGTGTACGTCTAAACGTGTAGCCTCAAAAGAGAACGCACAGGAGAATTTTCTTTCGTTAAAATTTTTCAGAAAACCATGTTTTAAGGAAATCCCGCATCGTGCGAAATCATCTTCTTTTTCCTAAACAATATGTATTAACTTGAAAAGTTTTGGTGTTGCGTGTATGTGTAAGTATGGAGCTTCAAAATAGAATGCACACGAGAGTTTTCTCTCGAAAGTATATGTAAGAATACCACGTTATAAAGAAATACAAATTTGCAGTGGAAAGCCAAATAAGTACATATTGGAAACACTTTACAAGAAGAAATAACGCATCATACAAAATTAGCTTGTATCACCTAAAAAACACGTTGTAACTCGAAAAGATTTGGTGTGATGTGTACATCTAAACATGTAGCCTCAAATGAGAATCCACAGGAGAATTTTCTTTTGTCAAAATTTGTCAGAAAACCACGTTTTAAGGAAATCCCGCATAGTGCGAAATTATCTTGTTATTCATAAACAACACGTTGTAACTCGAAAAACTTTGGTGTTTCGTGTATATCTAAGCGTGGAGCCTCAAAAGAGAAGGCACAGGAGAGTTTTCTCTTGAAAGAATATGTAAGAATACCACATTATAAGGAAATAAAATTTTGCAGAGTAAAGACAAATAAGTACATATTGGTAACACTTTACAAGAAGAAATAACGCATCATACAAAATTAGCTTGTATCTCCTAAACAACACGTTGTAACTCGAAAAGATTTGGTGTGACATGTACGTCTAAATGTGTAGCCTCAAAAGATAACCCACAGGAGAATTTTCTTTCATCAAAATTTGTCAGAAACCACGTTTTAAGGAAATATTGCAACGTGCGAATTTATCTAGTTTTTTCTAAACAACACGTTGTAACTCGAAAAGCTCTGGTGTTCGGTGTATGTCTAAGCGTGTAGCCTCAAAAGAGAACACAAAGGAGAGTTTTCTCTCGAAAGAATATGTAAGAATACCACGTTATAAGGAAATACAGTGTGGTAGAGTAAAGACAAACACGTACGTATTGGAAACACTTTACAAGAAGAATTAACACATAGTAAAAAATTAGCTTGTATCTCCTAAAAAACAAGTTGTAACTCGAAAAGATTTGGTGTGGCCTGTACGTCTAAACATGTAGCCTCAAAAGAGAACCCAGAGGAGAATTTTATTTCGTGAAATTTTTTCAGAAAACCACATTTTAAGGAAATCCCGCATGGTGCGAAATCATCTTCTTTTTCCTAAAAATATGTTGTAACTCGAAAAGCTTTAGTGTTGCGTGTATGTCTAAGCGTGGAGCCTCAAAAGGGAACGCACAGGAGAGTTTTCTCTCGAAAGAAAATGTCAGAATACCACGTTATTAGGAAATACAATTTTGCAGATTAAAGACATATAAGTACATATTGGAAACACTTTACGAGAAGAAATAATGCATCATACAAAATTAGCTTGTATCTCCTAAACAACACGTGGTAACTGGAAAAGAATTGGTTAGGCATGTACGTCTAAAAGTGTAGCCTCAAAAGAGAACCAACAGGAGAATTTTCTTTCGTCAAAATTTTTCAGATAACCACGTTTTAAGGAAATCCCGCATCGTGCAAAATTATCTTGTTTTTCCTAAACAACACGTTGTAACTCGAAAAGCTTTGGTGTTGCGTGTATGTCTAAGCGTGTAGCCTCAAAGGAGAATGCACAGGAGAGTTTTCTCTCGAAAGAACATGTAAGAATACAACGTTATAAGGAAATACAGTGTTGCAGAGTAAAGACAAAAACATATATATTGGAAACACTTTAATAGAAGAAATAACGCATCATAAAATATTAGCTTGTATCTCCTAAACTACAAATGGTAACTCGAAAAGATGTAGTTTGGCGTGTACGTCTAAAAGTGTAGCCTCAAAAGAGAACCCACAGGAGAATTTTTTTCTTCAAAATTTGTCAGAAAACCTCGTTATAAGGCAATTCCGCATCTTGCGAAATTATCTTGTTTTTCCTAAACAACACGTTGTAACTCAAAAAGCTTTGGTGTTGCATGTATGTCTCAGGGTGTAGCCTAAAAGGAAATGCACAGGAGAGTTTTCTCTCGAAAGAATATGTAAGAATACCACGTTATAAGGAAATACAGTGTTGCAGATTAAAGACAAATTCGTACATATTGGAAAAACTTTACGAGAAGAAATAACACATCGTTCATAATTAGCTTGTATCTCCTAAACAACACGTTGTAACTCGAAAAGATTTAGTGTGACGTGTACGTCTAAACGTGTAGCCTCAAAAGAAAACCCACAGGAGAATTTTCTTTCATCAAAATTTGTCAGAAACCACGTTTTAAGGAAATCTCGCATCGTGCGAAATTTTCTAGTTTTTCCTAAACAACACATTGTAACTCGAAAAGCTTTGGTGTTGCCTGTAAGTCTAAGCGTGTAGCCTCAAAATAGAATGCACAGGAGAGTTTTCTCTTGAAAGAATATTTAAGAATACCACGTTATAAGGAAATACAGTGTTGCAGAGTAAAGACAAATACGTAGTTATTGGAAACAGTTTAAGGGAAGAAATAAAGCATTGTACAAAATTAGCTTGTATCTCCTAAACAGCACGTTGTAACTCGAAAATATTTGGTGTGGCTCGTACGACTACACGTGTAGCCTCAAAAGAGAACGCACAGGAGAACTTTCTTTCGTCAAAATTTGTCAGAATACCACGTTTTAAGGAAATCCTGCATCGTGCAAAATTATCTTGCTTTTCCTAAACAACACGTTGTAACTCGAAAAGCTTTGGTGTTGCGTGTATGTCTAAGCGTGTAGCCTCTAAAGGGTATGCACAGGAGATTTTTCTCTCGTAAGAACATGTAACAATACAACGTTATAAGGAAATACAGTGTTGCAATGTAAAGACAAATACGTCCATATTGGAAACACTTTACTAGAAGAAATAATGCATCGTACAAAATTAGCTTGTATCTCCTAAACAACAGGTTGTAACTCGAAAGGATTTGGTGTGGCATGTACGTCTAAAGGTGTAGTCTCAAAAGAGAACCCATTGGAGAAGTTTCTTTCTTCAAAATTTGTCAGAAATCCACGTTTTAACGAAATCCAGCATCCTGCGAAATTATCTTGTTTTTCCTAAACAACAAGTTGTAACTCGAAGAGCTTTGGTGTTGCCTGTATGTCTAAGTGTGTAGCCAAAGAAGCGAATTCACAGGAGAGCTTTCTCTCGAAAGAATATGTAAGAATACCACGTTATATGGAAATAGAGTGTTGCAGAGTAAAGACAAATACTTACATATTGGAAACACTTTAAGAGAAGAAATAATGCATCGTACAAAATTAGCTTGTATCTCCTAAACAACACGTTGTAACTCGAAATGATTTGGTGGGACGTGTACGTCTAAACGTGTAGCTTCAATAGAGAACTGACAGGAGAATTTTCTTTCATCAAATTTGTCAGAAAACCACGTTTTAAGGAAATCTCGAATCATGTGAAATTATCTTGTTTTTCCTAAACAACACATCGTAACTCGAAAAGCTTTGGTGTTGCGTGTATGTCTAAGCGTGTAGCCTCAAAAGAGAACGCACAGGAGAGTTTTCTCTCGAAAGAATATGTAATGATCCCACGTTATAAGGAAATACAGTGTTGCAGAGTAAAGACAAATACGTATGTATTGGAAACACTTTACGAGAAGAAATAACGCATCATATAAAATTAGCATGTATCTCCTAAACAACAGGTTGTAACTCGAAAGGATTTGGTGTGGCGTGTACGTCTAAATGTGTAGCCTCAAAAGCGAACCGACAGGAGAATTTTCTATCGTCAAAATATGTGAGAAAACCACGTTTTAAGGAAATCCCTCATTGTGCGAAATTATCTTGTTTTTCCTAAACAACACGTTGTAACTCGAAAAGCTTTGGTGTTGCGTGTATGCATAAGAGTGTAGCCTCAAAAGAGAATGCACAGGAGAGTTTTCTCTCCAACGAACATGTAAGAATACGTTATAAGGAAATACAGTGTTGCAGAGTAAAGACAAATACGTACATATTGGAAACATTTTACGAGAAGAAATTACGCATCATAAAATATTAGCTTGAATCTCCTAAACAACAAGTGGAAACTCGAAAACATTTGGTTTGGCGTGTACGTCTAAAAATGGATCCTCAAAAGAGAACCCACTGGAGAATTTTCTTTCTTCAAAATTTTTCAGAAAACCACGATTTAAAGAAATCCGGCATCCTGCAAATTTATCTTGTTTTTCCTAAACAACAAGTTGTAACTCGAAAAGCTTTGGTGTTGCATGTATGTCTAAGTGTGTAGCCACAAAAGGGAATGCACAGGAGAGTTTTCTCTCGAAAGAATATGTAAGAATGCCCCGTTATAAGGAAATACAGTGTTGCAGAGTAAAGACAAATACGTACATATTGGAAACACTTTAAGAGAAGGAATAACTCCTCGTACAAAATTAGCTTGTATCTCCTAAACAACACGTGGTAACTCGAAAGGATTTGGTGTAGTATGTACGGCTAAACATGTAGCCTCAAAAGAGAACCCACAGGAGAATTTTCTTTCCTCAAAATTTGTCAGAAAACCACGTTTTAAGGAAATCCCGCATCGTGCGAAATTATCTTGTTTTTCATAAACAACACGTTGTACCTCGACAGCTTTGGTGTTGCTTGTATGTCTAAGTGTGTAGCCTCAAAAGGGAATGCACAGGATAGTTTTCTCTCGAAAGAATATGTAAGAATACCATGTTATAAGGAAATACAGTTCTGGGGAGTAAAGACAAATACGTACGTATTGGAAACACTTTACGAGAAGAATTAAAGCATCGAAAAATTAGCTTGTATCTCCTAAACAACACGTTATAACTCGAAAATATTTGGTATGGCGTGTACGTATAAACGTGTAGCCTCAAAAGAGAACCCACAGGAGAATTTTCGTTCGTCAAAATTTTTCAGAAAACCACGTTTTAAGGAAATCCCGCATCGTGCGAAATCATCTTCTTTTTCCTAAACAACATGTTGTAACTCGAAAAGCTTTGGTGTTGCGTGTTTGTCTAAGCCTGTAGCCTCTAAAGAGAACGCACAGGAGAGTTTTCTCTCGAAAGAACATGTAAGAATACAACGTTATAACGAAATACAGTGTTGCGGAGTAAAGACAAATACTTACATATTGGAAAAACTTTACGAGAAGAAATAACGCATCATACAAAATTAGCTTGTATCTCCTAAACAACACGTGGTAACTCGAAAGGATTTGGTATGGTGTACTTCTAAACGTGTAGCCTCAAAAGAGAACCCACAGGAGAATTTTCTTTCGTCAAAATTTTTCAGAAAACCACGTTTTAAGGAAATCCCGCATCGTGTGAAATTATCTTGTTTTTCCAAAACAACACCTTGTAACTCGAAAAGCTTTGGCGTTGCGTGATTGTCTAAGTGTGTAGCCTCAAAAGAGAACGCACAGGAGAGTTTTCCCTCGAAAGAAAATGTAAGAATACCACGTTATAAGGAAATACAGTGTTGCAGATTAAAGACAGATACGTACTTATTGGAAACACTTTACGAGAAGAAATAATGCATCATACAAAATTTGCTTATATATCCTAAACAACACGTTGTAACTCGAAAAGATTTAGTGTGGCTCGTACGTCTACACGTGTAGCCTCAAAAGAGAACCCATAGGAGAACATTATTTCGTCAAAATTTGTCAGAAAACCATGTTTTAAGGAAATCCCGCATCGTGCAAAATTATCTTATTTTTCCTAAACAACACGTTGTAACTCGAAAAGCTTTGGTGTTGCCTGTATGTCTAAGTGTGTAGCCTCAAAAGGGAATGCACAGGAGAGTTTCTCTCGAAATAATATGTAAGAATACCACGTTATTAGGAAATACAGTGTTGCAGAGTAAAGACAAATACGTACATATTGGAAACACTTTACAAGTAGAATTAACGCATCATAAAATATTAGCTTGTATCTCCTAAACAACACATTGTAACTGGAAAAGATTTGGTGTGGCGTGTACATCTAAACATGTAGCCTGAAAAGAGAACCCACAGGATAATTTTCTTTCCTCAAAATTTTTCAGAAAACCACGTTTTAAGGAAATCCAGCATCGTGCGAAATCATCTTCTTTTTCCTAAACAAAATGTTGTAACTCGAAAAGCTTTGGAGTTGCGTGTATGTGTAAGCATGGAGCCTCAAAAGAGAATGCACAGGAGAGGTTTCCCTCGAAAGAATATGTAAGACTACCACGTTATAAAGAAATACAATTTTGCAGAGTAAAGACAAATAAGTACATATTGGAAACACTTTACGAGAAGAAATAACGCATCGTACAAAATTAACTTGTATCTCCTAAACAACACGTTGTAACTCGAAAAGATTTGGTGTGGCGTGTACGTCTAAACGTGTAGCCTCAAAAAAGAACCCACAGGCGAATTTTCATTCGTCAAAATTTGTCAGAAACCACGTTTTGCGGAAATCTCGTATCGTGCGAAATTATCTTGTTTTTCCTAAACAACACATTGTAAATCAAAAAGCTTTGGTGTTGAGTTTATGTTTAAGCGTGTAGCTTCAAAAGAGAATGCACAGGAGAGTTTTCTCTCAAAAGAATATGTAAGAAAACCACCTTATAATGAAATACATTGTTGCAGAGTAAAGACAAATAAGTACGTATTGGAAACACTTTAGGAGAAGAATTAACGCATCGTACAAAATTAGCTTGTATCTCCTAAACAACACGTGGCAACTCGAATGGATTTGGTGTGTCGTATACATCTAAACGTGTAGCCTCAAAAGAGAACCCACAGGAGAGTTTTCTTTCGTCAAAATTTTTCAGAAAACCACGTTTTAAGGAAACCCCGCATCGTGCGAAATCATCTTCTTTTTCCTAAACAACATGTTGTAACTCGAAAAGCTTTGGTGTTGCGTGCATGTGTAAGCGTGGAGCCTCAAAAGGGAAGGCACAGGAGAGTTTTCTCTCGAAAGAATATGTAAGAATACCACGTTATAAGGAAATACAATTTTGCAGAGTAAAGACAAATAAGTACATATTGGTAACACTTTACAAGAAGAAATAACGCATCATTCAAAATTAGCTTGTATCTCCGAAACAACACATTGTAACTCGATAAGATTTGGTGTGACATGTATCTCTAAACGTGTAGCCTCAAAATAGAACCGACAGGAGAATTTTCTTTCATGAAAATTTGTCAGAAATCAAGTTTTAAGGAAATCTCACATCCTGCGAAATTATCTTGTTTTTCATAAACAACACGTGGTAACTCGAAAAGCTTTGGTGTTGCATGTATGACTAAGCGTGTAGCCTCAAAGGAGAACGCACAGGAGAGTGTTCTCTCAAAAGAATATGTAAGAATACCACGTTATAAGGAAATACAGTGTTGCAGAGTAAAAACAAATAAGTATGTATTGGAAACACTTTAAGAGAAGAAATAATACATCGTACAAAATTAGCTTGTATCTCCTAAACAACACGTTGTAACTCGAAAAGATTTAGTGTGGCTCGTACCTCTACACTTGGAGCCTCAAAAGAGAACCCACAGGAGAACTTTCTTTCGTTAAAATTTTTCAGAAAACCATGTTTTATGGAAATCTCGCATTGTGCGAAATTATCTTGTTTTTCCTAAACATCACGTTGTAACTCGAAAATCTTTGGCGTTGCCTGTATGTCTAAGCGTGTAGCCTCAAAAGAGAATGCACAGGAGAGTTTTCCCTCGAAAGAATATGTAAGAATACCACGTTATAAGGAAATACAGTGTTGCAGATTAAAGACAAATAAGTACATATTGGAAGTACTTTACGAGAAGAAATAATGCATCGTACAAAATTTGCTTGTATCTCCTAAACAACACGTTGTAACTCGAAAAGATTTGGTGTGGCTCATTTGTCTAAACGTGTAGCCTCAAAAGAGAACCCACAGGAGAACTTTCTTTCGTCAAAATTTGTCAGAAAACCACGTTTTAAGAAAATCCACATCGTGCAAAATTATCTTGTTTTTCCTAAATAACACATTGTAACTCGAAAAGCTTTGGTGTTGTGTGTATGTCTAAACGTGTAGCCTCTAAAGAGAATGCACAGGAGAGTTTTCTCTCGAATGAACATGTAAGAATACAACGTTATAAGGAAATACAGTGTTGCAGAGTAAAGACAAATACGTACTTATTGGAAACACTTTACCAGAAGAATTAACGCATCGTACAAAATTAGCTTGTATCTCCTAAACAACACGTTGCTACTCGAAAATATTTGGTGTGGCATGTACATATAAACATGTAGCCTCAAAAGAGAACCCACAGGAGAATTTTCTTTTGTCAAAATTTTTTAGAAAATCACGTTTTAAGGAAATCCCGCATCATGCGAAATCATCTTCTTTTTCCTAAACAACATGTTGTAACTCGAAAAGCTTTGGTGTTACGTGTATGTCTAAGCGTTTAGCCTCAAAAGAGAACGCACAGGAGAGTTTTCTCTCGAAAGAATATGTAAGAATACCACGTTATAAGGAAATACACTGTTGCAGAGTATAGACAAATACAAACATATTGGAAACACTTTAAGAGAAGAAATAAAGCATCTTACAAAATTAGCTTGTATCTCCTAAACAACACGTTGTAACTCATATAGATTTGGTGTGGCTCGTACCTCTACACGTGTAGCCTCAAAAGAGAACCCACAGGAGAACTTTCTTTCGTCAAAATTTTTCAGAAAATTACGTTTTATGGAAATCTAGCATCGTGCGAAATTATCTTGTTTTTCCTAAACAACACGTTGTAAAACGAAAAGCTTTGGCGTTGCGTGTTTGTCTAAGCGTGTAGCCTCAAAAGAGAACGCACAGGAGAGTTTTCCCTCGAAGGAATATGTAAGAATTCCACGTTATAAGGAAATACAATGTTGCAGAGTAGAGACGAAAAAGTATGTATTGGAAACACTTTACAAGAAGAAACAACGCATCGTACAAAATTTGCTTGTATCTCCTAAACAACACGTTGTAACTGAAAAAGATTTGGTGTGGCTTGTACGTCTACACGTGTAGCCTCAAAAGAGAACCCACAGGAGAACTTTCATTTGTCAAAATTTGTCAGAAAACCACGTTTTAAGGAAATCCCGCATCGTGCAAAATTATCTTGTTTATCCTAAACAACACGTTGTTACTCGAAAAGCTTTGGTGTTGCGTGTATGTCTAAGCGTGTAGTCTTTGAAGAGAACGCACAGGAGAGGTTTCTCTCGAAAGAACATGTAAGAATACAACGTGATAAGGAAATACAGTGTTGCAGAGTAAAGATAAATACGTACTTATTGGAAACACTTTACAAGAAGAAATAACGCATCTTAAAAAATTAGCGTGTATCTCCTAAACAACACGTGGTAACTCAAAAGGATTTGGTGTGGCGTGCACGTCTAAACATGTAGCCTCAAAGGAGAGCCCACAGGAGAATTTTCTTTCGTCAAAATTTGTCAGAACACCACGTTTTAAGGAAATCCAGCATTGTGCGAAATTATCTTGTTTTTTCATAAACAACACGTTGTAACTCGAAAAGCTTTGGTGTTGCCTGTATGTCTAAGTGTGTAGCTTCAAAAGGGAACGCACAGGACAGTTTTCATTCGAAAGAATATGTAAGAATACCACGTTATAAGGAATTACAATGTTGCAGAGTAAAAACAAATACGTACGTAATGGAAACACTTTAGGAGAAGAATTAACACATCGTACAAAATTAGCTTGTATCTCCTGAACAACACTTTGTAAGTCGAAAAGATTTGGTGTGGCATGTACATCTAAACATGTAGCCTCAAAAGAGAACCCACAGGAGAATTTTCTTTCGTCAAAATTTTTCAGAAAACCACGTTTTAAGGAATTCCCGTATTGTGCGAAATCATCTTCTTTTTCCTAAACAACATGTTGTAACTCGAAAAGCTTTGGTGTTGCGTGTATGTGTATGCGTGGAGCCTCAAAAGAGAAGGCATAGGAGAGTTTTCTCTCGAAAGAATATGTAAGACTACCACGTTATAAAGAAATACAATTTTGCAGAGTAAAGACAAATAAGTACATATTGGAAACACTTTACGAGAAGAAATAACACATCATACAAAATTAACTTGTATCTCCTAAACAACACGTTGTAACTCGAAAGGATTTGGTGTGACGTGTATGTCTAAACGTGTAGCCTCAAAAGAGATCCCACAGGAGAATTTTCTTTCATCAAAATTTGTCGGAAACCACGTTTTAAGGAAATCTCGCATCGTGCGAAATTATCTTGTTTTTCCTAAACAACACGTTGTAAAACGAAAAGCTTTGGTGTTGCGTGTATGTCTAAGCGTGTAACCTCAAAATAGAACGCACAGGAGAGTTTTCTCTCGAAAGAATGTGTAAGAAAACCACGTTATAAGGAAATACAATGTTGCAGAGTAAAGACAAATAAGTACGTATTGGGAACACTTTATGAGAAGAATTAACACATCGTACAAAATTAGCTTGTATCTCCTAAACAACATGTTGTAACTCGAAAAGATTTAGTGTGGCTCTTATGTCTACACGTGCAGCCTCAAAAGAGAACCCACAGGAGAACATTCTTTCGTCAAAATTTTCAGAAAACCACGTTTTAAGGAAATCCCGCATCGTGCAAAATTATCTTATTTTTCCTAAACAATATGTTGTAACTTGAAAAGCTTTGGTGTTGCATGTATGTCTAAGCCTGTAGCCTCTAAAGAGAACGCACAGGAGAGTTTTCTCTCCAAAGAAAATTTAAGAATACAACATAATAAGGAAATACAGTGTTGCAGAATAAAGACAAATATGTACATATTGGAAACACTTTACGAGAAAAAATAACGCATCGTACAAAATTAGCTTGTATCTCCTAAGCAACATGTGCTAACTCGAAAGGGTTTGATGTGGCGTGTACGTCTAAACATGTAGTCTCAAAAGAGAACCCACAGGAGAATTTTCTTTCGTCAAAATTTTTCAGAAAACCACGTTTTAAGGAAATCCAGCATCGTGCAAAATCTTCTTCTTTTTCGAAAACAACATGTTGTAACTCGAAAAGCTTTGGTGTTGTGTGTATGTGTAAGCGTGGAGCCTCAAAAGAGAACACACAGGAGAGTTTTCTCTCGAAAGAATATGTAAGAATACCATATTATTAGGAAATACAATTTTGCAGAGTAAAGACAAATAAGGACATATTGGAAACACATTATGAGAAGAAATAACGCATCGTAAAAAATTAACTTTTATCTCCTAAACAACACGTTGTAACTCGAAAAGATTTGGTGTGACGTGTATGTCTAATCGTGTAGCCTCAAAAGAGAACCCACAGGAGAATTTTCTTTCATCAAAATTTGTCAGAAACCACGTTTTAAGGAAATCTCGCATCGTGCGAAATTATCTTGTTTTTCCTAAACAACACGTTGTAACTCGAAAAGCTTTGGTGTTGCGTGTATGTGTATGCGTGGAGCCTCAAAAGAGAAGGCATAGGAGAGTGTTCTCTCGAAAGAATATGTAAGACTACCACGTTATAAAGAAATACAATTTTGCAGAGTAAAGACAAATAAGTACATATTGGAAACAATTTACAAGAAGAAATAACGCATCGTACAAAATTAACTTGTATCTCCTAAACAACACGTTGTAACTCGAAAGGATTTGGTGTGACGAGTATGTCTAAACATGTAGCCTCAAAAGAGATCCCACAGGAGAATTTTATTTCATCAAAATTTGTCAGAAACCACATTTTAAGGAAATCCCGCATCGTGCGAAATCATCTTCTTTTTCCTAAACCACATGTTGTAACTCGAAAGCTTTGGTGTGGCTTGTACCTCTACACGTGTAGCCTCAAAAGAGAACCAACAGGAGAATTTTCTTTCGTCAATTTTTTTTCAGAAAACCACGTTTTAAGGAAATCCCGCATCATGCGAAATTATCTTGTTTTTACTAAACAACACGTTGTAACTCGAAAAGCTTTGGGGTTGTGTATATGTCTAAACGTGATGCCTCTAAAGAGAACGCACAGGAGAGTTTTCTCTCAAAAGAATATTTAAGAACACCACGTTATAAGGAAATACATTGTTGCAGAGTAAAGACAAATAAGTAGTTATTGCAAACACTTTACGAGAAGAAATAACGCATCTACAAAATTAGCTTGTATCTTCTAAACAACACGTTGTAACTCGAAAAGATTTGGTGTGGCGTGTACGTCTACACATGTAGCCTCAAAAGGGAACCTACAGGAGAATTTTCTTTCGTCAAAATTTGTCAGAAAACCACGTTTTAAGGAAATCCCGCATCGTGCGAAATGATCTTGTTTTTCCTAAACAACAGGTTGTAACTCGAAAAGCTTTGGTGTTGCGTGTATTTCTAAGCGTGTAGCCTCAAAAGAGAACGCACAGGAGTGTTTTCTCTCGAAAGAATATGTAAGAATACCACGTTATTTGGAAATACAGTGTTGCAGAGTAAAGACCTATATGTATGTATTGGAAACACTTTACGAGAAGAAATAACGCATGGTAAAAAATTAGCTTGTATCTCCTAAACAACACGTTGTAACTCGAAAAGATTTGGTGTGGCTCGTACCTCTACACGTGTAGCCTCAAAAGAGAACCCACAGGAGAATTTTCTTTTGTCAAATTTTTTTCAGAATACCACGTTTTAAGGAAATCCCGCATCGTGCGAAATTATCTTGTTTTTCCTAAACAACACGTTGTAACTCGAAAAGCTTTGGGGTTGCGTGTATGTCTAAACGTGATGCCTCTAAAGAGAACGCACAGGAGAGTTTTCTCTCGAAAGAATATTTAAGAACACCACGTTATAAGGAAATACATTGTTGCAGAGTAAAGACAAATACGTAGTTATTGGAAACACTTTACGAGAAGAAATAACGCATCTACAAAATTAGCTTGTATCTTCTAAACAACACGTTGTAACTCGAAAAGATTTGCTGTGGCGTGTACGTCTAAACATGTAGCCTCAAAAGGGATCCTACAGGAGAATTTTCTTTCGTCAAAATTTGTCAGAAAACCACGTTTTAAGGAAATCCCACATCGTGCGAAATTATCTTGTTTTTCCTAAACAACAGGTTGTAACTCGAAAAGCTATGGTGTTGCATGTATTTCTAAGCGTGTAGCCTCAAAAGAGAACGCACAGGAATGTTTTCTCTCAAAAGAATATGTAAGAATACCACGTTATTTGGAAATACAGTGTTGCAGAGTAAAGACCTATATGTATGTATTGGAACCTCTTTACGAGAAGAAATAAAGCATGGTAAAAAATTAACTTGTATCTCCTAAACAACACGTTGTAACTCGAAAAGGTATGTTGTGTAGTTTACATCTAAACGTGTAGCCTCAAAAGAGAACCCACAGAAGAATTTTCTTCCGTCAAAATTTTTCAGAAATCACGTTTTTAGGAAATCCCGCAATGTGTCAAATTATCTTGTTTTTCCTAAACAACATGTCGTAACTCGAAAAGCTTTGATGTTATGTGTATGTCTAAGCATGTAGCCTCAAAAGAGAACGCACAGGAGAGTTTTCTCTTGAAAGAATATGTAAGAATACCACGTTATAAGGAAATACAGTGTTGCAGAGTAAAGACAAATACTTACCTATTGGAAACACTTAACGAGAAGAAATAACGCATGGTACAAAATCAGCTTGTATCTCCTAAACAACACGTTGTAACTCGAAAACCTTTGGTGTGGTGTTTACATCTAAACGTGTAGCCTCAAAAGAGAACCCACAGGAGAATTTTCTTTCGTCAAAATTTTTTCAGAAAACAACGTTTTAAGGAAATCCCGCATCGTGCCAAATTATCTTGTTTTTCCAAAACAACATGTTGTAACTCGAAAAGCTTTGGTGTTGCATGTATGTCTAAGCGTGTAGCCTCAAAAGAGAATGCACAGTATAGTATTCTCTCGAAAGAATATGTAAAAATACCACGTTATAAGGAAATACAGTGTTGCAGAGTAAAGACAGATACTTACTTATTGGAAGCACTTTACGAGAGGGAATAATACATCGTAAAAAATTTGCTTGTATTTCCTAAACAACACGTTGTAACTCGAAAAGATTTGGTGTGGTGTGTACGTTGAAACGTGTAGCCTCAAAAGAGAACCCACAGGAGAATTTTCTTTCGTCAAAATTTGTCAGAAAACCATGTTTTATGGAAATCCCACATCGTGCGAAATTATACTCTTTTGCTTAAACAACACGTTGTATCTCGAAAAGCTTTCATGTTGCGTGTATGTCTAAACGTGTGGCCTCTAAAGAGAAAGAACAGGAGAGTTTTCTCTTGAAAGAATATATAAGAATACCACGTTATAACGAAATACAGTGTTGCAGAGTAAAGACAAATACGTACCTATTGGAAACACTTTACGAGAAGAAATAATGCATCGTTAAAAATTAGCTTGTATCTCCTAAACAACACGTTGTATCTCGAAAAGATTTGCTGTTGCATGTGCGTCTAAATGTGTAGCCTCAAAAGAGAACCCACAGGAGAATTTTCTTTCGTCAAAATGTCAGAATTCCACGTTTTAAGGAAATCCCGCATCGTGCAAAATTATCTTCTTTTTCTTAAACAACACATTGTAACGTGAAAAGCTTTGGTGTTGCGTGTATGTCTAAGCATGTAGCCTCAAAAGCGAACACACAGGAGAGTTTTCTCTTGAAAGAAGATGATAGAATACCACGTTGTAAGGAAATACAGTGTTGCAGACTAAAGACAAATAAGTACGTATTAGAAAGACTTTACAAGAAGAAATATCGCATCGTACAAAATTAGCTTGTATCTCCTAAAGAACAAGTTGTAGCTCGAAAAGATTTGGTGTCGTGTGTACGTCTAAACGTGTAGCCTCAAAAGAGAACCCACAGGAGAATTTTCTTTGGTCAAAATTTTTCAGAAAACCACGTTTTAAGAAAATCCCACATCGTGCGAAATTATCTTGTTTTCCCTAAACAACACGTTGCAACTGGAAAAGCTTTGGTGTTGCGTGAATGTCTAAGCATGTAGCCTCAAAAGAGAAGGCACAGGAGAGTTTTCTCTCGAAAGAATATGTAAGAATACCACGTTTTAAGGAAATACAGTGTTGCAGAGTAAAGACAACTATGTACGTATTGGAAACACTTTACGAAAAGAAATAACACATGTACAAAATTACTTTGTATCTCCTAAACAACACGTTGTAACTCGAAACGATTTGGTGTGGCGTTTACAACTAAACATGTAGCCTCAAAAGAGAACCCACAGGAGAATTTTCTTTCGTCAAAATTTTTCAGAAAACCACGTTTTAAGGAAATTCCGCATCGTGCGAAATTATCTTGTTTTTCCTAAACAACACGTTGTAACTCGAAAAGCATTGGTGTTGCGTGCATGTCTAAGCGTGTAGCCTCAAAAGAGAAGCCACAGGAGTGTTTTTCTCAAAAGAATATGTATGAATACCACGTTATAAGGAAATACAGTGTTGCAGAGCAAAGACAAATACGTCCTTATTGGAAACACTTTATGAGAAGAAATAACGCATCGTACAAAATTAGCTTGTATCTTCTAAACAACAAGTTGTAACTCTCAAAGATTTGTTGTGGCTTGTACGTCTAAACGTGTAGCCTCAAAAGAGAACCCACAGGAGAATTTTCATTCGTCAAAATTTGTCAGAAAACCACGTTTTAAGGAAATCCCATATCGTGCGAAATTATCTTGTTTTTCCTGAAAAACACATTGTAACTCGAAAAGCTTTGGTGTTGCGTGTATGTCTAAGCTTGTATCCTCAAAAGAGAAGGCAAAGGAGAGTTTTCTCTCGAAAGAATATGTAAGAATACCACGTTATAAGGAAATACAATGTTGCAGAGTAAAGAAAAATATGTACGGATTGGAAACACTTTATGAGAAGAAATAATGCTTCGTGCAAAATTAGCTTGTATCTCCTAAAGAACACGTTGTAACTCGAAAAGATTTGGTGTCGCATGTACGTCTAAACGTGTAGCCTCAAAAGAGAACCCACAGGAGAATTTTCTTTCCTCAAAATTTGTCAGAAAACCACGGTTTAAGGAAATCCCACATCGTGCGAAATTATCTTGTTTTTCCTAAACAACACGTCGTAACTCGAAAGCTTTGGTGTTCCATGTATGTCTAAGCGTGTAGCCTTAAAAGAGAAGACACAGGAGAGTTTTCTCTCGAAAGAATACGTAAGAATACCACGTTATAAGGAAATACAGTTTTGCAGAGTAAAGACATATATGTACGTATTGAAAAGACTTTACGAGAAGAAATAACGCATCGTACAAAATTATCTTGTATCTCCTAAACAACAACTTGTAACTCGAAATATTTTGTGTGGCATGTACGTCTAAACGTGTAGCCTCAAAAGAGGACCCACAGGAGAATTTTCATTCGTCAAAATTTTTCAGAAAACCACGTTTAAGGAAATACCGCATCTTGCGAAATTATCTTGCTTTTCCTAAACAAGACCTTGTAACGCGAAAATCTTTGGTGTTGCGTGTATGTCTAAGCATGTAGCCTCAAAAGAGAAGGCACAGGAGAGTTTTCTCTTGAAAGAATATGTAAGAATACCACGTTATAAGGAAATACAGTGTTGCAGAGTAAAGACAAATACGTAAGTATTAGAAACACTTTACAAGAAGAAATAACGCATCGTACAAAATTAGCTTGTATCTCCTAAACAACAAGTTGTAACTTGAAAAGATTTGGTGTCGAGTGTACGTCTACATGTGTAGCCTCAAAAGAGAACCCACAGGAGAATTTTCTTTCGTCAAAATTTGTCAGAAAACCACGTTTTAAGGAAATCCCACATCGTGCGAAATTATCTCGTTTTTCCTAAACAACACGTTGTAACTTGAAAAGCTTTGTTGTTGCGTGTATGTCTAAGTGTGTAGCCTCAAAACAGAAGGCACAGGAGAGTTTTCTCTCGAAAGAATATGTAAGAATACCACGTTATAATGAAATACAGTGTTGCAGAGTAAAAACAAATACGTACTTATTGAAACACTTTATGAGAAGAAATAAGGCATCATACTAAATTAGCTTGTATCTCCTAAACAATACTTTGTAACTCGAAAAGTTTTGATGTGGCGTGTATGTCTAAACGTGTAGCCTCAAAAGAGAACCCACAGGAGAATTTTCATTCAACAAAATTTTTCAGAAAACCACGTTTTAAGGAAATCCCGCATCGTGCGAAATTATCTTGTTTTTCCTAAACAAGACCTTGTAACGAGAAAATCTTTGGTGTTGCGTGTATGTCTAAGCATGTAGCCTCAAAAGAGAAGGCACAGGAGAGTTTTCGCTCGAAAGAATATGTACGAATACCACGTTATAAGGAAATACAATGTTGCAGAGTAAAGACAAATATGTACATATTGGAAACATTTTATGAGAAGAAATAATGCATCGTTCTAAATTAGATTGTATCTCCTAATCAACACGTTGTAACTCAAAAAGATTTGGTGAGGCATTTACCACTAAACGTGTAGCCTCAAAAGGGAACCCACAGGAGAATTTTCATTCATCAAAATTTTTCAGAAAACCACGTTTTAAGGAAATCCCACATCGTGCGAAATTATCTTGTTTTTCCTTAACAAGACCTTGTAACGCGAAAATCTTTGGTGTTGCGTGTATGTCTAAGCGTGTAGCCTCAAACGAGAAGGCACAGGAGAGTTTTCTCTCGAAAGAATATGTCAGAATACCACGTTATAAGGAAATACACTGTTGCAGAGTAACGACAAATATGTACATATTGGAAACAGTTTATGAGAAGAAATAATGCATCGTACTAAATTAGCCTGAATCTCCTAAACAACATGTTGTAACTCGAAAAGATTTGGTGAGGCATTTACATCTAAATGTGTAGCCTCAAAAGAGAACCCACAGGAGAATTTTCTTTCGTCAAAATATTTCAGAAAACCACGTTTTAATGAAATCCCGCATCATGCGAAATTATCTTGTTTTTTCTAAACAACACGTTGTAACTCGAAAAGCTTTGGTGTTGCGTGTATGTCTAAGCGTGTAGCCTCAAAAGAGAAAGCACAGGATAGTTTTCTCAGGAAAGAATATGTAAGAATACCACGATATAAGGAAATACAGTGTTGCAGAGTAAAGACAAATACATACGTATTGGAAACACTGTACGGGAACAAATAACGCATCTTACAAAATTAGATTGTATCTCCTAAACAACACGTTGAAACTCGAAAAGATTTGGTGTGGCATGTACGTCTAAACATGTAGCCTCAAAAGAGAACCCACAGGAGAATTTTCTTTCGTCAAAATTTTTCAGACAACCACGTTTTAAGGAAATCCCGCATCCTGCGAAATTATCTTGTTTTTCATAAACAACACGTTGTAACTCGAAAAGCATGGTGTTGCCTGTATGTCTAAGCGCGTAGCCTCAAAAGAGAAGGCACAGGATAGTTTTCTCTCGAAAGAATATGTAAGAATACCACGATATAAGGAAATACAGTGTTGCAGAGTAAAGACAAATACATACGTATTGGAAACACTGTACGGGAAGAAATAACGCATCGTACAAAATTAGCTTGTATCTCCTAAACAACACGTTGAAACTTGAAAAGATTTGGTGTGGCGTGTACGTCTAAACATGTAGCCTCAAAAGAGAACGCACAGGAGAGTTTTCTCTTGAAAGAATATGTAAGAATACCACGTTATAAGGAAATACAGTGTTGCAGAGTAAAGACAAATACTTAAGTATTGGAAACACTTAACGAGAAGAAATAAAGCATGGTACAAAATCAGCTTGTATCTCCTAAACAACACGTTGTAACTCGAAAACATTTGGTGTGGTGTTTACATCTAAACGTGTAGCCTCAAAAGAGAACCCACAGGAGAATTTTCTTTCGTCAAAATTTTTTCAGAAAACAACGTTTTAAGGAAATCCCGCATCGTGCCAAATTATCTTGTTTTTCCAAAACAACATGTTGTAACTCGAAAAGCTTTGGTGTTGCATGTATGTCTAAGCGTGTAGCCTCAAAAGAGAATGCACAGTATAGTATTCTCTCGAAAGAATATGTAAAAATACCACGTTATAAGGAAATACAGTGTTGCAGAGTAAAGACAGATACTTACTTATTGGAAGCACTTTACGAGAGGGAATAATACATCGTAAAAAATTAGCTTGTATTTCCTAAAGAACACGTTGTAACTCGAAAAGATTTGGTGTGGTGTGTACGTTGAAACGTGTAGCCTCAAAAGAGAACCCACAGGAGAATTTTCTTTCGTCAAATTTTGTCAGAAAACCATGTATTATGGAAATCCCACATCGTGCGAAATTATACTCTTTTGCTTAAACAACACGTTGTAACTCGAAAAGCTTTCATGTTGCGTGTATGTCTAAACGTGTGGCCTCTAAAGAGAAAGAACAGGAGAGTTTTCTCTCGAAAGAATATATAAGAATACCACGTTATAACGAAATACAGTGTTGCAGAGTAAAGACAAATACGTACCTATTGGAAACACTTTACGAGAAGAAATAATGCATCGTTAAAAATTAGCTTGTATCTCCTAAACAACACGTTGTATCTCGAAAAGATTTGCTGTGGCATGTGCGTCTAAATGTGTAGCCTCAAAAGAGAACCCACAGGAGAATTTTCTTTCGTCAAAATGTCAGAATTCCACGTTTTAAGGAAATCCCGCATCGTGCGAAATTATCTTCTTTTTCTTAAACAACACATTGTAACGTGAAAAGCTTTGGTGTTGCGTGTATGTCTAAGCATGTAGCCTCAAAAGCGAACGCACAGGAGAGTTTTCTCTCGAAAGAATATGTACGAATACCACGTTATAAGGAAATACAATGTTGCAGAGTAAAGACAAATATGTACATATTGGAAACATTTTATGAGAAGAAATAATGCATCGTTCTAAATTAGATTGTATCTCCTAATCAACACGTTGTAACTCAAAAAGATTTGGTGAGGCATTTACCACTAAACGTGTAGCCTCAAAAGGGAACCCACAGGAGAATTTTCATTCGTCAAAATTTTTCAGAAAACCACGTTTTAAGGAAATCCCACATCGTGCGAAATTATCTTGTTTTTCCTTAACAAGACCTTGTAACGCGAAAATCTTTGGTGTTGCGTGTATGTCTAAGCGTGTATCCTCAAACGAGAAGGCACAGGAGAGTTTTCTCTCGAAAGAATATGTCAGAATACCACGTTATAAGGAAATACACTGTTGCAGAGTAACGACAAATATGTACATATTGGAAACAGTTTATGAGAAGAAATAATGCATCGTACTAAATTAGCTTGTATCTCCTAAACAACAAGTTGTAACTCGAAAAGATTTGATGTGGCGTGTACGTCTAAACGTGTAGCCTCAAAAGAGAAACCACAGGAGAATTTTCTTTCGTCAAAATTTGTCAAAAAACCACGCTTTAAGGAAATCCCGCATCGTGTAAATTATCTTGTTTTTCCTAAAGAACACGTCGTAACTCGAAAAGCTTTGGTGTTGCGTGTATGTCTAAGATTGTAGCCTCAAAAGAGAACACACAGGAGAGTTTTCTCTCGAAAGCATATATAAGAATACCACGTTATAAGGAAATACATTGTTGCAGAGTAAAGACGAATAAGTACATATTGGAAACACTTTATGAGAAGAAGTAATGCATCGTACAAAATTAGCTTGTATCTCCTAAACAACACCTTGTAACTCGAAAGGATTTGGTGTGACGCGTACGTCTAAACGTGTAGCCTCAAAAGAGAACCCACAGGAGAATTTTCTTTCGTCAAAATTTGTCAGAAAACCATGTTTTAAGGAAATCCTTCATCGTGCGAAATTATCTTGTTTTTCCTAAACAACATGTTGTAACTCGAAAAGCTTTGGTGTTGCGTGTATGTCTAAGTGTGTAGCCTCAAAAGAGAATGCACAGGAGAGCTTTCTCTCAAAAGAATATGTAAGAATACCATGTTATAAGGAAATACAGTGTTGCAGAGTAAAACAAATACGTACGTATTGGAAAAACTTTAAGAGAAGAAATAATGCTTGGAACAAAATTAGCTTGTATCTCCTAAACTACACGTTGTAACTCGAAAAGATTTGGTGTGGCGTTTACATCTAAACGTTTAGCCTCAAAAGAGAACCGACAGGAGAGTTTTCTTTTGTCAATTTTTTCAGAAAACCACTTTTTAAGGAAATCCCACATCGTGCGAAATTATCTTGTTTTTCCTAAACAACGCATTGTAATTCGAAAAGCCTTGGTGTTGCGTGTATTTCTAAGCGTGTAGCCTCAATAGAGAACGCACAGGAGCGTTTTCTCTTGAAAGAATATGTAATAATACCACGTTATAAGTGAATACAGTGTTGCAGAGTAAAGACAAATATGTACGTATTGGAAACACTTTACGAGGCAAAATAATGCATCGTTAAAATTAGCTTGTATCTCCTAAACAACACGCTGTAACTCCAAAAGTCTTGTTGTGGCGTGTACGTCTAAACGTGTAGCCTCCAAAGAGAACCCACAGGAGAATTTTCTTTCTTCAAAATTTGTCAGAAAACCACGTTTATGGAAATCCTGCATCCTGCAAAATTATCTTGTTTTTCCTAAACAACACGTTGTAACTCGAAAAGCTTTGGTGTTGCATGTATGTCTAAGCGTGTAGTCTCAAATGAGAACACACAGGAGAGTTTTCTCTCGAAAGAATATGTAAGAATACCACGTTATAAGGAAATACAGTGTTGTAGAGTAAAAACAAATACATAATTATTGGAAACACTTTACGAGAAGAAATAACGCATCGTACAAAATTAGCTTGTATCTCCTAAACAACACCTTATAACTCGAAATGTTTTGGTGTGGCGTGTATGTCTAAACGTGTAGGCTCAACAGAGAACCCACAGCAGAATTTTCTTTGGTCAAAATTTGTCAGAAAACCACGTTTTATCAAAATCCCGCATCCTGCGAAATTATCTTGTTTTTCCTAAACAACATGCTGTAACTCGAAAAGCTTTGGTGTTGCGTGTATGTCTAAGCGTGTTGCCTCAAAAGAGAATGCAGAGGAGAGTTTTCTCTTGAAAGAATATGTAAGAATACCACGTTATAAGGAAATACAGTGTTGCAGAGTATAGACGAATACATACGTACTGGAAACACTTTACGAGAAGAAATAAAGCATCTTACAAAATTAGCTTGTATCTCCTGAAGAACACGTTGTAACTCGAAAAGATTTGGTGTGGCATGTACGTCTAAACGTGTAGCCTCAAAAGAGAACCCACAGGAGAATTTTGTTTCGTCAAAAGTTGTCAGAAATCCACGTTTTAAGAAAATCCCGCATCGTGAGAAATTATCTTCTTTTTCCTAAACAACAAGTTGTAACTAGAAAAGCTTTGGTGTTGCGTGTATGTCTAAGTGTGTAACCTCAAAAGAGAAGGCACAAGAGAGTTTTCTCTCGAAAGAATATGTAAGAATACCACGTTATAAGGAAATACAGTGTTGCAGAGTAAAGACAAATACGTACATATTGCAAACACATAAACTTTACGATAAGAAATAACGCATCGTACAAAATTACCTTGTATCTCCTAAACAACACGTTGTAACTGGAAAAGATTTGGTGTGGCATGTATGTCTAAACGTGTAGCCTCAAAAGAGAACCCACAGGAGAATTTTCCTCTGTCAAAATTTGTCAGAAATCCACGTTTTATGGAAATCCCGCATCATGCGAAATTATCTTGTTTTTCCTAAACAACACTTTGTAACTCGAAAAGCTTTGGTGTTGCGTGTATGTGTAAGCTAGTAGCCTCAAAAGAGAAGGCACAGGAGATTTTTCACTCGAAAGAATATGTAAGAATACCATCTTATAAGGAAATACATTGTTGCAGAGTAAAGACAAATACTTCAGTAGAGGAAACACTTTACCAGAAGAAATAATGCATCGTACAAAATTAGCTTGTCTCTCCTAAACAACAAGTTGTAACTCGAAAAGATTTGGTGTGGCGTGTATATCTAAACGTGTAGCCTCAAAAGAGAACCCACAGGAGAATTTTCTTTCGTCAAAATTTGTCAGAAAACCACGTTTTAAGGAAATCCCTCAACGTGCGAAATTATCTTGTTTTTCCTAAAGAACACTTTGTTACTCAAAATACTTTGGTGTTGCGTGTATGTCTAAGGTTGTAGCCTCAAAAGAGAAGGCACAGGAGAGTTTTCTCTAGAAAGAATTTGTAAGAATACCATGTTATAAGGAAATACAGTGTTGTAGAATAAAGACAAATACGTATGTATTGGAAACACTTTACAAGAAGAAATAACGCACTGTACAAAATTAACTTGTATCTCCTAAACAACAAGTTGTAACTCGAAAGGTTTTGGTATGGCGTGTACTTCTAAATGTGTAGCCTCATAAGAGAACCCACAGGAGAATTTTCTTTCGTCAAAATTTTTTCAAAAATCACGTTTTTAGAAATCCCGCATTGTGCGGAATGATCTGGTTCTTCCTAAACAACACGTTGTAACTCGAAAAGCTTGGGTGTTGGGTGTATGTCTAAGCGTGTAGCCTCAAAAGAGAATGCATAGGAGAGTTTTATCTCGAAAGAATATGTAAGAATACCACGTTATAAGGAAATATAGTGTTGCAGAGTAAAGACAAATACTTACGTATTGGAAACACTTTATGAGAAGAAATAACGCATGGAACAAAATTAGCTTGTATCTCCTAAACTACACGTTGTAGCTTGAAAAGATTTGGTGTGGCGTTTACATCTAAATGTGTAGCCTCAAAATAAAACCCACAGGATAATTTTCTTTCGTCAAAATTTTTCAGAAAACCACGTTTTAAGGAAATCCCGCATCACGCGAGAGTATCTTCTTTTTCCTAAACAACATGTTGTAATTCGAAAAGCTTTGGTGTTGCGTGTATGTCTAAGTGTGTAGCCTCAAAAGAGAACACACAGGAGAGTTTTCTCTTTAAAGAATATGTAAGAATACCACGTTATAAGGAAATACAGTGTTGCAGAGTAAAGACAAATACATACGAATTGGAAACACTTTATGAGGTGAAATAATGCATCATATAAAATTAGCTTGTATCTCCTAAACAACACCTTGTAACTCGAAAGGATTTGGTGTGGCGTGTATGCATAACGTGTAGCCTCAAAAGAGAACCAACAGGAGAATTTTCATTCGTCAACATTTGTCAGAAAACCACGTTTTAAGGAAATACCGCATCGTGCGAAATTATCTTCTTTTTCCTAAATAACAGGTTGTTACTCGAAAAGATTTGGTGTTGCGTGTATGTCTATGCGTGTAGCCTCAAAAGAGAATGCACAGGAGAGTTTTCTCTTGAAAGAATATGTAAGAATACCACGTTATAAGGAAATACAGTGTTGCAGAGTAAAGACAAATACATACATATTGGAAACACTTTACCAGAAGAAATAACGCTTCATACAAAATTAGCTTGTATCTCCTATACAACACGTTGTAACTCGAAAAGATTTGGTGCGGCGTGTACATCTAAACCTGTAGCCTCAAAAGAGAACCCACAGGAGAATTTTCTTTCGTCAAAATTTTTTAGAAAACCACGTTTTAAGGAAATCCCGCATCGTGCGAAATTATCTTATTTTTCCTAATCAACACGTTGTAACACGAAATGCTTTGGTTTTGCCTGTATGTCTAAGCGTGTAGACTCAAAAGAGAAGGCACAAGAGAGTTTTCTCTCGAAAGAATATGTAAGAATACCACGTTATAAGGAAATATAGTGTTGCAGAGTAAAGACAAATACGTACGTATTGGAAATAGTTTACAAGAAGAAATAAAGCATCATAAAAAATTAGCTTGTATCTCCTAAACAACACATTGTAACTTGAAATGATTTGGTGTGTCGTGTACGTCTAAACGTGTAGCCTCAAAAGAGAACCCATAGGAGAATTTTCTTTCTTCAAAATTTGTGAGAAAACCATGTTTTAATGAAATCCAGCATCGTGCGAA
The DNA here is from genome assembly GCF_947179515.1 of Apodemus sylvaticus. Lineage (NCBI taxonomy): Eukaryota > Metazoa > Chordata > Mammalia > Rodentia > Muridae > Apodemus > Apodemus sylvaticus. The sequence continues at coordinate 65,936,005 of NC_067491.1, read as the reverse complement.
ATTATTTTGTTTTTTCTAATCAAAATGTTGTAACGCGAAAATCTTTGGTGTTGCGTGTATGTCTAAGCGTGTAGCCTCAAAAAAGAACGCACAGGAGAGTTTTCTCTTGAAATAATATGTAAGAATACCACGTTATAAGGAAATACAGTGTTGCAGAGTAAAGACAAATACGTACGTATTGGAAACACTTTAGGAGAAGAAATAACGCATCGAACAAAATTAGCTTGTATCTCCTAAACAACACATTGTATCTCGAAAAGATTTGGTGTGGCGTGTACGTCTAAACATGTAGTCTATAAAGAGAACCCACAGGAAAATTTTCTTTTGTCAAAATTGTCAGAAAACCACGTTTTAAGGAAATCCCGCATCGTGCGAAATTATCTTGTTTTTCCTAATCAACACGTTGTAATGCGAAAAGCTTTGGTGTTGCATGTATGTCAAAGCGTGTAGTTTTCTATCGAAAGAATATGTAAGAATACCACTTTATAAGGAAATAATACAGTGTTGCAGAATAAAGACAAATACGTACCTATTGGAAACACTTTACGAAAAGAAATAACGCTTCATACAAAATTAGCTTGTATCTCCTAAACAGCACATTGTAACTCGAAAGGATTTGGTGGGGCGTGTACGTGTAAACGTGTAGCCTCAAAACAGAACCCACAGGAGAATTTTCTTTCGTCAAAATTTGTCAGAAAACCACGTTTTGAGGAAATTATCTTTTTTTTTTTCCTAATCAACATGCTGTAAGGCGAAAAGCTTTCGTGTTGCGTGTATGACTAAGTGTGTAGCCTCAAAAGAGAATGCACAGGAGAATTTTCTATCGAAAGAATATGTAAGAATACCACCTTAGAAGGAAATACAGTGTTGCAGAGTAAAGACAAATACTTACGTATTGGAAACACTTTACGAGAAGAAATAAGGCATGGTACAAAATTAGCTTGTATCTCCTATACAACACGTTGTAACTCGAAAAGATTTGGTGCGGCGTGTACGTCTAAACCTGTAGCCTCAAAAGAGAACCCACAGGAGAATTTTTTTTTTCGTCAAAATTTTTTAGAAAACCACATTTTAAGGAAATCCCGCATCGTGCGAAATTATCTTATTTTTCCTAATCAACACGTTGTATCTCGAAATGCTTCGGTGTTGCGTGTATGTCTAAGCGTGTAGACTCAAAATAGAAGGTACAGGAGAGTTTTCTCTCGAAAGAATATGTAAGAATACCATGTTATAAGGAAATACAGTGATGCAGAGTAAAGACAAATACATATATATTGGAAAAACTTTACGAGAAGAAATAATGCTTCTAACAAAATTAGCTTGTATCTTTTAGATATACACGCAACACCAAAGCTTTTCGCGTTACAACATGTTGATAAGGAAAAACAAGATAATTTCCTTAAATCGTGTTTTTCTTACAAATTTTGACGAAAGAAAATTCTCCTGTGGGTTCTGTTTTGAGGCTACATGTTTACACGTACACACCACACCAAATCTTTTCGAGTTACAACATGCTGTTTTGGAGATACAAGCAAATTTTGTATGATGCGTTATTTCTTTTCGTAAAGTGTTTCCAATAGGTACGTATTTGTCTTTACTCTGCAACACTGTATTTCCTTATAAGGTGGTATTCTTACATATTCTTTTGATAGAAAACTCTCCTGTGCGTTCTCTTTTGAGGCTATACGCTTAGACATACACACAACACCAAAGCTTTTCGCGTTACAACGTGTTGATTAGGAAAAACAAGATAATTTCCTTAAAACGTGGTTTTCTGACAAATTTTGACGAAAGCAAATTCTCCTGTGGGTTCTGTTTTGAGGCTACACGTTTACATGTACACGGCACACCAAATCTTTTCGAGATGCAACGTGTTGTTTAGGAGATACAAGTTAATTTTGTATGATGCGTTATTTCTTTTCATAAAGTGTTTCCAATAGGTACGTATTTGTCTTTACTCTGCAACACTGTATTTCCTTATAAGGTGGTATTCTTACATATTCTTTCGATAGAAAACTCTCCTGTGTGTTCTGTTTTCAGGCTACACGCTTAGACATACACGCAACACCAAAGCTTTTCGCATTAAAACGTGTTGATTAGGAAAAACAAGATAATTTCCCATGATGCGGGATTTCCTTAAAACGTGGTTTTCTGACAATTTTGACGAAAGAAAATTTTCCTGTGGGTTCTCTTTATGGGCTACACGTTTAGACGTACACGCCACACCAAATCTTTTCGAGTTACAATGTGCTGTTTGGGAGATACGAGCTAATTTTTTATGATGCATTATTTCTTTTCGTAAAGTGTTTCCAATAGGAACCTATTTGTCTTTACTCTGCAACACTGTATTTCCTTATAAGGTGGTATTCTTACATATTCTTTCGATAGAAAACTCTCCTGTGTATTCTGTTTTGAGGCTACACACTTAGACATACACGCAACACTAAAGCTTTTCGCGTTACAACGTGCTGATTAGAAAAAACAAGATAATTTCGCACGATGCGGAATTTCCATAAAACGTGGTTTTCTGACAATTTTGACGAAAGAAAATTTTCCTGTGGGTTCTCTTTATGGGCTACACGTTTAGACGTACATGCCACACCAAATCCTTTCGAGTTACAACGTGTTGTTTAGGAGATACAAGCTAATTTTGTATGATGCGTTATTTCTTCTTGTAAAGTGTTTCCAATATGTACATATTTGTCTTTACTCTGCAACACTGTATTTCCTTATAACGTGGTATTCTTACATATTCTTACAAGAGAAAACTCTCCTGTGCCTTATCTTTTGAGGCTACATGCTTAGACATAAACGCAACACCAAAGCTTTTCGAGTTACAACGTGTTGTTTAGGAAAAACAAGATAATTTCCCACGATGCGGGATTTCCTTAAATCGTGGTTTTCTGAAAAAATGTTGACTGAAGAAAATTCTCCTGTGGGTTCTCTTTTGAGGCAACACGTTTAGACGTACACGCCACACCAAATCTTTTCGAGTTACAACGTGTTGTTTAGGAGATACAAGCTAATTTTTTACTATGCGTTATTTCTTCTTGTAAAGTGTTTCCAATACATACGTATTTGTCTTTACTCTGCAACACTGTATTTCCTTATAATGCGGTGTTCTTACATATTCTTTCGAGGGAAAACTCTCCGGTGCATTCTCTTTTGAGGCTACACACTTAGACATACACGCAACACCAAAGATTATCGAGTTCCAACATGTTCTTTAGGAAAAACAAGATAATTTTGCACGATGCAGGATTTCCTTAAAACGTGGTTTTCTGACAAATTTTTATGAAAGAAAATTCTCCTGTGGGTTCTCTTTTGAGGCTACACATTTAGAAGTACACGTCACACCAAATCTTTTTGAGTTACATCGTGTTGTTTATTAGATACAAGCTAATTTTTTACCATGCGTTATTTCTTCTCGTAAAGTGTTTCCAATACATACATATTTGTCTTTACTCTGCAACACTGTATTTCCTTATAACGTGGTATTCTTACATATTCTTTTGAGAGAAAACTCTCCTGTGCGTTCTCTTTTGAGGCTACAAGCTTAGACATACACGCAACACCAAAGCATTTCGCGTTACAACATGTTGATTAGGAAAAACAAGATAATTTCTTTAAAACGTGCTTTTCTGACAAATTTTGACGAAAGAAAATTCTCTTGTGGGTTCACTTTTGAGGCTACACGGTTACACGTACATGTCACACCAAATATTTTCGAGTTACAACGTGTTGTTTAGGAGATACAAGCTAATATTTTATGATGCGTTATTTCTTCTCATAATGTGTTTCCAATAAGTACGTATTTGTCTTTACTCTGCAACACTGTATTTCCTTATAAAGTGGTATTCTTACATATTCTTTCGAGAGAAAACTCTCCTGTCCCTTCTCTTTTGAGGCTACACGCTTAGACATACACGCAACAACAAAGCTTTTCGAGTTACAACGTGTTGTTTAGGAAAAACAAGATAATTTCGCACGATGGGGAATTTCCTTAAAACGTGGTTTTCTCACATTTTTTGACGAAAGAAAATTCTCCTGTGGGTTCTCTTTTGAGGCTACATATTTAGACGTACATGCCACACCAAATCTTTTCGAGTTACAACATGTTGTTTAGGAGATACAAGCTAATTTTCTAAGATGCGTTATTTCTTCTCATAAAGTGTTTCCAATACGTACGTATTTGTCTTTATTCTGCAACACTGTATTTCCTTATAACGTGGTATTCTTACATATTCTTTTGAGAGAAAACTCTCCTGAGCATTCTCTTTTGAGGTTACATGCTTAGACATACACGCAACACCAAAGCTTTTCGCATTAAAACGTGTTGATTAGGAAAAACAAGATAATTTCGCATGATGCGGGATTTCCTTAAAACGTGGTTTTCTGACAATTTTGACGAAAGAAAATTTTCCAGTGGGTTCTCTTTATGGGCTACACGTTTAGACGTACACGCCACACCAAATCTTTTCGAGTTACAACGTGCTGTTTAGGAGATACGAGCTAATTTTTTATGATGCATTATTTCTTTTCGTAAAGTGTTTCCAATAGGAACCTATTTGTCTTTACTCTGCAACACTGTATTTCCTTATAAGGTGGTATTCTTACATATTCTTTCGATACAAAACTCTCCTGTGTGTTCTGTTTTGAGGCTACACACTTAGACATACACGCAACACTAAAGCTTTTCGAGTTACAACGTGCTGATTAGAAAAAACAAGATAATTTCGCACGATGCGGGATTTCCATAAAACGTGGTTTTCTGACAATTTTGAAGAAAGAAAATTTTCCTGTGGGTTCTCTTTATGGGCTACACGTTTAGACGTACATGCCACACCAAATCCTTTCGAGTTACAACGTGTTGTTTAGGAGATACAAGCTAATTTTTTATGATGCGTTATTTCTTCTTGTAAAGTGTTTCCAATATGTACATATTTGTCTTTACTCTGCAACACTGTATTTCCTTATAACGTGGTATTCTTACATATTCTTACAAGAGAAAACTCTCCTGTGCCTTATCTTTTGAGGCTACATGCTTAGACATAAACGCAACACCAAAGCTTTTCGAGTTACAACGTGTTGTTTAGGAAAAACAAGATAATTTCCCACGATGCGGGATTTCCTTAAATCGTGGTTTTCTGAAAAAACGTTGACTGAAGAAAATTCTCCTGTGGGTTCTCTTTTGAGGCTACACGTTTAGACGTACACGCCACACCAAATCTTTTCGAGTTACAACGTGTTGTTTAGGAGATACAAGCTAATTTTTTACTATGCGTTATTTCTTCTTGTAAAGTGTTTCCAATACGTACGTATATGTCTTTACTCTGCAACACTGTATTTCCTTATAATGCGGTGTTCTTACATATTCTTTCGAGGGAAAACTCTCCGGTGCATTCTCTTTTGAGGCTACACGCTTAGACATACACGCAACACCAAAGATTATCGAGTTCCAACATGTTCTTTAGGAAAAACAAGATAATTTTGCACGATGCAGGATTTCCTTAAAACGTGGTTTTCTGACAAATTTTTATGAAAGAAAATTCTCCTGTGGGTTCTCTTTTGAGGCTACACATTTAGAAGTACACGTCACACCAAATCTTTTTGAGTTACATCGTGTTGTTTATTAGATACAAGCTAATTTTTTACCATGCGTTATTTCTTCTCGTAAAGTGTTTCCAATACATACATATTTGTCTTTACTCTGCAACACTGTATTTCCTTATAACGTGGTATTCTTACATATTCTTTTGAGAGAAAACTCTCCTGTGTGTTCTCTTTTGAGGCTACAAGCTTAGACATACACGCAACACCAAAGCATTTCGCGTTACAACATGTTGATTAGGAAAAACAAGATAATTTCTTTAAAACGTGCTTTTCTGACAAATTTTGACGAAAGAAAATTCTCTTGTGGGTTCACTTTTGAGGCTACACGGTTACACGTACATGTCACACCAAATATTTTCGAGTTACAACGTGTTGTTTAGGAGATACAAGCTAATATTTTATGATGCGTTATTTCTTCTCATAATGTGTTTCCAATAAGTACGTATTTGTCTTTACTCTGCAACACTGTATTTCCTTATAAAGTGGTATTCTTACATATTCTTTCGAGAGAAAACTCTCCTGTCCCTTCTCTTTTGAGGCTACACGCTTAGACATACACGCAACAACAAAGCATTTCGCGTTACAACATGTTGATTAGGAAAAACAAGATAATTTCTTTAAAACGTGCTTTTCTGACAAATTTTGACGAAAGAAAATTCTCTTGTGGGTTCACTTTTGAGGCTACACGGTTACACGTACATGTCACACCAAATATTTTCGAGTTACAACGTGCTGTTTAGGAGATACAAGCTAATATTTTATGATGCGTTATTTCTTCTCATAATGTGTTTCCAATAAGTACGTATTTGTCTTTACTCTGCAACACTGTATTTCCTTATAAAGTGGTATTCTTACATATTCTTTCGAGAGATAACTCTCCTGTCCCTTCTCTTTTGAGGCTACACGCTTAGACATACACGCAACAACAAAGCTTTTCGAGTTACAACGTGTTGTTTAGGAAAAACAAGATAATTTCGCACGATGCGGGATTTCCTTAAAACGTGGTTTTCTCACATTTTTTGACGAAAGAAAATTCTCCTGTGGGTTCTCTTTTGAGGCTACATATTTAGACGTACATGCCACACCAAATCTTTTCGAGTTACAACATGTTGTTTAGGAGATACAAGCTAATTTTCTAAGATGCGTTATTTCTTCTCATAAAGTGTTTCCAATACGTACGTATTTGTCTTTATTCTGCAACACTGTATTTCCTTATAACGTGGTATTCTTACATATTCTTTTGAGAGAAAACTCTCCTGAGCATTCTCTTTTGAGGTTACATGCTTAGACATACACGCAACATCAAATCTTTTCGAGTTACAAGTGTTGTTTAGGAGATACAAGCTAATTTTTTATGATGCGTTATTTCTTCTCGTAAAGTGTTTCCAATACATACGTATTTCTCTTTACTCTGCAACACTGTATATCATTATAACGTGGTATTCTTACATATTCTTTCGAGAGATAACTCTCCTGTGCATTCTCTTTTGAGGCTACACGCTTAGACATACACGCAACACCAAAGCTTTTCGAGTTACAACGTGTTGTTTAGGAAAAACAAGATAATTTCGCACGATGAGGGACTTCCTTAAAACGTGGTTTTCTGAAAAATTTGACGAAAGTCAATTCTCCCGTGGGTTCTCTTTTGAGGCTACAGGTTTAGACGTACACGCCACACCCAATATTTTTGAGTTACAATGTGTTGTTTAGGAGATACAATCTAATTTTGTACCATGCGTTATTTCTTCTCATAAAGTATTTACAATACATGCCTATTTATCTTTACTCTGCAACACTGTATTTCCTTATAACTTGGTATTCTTACATATTCTTTCGAGAGAAAACTCTCCTGTGCGTTCTCTTTTGAGTCTACACGCTTAGACATACACGCAACACTAAAGCTTTGTGAGTTACAACATGTAGTTTCGGAAAAACTAGATAATTTCGCACGATGCGGGATTTCCTTAAAACGTGGTTTTCTGAAAAATTTTGACCAAAGAAAATTCTCCTGTGGGTTCTCTTTTAGGACTACACGTTTAGATGTAAACGCCACACCAAATCTTTTCGAGTTACAACGTGTTGTTTAGGAGATACAAGCTAATTTTGTACCATGCGTTATTTCTTCTACTAAAGTGTTTCCAATACATACATATTTGTCTTTACTCTGCAACACTGTATTTTCTTATAACGTGGTATTCTTACATATTGTTTCGAGAGAAAACTCTCCTGTGCGTTCTCTTTTGAGGCTACACGCTCAGACATACACGCAACACCAAAGCTTTTCGAGTTACAACATGTTGTTTAGGAAAAACAAGATAATTTCGCAAGTTGCGGGATTTCCTTGAAACGTGGTTTTCTGACATATTTTGACGGAAGAAAATTCTCCTGTGCGTTCTCTTTTGAGGCTACACAATTAGACGTACATGCCACACCAAATCCTTTTGAGTTACAACGTGTTGTCTAGGAGATACAAGCTAATCTTGTAAGATGCGATATTTCTTCTCATAAAGTGTTTCCAATAAGTACGTATTTGTCTTTACTCTGCAACACTGTATTTCCTTATAACGTGGTATTCTTACATATTCTTTCGAGAGATAACTCTCCTGTGCGTTCTCTTTTGAGGCTACACACTTAGACATACACGCCACACCAAATCTTTTCGAGTTACAACGTGTTGTTTAGGAGAAAAAAGCTAATTTTTTACGATGCGTTATTTCTTCTTGTAAAGTGTTTCCAATATATACGTATTTGTCTTTACTCTGCAACACTGCATTTCCTTATAACGTGGTATTCTTACATATTCTTTCGAGAGAAAACTCTCCTGTGTGTTCTCTTTTGAGGCTACACGCTTAGACGTACTCGCAACACCAAAGCTTTTCGAGTTACAACGTTTTGTTTAGGAAAAACAAGATAATATCGCACGATGCGGGATTTCCTTAAAACGTGGTTTTCTGACAAATTGTGACGAAAGAAAATTCTCCTGTGGGCTCTCTTTTGAGGCTACACGTTTAGACGTAAACGCCACACCAAAACTTTTCGAGTTACAACTTGTTGTTTAAGAGATACAAGCTAATTTTGTACGATGCGTTATTTCTTCTTGTAAAGTGTTTCCAAAACATATGAATTTGTTTTTATTCTGCAACACTGTGTTTCCTTATAACGTGGTATTCTTACATATTCATTCCAGAGAAAACTCTCCTGTGCGTTCTCTTTGAGGCTACATGCTTAGACATACACGCAACACCAAACCTGTTCAAATTACAACGTGTTGTTTAGGAAAAACAAGATAATTTCGCACGATGCAGGATTTCCTTAAAACGTGGTTTTCTGACAAATTTTGACAAGAGAAAATTCTCCTCTGGGTTCTCTTTTGAGGCTACACGTTCAGACGTACACGCCACCCCAAATCTTTTGGAGTTACAACGTGATGTTTAGGAGATACAAGCTAATTTTGTAAGATGCGTTATTTTTTCTTGTATAGTGTTTCAAATACATAATTATTTGTCTTTACTCTGCAACAATGTATTTCCTCATAACGTGGTATTCTTACATATTCTTTCGAGAAAAAACTCTCCTGTGCGTTCTCTTTTGAGGCCACACGTTTAGACATACACGCAACACCAAAGCTTTTCGAGTTACAACGTGTAGTTTAGGAAAAACAAGATAATTTCACACTATTTGGGATTTCCTTAAAACGTGGTTTTCTGAAAAATTTTGACAAAAGAAAATTCTCCTGTGGGTTCTCTTTTGAGGCTACACTTTTAGATGTAAACGCCACACCAAATATTTTCGAGTTACAAAGTGTTGTTTAGGAGATACAAGCTAATTTTTTACCATGCGTAATTTCTTCTCAAAAAGTGTTTCCTATATGTACTTATTTGTCATTACACTGCAACACTGTATTTCTTTTTAACGTGGTATTCTTACATATTCTTTCGAGAGAAAACTCTCCTGTGCATTCTGTTTTGAGGCTACACGCTTACAAATACACGCAACACCCAAGCTTTTCAAGTTACAATGTGTTGTTTAGGAAAAACAAGATAATTTCGCACGATGCGGGATTTCCTTAAAACGTGATTTTCTGAAAAATTTTGACGAAAGAAAATTCTCCTATGGGTTCTCTTTTGAGGCTACACTTTTAGACGTACACACCACACCAAATTTTTACGAGTAACAACGTGTTGTTTAGGAAATACAAGCTAATTTTGTACGATGCGTTATTTCTTCTCGTAAAGTGTTTCCAATACGTACGTATTTGTCTTTACTCTGCAACGCTGTATTTCCTTATAACTTGGTATTCTTACATATTCTTTCAAGAGAAAACTCTCCTGTGCCTTCTCTTTTGAGGCTACACGCTTAGACATACGGGCAACACCAAATCTTTTCGAGTTGCAACGTGTTGTTTAGGAATAACAAGATAATTTCGCACGATGCGGGATTTCCTTAAAACGTGATTTTCTGAAAAATTTTGACAAAAGGAAATTCTCCTATGGGTTCTCTTTTGAAGTGACACGTTTAGACGTACACGCCACACCAAGTCTTTTCGAGTTACATCGAGTTGTTAGGAGATACAAGCTAATTTTATACAATGCGTTATTTCTTCTCTTAAGTGTTTCCAATACATACGTATTTGTCTTTACTCTGCAACACTGTATTTCCTTATAACGAGGTATTCTTACATATTCTTTCGAGCGAAAACTCTCCTGTGCCTTCTCTTTTGAGGCTATACACTAGGACATACACGCAACACGAAAGCTTTTCGAGTTACAACGTGTTTTTTAGGAAAAAAAGATAATTTTGCACGATGTGGGATTTCCATAAAACGTGGTTTTCTGAAAAATTTTGACGAAAGAAAATTCTCCTGTGGGTTCTCTTTTGAGGCTACACGTTTAGATGTAAATGCCACACCAAATATTTTTGAGTTACAATGTGTTGTTTAGGAGATACAAGCTAATTTTTTACGATGCTTTAATTCTTCTCATAAAGTGTTTCCAATACGTACATATTTGTCTTTACTCTGCAACATTGTATTTCCTTATATCGTGGTATTCTTACATATTCTTTCGAGAGAAAACTATCCTGTGCGTTCGCTTTTGAGGCTACACACTTAGACATACAGGCACCACCAAAGCTTTTCGAGTTACAACGTGTTTTTTATGAAAAACAAGATAATTTCGCATGATGCAGATTTCCTTAAAACGTGGTTTTCTGACAAATTTTGACAAAATAAAATTCTCCAGTGGGTTCTTTTTTGAGACTACACATTTAGACGTACACGCCACACCAAATCTTTTCGAGTTACCACGTGTTGTTTAGGAGATACAAGCTAATTTTGTACGATGCGTTATTTCTTCTCTTAAAGTGTTTCCAATAGGAACCTATTTTTCTTTACTCTGCAACACTGTATTTCCTTATAACGTGGTATTCTTACATATTCTTTCAAGAGAAAACTATCCTGTGCGTTCCCTTTTGAGGCTACACACTTAGACATACAGTCAACACCAAAGCTTTTCGAGTTACAACGTGTTGTTTATGAAAAACAAGATAATTTCCAACTATGCGGGATTTCCTTAAAACTTGGTTTTCTGAAAAATTTTGACGAAAGAAAGTTCTCCTGTGGGTTCTCTTTTGAGGCTACACGTGTAGAGGTACGAGCCACACCAAATATTTTCAAGTTACAGCGTGTTGTTTAGGAGATACAAGCTAATTTTGTACGATGCGTCATTTCTTCTCTTAAACTGTTTCCAATAGTATTTGTCTTTACTCTGCAACACTGTATTTCCTTATAACATGGTATTCTTACATATTCTTTCGAGAAAAAACTGTCCTGTGCGTTCTCTTTTGAGGCTATAAGCTTAGACATACATGCAAAACCAAAGCTTTTCGAGTTACAACATGTTGTTTAGGAAAAACAAGATAATTTCGCACGATGCGAGATTTCCTTAAAACGTGGTTTCTGACAAATTTTGATGAAAGAAAATTCTCCTGTGTGATCTCTTTTGAGGCTACACGTTTAGACATACACGTAACACCAAATCTTTTCGAGTTACAACATGTTCTTTAGGAGATACAAGCTAATTTTTTATGATGCATTATTTCTTCTCGTAAAGTGTTTCCAATATATACTTATTTGTCTTTACTCTGCAAAATTGTATTTCCTTATAACGTGGTATTCTTACATATTCTTTCTAGAGAAAACTCTCCTGTGCCTTCCCTTTTGAGGCTCCACGCTTACACATACTCGCAACACCAAAGCTTTTGGAGTTACAACATGTTGTTAAGGAAAAAGAAGATGATTTCGCACGATGCAGGATTTCCTTAAAAAGTGGTTTTCTGATAATTTTGACGAAAGAAAATTCTCCTGTGGGTTCTCTTTTGAGGCTACACGTTTAGACGTACACGCCACACCAAATCTTGTCGAGTTACAACGTGTTGCTTAGGAGATACAAGCTAATTTTGTACGATGCATTAATTCTTCTCGTAAAGTGTTTCCAATATGTATGTATTTGCCTTTACTCTGCAACATTGTATTTCCTTATAACATGGTATTCTTACATATTCTTTCAAGAGAAAACTATCCTGTGCATTCCCTTTTGAGGCAACACACTTAGACATATAGGCAACACTAAAGCTTTTCGAGTTACAACGTGTTGTTTAGGAAAAACAAGATAATTTCGCATGATGCGGAATTTCCTTAAAACGTGGTTTTCTGAAAAATTTTGACGGAAGAAAATTCTCCTGTGGGTTATCTTTTGAGGCTACACGTTTAGACGTACATGCCACACCAAATCCTTTCGAGTTACCACGTGTTGTTTAGGAGATACAAGCTAATTTTGTACGATGCATTATTTCTTCTCGTAAACTGTTTCCAATACGTACTTATTTGTCTTTAATCTGCAACACTGTATTTCCTTATAACGTGGTATTCTTACATATTATTTCGAGAGAAAACTATCCTGTGCATTCACTTTTGAGGCGACACGCTTAGACAAACACGCAACACCAAAGCTTTTCGAGTTACAATGTGTTCTTTAGGAAAAACAAGATAATTTAGCACGATGAGAGATTTCCATAAAACGTGGTTTTCTGAAAAATTTTGACGAAAGAAAATTCTCCTGTGGGTTCTCTTTTGAGGCTACATGTGTAGAGGTACGAGCCACACCAAATCTTTTCGAATTACGTGTTGTTTAGGAGATATAAGCTAATTTTTTATGATGAGTTAATTCTTCTCATAAAGTGTTTCCAATAAGTACATATTTGTCTTTTCACTGCAACATTATATTTTCTTATAACGTGGTATTCTTACATATTCCTTCTAGAGAAAAATATCCTGTGTGTTCCCTTTTGAAGCTACACACTTAGACATACAGGCAACACCAACGTTTTTCGAGTTACAACGTGTTGTTTATGGAAAACAAGATAATTTTGCATGATGCGGGATTTCCTTAAAACGTGGTTTTCTGACAAATTTTGACGAAAGAAAATTCTCCTGTGGCTTCTCTTTTGAGGCTGCACGTTTAGACTTGCACGCCACACCAAATCCTTTCGAGTTACCACGTGTTGTTTAAGAGATACAAGCTAATTTTGTATGATGTGTTATTTCTTCTTGTAAAGTGTTTACAATACGTACCTATTTGTCTTTACTCTGCAACACTGTATTTCCATATAACGTTTTATTCTTACATGTTCTTTCGAGAGAAAACTCTCCTGTGCATTCTCTTTAGAGGCTACATGCTCAGACATTCACCCAACACCAAAGCTTTTCGAGTTACAACGTGTTGTTTAGGAAAAACAAGATCATTTTGCACGATGCGGGATTTCCTTAAAATGTGGTTTTCTGACAAATTTTGACGAAAGAAAGTTCTCCTGTGGGTTCTCTTTTGAGGCTACACGTGTAGACGTACGAGCCACACCAAATATATTTGAGTTACAAAGTGTTGTTTAGGAGATACAAGCAAATATTTTATGATGCGTTATTTCTTCTCGTAAAGTGTTTCCAATACGTACATATTTGTCTTTACTCTGCAACACTGTATTTCCTTATAACGTGGTATTCTTACATATTCTTTTGAGGGAAAACTCTTCTGTGCATTCTCTTTTGAGGCTACATGATTAGACAAACACGCAACACCAAAGCTTTTCGAGTTACAACATGTTGTTTAGGAAAAAGAAGATGATTTCGCACGATGCGGCATTTCCTTAAAACCCGGTTTTCTGAAAAATTTTGACGAAAGAAAATTCTCCTGTGCGTTCTCTTTTGAGGCTACATATTTAGACGTACACACCACACCAAATGTTTTCGAGTTACAACGTGTTGTTTAGGAGAGACAAGCTAATTTTTTATAATGCGTTAATTCTTCTTGTAAAGTGTTTCCAATACGTACATATTTGTCTTTACTCTGCAACACTGTATTTCCGTATAACATGGTATTCTTACATATTCTTTCGAGAGAAAACTATCCTGTGCATTCCCTTTTGAGGCTACCCACTTAGACATACAGGCAACACCAAAGCTTTTCGAGTTACAATGTGTTGTTTATAAAAAACAAGATAATTTCGCACGATGCGGGATTTCGTTAAAACTTGGTGTTCGGACAAATTTTGACGAAAGAAAATTCTCCTGTGGGTTCTCTTTTGAGGCTTCACGTTTAGACGTGCACGCCACACCTAATCCTTTTGAGTTTCCACATGTTGTTTAGGAGATACAAGCTAATTTTGTACGATGCGTTATTTCTTCTCATAAAGTGTTTCCAATACGTATGTATTTGTCTTTACTCTGCAACACTGTATTTCCTCATAACGTTGTATTCTTACATGTTCTTTCGAGAGAAAACTCTCCTGTGCATTCTCTTTAGAGGCTACACGCTTAGACATACACACAACACCAAAGCTTTTCGAGTTACAACGTGTTGTTTAGGAAAAACCAGATAATTTTGCATGATGCGGGATTTCCTCAAAACGTGGTTTTCTGACAAATTTTAACGAAAGAAAGTTCTCCTGTGGGTTCTCTTTTGAGGCTACATATTTAGAATATGAGCCACACCAAATCTATTCGAGTTACAACTTGTTGTTTAGGAGATACAAGCAAATTTTGTAAGATGCGTTGTTTCTTCTTGTAAAGTGTTTCCGATACGTACTTATTTGTCTTTACTCTGCAACACTGTATTTCTTTATAAGGTGGTATTCTTACATATTCTTTCCAGGGAAAACTCTCCTGTGCATTCTCTTTTGAGGCTACATGCTTAGACACACACGCATCGCCAAAGCTTTTCGAGTTACAACGTGTTGTTTAGGAAAAACAAGATAATTTCGCATGATGTGAGATTTCCATAAAACGTGGTTTTCTGAAAAATTTTGACGCAAGAAAGTTCTCCTGTGGGTTCTCTTTTGAGGCTACATGTTTAGACGTACACGTCACACCAAATCTTTTCGAGTTACAACGTGTTGTTTAGGAGATACAAGCTAATTTTTTACGATGCGTTATTTCTTCTCATAAAGTGTTTCCAATAAGTACTTATTTGTCTTTACTCTGCAAAATTGTATTTCCTTATAACGTGGTTCTTACATATTCTTTCGAGAGAAAACTCTCCTGTGCCTTCTCTTTTAAGGCTCCACGCTTACACATACACGCAACACCAAAGCTTTTCGAGTTACAACATGTTGTTTAGGAAAAAGAAGATGATTTCGCACGATGCGGGATTTCCTTAAAACGTGGTTTTCTGAAAAATTTTGACGAAAGAAAATTCTCCTGTGGGTTCTCTTTTGAGTCTACAATTTTAGAAGTACAGGCCACACCAAATCTTGTCGAGTTACAACGTGTTGTTTAAGAGATACAAGCTAATTTTTTACGATGCGTTAATTCTTCTCGTAAAGTGTTTCCAATATGTACATATTTTTCTTTACTCTGCCACATTGTATTTCCTTATAACATGGTATTCTTAGATATTCTTTCGAGAGAAAACTATCCTGTGGGTTCCCTTTTGAGTCTACACACTTAGACATACAGGCAACACCAAAGCTTTTCGAGTTACAACGTGTTGTTTATGAAAAACAAGATAATTTTGCACAATGCGGGATTTTCTTAAAACGTGGTTTTCTGACAAATTTTGATGAAAGAAACGTCTCCTGTGGGTTCTCTTTTGAGGCTACATGTTTAGACGTACACGCCACACCCAATCCTTTCGAGTTACCACGTGTTGTTTAGGAGATACAAGCTAATTTTGTACGATGCGTTATTTCTTCTCCTAAAGTGTTTCCAATACGTACATATTTGTCTTTACTTTGCAACACTGTATTTCCTTATAACGTTGTATTCTTACATGTTCTTTCGAGAGAAAACTCTCCTTTGAATTCTCTTTAGAGGCTACATGTTCAGACATACACGCAACACCAAAGCTTTTCGAGTTACAACGTGTTGTTTACGAAAAACAAGATAATTTTGCACGTTGCGGGATTTCCTTAAAACGTGGTTTTCTGAGAAATTTTGACAAAAGAAAGTTCTCCTGTGGGTTCTCTTTTGAGGCTACACGTGTAGACATATGAGCCACTCCAAATATTTTCGAGTTACAACGTGTTGTTTAGGAGATAAAAGCAAATTTTTTACGATGCGTTATTTCTTCTCGTAAAGTGTTGCCAATACGTACTTATTTGTCTTTACTCTGCAACACTGTATTTCCTTATAACGTGGTATTCTTACATATTATTTCGAAGGAAAACTTTCCTGTGCATTCTCTTTTGAGGCTACACTCTTAGACAAATACGCAACGCCAAAGCTTTTCGAGTTACAACGTGCTGTTTAGGAAAACAAGATAATTTCGCACGATGCGAGATTTCCATAAAACGTGGTTTACTGAAAAATTTTGCCTAAAGAAAGTTCTCCTGTGTGTTCTCTTTTGAGGCTACATGTTTAGAAGTACGAGCCACACCAAATCTTTTCGAGTTACAACGTGTTGTTTAGGAGATACAAGCTAACTTTGTACGATGTGTTATTTCTTCTCTTAAAGTGTTTCCAATACGTACTTATTTGTCTTTAATCTGCAACACTGTATTTACTTATAACCTGGTATTCTTACATATTATTTCGAGAGAAAACTATCCTGTGCGTTCTCTTTTGAGGCGACATGCTTAGACAAACACGCAACGCCAAAGCATTTAGAGTTACAATGTGTTGTTTAGGAAAAACAAGATAATTTAGCACGATGCGAGATTTCCATAGAACTTGGTTTTCTGAAAAATTTTGACGAAAGAAAGTTCTCCTGTGGGTTCTCTTTTGAGGCTACACGTGGAGAGGTACGAGCCACACCAAATCTTTTCGAATTACAACGTGTTGTTTAGGAGAAACAAGCTAATTTTTTACGATGCGTTAATTATTCTCGTAAAGTGTTTCCAATAAGTACATATTTGTCTTTACTCTACAACATTATATTTCCTTATAACGTGGTATTCTTACTTATTCCTTCGAGCGAAAACTATCCTGTGCGTTCCCTTTTGAGCCTACATACTTAGACATACAGACAACACCAAAGCTTTTCGAGTTACAACGTGTTGTTTATGAAAAACAAGATAATTTCTCACGATGCGGGATTTCCTTAAACGTGGTTTTCTGACAAATTTTGAAGAAAGAAAACTCTACTGTGGGTTCTCTTTTGAGACTTCACGTTTAGACGTGCAAGCCACACCAAATCCTTTCGAATTACCACGTGTTGTTTAGGAGATACAAGCTAATTTTGTACGATGCTTTATTTCTTCTTGTAAAGTGTTTCCAATACGTACGTATTTGTCTTTACTCTGCAACACTGTATTTCCTTATAACGTGGTATTCTTACATATTCTGTAGAGAAAACTATCCTGTGCGTTCCCTTTTGAGGCTACACACTTAGACATACAGGCAACACCAAAGCTTTTCGAGTTACAACATGTTGTTATGAAAAACAAGATAATTTCGCACAATGCCTGATTTCCTTAAAACGTGGTGTTCTGACAAATTTTGATGAAAGAAAATTCTCCTGTTGGTTCTCTTTTGAGGCGACACGTTTAGGCGTGCATGCCACACCAAATCTATTCGAGTTACCAGGTGTTGTTTAGGAGATACAAGCTAATTTTGTACGATGTAAAGTGTTTCCAATAAGTACGTATTTGTCTTAACTCTGCAACACTGTATTTCCTTATAACGTTGTATTCTTACATGTTCTTTCGAGAGAAAAATCTCCTGTGCATTCTCTTTAGAGGCTACACGCATAGACATACACACAACAACAAAGGTTTTCGAGTTACAACGTGTTGTTTAGGAAAAACGAGATAATTTTGCACGATGAGGGATATCATTAAAACGTGGTGTTCTGACAAATTTGAAGAAAGAAAGTTGTCCTGTGTGTTCTCTTTTGAGGCTACACGTTTAGACGTACGAGCCACACCAAATCTTTGCGAGTTACAACGTGTTGTTTAGGAGATACAAGCAAATTTTTTTACGATGCGTTATTTCTTCTCATAAAGTGTTTCCTATACGTACTTATTTGTCTTTACTCTGCAACACTGTATTTCCTTATAACGTGGTATTCTTACATATTCTTTCGAGAGAAAACTCTCCTGTGTGTTCTCTTTTGAGGCTACACGCTTAGACAAGTACTCAACACCAAAGCTTTTCGAGTTACAACGTGTTGTTTAGGAAAAACAAGATAATTTTGCACGATGCGAGATTTCCTTAAAACGTGTTTTCTGACAAATTTTGATGAAAGAAAATTCTCCTGTGGGTTCTCTTTTGAGGCTACACGCTTAGACGTACACGTCACACCAAATCTTTTCGAATTACAACGTGTTTTTTAGGAGATACAAGCTAATTTTTTACGATGCATTATTTCTTCTGCTAAAGTGTTTCCAATACGTTCTTATTTGTCTTTAGTCTGCAAAATTGTATTTCCTTATAATGTGGTATTCTTACATATTCTTTCGAGAGAAAACTCTCCTGTGCCTTCCCTTTTGAGGCTCCACGCTTACACATACACGCAACACCAAAGCTTTTCGAGTTACAACATGTTGTTTAGGAAAAAGAAGATGATTTTCGCACGATGCGGGATTTCCTTAAAACATAGTTTTCTGAGATATTTTGACGAAAGAAAATTCTCCTGTGGGTTCTCTTTTGAGGCTACATGTTTACATGTACACGTCACACCAAATCTTTTCAAGTTATAACGTGTTGTTTAGGAGATACAAGCTAATATTGTACGATGCATTAATTCTTCTCGTAAAGTGTTTCCAATAGGTAAGTATTTGTCTGTACTCTGCAACAATGTATTTCATTATAACGCCACACCAAATCCTCTCGAGTTACCACGTGTTGTTTAGGAGACACAAGATAATTTTTTACGATGCGTTATTTCTTCTTGTAAAGTGTTTCCAATATGTACGTATTTGTTTTTACTCTGCAACACTGTATTTCCTTATAACATTGTATTCTTACATGTTCTATCGAGAGAAAACTCTCCTGTGCATTCTCTTTAGAGGCTACACGCTTAGACATACACGCAAGACCAAAGCTTTTCGAGTTACAACGTGTTCTTTAGGAAAACAAGATAATTTTGCACGATGCGGGATTTCCTTAAAATGTCGTTTTCTGACAAATTTTGACGAAAGAAAGTTCTCCTGTGGGTTCTCTTTTGAGGCTACAGGTGTATATGTACGAGCCATACCAAGTCTTTTCAAGTTACAACGTGTTGTTTAGGAGATACAAGCAAATTTTGTACGATGCATTATTTCTTCTCGTAAAGTGTTTCCAATACATACTTATTTGTCTTTACTATGCAGCACTGTATTTCCTTATAACGTGGTATTCTTACATATCCTTTCGAGGGAAAACTCTCCTGTGCTTTCTCTTTTGAGGCTACACGCTTAGACAAACACGCTACGCCAAAGCTTTTTGAGTTACAATGTGTTGTTTAGGAGAAACAAGATAATTTCGCACGATGCGAGATTTCCATAAAACGTGGTTATCTGAAAATTTTTGACGAAAGAAAATTCTCCTGTGGGTTCTCTTTTGAAGCTCTACGTGTAGAGGTATGAGCCACACCAAATCCTTTCGAGTTACAACGTGTTGTTTAGGGGATAAAAGCTAATTTAGTACGATGCGTTATTTCTTCTCTTAAAGTGTTTCCAATACTTACTTATTTGTCTTTACTCTGCAACACTGTATTTCCTTATAACGTGGTATTCTTTCATATTCTTTTGAGAGAAAACTCACCGGTGCGTTCTCTTTTGAGTCTACAAGCTTAGACATACACGCAAAACCAAAGCTTTTCGAGTTACAACGTGTTGTTTAGGAAAAACAAGATAATTTCGTACGATGCGAGATTTCCATAAAACGTGGTTTTCTGAAAAATTTTGATGAAAGAAAGTTCTCCTGTGGGTTCTCTTTTGAGGCTACACGTGTAGAGGTCTGAGCCACACGAAATCTTTTCAAGTAACAACGTGTTGTTTAGGAGATACAAGCTAATTTTGTACGATGCGTTATTTCTTCTCTTAAAGTGTTTCCAATAAGTACGTATTTGTCTATACACTGCAACAGTGGATTTCCTTATAACGTGGTATTCTTACATATTCTTTAGAGAGAAAACTCTCCTGTGCGTTCTCTTTTGAGGCTACATGCTTAGACATACACGCAACACCAAAGCTTTTGTATTTACAACGTGTTGTTTAGGAAAAACAAGATAATTTAGCACGATGCGAGATTTCTTTAAACGTGGTTTCTGACAAATTTTGATGAAAGAAAATTGTCCTGTGGGTTCTCTTTTGAGGCTACACATTTAGACATACACGTCACACCAAATCTTTTCGAGTTACAACGTGTTGTTTAGGAGATACAAGTTAATTTCATACGATGTGTTATTTCTTCTCCTAAAGTGTTTCCAATATGTACTCATTTGTCTTTACTCTGCAAAATTGTATTTCCTTATAACGTGGTATTCTTACATATTCTTTCGAGAGAAAAATCTCCTGTGCCTTCTCTTTTGAGGCTCCACGCTTACACATACACGCAACACCAAAGGTTTTCGAGTTACAACATGTTGTTTAGGAAAAAGAAGATGATTTCGCACGATGCGGGATTTCCTTAAAATTTTCTGAAAAATTTTGACGAAAGAAAATTCTCCTGTGGGTTCTCTTTTGAGGCTCCACGTTTAGATGTACACGCCACACCAAATCCTTTCGAGTTACCACGTGTTGCTTAGGAGATACAAGCTAATTTTGTACGATGCGTTATTTCTTCTCGTAAAGTGTTTCCAATACTTACTTATTTGTCTTTACTCTGCAACACTGTATTTCCATATAACGTTGTATTCTTACATGTTCTTTCGAGATAAAACTATCCTGTGCATTCTCTTTAGAGGCTACACGCTTAGACATACACGCAACACCAATGCTTTTCGAATTACAACGTGTTGTTTAGGAAAACAAGATAATTTTGCAAGATGCGGGATTTCCTTAAAACGTGGTTTTCTACAAATTTTTACGAAAGAAAGTTCTCCTGTGGGTTCTCTTTTGAGGCTACACGTTTAGACGTACGAGCCACACCAAATCTTTTCAACTTACAACGTGGTGTTTAGGTGATACAAGCAAATATTGTACGATGCGTTATTTCTTCTCCTAAAGTGTTTCCAATACATACTTAATTGTCTTTACTCTGCAACACTGTATTTCCTTATAATGTGGTATTCTTACATATTCTTTCGAGGGAAAACTCTCCTGTGCGTTCTCTTCTGAGGCTACACGCTTAGACATACACGCAACGCCAAAGATTTTGGAGTTACAACATGTTGTTTAGGAAAAACAAGATAATTTCGCAAGATTCGGGATTTCCTTAAAACGTGGTTTCTAACAACTTTTGATGAAAGAAAATTCTCCTGTGGGTTCTCTTTTGAGGCTACACGTTTAGACGTACACGCCACACCAAATCCTCTCGAGTTACCACGTGTTGTTTAGGAGACACAAGATAATTTTTTTACGATGCGTTTTTTCTTCTTGTAAAGTGTTTCCAATATGTACGTATTTGTTTTTACTCTTCAACACTGTATTTCCTTATAACATTGTATTCTTACATGTTCTTTCGAGAGAAAACTCTCCTGTGCGTTCACTTTAGAGGCTACACGCTTAGACATACACGTAAGACCAAAGCTTTTCGAGTTACAACGTGTTCTTTAGGAAAACAAGATAATTTTGCATGATGCGAGATTTCCTTAAAATGTCGTTTTCTGATAAATTTTGACGACAGAAAGTTCTCCTGTGGGTTCTCTTTTGAGGCTACACGTGTATACGTACGTGCCACACCAAATCTTTTCAAGTTACAATGTGTTGTTTAGGATATACAAGCAAATTTTGTACGATGCATTATTTCTTCTCCTAAAGTGTTTCCAATATGTACTTATTTGTCTTTACTCTGCAACACTGTATTTCCTTAAAACGTGGTATTTTTACATATTCTTTCGAGGGAAAACTCTCCTGTGCTTTCTGTTTTGAGGCTACACGCTTAGACAAACACGCAATGCCAAAGCTTTTCGAGTTACAACGTGTTGTTTAGGAAAAACAAGATAATTTCGCACGATGCGAGATTTCCATAAAACGTGGTTTTCTGAAAAATTTTGATGAAAGAAAGTTCTCCTGTGGGTTCTCTTTTGAGGCTACACGTGTAGAGGTCCGAGCCACACGAAATCTTTTCAAGTTACAATGTGTTGTTTAGGAGATACAAGCTAATTTTGTACGATGCTTTATTTCTTCTCTTAAAGTGTTTCCAATAAGTACGTATTTGTCTATACACTGCAACAGTGGATTTCCTTATAACGTGGTATTCTTACATATTCTTTAGAGAGAAAACTCTCCTGTGCGTTCTCTTTTGAGGCTACATGCTTAGACATACACGCAACACCAAAGCTTTTGTATTTACAACGTGTTGTTTAGGAAAAACAAGATAATTTAGCACGATGCGAGATTTCTTTAAACGTGGTTTCTGACAAATTTTGATGAAAGAAAATTGTCCTGTGGGTTCTCTTTTGAGGCTACACATTTAGACATACACGTCACACCAAATCTTTTCGAGTTACAACGTGTTGTTTAGGAGATACAAGTTAATTTCATACGATGTGTTATTTCTTCTCCTAAAGTGTTTCCAATATGTACTCATTTGTCTTTACTCTGCAAAATTGTATTTCCTTATAACGTGGTATTCTTACATATTCTTTCGAGAGAAAAATCTCCTGTGCCTTCTCTTTTGAGGCTCCACGCTTACACATACACGCAACACCAAAGGTTTTCGAGTTACAACATGTTGTTTAGGAAAAAGAAGATGATTTCGCACGATGCGGGATTTCCTTAAAATTTTCTGAAAAATTTTGACGAAAGAAAATTCTCCTGTGGGTTCTCTTTTGAGGCTCCACGTTTAGATGTACACGCCACACCAAATCCTTTCGAGTTACCACGTGTTGCTTAGGAGATACAAGCTAATTTTGTACGATGCGTTATTTCTTCTCGTAAAGTGTTTCCAATACTTACTTATTTGTCTTTACTCTGCAACACTGTATTTCCATATAACGTTGTATTCTTACATGTTCTTTCGAGATAAAACTATCCTGTGCATTCTCTTTAGAGGCTACACGCTTAGACATACACGCAACACCAATGCTTTTCGAATTACAACGTGTTGTTTAGGAAAACAAGATAATTTTGCAAGATGCGGGATTTCCTTAAAACGTGGTTTTCTGACAAATTTTTACGAAAGAAAGTTCTCCTGTGGGTTCTCTTTTGAGGCTACACGTTTAGACGTACGAGCCACACCAAATCTTTTCAACTTACAACGTGGTGTTTAGGTGATACAAGCAAATATTGTACGATGCGTTATTTCTTCTCGTAAAGTGTTTCCAATACGTACTTAATTGTCTTTACTCTGCAACACTGTATTTCCTTATAATGTGGTATTCTTACATATTCTTTCGAGGGAAAACTCTCCTGTGCGTTCTCTTCTGAGGCTACACGCTTAGACATACACGCAACGCCAAAGATTTTGGAGTTACTACGTGTTGTTTAGGAAAAACAAGATAATTTCGCAAGATGCGGGATTTCCTAAAAACGTGGTTTCTAACAAATTTTGATGAAAGAAAATTCTCCTGTGGGTTCTCTTTTGAGGCTACACGTTTAGACGTACATGCCACACCAAATCCTCTCGAGTTACCACGTGTTGTTTAGGAGACACAAGATAATTTTTTTATGATGCGTTATTTCTTCTTGTAAAGTGTTTCCAATATGTACGTATTTGTTTTACTCTGCAACACTGTAATTCCTTATAACATTGTATTCTTACATCTTCTTTCGAGAGAAAACTCTCCTGTGCGTTCACTTTAGAGGCTACACGCTTAGACATACACGTAAGACCAAAGCTTTTCGAGTTACAACGTGTTCTTTAGGAAAGCAAGATAATTTTGCACGATGCGAGATTTCCTTAAAATGTCGTTTTCTGACAAATTTTGACGACAGAAAGTTCTCCTGTGTGTTCTCTTTTGAGGCTACACGTGTATACGTACGAGCCACACCAAATCTTTTCAAGTTACAATGTGTTGTTTAGGATATACAAGCAAATTTTGTATGATGCATTATTTCTTCTCGTAAAGTGTTTCCAATACGTACTTATTTGTCTTTACTCTGCAACACTGTATTTCCTTAAAACGTGGTATTGTTACATATTCTTTCGAGGGAAAACTCTCCTGTGCTTTCTGTTTTGAGGCTACACGCTTAGACAAACACGCAACGCCAAAGCTTTTCAAGTTACAACGTGTTGTTTAGGAAAAACAAGATAATTTCTCACGATGCGAGATTTCCATAAAACGTGGTTTTCTGAAAAATTTTGACGAAAGAAAGTTCTCCTGTGGGTTCTCTTTTGAGGCTCTACGTGTAGAGGTATGAGCCACACCAAATCCTTGCGAGTTACAACGTGTTGTTTAGGAGATACAAGCTAATTTAATACGATGCGTTATTTCTTCACTTAAAGTGTTTCCAATACGTACTTATTTGTCTTTACTCTGCAACACTGTATTTCCTTATAACGTGGTATTCTTACAAATTCTTTCGAGAGAAAACTCTCCTGTGCGTTCTCTTTTGAGGCTACAAGCTTAGACATACAGGCAACACCAAAGCTTTTCGAGTAACAACGTGTTGTTTAGGAAAAACAAGATAATTTCACACGATGCGGGATTTCCTTAAAACGTGGTGTTCTGACAAAATTTGACGAAGGAAAATTCTCCTGTTGGTTCTCTTTTGAGGCTACACGTTTAGACGTGCATGCCACACCAAATCTTTTCGAGTTACCACGTGTTGTTTAGGAGATATAGGCTAAGTATGTACGATGAGTTATTTCTTCTCCTAAAGTGTTTCCAATAAGTAAGTATTTGTCTTTTCTCTGCAACACTGTATTTCCTTATAACGTTGTATTCTTACATGTTCTTTCGAGAGAAAAATCTCCTGTGCATTCTCTTTAGAGGCTACACGCATAGACATACACGCAACACCAAAGCTTTTCGTGTTACAACGTGTTGTTTAGGAAAAACAAGTTAATTTTGCACGATGCGGGATATCCTTAAAACGTGGTTTTCTGAAAAATTTTGACGAAAGAAAGTTCTCCTATGGGTTCTCTTTTGAGGCTACACGTTTAGACGTACGAGGCACACCAAATCTTTTCGAGTTACAACGTGTTGTTTAGGATTTAGAAGCAAATTTTTTACGATGCGTTATTTCTTCTCGTAAAGTGTTTCCAATACGTACTTATTTGTCTTTACTCTGCAACATTGTATTTCCTTATAACGTGGTATAAGGTACATATTCTTTCGAGGGAAAACTCTCCTGTGCATTCTCTTTTGAGGCTACATCCCTAGACAAACACGCAACACCAAAGCTTTTCGAGTTACAACGAGTTGTTTAGGAAAAACAAGATGATTTCGCACGATGTGAGATTTCCATAAAACGTTGTTTTCTGAAAAATTTTGATGAAAGAAAGTTCTCCTGTGGGTTCTCTTTTGAGGCTACACGTGTAGAGGTCCGAGCCACACCAAATCTTTTCAAGTTACAACGTGTTGTTTAGGAGATACAAGCTAATTTTGTACGATGCGTTATTTCTTCTCTTAAAGTGTTTCCAATAAGTACGTATTTGTCTATACACTGCAACAGTGTATTTCCTTATAACGTGGTATTCTTACATATTCTTTAGAGAGAAAACTCTCCTGTGCGATCTCTTTTGAGGCTACATGCTTAGACATACACGCAACACCAAAGCTTTTGTATTTACAACGTGTTGTTTAGGAAAAACAAGATAATTTAGCACGATGCGAGATTTCTTTAAACACAGTTTCTGACAAATTTTGTTGAAAGAAAATTGTCCTGTGGGTTCTCTTTTGAGGCTACACATTTAGACATACACGTCACACCAAATCTTTTCGAGTTACGTGTTGTTTAGGAGATACAAGTTAATTTCATACGATGTGTTATTTCTTCTCCTAAAGTGTTTCCAATATGTACTCATTTGTCTTTACTCTGCAAAATTGTATTTCCTTATAACGTGGTATTCTTACATATTCTTTCGAGAGAAAAATCTCCTGTGCCTTCTCTTTTGAGGCTCCACGCTTACACATACACGCAACACCAAAGGTTTTCGAGTTACAACATGTTGTTTAGGAAAAAGAAGATGATTTCGCACGATGCGGGATTTCCTTAAAATTTTCTGAAAAATTTTGAAGAAAGAAAATTCTCCTGTGGGTTCTCTTTTGAGGCTCCACATTTAGATGTACACGCCACACCAAATCCTTTCGAGTTACCACGTGTTGCTTAGGAGATACAAGCTAATTTTGTACGATGCGTTATTTCTTCTCGTAAAGTGTTTCCAATACTTACTTATTTGTCTTTACTCTGCAACACTGTATTTCCATATAACGTTGTATTCTTACATGTTCTTTCGAGATAAAACTATCCTGTGCATTCTCTTTAGAGGCTACACGCTTAGACATACACGCAACACCAATGCTTTTCGAATTACAACGTGTTGTTTAGGAAAACAAGATAATTTTGCAAGATGCGGGATTTCCTTAAAACGTGGTTTTCTGACAAATTTTTACGAAAGAAAGTTCTCCTGTGGGTTCTCTTTTGAGGCTACACGTTTAGACGTACGAGCCACACCAAATCTTTTCAACTTACAACGTGGTGTTTAGGTGATACAAGCAAATATTGTACGATGCGTTATTTCTTCTCGTAAAGTGTTTCCAATACGTACTTAATTGTCTTTACTCTGCAACATTGTATTTCCTTATAACGTGGTATAAGGTACATATTCTTTCGAGGGAAAACTCTCCTGTGCATTCTCTTTTGAGGCTACATCCCTAGACAAACACGCAACACCAAAGCTTTTCGAGTTACAACGAGTTGTTTAGGAAAAACAAGATGATTTCGCACGATGTGAGATTTCCATAAAACGTTGTTTTCTGAAAAATTTTGATGAAAGAAAGTTCTCCTGTGGGTTCTCTTTTGAGGCTACACGTGTAGAGGTCCGAGCCACACCAAATCTTTTCAAGTTACAACGTGTTGTTTAGGAGATACAAGCTAATTTTGTACGATGCGTTATTTCTTCTCTTAAAGTGTTTCCAATAAGTACGTATTTGTCTATACACTGCAACAGTGTATTTCCTTATAACGTGGTATTCTTACATATTCTTTAGAGAGAAAACTCTCCTGTGCGATCTCTTTTGAGGCTACATGCTTAGACATACACGCAACACCAAAGCTTTTGTATTTACAACGTGTTGTTTAGGAAAAACAAGATAATTTAGCACGATGCGAGATTTCTTTAAACGCAGTTTCTGACAAATTTTGTTGAAAGAAAATTGTCCTGTGGGTTCTCTTTTGAGGCTACACATTTAGACATACACGTCACACCAAATCTTCTCGAGTTACGTGTTGTTTAGGAGATACAAGTTAATTTCATACGATGTGTTATTTCTTCTCCTAAAGTGTTTCCAATATGTACTCATTTGTCTTTACTCTGCAAAATTGTATTTCCTTATAACGTGGTATTCTTACATATTCTTTCGAGAGAAAAATCTCCTGTGCCTTCTCTTTTGAGGCTCCACGCTTACACATACACGCAACACCAAAGGTTTTCGAGTTACAACATGTTGTTTAGGAAAAAGAAGATGATTTCGCACGATGCGGGATTTCCTTAAAATTTTCTGAAAAATTTTGAAGAAAGAAAATTCTCCTGTGGGTTCTCTTTTGAGGCTCCACATTTAGATGTACACGCCACACCAAATCCTTTCGAGTTACCACGTGTTGCTTAGGAGATACAAGCTAATTTTGTACGATGCGTTATTTCTTCTCGTAAAGTGTTTCCAATACTTACTTATTTGTCTTTACTCTGCAACACTGTATTTCCATATAACGTTGTATTCTTACATGTTCTTTCGAGATAAAACTCTCCTGTGCATTCTCTTTAGAGGCTACACGCTTAGACATACACGCAACACCAATGCTTTTCGAATTACAACGTGTTGTTTAGGAAAACAAGATAATTTTGCAAGATGCGGGATTTCCTTAAAACGTGGTTTTCTGACAAATTTTTACGAAAGAAAGTTCTCCTGTGGGTTCTCTTTTGAGGCTACACGTTTAGACGTACGAGCCACACCAAATCTTTTCAACTTACAACGTGGTGTTTAGGTGATACAAGCAAATATTGTACGATGCGTTATTTCTTCTCGTAAAGTGTTTCCAATACGTACTTAATTGTCTTTACTCTGCAACACTGTATTTCCTTATAATGTGGTATTCTTACATATTCTTTCGAGGGAAAACTCTCCTGTGCGTTCTCTTCTGAGGCTACACGCTTAGACATACACGCAACGCCAAAGATTTTGGAGTTACAACGTGTTGTTTAGGAAAAACAAGATAATTTCGCAAGATGCGGGATTTCCTTAAAACGTGGTTTCTAACAAATTTTGATGAAAGAAAATTCTCCTGTGGGTTCTCTTTTGAGGCTACACGTTTAGACGTACACGCCACACCAAATCCTCTCGAGTTACCACGTGTTGTTTAGGAGACACAAGATAATTTTTTTATGATGCGTTATTTCTTCTTGTTAAGTGTTTCCAATATGTACGTATTTGTTTTTACTCTGCAACACTGTATTTCCTTATAACATTGTATTCTTACATCTTCTTTCGAGAGAAAACTCTCCTGTGCGTTCACTTTAGAGGCTACACGCTTAGACATACACGTAAGACCAAAGCTTTTCGAGTTACAATGTGTTCTTTAGGAAAGCAAGATAATTTTGCACGATGCGAGATTTCCTTAAAATATCGTTTTCTGACAAATTTTGACGACAGAAAGTTCTCCTGTGTGTTCTCTTTTGAGGCTACACGTGTATACGTACGAGCCACACCAAATCTTTTCAAGTTACAATGTGTTGTTTAGGATATACATGCAAATTTTGTACGATGCATTATTTCTTCTCGTAAAGTGTTTCCAATACGTACTTATTTGTCTTTACTCTGCAACACTGTATTTCCTTAAAACGAGGTATTGTTACATATTCTTTCAAGGGAAAACTCTCCTGTGCTTTCTGTTTTGAGGCTACACGCTTAGACAAACACGCAACGCCAAAGCTTTTCAAGTTACAACGTGTTGTTTAGGAAAAACAAGATAATTTATCACGATGCGAGATTTCCATAAAACGTGGTTTTCTGAAAAATTTTGATGAAAGAAAGTTCTCCTGTGGGTTCTCTTTTGAGGCTCTACGTGTAGAGGTATGAGCCACACCAAATCCTTGCGAGTTACAACGTGTTGTTTAGGAGATACAAGCTAATTTAATACGAGACGTTATTTCTTCACTTAAAGTGTTTCCAATACGTACTTATTTGTCTTTACTCTTCAACACTGTATTTCCTTATAACGTGGTATTCTTACAAATTCTTTCGAGAGAAAACTCTCCTGTGCGTTCTCTTTTGAGGCTACAAGCTTAGACATACAGGCAACACCAAAGCTTTTCGAGTAACAACGTGTTGTTTAGGAAAAACAAGATAATTTCGCACGATGCGAGATTTCCTTAAAACGTGGTTTCTGACAAATTTTGATGAAAGAAAATTCTCCTGTGGGTTCTCTTTTGAGGCTACACATTTAGACATACACATCACACCAAATCTTTTCGAGTTGCAACGTGTTGTTTAGGAGATACAAGTTAATTTTTTACGATGCGTTAATACTTCTCGTAAAGTGTTTCCAATATGTACTTACTTGTCTTTACTCTGCAAAATTGTATTTCCTTATAACGTGGTATTATTATTACATATTCTTTCGAGAGAAAACTCTCCTGTGCCTTCTCTTTTGAGGCTCCATGCTTACACATACATGCAACACCAAAGCTTTTCGAGTTACAACATGTTGTTTAGGAAAAAGGAGATGATTTTGCACGATGCGGGATTTCCTTAAAACGTGGTTTTCTGAAAAAAAATTGACGAAAGAAAATTCTCCTGTGGGTTCTCTTTTGAGGCTTCATATTTAGACGTGCATGCCAAACCAAATCCTTTCGAGTTACCACGTGTTCTTTAGGAGATACAAGCTAATTTTGTACGATGCGTTTTTTTTTTTCTCGTAAAGTGTTTCCAAAATGTAAGTATTTGTCTTTACTCTGCAACACTGTATTTCCTTATAAGGTGGTATTCTTACATATTCTGTCGAGAGAACACTATCCTGTGCGTTCCCTTTTGAGGCTACACACTTAGACATACAGGCAACACCAAAGCTTTTCGAGTCACAACGTGTTGTTTATGAAAAACAAGATAATTTCACATGATGCGGGATTTCCTTAAAAAGTGGTGTTCTGACAAATTTTGACGAAAGAAAATTCTCCTGTTGGTTCTCTTTTGAGTCTACATGTTTAGACATGCACGCCACACCAAATCTTTTCAAGTTACAATCTTTTGTTTAGGAGATACAAGCTAATTTTGTACGATGCGTTATTTCTTCTCGTAAAGTATTTCCAATAAGTACATATTTGTCTTTTCTCTGCAACACTGTATTTCCTTATAACGTTGTATTCTTACATGTTCTTTCGAGAGAAAAATCTCCTGTGCGTTCTCTTTAGAGGCTACACGCATAGAAATACATGCAACACCAAAGCTTTTCGAGTTACAACGTGTTGTTTAGGAAAAACAAGGTAATTTTGCACGCTGCGGGATATCCTTAAAGCGTGGTTTTCTGACAAATTTTGACGAAAGAAAGTTCTCCTGTGGGTTCTCTTTTGAGGCTACACGTTTAGACGTACGAGCCACACCAAATCTTTTCGAGTTACAACGTGTTGTTTAGGAGATAAAAGCAAATTTTTTACGGTGCGTTATTTCTTCTCTTAAAGTGTTTCCAATACGTACTTATTTGTCTTTACTCTGCAACACTGTATTTCCTTATAACGTGGTATTCTTACATATTCTTTCGAGAGAAATCTCTCCTGTGCATTCTCTTTTGAGGCTACACGCTTAGACAAACACTCAACACCAAACCTTTTCGAGTTAAACCATGTTGTTTAAGAAAACAAGATAATTTTGCACGATGCGAGATTTCCTTAAAACGTGTTTTCTGACAAATTTTGAAGAACGAAAATTCTCTTGTGTGTTCTCTTTTGAGGCTACACGTTTAGACCTACACATCACACCAAATGTTTTCGAGTTACAACGTGTTGTTTAGGAGATACAAGCTAATTTTTTATGATGCGTTATTTCTTCTCGTAAAGTGTTTCCAATATGTACTTATTTGTCTTTACTCTGCTAAATTGTATTTCCTTATAACATGGTATTCTTAAAGATTCTTTCGAGAGAAAATTCTCCTGTGCGTTCTCTTTTGAGGCTCCACGCTTACACATACACACAACACGAAAGCTTTTCGAGTTACAACGTATTGTTTATAAAAAACAAGATTATTTCGCACGATGCTGGATTTCCTTAAAACGTGGTTTTCTGACAAATTTTGACGAAAGAAAATTCTCCTGTGGGTTTTCTTTTGAGGCTCCAAGTTTAGACGTGCACGCCACACCAAATCTTTTCGAGTTACCACGTGTTGTTTAGGAGATACGAGTTAATTTTGTATGATGTGTTATTTCTTCTCATAAAGTGTTTCCAATAAGTAAGTATTTGTCTTTTCTCTGGAACACTGTATTTCCTTATAACGTTGTATTCTTACATGTTCTTTCGAGAGAAAAATCTCCTGTGCGTTCTCTTTAGAGGCTACATGCATAGACATACACGCAACACCAAAGCTTTTCGAGTTACAACGTGTTGTTTAGGAAAAACAAGTTAATTTTGCACGATGCGGGATATCCTTAAAACGTGGTTTTATGACAAATTTTGACGAAAGAAAGTTCTCCTGTGGGTTCTCTTTTGAGGCTACACGTTTAGAAATACGAGCCACACCAAATCTTTTCGAGTTACAACGTGTTGTTTAGGAAACACAAGCAAATTTTTTACGATGCATTATTTCTTCTGGTAAAGTATTTCCAATAAGTACTTATTTGTCTTTACTCTGCAACATTGTATTTCATTATAACGTGGTATTCTTACATATTCTTTCGAGGGAAAACTCTCCTGTGCGTTCTCTTTTGAGGCTACATGCTTAGACAAACACGCAACGCCAAAGTTTTTCGAGTTAAAATGTGTTGTTTAGGAAAAACAAATAATTTCGCACGATGCGAGATTTCCATAAAACGTGATTTTCTGAAAAATTTTGATGAAAGAAAGTTCTCTTGTGGGTTCTCTTTTGAGGCTACACGTGTAGAGGTACGAGCCACACCAAATCTTTTCGAGTTACAACGTGTTGTTTAGGAGATACAAGGTAATTTTTTACGATGCGTTATTTCTTCTCTTAAAGTGTTTCCAATATGTACGTATTTGTCTATAGTCTGCAACAGTGTATTTCCTTATAACGTGGTATTCTTATATATTCTTTCGAGAGAAAACTCTCCTGTGCGTTGTTTTTTGAGGCTACATGCTTAGACATACACGCAACACCAAAGCTTTCTTATTTACAACGTGTTGTTTAGGAAAAACAAGATAATTTAGCACGATGCGAGATTCCCTTAAAACGTGGTTTCTGACAAATTATGATGAAAGAAAATTCTCCTGTGGGTTCTCTTTTGAGGCTACAAGTTTAGACATACACGTCACACCAAATCTTTTCGAGTTACAACGTGTTGTTTAAGAGATACAAGTTAATTTCGAACGATGTGTTATTTCTTCTCCTAAAGTGTTTCTAATATGTACTTATTTGTCTTTGCTCTGTAAAATTGTATTTCCTTATAACGTGGTATTCTTACATATTCTTTCGAGAGAAAACTCTCCTGTGCCTTCTCTTTTGAGGCTCCACGCTTACACATACACGCAACACCAAAGCTTTTCGAGTTACAACATGTTGTTTAGGAAAAAGAAGATGATTTCGCATGATGCGGGATTTCCTTAAAACGTGGTTTTCTGAAAAATTTTGACCAAAGAAAATTCTCCTGTGGGTTCTCTTTGAGGCTACATGTTTAGATGGACACGCCACACCCAATCTTTTCGAGTTACAACGTGTTGTTTAGGAGATACAAGCTAATTTTGTAAGATGCATTAATTCTTCTCATAAAGTGTTTCCAGTAGGTACGTATTTGTCTTTACTCTGCAGCACTGTATTTCCTTATAACGTGGTATTCTTACATATTCTTTCGAGAGAAAACTGTCCTGTGCGTTCCCTTTTGAGACTACACTCTTAGACATACAGGCAACACCAAAGCTTTTCGATTTACAACGTGTTGTTTATGAAAAACAAGATAATTTCGCACGATGCGGGATTTCCTTAAAACGTGGTGTTCTGACAAATTTTGAGGAAAGAAAATTCTCCTGTGTGTTCTCTTTTGAGGCTAAACGTTTAGAGGTGCAGGCCACACCAAATCCTTTCGAGTTACCACGTGTTTTTTAGGAGATACAAGCTAATTTTGTACGATGCGTTATTTCTTCTAGTAAAGTGTTTCCCATCAGTATGCATTTGTCTTTACTCTGCAACACTCTATTTCCTTATAACGTTGTATTCTTACATGTTCTTTTGAGAGAAAACTCTCCTGTGTGTTCTCTTTAGGGGCTACACGCTTAGACATACAAGCAACAACAAAGCTTTTCGAGTTACAACGTTTTGTTTAGGAAAAACAAGATAATTTCGCACAATGCGGGATATCCTTAAAACGTGGTTTTCTGACAAATATTGACGAAAGAAAGTTCTCCTGTGGGTTCTCTTTTGAGGCTACACGTTTAGACGTACGAGCCACACCAAATCTTTCTGAGTTACAACTTTTTATTTAGGAGATACAAGCAAATTTTTTAGGATGCGTTATTTCTTCTTGTAAAGTGTTTCCAATACGTACTTATTTGTCTTTACTCTGCAACACTGTATTTCCTTATAACGTGGTATTCTTACATATTCTTTCGAGAGAAAACTCTCCTGTGTGTTCTCTTTTGAGGCTACACACTTAGACATACACGCAACACCAAAGCTTTTCGAGTTACAACGTGTTGTTTAGGAAAAAAAAGATAATTTCGCACGATGCAAGATTTATGTAAAACGTGGTTTCTGACAAATTTTGATGAAAGAAAATTCTCCTGTGAGTTCTCTTTTGAGGCTACACGTTTAGACGTACACGTCACACCTAATCTTTTCGAGTTACAACATGTTGTTTAGGAGATACAAGCTAATTTTTTTCGATGCCTTATTTCTTCTCGTAAAGTGTTTCCAATATGTACTTATTTGTCTTTACTCTGCAAAATTGTATTTCCTTATAACGTGGTATTCTTTTTTTTTTCTTTTTTTTTATTTAATTTTTTTATTCGATATAATTTATTTACATTTCAAATGATTTCCCCTTTTATAGCCCCCCCCCACTCCCCGAATGTCCCGTAAGCCCCCTTCTCTTCCCCTGTCCTCCCATCCACCCCTTCCCAATTCCCCGTTCTGGTTTTGCTGAATACTGTTTCACTGAGTCTTTCCAGAACCAGGGGCCACTCCTCCTTTCTTCTTGTACCTCATTTGATGTGTGGATTATGTTTTGGGTATTCCATTTTTCTAGATTAATATCCACTTATTAGTGAGTCCATACCATGATTCACCTTTTGAGTCTGGGTTACCTCACTGAGTATGATATTCCCTAGCTCCATCCATTTGACTAAGAATTTCATGAATTCATTGTTTCTAATGGCTGAATAGTACTCCATTGTGTAGATACACCACATTTTTTGCATCCACTCTTCTGTTGAGGGATACCTGTGTTCTTTCCAGCATCTGGCAATTATAAATAAGGCTGCTACGAACATAGTAGAACATGTATCCTTATTACATGGTGGGGAGTCTTCTGGGTATATGCCCAGGAGTGGTATAGCAGGATCTTCTGGAAGTGAGGTGCCCAGTTTTCGGAGGAACCGCCGGACTGATTTCCAGAATGGTTGTACCAATTTGCAACCCCACCAGCAGTGGAGGAGTGTTCCTCTTTCTCCACACCCTCTCCAACACCCGCTGTCTCCTGAATTTTTAATCTTAGCCATTCTGACTGGTGTAAGATGAAATCTTAGGGTTGTTTTGATTTGCATTTCCCTAATGACAAAAGAAAATCTGGGGGTATCAGTATCCCTTACCTCAAGCAATACTACAGAGCAATAGTGTTAAAAAACTGCATGGTATTGGTACATTGACAGACAGGAGGATCAATGGAACAGGATTGAAGATCCAGAAATGAACCCACACACCTATGGCCACTTGATTCTCGACAAAGAGGCTGAAAACATCCAATGGAAAAAAGATAGCCTTTTCAACAAATGGTGCTGGTTCAACTGGAGGTCAGCATGCAGAAGAATGCGAATTGATCCATCTTTGTCTCCTTGTACTAAGCTCAAATCCAAATGGATCAAGGACCTCCACATAAAGCCAGACACTCTGAAGCTAATAGAAAAGAATCTGGGGAAGACCCTTGAGGACATCAGTACAGGGAGAAAGTTTCTGAACAGAACACCAATAGCGTATGCTCTAAGAGCAAGAATTGACAAATTGGACCTCATAAAATTACAAGGTTTCTGTAAGGCAAAGGACACCATCAAGAGGACAAATCGGCAACCAACAAATTGGGAAAAGATCTTCACCAATCCTACATCAGATAGAGGGCTAATATCCAATATATATAAAGAACTCAAGAAGTTAGACTCCAGAAAACCAAACAACCCTATTAAAAAATGGGGTACAGAGTTAAACAAGGAATTCTCACCTGAAGAACTTCGGATGATGGAGAAGCATCTTAAAAAATAACGTGGTATTCTTACATATTCTTTCGAGAGAAAACGCTCCTGTGCCTTCTCTTTTGAAGCTCCACGCTTACACATACACGCAACACCAAAGCTTTTGGAGTTACAACATGTTGTTTAGGAAAAAGAAGATGATTTCGCAGGATGCGGGATTTCCATAAACGTGGTTTTCTGATAAATTTTGACGAAAGAAAATTCTCCTGTGGGTTCTCTTTTGAGGCTACATGTTTAAATGAACACGCCACAACAAATCTTTTCGAGTTACAACGTGTTGTTTAGAAGATACAAGCTAATTTTGTACGATGCGTTAATTCTTCTCCTAAAGTGTTTCCAATATGTACTTATTTGTCTTTACTCTGAAAATTGTATTTCCTTATAACATGGTATTATTACATATTCTTTCGAGAGAAAACTCTCCTGTGCCTTCTCCTTTGAGGCTCCACGCTTACACATACACGCAACACCAAAGCTTTTCGAGTTACAACATGTTATTTAGGAAAAAGAAGATGATTTCTCACGATGTGGGATTTCCTTAAAACGTGGTTTTCTGAAAAATTTTGACGAAAGAAAATTTTCCTGTGGGTTCTCTTTTGAGGCTACATGTTTAGATGTACACGCCACACCAAATCTTTTCGAGTTACAACGTGTTGTTTAGGAGATACAAGCTAATTTTGTAAAATGCATTAATTCTTCTCATAAAGTGTTTCCAATACGTACGTATTTGTCTTTACTCTGCAACACTGTATTTCCTTATAACGTGGTAATCTTACATATTCTTTCGAGAGAAAACTATCCTGTGCATTCTCTTTTGAGGCTACACACTTAGACATACAGGAAACACCAAAGCTATTCGACTTTGAACGTGTTGTTTATGAAAAACAAGATAATTTCGCAAGATGCAGGATTTCCATAAAACGTGGTGTTCTGACAAATTTTGACGAAAGGAAATTCTCCTGTGGGTTCTCTTTTGAGGCTACATGTTTAGACGTGCATGCCACACCAAATCCTTTCGAGTTACCACGTGCTGTTTAGGAGATACAAGCTAATTTTGTAAGATGCGTTATTTCTTCTCATAAAGTGTTTCCAATATGTACGCATTAGTCTTTACTCTGCAACGCTCTATTTCCTTATAACGTTGTAATCTTACATGTTCTTTTGAGAGAAAACTCTCCTGTGCGTACTCTTTAGAGGCTACATGCTTAGATATAAACGCAACACCAAAGCTTTTCGAGTTACAACGTTTTGTTTAGGAAAAACAAGATAATATTGCACAATGTGGGATTTCCTTAAAACGTGGTTTTCTGACATATATTGAAGAAAGAAAGTTCTCCTGTGGGTTCTCTTTTGAGGCTACACGTTTAGACGTACAGGCCACACCAAATCTTTACGAGTTACAACGTGTTGTTTAGGAGATACAAGCAAATTTTTTAGGATGCGTTATTTCTTCTTGTAAAGTGTTTCCAATACGTACTTATTTGTCTTTACTTTGCAACACTGTATTTCCTTATAACGTGGTGTTCTTACATATTCTTTCGAGAGAAAACTCTCCCACGCATTCTCTTTTGAGGCTACACGCTTAGACATACACGCAACACCAAAGCTTTTCGAGTTACAACGTGTTGTTTAGGAAAAACAAGATAATTTCGCACGATGCGAGATTTCTGTAAAACGTGGTTTCTGACAAATTTTGATGAAAGAAAATTCTCCTGTGAGTTCTCTTTTGAGGCTACACGTTTAGACGTACACGTCACACCTAATCTTTTCGAGTTACAACGTGTTTTTTAGGAGATACAAGCAAATTTTTTACGATGCGTTATTTCTTCTCGTAAAGTGTTTCCAATATGTACTTATTTGTCTTTACTCTGCAACACTGTATTTCCTTATAAAGTGGTATTCTTACATATTCTTTCGAGAGAAAACTCTCCTGTGCGTTCTCTTTTCAGGCTACATGCTCAGACATACACGCAACACCAAAGCTTTTCGAGTTACATCATGTTGTTTAGGAAAAACAAGGAGAACTTTCTTTCGTCAAAATTTGTCAGAACACCACGTTTTAAGGAAATCCTGCATCGTGCGAAATTATCTTCTTTTTCCTAAACAACACGTTGTAACTCGAAAAGCTTTGGTGTTGCCTGTATTTCTAAGTGTGTAGCCTCAAAAGGGAACGCACAGGATAGTTTTCTCTCGAAAGAATATGTAAGAATACCACGTTATAAGGAAATACAGTGTTGCAGAGAAAAGACAAATACGTACGTATTGGACACACTTTATGAGAAGAATTAACGCATCGTACAAAATTAGCTTGTATCTCCTAAACAACACGTTGTAACTTGAAAAGATTTGGTGTGGCGTGTACATCTAAACATGTAGCCTCAAAAGAGAACCCACAGGAAAATTTTCTTTCGTCAAAATTTTTCAGAAAACCACGTTTTAAGGAAATCCCGCATCTTGCAAAATTATCTTGTCTTTCCTAAACAACACATTGTAACTCGAAAAGCTTTGGTTTTGTGTGTTGTCTAACCCTGTAGGCTCTAAAAAGAACGCACAGGAGAGTTTTCTCTCGAAAGACCATGTAAGAATACAACGTTATAAGGAAATACAGTGTTGCAGAGTAAAGACAAATACGTACGTATTGGAAACACTTTTAGAGATGAAATAACGCATTGTTTTAAATTAGCTTGTATCTCCTAAACAACACTTTGTAACTCGAAAGGATTTGTTGTGGCGTGTACGTCTAAACATGTCGCCTCAAAAGAGAACCCACAGGAAAATTTTCTTTCGTCAAAATTTTTCAGAAAACCACGTTTTAAGGAAATCCCGCATCGTGCAAAATTATCTTGTCTTTCCTAAACAACACATTGTAACTCGAAAAGCTTTGGTTTTGCGTGTTGTCTAACCCTGTAGGCTCTAAAAAGAACGCACAGGAGAGTTTTCTCTCGAAAGACCATGTAAGAATACAACGTTATAAGGAAATACAGTGTTGCAGAGTAAAGACAAATACGTACGTATTGGAAACACTTTTAGAGATGAAATAACGCATTGTTTTAAATTAGCTTGTATCTCCTAAACAACACTTTGTAACTCGAAAGGATTTGTTGTGGCGTGTACGTCTAAACATGTCGCCTCAAAAGAGAACCCACAGGAAAATTTTCTTTCGTCAAAATTTTTCAGAAAACCACGTTTTAAGGAAATCCTGCATCGTGCGAAATTATCTTGTTTTTCCTAAACAACACGTTGTAACTTGAAAAGCTTTGGTGTTGCGTGTATGTCTAAGCGTGTAGCCTCAAAAGCGAACGCACAGGAGAGTTTTCTCTCGAAAGAATATGTAAGAATACCACGTTATAAGGACATACAGTGTTGCAGAGTAAAGAAAAAAAAGTAAGTATTGGAAACTCTATACGAGAAGAAATAAAGCATCGTACAATATTTGCTTGTATCTCCTAAACAACACGTTGTAACTGGAAAATATTTGGTGTGACTCATACGTCTACACGTGTAGCCTCAAAACAGAACCCACAGGAGAACTTTCTTTCTTCAAAATTTGTCAGAAAACCACGTTTTAAGGAAATCCTGCATCATGCAAAATTATCTTGTTTTTCCTAAACAACATTTTGTAACTCGAAAAGCTTTGGTGTTGCATGTATGTCTGAGCATGTAGCCTCTAAAGAGAATGCACTGGAGAGTTTTCTCTCGAAAGAACATGTAAGAATAAAACGTTATCAGGAAATACAATGTGGCAGAGTAAAGACAAATACGTACGTATTGGAAACACTTTAGGAGAAGAAATAAGGCATCATACAAAATTAGCTTGTATCTCCTAAACAACACGTGGTAACTCGAAAGGATTTGGTGTGGCGTGTATGTCTAAATGTGTAGCCTCTAAAGAGAACCCACAGGAGAATTTTCTTTCGTCAAAATTTGTCAGAAAACCGCGTTTTATTGAAATCCCGCATCGTGTGAAATTATCTTGTTTTTCATAAACAACACGTGGTAACTCTAAAAGGGTTGGTGTTGCATGTATGTCTAAGTGTGTAGCCTCAAAAGGGAACGCACAGGATAGTTTTCTCTCGAAACAATATGTAAGAATACCACGTTATAAGGAAATACAATGTTGCAGAGTAAAGACAAACACGTACTTCTTGGAAACACTTTACGAGAAGAATTAAAGCATCGTAAAAAATTAGCTTGTATCTCCAAAACAACACGTTGTAACTCGACAGGATTTGGTGTGGCGTGTACGTCTAAACGTGTAGCCTCAAAAGAGAACCCACAGGAGAATTTTCTTTCGTCAAAATTTTTCAGAAAAGCACGTTTTAAGGAAATCCCGCATCATGCGAAATTATCTTCTTGTTCCTAAACAACATGTTTTAACTCGAAAAGCTTTGGTGTTGCGTGTACGTGTAAGCATGGAGTCTCAAAAGTGAAGGCACAGGAGAGTTTTCTCTCGAAAGAATATGTAAGAATACCACGTTATAAGGAAATACAATTTTGCAGAGGAAAGACAAATAAGTTCATATTGGAAACACTTTACGAGAAGAAATAACGCATCGTACAAAATTAGCTTGTATCTCCTAACCAACACGTTGTAACTCGAAAAGATTTGGTGTGACGTGTACGTCTAAACGTGTATTCTCAAAAGAGAACCAACAGGAGAATTTTCTTTCAGCAAAATTTGTCAGAAACCACGTTTTAAGGAAATCTCGCATCGTGCGAAATTATCTTGTTTTTCCTAAACAACACGTTGTAACTCGAAAAGCTTTGGTGTTGCGTGTATGTCTAAGGGTGTAGCCTCAAAAGAGAATGCACAGGAGAGTTTTCCCTCGAAATAATATGTAAGAATACCACGTTATAAGGAAATACAGTGTTGCAGAGTAAAGACAAATAAGTAAGTATTGGAAACACTTTACGAGAAGAAATAAGGCATCGTACAAAATTTGCTTGTATCTCCTAAACAACACGTTGTAACTCGAAAAGATTTGGTGTGGCTCATACGTTTACACGTGTAACCTCAAAAGAGAACGCACAGGAGAACATTCTTTCGTCAAAATTTCTCAGGAAACCACGTTTTAAGGAAATCCCGCATCGTGCAAAATTATCTTGTTTTTCCTAAACAACATGATGTAACTCGAAAAGCTTTGGTGTTGCATGTATGTCTAAGCGTGTAACCTCTAAAGAGAACGCACAGGATAGTTTTCTCTCAAAGGAATATGTAAGAATACCACGTTATTAGGTAATACAATGTTGCAGAGTAAAGACAAATACATACGTATTGGAAACACTTTACAAGAAGAATTAATGCATCTTACAAAATTAGCTTGTATCTCCTAAACGACACGTGGTATCTCGAAAGGATTTGGTGTGGTGTGTACGTCTAAACATGTAACCTCAAAAGAGAACCCACAGGAGAATTTTCTTTCGTCAAAATTTTTCAGAAAACCACGTTTTAAGGAAATCCCGCATCGTGCGAAATCATCTTCTTTTTCCTAAACAACATGTTGTAACTCGAAAAGCTTTGGTGTTGCGTGTATGTGTAAGCGTGGAGCCTCAAAAGGGAAGGCACAGGAGAGTTTTCTCTCGAAAGAATATGTAAGAATACCACATTATAAGGAAATATAATTTGGCAGAGTAAAGACTAATAAGTACTTATTGGTAACACTTTACAAGAAGAAATAACGCATCATTCAAAATTAGCTTGTATCTCCTAAACAACACGTTGTAACTCGAAAAGATTTGGTGTGACGTGTATGTCTAAACGTGTAGCCTCAAAAGAGAACCCACAGGAGAATTTTCTTCCTCAAAATTTTTCAGAAAACCACCTTTTAAGGAAATCCCACATCGTGCGAAATCATCTTCTTGTTCCTAAACAACATGTTGTAACTCGAAAAGCGTTGGTGTTGCATGGATGTGTAAGCATGGAACCTCAAAAGTGAAGGCACAGGAGAGTTTTCTCTCTAAAGAATATGTAAGAATACCACGTTATAAGGAAATACAATTTTGAGAGGAAAGACAAATAAGTACATATTGGATACACTTTACGAGAAGAAATAAAGCATCGTACAAAATTAGCTTGTATCTCCTAAACAACACGTTGTAACTCGAAAAGATTTGGTGTGACGTGTACGTCTAAGCGTTTAGCCTCAAAAGAGAACACACAGGAGAATTTTCTTTCATCAAAATTTGTCAGAAACCACGTTTTAAGGAAATCTCGCATCGTGCGAAATTATCTTGTTTTTCCTAAACGACACGTTGTAACTCGAAAAGCTTTGGTGTTGCGTGTATGTCTAAGGGTGTAGCCTCAAAAGAGAACGCACAGGAGAGTTTTCCCTCGAAATAATATGTAAGAATACCACGTTATAAGGAAATACAGTGTTGCTGAGTAAAGACAAATAAGTACGTATTGGAAACACTTTACGAGAAGTAATAAGGCATAGTAAAAATATTGGCTTGTATCTCCTAAACAACATGTTGTAAATCGAAAAGATTTGGTGTGGCTCATATGTCTACACGTGTAGCCTCAAAAGAGAACCCACAGGAGAACTTTCTTTAGTCAAAACTTCTCAGGAAACCACGTTTTAAGGAAATCCCGCATCGTGCAATATTATCTTGTTTTTCCTAAACAACACTATGTAACTCGAAAAGCTTTGGTGTTGCATGTATGTCTAAGCGTGTAACCTCTAAAGAGAACGCACAGGATAGTTTCTCTCAAAAGAATATGTAAGAATACCACGTTATTAGGAAATACAATGTTGCAGAGTAAAGACAAATACATACGTATTGGAAACACTTTACAAGAAGAATTAACGCATCGTAAAAAATTAGCCTGTATCTCCTAAACAACATGTGGTAACTCGAAAGGATTTGGTGTGGTGTGTATGTCTAAACATGTAGCCTCAAAAGAGAACCAACAGGAGAATTTTCTTTCGTCAAAATTTTTCAGAAAACCACGTTTTAAGGAAATCCCGCATCGTGCGAAATCATCTTCTTTTTCCTAAACAACATGTTGTAACTCGAAAAGCTTTGGTGTTGCGTGTATGTGTAAGCGTGGAGCCTCAAAAGGGAAGGGAAGGCAAAGGAGAGTTTTCTCTCGAAAGAATATGTAAGAATACCACATTATAAGGAAATACACTTTTGCAGAGTAAAGACAAATAAGTACTTATTGGTAACACTTTACAAGAAGAAATAATGCATCATTTAAATTAGCTTGTATCTCCTAAACAACACGTTGTAACTCGAAAAGATTTGGTGTGACGTGTATGTCTAAATGTGAAGCCTTAAAAGAGAACCCACAGGAGAATTTTCTTTCATCAAAATTTGTCAAAAACCACGTTTTAAGGAAATCTCGCATCGTGCGAAATTATCTTGTTTTTCCTAAACAACACGTTGTAACTCGAAAAGCTTTGGTGTTGCGTGTATGTCTAAGCTTGTAGCCTCAAAAGAGAACGCACAGGAGAGTTTTATCTCGAAAGAATATGTAAGAATACCACGTTATAAGAAAATACAGTGTTGCAGAGTAAAGACAAATACACATGTATTGGAAACACTTTACGAGAAAAGCTTTGGTGTTGCGTGTATGTCTAAGCGTTTAGCCTCTAAACAACATGTTGTAACTTGAAAAGCTTTCGCTTTGCGTGTACGTGTAAGCGTGGAGCCTCAAAAGGGAAAGTACAGGAGAGTTTTCTCTCGAAAGAATATATAAGAATACCATGTTTTAAGGAAATACAGTGTTGCAGAGTAAAGACATATAAGTACGTATTGGAAACATTTTATGAGAAGAAATAACGCATTGTACAAAATTATATTGTATCTCCTAAACAACACGTTGTAACTCAAAAAGATTTGGTGTGGCGTTTACAACTAAACATGTAGCCTCAAAAGAGAACCCACAGGAGAATTTTATTTCCTCAAAATTTTTCAGAAAACCATGTTTTAAGGAAATTCCGCATCGTGCGAAATTATCTTGTTTTTCCTAAAAAACAAGTTGTAACTCGAAAAGCTTTGTGTTGCGTGTATGTCTAAGCATGTAGCCTCAAAAGAGAAGCAACAGGAGACTTTTCTCTCGAAAGAATATGTATGAATATCACGTTATAATGAAATACAGTGTTGCAGAGTAAAGAGAATGCACAGGAGAGTTTCTCTCGAAAGAATATGTAAGAATACCATGTTATAAGGAAATACAGTGTTGCAGAGTAAAGACAAATATGTATATATTGGAAACACTT
Organism: Apodemus sylvaticus; assembly: GCF_947179515.1. Classification (NCBI taxonomy): domain Eukaryota; kingdom Metazoa; phylum Chordata; class Mammalia; order Rodentia; family Muridae; genus Apodemus; species Apodemus sylvaticus. The sequence goes on along the minus strand of NC_067491.1, from coordinate 65,891,811 downwards.
TACGAGAAGAAATAACACATTGTACAAAATTAGCTTGTATCTCCTAAAGAACACGTTGTAACTCGAAAGGATTTGGTGTGGCCTGTACATCTAAATGTGTAGCCTCAAAAGAGAACCCACAGGATAATTTTCTTTCGTCAAAATTTTTCAGAAAGCTACGTTTTACGGAAATCGCGCATCGTGCGAAATTATCTTGTTTTTACTAAACAACACATTGTAACTCGAAAATCTTTGGTTTGCGTGTATGTCTAAGCGTGTAGCCTCAAAAGAGAAGGCACAGGAGAGTTTTCTCTCGAAAGAATATGTAAGAATACCACGTTATACGGAAATACAGTGTTGCAGAGTAAAGACAAATAGTATATATTGGAAACACTTTATGAGAAGAAATAACGCATCGTACAAAATTAGTCTGTATCTCCTAAACAACACGTTGTAACTCCAAAAGATTTGGTGTGGCGTGTACGTCTAAACGTGTAGCCTCAAAAGAGAACCCACAGGAGAATTTTGTTTCGTCAAATTTGTCAGAAAACAACGTTTTAAGGAAATCCCGCATCGTGACAAATTACCTTGTTTTTCCTAAACAACACGTTGTATCTCGAAAAGCTTTGGAGTTGCGTGTATGTTTAAGCGTGTAGCCTCAAAAGAGAACGCAGAGGAGAGTTTTCTCTCGAAAGAATATGTAAGAATACCACGTTATAAGTAAATACAGTGTTGCAGAGTAAAGATAAATAGGTACGTATTGTAAATACTTTATGAGAAGAATTAATGCATGGTCCAAAATTAGCTTGTATCTCCTAAACAACACCTTGTAACTCGAAAGGATTTGGTGTGGCGTGTACGTCTAAATGTTTAGCCTCATAAGAGAACCCACAGGAGAATTTTCTTTCTTCAAAATTTGTCAGAAAACCACGATTTAAGGAAATCCCGCATCTTGTGAAATTATCTTGTTTTTCCTAAACAACACGTCGTAACTCGAAAAGCTTTGGTGTTGCATGTATGTCTCAGCGTGTAGCCTCAAAACTGAATGCACAGGAGAGTTTTCTCTCGAAAGAATATATAAGAATACCACGTTATAAGGATATACAGTGTTGCAGAATAAAGAAAAATACGTACATATTGGAAACACTTTATGAGAAGAAATAAGGCAAAGTACAAATTACCTTGTATCTCCTAAACAACAGGTTGTAACTCGAAAAGATTTGGTGAGGCATTTACATCTAATCGTGTAGCCTCAAAAGAGAACCCGCAGGAGAACTTTCTTTCCTCAAAATTTTTCAGAAAACCACGATTTAAGGAAATCCCGCATCATGCGAAATTCTCTTGTTTTTCCTAAACAACACATTGTAACTCGAAAAGCTTTGGTGATGCGTGTATGTCTAAGTGTGTATCCTCAAAAGAGAACGCACAGGAGAGTTTTCTCTCGAAAGAATATATAAGAATACCACGTTTTAAGGAAATACAGTGTTGCAGAGTCAAGACAAAAACGTACATATTGGCAACACTTTACAAGAAGAAATAACGCATCGTACAAAATTAGCTTGTATCTCCTAAACAACACGTTGTAACTCGAAAAGATTTGATGTGGCGTGTACGTCTAAACGGGTAGCCTCAAAAGAGAACCCACAGGAGAATTCTCTTTTTTCAAGATTTGTCAGAAAACCACGTTTTAAGGAAATACCGCATCGTGCGAAATTATCATGTTTTTCCTAAACAACACGTTGTCACTCGAATAGCTTTGGTGTTGCGTGTATGTCTAAGAGTGTAGCGTCAAAAGAGAAAGCACAGGAGAGTTTTCTATGGAAAGAATATGTAAAAATACCACGTTTTAAGGAAATACAGTGTTGCAGAGTAAAGACAAATACGTACGTATTGGAAACACTTTAAGAGAAAAAATGACGCATCGTACAAAATTAGCTTGTATCTCCTAAACAACACGTTGTAACTCGAAAAGATTTGGTGTGGCGTGTACGTCTAAATATGTAGCCTCAAAAGAGAACCCACAGGAGAATTTTCTTTCATCAAAATTTGTAAGAAACCACGTTTTAAGGAAATCTCACATCGTGTGAAATCATCTCCTTTTTCCTAAACAACACATTGTAACTCGAAAAGCTTTGGTGTTGCGTGTATGTCTAATCATGTAGCCTCAAAAGAGAACACACAGGAGAGTTTTCCCTTGAAATAATATGTACGAATACCACGTTATAAGGAAATACAGTGTTTCAGTGTAAAGACAAATAAGAACGTATTGGAAACACTTTACGAGAAGAAATAAGGCATCGTACAAAATTGGCTTGTATCTCCTAAACAACACGCTGTAACTCGAAAAGATTTGGTGTGGCTCATACGTCTACACGTGTAGCCTCAAAAGAGAACGTACAGGAGAACTTTCTTTCGTCAAAATTTCTCAGGAAACCACATTTTAAGGAAATCCCGCATCGTGCAAAATTATCTTGTTTTTCCTAAACAACACGATGTAACTCGAAAAGCGTTGGTGTTGCATGTATGTCTAAGCATGTAATCTCTAAAGAGAATGCACAGGATAATTTTCTCTCGAAAGAATATGTAAGAATACCATGTTATTAGGAAATACAGTGTTGCAGATTAAAGGCAAATACGTACGTATTGGAAACACTTTACAAGAAGAATTAACACATCGTACAAAATTAGCTTGTATCTCCTAAACAACACGTGGTAACTCGAAAGCATTTGGTGTTGTGTGTACGTCTAAAAATGTAGCCTCAAAAGAGAACCCACAGGGGAATTTTCTTTCGTCAAAATTTTTCACAAAACCACGTTTTAAAGAAATCCCGCATCGTGCGAAATCATCTTCTTTTTCCTAAACAACATGTTGTAACTCGAAAAGCTTTGGTGTTGCGTGCATGTGTAAGCATGGAGCCTCAAAAGGGAAGGCACAGGAGTGTTTTCTCTCGAAAGAATATGTAAGAATACCACATTATAAGGAAATACAATTTTGCAGAGTAAAGAAAAATAAGTACTTATTGGTAACACTTTAGGAGAAGAAATAACGCATCATTCAAAATTAGCTTGTATCTCCTAAACAACAAATTGTAACTCGAAAAGATTTGGTGTGGCTCGTACCTCTACACATGTAGCCTCAAAAGAGAACCCACAGGAGAACTTTCTTTCGTCAAAATTTTTCAGAAAACCACGTTTTGTGGAAATCTCGCTTCAAGCGAAATTATCTTGTTTTTCCTAAACAACACATTGTAACTCGAAAAGCTTTGGCGTTGCGTGTTTGTCTAAGCGTGTAGCCTCAAAAGAGAACGCACAGGAGAGTTTTCCCTCGAAATAATATGTAAGAATACCACGTTATACGGAAATACAGTGTTGCAGAGTAAAGACAAAAAAGTACATATTGGAAACACTTTACGAGAAGAAAGAATGCATCGTACAAAATTTGTTTGTATCTCATAAACAACACGTTGTAACTCGAAAAGATTTGGTGTGGCTCATATGTCTACACGTGTAGCCTCAAAAGAGAATGCACAGGAGAACTTTCTTTCCTCAAAATTTCTCAGGAAACCACGGTTTAAGGAAATACTGCATCGTGCAAAATTATCTTGTTTTTCCTAAACAACACGATGTAACTCAAAAAGCTTTGGTGTTGCATGTATGTCTAAGAGTGTAGCCTGAAAAGAGAATGCACAGGAGAGTTTTCCCTCGAAAGAATATGTAAGAATAACATGATATAAGGAAATACAGTGTTTCAGAGTAAAGACAAATACTTATGTATTGAAAACACTTTACGAGAAGAAATAACGCATCGTAAAAAATTTGCTTGTATCTCCTAAACAACATGTTGTAACTTGAAAGGATTTGGTGTGGCTCGTACGTCTAAAAGTGTAGCCTCCAAAGAGAACCCACAGGAGAACAATCTTTCGTTAAAATTTGTCAGAAAACCACGTTTTAAGGAAATTCCGCATCGTGCAAAATTATCATGTTTTCCTAAACAACACGTTCTAACTCGAAAAGCTTTGGTGTTGCGTGTATGTCAAAGCGTGTAGCCTCTAAAGAGAACGCACAGGAGAGTTTTCTCTCGAAAGAACATTTAGGAATACCATGTTATAAGGAAATACAGTGTTGCAGAATAAAGACAAATACGTACGTATAGGAAACACCTTACGAGAAGAATTAACGCATCATACAAAATTAGCTTGTATCTCCTAAACAACACGTTGTAACTCGAAAGGATTTGGTGTGGCGTGTACATCTAAACGTGTAGCCTCAAAAGAGAACCCACAGGAGAATTTTCTTTCGTCAAAATTTTTCAGAAAACCACGTTTTAAGTAAATCCTGCATCGTGCGAAATCATCTTCTTTTTCCTAAACAACATGTTGTAACCCGAAAAGCTTTGGTGTTGCATGTATGTGTAAGCGTGGAGCATCAAAAGAGAAGGCACAGGAGAGTTTTCTCTCAAAAGAATATGTAAGAATACCACGTTATAAAGAAATACAATTTTGCAGAGTAAAGACAAATAAGTACATATTAGAAACACGTTACGAGAAGAAATAACGCATCGTACAAAATTTGCTTCTATCTCCTAAACAAAACGTTGTAACTTGAAAAGATTTGGTGTGGCTCGTACGTATACATGTGTAACCTCAAAAGAGAACCCACAGGAGAACTTTCTTTCGTCAAAATTTGTCAGAAAACCACGTTTTATGGAAATCCCGCATCGTGCAAAGTTATCTTGTTTTTCCTAAACTGCACGTTGTAACTCAAAAAGCTTTGGTGTTGCGTGTATGTCTAAGCATGTAGCCTCTAAAGAGAACGCACAGGAGAGTTTTCTCTCCAAAGAACATGTAAGAATACACCGTTATAAGGAAATACAGTGTTGCAGAGTAAAGACAAATACGTATGTATTGTAAACACTTTACGAGAAGAAATAACGCATCGTACAAAATTAGGTTGTATCTCCTAAACAAAATGTGGTAACTCGAAAGGATTTGGTGTGGCGTGTACTTGTAAACGTGTAGCCTCAAAAGAGAACCCACAGGAGAATTTTCTTTCGTCAAAATTTGTCAGAAAACCACGTTTTAAGGAAATCCCGCATCGTGCGAAATTATCTTGTTTTTCCTAAACAACACGTTGTAACTCGAAAAGCTTTGGTGTTGCCTGTATGTCTAAGTGTGTAGCCTCAAAAACTAATGCACAGGATAATTTTCTCTTGAAATAATATGTAAGAATACCACGTTATAAGGAAATACAATGTTGCAGATTAAAGACAAATACATACGTATTCGAAACACTTTACGAGAAGAATTAACGCATTGTACAAAATTAGCTTGTATCTCCTAAACAACACGTTGTAACTCGAAAAGATTTGGTGTGGCGTGTACGTCTAAATATGTAGCCTCAAAAGAGAACACACAGGAGAATTTTCTTTCATCAAAATTTGTCAGAAACCACGTTTTAAGGAAATCCCGCATCGTGCGAAATAATCTCCTTTTTCCTAAACAACACGTTGTAACTCGAAAATCTTTGGTGTTGCGTGTATGTCTAAGCATGTAGCCTCAAAAGAGAACACACAGGAGAGTTTTCCCTCGAAACAATATGTACGAATACCACGTTATAAGGAAATACAGGGTTGCAGAGTAAAGACAAATAAGTACGTATTGGAAACACTTTACGAGAAGAAATAACACATCGTACAAAATTGGCTTGTATCTCCTAAACAACACGTTGTAACTCGAAAGGATTTGGTGCGGCTCATACGTCTACACGTGTAGCCTCAAAAGAGAACGCACAGGAGAACTTTCTTTCGTCAAAATTTCTCAGGAAACCACATTTTAAGGAAATCCCGCATCGTGCAAAATTATCTTGTTTTTCCTAAACAACACGATGTGACTCGAAAAGCTTTGGTGTTGCATGTATGTCTAAGCGTGTAACCTCTAAAGAGAACACACAGGATAGTTTTCTCTCGAAAGAACATGTAAGAATACCATGTTATTAGGAAATATAGTGTTGAAGAGTAAAGACAAATACGTACGTATTGGAAACACTTTACGAGAAGAATTAATGCATCGTACAAAATTAGCTTGTATCTCCTAAACAACACGTGGTAACTCGAAAGCAATTCGTGTGGTGTGTACGTCTAAACATGTAGCCTCAAAAGAGAACCCACAGGAGAATTTTCTTTCATCAATATTTGTCAGAAACCACGTTTTAAGGAAATCTCGCATCGTGCGAAATTATCTTGTTTTTCCTAAACAACACGTTGTAACTCGAAAAGTTTTGGTGTTGCATGTATGTCTAAGCGTGTAGCCTCAAAGGAGAATGCACAGGAGAGTTTTCTCTCGAAAGAATATGTAAGAATACCACGTCATAAGGAAAAGAGTGTTGCAGAGTAAAGACAACTATGTATATATTGGAAACACTTTGAGAGAAGAAATACCGACTCGTACAAAATGACCTTGTATCTCCTAAACAACACGTTGTAACTCAAAAGGATTTGGTGTGGCTCGTACCTCTACACGTGTAGCCTCAAAAGAGAACCCACAGGAGAACTTTCTTTCGTCAAAATTTTTCAGAAAACCACGTTTTATGGAAATCTCTCATCGTGAGAAATTATCTTGTTTTTCCTAAACAACACGTTGTAACTCGAAAATCTTTGGCGTTGCGTGTATATCTAAGCGTGTAGCCTCAAAGGAAAACGCACAGGAGAGTTTTCCCTCGAAAGAATATGTCAGAATACCACATTATAAGGAAATACAGTGTTGCAGAGTAAAGACAAATAAGTACGTATTGGAAACACTTTACGAGAAGAAATAACACATCGTAAAAAATTTGTTTGTATCTCCTAAACAACACGTTTTAACTCGAAAAGATTTGGTGTGGCTTGTACGTCTAAACGTGTAGCCTCAAAAGAGAACCCACAGGAGATCTTTCTTTCGTCAAAATTTGTCAGAAAACCACGTTTTAAGGAAATCCCGCATCGTGCAAAATTATCTTGTTTTTCCTAAACAACAAGTTGTAACTCGAAAAGCTTTTGTGTTGCAAGTATGTCTAAGTGTGTAGCCTCTAATGAGAATGCTCAGGAGAGTTTTCTCTCGAAAGAACATGTAAGAATACAACGTTATAAGGAAATACAGTGTTGCATAGTAAAGACAAATACGTTCATATTGGAAACACTTTACGAGAAGAAATAATGCATCTTACAAAATTAGATAATATCTCCGAAACAACACGTGGTATTTCGAAAGGATTTGGTGTGCCGTGTACGTCTAAACGTGTAGCCTCAAAAGAGAACCCACAGGAGAATTTTCTTTCCTCAAAATTTATCAGGACACCACGTTTTAAGGAAATCCTACATTGTGCGAAATTATCTTGTTTTTCCTAAACAACACGTCGTAACTCGAAAAGCTTTGGTGTGGCGTGTATGTCTAAGCTTGTAGCCTCTAAAGAGAATGCACAGTAGAGATTTTTTCTTGAAAGAACATGTAAGAATACAACGTTATAAGGAAATACAGTGTTGCAGAGTAAAGACAAATACGTACATATTGGAAAAACTTTACGAGAAGAAATAACCCATCTTACAAAATTAGCTTGTATCTCCTAAACAACACGTGGTAACTCGAAAGGATATGGTGTGTTGTGTACGTCTAAACTTGTAGCCTCAAAAGAGAACCCACAGGAGACTTTTCTTTCGTCAAAATTTGTCAGAAAACCACGTTTTAAGGAAATCCCGCATCGTGCGAAATTATCTTGTTTTTCATAAACAATGCGTTGTAACTTGAAAAACTTTGGTGTTGCCTGTATGTATGAGTGTGTAGCCTCAAAAGGGAACGCACAGGATAGTTTTCTCTTGAAAGAATATGTAAAAACACCACGTTATAAAGAAATACAGTGTTGCAGAGTAAAGAAAAATACGTACATTTTGGAAACACTTTACGAGAAGAAATAACACATCGTACAAAATTAGCTTGTATCTCCTAAACAACACGTTGTAACTCGAAAATATTTGGTGTGGCTCGTACCTCTACACGTGTAGCCTCAAAAGAGAACCCACAGGAGAACTTTCTTTAGTCAAAATTTGTCAGAAAACCACGTTTTAAGGAAATCCCGCATCGTGCAAAATTATCTTGTTTTTCCTAAACAACACGTAGGAACTCGAAAAGCTTTGGTGTTGCGTGTATGTCTAAGCATGTAGCCTCTAAAGAGAATGCACAGTAGAGTTTTTTCTTGAAAGAACATGTAAGAATACAACGTTATAAGGAAATACAGTGTTGCAGAGTAAAGACAAATTCGTACTTATTGGAAACACTTTACGAGAAGAAATAACGCATCGTACAAAATTAGCTTGTATCTCCTAAACAACACGTTGTAACTCGAAAGGATTTGGTGTGGCCTGTACGTCTAAATGTGTAGCCTCAAAAGAGAACCCACAGGATAATTTTCTTTCGTCAAAATTTTTCAGAAAACCACGTTTTATGGAAATCCCGCATCTTGCGAAACTATCTTGTTTTTCCTAAACAACACATTGTAACTCGAAAATCTTTGGTTTGCGTGCATGTCTAAGCGTGCAGCCTCAAAAGAGAAGGCACAGGAGAGTTTTGTCTCGAAAGAATATGTAAGAATACCACGTTATAAGGAAATACAGTGTTGCAGAGTAAAGACAAATACGTACATATTGGAAACCCTTTACGCGAAGAAATAACACATCGTACAAAATTAGCTTGTATCTCCTAATCAACACGTTGTAACTCGAACTGATTTGGTGTGCTGTTTACATCTAAACGTGTAGCCTCAAAAGAGAACCCACAGGAGAATTTTGTTTTGTCAAAATTTGTCAGAAATCCACATTTTAAGGAAATCCCGCATCGTGCGAAATTATCTTGTTTTTCCTAAACAACACGTTGTAACTCGAAAAGCTTTGGTGTTGCCTGTATGTCTAAGTGTGTAGCCTCAAAAACTAACGCACAGGATAATTTTCTCTTGAAATAATATGTAAGAATACCACGTTATAAGGAAATACAATGTTGCAGATTAAAGACAAATACATACGTATTCGAAACACTTTACGAGAAGAATTAACGCATTGTACAAAATTAGCTTGTATCTCCTAAACAACACGTTGTAACTCGAAAAGATTTGGTGTGACGTGTACGTCTAAATATGTAGCCTCAAAAGAGAACACACAGGAGAATTTTCTTTCATCAAAATTTGTCAGAAACCACGTTTTAAGGAAATCCCGCATCGTGCGAAATAATCTCCTTTTTCCTAAACAACACGTTGTCACTCGAAAAGCTTTGGTGTTGCGTGTATGTCTAAGCATGTAGCCTCAAAGGAGAACACACAGGAGAGTTTTCCCTCGAAATAATATGTACGAATACCACGTTATAAGGATATACAGGGTTGCAGAGTAAAGACAAATAAGTACGTATTGGAAACACTTTACGAGAAGAAATAACACATCGTACAAAATTGGCTTGTATCTCCTAAACAACACGTTGTAACTCGAAAGGATTTGGTGCGCCTCATACGTCTACACGTGTAGCCTCAAAAGAGAACGCACAGGAGAACTTTCTTTCGTCAAAATTTCTCAGGAAACCACATTTTAAGGAAATCCCGCATCGTGCAAAATTTTCTTGTTTTTCCTAAACAACACGATGTGACTCGAAAAGCTTTGGTGTTGCATGTATGTCTAAGCGTGTAACCTCTAAAGAGAACACACAGGATAGTTTTCTCTCGAAAGAACATGTAAGAATACCATGTTATTAGGAAATATAGTGTTGAAGAGTAAAGACAAATACGTACGTATTGGAAACACTTTACGAGAAGAATTAATGCATCGTACAAAATTAGCTTGTATCTCCTAAACAACACGTGGTAACTCGAAAGCAATTCGTGTGGTGTGTACGTCTAAACATGTAGCCTCAAAAGAGAACCCACAGGAGAATTTTCTTTCATCAATATTTGTCAGAAACCACGTTTTAAGGAAATCTCGCATCGTGCGAAATTATCTTGTTTTTCCTAAACAACACGTTGTAACTCGAAAAGTTTTGGTGTTGCATGTATGTCTAAGCGTGTAGCCTCAAAGGAGAATGCACAGGAGAGTTTTCTCTCGAAAGAATATGTAAGAATACCACGTCATAAGGAAAAGAGTGTTGCAGAGTAAAGACAACTATGTATATATTGGAAACACTTTGAGAGAAGAAATACCGACTCGTACAAAATGACCTTGTATCTCCTAAACAACACGTTGTAACTCGAAAGGATTTGGTGTGGCTCGTACCTCTACACGTGTAGCCTCAAAAGAGAACCCACAGGAGAACTTTCTTTCGTCAAAATTTTTCAGAAAACCACGTTTTATGGAAATCTCTCATCGTGAGAAATTATCTTGTTTTTCCTAAACAACACGTTGTAACTCGAAAATCTTTGGCGTTGCGTGTATATCTAAGCGTGTAGCCTCAAAGGAAAACGCACAGGAGAGTTTTCCCTCGAAAGAATATGTCAGAATACCACATTATAAGGAAATACAGTGTTGCAGAGTAAAGACAAATAAGTACGTATTGGAAACACTTTAGGAGAAGAAATAACACATCGTAAAAAATTTGTTTGTATCTCCTAAACAACACGTTTTAACTCGAAAAGATTTGGTGTGGCTTGTACGTCTAAACGTGTAGCCTCAAAAGAGAACCCACAGGAGATCTTTCTTTCGTCAAAATTTGTCAGAAAACCACGTTTTAAGGAAATCCCGCATCGTGCAAAATTATCTTGTTTTTCCTAAACAACAAGTTGTAACTCGAAAAGCTTTCGTGTTGCAAGTATGTCTAAGTGTGTAGCCTCTAATGAGAATGCTCAGGAGAGTTTTCTCTCGAAAGAACATGTAAGAATACAACGTTATAAGGAAATACAGTGTTGCATAGTAAAGACAAATACGTTCATATTGGAAACACTTTACGAGAAGAAATAATGCATCTTACAAAATTAGATAATATCTCCGAAACAACACGTGGTATTTCGAAAGGATTTGGTGTGCCGTGTACGTCTAAACGTGTAGCCTCAAAAGAGAACCCACAGGAGAATTTTCTTTCCTCAAAATTTATCAGGACACCACGTTTTAAGGAAATCCTACATTGTGCGAAATTATCTTGTTTTTCCTAAACAACACGTCGTAACTCGAAAAGCTTTGGTGTGGCGTGTATGTCTAAGCTTGTAGCCTCTAAAGAGAATGCACAGTAGAGATTTTTTCTTGAAAGAACATGTAAGAATACAACGTTATAAGGAAATACAGTGTTGCAGAGTAAAGACAAATACGTACATATTGGAAAAACTTTACGAGAAGAAATAACCCATCTTACAAAATTAGCTTGTATCTCCTAAACAACACGTGGTAACTCGAAAGGATATGGTGTGTTGTGTACGTCTAAACTTGTAGCCTCAAAAGAGAACCCACAGGAGACTTTTCTTTCGTCAAAATTTGTCAGAAAACCACGTTTTAAGGAAATCCCGCATCGTGCGAAATTATCTTGTTTTTCATAAACAATGCGTTGTAACTCGAAAAACTTTGGTGTTGCCTGTATGTATGAGTGTGTAGCCTCAAAAGGGAACGCACAGGATAGTTTTCTCTTGAAAGAATATGTAAAAACACCACGTTATAAAGAAATACAGTGTTGCAGAGTAAAGAAAAATACGTACATTTTGGAAACACTTTACGAGAAGAAATAACACATCGTACAAAATTAGCTTGTATCTCCTAAACAACACGTTGTAACTCGAAAATATTTGGTGTGGCTCGTACCTCTACACGTGTAGCCTCAAAAGAGAACCCACAGGAGAACTTTCTTTAGTCAAAATTTGTCAGAAAACCACGTTTTAAGGAAATCCCGCATCGTGCAAAATTATCTTGTTTTTCCTAAACAACACGTAGGAACTCGAAAAGCTTTGGTGTTGCGTGTATGTCTAAGCATGTAGCCTCTAAAGAGAATGCACAGTAGAGTTTTTTCTTGAAAGAACATGTAAGAATACAACGTTATAAGGAAATACAGTGTTGCAGAGTAAAGACAAATTCGTACTTATTGGAAACACTTTACGAGAAGAAATAACGCATCGTACAAAATTAGCTTGTATCTCCTAAACAACACGTTGTAACTCGAAAGGATTTGGTGTGGCCTGTACGTCTAAATGTGTAGCCTCAAAAGAGAACCCACAGGATAATTTTCTTTCGTCAAAATTTTTCAGAAAACCACGTTTTATGGAAATCCCGCATCTTGCGAAACTATCTTGTTTTTCCTAAACAACACATTGTAACTCGAAAATCTTTGGTTTGCGTGCATGTCTAAGCGTGCAGCCTCAAAAGAGAAGGCACAGGAGAGTTTTGTCTCGAAAGAATATGTAAGAATACCACGTTATAAGGAAATACAGTGTTGCAGAGTAAAGACAAATACGTACATATTGGAAACCCTTTACGCGAAGAAATAACACATCGTACAAAATTAGCTTGTATCTCCTAATCAACACGTTGTAACTCGAACTGATTTGGTGTGCTGTTTACATCTAAACGTGTAGCCTCAAAAGAGAACCCACAGGAGAATTTTGTTTTGTCAAAATTTGTCAGAAATCCACATTTTAAGGAAATCCCGCATCGTGCGAAATTATCTTGTTTTTCCTAAACAACACGTTGTAACTCGAAAAGCTTTGGTGTTGCCTGTATGTCTAAGTGTGTAGCCTCAAAAACTAACGCACAGGATAATTTTCTCTTGAAATAATATGTAAGAATACCACGTTATAAGGAAATACAATGTTGCAGATTAAAGACAAATACATACGTATTCGAAACACTTTACGAGAAGAATTAACGCATTGTACAAAATTAGCTTGTATCTCCTAAACAACACGTTGTAACTCGAAAAGATTTGGTGTGACGTGTACGTCTAAATATGTAGCCTCAAAAGAGAACACACAGGAGAATTTTCTTTCATCAAAATTTGTCAGAAACCACGTTTTAAGGAAATCCCGCATCGTGCGAAATAATCTCCTTTTTCCTAAACAACACGTTGTCACTCGAAAAGCTTTGGTGTTGCGTGTATGTCTAAGCATGTAGCCTCAAAGGAGAACACACAGGAGAGTTTTCCCTCGAAATAATATGTACGAATACCACGTTATAAGGAAATACAGGGTTGCAGAGTAAAGACAAATAAGTACGTATTGGAAACACTTTACGAGAAGAAATAACACATCGTACAAAATTGGCTTGTATCTCCTAAACAACACGTTGTAACTCGAAAGGATTTGGTGCGCCTCATACGTCTACACGTGTAGCCTCAAAAGAGAACGCACAGGAGAACTTTCTTTCGTCAAAATTTCTCAGGAAACCACATTTTAAGGAAATCCCGCATCGTGCAAAATTTTCTTGTTTTTCCTAAACAACACGATGTGACTCGAAAAGCTTTGGTGTTGCATGTATGTCTAAGCGTGTAACCTCTAAAGAGAACACACAGGATAGTTTTCTCTCGAAAGAACATGTAAGAATACCATGTTATTAGGAAATATAGTGTTGAAGAGTAAAGACAAATACGTACGTATTGGAAACACTTTACGAGAAGAATTAATGCATCGTACAAAATTAGCTTGTATCTCCTAAACAACACGTGGTAACTCGAAAGCAATTCGTGTGGTGTGTACGTCTAAACATGTAGCCTCAAAAGAGAACCCACAGGAGAATTTTCTTTCATCAATATTTGTCAGAAACCACGTTTTAAGGAAATCTCGCATCGTGCGAAATTATCTTGTTTTTCCTAAACAACACGTTGTAACTCGAAAAGTTTTGGTGTTGCATGTATGTCTAAGCGTGTAGCCTCAAAGGAGAATGCACAGGAGAGTTTTCTCTCGAAAGAATATGTAAGAATACCACGTCATAAGGAAAAGAGTGTTGCAGAGTAAAGACAACTATGTATATATTGGAAACACTTTGAGAGAAGAAATACCGACTCGTACAAAATGACCTTGTATCTCCTAAACAACACGTTGTAACTCGAAAGGATTTGGTGTGGCTCGTACCTCTACACGTGTAGCCTCAAAAGAGAACCCACAGGAGAACTTTCTTTCGTCAAAATTTTTCAGAAAACCACGTTTTATGGAAATCTCTCATCGTGAGAAATTATCTTGTTTTTCCTAAACAACACGTTGTAACTCGAAAATCTTTGGCGTTGCGTGTATATCTAAGCGTGTAGCCTCAAAGGAAAACGCACAGGAGAGTTTTCCCTCGAAAGAATATGTCAGAATACCACATTATAAGGAAATACAGTGTTGCAGAGTAAAGACAAATAAGTACGTATTGGAAACACTTTAGGAGAAGAAATAACACATCGTAAAAAATTTGTTTGTATCTCCTAAACAACACGTTTTAACTCGAAAAGATTTGGTGTGGCTTGTACGTCTAAACGTGTAGCCTCAAAAGAGAACCCACAGGAGATCTTTCTTTCGTCAAAATTTGTCAGAAAACCACGTTTTAAGGAAATCCCGCATCGTGCAAAATTATCTTGTTTTTCCTAAACAACAAGTTGTAACTCGAAAAGCTTTCGTGTTGCAAGTATGTCTAAGTGTGTAGCCTCTAATGAGAATGCTCAGGAGAGTTTTCTCTCGAAAGAACATGTAAGAATACAACGTTATAAGGAAATACAGTGTTGCATAGTAAAGACAAATACGTTCATATTGGAAACACTTTACGAGAAGAAATAATGCATCTTACAAAATTAGATAATATCTCCGAAACAACACGTGGTATTTCGAAAGGATTTGGTGTGCCGTGTACGTCTAAACGTGTAGCCTCAAAAGAGAACCCACAGGAGAATTTTCTTTCCTCAAAATTTATCAGGACACCACGTTTTAAGGAAATCCTACATTGTGCGAAATTATCTTGTTTTTCCTAAACAACACGTCGTAACTCGAAAAGCTTTGGTGTGGCGTGTATGTCTAAGCTTGTAGCCTCTAAAGAGAATGCACAGTAGAGATTTTTTCTTGAAAGAACATGTAAGAATACAACGTTATAAGGAAATACAGTGTTGCAGAGTAAAGACAAATACGTACATATTGGAAAAACTTTACGAGAAGAAATAACCCATCTTACAAAATTAGCTTGTATCTCCTAAACAACACGTGGTAACTCGAAAGGATATGGTGTGTTGTGTACGTCTAAACTTGTAGCCTCAAAAGAGAACCCACAGGAGACTTTTCTTTCGTCAAAATTTGTCAGAAAACCACGTTTTAAGGAAATCCCGCATCGTGCGAAATTATCTTGTTTTTCATAAACAATGCGTTGTAACTCGAAAAACTTTGGTGTTGCCTGTATGTATGAGTGTGTAGCCTCAAAAGGGAACGCACAGGATAGTTTTCTCTTGAAAGAATATGTAAAAACACCACGTTATAAAGAAATACAGTGTTGCAGAGTAAAGAAAAATACGTACATTTTGGAAACACTTTACGAGAAGAAATAACACATCGTACAAAATTAGCTTGTATCTCCTAAACAACACGTTGTAACTCGAAAATATTTGGTGTGGCTCGTACCTCTACACGTGTAGCCTCAAAAGAGAACCCACAGGAGAACTTTCTTTAGTCAAAATTTGTCAGAAAACCACGTTTTAAGGAAATCCCGCATCGTGCAAAATTATCTTGTTTTTCCTAAACAACACGTAGTAACTCGAAAAGCTTTGGTGTTGCGTGTATGTCTAAGCATGTAGCCTCTAAAGAGAATGCACAGTAGAGTTTTTTCTTGAAAGAACATGTAAGAATACAACGTTATAAGGAAATACAGTGTTGCAGAGTAAAGACAAATTCGTACTTATTGGAAACACTTTACGAGAAGAAATAACGCATCGTACAAAATTAGCTTGTATCTCCTAAACAACACGTTGTAACTCGAAAGGATTTGGTGTGGCCTGTACGTCTAAATGTGTAGCCTCAAAAGAGAACCCACAGGATAATTTTCTTTCGTCAAAATTTTTCAGAAAACCACGTTTTATGGAAATCCCGCATCTTGCGAAACTATCTTGTTTTTCCTAAACAACACATTGTAACTCGAAAATCTTTGGTTTGCGTGCATGTCTAAGCGTGCAGCCTCAAAAGAGAAGGCACAGGAGAGTTTTGTCTCGAAAGAATATGTAAGAATACCACGTTATAAGGAAATACAGTGTTGCAGAGTAAAGACAAATACGTACATATTGGAAACCCTTTACGCGAAGAAATAACACATCGTACAAAATTAGCTTGTATCTCCTAATCAACACGTTGTAACTCGAACTGATTTGGTGTGCTGTTTACATCTAAACGTGTAGCCTCAAAAGAGAACCCACAGGAGAATTTTGTTTTGTCAAAATTTGTCAGAAATCCACATTTTAAGGAAATCCCGCATCGTGCGAAATTATCTTGTTTTTCCTAAACAACACGTTGTAACTCGAAAAGCTTTGGTGTTGCCTGTATGTCTAAGTGTGTAGCCTCAAAAACTAACGCACAGGATAATTTTCTCTTGAAATAATATGTAAGAATACCACGTTATAAGGAAATACAATGTTGCAGATTAAAGACAAATACATACGTATTCGAAACACTTTACGAGAAGAATTAACGCATTGTACAAAATTAGCTTGTATCTCCTAAACAACACGTTGTAACTCGAAAAGATTTGGTGTGACGTGTACGTCTAAATATGTAGCCTCAAAAGAGAACACACAGGAGAATTTTCTTTCATCAAAATTTGTCAGAAACCACGTTTTAAGGAAATCCCGCATCGTGCGAAATAATCTCCTTTTTCCTAAACAACACGTTGTCACTCGAAAAGCTTTGGTGTTGCGTGTATGTCTAAGCATGTAGCCTCAAAGGAGAACACACAGGAGAGTTTTCCCTCGAAATAATATGTACGAATACCACGTTATAAGGAAATACAGGGTTGCAGAGTAAAGACAAATAAGTACGTATTGGAAACACTTTACGAGAAGAAATAACACATCGTACAAAATTGGCTTGTATCTCCTAAACAACACGTTGTAACTCGAAAGGATTTGGTGCGGCTCATACGTCTACACGTGTAGCCTCAAAAGAGAACGCACAGGAGAACTTTCTTTCGTCAAAATTTCTCAGGAAACCACATTTTAAGGAAATCCCGCATCGTGCAAAATTTTCTTGTTTTTCCTAAACAACACGATGTGACTCGAAAAGCTTTGGTGTTGCATGTATGTCTAAGCGTGTAACCTCTAAAGAGAACACACAGGATAGTTTTCTCTCGAAAGAACATGTAAGAATACCATGTTATTAGGAAATATAGTGTTGAAGAGTAAAGACAAATACGTACGTATTGGAAACACTTTACGAGAAGAATTAATGCATCGTACAAAATTAGCTTGTATCTCCTAAACAACACGTGGTAACTCGAAAGCAATTCGTGTGGTGTGTACGTCTAAACATGTAGCCTCAAAAGAGAACCCACAGGAGAATTTTCTTTCATCAATATTTGTCAGAAACCACGTTTTAAGGAAATCTCGCATCGTGCGAAATTATCTTGTTTTTCCTAAACAACACGTTGTAACTCGAAAAGTTTTGGTGTTGCATGTATGTCTAAGCGTGTAGCCTCAAAGGAGAATGCACAGGAGAGTTTTCTCTCGAAAGAATATGTAAGAATACCACGTCATAAGGAAAAGAGTGTTGCAGAGTAAAGACAACTATGTATATATTGGAAACACTTTGAGAGAAGAAATACCGACTCGTACAAAATGACCTTGTATCTCCTAAACAACACGTTGTAACTCGAAAGGATTTGGTGTGGCTCGTACCTCTACACGTGTAGCCTCAAAAGAGAACCCACAGGAGAACTTTCTTTCGTCAAAATTTTTCAGAAAACCACGTTTTATGGAAATCTCTCATCGTGAGAAATTATCTTGTTTTTCCTAAACAACACGTTGTAACTCGAAAATCTTTGGCGTTGCGTGTATATCTAAGCGTGTAGCCTCAAAGGAAAACGCACAGGAGAGTTTTCCCTCGAAAGAATATGTCAGAATACCACATTATAAGGAAATACAGTGTTGCAGAGTAAAGACAAATAAGTACGTATTGGAAACACTTTACGAGAAGAAATAACACATCGTAAAAAATTTGTTTGTATCTCCTAAACAACACGTTTTAACTCGAAAAGATTTGGTGTGGCTTGTACGTCTAAACGTGTAGCCTCAAAAGAGAACCCACAGGAGATCTTTCTTTCGTCAAAATTTGTCAGAAAACCACGTTTTAAGGAAATCCCGCATCGTGCAAAATTATCTTGTTTTTCCTAAACAACAAGTTGTAACTCGAAAAGCTTTCGTGTTGCAAGTATGTCTAAGTGTGTAGCCTCTAATGAGAATGCTCAGGAGAGTTTTCTCTCGAAAGTACATGTAAGAATACAACGTTATAAGGAAATACAGTGTTGCATAGTAAAGACAAATACGTTCATATTGGAAACACTTTACGAGAAGAAATAATGCATCTTACAAAATTAGATAATATCTCCGAAACAACACGTGGTATTTCGAAAGGATTTGGTGTGCCGTGCACGTCTAAACGTGTAGCCTCAAAAGAGAACCCACAGGAGAATTTTCTTTCCTCAAAATTTATCAGGACACCACGTTTTAAGGAAATCCTACATTGTGCGAAATTATCTTGTTTTTCCTAAACAACACGTCGTAACTCGAAAAGCTTTGGTGTGGCGTGTATGTCTAAGCTTGTAGCCTCTAAAGAGAATGCACAGTAGAGATTTTTTCTTGAAAGAACATGTAAGAATACAACGTTATAAGGAAATACAGTGTTGCAGAGTAAAGACAAATACGTACATATTGGAAAAACTTTACGAGAAGAAATAACCCATCTTACAAAATTAGCTTGTATCTCCTAAACAACACGTGGTAACTCGAAAGGATATGGTGTGTTGTGTACGTCTAAACTTGTAGCCTCAAAAGAGAACCCACAGGAGACTTTTCTTTCGTCAAAATTTGTCAGAAAACCACGTTTTAAGGAAATCCCGCATCGTGCGAAATTATCTTGTTTTTCATAAACAATGCGTTGTAACTCGAAAAACTTTGGTGTTGCCTGTATGTATGAGTGTGTAGCCTCAAAAGGGAACGCACAGGATAGTTTTCTCTTGAAAGAATATGTAAAAACACCACGTTATAAAGAAATACAGTGTTGCAGAGTAAAGAAAAATACGTACATTTTGGAAACACTTTACGAGAAGAAATAACACATCGTACAAAATTAGCTTGTATCTCCTAAACAACACGTTGTAACTCGAAAATATTTGGTGTGGCTCGTACCTCTACACGTGTAGCCTCAAAAGAGAACCCACAGGAGAACTTTCTTTAGTCAAAATTTGTCAGAAAACCACGTTTTAAGGAAATCCCGCATCGTGCAAAATTATCTTGTTTTTCCTAAACAACACGTAGTAACTCGAAAAGCTTTGGTGTTGCGTGTATGTCTAAGCATGTAGCCTCTAAAGAGAATGCACAGTAGAGTTTTTTCTTGAAAGAACATGTAAGAATACAACGTTATAAGGAAATACAGTGTTGCAGAGTAAAGACAAATTCGTACTTATTGGAAACACTTTACGAGAAGAAATAACGCATCGTACAAAATTAGCTTGTATCTCCTAATCAACACGTTGTAACTCGAACTGATTTGGTGTGCTGTTTACATCTAAACGTGTAGCCTCAAAAGAGAACCCACAGGAGAATTTTGTTTTGTCAAAATTTGTCAGAAAACCACATTTTAAGGAAATCCCGCATCGTGAGAAATTACCTTGTTTTTCCTAAACAACACGTTGTATCTCAAAAAGCTTTGGTGTTGCGTGTATGTCTAAGCGTGTAGCCTCAAAAGAGAACGCAGAGGAGAGTTTTCTCTCGAAAGAATATGTAAGAATACCACGTTATAAGTAAATACAGTGTTGCCGAGTAAAGATAAATAGGTACGTATTGTAAATACTTTATGAGAAGAATTAATGCATGGTACAAAATTAGCTTGTATCTCCTAAACAACACCTTGTAACTCGAAAGGATTTGGGGTGGCATGTACGTCTAATCGTTTAGCCTCTTAAGAGAACCCATAGGAGAATTTTCTTTTGTCAAAACTTGTCAGAAAACCACGTTTTAAGGAAATCCCGCATCGTGCGAAATTATCTTGCTTTTCCTTAACAACACGTTGTAACTCGAAAAGCTTTGTACTTGCGTGTATGTCTAAGCATGTAGCCTCAAAAGAAAAGGCACAAGAGAGTTTTCTCTCGAAAAAATGTGAAAGAATACCACGTTATAAGGAAATACAGTGTTGCAGAGTAAAGACAAATAAGTACGAATTGGAAAAACTTTACGAGAAAAAATAAAGCTTCCTACAAAATTAGCTTGTATCTCCTAAACAACACGTTGTAACTTGAAAAGATTTGGTGTGGCGTGTACGTCTAAACGTGTAGCCTCAAAAGAGAACCCACAGGAGAATTTTCTTTAGTCTAAATTTGTCAGAAAACCACGTTTTAAGGAAATCCCGCATCTTGCGAAATTATCTTGTTTTTCCAAAACAACAGGTTTTAACTCGAAAAGCTTTGGTTTTGCGTGTATGTCTAAGCATGTAGCCTCAAAAGAGAACGCACAGGAGAGTTTTCTCTCGAAAGAATATACAAGAATACCACGTTATAAGGAAATACAGTGTTGTAGAGTAAAGACAAATACAGACGTATTGGAAACACTTTAAGAGAAGAAATAAAGCATTGTACAAAATTAGTTTGTATCTCCTAAACAACACGTTGTAACTAGAAAAGATTTGGTGTGGCATGTACGTCTAAACGTGTAGCCTCAAAAGAGAACCCACTGGATTTTTTTATTTCATCAAAATTTTTCAGAAAACCACGTTTTAAGGAAATCCCGCATCATGCGAAATTATCTTGTTTTTCCTAAACAACATATTGTAACTCGAAAAGCTTTGGTGTTGCGTGTATGTCTAAGCGTGTGTCCTCAAAAGAGAACGCACAGGAGAGTTTTCTCTCGAAAGAACATGTAAGAATACAACGTTATAAGGAAATACAGTGTTGCTGAGTAAAGACAAATACGTACGTATTGGAAACACTTTACGAGAAGAAATAACACATCGTACAAAATTAGCTTGTATCTTCTAAACAACACATGATAACTCGAAAGGATTTGGTGTGGCGTGCACGTCTAAAGGTATAGCCTCAAAAGAGAACCCACAGGAGAATTTTCTTTCGTCAAAATTTGTCAGAACACCACGTTTTAAGGAAATCCCGCATCATGCGATATTATCTTGTTTTTCATAAACAACACGTTGTAACTCGAAAAGCTTTGGTGTTGCCTGTATGTCTAAGTGTGTAGCCTCAAAAGGGAACGCACAGGATAGTTTTCTCTTGAAAGAATATGTAGAAATACGACGTTATAAGGATATACAGTGTTGCAGAGTAAAGACAAATACGTACATATTGGAAAAACTTTACGAGAAGAAATAACGCATCATATAAAATTAGTTTGTATGTCCTAAACAACATGTGGTAACTCGAAAGTTTTGGTGTGGTGTGTACGTCTAAACGTGTAGCCTCAAAAGAGAACACCAAGGAGAATTTTCTTTCGTCAAAATTTGTCAGAAAACCACGTTTTAAGGAAATCTCGCATCATGCGAAATTATCTTGTTTTTCATAAACAACACGTTGTACCTCGAAAAGCTTTGGTGTTGTCTGTATGTCTTAGTGTGTAGCCTCAAAAGGGAACGCACAGGATAGTTTTCCCTCGAAAGAATATGTAAGAATACCACGTTATAAGGGAATACATTGTTGCAGAGTAAAGACAAATACTTACATATTGGAAACACTTTATGAGAAGAATTAACGCATCGTACAAAATTAGCTTGAATCTCCTAAACAACACGTTGTTACTCAAAAAGATTTGGTGTGGCGTGTACGTCTAAACGTGTAGCCTCAAAAGAGAACCCACAGAAGAATTTTCTTTCGTCAACATTTTTCAGAAAACCATGTTTTAAGGAAATCCCGCACCGTGCGAAATCATCTTCTATTTTCTAAAAAAACATGTTGTAACTCGAAAAGCTTTGGTGTTGCGTGTATATCTAAGCGTGGAGCCTCAAAAGAGAAGGCACAGGAGAGTTTTCTCTAGAAAGAATATGTAAGAATACCACATTATAAGGAAATACAATTTTGCAGAGTAAAGACAAATAAGTACATATTGGAAACACTTTAACAGAAGAAATAACGCATCATAAAAAATTAGCTTGTATCTCCTAAACAACACGTTGTAACTCGAAAAGATTTGGTGTGACATGTACGTCTAAATGTGTATCCTCAAGAGATAACCCACAGGAGAATTTTCTTTCATCAAAATTTGTCAGAAACCACGTTTTAAGGAAATCTCGCAACGTGCGAAATTATCTAGTTTTTCCTAAACAACACATTGTAACTCGAAAAGCTCTGGTGTTCGGTGTATGTCTAAGCGTGTAGCCTCAAAAGAGAACACAAAGGAGAGTTTTCTCTTGAAAGAATATGTAAGAATACCACGTTATAAGGAAATACAATGTGGCAGATTAAAGACAAACATGTACGTATTGGAAACACTTTACCAGAAGAATTAACGCATAGTAAAATATTAGCTTGTATCTCCTAAAGAACAAGTTGTAACTCAAAAAGATTTGGTGTGGCCTGTACGTCTAAACATGTAGCCTCAAAAGAGAACCCAGAGGAGAATTTTCTTTCGTCAAATTTTTTCAGAAAACCAAGTTTTAAGTAAATCCCGCATGTTGCGAAATCATCTTCTTTTTCCTAAACAACATGTTGTAACTCAAAAAGCTTTAGTGTTGCGTGTATGTCTAAGGGTGGAGCCTCAAAAGAGAAGGCACAGGAGAGTTTTCTCTTGAATGAAAATGTCAGAATAACACGTTATTAGGAAATACAATTTTGCAGAGTAAAGACAAATAAGTACATATTGGAAACAGTTTACGAGAAGAAATAATGCATCATACAAAATTAGCTTGTATCTCCTAAACAACACGTTGTAATTCGAAAAGATTTGGTGTGACGTGTATGTCTAAACGTGAAGCCTCAAAAGAGAACCCACAGGAGAATTTTCTTTCGTCAAAATTTGTCAAAAACCACGTTTTAAGGAAATCTCGCATCGTGCGAAATTATCTTGTTTTTCCTAAACAACACGTTGTAACTCGAAAAGCTTTGGTGTTGCGTGTATGTCTAAGCTTGTAGCCTCAAAAGAGAACGCACAGGAGAGTTTTATCTCGAAAGAATATGTAAGAATACCACGTTATAAGAAAATACAGTGTTGCAGAGTAAAGACAAATACACATGTATTGGAAACACTTTACGAGAAGAAATAACGCATCGTACAAAATTAGCTTGTATCTCCTAAACAACACGTTTAACTCGAAAAGATTTGGTGTCGCTTGTACGTCTAAACGTGTAGCCTCAAAAGAGAACCAACAGGAGAACTTTCTTTCGTCAAAATTTGTCAGAAAACCACGTTTTAAGGAAATCCCACATCGTGCAAAATTATCTTGTTTTTCCTAATTAACACGTTGTAACTCGAAAAGCTTTGGTGTTGCGTGTATGTCTAAGCGTTTAGCCTCTAAAGAGAACGCACTGGAGAGTTTTCTCTTGAAAGAACATGTAAGAATACAACGTTATAAGGATATACATTGTTGCAGAGTAAAGACAAATACGTACATATTGGAAACACTTTACGAGAAGAAATAACGCATCGTACAAAATTAGCTTGTATCTCCTAAACAACACGTGGTAACTCGAAAGGATTTTGTGTGGCGTGTACATCTAAACGTGTAGCCTCAAAAGAAAATCTACAGGAGAATTTTCTTTCGTCAAGATTTTTCAGAAAACCACGTTTTAAGGAAATCCCGCATTGTGCGAAATCATCTTCTTTTTCCTAAACAACGTGTTGTTACTTGAAAAGCTTTCGTGTTGCGTGTACGTGTAAGCGTGGAGCCTCAAAAGGGAAAGTACAGGAGAGTTTTCTCTCGAAAGAATATATATGAATACAATGTTTTAAGGAAATACAGTGTTGCAGAGTAAAGACATATAAGTACGTATTGGAAACATTTTATGAGAAGAAATAACGCATTGTACAAAATTACACTGTATCTCCTAAACAACACGTTGTAACTCAAAAAGATTTGGTGTGGCGTTTACAACTAAACATGTAGCCTCAAAAGAGAACCCACAGGAGAATTTTATTTCCTCAAAATTTTTCAGAAAACCATGTTTTAAGGAAATTCCGCATCGTGCGAAATTATCTTGTTTTTCCTAAAAAACAAGTTGTAACTCGAAATCTTTGTGTTGCGTGTATGTCTAAGCATGTAGCCTCAAAAGAGAAGCAACAGGAGACTTTTCTCTCGAAAGAATATGTATGAATATCACGTTATAATGAAATACAGTGTTGCAGAGTAAAGACAAATACGTACTTATTGGAAACACTTTACGAGAAGAAATAACGCATCGTACAAAATTAGCTTGTATCTCCTAAACAACAAGTTGTAACTCGAAAAGATTTGGTTTGGCGTGTACGTCTAAACGTGTAGCCTCAAAAGAGAACCCACAGGAGAATTTTCTTTCGTCAAAATTTGTCAGAAAACCACGTTTTAAGGAAATCCCACATCGTGCGAAATTATCTTGTTTTTCCTGAACAACACGTTGTAACTCAAAAAGCTTTGGTGTTGCGTTTATGTCTAAGCATGTAGCCTCAAAAGAGAAGGCACAGGAGAGTTTTCTCTCGAAAGAATATGTAAGAATACCACGTTATAAGGAAATACAGTGTTGCAGAGTAAAGACAAATACGTACATATTGGAAACCCTTTACCCGAAGAAATAACACATCGTACAAAATTAGCTTGTATCTCCTAATCAACACGTTGTAACTCGAACTGATTTGGTGTGCTGTTTACATCTAAACGTGTAGCCTCAAAAGAGAACCCACAGGAGAATTTTGTTTTGTCAAAATTTGTCAGAAAACCACATTTTAAGGAAATCCCGCATCGTGCGAAATTACCTTGTTTTTCCTAAACAACACGTTGTATCTCAAAAAGCTTTGGTGTTGCGTGTATGTCTAAGCGTGTAGCCTCAAAAGAGAACGCAGAGGAGAGTTTTCTCTCGAAAGAATATGTAAGAATACCACGTTATAAGTAAATACAGTGTTGCCGAGTAAAGATAAATAGGTACGTATTGTAAATACTTTATGAGAAGAATTAATGCATGGTACAAAATTAGCTTGTATCTCCTAAACAACACCTTGTAACTCGAAAGGATTTGGGGTGGCATGTACGTCTAATCGTTTAGCCTCTTAAGAGAACCCATAGGAGAATTTTCTTTTGTCAAAACTTGTCAGAAAACCACGTTTTAAGGAAATCCCGCATCGTGCGAAATTATCTTGCTTTTCCTAAACAACACGTTGTAACTCGAAAAGCTTTGTACTTGCGTGTATGTCTAAGCATGTAGCCTCAAAAGAAAAGGCACAAGAGAGTTTTCTCTCGAAAAAATGTGAAAGAATACCACGTTATAAGGAAATACAGTGTTGCAGAGTAAAGACAAATAAGTACGAATTGGAAAAACTTTACGAGAAAAAATAAAGCTTCCTACAAAATTAGCTTGTATCTCCTAAACAACACGTTGTAACTTGAAAAGATTTGGTGTGGCGTGTACGTCTAAACGTGTAGCCTCAAAAGAGAACCCACAGGAGAATTTTCTTTAGTCTAAATTTGTCAGAAAACCACGTTTTAAGGAAATCCCGCATCTTGCGAAATTATCTTGTTTTTCCAAAACAACAGGTTTTAACTCGAAAAGCTTTGGTTTTGCGTGTATGTCTAAGCATGTAGCCTCAAAAGAGAACGCACAGGAGAGTTTTCTCTCGAAAGAATATACAAGAATACCACGTTATAAGGAAATACAGTGTTGTAGAGTAAAGACAAATACAGACGTATTGGAAACACTTTAAGAGAAGAAATAAAGCATTGTACAAAATTAGTTTGTATCTCCTAAACAACACGTTGTAACTAGAAAAGATTTGGTGTGGCATGTACGTCTAAACGTGTAGCCTCAAAAGAGAACCCACTGGATTTTTTTATTTCATCAAAATTTTTCAGAAAACCACGTTTTAAGGAAATCCCGCATCATGCGAAATTATCTTGTTTTTCCTAAACAACACATTGTAACTCGAAAAGCTTTGGTGTTGCGTGTATGTCTAAGCGTGTGTCCTCAAAAGAGAACGCACAGGAGAGTTTTCTCTCGAAAGAACATGTAAGAATACAACGTTATAAGGAAATACAGTGTTGCTGAGTAAAGACAAATACGTACGTATTGGAAACACTTTACGAGAAGAAATAACACATCGTACAAAATTAGCTTGTATCTTCTAAACAACACATGATAACTCGAAAGGATTTGGTGTGGCGTGCACGTCTAAAGGTATAGCCTCAAAAGAGAACCCACAGGAGAATTTTCTTTCGTCAAAATTTGTCAGAACACCACGTTTTAAGGAAATCCCGCATCATGCGATATTATCTTGTTTTTCATAAACAACACGTTGTAACTCGAAAAGCTTTGGTGTTGCCTGTATGTCTAAGTGTGTAGCCTCAAAAGGGAACGCACAGGATAGTTTTCTCTTGAAAGAATATGTAGAAATACGACGTTATAAGGATATACAGTGTTGCAGAGTAAAGACAAATACGTACATATTGGAAAAACTTTACGAGAAGAAATAACGCATCATATAAAATTAGTTTGTATGTCCTAAACAACATGTGGTAACTCGAAAGTTTTGGTGTGGTGTGTACGTCTAAACGTGTAGCCTCAAAAGAGAACACCAAGGAGAATTTTCTTTCGTCAAAATTTGTCAGAAAACCACGTTTTAAGGAAATCTCGCATCATGCGAAATTATCTTGTTTTTCATAAACAACACGTTGTACCTCGAAAAGCTTTGGTGTTGTCTGTATGTCTTAGTGTGTAGCCTCAAAAGGGAACGCACAGGATAGTTTTCCCTCGAAAGAATATGTAAGAATACCACGTTATAAGGGAATACATTGTTGCAGAGTAAAGACAAATACTTACATATTGGAAACACTTTATGAGAAGAATTAACGCATCGTACAAAATTAGCTTGAATCTCCTAAACAACACGTTGTTACTCGAAAAGATTTGGTGTGGCGTGTACGTCTAAACGTGTAGCCTCAAAAGAGAACCCACAGAAGAATTTTCTTTCGTCAACATTTTTCAGAAAACCATGTTTTAAGGAAATCCCGCACCGTGCGAAATCATCTTCTATTTTCTAAAAAACATGTTGTAACTCGAAAAGCTTTGGTGTTGCGTGTATATCTAAGCGTGGAGCCTCAAAAGAGAAGGCACAGGAGAGTTTTCTCTAGAAAGAATATGTAAGAATACCACATTATAAGGAAATACAATTTTGCAGAGTAAAGACAAATAAGTACATATTGGAAACACTTTAGCAGAAGAAATAACGCATCATAAAAAATTAGCTTGTATCTCCTAAACAACACGTTGTAACTCGAAAAGATTTGGTGTGACATGTACGTCTAAATGTGTATCCTCAAGAGATAACCCACAGGAGAATTTTCTTTCATCAAAATTTGTCAGAAACCACGTTTTAAGGAAATCTCGCAACGTGCGAAATTATCTAGTTTTTCCTAAACAACACATTGTAACTCGAAAAGCTCTGGTGTTCGGTGTATGTCTAAGCGTGTAGCCTCAAAAGAGAACACAAAGGAGAGTTTTCTCTTGAAAGAATATGTAAGAATACCAAGTTATAAGGAAATACAATGTGGCAGATTAAAGACAAACATGTACGTATTGGAAACACTTTACCAGAAGAATTAACGCATAGTAAAATATTAGCTTGTATCTCCTAAAGAACAAGTTGTAACTCAAAAAGATTTGGTGTGGCCTGTACGTCTAAACATGTAGCCTCAAAAGAGAACCCAGAGGAGAATTTTCTTTCGTCAAATTTTTTCAGAAAACCAAGTTTTAAGTAAATCCCGCATGTTGCGAAATCATCTTCTTTTTCCTAAACAACATGTTGTAACTCAAAAAGCTTTAGTGTTGCGTGTATGTCTAAGGGTGGAGCCTCAAAAGAGAAGGCACAGGAGAGTTTTCTCTTGAATGAAAATGTCAGAATACCACGTTATTAGGAAATACAATTTTGCAGAGTAAAGACAAATAAGTACATATTGGAAACAGTTTACGAGAAGAAATAATGCATCATACAAAATTAGCTTGTATCTCCTAAACAACACGTTGTAACTCGAAAAGATTTGGTGTGACGTGTATGTCTAAACGTGAAGCCTCAAAAGAGAACCCACAGGAGAATTTTCTTTCGTCAAAATTTGTCAAAAACCACGTTTTAAGGAAATCTCGCATCGTGCGAAATTATCTTGTTTTTCCTAAACAACACGTTGTAACTCGAAAAGCTTTGGTGTTGCGTGTATGTCTAAGCTTGTAGCCTCAAAAGAGAACGCACAGGAGAGTTTTATCTCGAAAGAATATGTAAGAATACCACGTTATAAGAAAATACAGTGTTGCAGAGTAAAGACAAATACACATGTATTGGAAACACTTTACGAGAAGAAATAACGCATCGTACAAAATTAGCTTGTATCTCCTAAACAACACGTTTAACTCGAAAAGATTTGGTGTCGCTTGTACGTCTAAACGTGTAGCCTCAAAAGAGAACCAACAGGAGAACTTTCTTTCGTCAAAATTTGTCAGAAAACCACGTTTTAAGGAAATCCCACATCGTGCAAAATTATCTTGTTTTTCCTAATTAACACGTTGTAACTCGAAAAGCTTTGGTGTTGCGTGTATGTCTAAGCGTTTAGCCTCTAAAGAGAACGCACTGGAGAGTTTTCTCTTGAAAGAACATGTAAGAATACAACGTTATAAGGATATACATTGTTGCAGAGTAAAGACAAATACGTACATATTGGAAACACTTTACGAGAAGAAATAACGCATCATACAAAATTAGCTTGTATCTCCTAAACAACACGTGGTAACTCGAAAGGATTTTGTGTGGCGTGTACATCTAAACGTGTAGCCTCAAAAGAAAATCTACAGGAGAATTTTCTTTCGTCAAGATTTTTCAGAAAACCACGTTTTAAGGAAATCCCGCATTGTGCGAAATCATCTTCTTTTTCCTAAACAACGTGTTGTAACTTGAAAAGCTTTCGTGTTGCGTGTACGTGTAAGCGTGGAGCCTCAAAAGGGAAAGTACAGGAGAGTTTTCTCTCGAAAGAATATATAAGAATACCATGTTTTAAGGAAATACAGTGTTGCAGAGTAAAGACATATAAGTACGTATTGGAAACATTTTATGAGAAGAAATAACGCATTGTACAAAATGACACTGTATCTCCTAAACAACACGTTGTAACTCAAAAAGATTTGGTGTGGCGTTTACAACTAAACATGTAGCCTCAAAAGAGAACCCACAGGAGAATTTTATTTCCTCAAAATTTTTCAGAAAACCATGTTTTAAGGAAATTCCGCATCGTGCGAAATTATCTTGTTTTTCCTAAAAAACAAGTTGTAACTCGAAAAGCTTTGTGTTGCGTGTATGTCTAAGCATGTAGCCTCAAAAGAGAAGCAACAGGAGACTTTTCTCTCGAAAGAATATGTATGAATATCACGTTATAATGAAATACAGTGTTGCAGAGTAAAGACAAATACGTACTTATTGGAAACACTTTACGAGAAGAAATAACGCATCGTACAAAATTAGCTTGTATCTCCTAAACAACAAGTTGTAACTCGAAAAGATTTGGTTTGGCGTGTACGTCTAAACGTGTAGCCTCAAAAGAGAACCCACAGGAGAATTTTCTTTCGTCAAAATTTGTCAGAAAACCACGTTTTATGGAAATCCCACATCGTGCGAAATTATCTTGTTTTTCCTGAACAACACGTTGTAACTCAAAAAGCTTTGGTGTTGCGTTTATGTCTAAGCATGTAGCCTCAAAAGAGAAGGCACAGGAGAGTTTTCTCTCGAAAGAATATGTAAGAATACCACGTTATAAGGAAATACAGTGTTGCAGAGTAAAGACAAATACGTACATATTGGAAACCCTTTACCCGAAGAAATAACACATCGTACAAAATTAGCTTGTATCTCCTAATCAACACGTTGTAACTCGAACTGATTTGGTGTGCTGTTTACATCTAAACGTGTAGCCTCAAAAGAGAACACACAGGAGAATTTTGTTTTGTCAAAATTTGTCAGAAAACCACATTTTAAGGAAATCCCGCATCGTGCGAAATTACCTTGTTTTTCCTAAACAACACGTTGTATCTCAAAAAGCTTTGGTGTTGCGTGTATGTCTAAGCATGTAGCCTCAAAAGAGAACGCAGCGGAGAGTTTTCTCTCGAAAGAATATGTAAGAATACCACGTTATAAGTAAATACAGTGTTGCCGAGTAAAGATAAATAGGTACGTATTGTAAATACTTTATGAGAAGAATTAATGCATGGTACAAAATTAGCTTGTATCTCCTAAACAACACCTTGTAACTCGAAAGGATTTGGGGTGGCATGTACGTCTAATCGTTTAGCCTCTTAAGAGAACCCATAGGAGAATTTTCTTTTGTCAAAACTTGTCAGAAAACCACGTTTTAAGGAAATCCCGCATCGTGCGAAATTATCTTGCTTTTCCTAAACAACACGTTGTAACTCGAAAAGCTTTGTACTTGCGTGTATGTCTAAGCATGTAGCCTCAAAAGAAAAGGCACAAGAGAGTTTTCTCTTGAAAAAATGTGAAAGAATACCACGTTATAAGGAAATACAGTGTTGCAGAGTAAAGACAAATAAGTACGAATTGGAAAAACTTTACGAGAAAAAATAAAGCTTCCTACAAAATTAGCTTGTATCTCCTAAACAACACGTTGTAACTTGAAAAGATTTGGTGTGGCGTGTACGTCTAAACGTGTAGCCTCAAAAGAGAACCCACAGGAGAATTTTCTTTAGTCTAAATTTGTCAGAAAACCACGTTTTAAGGAAATCCCGCATCTTGCGAAATTATCTTGTTTTTCCAAAACAACAGGTTTTAACTCGAAAAGCTTTGGTTTTGCGTGTATGTCTAAGCATGTAGCCTCAAAAGAGAACGCACAGGAGAGTTTTCTCTCGAAAGAATATACAAGAATACCACGTTATAAGGAAATACAGTGTTGTAGAGTAAAGACAAATACAGACGTATTGGAAACACTTTAAGAGAAGAAATAAAGCATTGTACAAAATTAGTTTGTATCTCCTAAACAACACGTTGTAACTAGAAAAGATTTGGTGTGGCATGTACGTCTAAACGTGTAGCCTCAAAAGAGAACCCACTGGATTTTTTTATTTCATCAAAATTTTTCAGAAAACCACGTTTTAAGGAAATCCCGCATCATGCGAAATTATCTTGTTTTTCCTAAACAACACATTGTAACTCGAAAAGCTTTGGTGTTGCGTGTATGTCTAAGCGTGTGTCCTCAAAAGAGAACGCACAGGAGAGTTTTCTCTCGAAAGAACATGTAAGAATACAACGTTATAAGGAAATACAGTGTTGCTGAGTAAAGACAAATACGTACGTATTGGAAACACTTTACGAGAAGAAATAACACATCGTACAAAATTAGCTTGTATCTTCTAAACAACACATGATAACTCGAAAGGATTTGGTGTGGCGTGCACGTCTAAAGGTATAGCCTCAAAAGAGAACCCACAGGAGAATTTTCTTTCGTCAAAATTTGTCAGAACACCACGTTTTAAGGAAATCCCGCATCATGCGATATTATCTTGTTTTTCATAAACAACACGTTGTAACTCGAAAAGCTTTGGTGTTGCCTGTATGTCTAAGTGTGTAGCCTCAAAAGGGAACGCACAGGATAGTTTTCTCTTGAAAGAATATGTAGAAATACGACGTTATAAGGATATACAGTGTTGCAGAGTAAAGACAAATACGTACATATTGGAAAAACTTTACGAGAAGAAATAACGCATCATATAAAATTAGTTTGTATGTCCTAAACAACATGTGGTAACTCGAAAGTTTTGGTGTGGTGTGTACGTCTAAACGTGTAGCCTCAAAAGAGAACACCAAGGAGAATTTTCTTTCGTCAAAATTTGTCAGAAAACCACGTTTTAAGGAAATCTCGCATCATGCGAAATTATCTTGTTTTTCATAAACAACACGTTGTACCTCGAAAAGCTTTGGTGTTGTCTGTATGTCTTAGTGTGTAGCCTCAAAAGGGAACGCACAGGATAGTTTTCCCTCGAAAGAATATGTAAGAATACCACGTTATAAGGGAATACATTGTTGCAGAGTAAAGACAAATACTTACATATTGGAAACACTTTATGAGAAGAATTAACGCATCGTACAAAATTAGCTTGAATCTCCTAAACAACACGTTGTTACTCGAAAAGATTTGGTGTGGCGTGTACGTCTAAACGTGTAGCCTCAAAAGAGAACCCACAGAAGAATTTTCTTTCGTCAACATTTTTCAGAAAACCATGTTTTAAGGAAATCCCGCACCGTGCGAAATCATCTTCTATTTTCTAAAAACATGTTGTAACTCGAAAAGCTTTGGTGTTGCGTGTATATCTAAGCGTGGAGCCTCAAAAGAGAAGGCACAGGAGAGTTTTCTCTAGAAAGAATATGTAAGAATACCACATTATAAGGAAATACAATTTTGCAGAGTAAAGACAAATAAGTACATATTGGAAACACTTTAGCAGAAGAAATAACGCATCATAAAAAATTAGCTTGTATCTCCTAAACAACACGTTGTAACTCGAAAAGATTTGGTGTGACATGTACGTCTAAATGTGTATCCTCAAGAGATAACCCACAGGAGAATTTTCTTTCATCAAAATTTGTCAGAAACCACGTTTTAAGGAAATCTCGCAACGTGCGAAATTATCTAGTTTTTCCTAAACAACACATTGTAACTCGAAAAGCTCTGGTGTTCGGTGTATGTCTAAGCGTGTAGCCTCAAAAGAGAACACAAAGGAGAGTTTTCTC
Source organism: Apodemus sylvaticus (assembly GCF_947179515.1). Taxonomy (NCBI): domain Eukaryota; kingdom Metazoa; phylum Chordata; class Mammalia; order Rodentia; family Muridae; genus Apodemus; species Apodemus sylvaticus. Next base: position 65,858,749 of record NC_067491.1, on the reverse strand, counting down.
TTGAAAGAATATGTAAGAATACCACGTTATAAGGAAATACAATGTGGCAGATTAAAGACAAACATGTACGTATTGGAAACACTTTACCAGAAGAATTAACGCATAGTAAAATATTAGCTTGTATCTCCTAAAGAACAAGTTGTAACTCAAAAAGATTTGGTGTGGCCTGTACGTCTAAACATGTAGCCTCAAAAGAGAACCCAGAGGAGAATTTTCTTTCGTCAAATTTTTTCAGAAAACCAAGTTTTAAGTAAATCCCGCATGTTGCGAAATCATCTTCTTTTTCCTAAACAACATGTTGTAACTCAAAAAGCTTTAGTGTTGCGTGTATGTCTAAGGGTGGAGCCTCAAAAGAGAAGGCACAGGAGAGTTTTCTCTTGAATGAAAATGTCAGAATACCACGTTATTAGGAAATACAATTTTGCAGAGTAAAGACAAATAAGTACATATTGGAAACAGTTTACGAGAAGAAATAATGCATCATACAAAATTAGCTTGTATCTCCTAAACAACACGTTGTAACTCGAAAAGATTTGGTGTGACGTGTATGTCTAAACGTGAAGCCTCAAAAGAGAACCCACAGGAGAATTTTCTTTCGTCAAAATTTGTCAAAAACCACGTTTTAAGGAAATCTCGCATCGTGCGAAATTATCTTGTTTTTCCTAAACAACACGTTGTAACTCGAAAAGCTTTGGTGTTGCGTGTATGTCTAAGCTTGTAGCCTCAAAAGAGAACGCACAGGAGAGTTTTATCTCGAAAGAATATGTAAGAATACCACGTTATAAGAAAATACAGTGTTGCAGAGTAAAGACAAATACACATGTATTGGAAACACTTTACGAGAAGAAATAACGCATCGTACAAAATTAGCTTGTATCTCCTAAACAACACGTTTAACTCGAAAAGATTTGGTGTCGCTTGTACGTCTAAACGTGTAGCCTCAAAAGAGAACCAACAGGAGAACTTTCTTTCGTCAAAATTTGTCAGAAAACCACGTTTTAAGGAAATCCCACATCGTGCAAAATTATCTTGTTTTTCCTAATTAACACGTTGTAACTCGAAAAGCTTTGGTGTTGCGTGTATGTCTAAGCGTTTAGCCTCTAAAGAGAACGCACTGGAGAGTTTTCTCTTGAAAGAACATGTAAGAATACAACGTTATAAGGATATACATTGTTGCAGAGTAAAGACAAATACGTACATATTGGAAACACTTTACGAGAAGAAATAACGCATCGTACAAAATTAGCTTGTATCTCCTAAACAACACGTGGTAACTCGAAAGGATTTTGTGTGGCGTGTACATCTAAACGTGTAGCCTCAAAAGAAAATCTACAGGAGAATTTTCTTTCGTCAAGATTTTTCAGAAAACCACGTTTTAAGGAAATCCCGCATTGTGCGAAATCATCTTCTTTTTCCTAAACAACGTGTTGTAACTTGAAAAGCTTTCGTGTTGCGTGTACGTGTAAGCGTGGAGCCTCAAAAGGGAAAGTACAGGAGAGTTTTCTCTCGAAAGAATATATAAGAATACCATGTTTTAAGGAAATACAGTGTTGCAGAGTAAAGACATATAAGTACGTATTGGAAACATTTTATGAGAAGAAATAACGCATTGTACAAAATTACATTGTATCTCCTAAACAACACGTTGTAACTCAAAAAGATTTGGTGTGGCGTTTACAACTAAACATGTAGCCTCAAAAGAGAACCCACAGGAGAATTTTATTTCCTCAAAATTTTTCAGAAAACCATGTTTTAAGGAAATTCCGCATCGTGCGAAATTATCTTGTTTTTCCTAAAAAACAAGTTGTAACTCGAAAAGCTTTGTGTTGCGTGTATGTCTAAGCATGTAGCCTCAAAAGAGAAGCAACAGGAGACTTTTCTCTCGAAAGAATATGTATGAATATCACGTTATAATGAAATACAGTGTTGCAGAGTAAAGACAAATACGTACTTATTGGAAACACTTTACGAGAAGAAATAACGCATCGTACAAAATTAGCTTGTATCTCCTAAACAACAAGTTGTAACTCGAAAAGATTTGGTTTGGCGTGTACGTCTAAACGTGTAGCCTCAAAAGAGAACCCACAGGAGAATTTTCTTTCATCAAAATTTGTCAGAAAACCACGTTTTAAGGAAATCCCACATCGTGCGAAATTATCTTGTTTTTCCTGAACAACACGTTGTAACTCAAAAAGCTTTGGTGTTGCGTTTATGTCTAAGCATGTAGCCTCAAAAGAGAAGGCACAGGAGAGTTTTCTCTCGAAAGAATATGTAAGAATACCACGTTATAAGGAAATACAGTGTTGCAGAGTAAAGACAAATACGTACGTATTGGAAACACTTTACGAGAAGAAATAATGCTTCGTGCAAAATTAGCTTGTATCTCCTAAACAACACGTTTAACTCGAAAAGATTTGGTGTCGCTTGTACGTCTAAACGTGTAGCCTCAAAAGAGAACCCACAGGAGAATTTCCTTTCGTCAAAATTTGTCAGAAAACCACAATTAAGGAAATCCCACATCGTGCGAAATTATCTTGTTTTTCCTAAACAACATGTCGTAACTCGAAAAGCTTTGGTGTTGCGTGTATGTCTAAGCGTGTAGCCTCAAAAGAGAAGGCACAGGAGAGTTTTCTCTCGAAAGAATATGTAAGAATACCACGTTATAAGGACATACAGTGTTGCAGAGTAAAGACAAATACTTTTGTATAGGAAACACTTTACGAGAAGAAATAATGCATCGTACAAAATTAGCTTTTATCTCCTAAACAACACGTTGTAACTCGAAATATTTTGCGCAGCGTGTATGTCTAAACGTGTAGCCTCAAAAGAGAAGGTACAGCAGAGTTTTCTCTCGAAAGAATATGTAAGAATACCACGTTTTAAGGAAATACAGAGTTGCAGAGTAAAGACAAATATGTACGTATTGGCAACACTTTACGAGAAAAAACGCATCGTACAAAATTAGTCTGTATCTCCTAAACAACACGTTGTAACTCCAAAAGATTTGGTGTGGCGTGTACGTCTAAACGTGTAGCCTCAAAAGAGAACCCACAGGAGAATTTTCTTTCGTCAAAATTTTTCAGAAAACCACGTTTTAAGGAAATCCCGCATCTTGCGAAATTATCTTGTTTTTCCTAAACATCACGTTGCAACTCGAACAGCTTTGGTGTTGCGTGTATGTCTAAGCGTGTAGCCTCAAAAGATAAGGCACAGGAGAGTTTTTTTTCAAAGAATATGTAAGAATACCATGTTTTAAGGAAATACAGTGTTGCAGAGTAAAGACAAATTCGTACCTATTGGCAACACTTTACTAGAAGAAATAACGCATCGTACAAAATTAGTCTGTATCTCCTAATCAACACGTTGTAACTCGAAAAGATTTGGTGTGGCGTGTACGTCTAAACGTGTAGCCTCAAAAGAGAACCCACAGGAGAATTTTCCTACATCAAAATTTGTCAGAAAACCACGTTTTAAGGAAATCCCGCATCTTGAGAAATTATCTTGTTTTTCCTAAACAACAAGTTGTAACTCGAAAATATTTGGTGTTGTGTGTATGTCTAAGCGTGTAGCCTCAAAAGAGAATGCACTGGAGAGTTTTATCTCGAAAGAATATGTAAGAATACCACGTTATAATGAAATACAGTGTTGCAGAGTAAAGACAAATACGTACGTATTGGAAACACTTTACGAGAAGAAATAACTCTTTGTGCAAAATTAGCTTTTATCTCCTAAACAACACGTTGTAACTGGAAAGGATTTGGTGAGGCCTGTACGTCTAAACGTGTGGCCTCAAAAGAGAACACACGGGATAATTTTCTTTCGTCAAAATTTGTCAGAAAACCACGTTTTATGGAAATCCCTCATCGTGCGAAATTATCTAGTTTTTCATAAACAACACGTTATAACTCGAAAAGCTTTGGTGTTGCGTGTATGTCTAAGCGTGTAGCCTCAAAAGAGAATGCACAGGAGAGTTTCTCTCGAAAGAATATGTAAGAATACCATGTTATAAGGAAATACAGTGTTGCAGAGTAAAGACAAATATGTATATATTGGAAACACTTTACGAGAAGAAATAACACATTGTACAAAATTAGCTTGTATCTCCTAAAGAACACGTTGTAACTCGAAAGGATTTGGTGTGGCCTGTACATCTAAATGTGTAGCCTCAAAAGAGAACCCACAGGATAATTTTCTTTTGTCAAATTTTTTCAGAAAGCCACGTTTTACGGAAATCGCGCATCGTGCGAAATTATCTTGTTTTTATTAAACAACACATTGTAACTCGAAAATCTTTGGTTTGCGTGTATGTCTAAGCGTGTAGCCTCAAAAGAGAAGGCACAGGAGAGTTTTCTCTCGAAAGAATATGTAAGAATACCACGTTATACGGAAATACAGTGTTGCAGAGTAAAGACAAATAGTATATATTGGAAACACTTTATGAGAAGAAATAACGCATCGTACAAAATTTGCTTGTATAACCTAAACAACACGTTGTAACTTGAAAGGATTTGGTGTAGCCTGTACGTCTAAATGTGTAGCCTCAAAAGAGAACCCACAGGATAATTTTCTTTCGTCAAAATTTTTCAGAAAACCACGTTTTATGGAAATCCCGCATCGTGCGAAATTATCTTGTTTTTCCTAAACAACACATTGTAACTCGAAAATCTTTGGTTTGCCAGTATTCTAAGAGTGTAGCCTCAAAAGAGAAGGCACAAGAGAGTTTTCTCTTGAAAGAATATGTAAGAATACCACATTATAAGGAAATACAGTGTTGCAGAGTAAAGACAAATACATACATATTGGAAACACTTTATGAGAAGAAATAACGCATCGTACAAAATTAGTCTGTATCTCCTAAACAACACGTTGTAACTCCAAAAGATTTGGTGTGGCGTGTACGTCTAAACGTGTAGCCTCAAAAGAGAACCCACAGGAGAATTTTCTATCATCAAATTTTTTCAGAAAACCACGTTTTAAGGAAATCCCGCTTCGTGCGAAATTATCTATTTTTTCCTAAAAAACACGTTGTATCTCGAAAAGCTTTGGAGTTGCGTGTATGTTTAAGCGTGTAGCCTCAAAAGAGAACGCAGAGGAGAGTTTTCTCTCGAAAGAATATGTAAGAATACCACGTTATAAGTAAATACAGTGTTGCAGAGTAAAGATAAATAGGTACGTATTGTAAATACTTTATGAGAAGAATTAATGCATGGTACAAAATTAGCTTGTATCTCCTAAACAACACCTTGTAACTCGAAAGGATTTGGTGTGGCGTGTACGTCTAAATGTTTAGCCTCATAAGAGAACCCACAGGAGAATTTTCTTTCTTCAAAATTTGTCAGAAAACCACGATTTAAGGAAATCCCGCATCTTGTGAAATTATCTTGTTTTTCCTAAACAACACGTCGTAACTCGAAAAGCTTTGGTGTTGCATGTATGTCTCAGCGTGTAGCCTCAAAACTGAATGCACAGGAGAGTTTTCTCTCGAAAGAATATATAAGAATACCACGTTATAAGGATATACAGTGTTGCAGAATAAAGAAAAATACGTACATATTGGAAACACTTTATGAGAAGAAATAAGGCAAAGTACAAATTACCTTGTATCTCCTAAACAACAGGTTGTAACTCGAAAAGATTTGGTGAGGCATTTACATCTAATCGTGTAGCCTCAAAAGAGAACCCGCAGGAGAACTTTCTTTCCTCAAAATTTTTCAGAAAACCACGATTTAAGGAAATCCCGCATCATGCGAAATTCTCTTGTTTTTCCTAAACAACACATTGTAACTCGAAAAGCTTTGGTGATGCGTGTATGTCTAAGTGTGTATCCTCAAAAGAGAACGCACAGGAGAGTTTTCTCTCGAAAGAATATATAAGAATACCACGTTTTAAGGAAATACAGTGTTGCAGAGTCAAGACAAAAACGTACATATTGGCAACACTTTACAAGAAGAAATAACGCATCGTACAAAATTAGCTTGTATCTCCTAAACAACACGTTGTAACTCGAAAAGATTTGATGTGGCGTGTACGTCTAAACGGGTAGCCTCAAAAGAGAACCCACAGGAGAATTCTCTTTTTTCAAGATTTGTCAGAAAACCACGTTTTAAGGAAATACCGCATCGTGCGAAATTATCATGTTTTTCCTAAACAACACGTTGTCACTCGAATAGCTTTGGTGTTGCGTGTATGTCTAAGAGTGTAGCGTCAAAAGAGAAAGCACAGGAGAGTTTTCTATGGAAAGAATATGTAAAAATACCACGTTTTAAGGAAATACAGTGTTGCAGAGTAAAGACAAATACGTACGTATTGGAAACACTTTAAGAGAAAAAATGACGCATCGTACAAAATTAGCTTGTATCTCCTAAACAACACGTTGTAACTCGAAAAGATTTGGTGTGGCGTGTACGTCTAAATATGTAGCCTCAAAAGAGAACCCACAAGAGAATTTTCTTTCATCAAAATTTGTAAGAAACCACGTTTTAAGGAAATCTCACATCGTGTGAAATCATCTCCTTTTTCCTAAACAACACATTGTAACTCGAAAAGCTTTGGTGTTGCGTGTATGTCTAATCATGTAGCCTCAAAAGAGAACACACAGGAGAGTTTTCCCTTGAAATAATATGTACGAATACCACGTTATAAGGAAATACAGTGTTTCAGTGTAAAGACAAATAAGAACGTATTGGAAACACTTTACGAGAAGAAATAAGGCATCGTACAAAATTGGCTTGTATCTCCTAAACAACACGCTGTAACTCGAAAAGATTTGGTGTGGCTCATACGTCTACACGTGTAGCCTCAAAAGAGAACGTACAGGAGAACTTTCTTTCGTCAAAATTTCTCAGGAAACCACATTTTAAGGAAATCCCGCATCGTGAAAAATTATCTTGTTTTTCCTAAACAACACGATGTAACTCGAAAAGCGTTGGTGTTGCATGTATGTCTAAGCATGTAATCTCTAAAGAGAATGCACAGGATAGTTTTCTCTCGAAAGAATATGTAAGAATACCATGTTATTAGGAAATACAGTGTTGCAGATTAAAGACAAATACGTACGTATTGGAAACACTTTACAAGAAGAATTAACACATCGTACAAAATTAGCTTGTATCTCCTAAACAACACGTGGTAACTCGAAAGCATTTGGTGTTGTGTGTACGTCTAAAAATGTAGCCTCAAAAGAGAACCCACAGGGGAATTTTCTTTCGTCAAAATTTTTCACAAAACCACGTTTTAAAGAAATCCCGCATCGTGCGAAATCATCTTCTTTTTCCTAAACAACATGTTGTAACTCGAAAAGCTTTGGTGTTGCGTGCATGTGTAAGCATGGAGCCTCAAAAGGGAAGGCACAGGAGTGTTTTCTCTCGAAAGAATATGTAAGAATACCACATTATAAGGAAATACAATTTTGCAGAGTAAAGAAAAATAAGTACTTATTGGTAACACTTTAGGAGAAGAAATAACACATCATTCAAAATTAGCTTGTATCTCCTAAACAACAAATTGTAACTCGAAAAGATTTGGTGTGGCTCGTACCTCTACACATGTAGCCTCAAAAGAGAACCCACAGGAGAACTTTCTTTCGTCAAAATTTTTCAGAAAACCACGTTTTGTGGAAATCTCGCTTCAAGCGAAATTATCTTGTTTTTCCTAAACAACACATTGTAACTCGAAAAGCTTTGGCGTTGCGTGTTTGTCTAAGCGTGTAGCCTCAAAAGAGAACGCACAGGAGAGTTTTCCCTCGAAATAATATGTAAGAATACCACGTTATACGGAAATACAGTGTTGCAGAGTAAAGACAAAAAAGTACATATTGGAAACACTTTACGAGAAGAAAGAATGCATCGTACAAAATTTGTTTGTATCTCATAAACAACACGTTGTAACTCGAAAAGATTTGGTGTGGCTCATATGTCTACACGTGTAGCCTCAAAAGAGAATGCACAGGAGAACTTTCTTTCCTGAAAATTTCTCAGGAAACCACGGTTTAAGGAAATACTGCATCGTGCAAAATTATCTTGTTTTTCCTAAACAACACGATGTAACTCAAAAAGCTTTGGTGTTGCATGTATGTCTAAGAGTGTAGCCTGAAAAGAGAATGCACAGGAGAGTTTTCCCTCGAAAGAATATGTAAGAATACCATGTTGTAAGGAAATACAGTGTTTCAGAGTAAAGACAAATACTTATGTATTGAAAACACTTTACGAGAAGAAATAACGCATCGTAAAAAATTTGCTTGTATCTCCTAAACAACATGTTGTAACTTGAAAGGATTTGGTGTGGCTCGTACGTCTAAAAGTGTAGCCTCCAAAGAGAACCCACAGGAGAACAATCTTTCGTTAAAATTTGTCAGAAAACCACGTTTTAAGGAAATTCCGCATCGTGCAAAATTATCTTGTTTTCGTAAACAACACGTTGTAACTCGAAAAGCTTTGGTGTTGCGTGTATGTCAAAGCGTGTAGCCTCTAAAGAGAACGCACAGGAGAGTTTTCTCTCGAAAGAACATTTAGGAATACCATGTTATAAGGAAATACAGTGTTGCAGAATAAAGACAAATACGTACGTATAGGAAACACCTTACGAGAAGAATTAACGCATCATACAAAATTAGCTTGTATCTCCTAAACAACACGTTGTAACTCGAAAGGATTTGGTGTGGCATGTACATCTAAACGTGTAGCCTCAAAAGAGAACCCACAGGAGAATTTTCTTTCGTCAAAATTTTTCAGAAAACCACGTTTTAAGTAAATCCTGCATCGTGCGAAATCATCTTCTTTTTCCTAAACAACATGTTGTAACCCGAAAAGCTTTGGTGTTGCATGTATGTGTAAGCGTGGAGCATCAAAAGAGAAGGCACAGGAGAGTTTTCTCTCGAAAGAATATGTAAGAATACCACGTTATAAAGAAATACAATTTTGCAGAGTAAAGACAAATAAGTACATATTAGAAACACGGTACGAGAAGAAATAACGCATCGTACAAAATTTGCTTCTATCTCCTAAACAAAACGTTGTAACTTGAAAAGATTTGGTGTGGCTCGTACGTATACATGTGTAACCTCAAAAGAGAACCCACAGGAGAACTTTCTTCGTCAAAATTTGTCAGAAAACCACGTTTTATGGAAATCCCGCATCGTGCAAAGTTATCTTGTTTTTCCTAAACTGCACGTTGTAACTCAAAAAGCTTTGGTGTTGCGTGTATGTCTAAGCATGTAGCCTCTAAAGAGAACGCACAGGAGAGTTTTCTCTCCAAAGAACATGTAAGAATACACCGTTATAAGGAAATACAGTGTTGCAGAGTAAAGACAAATACGTATGTATTGTAAACACTTTACGAGAAGAAATAACGCATCGTAAAAAATTAGCTTGTATCTCCTAAACAAAATGTGGTAACTCGAAAGGATTTGGAGTGGCGTGTACTTGTAAACGTGTAGCCTCAAAAGAGAACCCACAGGAGAATTTTCTTTCGTCAAAATTTGTCAGAAAACCACGTTTTAAGGAAATCCCGCATCGTGCGAAATTATCTTGTTTTTCCTAAACAACACGTTGTAACTCGAAAAGCTTTGGTGTTGCCTGTAATTCTAACTGTGTAGCCTCAAAAGCTAACGCACAGGATAGTTTTCTCTTGAAATAATATGTAAGAATACCACGTTATAAGGAAATACAATGTTGCAGATTAAAGACAAATACATATGTATTCGAAACACTTTACGAGAAGAATTAACGCATTGTACAAAATTAGCTTGTATCTCCTAAACAACACGTTGTAACTCGAAAAGATTTGGTGTGGCGTGTACGTCTAAATATGTAGCCTCAAAAGAGAACACACAGGAGAATTTTCTTTCATCAAAATTTGTCAGAAACCACGTTTTAAGGAAATCCCGCATCGTGCGAAATCATCTCCTTTTTCCTAAACAACACGTTGTAACTCGAAAAGCTTTGGTGTTGCGTGTATGTCTAAGCATGTAGCCTCAAAAGAGAACGCACAGGAGAGTTTTCCCTCGAAATAATATGTACGAATACCACGTTATAAGGAAATACAGGGTTGCAGAGTAAAGACAAATAAGTACGTATTGGAAACACTTTACGAGAAGAAATAACACATCGTACAAAATTGGCTTGTATCTCCTAAACAACACGTTGTAACTCGAAAGGATTTGGTGCGGCTCATACGTCTACACGTGTAGCCTCAAAAGAGAACGCACAGGAGAACTTTCTTTCGTCAAAATTTCTCAGGAAACCACATTTTAAGGAAATCCCGCATCGTGCAAAATTATCTTGTTTTTCCTAAACAACACGATGTGACTCGAAAAGCTTTGGTGTTGCATGTATGTCTAAGCGTGTAACCTCTAAAGAGAACACACAGGATAGTTTTCTCTCGAAAGAACATGTAAGAATACCATGTTATTAGGAAATATAGTGTTGAAGAGTAAAGACAAATATGTACGAATTAGAAACACTTTCCGAGAAGAATTAATGCATCGTACAAAATTAGCTTGTATCTCCTAAACAACACGTGGTAACTCGAAAGCAATTCGTGTGGTGTGTACGTCTAAACATGTAGCCTCAAAAGAGAACCCACAGGAGAATTTTCTTTCATCAATATTTGTCAGAAACCACGTTTTAAGGAAATCTCGCATCGTGCGAAATTATCTTGTTTTTCCTAAACAACACGTTGTAACTCGAAAAGTTTTGGTGTTGCATGTATGTCTAAGCATGTAGCCTCAAAGGAGAATGCACAGGAGAGTTTTCTCTCGAAAGAATATGTAAGAATACCACGTCATAAGGAAAAGAGTGTTGCAGAGTAAAGACAACTATGTATATATTGGAAACACTTTGAGAGAAGAAATACCGACTCGTACAAAATGACCTTGTATCTCCTAAACAACACGTTGTAAATCGAAAGGATTTGGTGTGGCTCGTACCTCTACACGTGTAGCCTCAAAAGAGAACCCACAGGAGAACTTTCTTTCGTCAAAATTTTTCAGAAAACCACGTTTTATGGAAATCTCTCATCGTGAGAAATTATCTTGTTTTTCCTAAACAACACGTTGTAACTCGAAAATCTTTGGCGTTGCGTGTATATCTAAGCGTGTAGCCTCAAAGGAAAACGCACAGGAGAGTTTTCCCTCGAAAGAATATGTCAGAATACCACATTATAAGGAAATACAGTGTTGCAGAGTAAAGACAAATAAGTACGTATTGGAAACACTTTACGAGAAGAAATAACACATCGTAAAAAATTTGTTTGTATCTCCTAAACAACACGTTTTAACTCGAAAAGATTTGGTGTGGCTTGTACGTCTAAACGTGTAGCCTCAAAAGAGAACCCACAGGAGATCTTTCTTTCGTCAAAATTTGTCAGAAAACCACGTTTTAAGGAAATCCCGCATCGTGCAAAATTATCTTGTTTTTCCTAAACAACAAGTTGTAACTCGAAAAGCTTTCGTGTTGCATGTATGTCTAAGTGTGTAGCCTCTAATGAGAATGCTCAGGAGAGTTTTCTCTCGAAAGAACATGTAAGAATACAACGTTATAAGGAAATACAGTGTTGCATAGTAAAGACAAATACGTTCATATTGGAAACACTTTACGAGAAGAAATAATGCATCTTACAAAATTAGATAATATCTCCTAAACAACACGTGGTATTTCGAAAGGATTTGGTGTGCCGTGCACGTCTAAACGTGTAGCCTCAAAAGAGAACCCACAGGAGAATTTTCTTTCCTCAAAATTTATCAGGACACCACGTTTTAAGGAAATCCTACATTGTGCGAAATTATCTTGTTTTTCCTAAACAACACGTCGTAACTCGAAAAGCTTTGGTGTGGCGTGTATGTCTAAGCTTGTAGCCTCTAAAGAGAATGCACAGTAGAGATTTTTTCTTGAAAGAACATGTAAGAATACAACGTTATAAGGAAATACAGTGTTGCAGAGTAAAGACAAATACGTACATATTGGAAAAACTTTACGAGAAGAAATAACCCATCTTACAAAATTAGCTTGTATCTCCTAAACAACACGTGGTAACTCGAAAGGATATGGTGTGTTGTGTACGTCTAAACTTGTAGCCTCAAAAGAGAACCCACAGGAGACTTTTCTTTCGTCAAAATTTGTCAGAAAACCACGTTTTAAGGAAATCCCGCATCGTGCGAAATTATCTTGTTTTTCATAAACAACGCGTTGTAACTCGAAAAACTTTGGTGTTGCCTGTATGTATGAGTGTGTAGCCTCAAAAGGGAACGCACAGGATAGTTTTCTCTTGAAAGAATATGTAAAAACACCACGTTATAAAGAAATACAGTGTTGCAGAGTAAAGAAAAATACGTACATTTTGGAAACACTTTACGAGAAGAAATAACACATCGTACAAAATTAGCTTGTATCACCTAAACAACACGTTGTAACTCGAAAATATTTGGTGTGGCTCGTACCTCTACACGTGTAGCCTCAAAAGAGAACCCACAGGAGAACTTTCTTTAGTCAAAATTTGTCAGAAAACCACGTTTTAAGGAAATCCCGCATCGTGCAAAATTATCTTGTTTTTCCTAAACAACAAGTAGTAACTCGAAAAGCTTTGGTGTTGCGTGTATGTCTAAGCATGTAACCTCTAAAGAGAATGCACAGTAGAGTTTTTTTCTTGAAAGAACATGTAAGAATACAACGTTATAAGGAAATACAGTGTTGCAGAGTAAAGACAAATTCGTACTTATTGGAAACACTTTACGAGAAGAAATAACGCATCGTACAAAATTAGCTTGTATCTCCTAAACAACACGTTGTAACTCGAAAGGATTTGGTGTGGCCTGTACGTCTAAATGTGTAGCCTCAAAAGAGAACCCACAGGATAATTTTCTTTTGTCAAAATTTTTCAGAAAACCACGTTTTATGGAAATCCTGCATCTTGCGAAACTATCTTGTTTTTCCTAAACAACACATTGTAACTCGAAAATCTTTGGTTTGCATGTATGTCTAAGCGTGCAGCCTCAAAAGAGAAGGCACAGGAGAGTTTTCTCTCGAAAGAATATGTAAGAATACCACGTTATAAGGAAATACAGTGTTGCAGAGTAAAGACAAATACGTACATATTGGAAACCCTTTACGCGAAGAAATAACACATCGTACAAAATTAGCTTGTATCTCCTAATCAACACGTTGTAACTCGAACTGATTTGGTGTGCTGTTTACATCTAAACGTGTAGCCTCAAAAGAGAACCCACAGGAGAATTTTGTTTTGTCAAAATTTGTCAGAAAACCACATTTTAAGGAAATCCCGCATCGTGCGAAATTACCTTGTTTTTCCTAAACAACACGTTGTATCTCAAAAAGCTTTGGTGTTGCGTGTATGTCTAAGCGTGTAGCCTCAAAAGAGAACGCAGAGGAGAGTTTTCTCTCGAAAGAATATGTAAGAATACCACGTTATAAGTAAATACAGTGTTGCCGAGTAAAGATAAATAGGTACGTATTGTAAATACTTTATGAGAAGAATTAATGCATGGTACAAAATTAGCTTGTATCTCCTAAACAACACCTTGTAACTCGAAAGGATTTGGGGTGGCATGTACGTCTAATCGTTTAGCCTCTTAAGAGAACCCATAGGAGAATTTTCTTTTGTCAAAACTTGTCAGAAAACCACGTTTTAAGGAAATCCCGCATCGTGCGAAATTATCTTGCTTTTCCTAAACAACACGTTGTAACTCGAAAAGCTTTGTACTTGCGTGTATGTCTAAGCATGTAGCCTCAAAAGAAAAGGCACAAGAGAGTTTTCTCTCGAAAAAATGTGAAAGAATACCACGTTATAAGGAAATACAGTGTTGCGGAGTAAAGACAAATAAGTACGAATTGGAAAAACTTATGAGAAAAAAAAAGCTTCCTACAAAATTAGCTTGTATCTCCTAAACAACACGTTGTAACTCGAAAAGATTTGGTGTGGCGTGTACGTCTAAACGTGTAGCCTCAAAAGAGAACCCACAGGAGAATTTTCTTTAGTCTAAAATTGTCAGAAAACCACGTTTTAAGGAAATCCCGCATCTTGCGAAATTATCTTGTTTTTCCAAAACAACAGATTTAACTCAAAAAGCTTTGGTTTTGCGTGTATGTCTAAGCGTGTGTCTTCAAAAGAGAACGCACAGGAGAGTTTTCTCTCGAAAGAACATGTAAGAATACAACGTTATAAGGAAATACAGTGTTGCTGAGTAAAGACAAATACGTACGTATTGGAAACACTTTATGAGAAGAAATAACACATCGCACAAAATTAGCTTGTATCTTCTAAACAACACGTGATAACTCCAAAGGATTTGGTGTGGCGTGAAATCTAAAGGTATAGCCTCAAAAGAGAACCCACAGGAGAATTTTCTTTCGTCAAAATTTGTCAGAACACCACGTTTTAAGGAAATCCCGCATCATGCGATATTATCTTGTTTTTCATAAACAACACGTTGTAACTCGAAAAGCTTTGGTGTTGCCTGTATGTCTAAGTGTGTAGCCTCAAAAGGGAACGCACAGGATAGTTTTCTCTTGAAAGAATATGTAGAAATACGACGTTATAAGGATATACAGTGTTGCAGAGTAAAGACAAATACGTACATATTGGAAAAACTTTACGAGAAGAAATAACGCATCATATAAAATTAGTTTGTATGTCCTAAACAACATGTGGTAACTCGAAAGTTTTGGTGTGGTGTGTACGTCTAAACGTGTAGCCTCAAAAGAGAACACCAAGGAGAATTTTCTTTCGTCAAACTTTGTCAGAAAACCACGTTTTAAGGAAATCTCGCATCATGCGAAATTATCTTGTTTTTCATAAACAACACGTTGTACCTCGAAAAGCTTTGGTGTTGTCTGTATGTCTTAGTGTGTAGCCTCAAAAGGGAACGCACAGGATAGTTTTCCCTCGAAAGAATATGTAAGAATACCACGTTATAAGGGAATACATTGTTGCAGAGTAAAGACAAATACTTACATATTGGAAACACTTTATGAGAAGAATTAACGCATCGTACAAAATTAGCTTGAATCTCCTAAACAACACGTTGTTACTCGAAAAGATTTGGTGTGGCGTGTACGTCTAAACGTGTAGCCTCAAAAGAGAACCCACAGAAGAATTTTCTTTCGTCAACATTTTTCAGAAAACCATGTTTTAAGGAAATCCCGCACCGTGCGAAATCATCTTCTATTTTCTAAAAAACATGTTGTAACTCGAAAAGCTTTGGTGTTGGTTGTATATCTAAGCGTGGAGCCTCAAAAGAGAAGGCACAGGAGAGTTTTCTCTAGAAAGAATATGTAAGAATACCACATTATAAGGAAATACAATTTTGCAGAGTAAAGACAAATAAGTACATATTGGAAACACTTTAGCAGAAGAAATAACGCATCATAAAAAATTAGCTTGTATCTCCTAAACAACACGTTGTAACTCGAAAAGATTTGGTGTGACATGTACGTCTAAATGTGTATCCTCAAGAGATAACCCACAGGAGAATTTTCTTTCATCAAAATTTGTCAGAAACCACGTTTTAAGGAAATCTCGCAACGTGCGAAATTATCTAGTTTTTCCTAAACAACACATTGTAACTCGAAAAGCTCTGGTGTTCGGTGTATGTCTAAGCGTGTAGCCTCAAAAGAGAACACAAAGGAGAGTTTTCTCTTGAAAGAATATGTAAGAATACCACGTTATAAGGAAATACAATGTGGCAGATTAAAGACAAACATGTACGTATTGGAAACACTTTACCAGAAGAATTAACGCATAGTAAAATATTAGCTTGTATCTCCTAAAGAACAAGTTGTAACTCAAAAAGATTTGGTGTGGCCTGTACGTCTAAACATGTAGCCTCAAAAGAGAACCCAGAGGAGAATTTTCTTTCGTCAAATTTTTTTCAGAAAACCAAGTTTTAAGTAAATCCCGCATGTTGCGAAATCATCTTCTTTTTCCTAAACAACATGTTGTAACTCAAAAAGCTTTAGTGTTGCGTGTATGTCTAAGGGTGGAGCCTCAAAAGAGAAGGCACAGGAGAGTTTTCTCTTGAATGAAAATGTCAGAATACCACGTTATTAGGAAATACAATTTTGCAGAGTAAAGACAAATAAGTACATATTGGAAACAGTTTACGAGAAGAAATAATGCATCATACAAAATTAGCTTGTATCTCCTAAACAACACGTGGTAACTCGAAAAGATTTGGTTTTGCATGTACGTCTAAAAGTGTAGCCTCAAAAGAGAACCAACAGGAGAATTTTCTTTGGTCAAAATTTGTCAGATAACCACGTTTTAAGGAAATCCCGCATCGTGCAAAATTATCTTCTTTTTCCTAAAAAACACGTTGTAACTCGAAAAGCTTTGGTGTTACGTGTATGTCTAAGCGTGTAGCCTCAAAGGAGAATGCACAGGAGAGTTTTCTCTCGAAAGAACATGTAAGAATACAATGTTATAAGGAAATACACTGTTGCAGAGTAAAGACAAAAACATATATATTGGAAACACTTTAATAGAAGAGATAACGCATCATAAAATATTAGCTTGTATCTCCTAAACAACAAGTGGTAACTCGAAAAGATTTAATTTGGCGTGTACGTCTAAAAGTGTAGCCTCAAAAGAGAACCCACAGTAGAATTTTCTTTCTTCAAAATTTGTCAGAAAACCTCGTTATAAGGCAATACCGTATCGTGCGAAATTATCTTGTTTTTCCTAAACAACACGATGTAACTCGAAAAGCTTTGGCGTTGCATGTATGTCTCAGTATGTAGCCTAAAAAGAAATGCACAGGAGAGTTTTCTCTCGAACGAATATGTAAGAATACCACGTTATAAGGAAATACACTGTTGCAGAGTAAAGACAAATACGTACATATTGGAAACACTTTATGAGAAGAAATAACGCATCGTTCAAAATTAGCTTGTATCTCCTAAACAACACGTTGTAACTAGAAAAGATTTGGTGTGGCCTGTACGTCTAAACGTGTAGCCCCAAAAGAGAACCCACAGATGAATTTTCTTTCTTCAAATTTTTTCAGAAAACCACGTTTTAAGGAAATCCTGCATCGTGCGAAAGCATCTTGTTTTTCCTAAACAACATTTTGTAACTCGAAAACTTTGTTGTTACGTGTATGTCTAAGCGTGTAGCCTCAAAAGAGAATGCACAGGAGAGTTTTCTCTCGAAAGAACATGTAAGAATACAACGTTATAAGGAAATAAAGTGTTGCTGAGTAAAGACAAATACGTACTTATTGGAAACACTTTATGAGAAGAAATAACACATCGTACAAAATTAGCTTGTATCTTCTAAACAACACGTGATAACTCGAAAGGATTTGGTGTGGCGTGCACGTCTAAAGGTATAGCCTCAAAAGAGAACCCGCAAGAGAATTTTCTTTCGTCAAAATTTCTCAGAACACCACGTTTTAAGGAAATCCCGCATCATGCGATTTTATCTTGTTTTTCATAAACAACACGTTGTAACTCGAAAAGCTTTGGTGTTGCCTGTATGTCTAAGTGTGTAGCCTCAAAAGGGAACGCACAGGATAGTTTTCTCTTGAAAGAATATGTAGAAATACCACGTTATAAGGATATACAGTGTTGCAGAGTAAAGACAAATACGTACATATTGGAAAAACTTTACGAGAAGAAATAACGCATCATACAAAATAAGCTTGTATGTCCTAAACAACATGTGGTAACTCGAAAGTTTTGGTGTGGTGTGTACGTCTAAACGTGTAGCCTCAAAAGAGAACACCAAGGAGAATTTTCTTTCGTCAAAATTTGTCAGAAAACCACGTTTTAAGGAAATCCCGCATCGTGCGAAATTATCTTGTTTTTCATAAACAGCACGTTGTACCTCGAAAAGCTTTGGTGTTGTCTGTATGTCTTAGTGTGTAGCCTCAAAAGGGAACGCACAGGATAGTTTTCCCTCGAAAGAATATGTAAGAATACCACGTTATAAGGGAATACATTGTTGCAGAGTAAAGACAAATACTTACATATTGGAAAGACTTTATGAGAAGAATTAACGCATCGTACAAAATTAGCTTGAATCTCCTAAACAACACGTTGTTACTCGAAAAGATTTGGTGTGGCGTGTACGTCTAAACGTGTAGCCTCAAAAGAGAACCCACAGAAGAATTTTCTTTCGTCAAAATTTTTCAGAAAACCATGTTTAAGGAAATCCCGCACCGTGCGAAATCATCTTCTATTTTCTAACAAACATGTTGTAACTCGAAAAGCTTTGGTGTTGCCTGTATATCTAAGCGTGGAGCCTCAAAAGAGAAGGCACAGGAGAGTTTTCTCTCGAAAGAATATGTAAGAATACCACATTATAAGGAAATACAATTTTGCAGAGTAAAGACAAATAAGTACATATTGGAAACACTTTAATAGAAGAAATAACGCATCATACAAAATTAGCTTGTATCTCCTAAACAACACGTTGTAACACAAAAAGATTTGGTGTGACGTGTACGTCTAAATGTGTAGCCTCAAGAGATAACCCACAGGAGAATTTTCTTTCATCAAAATTTGTCAGAAACCACGTTTTAAGGAAATCTCGCAACGTGCGAAATTATCTAGTTTTTCCTAAACAACACGTTGTAACTCGAAAAGCTCTGGTGTTCGGTGTATATCTAAGCGTGTAGCCTCAAAAGAGAACACAAAGGAGAATTTTCTCTTGAAAGAATATGTAAGAATACCATGTTATAAGGAAATACAATGTGGCAGAGTAAAGACAAACATGTACGTATTGGAAACACTTTACCAGAAGAATTAACGCATAGTAAAAAATTAGCTTGTATCTCCTAAAGAACAAGTTGTAACTCAAAAAGATTTGGTGTGGCCTGTACGTCTAAACGTGTAGCCTCAAAAGAGAACCCAGAGGAGAATTTTCTATCGTCAAATTTTTTCCACGTTTTAAGGAAATCCCGCATGTTGCGAAATCATCTTCTTTTTCCTAAACAACATGTTGTAACTCAAATAGCTTTAGTGTTGCGTGTATGTCTAAGGGTGGAGCCTCAAAAGAGAAGGCACAGGAGAGTTTTCTCTTGAATGAAAATGTCAGAATACCACGTTATTAGGAAATACAATTTTGCAGAGTAAAGACAAATAAGTACATATTGGAAACAGTTTACTAGAAGAAATAATGCATCATACAAAATTAGCTTGTATCTCCTAAACAACACGTGGTAACTCGAAAAGATTTGGTTTGGCATGTACGTCTAAAAGTGTAGCCTCAAAAGAGAACCAACAGGAGAATTTTCTTTCGTCAAAATTTGTCAGATAACCACGTTTTAAGGAAATCCCGCATCGTGCAAAATTATCTTCTTTTTCCTAAAAAACACGTTGTAACTCGAAAAACTTTGGTGTTGCGTGTATGTCTAAGCGTGTAGCCTCAAAGGAGAATGCACAGGAGAGTTTTCTCTCGAAAAACATGTAAGAATACAACGTTATAAGGAAATACAGTGTTGCAGAGTAAAGACAAAAACGTATATATTGGAAACACTTTAATAGAAGAGATAACGCATCATAAAATATTAGCTTGTATCTCCTAAACAACAAGTGGTAACTCGAAAAGATTTAATTTGGCATGTACGTCTAAAAGTGTAGCCTCAAAAGAGAACCCACAGGAGAATTTTCTTTCTTCAAAATTTGTCAGAAAACCTCGTTATAAGGCAATACCGCATCGTGCGAAATTATCTTGTTTTTCCTAAACAACACGATGTAACTCGAAAAGCTTTGGCGTTGCATGTATGTCTCAGTGTGTAGCCTAAAAAGAAATTCACAGGAGAGTTTTCTCTCGAACGAATATGTAAGAATACCACGTTATACGGAAATACAGTGTTGCAGAGTAAAGACAAATACGTACATATTGGAACCACTTTACTAGTAGAAATAACGCATCGTTCAAAATTAGCTTGTATCTCCTAAACAACACGTTGTAACTAGAAAAGATTTGGTGTGACGTGTACGTCTAAACGTGTAGCCTCAAAAGAGAACCCACAGGAGAATTTTCTTTCATCAAAATTTGTCAGAAACCATGTTTTAAGGAAATCTCGCATCGTGCGAAATTATCTAGTTTTTCCTAAACAACACGTTGTAACTCGAAAAGCTCTGGTGTTGCGTGTATGTCTAAGCGTGTAGCCTCAAAAGAGAATGCACAGGAGAGATTTCTCTCGAAAGATTATGTAAGAATACCACGTTATAAGGAAATACAGTGTTGCAGAGTAAAGACAAACACGTACGTATTGGAAACACTTTATGAGAAGAATTAACGGATCATACAAAATTAGCTTGTATCTCCTAAACAACAAGTTGTAACTCGAAAAGATTTGGTGTGGCCTCTACGTCTAAACGTGTACTCTCAAAAGAGAACCCATTGGAGAATTTTCTTTCTTCAAAATTTGTCAGAAATCGACGTTTTAACGAAATCCCGCATCCTGCGAAATTATATTGTTTTTCCTAAACAACAAGTTGTAACTCGAAAAGCTTTGGTGTTGCCTGTATGTCTAAGTGTGTAGCCACAAAAGCGAATTCACAGGAGAGCTTTCTCTCGAAAGAATATATAAGAATACCACGTTATATGGAAATAGAGTGTTGCAGAGTAAAGACAAATACGTACATATTGGAAACACTTTACAAGAAGAAATAATGCATCGTACAAAATTAGCTTGTATCTCCTAAACAACACGTTGTAACTCGAAATGATTTCCTGTGACGTGTATGTGTAAACGTGTAGCCTCAAAAGAGAACTGACAGGAAAATTTTCTTTCATCAAAATTTGTCAGAAAACCACGTTTTAAGGAAATCTCGCATCATGCGAAATTATCTTGTTTTTCCTAAACAACACTTTGTAACTCGAAAAGCTTTCGGGTTGCGTGTATGTCTAAGGGTGTAGCCTCAAATGAGAACGCACAGGAGAGATTTCTCTCGAAAGAATATGTAAGAATACCATGTTATAAGGAAATACAGTGTTGCAGAGTAAAGACAAATACGTATGTATTGGAAACACTTTACGAGAAGAAATTACGCATCATACAAAATTAGCTTGTATCTCCTAAACAACAGGTTGTAACTCGAAAGGATTTGGTGTGGCGTGAACGTCTATAAGTGTAGCCTCAAAAGAGAATCGACAGGATAATTTTCTATCGTCAAAACATGTGAGAAAAACATGTTTTAAGGAAATCCTTCATCGTGCAAAATTATATTGTTTTTCTTAAACAACAAGTTGTAACTCGAAAAGCTTTGGTGTTGTGTGTATGTCTAAGAGTGTAGCCTCAAAAGAGAACGCAAAGGAGAGTTTTCCTCGAAAGAATATGTAAGAATACCACGTTATAAGGAAATACAGTGTTGCAGAGTAAAGACAAATACGTACCAATTAGAAACACTTTACGAGAAGAATAAACGCATCGTACAAAATTAGCTTGTATCTCCTAAAAAAATACGTTGTAACTCTAAAAGATTTGGTGTGGCGTGTATGTCTAAACGTGTAGCCTCAAAAGAGAACCCACAGGAGAAGTTTCTTTCCTTAAATATTTTCAGAAAACCACGTTTTAAGGAAATCCCGCATCTTGCGAAATCATCTTCTTTTTCCTAAACAACATATTGTAACTCGAAAAGCATTAGTGTTGCGTGTATGTCTAAGCGTGGAGCCTCAGAAGAGAAGGCACAGGAGACTTTTCTCTCAAAAGACTATGTAAGAATACCACGTTATGAGGAAATACAATTTTGCAGAGTAAAGACAAATAAGTACATATTGGAAACACTTTACGAGAAGAAATAACGCATCGTACAAAATTAGCTTGTATCTCCTAAATAACACGTTGTAACTCGAAAAGATTTGGTGTGACGTGTACGTCTAAACGTGTAGCCTCAAAAGAGAACCCACAGGAGAATTTTCTTTCATCAAAATTTGTCAGAAAACCACGTTTTAAGGAAATCTCGCATCATGCGAAATTATCTTGTTTTTCCTAAACAACACGTTGTAACTCGAAAAGCTTTGGTGTTACGTGTATGTCTAAGCGTGTAGCCTCAAAAGAGAACGCACAGGAGAGTTTTCTCTCGAAAGAATATGAAAGAATACCACGTTATAAGGAAATACAGAGTTGCAGATTAAAGACAAATACATATGTATTGGAAACACTTTACGAGAAGAAATAACGCATCATACAAAATTAGCTTGTATCTCCTAAACAACAGGTTGTAACTCGAAAGGATTTGGTCTGGCGTGTACGTCTAAACGTGTAGCCTCAAAAGAGAACTGACAGGAGAATTTTCTATCGTCAAAATATGTGAGAAAACCACGTTTTAAGGAAATCCTTCATCGTGCAAAATTATATTGTTTTTCTTAAACAACAAGTTGTAACTCGAAAAGCTTTGGTGTTGTGTGTATGTCTGAGAGTGTAGCCTCAAAAGAGAATGCAAAGGAGAGTTTTTCTCGAAAGAATATGTAAGAATAGCACATTATAAGGAAATACAGTGTTGCAGATTAAAGACAAATACATAGCTATTGGAAACACTTTACGAGAAGAATAAACGCATCGTACAAAATTAGCTTGTATCTCCTAACCAATACGTTGTAACTCGAAAAGATTTGGTGTGGCGTGTATGTCTAAACGTGTAGCCTCAAAAGAGAACCCACAGGAGAATTTTCTTTCCTTAAAATTTTTCAGAAAACCACGTTTTAAGGAAATCCCGCATCGTGCGAAATCATCTTCTTTTTCCTAAAGAACATATTGTAACTCGAAAAGCTTTAGTGTTGCGTGTATGTCTAAGCGTGGAGCCTCAAAAGAGAAGGCACAGGAGAGTTTTCTCTCGGAAGACTATGTAAGAATACCACGTTATAAGGAAATACAATTTTGCAGAGTAAAGACAAATAAGTACATATTGGAAACACTTTACGAGAAGAAATAACGCATCGTACAATTTAGCTTGTATCTCCTAAATAACACGTTTTAACTCGAAAAGATTTGGTGTGACGTGTACGGCTAAACGTGTAGCCTCAAAAGAGAACCCACAGGAGAATTTTCTTTCATCAAAATTTGTCAGAAACCACGTTTTAAGGAAATCTCGAATCGTGTGAAATTATCTTGTTTTTCCTAAACAACACGTTGGAACTCGAAAAGCTCTGGTGTTGCGTGTATGTCTAAGCATGTATCCTCAAAAGAGAACGCACAGGAGAGTTTTCTCTCGAAAGACTATGTAAGAATACCACGTTATAAGGAAATACAGTGTTGCAGAGTAAAGACAAACACATATGTATTGGAAACACTTTACGAGAAGAATTAACGCATAGTACAAAATTAGCTTGTATCTCCTAAACAACACGTTGTAACTCGAAAAGATTTGGTGTGGCGTGTATGTCTAAACGTGTAGCCTCAAAAGAGAACTCACAGGAGAATTTTCTTTCGTTAAAATTTTTCAGAAAACCACGTTTTAAGGAAATCCCGCATCACGAGAAATCATCTTCTTTTCCCTAAACAATATGTTGTAACTCAAAAAGCTTTGGTGTTGCGTGTATGTCTAAGCGTGGAGCTTCAAAAGAGAATGCACAGGAAAGTTTTCTCTTGAAAGAATATGTAAGAATACCACGTTATAAAGAAATACAAATTTGCAGATAAAAGGCAAATAAGTACATATTGGAAACACTTTACGAGAAGAAATAACGCATCATACATAATTAGCTTGTATCAATAAACAACACGTTGTAACTTGAAAAGATTTGGTGTGACGTGCACATCTAAACGTGTAGCCTCAAAAGAGAACCCACAGGAGAAATTTCTTTTGTCAAAATTTGTCAGAAAACCACGTTTTAAGGAAATCCCACAAGGTGCAAAATTATCTTGTTATTCTTAAACAACACGTTGTAACTCGAAAAACTTTGGTGTTTCCTGTATGTCTAAGTGTGTAGTCTCAAAAGGGAATGCACAGGATAGTTTTCTGTCGAAAGAATATATAAGAATACCACGTTATAAGGAAATACAGTGTTGCAGAGTAAAGACAAATAATTACCTATTGGAAACACTTTCCGAGAAGAATTTATGCATCTTACAAAATTAGCTTGTATCTCCTAAATAACACGTTGTAACTGGAAAAGATTTGGTGTGGCGTGTACATCTAAACGTGTAGCCTCAAAAGAGATCCCACAGGAGAATTTTCTTTTGTCAAAATTTGTCAGAAAACCACGCTTTAAGGAAATCCCGCATCGTGCGAAATTATCTTGTTATTCTTAAACAACACGTTGTAACTCGAAAAACTTTGGTGTTTCCTGTATGTCTAAGTGTGTAGTCTCAAAAGGGAATGCACAGGATAGTTTTATCTCGAAAGAATACATAAGAATACCACGTTATAAGGAAATACAGTGTTGCAGAGTAAAGACAAACACGTATGTATTGGAAACACTTTACGAGAAGAATTAACGCATAGTACAAAATTAGCTTGTATCTCCTAAATAACACGTTGTAACTCGAAAAGATTTGGTGTGGCATATATGTCTAAACGTGTAGCCTCAAAAGAGAACTCACAGGAGAATTTTCTTTCGTTAAAATTTTTCAGAAAACCACGTTTTAAGGAAATCCCGCATCACGAGAAATCATCTTCTTTTCCCTAAACAATATGTTGTAACTCAAAAAGCTTTGGTGTTGCGTGTATGTCTAAGCGTGGAGCTTCAAAAGAGAATGCACAGGAAAGTTTTCTCTCGAAAGAATATGTAAGAATACCACGTTATAAAGAAATACAAATTTGCAGATAAAAGGCAAATAAGTACATATTGGAAACACTTTACGAGAAGAAATAACGCATCATACATAATTAGCTTGTATCAATAAACAACACGTTGTAACTTGAAAAGATTTGGTGTGACGTGTACATCTAAACGTGTAGCCTCAAAAGAGAACCCACAGGAGAAATTTCTTTTTTCAAAATTTGTCAGAAAACCACGTTTTAAGGAAATACCACAAGGTGCAAAATTATCTTGTTATTCTTAAACAACACGTTGTAACTCGAAAAACTTTGGTGTTTCCTGTATGTCTAAGTGTGTAGTCTCAAAAGGGAATGCACAGGATAGTTTTCTGTCGAAAGAATATATAAGAATACCACGTTATAAGGAAATACAGTGTTGCAGAGTAAAGACAAATACTTACCTATTGGAAACACTTTACGAGAAGAATTTATGCATCTTACAAAATTAGCTTGTATCTCCTAAATAACACGTTGTAACTCGAAAAGATTTGGTGTGGCGTGTACATCTAAACGTGTAGCCTCAAAAGAGATCCCACAGGAGAATTTTCTTTTGTCAAAATTTGTCAGAAAACCACGTTTTAAGGAAATCCCGCATCGTGCGAAATTATCTTGTTATTCTTAAACAACACGTTGTAACTCGAAAAACTTTGGTGTTTCCTGTATGTCTAAGTGTGTAGTCTCAAAAGGGAATGCACAGGATAGTTTTCTCTCGAAAGAATATATAAGAATACCACGTTATAAGGAAATACAGTGTTGCAGAGTAAAGACAAACACGTATGTATTGGCAACACTTTACGAGAAGAATTAACGCATAGTACAAAATTAGCTTGTATCTCCTAAACAACACGTTGTAACTCGAAAAGATTTGGTGTGGCGTGTATGTCTAAACGTGTAGCCTCAAAAGAGAACTCACAGGAGAATTTTCTTTCGTTAAAATTTTTCAGAAAACCACGTTTTAAGGAAATCCCGCATCACGAGAAATCATCTTCTTTTCCCTAAACAATATGTTGTAACTCAAAAAGCTTTGGTGTTGCGTGTATGTCTAAGCGTGGAGCTTCAAAAGAGAATGCACAGGAAAGTTTTCTCCCGAAAGAATATGTAAGAATACCACGTTATAAAGAAATACAAATTTGCAGATAAAAGGCAAATAAGTACATATTGGAAACACTTTACGAGAAGAAAAAACGCATCATACATAATTAGCTTGTATCAATAAACAACACGTTGTAACTTGAAAAGATTTGGTGTGACGTGTACATCTAAACGTGTAGCCTCAAAAGAGAACCCACAGGAGAAATTTCTTTTTTCAAAATTTGTCAGAAAACCACGTTTTAAGGAAATCCCACAAGGTGCATAATTATCTTGTTATTCTTAAACAACACGTTGTAACTCGAAAAACTTTGGTGTTTCCTGTATGTCTAAGTGTGTAGTCTCAAAAGGGAATGCACAGGATAGTTTTCTGTCGAAAGAATATATAAGAATACCACATTATAAGGAAATACAGTGTTGCAGAGTAAAGACAAATACTTACCTATTGGAAACACTTTACGAGAAGAATTTATGCATCTTACAAAATTAGCTTGTATCTCCTAAATAACACGTTTTAACTCGAAAAGATTTGGTGTGGCGTGTACATCTAAACGTGTAGCCTCAAAAGAGATCCCACAGGAGAATTTTCTTTTGTCAAAATTTGTCAGAAAACCACGTTTTAAGGAAATCCCGCATCGTGCGAAATTATCTTGTTATTCTTAAACAACACGTTGTAACTCGAAAAACTTTGGTGTTTCCTGTATGTCTAAGTGTGTAGTCTCAAAAGGGAATGCACAGGATAGTTTTCTCTCGAAAGAATATATAAGAATACCACGTTATAAGGAAATACAGTGTTGCATAGTAAAGAAAAATACTTACCTATTGGAAACACTTTACGAGAATTAATGCATCGTACAAAATTAGCTTGTATCTCCTAAACAACACGTTGTAACTCGAAAAGATTTGGTGTGGCGTGTACGTCTAAACATGTAGCCTCAAAAGAGAACCCACAGGATTATTTTTTTTCGTCAAAATTTTTCAGAAAACCACGTTTTAAGGAAATCCCGCACCCTGCGAAATCATCTTCTTTTTCCTAAACAACATGTTGTAACTCGAAAAGCTTTAGGGTTTCATGTATGTGTAAGCGTGGAGCCTCAAAAGAGAAGGCACAGGAGAGTTTTCTCTCGGAAAACTATGTAAGAATACCACGTTATAAGGAAATACAATTTTGCAGAGTAAAGACAAATAAGTACATATTGGAAACACTTTACGAGAAGAAATAACGTATCGTACAAAATTAGCTTGTATCTCCTAAATAACACGTTGTAACTCGAAAAGATTTGGTGTGACGTGTACGTCTAAACGTGTAGCCTCAAAAGAGAACCCACAGGAGAATTTTCTTTCATCAAAATTTGTCAGAAAACCACGTTTTAAGGAAATCTCGCATCATGCGAAATTATCTTGTTTTTCCTAAACAACACGTTGTAACTCGAAAAGCTTTGGTGTTGCGTGTATGTCTAAGCGTGTAGCCTCAAAAGAGAACGCACAGGAGAGTTTTCTCTTGAAAGAATATGTAAGAATACCACGTTATAAGGAAATACAGTGTTGCAGATTAAAGACAAATACATATGTATTGGAAACACTTTACGAGAAGAAATAACGCATCATACAAAATTAGCTTGTATCTCCTAAACAACAGGTTGTAACTCGAAAGGATTTGGTCTGGCGTGTATGTCTAAACGTGTAGACTCAAAAGAGAACTGACAGGAGAATTTTCTATCGTCAAAATATGTGAGAAAACCACGTTTTAAGGAAATCCTTCATCGTGCAAAATTATATTGTTTTTCTTAAACAACAAGTTGTAACTCGAAAAGCTTTGGTGTTGTGTGTATGTCTGAGAGTGTAGCCTCAAAAGAGAATGCAAAAGAGAGTTTTTCTCGAAAGAATATGTAAGAATAGCACGTTATAAGGAAATACAGTGTTGCAGAGTAAAGACAAATACATAGCTATTGGAAACACTTTACGAGAAGAATAAACGCATCGTACAAAATTAGCTTGTATCTCCTAACCAATACGTTGTAACTCGAAAAGATTTGGTGTGGCGTGTGTGTCAAAACGTGTAGCCTCAAAAGAGAACCCACAGGAGAATTTTCTTTCCTTAAAATTTTTCAGAAAACCACGTTTTAAGGAAATCCCGCATCGTGCGAAATCATCTTCTTTTTCCTAAAGAACATATTGTAACTCGAAAAGCTTTAGTGTTGCGTGTATGTCTAAGCGTGGAGCCTCAAAAGAGAAGGCACAGGAGAGTTTTCTCTCGGAAGACTATGTAAGAATACCACGTAATAAGGAAATACAATTTTGCAGAGTAAAGACAAATAAGTACATATTGGAAACACTTTACGAGAAGAAATAACGCATCGTACAATTTAGCTTGTATCTCCTAAATAACACGTTTTAACTCGAAAAGATTTGGTGCGACGTGTACGGCTAAACGTGTAGCCTCAAAAGAGAACCCACAGGAGAATTTTCTTTCATCAAAATTTGTCAGAAACCACGTTTTAAGGAAATCTCGAATCGTGTGAAATTATCTTGTTTTTCCTAAACAACACGTTGTAACTTGAAAAGCTCTGGTGTTGCGTGTATGTCTAAGCATGTAGCCTCAAAAGAGAACGCACAGGAGAGTTTTCTCTCGAAAGACTATGTAAGAATACCACGTTATAAGGAAATACAGTGTTGCAGAGTAAAGACAAACACGTATGTATTGGAAACACTTTACGAGAAGAATTAACGCATAGTACAAAATTAACTTGTATCTCCTAAACAACACGTTGTAACTCGAAAAGATTTGGTGTGGCGTGTATGTCTAAACGTGTAGCCTCAAAAGAGAACTCACAGGAGAATTTTCTTTCGTTAAAATTTTTCAGAAAACCACGTTTTAAGGAAATCCCGCATCACGAGAAATCATCTTCTTTTCCCTAAACAATATGTTGTAACTCAAAAAGCTTTGGTGTTGCGTGTATGTCTAAGCGTGGAGCTTCAAAAGAGAATGCACAGGAAAGTTTTCTCTCGAAAGAATATGTAAGAATACCACGTTATAAAGAAATACAAATTTGCAGATAAAAGGCAAATAAGTACATATTGGAAACACTTTACGAGAAGAAATAACGCATCATACATAATTAGCTTGTATCAATAAACAACACGTTGTAACTTGAAAAGATTTGGTGTGACGTGTACATCTAAACGTGTAGCCTCAAAAGAGAACCCACAGGAGAAATTTCTTTTGTCAAAATTTGTCAGAAAACCACGTTTTAAGGAAATCCCACAAGGTGCAAAATTATCTTGTTATTCTTAAACAACACGTTGTAACTCGAAAAACTTTGGTGTTTCCTGTATGTCTAAGTGTGTAGTCTCAAAAGGGAATGCACAGGATAGTTTTCTGTCGAAAGAATATATAAGAATACCACGTTATAAGGAAATACAGTGTTGCAGAGTAAAGACAAATACTTACCTATTGGAAACACTTTCCGAGAAGAATTTATGCATCTTACAAAATTAGCTTGTATCTCCTAAATAACACGTTGTAACTCGAAAAGATTTGGTGTGGCGTGTACATCTAAACGTGTAGTCTCAAAAGAGATCCCACAGGAGAAATTTCTTTTGTCAAAATTTGTCAGAAAACCACGTTTTAAGGAAATCCCGCATCGTGCGAAATAACTTGTTATTCTTAAACAACACGTTGTAACTCGAAAAACTTTGGTGTTTCCTGTATGTCTAAGTGTGTAGTCTCAAAAGGGAATGCACAGGATAGTTTTCTCTCGAAAGAATATATAAGAATACCACGTTATAAGGAAATACAGTGTTGCAGAGTAAAGACAAACACGTATGTATTGGCAACACTTTACGAGAAGAATTAACGCATAGTACAAAATTAGCTTGTATCTCCTAAACAACACGTTGTAACTCGAAAAGATTTGGTGTGGCATGTATGTCTAAACGTGTAGCCTCAAAAGAGAACTCACAGGAGAATTTTCTTTCGTTAAAATTTTTCAGAAAACCACGTTTTAAGGAAATCCCGCATCACGAGAAATCATCTTCTTTTCCCTAAACAATATGTTGTAACTCAAAAAGCTTTGGTGTTGCGTGTATGTCTAAGCGTGGAGCTTCAAAAGAGAATGCACAGGAAAGTTTTCTCTCGAAAGAATATGTAAGAATACCACGTTATAAAGAAATACAAATTTGCAGATAAAAGGCAAATAAGTACATATTGGAAACACTTTACGAGAAGAAATAACGCATCATACATAATTAGCTTGTATCAATAAACAACACGTTGTAACTTGAAAAGATTTGGTGTGACGTGTACATCTAAACGTGTAGCCTCAAAAGAGAACCCACAGGAGAAATTTCTTTTGTCAAAATTTGTCAGAAAACCACGTTTTAAGGAAATCCCACAAGGTGCAAAATTATCTTGTTATTCTTAAACAACACGTTGTAACTCGAAAAACTTTGGTGTTTCCTGTATGTCTAAGTGTGTAGTCTCAAAAGGGAATGCACAGGATAGTTTTCTGTCGAAAGAATATATAAGAATACCACGTTATAAGGAAATACAGTGTTGCAGAGTAAAGACAAATACTTACCTATTGGAAACACTTTCCGAGAAGAATTTATGCATCTTACAAAATTAGCTTGTATCTCCTAAATAACACGTTGTAACTCGAAAAGATTTGGTGTGGCGTGTACATCTAAACGTGTAGTCTCAAAAGAGATCCCACAGGAGAAATTTCTTTTGTCAAAATTTGTCAGAAAACCACGTTTTAAGGAAATCCCGCATCGTGCGAAATAACTTGTTATTCTTAAACAACACGTTGTAACTCGAAAAACTTTGGTGTTTCCTGTATGTCTAAGTGTGTAGTCTCAAAAGGGAATGCACAGGATAGTTTTCTCTCGAAAGAATATATAAGAATACCACGTTATAAGGAAATACAGTGTTGCAGAGTAAAGACAAACACGTATGTATTGGCAACACTTTACGAGAAGAATTAACGCATAGTACAAAATTAGCTTGTATCTCCTAAACAACACGTTGTAACTCGAAAAGATTTGGTGTGGCATGTATGTCTAAACGTGTAGCCTCAAAAGAGAACTCACAGGAGAATTTTCTTTCGTTAAAATTTTTCAGAAAACCACGTTTTAAGGAAATCCCGCATCACGAGAAATCATCTTCTTTTCCCTAAACAATATGTTGTAACTCAAAAAGCTTTGGTGTTGCGTGTATGTCTAAGCGTGGAGCTTCAAAAGAGAATGCACAGGAAAGTTTTCTCTCGAAAGAATATGTAAGAATACCACGTTATAAAGAAATACAAATTTGCAGATAAAAGGCAAATAAGTACATATTGGAAACACTTTACGAGAAGAAAAAACGCATCATACATAATTAGCTTGTATCAATAAACAACACGTTGTAACTTGAAAAGATTTGGTGTGACGTGTACATCTAAACGTGTAGCCTCAAAAGAGAACCCACAGGAGAAATTTCTTTTTTCAAAATTTGTCAGAAAACCACGTTTTAAGGAAATCCCACAAGGTGCAAAATTATCTTGTTATTCTTAAACAACACGTTGTAACTCGAAAAACTTTGGTGTTTCCTGTATGTCTAAGTGTGTAGTCTCAAAAGGGAATGCACAGGATAGTTTTCTGTCGAAAGAATATATAAGAATACCACGTTATAAGGAAATACAGTGTTGCAGAGTAAAGACAAATACTTACCTATTGGAAACACTTTACGAGAAGAATTTATGCATCTTACAAAATTAGCTTGTATCTCCTAAATAACACGTTGTAACTCGAAAAGATTTGGTGTGGCGTGTACATCTAAACGTGTAGCCTCAAAAGAGATCCCACAGGAGAAATTTCTTTTGTCAAAATTTGTCAGAAAACCACGTTTTAGGGAAATCCCGCATCGTGCGAAATTATCTTGTTATTCTTAAACAACACGTTGTAACTCGAAAAACTTTGGTGTTTCCTGTATGTCTAAGTGTATAGTCTCAAAAGGGAATGCACAGGATAGTTTTCTCTCAAAAGAATATATAAGAATACCACGTTATAAGGAAATACAGTGTTGCATAGTAAAGACAAATACTTACCTATTGGAAACACTTTACGAGAAGAATTAATGCATCGTACAAAATTAGCTTGTATCTCCTAAACAACACGTTGTAACTCGAAAAGATTTGGTGTGGCGTGTACGTCTGAACATGTAGCCTCAAAAGAGAACCCACAGGATTATTT
Organism: Apodemus sylvaticus; assembly: GCF_947179515.1. Taxonomy (NCBI): domain Eukaryota; kingdom Metazoa; phylum Chordata; class Mammalia; order Rodentia; family Muridae; genus Apodemus; species Apodemus sylvaticus. The sequence continues at coordinate 65,826,707 of NC_067491.1, read as the reverse complement.
TATTTCGTCAAAATTTTTCAGAAAACCACGTTTTAAGGAAATCCCGCACCCTGCGAAATCATCTTCTTTTTCCTAAACAACATGTTGTAACTCGAAAAGCTTTAGGGTTGCATGTATGTGTAAGCGTGGAGCCTCAAAAGAGAAGGCACAGGAGAGTTTTCTCTCAAAAGAATATGTAAGAATACCACGTTATTAGGAAATACAATTTTGCAGAGTAAAGACAAATAAGTACATATTGGGAACACTTTACGAGAAGAAATAACGCATCGAAATAAATTAGCTTGTATCTCCTAAACAACACGTGGTAACTCGAAAAGATTTGGTTTGGTGTGTACGTCTAAACGTGTAGCCTCAAAAGAGAACACAAAGGAGAATTTTCTTTCGTCAAAATTTGTCAGAAAACCACGTTTTAAGGAAATCCTGCATCATTCGAAATTATCTTGTTTTTCCTAAACAACACGTTGTAACTCGAAAAGCTCTGGTGTTGGGTGTATGTGAAGCATGTAGCCTCAAAAGAAAATGCACAGGAGAGTTTTCTCTCCAACGAACATGTAAGAATACGTTATAAGGAAATACAGTGTTGCAGAGTAAAGACAAATACGTACATATTGGAAACACTTTAGGAGAAGAAATTGCGCATCATACATTATTAGCTTGTATCTCCAAAACAACAAGTGGAAACTCGAAAACATTTGGTTTGGCGTGTATGTCAAAAAGTGTAGCCTCAAAAGAGAACCCACAGGAGAATTTTCTTTCTTCAAAATTTGTCAGAAAACCACGTTTTAAGGAAATCACGCTTCGTGGGAAATTATCTTGTTTTTCATAAACAACACGATGCACCTCCAAAAGCTTTGGTGTTGCCTGTATGTCTAAGTGTGTAGCCTCAAAAGGGAACGTACAGGATAGTTTTCTCTCGAAAGAATATGTAAGAATACCACGTTATAAGGAAATACAGTGTTGCATAGTAAAGACAAATACATACATATTGGAAACACTTTACGAGAAGAATTAACGCATCGTACAAAATTAGCTTGTATCTCCTAAACAACACGTTGTAACTCGAAAATATTTGGTGTGGCGTGTACATATAAACATGTAGCCTCAAAAGAGAACCCACAGGAGAATTTTCTTTCATCAAAATTTTTCAGAAAACCACATTTAAGGAAATCCCGCATCGTGCGAAATCATCTTCTTTTTCCTAAACAACACGTTGTAACTCTAAAAGCTTTGGTGTTGCGTGTATGTCTAAGCCTGTAGCCTCTAAAGAGAATGCACAGGAGAGTTTTCTCTCGAAAGAACATGTAAGAATACAACGTTATAAGGAAATACAGTGTTGCAGAGTAAAGACAAATACGTACATATTGGAAAAACTTTACGAGAAGAAATAACGCATCGTACAAAATTAGCTTGTATCTCCTAAACAACACGTGGTAACTAGAAAGGATTTGGTGTGGTGTGTACGTCTAAACGTGTAGACTCAAAAGAGAACCCACAGGAGAATTTTCTTTTGTCAAAATTTGTCAGAAAACCACATTTTAAGGAAATCGAGCATCGTGCTAAATTATCTGGTTTTTCATAAACAACACGTTGTAATCCGAAAAGCTGTGGTGTTGCCTGTATGACTTAGTGTGTAGCCTCAAAAGGGAATGCACAGGATAGTTTTCTCTGGAAAGAATATGTAAGAATACCACGTCATAAGGAAATACAGTGTTGCAGAGTAAAGACAAATACTTACATATTGCAAACACTTTACAAGAAGAATTAACGCATCTTACAAAATTAGATTGAATCTTCTAAACAACACGTTGTTACTCGAAATGATTTGGTGTGGCGTGTACGTCTAAACGTGTAGCCTCAAAAGAGATCCCACAGAAGAATTTTCTTTCGTCAAAATTTTTCAGAAAACCATGTTTTAAGGAAATCCCGCATCGTGCTAAATCATCTTCTATTTCCTAAACAACATGTTGTAACTCGAAAAGCTTTAGTGTTGCGTGTATATCTAAGCATGGAGCCTCAAAAGAGAAGGCACAGGAGAGTTTTCTCTCGAAAGACTATGTAAGAATACCAGGTTATAAGGAAATACAATTTTGCAGAGTAAAGACAAATAAGTACATATTGGAAACACTTTACGAGAAGAAATAACGCATTGAACAAAATTAGCTTGTATCTCCTAAACAACACGTTGTAACTCGAAAAGATTTGGTGTGACGTGTACTTCTAAACGTGTAGCCTCAAAAGAGAACCCACAGGAGAATTTTCTTTCATCAAAAATTGTCAGAAACCACGTTTTAAGGAAATCTCGCATCGTGCGAAATTATCTTGTTTTTCCTAAAAAACACGTTGTAACTCGAAAAGCTCTGGTATTGCGTGTATTTCTAAGCATGTAGCCTCAAAACAGAACGCACAGGAGAGTTTTTTCTCGAAAGAATATGTAAGAATACCACGTTATAAGGAAATACAGAGTTGCAGAGTAAAGACAAACACGTATGTATTGGAAACACTTTACGAGAAGAATTAACGCATAGTACAAAATTAGCTTGTATCTCCTAAACAACACGTTGTAACTCGAAAAGATTTGGTGTGGCGTGTACGTCTAAACGTGTAGCCTCAAAAGAGAACCCACAGGAGAATTTTCTTTCGTTAAAATTTTTCAGAAAACCACGTTTTAAGGAAATCCCGCATCGTGAGAAATCATCTTCTTTTCCCTAAACAATATGTTGTAACTTGAAAAGCTTTGGTGTTGCGTGTATGTCTAAGTGTCGAGCTTCAAAAGAGAATGCACAGGAGAGTTTTCTCTCAAAAGAATATGTAAGAATACCACGTTATAAAGAAATACAAATTTGCAAAGAAAAGGCAATTAAGTACATATTGGAAACACTTTATGAGAAGAAATAACGCATCATACAAAATTAGCTTGTATCACATAAACAACACGTTGTAACTCGAAAAGAATTGGTGTGACGTGTACATCTAAACGTGTAGCCTCAAAAGAGAACCCACAGGAGAACTTTCTTTTGTCAAAATTTGTCAGAAAACCACGTTTTAAGGAAATCCCGCATCGTGCGAAATTATCTTGTTATTCATAAACAACACGTTATAACTCGAAAAACTTTGGTGTTTCCTGTAAGTCTAAGTGTGTAGTCTCAAAAGGGAACGCACAGGATAGTTTTCTCTCGAAAGAATATATAAGAATACCACGTTATAAGGAAATACAGTGTTGCAGAGTAAAGACAAATACTTACCTATTGGAAACACTTTACGAGAAGAATTAATGCATCATACAAAATTAGCTTGTATCTCCTAAACAACACGTTGTAACTCGAAAAGATTTGGTGTGGCGTGTACGTCTAAACATGTAGCCTCAAAAGAGAACCCACAGGATTATTTTTTTTAGTCAAAATTTTTCAGAAAACCACGTTTTAAGGAAATCCCGCATCGTGCGAAATCATCTTCTTTTTCCTAAACAACATGTTTTAACTCGGAAAGCTTTGGTGTTGCGTTTATGTCTAAGCCTGTAGCCTCAAAAAGAAGGCACAGGAGAATTTTCTCTCAAAAGAATATGTAAGAATACCACGTTATTAGGAAATACAATTTTGCAGAATAAAGACAAATAAGTACATATTGGGAACACTTACGAGAAAAATAACGCATCGAAAAAAATTAGCTTGTATCTCCTAAACAACACGTTGTAATTCGAAAAGATTTGGTGTGATGTATATGTCTACACGTGTAGCCTCAAAAGAGAACCCACAGGAGAATTTTCTTTTGTCAAAATTTGTCAGAAAACCACGTTTTTAGGAAATCTCGCATCGTGCGAAATTATCTTGTTATTCATAAACAACACATTGTTACTCGAAAAACTTTGGTGTTGCCTGTATGTCTAAGGGTGTAGTCTCAAAAGTGAGCGCACAGGATAGTTTTCTCTCTAAAGAATATGTAAGAATACCACGTTAGAAGGAAATACAGTGTTGCAGAGTAAAGACAAATACTTACCTATTGGAAACACTTTATGAGAAGAATTAACGCATCGTACAAAATTAGCTTGTATCTCCTAAACAACACGTTGTAACTCAAAACGATTTGGTGTGGGGTGTACGTCTAAACGTCTAGCCTCAAAAGAGAACCCACAGGAGAATTTTCTTTCGTCAAAATTTTTCAGAATACCACGTTTTAAGGAAATCCCGCTTCCTGAGAAATCATCTTCTTTTTCCTAAACAACATGTTGTAACTCGAAAAGCTTTAGTGTTGGGTGTATGTGTAAGCGTGCACCCTCAAAAGAGAAGGCACAGGAGAGTTTTCTCTCGAAGGAATATGTAAGAATACCACGTTATTAGGAAATAAAATTTTGCAGAGTAAAGACAAATAAGTACATATTGGGAACACTTTACTAGAAGAAATAACGCATCGAAAAAAATTAGCTTGTATCTCCTAAACAACATGTGGTAACTCGAAAAGGTTTGGTTTGGCGTGTACGTCTAAACGTGTAGCCTCAAAAGAGAACACAAAGGAGAATTTCTTTCGTCAAAATTTGTCAGAGAACCACGTTTTAAGGAAATCCCGCATTGTGCGAAATTATCTTGTTTTTCCTAAACAACACGTTGTAACTCGAAAAGCTTTGGTGTTGCGTGTATGTCTAAGCGTGTAACCTCAAAAGAGAATGCACAGGAGAGTTTTCTCTCCAAGGAACATGTAAGAATACGTTAAAAAGAAATACAGTGTTGCAGAGTAAATACAAATACATACATATTGGAAACACTTTACGAGAAGAAATTACGCATCATACAATATTAGTTCGTATCTCCTAAACAACAAGTGGAAACTCAAAAACATTTGGTTTGGCGTGTATGTCTAACAGTGTAGCCTCAAAAGAGAACCCACAGGAGAATTTTCCTTCTTCAAAATTTGTCAGAAAACCACGTTTTAACGAAATCCCGCATCTTGCGAAATTATGTTGTTTTTCCTAAACAACAAGTTGTAACTCAAAAAGCGTTGGTGTTGCATGTATGTCTAATTGTGTAGCCTCAAAAGTGAATGCACAGGATAGTTTTCTCTCAAAACAATATGTAAGAATACAACGTTATAAGGAAATACAGTGTTGCAGAGTAAAGACAAATACATACATACTGGAAACACTTTAACAGAAGAAATAACTCATCGTACAAAATTAGCTTGTATCTCCTAAACAACACGTGGTAACTCGAATGGATTTGGTGTGGTGTGTACGTCTAAACGTGTAGCCTCAAAAGAGAACCCACAGGAGAATTTTCTATCGTCAAAATTTGTCAGAAAACCACGTTTTAAGGAAATCCCGCATCGTGCGAAATTATCATGTTTTTCCTAAACAACACGTTGTAACTTGAAAAGCTTTGGTGTTGCGTGTATGTCTAAGCAGGTAGCCTCAAAAGAGAAAGCACAGGAGAGTTTTCTCTTGAAAGAAGATGTAAAAATACCACGTTATAAGGAAATACAGTGTTGCAGACTAAAGACAAATATGTACATATTGGAAACACTTTTAGAGAAGAAATAACGCATCGTTCAAAATTAGTGTGTATCTCCTAAACAACATGTTGTAACTCGAAAAGATTTGGTGTGGCATGTACATATAAACGAGTAGCCTCAAAAGAGAACGCACAGGAGAATTTTCTTTCGTCAATATTTTTAAGAAATCACGTTTTTTGGAAAACCCGCATTGTGCGAAATTATCTTGTTTTTCCTAAACAACACATTGTAACTCGAAAAGCTTTGGTGTTGCGTGTATGTCTAAGCGTGTAGCCTCAAAAGAGAACGCACAGGAGAATTTTCTCTCGAAAGAATATGTAAGAATACCACGTTATAAGGAAATACAGTGTTGCAGAATAAAGACAAATACGTACGTATTGGAACACTTTACTAGAAGAAATAACACATGGTAGAAATTTAGATTCTATCTCCTAAACAACACATTGTAACTCGAAAAGATTTGGTGTGGCATTTACATCTAAACGTGTAGCCTCAAAAGCGAACCCACAGGAGAATTTTCTTTGGTCAAAATTTTTCAGAAATCCACGTTTTAAGGAAATCCTACTTCGTACAAAATTATCTTGTTTTTCCTAAACAACACTGTGTAACTCGAAAACCTTTGGTGTAACGTGTATGTCTAAACATTTGCCCTCAAAAGAGAACGCACCGGAGAGTTTCCTCTCGAAAGAATATGTACGAATACCATGTTTTATGGAACTACATTGTTGCAGAGTAAAGACATATACGTACCTATTGGAAACACTTTAAGAGAAGAAATAAAGCATCGCACAAAATTAGCTTGTATCTCCTAAACAACACGTTGTAACTCGAAAAGATTTGGTGTGGCGTGTAGGTCTTAACGTGTAATCTCAAAAAAGAAGCTACAGGAGAATTTTCTTTCGTCAAATTTTCAGAAAACCACGTTTTAAGGAAATCCCGCCTCATGCGAAATTATCTTGTATTCCCTAAACAACATGTTGTAACTCGAAAAGCTTTGGTGTTGCGTGTATGTCTAAGCGTATAGCCTCAAAAGAGAATGCACAGGAGAGTTTTCTCTCGAAAGAATATGTAAGAATACCACGTTATATGGAAATACAGTGTTGCAGAGTAAAGACAAATATGTACGTATTGGAAACACTTTAAGGGAAGAAATAACGCATGGTACAAACTCAGCTTGTATCTCCTAAACAACACGTTGTAACTCGAAAAGATTTAGTGTGGCATTTACGTCTAAACGAGTAGCCTCAAAAGAGAAGCCACAGGAGAATTTTCTTTCGTCAAAATTTTTCAGAAAACCACGTTTTAAGGAAATCCTGCATCGTGGGAAATTATCTTGTTTTTCCTAAACAACACGTTGTAACTCCAAAAGCTTTGGTGTTGCGTGTATGTCTAAGCGTATAGCCTCAAAAGAGAACACACAGGAGAGTTTTCTCTCGAAAGAATATGTAAGAATACCACGTTATAAGGAAATACAGTGTTGCAGAATAAAGACAAATACGTATATATTGGAAACACTTTACAAGAAGAAATAACGCATCGTAAAAAATTAGCTTGTATCTCCTAAACAACACGTTGTAACTAGAAAAGATTTGGTGTGGCGTGTATGTCTAAGCGTGTAGCCTCAAAAGAGAACGCACAGGAGAGATTTCTCTCGAAAGAATATGTAAGAATACCACGTTATATGGAAATACAGTGTTGCAGAGTAAAGATTAATAGGTACGTATTGTAAATACTTTGCGAGAATAAATAAGGCATGGTACAAAATTAGCTTGTATCTCCTAAACAACACATTGTAACTCGAAAAGATTTGGTGTGGCGTGTACGTCTAAACGTGTAGCATCCAAAGAGAATCCACAGGAGAATTTTCTTTCGTCAATATTTGTCAGAAACCACGTTTAAAGGAAATCCCTCATCGTGCAAAATTATCTTGTTTTTCCTAAACAACACGTTGTAACTCGAAAAGCTTTGGGTTGCGTGTATGTCTAAGCGTGTAGCCTCAAAGGAGAATGCACAGGAGAGTTTTCTCTCGAAAGAATATGTAAGAATACCACTTTATAAGGAAATACAGTGTTGCAGAGTAAAGACAAATACGTACGTATTGGAAACACTTAAACTTTACAAGAAGAAATATCGCATCATACAAAATTAGCTTTTATCTCCTAAACAACACATTGTAACTCGAAAAGATTTGGTGTGGCATGTACGTCTCAATGTGTAGACTCAAAAGAGAACCCACAGGAGAATTTTTTTTCGTCAAAATATGTCAGAAAACGACGTTTTAAGGAAATCCCGCATCGTGCGAAATTATCTTGTTTTTCCTAAACAACACGGTGTAACTTGAAAAGCTTTGGTGCTGCGTGTATGTCTAAGCATGTAGCCTCAAAAGAGAACGCACAGGAGAGTTTTCTCTCGTAAGTAGATGTAAAAATACCACGTTGTAAGGAAATAGAGTGTTGCAGACTAAAGACAAATACGTACATATTGGAAACACTTTTAGAGAAAATTAATGCATAGTTCAAAATTAGTGTGTATCTCCCAAACAGCATGTTGTAACTCGAAAAGATTTGGTGTGGTGTGTACGTCTAAACGTGTAGCCTCAAAAGAGAACCGACAGGAGAATTTTCTTTCGTCAATATTTTTAAGAAATCATGTTTTTAGGAAAACCCGCATTGTGCGAAATTATCTTGTTTTTCCTAAATAAAACGTTGTAACTCGAAAGTCTTTTGTGTTGCGTGTATGTCTAAGCATGTAGCCTCAAAAAAGAATGCACAGGAGAGTTTTCTCTCGAAAGAATATGTACGAATACCACGTTATAAGGAAATACAATGTTGCAGTGTAAAGACAAATACGTACTTATTGGAACACTTTACTAGAAGAAATAACACATGGTACAGAATTAGCTTGTATCTCCTAAACAACACGTTGTAACTCGAAAAGATTTGGTGTGGCATTTACATTTAAAAATGTAGCCTCAAAAGAGAACCCACAGGAGAATTTTCTTTGGTCAAAATTTTTCAGAAAACCACGTTTTAAGGAAATCCACATCGTGCAAAATTATCTTGTTTTTCCTAAACAACACGTTGTAACTCGAAAAGCTTTGGTGTTGCGTGTATGTCTAAGCTTGTAGCCTCTAAAGAGAATGCACAGGAGAGTTTTCTCTCGAAAGAACATGTAAGAATACAACGTTATAAGGAAATACAGTGTTGCAGAGTAAAGACAAATACGTATGTATTGGAAACACTTTACCAGAAGAATTAACGCATTGTACAAAATTAGCTTGTATCTCCTAAACAAAACGTTGTAACTCGAAAAGATTTGGTGTGGAATGTACATATAAACAGGTGGCCTCAAAAGAGAACTCACAGGAGAATTTTCTTTAGTCAAAATTTTTCAGAAAATCACGTTTTAAGGAAATCACGCATCGTGTGAAATCATCTTCTTTTTCCTAAACAACATGTTGTAACTCGAAAAGCTTCAGTGTTGTGTGTATGTCTAAGCCTGTAGCCTCTAAAGAGAATGCACAGGAGAGTTTTCTCTCGAAAGAATATGTAAGAATACCACGTTATAAAGAAATACAAATTTGCAGAGAAAAGGCAAATGAGTACTTATTGGAAACACTTTACTAGAAGAAATAAGGTATCGTACAAAATTAGCTTGTATCTCCTAAATAACACGTTGTAATTCGAAAAGATTTGGTGTGACGTGTACATCTAAACGTGTAGCCTCAAAAGAGAACCCACAGGAGAATTTTCTTTTGTCAAAATTTGTCAGAAAACCACGTTTTAAGGAAATCCCGCATCGTGCGAAATTATCTTGTTATTCATAAACAACACGTTGTAACTCGAAAAACTTTGGTGTTGCCTGTATGTCTAAGTGTGTAGTCTCAAAAGGGAGCGCAGAGGATAGTTTTCTCTCGAAAGAATATGTAAGAATACCACGTTATAAGGAAATACAGTGTTGCAGAGTAAAGACAAACACGTATGTATTGGAAACACTTTACGAGAAGAATTAACGCATAGTACAAAATTACCTTGTATCTCCTAAACAACAAGTTGTAACTCGAAAAGATTTGGTGTGGCACGTACGTCTAAACGTGTAGCCTCAAAAGAGAACCACAGGAGAATTTCCTTTCGTTAAAATTTTTCAGAAAACCACGTTTTAAGGAAATCCCGCATAGTGCAAAATCATCTTCTTTTTCCTAAACAATATGTTGTAATTCGAAAAGCGTGTATGTCTAAGCGTGGAGCCTCTAAAGAGAGCGCACAGGAGAGTTTTCTCTCAAAAGAATATGTAAGAATACCACGTTATAAAGAAATACAAATTTGCAGAGAAAAGGCAAATAAGTATGTATTGGAAACACTTTACTAGAAGAAATAACGCATCGTACAATATTAGCGTGTATCTCCTAAACAACACATTGTAATTCAAAAGATTTGGTGTGACGTGTACATCTAAACGTGTAGCCTCAAAAGAGAACCCACAGGAGAATTTTCTTTTGTCAACATTTGTCAGAAAACCACGTGTTAAGGAAATCCAGCATCGTGCGAAATTATCTTCCTATTCATAAACAACACGTTGTAATTCGAAAAACTTTGGTGTTGCCTGTATGTCTAAGTGTGTAGTCTCAAAAGGGAGTGCACAGGATAGTTTTCTCTCGAAAGAATATGTAAGAATACCACGTTATAAGGAAATACAGTGTTGCAGAGTAAAGACAAATATTTACCTATAGGAAACACTTTACGAGAAGAATTAACGCATCGTACAAAATTAGCTTGTATCTCCTAAACAACACATTGTAACTCAAAAAGATTTGGTGTGGGGTGTACGTCTAAACATATAGCCTCAAAAGAGAACTCACAGGAGAATTTTCTTTCGTCAAAATTTTTCAGAAAACCACGTTTTAAGGAAATCCCGCATCCTGCGAAATCATCTTCTTTTTCCTAAAAACATGTTGTAACTCGAAAAGATTTAGTGTTGCGTATATGTGTAAGTGTGGAGCCTCAAAAGAGAAGGCACAGGAGAGTTTTCTCTTGAAAGTATATGTAAGAATACCACGTTATTAGGAAATACAATTTTGCAGAGTAAAGACAAATAAGTACATATTGGGAACACTTTACGAGAAGAAATAACGCATCGAAAAAAATTAGCTTGTATCTCCTAAACAACACGTGGTAACTCGAAAAGATTTGGTTTGGCGTGTACGTCTAAACGTGTAGCCTCAAAAGAGAACACAAAGGAGAATTTTCTTTCTTCAAAATTTGTCAGAAAACCACGTTTTAAGGAAATCCCGCAATGTGAGAAATTATCTTGTTTTTCCTAAACAACACGTTGAAACTCGAAAAGCTTTGGTGTTGCGTGTATGTCTAAGCGTGTAGCCTCAAAAGAGAATGCACAGGAGAGTTTTCTCTCCAAGAAACATGTAAGAATACGTTATAAGGAAATACAGTGTTGCAGAGTAAAGACAAATACATACATATTGGAAACACTTTACGAGAAGAAATTACGCATCTTACAATATTAGCTCGTATCTCCTAAACAACAAGTGGAAACTCGAAAACATTTGGTTTGGCGTGTACGTCTAAAAGTGTAGCCTCAAAAGAGAACCCACAGGAGAATTTTCTTTCTTCAAAATTTGTCAGAAAACCACGATTTAACAAAATCCCGCATCCTGCGAAATTATCTTTTTTTTCCTAAACAACAAGTTGTAACTGGAAAAGCGTTGGTGTTGCATGTATGTCTAGTTGTGTAGCCTCAAAAGTGAATGCACAGGATAGTTTTCTCTCGAAAGAATATGTAAGAATCCAACGTTATAAGGAAATACAGTGTTGCAGAGTAAAGACAAATACATACATATTGGAAACACGTTAACAGAAGAAATAACTCATCGTACAAAATTAGCTTGTATCTCCTAAACAACACGTGGTAACTCGAAAGGATTTGGTGTGGTGTGTACGTCTAAACGTGTAGCCTCAAAAGAGAACACACAGGAGAATTTTCTTTCGTCTAAATTTGTCAGAAAACCACGTTTTAAGGAAATTCCGCATCGTGCGAAATTATCTTGTTTTTCCTAAACAACACCTTGTAACTTGAAAAGCTTTGGTGTTGCGTGTATGTCTAAGCATGTAGCCTCAAAAGAGAACGCACAGGAGAGTTTTCTCTCGAAAGAAGATGTAAAAATACCACGTTGTAAGGAAATAGAGTGTTGCAGACTAAAGACAAATACGTACATATTGGAAACACTTTTAGAGAAGAAATAACGCATCGTTCAAAATTAGTGTGTATCTCCTAAACAACAGGTTGTAACTCGAAAAGATTTGGTGTGGCGTGTATGTATAAATGTGTAGCCTCAAAAGAGAACTGACAGGAGAATTTTCTTTCGTCAATATTTTTAAGAAATCATGTTTTTAGGAAAACCCGCATTGTGCGAAATTATCTTGTTTTTCCTAAACAACACGTTGTAACTCGAAAAGCTTTGATGTTGCGTGTATGTCTAAGCGTGTAGCCTCAAAAGAGAACGCACAGGAGAATTTTCTCTCAAAAGAATATGTAAGAATACCACATTATAAGGAAATACAGTGTTGCAGAATAAAGACAAATATGTCCGTATTGGAACACTTTACTAGAAGAAATAACACATGGTAGAAAATTAGCTTGTATCTCCTAAACAACACATTGTAACTCGAAAAGATTTGGTGTGGCATTTACATCTAAACGTGTAGCCTCAAAAGAGAACCCACAGAAGAATTTTCTTTGGTCAAAATTTTTCAGAAAATCACGTGTTATGGAAATCCCACATTGTGCGAAATTATCTTGTTTTTCCTAAACAACACTTTGAACTCGAAAAGCTTTGGTGTAACGTGTATGTCTAAACATTTGGCCTCAAAAGAGAACGCACAGGAGAGTTTTCTCTCGAAAGAATATGTACGAATACCACGTTTTATGGAAATACAGTGTTGCAGAGTAAAGACATATACGTACCTATTGGAAACACTTTACGAGAAGCAATAACGCATCGCACAAAATTAGCTTGTATCTCCTAAACAACACGTTGTAACTCGAAAAGATTTGGTGTGGCGTGTACGTCTAAACGTGTAACCTCCAAAGAGAAGCCACAGGAGAATTTTCTTTCGTCAAATTTTCAGAAAACCACGTTTTAAGGAAATCCTGCCTCATGCGAAATTATCTTGTTTTCCCTAAACAACATGTTGTAACTCAAAAAGCTTTGGTGTTGCGTGTATGTCTATGCATATAGCCTCAAAAGAGAACGCACAGGAGAGTTTTCACTCAAAAGAATATGTAAGAATAGCACGTTATATGGAAATACAGTGTTGCAGAGTAAAGACAAATATGTACGTATTGGAAACACTTTACGGGAAGAAATAACGCATGGTACAAACTTAGCTTGTATATCCTAAACAACACGTTGTAACTCGAGAAGATTTAGTGTGGCATTTACATCTAAACGTGTAGCCTCAAAAGAGAACCCACAGGAGAATTTTCTTTCGTCAAAATTATTCAGAAAACCACGTATTAAGGAAATCCCGCCTCTTGCGAAATTACCTTGTTTTTCCTAAACAACACGTTGTAACTCCAAAAGCTTTGGTGTTGCGTGTATGTCTAAGCGTATAGCCTCAAAAGAGAATGCACAGGAGAGTTTTCTCTCGAAAGAATATGTAAGAATACCACGTTATAAGGATATACAGTGTTGCAGAATAAAGACAAATACGTATATATTGGAAACAGTTTACAAGAAGAAATAACGCATCGTACAAAATTAGCTTGTATCTCCTAAACAACACGTTGTAACTAGAAAAAATTGGTGTGACGTGTATGTCTAAGCGTGTAGCCTCAAAAGAGAACGCACAGGAGAGATTTCTCTCGAAAGAATATGTAAGAATACCACGTTATAGGGAAATGCAGTGTTGCAGAGTAAAGATAAATAGGTACGTATTATAAATACTTTATGAGAAGAAATAAGGCATGGTACAAAATTAGCTTGTATCTCCTAAACAACACATTGTAACTCGAAAAGATTTGGTGTGGCGTGTACGTCTAAACGTGTAGCCTCCAAAGAGAATCCACAGGAGAATTTTCTTTCGTCAAATTTTCAGAAAACCACGTTTTAAGGAAATCCTGCCTCATGCGAAATTATCTTGTTTTCCCTAAACAACATGTTGTAACTCAAAAAGCTTTGGTGTTGCGTGTATGTCTAAGCATATAGCCTCAAAAGAGAACGCACAGGAGAGTTTTCACTCAAAAGAATATGTAAGAATAGCACGTTATATGGAAATACAGTGTTGCAGAGTAAAGACAAATATGTACGTATTGGAAACACTTTACGGGAAGAAATAACGCATGATACAAACTTAGCTTGTATATCCTAAACAACACGTTGTAACTCGAGAAGATTTAGTGTGGCATTTACATCTAAACGTGTAGCCTCAAAAGAGAACCCACAGGAGAATTTTCTTTCGTCAAAATTATTCAGAAAACCATGTTTTAAGGAAATCCCGCCTCTTGCGAAATTACCTTGTTTTTCCTAAACAACACGTTGTAACTCCAAAAGCTTTGGTGTTGCGTGTATGTCTAAGCATATAGCCTCAAAAGAGAATGCACAGGAGAGTTTTCTCTCGAAAGAATATGTAAGAATACCACGTTATAAGGATATACAGTGTTGCAGAATAAAGACAAATACGTATATATTGGAAACACTTTACAAGAAGAAATAACGCATCGTACAAAATTAGCTTGTATCTCCTAAACAACACGTTGTAACTAGAAAAAAATTGGTGTGACGTGTATGTCTAAGCGTGTAGCCTCAAAAGAGAACGCACAGGAGAGATTTCTCTCGAAAGAATATGTAAGAATACCACGTTATATGGAAATGCAGTGTTGCAGAGTAAAGATAAATAGGTACGTATTATAAATACTTTATGAGAAGAAATAAGGCATGGTAAAAAATTAGCTTGTATCTCCTAAACAACACATTGTAACTCGAAAAGATTTGGTGTGGCGTGTACGTCTAAACGTGTAGCCTCCAAAGAGAATCCACAGGAGAATTTTCTTTCGTCAATATTTGTCAGAAAACCACGTTTTAAGGAAATCCCTCATCGTGAGAAATTATCTTGTTTTTCTTAAACAACACGTTGTAACTCGAAAAGCTTTGGTGTTGCGTGTATGTCTAAGCGTGTAGCCTCAAAGGAGAATGCACAGGAGAGTTTTCTCTCGAAAGAATATGTAAGAATACCACTTTATAAGGAAATACAGTGTTGCAGATTAAAGACAAATACGTACGTATTGGAAACACTTAAACTTTACAAGAAGAAATATCGCATCATACAAAATTAGCTTTTATCTCCTAAACAACACGTTGTAACTCAAAAAGATTTGGTTTGGCATGTATGTCTAAATGTGTAGACTCAAAAGAAAACCCACAGGAGAATTTTTTTTCGTCAAAATATGTCAGAAAACGACGTTTTAAGGAAATCTCGCATTGTGCGAAATTATCTTGTTTTTCCTAAACAACACGTTTTAATTTAAAAGCTTTGGTGTTGCGTGTATGTCTAAGCATGTAGCCTCAAAAGAGAATGCACAGGAGAGTTTTCTCTTGAAAGTAGATGTAAAAATACCATGTTGTAAGGAAATAGAGTGTTGCAGACTAAAGACAAATAAGTACATATTGGAAACACTTTTAGAGAAGAAATAATGCATTGTTCAAAATTAGTGTGTATCTCTTAAACAACATGTTGTAACTCGAAAAGATTTGGTGTGGCATGTACGTCTAAACGTGTAGCCTCAAAAGAGAACCGACAGGAGAATTTTCTTTCGTCAATATTTTTAAGAAATCACGTTTTTAGGAAAACACGCATTGTGCGAAATTATCTTGTTTTTCCTAAAGAACACATTGTAACTCGAAAAGCTTTGGTGTTGCGTGTATATCTAAGCGTGTAGCCTCAAAAGAGAATGCACAGGAGAGTTTTCTCTCGAAAGAATATGTAAGAACACCACGTTATAAGGAAATACAGTGTTGCAGTGTAAAGACAAATATGTACGTATTGGAACACTTTACTAGAAGAAATAACACATGGTACAAAATTAGCTTGTATCTCCTAAACAACACGTTGTAACTCGCAAAGATTTTGTGTGGCGTTTACATCTAAACGTGTAGCCTCAAAAGAGAACCCACAGGAGAAATTTCTTTGGTCAAAATTTTTCAGAAAACCACATATTAAGGAAATCCCACAACGTGCGAAATTATCTTGTTTTTCCTAAACAACACTTTGTAACTCGATAAGCTTTGGTGTAGCGTGTATGTCTAAACATTTGACCTCAAAAGACAACGCACAGGAGAGTTTTCTCTCGAAAGAATATGTAAGAATACCACGTTATAAGGAAATACAGTGTTGCAGAGTAAAGACAAATACGTACATATTGGAAACACTTTACTAGAAGAAATAATGCATGGTAGAAAATTAGCTTGTATCTCCTAAACAACACGTTGTAACTCGAAAAGATTTGGTGTGGCGTTTACATCTAAACGTGTAGCCTCAAAAGAGAATCCACAGGAGAATGTTCTTTGGTCAAAATTTTTCAGAAAACAACGTTTTAAGGAAATCCCACATCGTGCAAAATTATCTTGTTTTTCCTAAACAACACTTTGTAACTCGAAAAGCTTTGGTGTAGCGTGTATGTCTAAACATTTGGCCTCAAAAGAGAACGCACAGGAGAGTTTTGTCTCGAAAGAATATGTAAGAATACCACGTTATAAGGAAATTCAATTTTGCAGAGTAAACACAAATAAGTACATATTGGAAACACTTTACGAGAAGAAATAACGCATCGTAAAAAATTAACTTGTATCTCCTAAACAACACGTTGTAACTCGAAAAGATTTAGTGTGACATGTATGTCTAAACGTGTAGCCTCAAAAGAGAACCCACAGGAGAATTTTCTTTCATCAAAATTTGTCAGAAACCACGTTTTATGGAAATCTCGCATCGTGCGAAATTATCTTGTTTTTCCTAAACAACATGTTTTAACTCGAAAAGCTTTGCTGTTGCGTGTATGTCTAAGTGTGTAGCCTCAAAAGAGAACACACAGGAGAGTTTCCTCTCGAAATAATATGTAAAAACACCACGTTATAAGGAAATACAGTGTTGCAGAGTAAAGACAAATACGTATGTATTGGAAACACTTTACGAGAAGAATTAACACATCGTACAAAATTACCTTGTATCTCCTAAACAACACGTTGTCACTCGAAAAGATGTGGTGTGGCTCATACCTCTACACGTGTAGCCTCAAAAGAGAACCCACAGGAGAACCTTCTTTCGTCAAAATCTTTCAGAAAACCACGTTTTATGGAAATCTCGCATCATGCGAAATTATCTTGTTTTTCCTAAACAACCAGTTGTAACTCGAAAAGCGTTGGCGTTGCGCGTTTGTCTAAGTGTGTAGCATCAAAAGAGAACGCACAGGAGAGTTTTCCCTCGAAAGAATATGTAAGAATACCACGTTATAAAGAAATACACTGTTGCAGAGTATAGACAAATACATACATATTGGAAACACTTTAAGAGAAGAAATAAAGCATCGTACAAAATTAGCTTGTATCTCCTAAACAACACGTTGTAACTCGTAAAGATTTGGTGTGGATCCTACCTCTACACGTGTAGCCTCAAAAGAGAAACCACAGAGAACTTTCTTTCGTCAAAATTTTTCAGAAAACCACGTTTTATGGAAATCTCGCATCGTGCGAAATTATCTTGTTTTTCCTATACAATACGTTGTAACTCGAAAAGTTTTGGCGTTGCGAGCTTGTCTAAGCGTGTAGCCTCAAAAGAGAATGCACAGGAGAGTTTTCCCTCGAAAGAATATGTAAGAATACCCCGTTATAAGAAAATACAATGTTGCAGAGTAGAGACAAATAAGTACGTATTGGAAACACTTTACAAGAAGAAATAACGCATGTTACAAAATTTGCTTGTATCTCCTAAACAACACGTTGTAACTCAAAAAGATTTGGTGTGGCTTGTACGTCTACACGTGTAGCCCCAAAAGAGAACCCACAGAAGAACTTTCATTCGTCAAAATTTGTCAGAAAACCACCTTTTAAGGAAATCCCGCATCGTGCAAAATTATCTGGTTTTTCCTAAACAACATGTTGTTAGTCGAAAAGCTTTGATGTTGCGTGTATGTCTAAGCGTGTAGCCTCTGAAGAGAACGCACAGGAGAGGTTTCTCTCGAAAGAACATGTAAGAATACAATGTTATAAGGAAATACAGTGTTGCAGAGTAAAGACAAATACGTACTTATTGGAAACACTTTATAAGAAGAAATAACACATCGTAAAATATTATCTTGTATCTCCTAAACAACACATGGTAACTCGAAAAGGTTTGTAGTTGCGAGCACGTCTAAACATGTAGCCTCAAAAGAGAGCCCACAGGAGAATTTTCTTTCGTCAAAATTTGTCAGAAACCACGTTTTAAGGAAATCCTGCATTGTGCGAAATTATCTTGTTTTTCATAACCAACACGTTGTAACTCGAAAAGCTTTGGTGTTGCCTGTATGTCTAAGTTTGTAGCCTCAAAAGGGAACGCACAGGACAGTTTTCTCTCGAAAGAATATGTAAGAATACCACGTTATAGGGAAATACAGTGTTGCAGAGTAAAGACAACTACGTACGTAATGGAAACACTTTACGAGAAGAATTAACACATCGTACAAATTAGCTTGTATCTCCTAAACAACACGTTGTAACTCGAAAAGATTTGGTGTGGCGTGTATATATAACATGTAGCCTCAAAAGAGAACCCACAGGAGAATTTTTTTCGTCAAAATTTTTCAGAAAACCACGTTTTAAGGAAATCCCGCATTGTGCGAAATCATCTTCTTTTTCCTAAACAACATGTTAACTCGAAAAGATTTGGTGTTGCGTGTATGTGTAAGCGTGGAGCCTCAAAAGAGAAGGCATAGGAGAGTTTTCTCTCGAAAGAATATGTAAGACTACCACGTTATAAAGAAATACAATTTTGCAGAGTAAAGACAAATAAGTACATATTGGAAACACTTTACGAGAAGAAATAACGCATCGTACAAAATTAACTTGTATCTCCCTAAACAACACATTGTAACTCGAAAAGATTTGGTGTGACGTGTATGTCTAAACGTGTAGCCTCAAAAGAGAACCCACAGGAGAATTTTCTTTCATCAAAATTTGTCAGAAACCACGTTTTAAGGAAATCTCGCATCGTGTGAAATTATCTTGTTTTTCCTAAACAACACGTAGTAAATCGAAAAGCTTTGGTGTTGCGTGTATGTCTAAGCATGTAGCCTCAAAAGAGAACGCACAGGAGAGTTTTCTCTCGAAAGAATATGTAAGAAAGCCACGTTATAAGGAAATACAGTGTTGCAGAGTAAAGACAAATACGTACGTATTGGAAACACTTTACGAGAAGAATTAACACATCGTACAAAATTAGATTGTATCTCCTAAACAACACGTTGTAACTCGAAAAGATTTAGTGTGGCTCTTATGTCTACACGTGTAGCCTCAAAAGAGAACCCACAGGAGAACATTCTTTCGTCAAAATTTGTCAGAAAACCACGTTTTAAGGAAATCCCGCATCGTGCAAAATTATCTTATTTTTCCTAAACAACACGTTGTAACTTGAAAAGCTTTGGTGTTGCGTGTATGTCTAAGCCTGTAGCCTCTAAAGAGAACGCACAGGAGAGTTTTCTCTCAAAAGAAAATGTAAGAATACAACGTTATAAGGAAATACAGTGTTGCAGAATAAAGACAAATATGTACATATTGGAAACACTTTATGAGAAGTCATAACGCATCATACAAAATTAGCTTGTATCTCCTAAGCAACACATGCTAACTCGAAAGGATTTGGTGTGGCGTGTACGTCTGAACATGTAGCCTCAAAAGAGAACCCACAGGAGAATTTTCTTTCGTCAAGATTTTTCAGAAAACCCCTTTTTAAGGAAATCCCGCATCGTGCGAAATCATTTTCTTTTTCCTAAACAACATGTTGTAACTCGAAAAGCTTTGGTGTTGCGTGTATGTGTAAGCGTGGAGCCTTAAAAGAGAACGCACAGGAGAGTTTTCTCTCGAAAGAATATGTAAGAATACCACGTTATAAGGAAATACAATTTTGCAGAGTAAAGACAAATAAGTACATATTGGAAACACGTAACGAGAAGAAATAACGCATCATACAATATTAACTTGTATCTCCTAAACAACACGTTGTAACTCGAAAAGATTTGGTGTGACGTGTATGTCTAAACGTGTAGCATCAAAAGAGAACCCACAGGAGAATTTTCTTTCATCAAAGTTTGTCAGAAACCACGTTTTAAGGAAATCTCGCATCGTGCGAAATTATCTTGTTTTTCCTAAACAACACATTGTAACTCGAAAAGCTTTGCTGTTGCGTGTATGTCTAAGCGTGTAGCCTCAAAAGAGAATGCACAGGAGAGTTTCCTCTCGAAATAATATGTAAGAACACCACGTTATAAGGAAATAAAATGTTGCAGAGTAAGACAAATATGTACGTATTGGAAACACTTTACGAGAAGAATTAATACTTCGTACAAAATTAGCTTGTATCTCCTAAACTACACGTTGTAACTCGAAAAGATTTGGTGTGGCTCGTACCTCTACATGTGTAGCCTCAACAGAGAACCCACAGGATAACTTTCTTCCATCAATTTTTTTCAGAAAACCACGTTTTATGGAAATCTCGCATCGTTCGAAATTATCTTGTTTTTCCTAAACAACACGTTGTAACTCGAAAAGCTTTGGCATTGCGTGTTTGTCTAAGCGTGTAGCCTCAAAAGTGAACGCACAGGAGAGTTTTCCCTCGAAAGAAAATGTAAGAATACCATGTTATAAGGAAATACAGTGTTGCAGAGTAAAGACAAATAAGTACGTATTGGAAACACTTTACTAGAAGAAATAATGCATCGTATAAAATTTGCTTGTATATCCTAAACAACACGTTGTAACTCGAAAAGATTTAGTGTGGCTCGTACGTCTAAACGTGTAGCCTCAAAAGAGAACCCATAGGAGAATTTTCTTTCATCAAAATTTTTTCAGAAAACCACGTTTTAAGCAAATCCCGCATCGTGCGAAACTATCTTGTTTTTCCTAAACAACACGTTGTAACTCGAAAAGCTTTGGTGTTGCATGTATGTCTAAGCGTGTAGCCTCAAAAGAGAACACACAGGAAAGTTTTCTCTCGAAAGAATACGTAAGAATACCACGTTATAAGGAAATACAGTGTTGCAGAGTAAACACAAATACATACGTATTAGAAACACATTACAAGAACAAATAACGCATCGTACAAAATTAGCTTGTACCTCCTAAACAACAAGTTGTAACTCAAAAAGATTTGGTGTCGCGTTTACGTCTAAATGTGTAGCCTCAAAAGAGAACACACAGGAGAATTTTCTTTCGTCAAAATTTGTCAGAAATTCTCATTTAAGGAAATCCCACATGGTGAGAAATTATCTGGTTTTCTCTAAACAACACGTTGCAACTCAAAAAGCTTTGGTGTTGCGTGAATGTCTAAGCATGTAGCCTCGAAAGAGAAGGCACAGGAGATTTTTCTCTCAAAAGAATATGTAAGAATACCACGTTTTAAGGAAATACAGTGTTGCCTAGTAAAGACAACTAGGTATGTATTGGAAACACTTTACGAGAAGAAATAACACATTGTACGAAATTACCTTGTATCTCTTAAACAATACGTTGTAACTCGAAAAGATTTGGTGTGGCGTTTACAACTAAACATGTAGCCGCAAAAGAGAACCCACAGGAGAATTTTCTTTTGTCAAAATTTTTCAGAAAACCACGTTTTAAGGAAATTCCGCATCGTGCAAAATTATCTTGTTTTTCCTAAACAACACGTTGTAACTCAAAAAGCATTGGTGTTGCGTGTATGTATAAGCGTGTAGCCTCAAAAGAGAAGCCACAGGAGAGTTTTCTCTCAAAAGAATATGTAAGAATACCACGTTATAATGAAATACAGTGTTGCAGAGTAAAGACAAATACGTACTTATTGGAAACACTTTACGAGAAGAAATAACGCATCATACAAAATTAGCTTGTATCTTCTAAACAACAAGTTGTAACACTAAAAGATTAGGTGTGGCATGTACGTCTAAACGTATAGCCTCAAAAGAGAACCCACAGGAGAATTTTCTTTCTTCAAAATTTGTCAGAAAACCACGTTTTAAGGAAATCCCACATAGTGCGAAATTATCTTGTTTTTTCTGAACAACACGTTGTCACTCGAAAAGCTTTCGTGTTGCGTTTATGTCTAAGCATGTAGCCTCAAAAGAGAAGGCACAGGAGAGTTTTCTCTTGAAAGAATATGTAAGAATACCACGTTATAAGGAAATACAGTGTTGCAGAGTAAAGTCAAATACCTACACACTGGAAACACTTTACGAGAAGAAATAATGCTTCGTGCAAAATTAGTTTGAATCTCTTAAACAACACGTTGTAACCCGAAAAGATTTGGTGTCGCGTGTAAGTCTAAAGGTGTAGCCTCAAAACAGAACCCACAAGAGAATATTCTTTCGTCAAAATTTGTCAGAAAACCACGTTTTAAGGAAATCCCACATCGTGCGAAATTATCTTGTTTTTCCTAAACAACATGTAGTAACGCGAAAAGCTTTGGTGTTGCGTGTATGTCTAAGCGTGTAGCCTCAAAAGAGAAGATCCAGGAGAGTTTTCTCTCGAAAGAATATGTAAGAATACCACGTTATAAGGAAATACAGTGTTGCAGAGTTAAGACAAATACATACGTATTGGAAACACTAAGAGAAGAAATAACGCATCGTACAAAATTATCTTGTATCTCCTAAACAACACCTTGTAACTCGAAATATTTTGTGTGGCGTGTACGTCTAAACTTGTAACCTCAAAAGAGAACCCACAGGAGAATTTTCATTCGTCAAAATTTTTCAGAAAACCACGTTTTAAGGAAATCCCGCATCGTGAGAAATTATCTTGTTTTTCCTAAACAAGACCTTGTAACGCGAAAATCTTTGGTGTTGCGTGTATGTCTAAGCCTGCAGCCTCAAAAGAGAAAGCACAGGAGAGTTTTCTCTCGAAAGAATATGTAAGAATACCACGTTATAAGGAAATACAGTGTTGCAGAGTAAAAACAAATACGTACGTATTAGAAACACTTTACAAGAAGAAATAAGGCATCGTACAAAATTAGCTTGTATCTCCTAAACAAAAAGTTGTAACTTGAAAAGTTTTGGTGTCGCGTGTACGTCTAAATGCGTAGCCTCAAAAGAGAACCCACAGGAGAATTTTCTTTCGTCAAAATTTGTCAGAAAACCACGTTTTAAGGAAATCCCACATCGCTTAAAATTATCTTGTTTTTCCTAAACAACACGTTGTAACTTGAAAAGCTTTGGTGTTGCGTGTATGTCTAAGTGTGTAGCCTCAAAAGAGAAGGCACAGGAGAGTTTTCTCTCGAAAGAATATGTAAGAATACCACGTTATAAGGAAATACAGTTTTGCAGAGTAAAAACAAATACGTACTTATTGGAAACACTTTATGAGAAGAAATAAGGCATCGTACTAAATTAGCTTGTATCTCCTAAACAACACGTTGTAACTCGAAAATTTTGATGTGGCGTGTACGTCTAAATGTGTAGCCTCAAAAGAGAACCCACAGGAGAATTTTCATTCTTCAAAATTTTTCAGAAAACCACGTTTTAAGGAAATCCCGCATTTTGCGAAATTATCTTGTTTTTCCTAAACAAGACCTTGTATCACGAAAATCTTTGGTGTTGCGTGTATGTCTAAGCGTGTAGCCTCAAAAGAGAAGGCACAGGAGAGTTTTCTCTTGAAAGAATATGTACGAATACCACGTTATAAGGAAATACAATGTTGCAGAGTAAAGACAAATATGTACATATTGGAAACAGTTTATGAGAAGAAATAATGCATCGTACTAAATTAGCTTGTATCTCCTAAACAACACGTTGTAACTCGAAAAGATTTGGTGAGGCATTTACCACTAAACGTGTAGCCTCAAAAGGGAACCCACAGGAGAATTTTCATTCGTCAAAATTTTTCACAAAACCATGTTTTAAGGAAATCCCACATCGTGCGAAATTATCTTGTTTTTCCTTAACAAGACCTTGTAACGCGAAAATCTTTGGTGTTGCATGTATGTCTAAGCGTGTAGCCTCAAAAGAGAAGGCACAGGAGAGTTTTCTCTCGAAAGAATATGTAAGAATACCACGTTATAAGGAAATACAGTGTTGCAGAGTAAAGACAAATACGTACGTATTGGAAACACTGTACGAGAAGAAATAACGCATCTTACAAAATTAACTTGTATCTCCTAAACAACACGTTGTAACTCAAAAAGATTTGGTGTGGCGTGTACGTCTAAACATGTAGCCTCAAAAGAGAACCCACAGGAGAATTTTCTTTGGTCAAATTTTTTCAGAAAACCACGTTTTAAGGAAATCCCGCATTGTGCGAAATTATCTATTTTTTCCTAAACAACACGTAGTAACTCGAAAAGCATGGTGTTGAGTGTATGTCTAAGCGTGTAGCCTCAAAAGAGAATGCACAGAAGAGTTTTCTCTTGAAAGAATAGGTAAGAATACCACCTTATAAGGAAATACAGTGTTGCAGAATAAAGCAAATACGTTCATATTGGAAACACTTTAAAGAAGAAATAACGCATCGTACAAAATTAGCTTGTATCTCCTAAACAACTTGTTGTAACTCGGAAAGATTTGAAGTGGCTTGTACGTCTAAACTTGTAGCCTCAAAAGAGAACCCACAGGAGAATATTCTTTTGTCAAAATTTGTCAGAAAACCATGTTTTATGGAAATCCCGCATCGTGCGAAATTATCTTGTTTTTCCTAAACAACGCTTGTAACTCGAAAAGCTTTGGTGTTGCGTGTATGTCTAAGCGTGTAGCCTCAAAAGAGAAGGCACAGGAGAGTTTTCTCTGGAAAGAATATGTAAGAATACCACGTTATAAGGTAATACAGTGTTGCAGAATAAAGACAAATATGTACATATTGGAAACACATTAGGAGAAGAAATAACACTTCGTAAAAAATTCGCTTGTATCTCCTAAACAACACGTTGTAACTCGAAAAGATTTGGTGTGGCGTGTACGTCTAAACGTGTAGCCTCAAAAGAGAAACCACAGGAGAATTTTCTTTCGTCAAAATTTGTCAAAAAACCACGTTTTAAGGAAATCCCGCATCGTGCTAAATTATCTTGTTTTTCCTAAAGAACACGTCGTAACTCGAAAATCTTTGGTGTTGCGTTTATGTCTAAGCATGTAGCCTCAAAAGAGAAGGCACAGGAGAGTTTTCTCTCGAAAGAATACGTAAGAATAACACGTTATTAG
Source organism: Apodemus sylvaticus (assembly GCF_947179515.1). NCBI lineage: Eukaryota > Metazoa > Chordata > Mammalia > Rodentia > Muridae > Apodemus > Apodemus sylvaticus. The sequence goes on along the minus strand of NC_067491.1, from coordinate 65,801,786 downwards.
AAAATACAGTGTTGCAGAGTAAAGATAAATATGTACGTTTTGGAAACACTTTACGAGAAGAAATAACTCATCGTACCAAATTACCTTGTATCTCCTAAACAACACGTTGTAACTCGAAAAAAAAAAGTGATCCCACAGGAGAATTTTCTTTCATCAAATTTTTTCATAAAACCACGTTTTAAGGAAATCCTGCATCGTGCGAAATTATCTTGTTTTTCCTAAACAAGGCATTGTAACTCAAAAAGCTTTGGTGTTGCGTGTATGTCTAAGCGTGTAGCCTCAAAAGAGAAGGCACAGGAGAGTTTTCTCTCAAAAGAATATGTAAGAATACCACGTTATAAGGAAATACAGTGTTGCAGAGTAAAGACAAATACATACATATTGGAAACACTTTATGAGAAGAAATAACGCTTCGTAAAAAATTAGCTTGTATCTCCTAAATAACACGTTGTAACTCGGAAAGATTTGGTGTGGCGTGTATGTCTAAACATGTAGGCTCAAAAGAGAACCCAAAGGAGCATTTTCTTTCGTCAAATTTTTTTCAGAAAACCACGTTTTAAGGAAATCCCGCATTGTGCGAAATTATCTATATTTTCCTAAACAACACATCGTAACTCGAAAAGATTTGGTGTTGCGTGTATTTCTAAGCGTATAGCCTCAAAACAGAAATCCTGCATCGTGCGTAATTATCTTGTTTTTCCTAAACAACATGTTGTAACTCGAAATGCTTTGGTGCTGCGTGTATGTCTAACCATGTAGCCTCAAAAGAGAACACACAGGAGAGTTTTCTCTCGAAAGAATATGTAAGAATACTACGTGATAAGGAAATACAATGTTGCAGAATAAAGACAAATACGTGTGTATTGGAAACACTTTACGAAAAGAAATAACGCATCGTACAAAATTAGCTTGTATCTCTTAAACAACACGCTGTAACTCGAAAAGATTTGGTGTGGCATGTACGTCTAAACGTGTAGCCTCAAAAGAGAACCCACAGGAGAATTTTCCTTCTTCAAAATTTGTCAGAAAACCACGTTTTAAGGAATCCCGCATCGTGCGAAATTATCTTGTTTTTCCTAAACAACACATTGTAACTCGAAAAGCTTTGTTGTTCGGTGTATGTCTAAGCATGTAGCCTCAAAAGAGAATGCACAGGAGAGTTTTCTCTCGAAAGAATATATAAGAATACCACGTTATAAGGAAATACAGTGTTGCAGAATAAAGACAAATACGTACGTATTGGAAACACTTTACGAGAAGAAATAATGCATCGTAAAAAATTAGCTTGTATTTCCTAAACAACACGTTGTAACTCGAAATGATTTGGTGTGGCGTGTATGTCTAACTGTGTAGCCTCAAAAGAAAACCCACAGGAGAATTTTCTTTCCTCAAAATTTGTCAGAAAACCACGTTTTACGGAAATCCCTCATCGTGCGAAATTATCTTGTTTTCCGTAAACAACACGTTTTAACTCGAAAAGCTTTGGTGTTGCGTGTATGTCTAAGCGTGTAGTCTCAATTGAGAATGCACAGGAGAGTTTTCTCTCGAAAGAATATGTAAGAATACCACGTTATAAGGTTGTTGCATAGTAAAGACAAATACGTACATATTGGAAACACTTAAACTTTACAAGAAGAAATAACGCATCGTACAAAATTAGCTTGTATCTCTTAAACTACACACATGTAGTAACTCGAAAAGATTTGGTGTGGCGTGTACATCTAAACGTGTAGCCTCAAAAGAGAACCCACAGGAGAATTTTCTTTCGTCAAAACTTGTCAGAAAACCACGTTTTAAGGAAATCCCGCATCATGCGAAATTATCTTGTTTTTCGTAAACAACACGTTTTAACTCGAAAAGCTTTGGTGTTGCGTGTATGTCTAAGCGTGTAGCCTCAATTGAGAATGCACAGGGGAGTTTTCTCTCGAAAGAATATGTAAGAATACCACGTTATAAGGTTGTTGCAGAGTAAAGACAAATACATACGTATTGGAAACACTTAAACTTTACAAGAAGAAATAACGCATCGTACAAAATTAGCTTGTATCTCTTAAACTACACACATGTAGTAACTCGAAAAGATTTGGTGTGGCGTGTACATTTAAACGTGTAGCCTTAAAAGAGAACCCACAGGAGAATTTTCTTTCGTCAAAACTTGTCAGAAAACCACGTTTTAAGGAAATCCCGCATCGTGAGAAATTATCTTGTTTTTCTTAAACAACAGGTTGTATCTCGAAAAGCTTTGGTGTTGCATGTATGTCTAAGTGTGTAGCATCAAAGGAGAATGCACAGGAGAGTTTTCTTTCGAAATAATATGTAAGAATACCACGTTGTAAGGAAATACAGTGTTGCATAGTAAAGACAAATACTTACATATTGGAAACACTTTTCGAGAAGAAATAACGCATCTTACAAAATTAGGTTGTATCTCCTAAACAACATGTTGTAACTCGAAAAGATATGGTGTAGCGTGTACCTCTAAACGTGTAGCCTCAAAAGAGAACCCACAGGAGAATTTTCTTTCCTCAAAATTTGTCAGAAAACCACGTTTTAAGGAAATCCCTCATCGTGCGAAATTATCTTGTTTTTCCTAAACAATACTTTGTAACTCGAAAAGCTTTGATGTTGCTTGAATGTCTAAGCGTGTAGCCTCAAAAGAGAAGGCACAGGAGAGTTTTCTCTTGAAAGAATATTTAAGAATACCACGTTATAAGGAAATACAGTGTTGCAGAGTAAAGACAAATACTTACGTATAGGAATCACTTTAGCAGAAGAAATAACACATCCTATAAATTAGCGTGTATCTCCTAAACAACAAGTTGTAACTCGAAAAGATTTGGTGTGGCATGTATATCTAAACGTGTAGCCTCAAAAGAGAACCCACAGGAGAATTTTCTTCCGTCAAAATTTGTCAGAAAACCACGTTTTAAGGAAATTCCTCATCGTGCGAAATTATCTTGTTTTTCCTAAAGAACACTTTGTAACTTGAAAAACTTTGGTGTTGCGTGTATGTCTAAGGTTGTAGCCTCAAAAGAGAAAGCACAGGAGAGTTTTCTCTCGAAAGAATTTGTAAGAATACCACATTATAAGGAAATACAGTGTTGCAGAATAAAGACAAATACGTATGAAATGGAAACATTTTACAAGAAGAAATGACGCACTGTACAAAATTAGCTTGTATCTCCTAAACAACAAGTTGTAACTCGAAAAGTTTTGGTGTGGCGTGTACTTCTAAATGTGTAGCCTCATAAGAGAACCCACAGGAGAATTTTCTTTCGTCAAAAATTTTCTGAAATCACGTTTTTAGGAAATCCCGCATTGTGCGGAATTATCTGGTTTTTCCTAAACAACACGTTGTAACTCGAAAAGCTTTGGTGTTGCGTGTATGTCTAAGCCTGTAGCCTCAAAAGAGAACGCATAGGAGAGATTTATCTTGAAAGAATATGTAAGAATACCACGTTATAAGGAAATACAATGTTGCAGAGTAAAGACAAATACGTACATATTGGAAAAACTTTATGAGAAGAAATAACGCATGGAAAAAAATTAGCTTGTATCTCCTAAACTACACGTTGTAACTTGAAAAGATTTGGTGTGGCATTTACATCTAAATGTGTAGCCTCACAATAGAACCCACAGGAGAATTTTCTTTCGTCAAAATTTTTCAGAAAACCACGTTTTAAGGAAATCCCGCATCGTGCGATAGTATCTTGTTTTTCCTAAACAACACATTGTAATTCGAAAAGCTTTGGTGTTGCGTGTACGTCTAAGCGTGTAGCCTCAAAATAGAACACACAGGAGAGTTTTCTCTTGAAAGAATATGTAAGAAAACCACGTTATAAGGAAAGACAGTGTTGCACAGTAAAGACAAATACATACAAATTGGAAACACTTTATGAGGCGAAATAATGCATCATATAAAATTACCTTGTATCTCCTAAACAACACCTTGTAACTCGAAAGGATTTGGTGTGGCGTGTATGTCTAAACGTGTAGCCTCAAAAGAGAACCCACAGGAGAATTTTCTTTCGTCAACATTTGTCAGAAAACCACGTTATAAGGAAATCCCGCATCGTGCGAAATTATCTTCATTTTCCTAAACAACAGGTTGTAACTCGAAAAGATTTGGTGTAGCGTGTATGTCTAAGCATGTAGCCTCAAAAGACAACACACAGGAGAGTTTTCTCTCGAAAGAATATATAAGAATACCACGTTATAAGGAAATACAGTGTTGCAGAGTAAAGATAAATAGGTACGTATTGTAAATACTTTACGAGAAGAAATAATGCATGGTACAAATTAGATTGTATCTCCTAAACAACACCTTGTAACTCAAAGGATTTGATGTGGCGTGTACGTCTAAACATGTAGCCTCAAGAGAGAACCCAAAGGAGAATTTTCGTTCAACAAAATTTGTCATAAAACCACGTTTTAAGAAAATCCCTCATAGTGCGAAATTATCTTGTTTTTCCTAAACAACATGTCGTAACCCGAAAAGCTTTGGTGTTGCGTGTATGTCTAAGAGTGTAGCCTCAAAAGAGAATGCACAGGAGAGTTTTCTCTCGAAAGAATATGTAAGAATACCACGTTATAAGGAAATACAGTGTTGCAGATTAAAGACAAATACGTACGTATTGGAAACACTTAAACTTTACAAGAAGAAATAACGCATCGTACAAAATTAGCTTGTATCTCCTAAACAACACATTGTAACTCGAAAAGATTTGGTGTGGTGTGTACGTCTAAACGTGTAGCCTCAGAAGAGAACCCAAGGACTATTTTCTTTCGTCAAAATTTGTCAGAAATCCACGTTTTAAGGAAATACCGCATCGTGCGAAATTATCTTGTTTTTCCTAAACAACACGTTGTAACTCGAAATGATTTGGTGTTGCGTGTATATCTAAGCATGTAGCCTCAAAAGAGAACGCACAGGAGAGTTTTTTCTCGAAAGAATATGTAAGAATAACACATTATAAGGAAATACAGTGTTACAGTGTAAAGACAAATAAGTGCGTAATGGAAACACTTTACAATAAGATGTAATTCATCGTACAAAATTAGCTTGTATCTCCTAAACAACAAGTTGTAACTCGAAAAGATTTGGTGTGGCATGTATGTCTAAATGTGTAGCCTCCAAAGAGAACCCACAGGAGAATTTTCTTTCGTTAAATTTGTCAGAAAACCACGTCTTAAGGAAATCCGGAATCGTGCGAAATTATCTTGTTTTTCCTAAACAACATTTGGTAACTCGAAAAGCTTTGGTGTTGCGTGTATGTCTTAGATTGTAGCCTCAAAAGAGAAGGCACAGCAGAGTTTTCTCTCGAAAGAATATGTAAGAATACCATGTTATAAGGAAATACAGTGTTGCAGAGTAAAGACAAATACATTCGTATTGGAAACACTTTATGATGCGAAATAATGCATCGTACAAATTCAGCTTGTATCTCCTAAACAACACGTTGTGACTCGAAAAGATTTTGTGTTGCGTGTACGTCTAAACGTGAAGCCTCAAAAGGGAACCCACAGGAGAATTTTCTTTCGTCAAAATTTGTCAGAAAACCACGTATTAAAGAAATCCTGCATCGTGCGAAATTATCTAGTTTTTCCTAAAAAATACGTTTTAACTCGAAAAGCTATGGTATTGCGTGCATGTCTAAGCGTGTAGCCTCAAAAGAGAACGCACAAGAGAGTTTTTCTCGAAAGAATATGTAAGAATACCACATTATTAGGAAATACAGTGTTGCAGATTAAAGACATACGTCCGTATTGGAAACACTTTACAAGAAGAAATAAAGCATCATACAAAATTAGCTTGTATCTCCTAAAGAACACGTTGTAAGTCGAAAAGATTTGGTGTGGCATGTACGTCTAAACGTGTAGGTTCAAAAGAGAACCCACAGGATAATTTTGTTTCGTCAAAAGTTGTCAGAAAACCACGTTTTAAGAAAATCCCACATTGTGCGAAATTATCCTCTTTTTCCTAAACAACACGTTGTAACTCGAAATGATTTGGTGTTGCGTGTATATCTAAGCGTGTAGCCTCAAAAGAGAACGCACAGGAGAGTTTTCTCTCGAAAGAATATGTAAGAATACCACGTTATAAGGAAATACAGTGCTACAGAGTAAAGACAAATACATACGTATTGGAAACACTTCACAATAAGACGTAATTCATCGTACAAAATTAGCTTGGATCTCCTAAACAACAAGTTGTAACTCGAAAAGATTTGGTGTGGCATGTATGTCTAAACGTGTAGCCTCCAAAGAGAACCCACAGGAGAATTTTCTTTCGTTAAATTTGTCAGAAAACCACGTTTTAAGGAAATCCGGCATCGTGCGAAATTATCTTGTTTTTCCTAAAAAACATTTGGTAACTCGAAAAGCTTTGGTGTTGCGTGTATGTCTTTGCTTGTAGCCTCAAAAGAGAAGACACAGCAGAGTTTTCTCTCGAAAGAATATGTAAGAATACCATGTTATAAGGAAATACAGTGTTGCAGAGTAAAGACAAATACATACGTATTGGAAACACTTTATGATGCGAAGTAATGCATCGTACAAATTCAGCTTGTATCTCCTAAACAACATGTTGTAACTCGAAAAGCTTTGGTGTTGCGGGTATGTCTAAGCGTGTAGCCTCAAAAGAGAATGCACAGGAGAGTTTTCTCTCGAAAGAATATGTAAGAATACCATGTTATAAGGAAATACAGTGTTGCAGATTAAAGACAAATACATACGTATTGGAAACACTTAAACTTTACAAGAAGAAATAACACATCGTACAAAATTAGCTTGTATCTCCTAAACAACACGTTGTAACTCGAAAAGATTTGGTGTGGCGTGTACGTCTAAACGTGTAGCCTCAGAAGAGAACCCACAGGACTATTTTCTTTCGTCAAAATTTGTCATAAAACCATGTTTTAAGGAAATCCCGCATCCTGCGAAATTATCTTGTTTTTCCTAAACAACACGTTGTAACTCGAAAAGCTTTGGTGTTGCATGTATGTCTAAGCGTGTAGCCTCAAATGAGAACGCACTGGAGAGTTTTCTCTCGAAAGAATATGTAAGAATACCACGTTATAAGGCAATACAGTGTTGTAGAGTAAAAACAAATACATAATTATTGGAAACACTTTATGAGAAGAAATAACGCATCGTACAAAATTAGCATGTATCTCCTAAACAACACCTTGTAACTCGAAAGGATTTGGTGTGGCGTGTATGTCTAAACGTGTAGCCTCAAAAGAGAACCCACAGGAGAATTTTCTTTCGTCAACATTTGTCAGAAAACCACGTTTTAAGGAAATCCCGCATCGTGCGAATTTATCTTCTTTTTCCTAAACAACAAGTTGTAACTCGAAAAGATTTAGTGTTGCGTGTATGTCTAAGCATGTAGCCTCAAAAGACAACGCACAGGAGAGTTTTCACTCGAAAGAATATGTAAGAATACCACGTTATAAGGAAATACAGTGTTGCAGAGTAAAGATAAATAGGTACGTATTGTAAATACTTTACGAGAAGAAATAATGCATGGTACAAAATTAGCTTGTATCTCCTAAACATCACCTTGTAACTCGAAAGGATTTGGTGTGGCATGTACGTCTAAACGTGTAGCCTCAAGAGAGAACCCAAAGGAGAATTTTCTTTCATCAAAATTTGTCAGAAAACCACGTTTTAAGAAAATCCCTCATAGTGCGAAATTATCTTGTTTTTCCTAAACAACATGTTGTAACTCGAAAAGCTTTGGTGTTGCGTGTATGTCTAAGCATGTAGCCTCAAAAGAGAATGCACAGGAGAGTTTTCTCTCCAAAGAATATGTAAGAATACCACGTTATAAGGAAATACAGTGTTGCAGATTAAAGACAAATGCATACATATTGAAAACACTTTACGAGAAGAAATAACGCATCATACAAAATTAGCTTGTATCTCCTAAACAACACGTTGTAACTTGAAAAGATTTGCTTTGGTGTGTACGTCTAAACGTGTAGCCTCAAAGAGAACCCACAGGAGAATTTCTTTCATCAAAATTTTTCAGAAAACCACGTTTTAAGGAAATCCCGCATCGCGCGAAATTATCTTGTTTTTCCTAAACAACATATTGTAACTCGAAAAGCTTTGGTGTTTCGTGCATGTCTAAGCGTGTAGCCTCAAAACAGAACGCACAGGAGAGTTTTCTCTCGAAAGAATATGTAAGAATACCTCCTTATAAGGAAATACATTGTTGCAGAGTAAAGACAAATACGTACATATTGGAAACACTTTACAAGAAGAAATAACGCATCGTACAAAATTAGCTTGTATCTCCTAACCAACACGTTGTAACTCGAAAGGATTTGGTGTGGCGTGTACGTCTAAACGTGTAGCCTCAAAAGAGAACCCACAGGAGAATTTTCTTTCGTCAAAATTTGTCAGAAAACCACGTTTTAAGAAAATCCCTCATAGTGCGAAATTATCTTGTTTTTCCTAAACAACATGTTGTAACTCGAAAAGCTTTGGTGTTGCGTGTATGTCTAAGCATGTAGCCTCAACAGAGAATGCACAGGAGAGTTTTCTCTCCAAAGAATATGAAAGAATACCACGTTATAAGGAAATACAGTGTTGCAGATTAAAGACAAATGCATACATATTGGAAACACTTTACGAGAAGAAATAACGCATCATACAAAATTAGCTTGTATGTCCTAAACAACACGTTGTAACTTGAAAAGATTTGCTTTGGTGTGTACGTCTAAACGTGTAGCCTCAAAGAGAACCCACAGGAGAATTTCTTTCATCAAAATTTTTCAGAAAACCACATTTTAAGGAAATCCCGTATCGTGCGAAATTATCTTGTTTTTCCTAAACAACATATTGTAACACGAAAAGCTTTGGTGTTGCGTGTATGTCTAAGCGTGTAGCCTCAAAACAGAACGCACAGGAGAGTTTTCTCTCGAAAGAATATGTAAGAATACCACGTTATAAGGAAATACAGTGTTGCAGAGTAAAGACAAATACTTATTGTAAACACTTTACAAGAAGAAATAACGCATCATAAAAAATTTGCTTGTATCTCCTAAACAACACGTTGTAACTCGAAAAGATTTGCTTTGGTGTGTACGTCTAAACGTGTAGACTCAAAGAGAACACACAGGAGAATTTCTTTCGTCAAATTTTTTCAGAAAACCACGTTTTAAGGAAATCCCGCATCGCGCGAAATTATCTTGTTTTTCCTAAACAACATATTGTAACTCAAAAAGCTTTGGTGTTGCGTGCATGTCTAAGCGTGTAGCCTCAAAACAGAACGCACAGGAGAGTTTTCTCTCGAAAGAATATGTAAGAATACCACGTTATAAGGAAATACAGTGTTGCAGAGTAAAGACAAATACTTATTGTAAACACTTTACAAGAAGAAATAACGCATCATAAAAAATTTGCTTGTATCTCCTAAACAACACGTTGTAACTCGAAAAGATTTGCTTTGGTGTGTACGTCTAAACGTGTAGACTCAAAGAGAACCCACAGGAGAATTTTCTTTCGTCAAAATTTGTCAGAAAACCATGTTCTAAGGAAATCCCTCATCGTGCGAAATTATCTTGTTTTTCCTAAACTACACGTTGTAACTCGAAAAGCTTTGGTGTTGCGTGTATGTCTAAGCGTGTAGCCTCAAAAGAGAACACACAGGAGAGTTTTCTCTCGAAAGAATATGTAAGAATACCACGTTATAAGGAAATACAGTGTTGCAGAGTAAAGATAAATAGGTAGTAATTGTAAATACTTTACGTAAGAAATAACGCAGGGTACAAAATTAGCTTGTATCTCCTAAACAACACGATGTAATTCGAAAATATTTTTTGTGGCGAGTGCGTCTAAACGTGTAGCCTCAAAAGAGAACCCACAGGAGAATTTATTTTCTTCAAAATTTGTCAGAAAACCACGTTTTAAGGAAATCCCACATCGTGCACACTTATCTTGTTTTTCCTAAACAACACGTTGTAACTCGAAAACCTTTGGTGTTGCGTGTATGTCTAAGCGCATAGCCTCAAAAGAGAATGCACAGGAGAGTTTTCTCTCGAAGGAATATGTAAGAATACCACGTTATAAGGAAATACAGTGTTGCAAAATAAAGACAAATACGTAAGTATTGGAAACACTTTATGAGAAGAAATAATGTATCGTACAAAATTAGCTTGTATTTCCTAAATAACAAGTTGTAACTCGAAAATATTTGGCGTGGCGTGTACGTCTAAAAGTGTAGCCTCAAAAGAGAACCCACAAGAGAAATTTCTTTCGTCAAAATTTGTCAGAAAACCATGTTCTAAGAAAATCCCCCATCGTGCGCTAAACTACACTTTGTAACTCGAAAAGAATTGGTGTGGCATTTACGTCTAAACGTGTAGCCTCAAAAGAAAACCCAAAGGAGGATTCTCTTTCGTCAAAATTTTTGAGAAAATCACGTTTTAAGGAAATCCCGCATCATGCGAAATTATCTTGTTTTTCCTAAACAACACCTTGTAACTCGAAAAGCTTTCGTGTTGCGTGTATGTCTAAGTGTGTAGCCTCAAAAGAGAAGGCACAAGAGAGTTTTCTCTCGACAGAATATGTAGGAATACCACGTTATAAAGAAATACAATTTTGCAGAGTATAGACAAATACGTACGTATTGGAAACACTTTACAAGAAGAAATAACGCATCGTACAAAATTAGATTGTATCTCCAAAACTACACGTTGTAACTCGAAAAGAATTGGTATGGCATGTACGTCTAAACGTGTAGCCTCAAAAGAGAACCCAAAGGAGAATTTTCTTTCGTCAAAATTTTTCAGAAAATCACGTTTTAATGAAACCCCGCATCTTGCGAAATTATCTTGTTTTTCCTAAACAACACGTTTTAACTCGAAAAGCTTTAGTGTTGCGTGTATGTCTAAGTGTTTAGCCTCAAAAAAGAAGGCACAGGAGAGTTTTCTCTCGAAAGAATATGTAAGAATACCACTTTATAAGGAAATACAGTTTTGCGGAGAAAAGACATATACTTATGTTTTGGAAACATTTTACGAGAAGAAATAATGCATCGTACAAAATTAGCTTGTATCTCCTAAAGTACACGTTCTAACTCAAAAAGAATTGGTATAGCGTGTCTGTCTAAACGTGTAGCCTCAAAAGGGAACCCAAAGGAGAATTTTCTTTCGTCAAAATTTTTCAGAAAATCACGTTTTAAGGAAATCCCGCATCGTGCGAAATTATCTTGTTTTTCCTAAACAACACGTTGTAACTCGAAAAGCTTTAGTGTTGCGTGTATGTCTAAGTGTGTAGCCTCAAAAAAGAAGGCACAGGAGAGTTTTCTCTCGAAAGAATATGTAAGAATACCACTTTATAAAGAAATACAGTTTTGCAGAGTAAAGACAAATACATACTTATTGGAAACACTTTAGGAGAAGAAATAACGCATCGTAAAAAATTAGCTTGTATCTCCAAAACTACACGTAGTAACTCGAAAAGAATTGGTGTGGCGTGTAAGTCTTAACGTGTAGCCTCAAAAGAGAATCCAAAGGAGAATTTTCTTTCGTCAAAATTTTTCAGATAATCACGTTTTAAAGAAATCCCGCATCGTGCAAAATTATCTTGTTTTTCCTAAACAACACATTGTAACTCGAAAAGCTTTCGTGTTGCGTGTATGTTTAAGTGTGTAGCCTCAAAAGCGAAGGCACAGGAGAGTTTTCTCTCGAAAGAATATGTAAGAATACCACGTTATAAGGAAATACAGTTTTGCAGAGTAAAGCCATATACGTACGTTTTGGTAACACTTTAAAAGAAGAAATAACGCATCGTACAAAATTAGCTTGTATCTCCTAATCTACACATTCTAACTCAAAAAGATTTGGTGTAGCGTGTACATCTAAACTTGTAACCTCAAAAGAGAACCCAAATGAGAATTTTCTTTCGTCAAAATTTTTCAGAAAATCACGTTTTAAGGAAATCCCGCATCTTGCGAAATTATCTTGTTTTTCCAAACAACACGTTGTAACTCGAAAAGCTTTCGTGTTGCGTGTATGTCTAAGTGTATAGCCTCATAAGAGAAGGCACAGGAGAGTTTTTTCTCGAAAGAATATGTAAGAATACCATGTTATAAGGAAATGCAGTTTTGTAGATTAAAGACAAATACATATGCATTGGAAACACTTTACTAGAAGAAATAATGCATCGTAAAAAATTAGCTTGTATCTCCAAAACTACTCGTTGTAACTCGAAAAGAATTGGTGTGGTGTGTACGTCTAAACGTGTAGCCTCAAAAGAGAACCCCAAGGAGAATTTTCTTTCATCAAAATTTTTCAGAAAATCACGTTTTAAGGAAATCCCGCATCGTGCAAAATTATCTTGTTTTTCCTAAACAACACGTTGTAACTCGAAAAGCTTTAGTGTTGTGTGTATGTCTAAGTGTGTAGCCTCAAAAAAGAAGGCACAGGAGAGTTTTCTCTCGAAAGAATATGAAGGAATACCACGTTATGACGAAATACAGTTTTGCAGAGTAAAGATAAAAACTACATAATGGAAACACTTTACCAGAAGAAATAATGCATCGTACCAAATTAGCTTGTATCTCCTAAACTACACGTTGTAACTTGAAAAGAATTGGTGTGGCGTGTACGTCTAAACGTGTAGCCTCAAAAGAGAGCCCAAAGGAGAATTTTCTTTCGTCAAAATATTTCAGAAAATCACGTTTTAAGGAAATTCCGCATCGTGCGAAATTATCTTGTTTTTCCTAAACAACACGTTGTAACTCGAAATGCTTTCGTGTTGCATGTATGTCTACGTGTGTAGCCTCAAAAGAGAAGGCACAGGAGAGTTTTCTCTCAAAAGAATATGTAAGAATACCACTTTATAAGGAAATACAGTTTTGCAGAGTAAAGACAAATACATACTTATTGGAAACACTTTAGGAGAAGAAATAACGCATCGTAAAAAATTAGCTTGTATCTCCAAAACTACACGTTGTAACTCGAAAAGAATTGGTGTGGCGTGTAAGTCTTAACGTGTAGCCTCAAAAGAGAATCCAAAGGAGAATTTTCTTTCGTCAAAATTTTTCAGAAAATCACGTTTTAAAGAAATCCCGCATCGTGCAAAATTATCTTGTTTTTCCTAAACAACACATTGTAACTCGAAAAGCTTTCGTGTTGCGTGTATGTTTAAGTGTGTAGCCTCAAAAGCGAAGGCACAGGAGAGTTTTCTCTCGAAAGAATATGTAAGAATACCACGTTATAAGGAAATACAGTTTTGCAGAGTAAAGACATATACGTACGTTTTGGTAACACTTTAAAAGAAGAAATAACGCATCGTACAAAATTAGCTTGTATCTCCTAATCTACACATTCTAACTCGAAAAGATTTGGTGTAGCGTGTACATCTAAACTTGTAGCCTCAAAAGAGAACCCAAATGAGAATTTTCTTTCGTCAAAATTTTTCAGAAAATCACGTTTTAAGGAAATCCCGCATCTTGCGAAATTATCTTGTTTTTCCTAAGCAACACGTTGTAACTCGAAAAGCTTTCGTGTTGCGTGTATGTCTAAGTGTATAGCCTCATAAGAGAAGGCACAGGAGAGTTTTTTCTCGAAAGAATATGTAAGAATACCATGTTATAAGGAAATGCAGTTTTGTAGATTAAAGACAAATACATATGCATTGGAAACACTTTACTAGAAGAAATAATGCATCGTACAAAATTAGCTTGTATCTCCAAAACTACTTGTTGTAACTCGAAAGAATTGGTGTGGTGTGTACGTCTAAACGTGTAGCCTCAAAAGAGAACCCCAAGGAGAATTTTCTTTCATCAAAATTTTTCAGAAAATCACGTTTTAAGGAAATCCCACATCGTGCGAAATTATCTTGTTTTTCCTAAACAACACGTTGTAACTCGAAAAGCTTTAGTGTTGCGTGTATGTCTAAGTGTGTAGCCTCAAAAAAGAAGGCACAGGAGAGTTTTCTCTCGAAAGAATATGTAGGAATATCACGTTATAAGGAAATACAGTTTTGCAGAGTAAAGATAAAAACGTACATAATGGAAACACTTTATCAGAAGAAATAACGCATCGTACCAAATTAGCTTGTATCTCCTAAACTACACGTTGTAACTTGAAAAGAATTGGTGTGGCGTGTACGTCTAAACGTGTAGCCTCAAAAGAGAACCCAAAGGAGAATTCTCTTTCGTCAAAATTTTTCAGAAAATCACGTTTTAAGGAAATCCCGCATCGTGCGAAATTATCTTGTTTTTCCTAAACAACACGTTGTAAATCGATAAGCTTTTGTCTTGCGTGTATGTCTAAGTGAGTAGCCTCAAAAAAGAAGTCACAGGAGAGTTTTCTCTCGAAAGAATATGTAAGAATACCACGTTATAAGGAAATACAGTTTTGCAGAGTAAAGACATATATGTACGTTTTGGAAACACTTTACGAGAAGAAATAACGCATCGTACAAAATTAGCTTGTATCTCCTAAACTACACGTTGTAACTCGAAAAGAATTGGTGTGGCGTGTACGTCTAAACGTGTAGCCTCAAAAGAGAACCCAAAGGAGAATTTTCTTTCGTCAATTTTTTTCAGAAAATCACGTTTTAAGGAAATCCTGCATCGTGAAAATTATCTTGTTTTTCCTAAACAACACGTTGTAACTCGAAAAGCTTTCGTGTTGCGTGTATGTCTAAGTGTGTAGCCTCAAAAGAGAAGGCACAGGAGAGTTTTCTCCCGAAAGAATATGTAAGAATACCATGTTATAAGGAAATCAGTTTTGCAGAGTAAAGAAAAATACTTATGTATTGGAAACACTTTACGAGAAGAAATAACGCATCGTACAAATTTAGCTTATATCTCCAAAACTCCACGTTGTAACTCAAAAAGAATTGGTGTGGCATGTACGTCTAAACGTGTAGCCTCAAAAGAGAACCCAAAGGAGAATTTTCTTTCGTCAAAATTTTTCAGAAATTCACGTTTTAAGGAAATCCCGCATCATGAGAAATTATCTTGTTTTTCCTAAACAACACGTAGTAACCCGAAAAGCTTTTGTGTTGCGTGTATGTCTAAGTGTGTAGCCTCAAAAAAGAAGGTGCAGGAGAGATTTCTCTCGAAAGAATATGTAAGAATACCACGTTATAAAGAAATACAGTTTTGCAGAGTAAAGACATGTACGTACGTTTTGGAAACACTTCACGAGAAGAAATAACGCATCGTACAAAATTAGCTTGTATCTCCTAAACTACAAGTTGTAACTCGAAAAGAATTGGTCTGGCGTTTAAGTTTTAACATGTAGCCTCAAAAGAGATCCCAAAGGAGAATTTTCTTTCGTCAAATTTTTTCAGAAAATCACGGTTTAAGGAAATCCTGCATCATGCGAAATTATCTTGTTTTTCCTAAACAACACTTTGTAACTCGAAAAGCTTTTGTGTTGCGTGTATGTTTAAGTGTAAGAGAAAGCACAGGAGAGTATTTTCTCGAAAGAATATGTAAGAATACCACGTTATAAGCAAATACAGTTTTGCAGATTAAAGACAAATACATACGCATTAGAAACAACACGTTGTAACTCGAAAAGCTTTCGTGTTGCGTGTATGTCTAAGTGTGTAGCCTCAAAAGAGAAGGCACAGGAGAGTTTTCTCTCGAAAGAATATGTAAGAATACCACGTTATAAGGAAATAGAGTTTTGCAGAGTAAAGACAAATAGGTAAGTATTGGAAATACTTTAGGAGAAGAAATAACGCATCGTACAAAATTAGATTGTATCTCCAAAACTACACTTTGTAACTTGAAAAGAATTGGTGTGGTGTGTACATCTAAACGTGTAGCCTCAAAAGAGAAAACCAAGGAGAATTTTCTTTCGTCAAAATTTTTCAGAAAATCACGTTTTAAGGAAATCCCGCATCATGAGAAATTATCTTGTTTTTCCTAAACAACACGTTGTAACTCGAATTGCTTTAGTGTTGCGTGTATGTCTAAGTGTGTAGCCTCAAAAGAGAAGGCACATGAGAGTTTCTCTCGAAAGAATATGTAAGAATACCACGTTATAAGGAAATACAGTTTTGCAGAGTAAAGACATATATGTACATTTTGGAAACACTTTACGAGAAGAAATAACGCATCGTACAAAATTAGCTTGTATCTCCTAAACAACACGTTGTAAATCGAAAAGAATTGGTGTGGCGTGTACGTCTAAACCTGTAGCCTCAAAAGAGAACGCAAAGGAGATTTTCTTTCGTCAAAATTTTTCAGAAAATCACGTTATAAGGAAATCCTGCATCGTGAGAAATTATCTTGTTTTCCTAAACAACACGTTGTAACTCGAAAAGCTTTCGTGTTTCGTGCATGTCTAAGTCTGTAGCCTCAAAAGAGAAGGCACAGGAGAGTTTTCTCACGAAAGAATATGTAAGAATACCACGTTATAAGGAAATACAATTTTGCAGAATAAAGACAAATACGTACGTATTGGAAACACTTTAGGAGAAGAAATAACGCATCGTACAAAAAAGCTTTCGTGTTGTGTGTATGTCTAAATGTGTAGCCTCAAAAGAGAAGGCACAGGAGAGTTTTCTCTCGAAAGAATATGTAAGAATACCACATTATAAGGAAATCAGTTTTGCAGAGTAAAGACAAATACTTATGTATTGGAAACACTTTACGAGAAGAAATAACGCATCGTACAAAATTAGCTTCTATCTCCAAAACTACACGTTGTAACTCGAAAAGAATTGGTGTGGCATGTACGTCTAAACGTGTAGCCTCAAAAGAGAACACAAAGGAGAATTTTCTTTCGTCAAAATTTTTCAGAATTTCACGTTTTAAGGAAATCCTTCACCATGCGAACTTATCTTGTTTTTCCTAAACAACACGTTGTAACTCGAAAATCTTTTGTGTTGCGTGTATGTCTAAGTGTATAGCCTCAAAAAAGAAGGTACAGGAGAGATTTCTCTCGAAAGAATATGTAAGAATACCACGTTATAAGGAAATACAGTTTTGCAGAGTAAAGACATATAGGTAGGTTTTGGAAACGCTTTACGAGAAGAAATATTGCATCGTAAAATATTAGCTTGTATCTCCTAAACTACACGTTGTATCTCGAAAAGAATTGGTGTGGCGTTTAAGTCTTAACATGTAGCCTCAAAAGAGAACCCAAAGGAGAATTTTCTTTCGTCAAAATTTTTCAGAAAATCACTGTTTAAGGAAATCCCGCATCATGCGAAATTATCTTGTTTTTCCAAAACAATACGTTATAACTCGAAAAGCTTTCGTGTTGCGTGTATGTTTAAGTGTGTAGCCTCAAAAGAGAAGGCACAGGAGAGTTTTCTCTCGCAAGAATATGTAAGAATACCACGTTATAAGGAAATAGAGTTTTGCAGAGTAAAGACAAATAGGTAAGTATTGGAAGTACTTTAGGAGAAGAAATAACGCATCGTACAATATTAGCTTGTATCTCCAAAACTACACGTTGTAACTCGAAAAGAATTGATGTGGCGTGTACATCTAAACGTGTAGCCTCAAAAGAGAACACCAAGGAGAATTTTCTTTCGTCAAAAATTTTCAGAAAATCACGTTTTAAGGAAATCCCGCATCGTGCGAAATTATCTTGTTTTTCCTAAACAACAGGTTGTAACTCGAATAGCTTTAGTGTTGCGTGTATGTCTGAGTGTGTAGCCTCAAAAGAGAAGGCACAGGAGAGTTTTCTCACGAAAGAATATGTAAGAATACCACGTTATAAGGAAATACAGTTTTGCAGAGTAAAGACTTATATGTACGTTTTGGAAACACTTTAGGAGAAGAAATAACGCATCGTACAAAATTAGCTTGTATTTCCTAAACTACACGTTGTAACTCGAAAGAATTGGTGTGGCGTGTACGTCTAAACCTGTAGCCTCAAAAGAGAACCGAAAGGTGAATTTTCTTTCCTCAAATTTTTTAAGAAAATCACGTTGTAAGGAAATCCCGCATCAGTGAAATTATCTTGTTTTTCCTAAACAACACGTTGTAACTCGAAAAGCTTTCGTGTTGCGTGTATGTCTAAGTGTGTAGCCTCAAAAGAGAAGGCACAGGAGAGTTTTCTCTGGAAAGAATATGTAAGAATACCACGTTATAAGGAAATACAGTTTTTCAGAGTGAAAGACAAATACGTAAGTATTGGAAACACTTTATGAGAAGAAATAACGAATCGTACAAAATTAGCTTCTATCTCCAAAACTACAGGTTGTAACTCGAAAAGTATTGGTGTGGCGTGTACGTCTAAACGTGTAGCCTCAAAAGAGAACCCAAAGGAGAATTTTCGTTCTTCAAAATTTTTCAGAATATCACGTTTTCAGGAAATCCCGCATCGCGCGAAATTATCTTCTTTTTCCTAAACAACACATTGTAACTCGAAAAGCTTTCGTGTTGCGTGTATGTCTAAGTGTATAGCCTCAAAAGAGAAAGCACAGGAGAGTTTTTTCTCGAAAGAATATGTAAGAATACCACGTTTTAAGAAAATACAGTTTTGCAGATTAAAGACAAATACATACGCATTGGAAACACTTTACGATAAGAAATAATGCATCCTAAAAAATTAACTTGTATCTCCAAAACTACACGTTGTAACTCGAAAAGAATTGGTGTGGCGTGTACATCTAAACGTGTAGCCTCAAAAGAGAACACCAAGGAGAATTTTCTTTCGTCAAAATTTTTCAGAAAATCACGTTTTACAGAAATCCCGCATCGTGAGAAATTATCTTGTTTTTCCTAAACAACACGTTGTAACTCGAATAGCTTTAGTGTTGCCTGTATGTCTAAGTGTGTAGCCTCAAAAGAGAAGGCACAGGAGAGTTTTCTCTCGAAAGAATATGTAAGAATACCACGTTATAAGGAAATACAGTTTTGCAGAGTAAAGACATATATGTACGTTTTGGAAACACTTTATGAGAAGAAATAACGCATCGTACAAAAATAGCTTGTATCTCCTAAACTACACGTTGTAACTCGAAAAGAATTGGTGTGGCGTGTACGTCTAAACCTGTAGCCTCAACAGAGAACCCAAAGGAGATTATCTTTCGTCAAAATTTTTTCAGAAAATCACGTTAAAAGGAAATCCTGCATCGTGAGAAATTACCTTGTTTTTCCTAAACAACACGTTGTAACTCGAAAAGCTTTCGTGTTGCGTGTATGTCTAAGTGTGTAGCCTCAAAAGAGAAGGCACAGGAGAGTTTTCTCTCGAAAGAATATGTAAGAATACCACGTTATAAGGAAATCAGTTTTGCAGAGTAAAGACAAATACTTATGTATTGGAAACACTTTACGGGAAGAAATAACGAATCGTACAAAATTAGCTTCTATCTCCAAAACTACACGTTGTAACTCGAAAAGTATTGGTGTGGCGTGTACGTCTAAACGTGTAGCCTCAAAAGAGAACCCAAAGGAGAATTTTCTTTCGTCAAAATTTTTCAGAAAATCACGTTTTAAGGAAATCCCGCATCGCGCGAAATTATCTTCTTTTTCCTAAACAAAACATTGTAACTCGAAAAGCTTTCGTGTTGCGTGTATGTCTAAGTGTATAGCCTCAAAAGAGAAAGCACAGGAGAGTTTTTTCTCGAAAGAATATGTAAGAATACCACGTTTTAAGAAAATACTGTTTTGCAGAGTAAAGACATATATATATATATATACATTTTGGAAACACTTTACGAGAAGAAATAATGCATCTTACAAAATTAGGTTGTATCTCCTAAACTACACGTTGTAACTCGAAAAGAATTGGTGTGGCGTGTACGTCTAAACGTGTAGCCTCAAAAGAGAACCCAAAGGAGAATTTTCTTTCGTCAAAATTTTTCAGAAAATCATGTTTTAAGGAAATCCCTCATCGTGCGAAATTATCTTGTTTTTCCTAAACAACACGTTGTAACTCGAAAAGCTTTTGTGTTGCGTGTATATCTAAGTGTGTAGCCTCAAAAAAGAAGGTACAGGAGAGTTTTCTCTCGAAAGAATATGTAAGAATACAACGTTATAAGGAAATACAGTTTTGTAGAGAAAAGACATATATGTACATTTTGGAAACACTTTACAAGAAGAAATAACGCATCGTACTAAATTAGCTTGTATCTCCTAAACTACACGTTGTAACTCGAAAAGAATTGGTGTGGCATGTAAGTCTTAACGTG
Source organism: Apodemus sylvaticus (assembly GCF_947179515.1). NCBI lineage: Eukaryota > Metazoa > Chordata > Mammalia > Rodentia > Muridae > Apodemus > Apodemus sylvaticus. The sequence continues at coordinate 65,781,656 of NC_067491.1, read as the reverse complement.
TAGCCTCAAAAGAGAACCCAAAGGAGAATTTTCTTTCGTCAAAATTTTTCAGAAAATCACTGTTTAAGGAAATCCCGCATCGTGCGCAATTATCTTGTTTTTCCTAAACCACACGTTGTAACTCAAAAAGCTTTCGTGTTGCGTGTATGTCTAAGTGTGTAGCCTCAAAAGAGAAGGCACAGGAGAGTTTTCTCTCCAAAGAATATGTAAGAATACCACGTTATAAGGAAATAGAGTTTTGCAGAGTAAAGACAAATAGGTACATATTGGAAACACTTTAGGAGAAGAAATAACGCATCGTACAATATTAGCTTGTATCTCCAAAACTACACGTTGTAACTCGAAAAGAATTGGTGTGGCGTGTACGTCTACACGTGTAGCCTCAAAAGAGAACCCCAAGGAGAATTTTCTTTCGTCAAAATTTTTCAGAAAATCACGTTTAAGGAAATCCCGCATCGTGGGAAATTATCTTGTTTTTCCTAAACATCACGTTGTAACTCGAAAAGCTTTAGTGTTGCGCGTATGTCTAAGTGTGTAACCTCAAAAAAGAAGGCACAGGAGAGTTTTCTCTCGAAAGAATATGTAAGAATACCACGTTATAAGGAAATACAGTTTTGCAGAGTAAAGACTTAAATGTACGTTTTGGAAACACTGTAGGAGAAGAAATAACGCATCGTACAAAATTAGCTTGTATCTCCTAAACTACACGTTGTAACTCGAAAAGAATTGGTGTGGCGTGTACGTCTAAATGTGTAGCCTCAAAAGAGAACCCAAAGGAGAATTTTCTTTCCTCAAATTTTTAAGAAAATCACGTTTTAAGGAAATCCCGCATCCTGCGAAATTATCTTGTTTTTCCAAAACAACACGTTGTAACTCGAAAAGATTTCGTGTTGCGTGTATGTCTAAGTGTGTAGCCTCAAAAGAGAAGGCACAGGAGAGTTTTCTCTGGAAAGAATATGTAATAATACCACGTTATAAGGAAATACAGTTTTGCAGAGTAAAGACAAATACTTACGTTATGGAAACACTTTACAAGAAGAAATAATGCATCGTACAATATTAGCTTGTATCTCCTAAACTACACGTTGTAACTTGAAAAGAATAGGTGTGGCGTGTAAGTCTTAACGTCTAGCCTCAAAAGAGAACCCAAAGGAGAATTTTCTTTCGTCAAAATTTTTCAGAAAATCACGGTTTAAGGAAATCCCGCATCGTGCGAAATTATCTTGTTTTTCCTAAACAACACGTTGTAACTCGAAAAGCTTTCGTGTTGCGTGTATGTTTAAGTGTGTAGCCTCAAGAGAGATGGCACAGGAGAGTTTTCTCTCGAAAGAATATGTAAGAATACCACGTTATAAAGAAATACAGTTTTGCAGAGTAAAGACATATACGTTCATATTGGAAAAAACTTTAAAAGAAGAAATAACGCATCGTACAAAATTAGCTTGTATCTCCTAAACTACACGTTCTAACTCGAAAAGAATTGGTGTAGCGTGTACATCTCAACGTGTAGCCTCAAAAGAGAACCCAAATGAGAGTTTTCTTTCGTCAAAATTTTTCAGAAAATCACGTTTTAAGGAAATCCCGCTTCGTGCGAAATTATCTTGTTTTACCTAAACAACACGTTGTAACTCGAAAAGCTTTCGTGTTGCGTGTTTGTCTAAGTGTATAGCCTCAAAAGAGAAGGCACAGGAGAGTTTTTCTCGAAAGAATATGTAAGAATACCACGTTTTAAGCAAATACAGTTTTGCAGATTAAAGACAAATACATAAGCATTGGAAACATGTTATGAGAAGAAATAATGCATCGTAAAAATAAGCTTGTATCTCCTAAACTACACGTTGTAACTCGAAAAGAATTGGTGTGGCATGTACGTCTAAACGTGTAGCCTCAAAAGAGAACCCAAAGGAGAATTTTCTTTCGTCAAAATTTTTCAGAAAATCACGTTTTAAGGAAACCCCGCATCGTGCGAAATTATCTTGTTTTTCCTAAACAACACGTTGTAACTCGAAAAGCTTTCGTGTTGCGTGTATGTCTAAGTGTGTAGCCTCAAAAATGAAGGTACAGGAGAGATTTCTCTCGAAAGAATATGTAAGAATACCACGTTATAAGGAAATACAGTTTTGCAGAGTAAAGACATATAAGTACGTTTTGGAAACACTTTACGAGAAGAAATAATGCATCGTAAAAATTAGCTTGTATCTCCAAAACTACACGTTGTAACTCGAAAAGAATTGGTGTGGCCTGTACGTATAAACGTGTAGCCTCAAAAGAGAACCCAAAGGAGAATTTTCTTTCGTCAAATTTTTCAAAAAATCACGTTTTTAGGAAATCCTGCATCATGCGAAATTATCTTATTTTTCCTAAACAACACGTTGTAACTCAAAAAGCTTTCGTGTTGCGTGTATGTCTAAGTGTGTAGCCTCAAAAGAGAAGGCACAGGAGAGTTTTCTCTCGAAAGAATATGTAAGAATACCACGTTATAAGGAAATAGAGTTTTGCAGAGTAAAGACAAATAGGTACGTATTGGAAACACTTTAGGAGAAGAAATAACGCATCGTACAATATTAGCTTGTATTTTCAAAACTACACTTTGTAACTCGAAACGAATTGGTGTGGCGTGTACGTCTAAACGTGTACCCTCATGCCGGGCGTGGTGGCACACACCTGTAATCCCAGCAGTTGGGAGGCAGGGGCAGGCAGATTTCTGAGTTCAAGGCCAGCCTGGTGTACAGAGTGAGTTCCAGGACAGACAGGGCTACACAGAGAAACTCTGTCTCAAAAAACCAAAAATAAATAAATAATTAAACGTGTAGCCTCAAAAGAGAACCCCAAGGAGAATTTTCTTACGTCAAAATTTTTCAGAAAAATCACGTTTTAAGGAAATCCCGCATCGTGCGAAATTATCTTGTTTCTCCTAAACAACACGTTGTAACTCGGAAAGCTTTAGTGTTGCGTGTATGTCTAAGTGTGTAGCCTCAAAAAAGAAGGCACAGGAGAGTTTTCTCTCGAAAGAATATGTAGGAATAGCACGTTATAAGGAAATACAATTTTGCAGAGTAAAGATAAAAACGTACATATTGGAAACACTTTACCTGAAGAAATAACACATGGCAACAAATTAGCTTATATCTCCTAAACTACACGTTGTAACTTGAAAAGTATTGGTGTGGCGTGTACGTCTAAACATGTAGCCTCAAAAGATATCCCAAAGGAGAATTCTCTTTCATCAAAATTTTTCAGAAAATCACGTATTAAGGAAATCCAGCATAGTGCGAAATTATCTGGTTTTTCCTAAACAACACGTTTTAACTCGAAAAACTTTTGTGTTGCGTGTATGTCTAAGTGTATCGCCTCAAAAGAGAAAGCACAGGAGAGTTTTTTCTCGAAAGAATATGTAAGAATACCACGTTATAAGCAAATACAGTTTTGCAGATTAAAGACACATACATTCGCATTGGAAACACTTTACGAGAAGAAATAATGCATAGTACAAAATTAGCTTGTATCTCCAAAACTACACGTTGTAACTCGAAAAGAATTGGTGTGGCATGTACGTATAAACGTGTAGCCTCAAAAGAGAACCCAAAGGAGAATTTTCTTTCGCCAAATTTTTCAAAAAAACACGTTTTAAGGAAATCCTGCATCTTAGGAAATTATCTTGTTTTTCCTAAACAACAGGTTGTAACTCAAAAAGCTTTCGTGTGGCGTGTATGTCTAAGTGTGTAGCCTCAAAAGAGAAGGCACAGGAGAGTTTTCTCTCGAAAGATTATGTAAGATTACCACGTTATTAGGAAATAGAGTTTTGCAGAGTAAAGACAAATAGGTACGTATTGGAAACACTTTAGGAGAAGATATAACGCATCGTACAATATTAGCTTGTATTTCCAAAACTACACGTTGTAACTCGAAACGAATTGGTGTGGTGTGTATGTCTAAAAGTGTACCCTCAAGCCGGGCGTGGTGGTGCACGCCTGTAATCCCAGCACTTGGGAGGCAGGGGCGGGCAGATTTCTGAGTTCAAGGCCAGCCTGGTCTACAGAGTGAGTTCCAGGACAGCCAGGGCTACACAGAGAAACCCTGTCTCAAAAAACCAAAAATAAATAAATAAATAAATAAATAAATAAATAAACGTGTAGCCTCAAAAGAGAACCCAAATGAGAATTTTCTTTCGTCAAAATTTTTCAGAAAATCACGTTTTAAGGAAATCCCGCATCGTGCGAAATTATCTTGTTTTTCCTAAACAACACGTTGTAACTCGAAAAGCTTTCGTGTTGCGTGTATGTCTAAGTGTATCGCCTCAAAAGAGAAAGCACAGGAGAGTTTTTTCTCGAAAGAATATGTAAGAATACCACGTTATAAGCAAATACAGTTTTGCAGATTAAAGACAAATACATACGCATTGGAAACACGTTACGAGAAGAAATAATGCATAGTACAAAATTAGCTTGTATCTCCAAAACTACACGTTGTAACTCGAAAAGAATTGGTGTGGCGTGTACGTATAAACATGTAGCCTCAAAAGACAACCCAAAGGAGAATTTTCTTTCGTCAAATTTTTCAAAAAAACACGTTTTAAACAAATCCTGCTTCTTAGGAAATTATCTTGTTTTTCCTAAACAACACGTTGTAACTCAAAAAGCTTTCGTGTGGCGTGTATGTCTAAGTGTGTAGCCTCAAAAGAGAAGGCACAGGAGAGTTTTCTCTTGAAAGAATATGTAAGAATACCACGTTATTAGGAAATAGAGTTTTGCAGAGTAAAGACAAATAGGTACGTATTGGAAACACTTTAGGAGAAGATATAACGCATCGTACAATATTAGCTTGTATTTCCAAAACTACACGTTGTAACTCGAAACGAATTGCTGTGGTGTGTATGTCTAAACGTGTACCCTCAAGCCGGGCATGGTGGCGCACGCCTGTAATCCCAGCACTTGGGAGGCAGGTGCAGGCAGATTTCTGAGTTTAAGGCCAGCCTGGTCTACAGAGTGAGTTCGAGGACAGCCAGGGCTACACAGAGAAACCCTGTCTAAAAAAACCAAAAATAAATAAATAAATAAATAAATAAATAAATAAATAAATAAATAAACGTGTAGCCTCAAAAGAGAACCCAAATGAGAATTTTCTTTCGTCAAAATTTTTCCAGAAATCACGTTTTAAGGAAATCCCGCATCATGCGAAATTATCTTGTTTTTCCTAAACAACATGTTGTAACTCGAAAAGCTTTCGTGTTGCGTGCATGTCTAAGTGTATCGCCTCAAAAGAGAAAGCACAGGAGAGTTTTTTCTCGAAAGAATATGTAAGAATACCACGTTATAAGCAAATACAGTTTTGCAGATTAAAGACAAATACATACGCATTGGAAACACTTTACGAGAAGAAATAATGCATAGTACAAAATTAGCTTGTATCTCCAAAACTACACGTTGTAACTCGAAAAGAATTGGTGTGGCCTGTACGTATAAACGTGTAGCCTCAAAAGAGAACCCAAAGGAGAAGTTTCTTTCGTCAAATTTTTCAAAAAATCACGTTTTTAGGAAATCCTGCACCTAACAAAATTATCTTGTTTTTTCTAAACAACACGTTGTAACTCAAAAAGGTTTCGTGTTGTGTGTATGTCTAAGTGTGTAGCCTCAAAAGAGAAGGCATAGGAGAGTTTTCTCTTGAAAGAATATGTAAGAATACCACGTTATAAGGAAATACAGTTTTGCAGAGTAATGACAAATAGGTATGTATTGGAAACACTTTAGGAGAAGAAATAACGCATCGTACAATATTAGCTTGTATTTCCAAAACTACACGTTGTAACTCGAAACGAATTGGTGTGGTGTGTACGTCTAAACCTGTACCCTCAAGCCGGGCATGGTGGCGCACGCCTGTAATCCCAGCACTTGGAGACAGGGGCAGGCAGATTTCTGAGTTCAAGGCCAGCCTGGTCTAGAGAGTGAGTTCCAGGACAGCCAGGGCTAAACAGAGATACCCTGTCTCAAAAAACCAAAAATAAATAAATAAATAAATAAATAAATAAATAAATAAATAAATAAATAAACGTGTAGCCTCAAAAGAGAACCCAAAGGAGAATTTTCTTTCGTCAAAATTTTTAAGAAAATCACGTTTTAAGGAAATCCCGCATCGTGCGAAATTATCTTGTTTTTCCTAAACAACACGTTGTAACTCGAAAAGCTTTCGTGTTGCGTGTATGTCTAAGTGTGTAGCCTCAAAAAAGAAGGCACAGGAGAGATTTCTCTCGAAAGAATATGTAAGAATACCACGTTATAAGGAAATACAGTTTTGCAGAGTAAAGACATATAAGTACGTTTTGGAAACACTTTAAGAGAAGAAATAATGCATCGTACAAAATTAGTTTGTATCTCCTAAACTACACGTTGTAACTCGAAAAGAATTGGTGTGGCCTGTACGTATAAACGTGTAGCCTCAAAAGAGAACCCAAAGGAGAATTTTCTTTCGTCAAATTTTTCAAAAAATCACGTTTTAAGGAAATCCTGCATCGTGCGAAATTATCTTGTTTTTCCTAAACAACACGTTGTAACTCAAAAAGCTTTCGTGTTGCGTGTATGTCTAAGTGTGTAGCCTCAAAAGAGAAGGCACAGGAGAGTTTTCTCTCGAAAGAATATGTAAGATTACCACGTTATAAGGAAATAGAGTTTTGCAGAGTAAAGACAAATAGGTACATATTGGAAACACTATAGGAGAAGAAATAACGCATCGTACAATATTAGCTTGTATTTCCAAAACTACACTTTGTAACTCGAAACGAATTGGTGTGGCTTGTACGTCTAAACATGTACCCTCAACCGGGCGTGGTGGCGCACGCCTGTAATCCCAGCACTTGGGAGGCAGGGGCAGGCAGATTTCTGAGTTCAAGGCCAGCCTGGTCTACAGAGTGAGTTCCAGGACAGAGAGGGCTACACAGAGAAACCCTGTCTCAAAAAACCAAAAATAAATAAATAAATAAACGTGTAGCCTCAAAAGAGAACACCAAGGAGAATTTTCTTTCGTCAAAATTTTTCAGAAAATCACGTTTTAAGGAAATCCCGCATCATGCGAAAATATCTTGTTTTTCCTAAACAACACGTTGTAACTCGAAAAGCTTTCGTGTAGCTTGTATATCTAAGTGTGTAGCCTCAAAAGAGAAAGCATAGGAGAGTTTTCTATCAAAAGAATATGAAAGAATACCACGTTATAAGCAAATACAGTTTTTCAGAGAAAAGACAAATACGTACTTATTGGAAACACTTTACGAGAAGAAATAACGCATCGTACAAAATTAGCTTGTATCTCCAAAACTACATTTTGTAACTCGAAAAGAATTGGTGTGGCGTGTACGACTAAACGTGTAACCTCAAAAGAGAACCCAAAGGAGGATTTTCTTTCCTCAAAATTTTTAAGAAAATCACATTTTAAGGAAATCCTGCATCCTGCGAAATTATCTTGTTTTTCCTAAACAACAAGTTGTAACTCGAAAAGCTTTCGTGTTGCGTGTATGTCTAAGTGTGTAGCCTCAAAAGAGAAGGCACAGGAGAGTTTTCTCTGGAAAGAATATGTAAGAATACCACGTTATAAGGAAATACAGTTTTGCAGAGTAAAGACAAATACGTATGTATTGGAAACACTTTACGAGAAGAAATAACGCATCGTACAAAATTAGCTTCTATGTCCAAAACTACACGTTGTAACTCGAAAAGAATTGGTGTGGCGTGTACGTCTAAACGTGTAGCCTCAAAATAGAACCCAAAGGATAATTTTCTTACGTCAAAATTTTTCAGAAAATCACGTTTTAAGGAAATCCCGCATCGTGCGAAATTATCTTGTTTTTCCTAAACAACACGTTGTAACTCGAAAAGCCTTTGTGTTGCGTGTATGTCTAAGTGTGTAGCCTCAAAAATGAAGGTACAGGAGAGATTTCTCTCGAAAGAATATGTAAGAATACCACGTTATAAGGAAATACAGTTTTGCAGAGTAAAGACATATAAGTACGTTTTGGAAACACTTTACGAGAAGAAATAATGTATAGTACAAAATTAACTTGTATCTCCTAAACTACACGTTGTAACTCGAAAAGAATTGGTGTGGCGTGTAAGTCTTAACGTGTAGCCTCAAAAGAGAACCCAAAGGAGAATTTTCTTTCCTCAAAATTTTTCAGAAAAATCACGGTTTAAGGAAATCCCGCATCATGCGAAATTATCTTGTTTTTCGTAAACAACACATTGTAACTTGAAAAGCTTTCGTGTTGCGTGTATGTTTAAGTGTGTAGTCTCAAAAGAGAAGGCACGGGAGAGTTTTCTCTCGAAAGAATATGTAAGAATACCACGTTATAAGGAAATACAGTTTTGCAGATTAAAGACATATATGTAAGTTTTGGAAACACTTTAAAAGAAGAAATCATGCATCGTACAAAATTAGCTTGTATCTCCTAAACTACACGTTCTAACTCGAAAAGAATTGGTGTAGCGTGTACATCTAAATGTGTAGCCTCAAAAGAGAACCCAAATGAGATTTTTCTTTCGTCAAAATTTTTCAGAAAATCACGTTTTAAGTAAATCCTGCATCATGCGAAATTATCTTGTTTTTCCTAAACAACACGTTGTAACTCGAAAAGCTTTCGTGTTGCGTGTATGTCTAAGTGTATCGCCTCAAAAGAGAAAGCACTGGAGAGTTTTTTCTCGAAAGAATATGTAAGAATACCACGTTATAAGCAAATACAGTTTTGCAGATTAAAGACAAATACATACGCATTGGAAACACTTTACGAGAAGAAATAATGCATAGTACAAAATTAGCTTGTATCTCCAAAACTACACGTAGTAACTCGAAAAGAATTGGTGTGGCCTGTATGTATAAACGTGTAGCCTCAAAACAGAACCCAAAGGAGAATTTTCTTTCGTCAAATTATTCAAAAAATCACGTTTTAAGGAAATCCTGCATCTTACGAAATTATCTTGTTTTTCATAAATAACACGTTGTAACTCAAAAAACTTTCGTGTTGCGTGTATGTCTAAGTGTTTAGCCTCAAAAGAGAAGGCACAGGAGAGTTTTCTCTCAAAAGAATATGTAAGAATACCACGTTATAAGGAAATAGAGTTTTGCAGAGTAAAGACAAATAGGTACGTATTGGAAACACTTTAGGAGAAGAAATAATGCATCGTACAATATTAGCTTGTATTTCCAAAACTACACGTTGTAACTCGAAACGAATTGGTGTGGTGTGTACGTCTAAACGTGTACCCTCAAGCCGGGCGTGGTGGCGCACGCCTGTAATCCCAGCACTTGGGAGGCAGGGGCAGGCAGATTTCTGAGTTCAAGGCCAGCCTGGTCTACAGAGTGAGTTCCAGGACAGCCAGGGCTACTCAGAGAAACCCTGTCTCAAAAAACTAAAAATAAATAAATAAATAAACGTGTAGCCTCAAAAGAGAACACCAAGGAGAATTTTCTTTTGTCAAAATTTTTCAGAAATCACGTTTTAAGGAAATCCCGCATCATGCGAAAATATCTTGTTTGTCCTAAACAACACGTTGTAACTCGAAAAGCTTTCTTGTAGCTTGTATGTCTAAGTGTGTAGCATCAAAAGAGAAAGAATAGGAGAGTTTTCTATCAAAAGAATATGAAAGAATACCACGTTATAAGAAAATACAGTTTTGCAGAGAAAAGACAAATAAGTACGTATTGGAAACACTTTACGAGAAGAAATAACGCATTGTACAAAATTAGCTTGTATCTCCAAAACTACACTTTGTAACTCGAAAAGAATTGGTGTGGCGTGTACGACTAAACGTGTAGCCTCAAAAGAGAACCCAAAGGAGAATTTTCTTTCGTCAAAATTTTCAAAAAATCACGTTTTAAGGAAATCATGCATCGTGAGAAATTATCTTGTTTTTCCTAAACTACACTTTGTAAGTCAAAAAGCTCTCGTGTTGCGTGTATGTCTAAGTGTGTAGCCTCAAAAGAGAAGGCACAGGAGAGTTTGCTCTCGAAAGAATATGTAAGAATACCACGTTATAAGGAAATACAGTTTTGCAGAGTAAAGACTTATATGTACGTTTTGGAAACACTTTAGGAGAAGAAATAACGCATCGTAAAAAATTAGCTTGTATCTCCTAAACTACACGTTGTAACTCGAAAAGAAATGGTGTGGCGTGTACGTCTAAACGTGTAGCCTCAAAAGAGAACCCAAAGGAGGATTTTCTTTCCTCAAAATTTTTAAGAAAATCACATTTTAAGGAAATCCTGCATCCTGCGAAATTATCTTGTTTTTCCTAAACAACAAGTTGTAACTCGAAAAGCTTTCGTGTTGCGTGTATGTGTAAGTGTGTAGCCTCAAAAGAGAAGGCACAGGAGAGTTTTCTCTGGAAAGAATATGTAAGAATACCACGTTATAAGGAAATACAGTTTTGCAGAGTAAAGACAAATACGTACGTATTGGAAACACTTTACGAGAAGAAATAAAGCATCGTACAAAATTAGCTTCTATGTCCAAAACTACACGTTGTAACTCGAAAAGAATTGGTGTGGCGTGTACGTCTAAACGTGTAGCCTCAAAATAGAACCCAAAGGATAATTTTCTTACGTCAAAATTTTTCAGAAAATCACGTTTTAAGGAAATCCCGCATCGTGCGAAATTATCTTATTTTTCCTAAACAACACGTTGTAACTCGAAAAGCCTTTGTGTTGCGTGTATGTCTAACTGTGTAGCCTCAAAAATGAAGGTACAGGAGAGATTTCTCTCGAAAGAATATGTAAGAATACCACGTTATAAGGAAATACAGTTTTGCAGAGTAAAGACATATAAGTACGTTTTGGAAACACTTTACGAGAAGAAATAATGTATAGTACAAAATTAGCTTGTATCTCCTAAACTACACGTTGTAACTCGAAAAGAATTGGTGTGGCGTGTAAGTCTTAACGTGTAGCCTCAAAAGAGAACCCAAAGGAGAATTTTCTTTCCTCAAAATTTTTCAGAAATATCACGGTTTAAGGAAATCCCGCATCATGGGAAATTATCTTGTTTTTCCTAAACAACACATTGTAACTTGAAAAGCTTTCGTGTTGCGTGTATGTTTAAGTGTGTAGCCTCAAAAGAGAAGGCACAGGAGAATTTTCTCTCGAAAGAATATGTAAGAATACCACGTTATAAGGAAGTACAGTTTTGCACATTAAAGACATATATGTAAGTTTTGGAAACACTTTAAAAGAAGAAATCATGCATCGTAAAAAATTAGCTTGTATCTCCTAAACTACACGTTCTAACTCGAAAAGAATTGGTGTAGCGTGTACATCTAAACGTGTAGCCTCAAAAGAGAACCCAAATGAGAATTTCCTTTCGTCAAAATTTTTCAGAAAATCACGTTTTAAGGAAATCCCGCATCATGCGAAATTATCTTGTTTTTCCTAAACAACACGTTGTAACTCGAAAAGCTTTCGTGTTGTGTGTATGTCTAAGTGTATCGCCTCAAAAGAGAAAGCACAGGAGAGTTTTTTTCTCGAAAGAATATGTAAGAATACCACGTTATAAGCAAATACAGTTTTGCAGATTAAAGACAAATACTTACGCATTGCAAACACTTTACGAGAAGAAATAATGCATAGTACAAAATTAGCTTGTATCTCCAAAACTACACGTTGTAACTCGAAAAGAATTGGTGTGGCGTGTACGTATAAACGTGTAGCCTCAAAAGAGAACCCAAAGGAGAATTTTATTTCGTCAAATTTTTCAAAAAATCACGTTTTAAGGAAATCCTGCATCTTACGAAATTATCTTGTTTTTCATAAACAACACGTTGTAACTCAAAAAACTTTCGTGTTGCGTGTATGTCTAAGTGTGTAGCCTCAAAAGAGAAGGCACAGGAGAGTTTTCTCTCAAAAGAATATGTAAGAATACCACGTTTAAGGAAATAGAGTTTTGCAGAGTAAAGACAAATAGGTACGTTTTGGAAACACTTTAGGAGAAGAAATAACGCATCGTATAATATTAGCTTGTATTTCCAAAACTACACGTTGTAACTCGAAACGAATTGGTGTGGTGTGTACATCTAAACGTGTACCCTCAAGCCGGGCGTGGTGGCACATGCCTGTAATCCCAGCACTTGGGAGGCAGGGGCAGGCAGATTTCTGAGTTCAAGGCCAGCCTGGTCTAAAGAGTGAGTTCCAGGACAGCCAGGGCTACACAGAGAAACCCTGTCTCAAAAAACCAAAAATAAATAAATAAATAAATAAATAAATAAATAAATAAATAAACGTGTAGCCTCAAAGGAGAATTTTCTTTTGTCAAAATTTTTCAGAAAATCACGTTTTAAGGAAACCCCGCATCGTGCGAAATTATCTTGTTTTTCCTAAACAACACGTTGTAACTCGAAAAGCTTTTGTGTTGCGTGTATGTCTAAGTGTGTAGCCTCAAAAATGAAGGTACAGGACAGATTTCTCTCGAAAGAATATGTAAGAATACCACGTTATAAGGAAATACAGTTTTGCAGAGTAAAGACATATAAGTACGTTTTGGAAACACTTTACGAGAAGAAATAATGCATCGTACATAATTAGCTTGTATCTCCAAAACTACACGTTGTAACTCGAAAAGAATTGGTGTGGCCTGTACGTATAAACGTGTAGCCTCAAAAGAGAACCCAAAGGAGAATTTTCTTTCGTCAAATTTTTCAAAAAATCACGTTTTTAGGAAATCCTGCATCATGCGAAATTATCTTGTTTTTCCTAAACAACACGTTGTAACTCAAAAAGCTTTCGTGTTGCGTGTATGTCTAAGTGTGTAGCCTCAAAAGAGAAGGCACAGGAGAGTTTTCTCTCGAAAGAATATGTAAGAATACCACGTTATAAGGAAATAGAGTTTTGCAGAGTAAAGACGAATAGGTACGTATTGGAAACACTTTAGGAGAAGAAATAACGCATCGTACAATATTAGCTTGTATTTCCAAAACTACATGTTGTAACTCGAAACGAATTGGTGTGGTGTGTACATCTAAACGTGTACCCTCAAGCCGGGCGTGGTGGCACATGCCTGTAATCCCAGCACTTGGGAGGCAGGGGCAGGCAGATTTCTGACTTCAAGGCCAGCCTGGTCTACAGAGTGAGTTCCAGGACAGCCAGGGCTACACAGAGAAACCCTGTCTCAAAAAACCAAAAATAAATAAATAAATAAATAAATAAATAAATAAATAAATAAATAAATAAATAAATAAACGTGTAGCCTCAAAAGAGAACCCAAAGGAGAATTTTCTTTCGTCAAAATTTTTCAGAAAATCACGTTTTAAGGAAACCCCGCATCGTGCGAAATTATCTTGTTTTTCCTAAACAACACGTTGTAACTCGAAAAGCTTTTGTGTTGCGTGTATGTCTAAGTGTGTAGCCTCGAAAATGAAGGTACAGGAGAGATTTCTCTCAAAAGAATATGTAAGAATACCACGTTATAAGGAAATACAGTTTTGCAGAGTAAAGACATATAAATACGTTTTGGAAACACTTTATGAGAAGAAATAATGCATCGTACAAAATTAGCTTGTATCTCCAAAACTACACGTTGTAACTCGAAAAGAATTGGTGTGGCCTGTACGTATAAACGTGTAGCCTCAAAAGAGAACCCAAAGGAGAATTTTCTTTCGTCAAATTTTTCAAATAATCACTTTTTAAGGAAATCCTGCATCATGCGAAATTATCTTGTTTTTCCTAAACAACCCGTTGTAACTCAAAAAGCTTTCGTGTGGCGTGTATGTCTAAGTGTGTAGCCTCAAAAGAAAAGGCACAGGAGAGTTTTCTCTCGAAAGAATATGTAAGAATACCACGTTATAAGGAAATAGAGTTTTGCAGAGTAAAGACAAATAGGTACGTATTGGAAACACTTTAGGAAAAGAAATAACGCATCGTACAATATTAGCTTGTATTTCCAAAACTACACTTTGTAACTCGAAACGAATTGGTGTGGCTTGTACGTCTAAACGTGTACCCTCAAGCCGGGCGTGGTGGCACACGCCTGTAATCCCAGCACTTGGGAGGCAGGGGCAGGCAGATTTCTGAGTTCAAGGCCAGCCTGGTCTACAGAGTGAGTTCCAGGACAGACAGGGCTACACAGAGAAACCCTGTCTCAAAAAACCAAAAATAAATAAATAAATAAACGTGTAGCCTCAAAAGAGAACCCCAAGGAGAATTTTCTTTCGTCAAAATTTTTCAGAAAATCACGTTTTAAGGAAATCCCGCATCGTGCGAAATTATCTTGTTTTTCCTAAACAACACGTTGTAACTCGAAAAGCTTTAGTGTTGCGGGTATGTCTAAGTGTGTAGCCTCAAAAAAGAAGGCACAGGAGAGTTTTCTCTCGAAAGAATATGTAGGAATAGCACGTTATAAGGAAATACAATTTTGCAGAGTAAAGATAAAAACGTACATATTGGAAACACTTTACCTGAAGAAATAACACATGGCAGCAAATTACCTTATATCTCCTAAACTACACGTTGTAACTTGAAAAGAATTGGTGTGGCGTGTAGGTCTAAACATGTAGCCTCAAAAGAGATCCCAAAGGAGAATTCTTCTTCATCAAAATTTTTCAGAAAATCACGTATTAAGGAAATCCAGCATCCTGCGAAATTATCTGGTTTTTCCTAAACAACACGTTTTAACTCGAAAAGCTTTTGTGTTGTGTGTATGTCTAAGTGTATCGCCTCAAAAGAGAAAGCACAGGAGAGTTTTTTCTCGAAAGAATATGTAAGAATACCATGTTATAAACAAATACAATTTTGCAGATTAAAGACACATACATACGCATTGGAAACACTTTACGAGAAGAAATAATGCATAGTACAAAATTAGCTTGTATCTCCAAAACTACACGTTGTAACTCGAAAAGAATTGGTGTGGCGTGTACGTATAAACGTGTAGCCTCAAAAGAGAACCCAAAGGAGAATTTTCTTTCGTCAAATTTTTGAAATAAACACGTTTAAGGAAATCCTGCATCTTACGAAATTATCTTGTTTTTCCTAAACAACACGTTGTAACTCAAAAAGCTTTCGTGTGGCGTGTATGTCTAAGTGTGTAGCCTCAAAAGAGAAGGCACAGGAGAGTTTTCTCGTTCGAAAGAATATGTAAGAATACCACGTTATTAGGAAATAGAGTTTTGCAGAGTAAAACAAATAGGTACGTATTGGAAACACTTTAGGAGAAGATATAACGCATCGTACAATATTAGCTTGTATTTCCAAAACTACACGTTGTAACTCGAAACGAATTGGTGTGGTGTGTATGTCTAAACGTGTACTCTCAAGCCGGGCGTGGTGGCGCACGCCTCTAATCCCAGCACTTGGGAGGCAGGGGCAGGCAGATTTCTGAGTTCAAGGCCAGCCTGGACTACAGAGTGAGTTCCAGGACAGCCAGAGCTACACAGAGAAACCCTGTCTCAAAAAACCAAAAATAAATAAATAAATAAATAAATAAATAAATAAATAAATAAATAAACGTGTAGCCTCAAAGGAGAACCCAAATGAGAATTTTCTTTCGTCAAAATTTTTCAGAAAATCACGTTTTAAGGAAATCCCGCATCGTGTGAAATTATCTTGTTTTTCCTAAACAACACGTTGTAACTCGAAAAGGTTAGTGTTGCGTGTATGTCTAAGTGTGTAGCCTCAAAAAAGAAGGCACAGGAGAGTTTTCTCTCGAAAGAATATGTAGGAATACCACGTTATAAGGAAATACAGTTTTGCAGAGTAAAGATAAAAACGTACATATTGGAAAGACTTTACCAGAAGAAATAACGCATGGTAACAAATTAGCTCGTATCTCCTAAACTACACGTTGTAACTTGAAAAGTATTGGTGTGGCGTGTACGTCAAAACATGTAGCCTCAAAAGAGAACCCAAAGAATAATTCTCTTTCGTCAAAATTTTTCAGAAAATCACGTTTTAAGGAAATCCAGCATCGTGCGAAATTATCTGGTTTTTCCTAAACAACACGTTGTAAATCGATAAGCTTTTGTGTTGCGTGTATGTCTAAGTGTGTAGCCTCAAAATAGAAGGCACAGGAGAGTTTTCTCTCGAAAGAATATGTAAGAATACCACGTTATAAGGAAATACAGTTTTGCAGAGTAAAGACATATATGTACATTTTGGAAACACTTTACGAGAACAAATAACGCATCGTACAAAATTAGCTTGTATCTCCTAAACTACATGTTGTAACTCGAAAAGAATTGGTGTGGCGTGTACGACTAAACGTGTAGCCTCAAAAGAGAACCCAAAGGAGAATTTTCTTTCGTCAAAATTTTTCAGAAAATCACGTTTTAAGGAAATCCAGCATCCAGCGAATGTATTTTGTTTTTCCTAAACAACACGTTGTAACTCGAAAAGCTTTCGTGTTGCATGTATGTCTAAGTGTGTATCCTCAAAAGAGAAGGCACAGGAGAGTTTTCTCTCGAAAGAATATGTAAGAATACCACGTTATAAGGAAATACAGTTTTGCAGAGTAAAGACTAATACTTACGTATTGGAAACACTTTACAAGAAGAAATAATGCATCATACAAAATTAGCTTGTATCTCCAAAACTACATGTTGTAACTCGAAAAGAATTGGTGTGGTGTGTACGACTAAACGTGTAGCCTCAAAAGAGAACCGATAGGAGAATTATCTTTCCTCAAAAATTTTCAGAAAATCACGTTTTAAGGAAATCCCGCATCGTGGGAAATTATCTTGTTTTTCCTAAACAACACGTTGTAACTCGAAAAGCTTTTGTGTTGTGTGTATGTTTAAGTGTGTAGCATCAAAAAAGAAGGCACAGGAGAGTTTTTCCCGAAAGAATATGTAAGAATACCACATTATAAGGAAATACAGTTTTGCAGAGTAAAAACATATATATATATTGGAAACACTTATGAGAAGAAATAATGCATTGTACAAAATTAGCTTGTATCTCCTAAACTACACGTTGTAACTCGAAAAGAATTGGTTTGGCGTTTACGTCTAAACGTGTAGCCTCAAAAGGGAACCCAAAGGAGAATTTCCTTTCATCAAAATTTTTCAGAAAATCACATTTTAAGGAAATCCCGCATTGTGCGAAATTATCTTGTTTTTCCTAAACAACACGTTGTAACTCGAAAAGCTTTTGTGTTGAGTGTATGTTTAAGTGTGTAGCCTCAAAAAAGAAGGTACAGGAGAGTTTTCTCTCGAAAGAATATGTAAGAATACCACATTATAAGGTAATACAGTTTGGCAGAGAAAAGACATATACTTACGTTTTGGAAACACTTTACAAGAAGAAATAATGCATCCTACAAAATTAGCTTGTATCTCCTAAACTACACGTTGTAACTCGAAAAGAATTGGTGTGGTGTGTACGTCTAAACGTGTAGCCTCAAAAGAGAACCGATAGGAGAATTATCTTTCCTCAAAAATTTTCAGAAAATCACGTTTTAAGGAAATCCCGCATCGTGGGAAATTATCTTGTTTTTCCTAAACAACACGTTGTAACTCGAAAAGCTTTTGTGTTGTGTGTATGTCTAAGTGTATAGCATCAAAAAAGAAGGCACAGGAGAGTTTTCTCCCGAAAGAATATGTAAGAATACCACATTATAAGGAAATACAGTTTTGCAGACTAAAAACATATATATATTTTGGAAACACTTATGAGAAGAAATAATGCATTGTACAAAATTAGCTTGTATCTCCTAAACTACACGTTGTAATTCGAAAAGAATTGGTGTGACGTTTACGTCTAAACGTGTAGCCTCAAAAGGGAACCCAAAGGAGAATTTCCTTTCGTCAAAATTTTTCAGAACATCACATTTTAAGGAAATCCCGCATTGTGCGAAATTATCCTGTTTTTCCTAAACAACACGTTGTAACTCAAAAATCTTTTGTTTTGCGTGTATGTTTAAGTGTGTAGCCTCAAAAAAGAAGGTACAGGAGAGTTTTCTCTCGAAAGAATATGTAAGAATACCACGTTATAAGGAAATACAGTTTTGCAGAGAAAAGACATATACTTACGTTTTGGAAACACTTTACAAGAAGAAATAATGCATCCTACAAAATTAGCTTGTATCTCCTAAACTACACGTTGTAACTCGAAAAGAATTGGTGTGGCGTGAAAGTCTTAACATGTAGCCTCAAAAGCGAACCCAAAGGAGAATTTTCTTTCGTCAAAATTTTTCAGAAAATCACTGTTTAAGGAAATCCCGCATCCTGCGAAATTATCTTGTTTTTCCTAAAAAACACGTTGTAACTCGAAAAGCTTTCGTGTTGCGTGTATGTTTAAGTGTGTAGCCTCAAAAGAGAAGGCACAGGAGCGTTTCCTCTTGAAAGAATATGTAAGAATACCACGTTATAAAGAAATACAGTTTTGCAGAATAAAGTCATATACGTACGTTTTGGAAACACTTTAAAAGAAGAAATAACACATCGTACAAAATTAGCTTGTATCTCCAAAACTACACGTTGTAACTTGAAAAGAATTGGTGTGGCGTGTACGTCTAAACGTGCAGCCTTAAAAGAGAACCCAAGGAGAATTTTCTTTCGTCAAATTTTTTCAGAAAATCACGTTTTAAGGAAATCCCGCATCGTGCGAAATTATCTTGTTTTTCCTGAACAACACGTTGTAACTCGAAAAGCTTTTGTTTGCGTGTATGTCTCAATGTGTAGCCTCAAAAAAGAAGGCACAGGAGAGTTTTCTCTCGAAAGAATATGTAAGAATACCACGTTATAAGGAAATACAGTTTTGCAGAGTAAAGACATATATGTACGTTTTGGAAACACTTTACGAGAAGAAATAACGCATTGTACAAAATTAGCTTGTATCTCCTAAACTACATGTTGTAACTTGAAAAGAATTGGTGTGGCATGTACGACTAAACGTGTAGTCTCAAAAGAGAACCCAAATGAGAATTTTCTTTCGTCAAAATTTTTCAGAAAATCACGTTTTAAAGAAATCCAGCATTCTGCGAAAGTATCTTGTTTTTCCTAAACAACACGTTGTAACTCGAAAAGCTTTCGTGTTGCGTGTATGTCTAAGTGTGTAGCCTCAAAAGAGAAGGCACAGGAGAGTTTTCTCTCGAAAGAATATGTAAGAATACCACGTTATAAGGAAATACAGTTTTGCAGAGTAAAGACTAATACGTACGTATTGGAAACATTTTACAAGAAGAAATAATGCATCATACAAAATTAGCTTGTATCTCCAAAACTACACGTTGTAACTCGAAAAGAATTGGTGTGGCGTGTACCGCTAAACCTGTAGCCTCAAAAGAGAACCGATAGGAGAATTATCTTTCGTCAAAATTTTTCAGTAAATCACGTTTTAAGGAAATCCCGCATCGTGGGAAATTATCTTGTTTTTCCTAAACAACACGTTGTAACTCGAAAAGCTTTTGTGTTGTGTGTATGTCTAAGTGTGTAGCATCAAAAAAGAAGGCACAGGAGAGTTTTCTCCGGAAAGAATATGTAAGAATACCACGTTATAAGGAAATACAGTTTTGCAGAGTAAAGACATATACGTACGTTTAGGAAACACATTACGAGAAGAAATAACGCATCGTAAAAAATTAGCTTGTTTCTCCTAAACTACACGTTGTAACTTGAAAAGAATTTGTGTGGCGTGTACGTCTAAACGTGTAGCCTCAAAAGAGAACCCAAAGGAGAATTTTCTTTCGTCAAAATTTTTCAGAAAATCAAGTTTTAAGGAAATCCTGCATCGTGCGAAATTATCTTGTTTTACCTAAACATCACGTTGTAACTCGAAAAGCTTTTGTGTTGCGTGTAAGTCTAAGTGTGTAGCCTCAATAAAAAAGGCACTGGAGAGTTTTTTCTCGAAAGAATATGTAAGAATACAACGTTATAAGGAAATACATTTTTGCAGAGTAAAGACAAATATGTGGATATTAGAAACACTTTTCGAGAAGAAATAACGCTTCTTACAAAATTAGCTTGTATCTCCTAAACTACATGTTGTAACTCGAAAAGAATTAGTGTGGCGTGTACATCGAAACGTGTAGCCTCAAAAGAGAACCCAAAGGAGAATTTTCTTTCGTCAATTTTTTTCCGAAAATCACGTTTTAAGGAAATCCCGCATCGTGCGAAATTATCTTGTTTTTCCTAAACAACGCGTTGTAACTCGAAAAGCTTTCGTGTTGCTTGTATGTCTAAGGGTGTAGCCTCAAAAGAGAAGGCACAGGAGAGTTTTCTCTCGAAAGAATATGTAAGAATACCACGTTATAATGAAATACAGTTTTGCAGAGTAAAGACAAATACTTAGGTATAGGAAACACTTTTCGAGAGAAATAATGCATCGTACAAAATTAGCTTGTACCTCCTAAACTACACGTTGTAACTCGAAAAGAATTGGTGTGGCGTGTACGTCTAATCGTGTAGCCTCAAAAGAGCACACAAAGGAGAATTTTCTTTCGTCAAAATTTTTCAGAAAATCAAGTTTTAAGGAAATCCCGCATCGTGCGAAATTATCTGGTTTTTCCTAAACAACACGTTGTAACTCGAAAAGCTTTTGTGTAGCGTGTATGTCTAAGTGTGTACCCTCAAAAGAGAAGGCATAGGAGAGTTTTCTATCGAAAGAATATGAAAGAATACCACGTTATAAGGAAATACACTTTTGCAGAGTAAAGACAAATATGTACGTATTGGAAACACTTTACGAGAAGAAATAAGGCATCATACAAAATTAGCTTGTATCTCCAAAACTACACATTGTAACTCGAAAAGTATTGGTGTGGCGTGTACGTCTAAACGTGTAGCCTCAAAAGAGAACCCAAAGGAGAATTTTCTTTCGTCAAAATTTTTCAGAAAATCACGTTTTAAGGAAATCCCGCATCGTGCGAAATTATCTTGTTTTTCCTAAACAACACGTTGTAACTCGAAAATCTTTTGTGTTGCGTGTATGTCTAAGTGTGTAGCCTCAAAAAAGAAGGCACAGGAGAGTTTTCTCTCGAAAGAATATGTAAGAATACCACGTTATAAGGAAATACAGTTTTGCAGAGTAAAGTCATATATGTACGTTTTGGAAACACTTTACGAGAAGAAATAACGCATCGTAAAAAATAAGCTTGTATCTCCTAAACTACATGTTGTAACTCCAAAAGAATTGGTGTGGCGTGTATGACTAAACGTGTAGCCTCAAAAGAGAACGCAAAGGAGAATTTTATTTCGTCAAATTTTTTCAGAAAATCACGTTTTAAGGAAATCCAGCATCCTGAGAAAGTATCTTGTTTTTCCTAAACAACACGTTGTAACTCGAAAAGCTTTCGTGTTGCGTGTATGTCTAAATGTGTAGTCTCAAAAGAGAAGGCACAGGAGAGTTTTCTCTCGAAAGAATATGTAAGAATACCACGTTATAAGGAAATACAGTTTTGCAGAGTAAAGACTAATAAGTACGTATTGGAAACACTTTAGGAGAAGAAATAACGCATCTTACAAAATTAGCTTGTATCTCCAAAACTACACGTTGTAACTTGAAAAGAATTGGTGTGGTGTGTACGTCTAAACGGGTAGCCTCAAAAGAGAACCCCAAGGAGAATTATCTTTCGTCAAAATTTTTCAGAAAATGACGTTTTAAGGAAATCCCGCATCCTGAGAAATTATCTTGTTTTTCCTAAACAACACGTTTTAACTCGAACAGATTTTGTGTTGCGTGTATGTCTAAGTGTGTAGCTTCAAAAAAGAAGGCACAGGAGAGTTTTCTCTCGAAGGAATATGTAAGAATACCACGTTATAAGGAAATACAGTTTTGCAGAGTAAAGACTAATACTTATGTATTGGAAACACTTTACAAGAAGAAATAATGCATCATACAAAATTAGCTTGTATCTCCAAAACTACACGTTGTAACTCGAAAAGAATTGGTGTGGTGTGTACGTCTAAATGTGTAGCCTCAAAAGAGAACCGATAGGAGAATTATCTTTCCTCAAAATTTTTCCGAAAATCACGTTTTAAGGAAATCCCTCATCGTGGGAAATTATCTTGTTTTTCCTAAACAACACGTTGTAACTCGAAAAGCTTTTGTGTTGTGTGTATGTCTAAGTGTGTAGCATCAAAAAAGAAGGCACAGGAGAGTTTTCTCCCGAAAGAATATGTAAGAATACCACATTATAAGGAAATACAGTTTTGCAGAGTAAAAACATATATATATTTTGGAAACACTTATGAGAAGAAATAATGCATTGTACAAAATTAGCTTGTATCTCCTAAACTACACGTTGTAACTCGAAAAGAATTGGTGTGGCGTGTACGTCTAAACGTGTAGCCTCAAAAGGGAACCCAAAGGAGAATTTCCTTTCGTCAAAACTTTTCAGAAAATCACATTTTAAGGAAATCCCGCATTGTGCGAAATTATCTTGTTTTTCCTAAACAACACGTTGTAACTCGAAAAGCTGTTGTGTTGCGTGTATGTTTAAGTGTGTAGCCTCAAAAAAGAAGGTACAGGAGAGTTTTCTCTCGAAAGAATATGTAAGAATACCACGTTATAAGGAAATACAGTTTTGCAGAGAAAGACATATACTTACGTTTTGGAAACACTTTGCAAGAAGAAATAACGCATCATTCAAAATTAGCTTGTATCTCCTAAACTACACGTTGTAACTCAAAAAGAATTGGTGTGGCGTGAAAGTCTTAACATGTAGCCTCAAAAGAGAACCCAAAGGAGAATTTTCTTTCGTCAAAATTTTTCAGAAAATCACTGTTTAAGGAAATCCCGCATCGTGCGAAATTATCTTGTTTTTCCTAAACAACACGTTGTAACTCGAAAAGCTTTCGTGTTGCGTGTATGTTTAAGTGTGTAGCCTCAAAAGAGAAGGCACAGGAGAGTTTTCTCTTGAAAGAATATGTAAGAATACCACGTTATAAAGAAATACAGTTTTGCAGAGTAAAGACATATATGTACGTTTTGGAAACACTTTACGAGAAGAAGTAACGCATTGTAAAAAATTAGCTTGTATCTCCTAAACTACATGTTGTAACTTGAAAATAATTGGTGTGGCATGTACGACTAAACGTGTAGTCTCAAAAGAGAACCCAAAGGAGAATTTTCTTTCGTCAAAATTTTTCAGAAAATCAGGTTTTAAGGAAATCCAGCAGTCTGCGAAAGTATCTTGTTTTTCCTAAACAACACGTTGTAACTCGAAAAGCTTTTGTGTTGCGTGTATGTCTAAGTGTGTAGCCTCAAAAAAGAAGGCACAGGAGAGTTTTCTCTCGAAAGAATATGTAAGAATACCACGTTATAAGGATATACAGTTTTGCAGAGTAAAAACATATATGTACGTTTTGGAAACACTTTACGAGAAGAAATAACGCATTGCTCAAAATTAGCTTGTATCTCCTAAACAACATGTTGTAACTTTAAAAGAATTGGTGTGGCATGTACGACTAAACGTGTAGTCTCAAAAGAGAACCCAAATGAGAATTTTCTTTCGTCAAAATTTTTCAGAAAATCACGTTTTAAGGAAATCCAGCATTCTGCGAAAGTATCTTGTTTTTCCTAAACAACACGTTGTAACTCGAAAAGCTTTCGTGTTGCGTGTATGACTAAGTGTGTAGCCTCAAAAGAGAAGGCACAGGAGAGTTTTCTCTCGAAAGAATATGTAAGAATACCACGTTATAAGGAAATACAGTTTTGCAGAGTAAAGACTAATATGTACGTAAAGGAAACACTTTACAAGAAGAAATAATGCATCATACAAAATTAGCTTGTATCTCCAAAACTACACGTTGTAACTCGAAAAGAATTGGTGTGGCATGTACCTCTAAACCTGTAGCCTCAAAAGAGAACCGATAGGAGAATTATCTTTTGTCAAAATTTTTCAGAAAATCACGTTTTAAGGAAATCCCGCATCTTGGGAAATTATCTTGTTTTTCCTAAACAACACGTTGTAACTCGAAAAGCTTTTGTGTTGCGTGTATGTCTAAGTGTGTAGCATCAAAAAAGTTTTGCAGAGTAAAGACATATACGTACGTTTAGGAAACACATTACGAGAAGAAATAACGCATCGTAAAAAATTAGCTTGTATCTCCTAAACTACACGTTGTAACTTGAACAGAATTTGTGTGGCATGCACGTCTAAACGTGTAGCCTCAAAAGAGAACCCAAAGGAGAATTTTCTTTCGTCAAAATTTTTCAGAAAATCAGGTTTTAAGGAAATCCTGCATCGTGCGAAATTATCTTGTTTTTCCTAAACATCACGTTGTAACTCGAAAAGCTTTTGTGTTGCGTGTATGTCTAAGTGTGTAGCCTCAATAAAAAAGGCACTGGAGAGTTTTCTCTCGAAAGAATATGTAAGAATACAACGTTATAAGGAAATACATTTTTGCAGAGTAAAGACAAATATGTAGATATTAGAAACACTTTTTGAGAAGAAATAACGCTTCTTACAAAATTAGCTTGTATCTCCTAAACTACATGTTGTAACTCGAAAAGAATTAGTGTGGCGTGTACGTCGAAACGTGTAGCCTCAAAAGAGAACCCAAAGGAGAATTTTCTTTCGTCAATTTTTTTTCCGAAAATCACGTTTTAAGGAAATCCAGCATCGTGCGAAATTATCTTGTTTTTCCTAAACAATACGTTTTAACTGGAAAAGCTTTCGTGTTGCTTGTATGTCTAAGGGTGTAGCCTCAAAAGAGAAGGCACAGGAGAGTTTTCTCTTGAAAGAATATGTAAGAATACCACGTTATAATGAAATACAGTTTTGCAGAGTAAAGACAAATACTTAGGTATTGGAAACACTTTTCGAGAAGAAATAATGCATCGTACAAAATTAGCTTGTACCTCCTAAACTACACGTTGTAACTCGAAAAGAATTGGTGTGGCATGTACGTCTAATCGTGTAGCCTCAAAAGAGCACACAAAGGAGAATTTTCTTTCGTCAAAATTTTTCAGAAAATCAAGTTTTAAGGAAATCCCGCATCGTGCGAAATTATCTGGTTTTTCCTAAACAACACGTTGTAACTCGAAAAGCTTTCGTGTAGCGTGTATGTCTAAGTGTGTACCCTCAAAAGAGAAGGCATAGTAGAGTTTTCTATCGAAAGAATATGAAAGAATACCACGTTATAAGTAAATACACTTTTGCAGAGTAAAGACAAATATGTACGTATTGGAAACACTTTACGAGAAGAAATAAGGCATTATAAAAAATTAGCTTGTATCTCCAAAACTACACTTTGTAACTCGAAAAGTATTGGTGTGGCGTGTACGTCTAAACGTGTAGCCTCAAAAGAGAACCCAAAGGAGAATTTTCTTTCGTCAAAATTTTTCAGAAAATCACGTTTTAAGGAAATCCCGCATCCTGAGAAATTATCTTGTTTTTCCTAAACAACACGTTGTAACTCGAAAAGCTTTTGTGTTGCGTGTATGTCAAATTGTGTAGCCTCAAAAAAGAAGGCACAGGAGAGTTTTCTCTCGAAAGAATATGTAAGAATACCACGTTATAAGGAAATACAGTTTTGCAGAGTAAAGACATATATGTACGTTTTGGAAACACTTTACGAGAAGAAATAACGCATTGTACAAAATTAGCTTGTATCTCCTAAACTACATGTTGTAACTTGAAAATAATTGGTGTGGCATGTACGACTAAACGTGTAGTCTCAAAAGAGAACCCAAAGGAGAATTTTCTTTCGTCAAAATTTTTCAGAAAATCACGTTTTAAGGAAATCCAGCATCCTGCGAAAGTATCTTGTTTTTTCTAAACAACACGTTGTAACTCAAAAAGCTTTCGTGTTGCTTGTATGTATAAGTGTGTAGCCTCAAAAGAGAAGGCACAGGAGAGTTTTCTCTCAAAAGAATATGTAAGAATACCACGTTATAAGGAAATACAGTTTTGCAGAGTAAAGACTAATACGTACTTATTGGAAACACTTTACAAGAAGAAATAATGCATCATACAAAATTAGCTTGTATCTCCAAAACTACACGTTGTAACTCGAAAAGAATTGGTGTGGCGTGTACGTCTAAACGTGTAGCCTCAAAAGAGTACCGATAGGAGAATTATCTTTCGTCAAAATTTTTCAGAAAATCACGTTTTAAGGAAATCCCGCATCGTGGGAAATTATCTTGTATTTCCTAAATAACACGTTGTAACTCGAAAAGCTTTTGTGTTGTGTGTATGTCTAAGTGTGTAGCATCAAAAAAGAAGGCACAGGAGAGTTTTCTCCCGAAAGAATATGTAAGAATACCACGTTATAAGGAAATACAGTTTTGCAGAGTAAAGACATATATGTACGTTTAGGAAACACATTACGAGAAGAAATAACGCATCGAAAAAATTAGCTTGTATCTCCTAAGCTACACGTTGTAACTTGAAAAGAATTTGTGTGGCGTGTACGTCTAAACGTGTAGCCTCAAAAGAGAACCCAAAGGAGAATTTTCTTTCGTCAAAATTTTTCAGAAAATCACGTTTTAAGGAAATCCTGCATCGTGCGAAATTATCTTGTTTTTCCTAAACATCACGTTGTAACTCGAAAAGCTTTTGTGTTGCGTGTATGTCTAAGTGTGTAGCCTCAATAAAAAAGGCACTGGAGAGTTTTCTCTCGAAAGAATATGTAAGAATACCACGTTATAAGGAAATACAGTTTTGCAGAGTAAAGACATATATGTACGTTTTGGAAACACTTTACGAGAAGAAATAACGCATTGTACAAAATTAGCTTGTATCTCCTAAACTACATGTTGTAACTTGAAAATAATTGGTGTGGCATGTACGACTAAACGTGTAGTCTCAAAAGAGAACCCAAAGGAGAATTTTCTTTCGTCAAAATTTTTCAGAAAATCACGTTTTAAGGAAATCCAGCATCCTGCGAAAGTATCTTGTTTTTTCTAAACAACACGTTGTAACTCGAAAAGCTTTCTTGTTGCGTGGATGTCTAGTGTGTAGCCTCAAAAGAGAAGGCACAGGAGAGTTTTCTCTCGAAAGAATATGTAAGAATATCACGTTATAAGGAAATACATTTTTGCAGAGTAAAGACTAATACGTACTTATTGGAAACACTTTACAAGAAGAAATAATGCATCATACAAAATTAGCTTGTATCTCCAAAACTACAAGTTGTACCTCGAAAAGAATTGGTGTGGCGTGTACGTCTAAACGTGTAGCCTCAAAAGAGAACCGATAGGAGAATTATCTTTCGTCAAAATTTTTCAGAAAATCACATTTTAAGGGAATCCCGCATCGTGGGAAATTATCTTGTTTTTCCTAAACAACACGTTGTAACTCGAAAAGCTTTTGTGTTGTGTGTATGTCTAAGTGTGTAGCATCAAAAGAGAAGGCACAGGAGAGTTTTCTCCCGAAAGAATATGTAAGAATACCACGTTATAAGGAAATACAGTTTTGCAGAGTAAAGACATATACGTACATTTAGGAAACACATTACGAGAAGAAATAACGCATCGTAAAAAATTAGCTTGTATCTCCTAAACTACACGTTGTAACTTGAAAAGAATTTGTGTGGCGTGTACGTCTAAACGTGTAGCCTCAAAAGAGAACCCAATGGAGAATTTTCTTTCGTCAAAATTTTTCAGAAAATCACGTTTTAAGGAAATCCTGCATCGTGCGAAAATATCTTGTTTTTCCTAAACATCACGTTGTAACTCGAAAAGCTTTTGTGTTGCGTGTATGTCTAAGTGTGTAGCCTCAATAAAAAAGGCACTGGAGAGTTTTCTCTCAAAAGAATATGTAAGAATACAACGTTATAAGGAAATACATTTTTTCAGAGTAAAGACAAATATGTAGATATTAGAAACACTTTTCGAGGAGAAATAACGCTTCTTACAAAATTAGCTTGTATCTCCTAAACTACATGTTGTAACTCGAAAAGAATTAGTGTGGCGTGTACGTCGAAACGTGTAGCATCAAAAGAGAACCCAAAGGAGAATTTTCTTTCGTCAAAATTTTTCAGAAAATCACGTTTTAAGGAAATCCCCCATCGTGCGAAAATATCTTGTTTTTCCTAAACAACACGTTGTAACTCGAAAAGCTTTTGTGTTGCTTGTATGTCTAAGGGTATAGCCTCAAAAGAGAAGGCACAGGAGAGTTTTCTCTCGAAAGAATATGTAAGAATACCAAGTTATAATGAAATACAGTTTTGCAGAGTAATGACTAATACGTACGTATTGGAAACACTTTTCGAGAAGAAATAATGCATCGTACAAAATTAGCTTGTACCTCCTAAACTACACGTTGTAACTCGAAAAGAATTGGTGTGGCGTGTACGTCTAATCGTGTAGCCTCAAAAGAGAACCCAAAGGAGAATTTTCTTTCGTCAAAATTTTTCAGAAAATCAAGTTTTAAGGAAATCCCGCATCATGCGAAATTATCTGGTTTTTCCTAAACAACACGTTGCAACTCGAAAAGCTTTCGTGTAGCGTGTATGTCTAAGTGTGTACCCTCAAAAGAGAAGGCATAGGAGAGTTTTCTATCGAAAGAATATGAAAGAATACCACGTTATAAGGAAATACACTTTTGCAGAGTAAAGACAAATATGTACGTATTGGAAACACTTTACGAGAAGAAATAAGGCATCATACAAAATTAGCTTGTATCTCCAAAACTACACTTTGTAACTCGAATGTATTGGTGTGGCATGTACGTCTAAACGTGTAGCCTCAAAAGAGAACCCAAAGGAGAATTTTCTTTCGTCAAAATTTTTCAGAAAATCACGTTTTAAGGAAATCCCGCATCGTGCGAAATTATCTTGTTTTTCCTAAACAACACTTTGTAACTCGAAAAGCTTTTGTGTTGCGTGTATGTCTAAGTGTGTAGCCTCAAAAAAGAAGGTACAGGAGAGTTTTCTCTCGAAAGAATATGTAAGAATACCACGTTATAAGGAAATACAGTTTTGCAGAGAAAAGACATATACTTACGTTTTGGAAACACTTTACAAGAAGAAATAACGCATCGTACAAAATTAGCTTGTATCTCCTAAACTACACGTTGTAATTCGAAAAGAATTGGTGTGGCGTGTACGTCTTAATGTGTAGCCTCAAAAGAGAAACCAAAGGAGAATTTTCTTTCGTCAAACTTTTTCAGAAAATCACGTTTTAAGGAAATCCCGCATCGTGCGAAATTATCTTGTTTTTCCTAAACAACACGTTGTAATTCGAAAAGCTTTCGTGTTGCCTGCATGTTTAAGTGTGTAGCCTCAAAAGAGAAGGTACAGGAGAGTTTTCTCAAGAAAGAATATGTAAGAATACCACGTTATAAAGAAATACAGTTTTGCAGAGTAAAGACATATACGTTCGTTTTGGAAACACTTTAGAAGAAGAAATAACGCATCGTACAAAATTAGCTTGTATCTCCTAAACTACACGTTCTGACTTGAAAGAATTGGTGTAGCGTGTACATCTAAATGTGTAGACTAAAAGGAGAACCCAAATGAGAATTTTCTTTCGTCAAAATTTTTCAGAAAATCACGTTTTAAGGAAATCCCGCAT
The DNA here is from genome assembly GCF_947179515.1 of Apodemus sylvaticus. Classification (NCBI taxonomy): domain Eukaryota; kingdom Metazoa; phylum Chordata; class Mammalia; order Rodentia; family Muridae; genus Apodemus; species Apodemus sylvaticus. Next base: position 65,752,235 of record NC_067491.1, on the reverse strand, counting down.
CGTGCGAAATTATCTTGTTTTTCCTATAAAACACGTTGTACCTCGAAAAGCTTTTGTGTTGCGTGTATGTCTAAGTGTATAGCCTCAAAAGAGAAGGCACAGGAGAGTTTTTCTCGAAAGAATGTGTAAGAATACCACGTCATAAGGAAATACAGTTTTGCAGATTAAATACAAATACATACGCATTGGAAACACTTTACGAGAAGAAATAATGCATCGTAAAAATTAGCTTGTACCTCTAAAACTACACGTTGTAACTTGAAAAGAATTGGTGTGGCATGTACGTCTAAACGTGTAACCTCAAAAGAGAATCCCAAGGAGAATTTTCTTTCGTCAAAATTTTTCAGAAAATCACGTTTTAAGGAAATCCCGCATCGTGCGAAATTATCTTGTTTTTCCTAAACAACACGTTGTAACTCGAAAAGCTTTTGTGTTGCGTGTATGTCTAAGTGTGTAGCCTCAAAAAAGAAGGCATAGGAGAGTTTTCTCTCAAAAGAATGTGTAAGACTACCACCTTATAAGGAAATACAGTTTTGCAGAGTAAAGACATATTTGTACGTTTTGGAAACACTTTACGAGGAGAAATAACGCATTGTACAAAATTAGCTTGTATCTCCTAAACTACATGCTGTAACTTGAAAAGAATTGGTGTGGCATGTACGACTAAACGTGTAGCCTCAAAAGAGAACCCAAGGGAGAATTTTCTTTCGTCAAAATTTTTCAGAAAATCACGTTTTAAGGAAATCCAGCATCCTGCGAAAGTATCTTGTTTTTCCTAAACAACACGTTGTAACTCGAAAAGCTTTCATGTTGCGTGTATGTCTAAGTGTGTAGCCTCAAAAGAGAAGGCACAGGAGAGTTTTCTCTCGAAAGAATATGTAAGAATACCACGTTATAAGGAAATACAGTTTTGCAGAGTAAAGACTAATACGTACGTATTGGAAAAACTTTGCAAGAAGAAATAATGTATTATAAAAAATTAGCTTGTATCTCCAAAACTACACGTTGTAACTCGAAAAGAATTGGTGTGGCGTGTACGTCTAAACGTGTAGCCTCAAAAGAGAACCTATAGGAGAATTATCTTTCGTCAAACTTTTTCAGAAAATCACGTTTTAAGGAAATCCCGCATCGTGGGAAATTATCTTGTTTTTCCTAAACAACACGTTGTAACTCGAAAATCTTTTGTGTTGTGTGTATGTCTAAGGGTGTAGCATCAAAAAAGAAGGCACAGGAGAGTTTTCTCCCGAAAGAATATGTAAGAATACCACGTTATAAGGAAATACAGTTTTGCAGATTAAAGACACATACTTACGTTTAGGAAACACATTATGAGAAGAAATAACGCATCGTAAAAAATTAGCTTGTATCTCCTAAACTACACGTTGTAACTTGAAAAGAATTTGTGTGGCGTGAACGTCTAAACATGTAGCCTCAAAAGTGAACCCAAAGGAGAATTTTCTTTCGTCAATATTTTTCAGAAAATCACGTTTTAAGGAAATCCCGTATCGTGCGAAATTATCTTGTTTTTCCTAAACAACACGTTGTAACTCGAAAAGCTTTCGTGTTGCGTGTATTTCTAAGTGTATAGCCTCAAAAGAGAAGGCACAGGGGAGTTTTTCTCGAAAGAATATGTAAGAATACCACGTTATAAGGAAATACATTTTTGCAGATTAAAGACAAATACATAAGCATTGGAAACACTTTACGAGAAGAAATAATGCATCGTAAAAATTAGCTTGTATCTCCAATACTACACGTTGTAACTCGAAAAGAATTGGTTCAGCATGTACGTCTAAACGTGTAGCCTCAAAAGAGAATCCCAAGGAGAATTTTATTTCGTCAAAATTTTTCAGAAAATCACGTTTTAAGGAAATCCCGCATCCTGCGAAATTATCTTGTTTTTCCTAAACAACACGTTGTAACTCCAAAAGTTTTTGTGTTGCATGTATGTCTAAGTGTGTAACCTCAAAAAAGAAGGCACAGGAGAGATTTTCGTCGAAAGAATATGTAAGAATACCACGTTATAAGTAAATACTTTTTTGCAGAGTAAAGACATATATGTACGTTTTGGAAACACTTTATGAGAAGAAATAACACATCGTACAAAATTAGCTTGTATCTCCTAAACTACACGTTGTAACTCGAAAAGAATTGGTGTGGCGTGTACGTATAAACGTGTAGCCTCAAAAGAGAACCTAGAGGAGAATTTTCTTTGGTCAAAATCTTTCAGAAAATCACGTTTTAAAGAAATCCAGCATCGTGCGAAATTATCTTGTTTTTCCTAAATAAGACGTTGTAACTCCAAAAGCTTTTGTGTTGCGTGTATGTCTAAGTTTGTAGCCTCAAAAAAGAAGGCACTGGAGAGTTTTCTCTCGAAAGAATATGTAAGAAAACCACGTTATAAGGAAATACAGTTTTGCAGAGTAAAGACATATATATACGTTTTGGAAACACTTTACGAGAAGAAATAATGCATCGTACAAAATTAGCTTGTATCTCCTAAACTACACGTTGTAACTCTAAAAGAATTGGTGTGGCTTGTACGTCTAAACGTGTAGCCTCAAAAGAGAACCCAAAGGAGAATTTTCTTTCGTCAAAATTTTTCAGAAAATCACTGTTTAAGGAAATCCCGCATTGTGCGAAATTATCTTGTTTTTCCTAAACAACACGTTGTAACTCGAAAAGCTTTCGTGTTGCATGTATGTTTAAGTGTGTAGCCTCAAAAGAGAAGGCACAGGAGAGTTTTCTCTTGAAAGAATATATAAGAATACCACGTTATAAAGAAATACATTTTTGCAGAGTAAAGTCATATACGTACGTTTTGGAAACACTTTAAAAGAAGAAATAACACATCGTACAAAATTAGGTTGTTTCTCCTAAACTACACGTTCTAACTCGAAAAGAATTGGTGTAGCGTGTACATCTAAACGTATAGCCTCAAAAGAGAACCCAAATGAGAATTTTCTTTCGTCAAAATTTTTCAGAAAATCACGTTTTAAGGAAATCCCGCATCGTGGGAAATTATCTTGTTTTTCCTAAACAACACGTTGTAACTCGAAAAGCTTTCATGTTGCGTGTATGTCTAAGTGTGTAGCCTCAAAAGAGAAGGCACAGGAGAGTTTTCTCTCGAAAGAATATGTAAGAATACCACGTTATAAGGAAATACAGTTTTGCAGAGTAAAGACTAATACGTACGTATTGGAAAAACTTTGCAAGAAGAAATAATGTATCATAAAAAATTAGCTTGTATCTCCAAAACTACACGTTGTAACTCGAAAAGAATTGGTGTGGCGTGTACGTCTAAACGTGTAGCCTCAAAAGAGAACCTATAGGAGAATTATCTTTCGTCAAACTTTTTCAGAAAATCACGTTTTAAGGAAATCCCGCATCGTGGGAAATTATCTTGTTTTTCCTAAACAACACGTTGTAACTCGAAAATCTTTTGTGTTGTGTGTATGTCTAAGGGTGTAGCATCAAAAAAGAAGGCACAGGAGAGTTTTCTCCCGAAAGAATATGTAAGAATACCACGTTATAAGGAAATACAGTTTTGCAGATTAAAGACACATACTTACGTTTAGGAAACACATTACGAGAAGAAATAACGCATCGTAAAATATTAGCTTGTATCTCCTAAACCACACGTTGTAACTTGAAAAGAATTTGTGTGGCGTGAATGTCTAAACATGTTGCCTCAAAAGTGAACCCAAAGGAGAATTTTCTTTCGTCAAAATTTTTCAGAAAATCACTGTTTAAGGAAATCCCGCATTGTGCGAAATTATCTTGTTTTTCCTAAACAACACGTTGTAACTCGAAAAGCTTTCGTGTTGCGTGTATGTTTAAGTGTGTAGCCTCAAAAGAGAAGGCACAGGAGAGTTTTTCTCGAAAGAATATGTAAGAATACCACGTTATAAGGAAATACATTTTTGCAGATTAAAGACAAATACATAAGCATTGGAAACACTTTACGAGAAGAAATAATGCATCGTAAAAATTAGCTTGTATCTCCAATACTACACGTTGTAACTCGAAAAGAATTGGTGCGGAGTGTACGTCTAAACGTGTAGCCTCAAAAGAGAATCCCAAGGAGAATTTTATTTCGTCAAAATTTTTCAGAAAATCACGTTTTAAGGAAATCCCGCATCCTGGGAATTATCTTGTTTTTCCTAAACAACACGTTGTAACTCCAAAAGCTTTTGTGTTGCATGTATGTCTAAGTGTGTAACCTCAAAAAAGAAGGCACAGGAGAGATTTTTGTCGAAAGAATATGTAAGAATACCACGTTATAAGTAAATACATTTTTGCAGAGTAAAGACATATATGTACGTTTTGGAAACACTTTATGAGAAGAAATAACACATCATACAAAATTAGCTTGTATCTCCTAAACTACACGTTGTAACTCGAAAAGAATTGGTGTGGCATGTACGTCTAAACGTGTAGCCTCAAAAGAGAACCTATAGGAGAATTATCTTTCGTCAAACTTTTTCAGAAAATCACGTTTTAAGGAAATCCCGCATCGTGGGAAATTATCTTGTTTTTCCTAAACAACACGTTGTAACTCGAAAATCTTTTGTGTTGTGTGTATGTCTAAGGGTGTAGCATCAAAAAAGAAGGCACAGGAGAGTTTTCTCCCGAAAGAATATGTAAGAATACCACGTTATAAGGAAATACAGTTTTGCAGATTAAAGACACATACTTACGTTTAGGAAACACATTACGAGAAGAAATAACGCATCGTAAAATATTAGCTTGTATCTCCTAAACCACACGTTGTAACTTGAAAAGAATTTGTGTGGCGTGAATGTCTAAACATGTTGCCTCAAAAGTGAACCCAAAGGAGAATTTTCTTTCGTCAATATTTTTCAGAAAATCACGTTTTAAGGAAATCCCGTATCGTGCGAAATTATCTTGTTTTTCCTAAACAACACGTTGTAACTCGAAAAGCTTTCGTGTTGCGTGTATGTCTAAGTGTATAGCCTCAAAAGAGAAGGCACAGGAGAGTTTTTCTCGAAAGAATATGTAAGAATACCACGTTATAAGGAAATACATTTTTGCAGATTAAAGACAAATACATAAGCATTGGAAACACTTTACGAGAAGAAATAATGCATCGTAAAAATTAGCTTGTATCTCCAATACTACACGTTGTAACTCGAAAAGAATTGGTGCGGAGTGTACGTCTAAACGTGTAGCCTCAAAAGAGAATCCCAAGGAGAATTTTATTTCGTCAAAATTTTTCAGAAAATCACGTTTTAAGGAAATCCCGCATCCTGGGAATTATCTTGTTTTTCCTAAACAACACGTTGTAACTCCAAAAGCTTTTGTGTTGCATGTATGTCTAAGTGTGTAACCTCAAAAAAGAAGGCACAGGAGAGATTTTTGTCGAAAGAATATGTAAGAATACCACGTTATAAGTAAATACATTTTTGCAGAGTAAAGACATATATGTACGTTTTGGAAACACTTTATGAGAAGAAATAACACATCATACAAAATTAGCTTGTATCTCCTAAACTACACGTTGTAACTCGAAAAGAATTGGTGTGGCATGTACGTATAAACGTGTAGCCTCAAAAGAGAACCGAGAGGAGAATTTTCTTTGGTCAAAATCTTTCAGAAAATCACGTTTTAAAGAAATCCAGCATCGTGCGAAATTATCTTGTTTTTCCTAAATAAGACGTTGTAACTCCAAAATCTTTTGTGTTGCGTGTATGTCTAAGTTTGTAGCCTCAAAAAAGAAGGCACTGGAGAGTTTTCTCTCGAAAGAATATGTAAGAATACCACGTTATAAGGAAATACAGTTTTGCAGAGTAAAGACATATATATACGTTTTGGAAACACTTTACGAGAAGAAATAATGCATCGTACAAAAATAGCTTGTATCTCCTAAACTACACGTTGTAACTCTAAAAGAATTGGTGTGGCTTGTACGTCTAAACGTGTAGCCTCAAAAGAGAACCCAAAGGAGAATTTTCTTTCGTCAAAATTTTTCAGAAAATCACGTTTTAAGGAAATCCCGCATTGTGGGAAATTATCTTGTTTTTCCTAAACAACACGTTGTAACTCGAAAAGCTTTCGTGTTGCATGTATGTTTAAGTGTGTAGCCTCAAAAGAGAAGGCACAGGAGAGTTTTCTCTCGAAAGAATATATAAGAATACCACGTTATAAAGAAATACAGTTTTGCAGAGTAAAGTCATATACGTACGTTTTGGAAACACTTTAAAGAAGAAATAACACATCGTACAAAATTAGGTTGTTTCTCCTAAACTACACGTTCTAACTCGAAAATAATTGGTGTAGCGTGTACATCTAAACGTATAGCCTCAAAAGAGAACCCAAATGAGAATTTTCTTTCGTCAAAATTTTTCAGAAAATCAGGTTTTAAGGAAATCCCGCATCGTGGGAAATTATCTTGTTTTTCCTAAACAACACGTTGTAACTCGAAAAGCTTTCGTGTTGCGTGTATGTCTAAGTGTGTAGCTTCAAAAGAGAAGGCACAGGAGAGTTTTCTCTTGAAAGAATATGTAAGAATACCACGTTATAAGGAAATACAGTTTTGCAGAGTAAAGACAAATATGTACTTATTGGAAACACTTTACTAGAAGAAATAACGCATCTTAAAAAATTAGCTTGTATCTCCAAAACTACACGTTGTAACTTGAAAAGAATTGGTGTGGCGTGTACGTCTAAACGTGTAGCCTTAAAAGAGAACGCCAAGGAGAATTTTCTTTCGTCAAAATTTTTCAGAAAATCACGTTTTAAGGAAATCCCGCATCGTGCGAAATTATCTTGTTATTCCTAAACAACACGTTGTAACTCGAAAAGCTTTTGTGTTGCGTGTATGTCTAAGTGTGTAGCTTCATAAAAGAAGGCACAGAGGAGTTTTCTCTCGAAAGAATATGTAAGAATACCACGTTATAAGGAAATACAGTTTTGCAGAGTAAAGACATATATGTACGTTTTGGAAACACTTTATGAGAAGAAATAACGCTTCGTACAAAATTAGCTTGTATCTCCTAAACTACATGTTGTAACTCGGAAAGAATTGGTGTGGCGTGTACGACTAAACGTGTAGCCTCAAAAGAGTACCCAAAGGACAATTTTCTTTCGTCAAAATTTTTCAGAAAATCACGTTTTAAGGAAATCCAGCATCCTGCGAAAGTATCTTGTTTTTCCTAAACAACACGTTGTAACTCTAAAAGCTTTAGTGTTGCGTGTATGTCTAAGTGTGTAGCTTCAAAAGAGAAGGCACAGGAGAGTTTTCTCTAGAAAGAATATGTAAGAATACCACGTTATAAGGAAATAGAGTTTTGCAGAGTAAAGAGTAATACGTACGTATTGGAAACATTTTAGGAGAAGAAATAATGCATCGTACAAAATTAGCTTGTATCTCCAAAACTACACGTTGTAACTTGAAATGAATTGGTGTGGCATGTACGTCTAAACGTGTAGCCTTAAAAGAGAACCCCAAGGAGAATTTTCTTTCGTCAAAATTTTTCAGAAAATCACGTTTTAAAGAAATCCCGCATCATGCGAAATTACCTTGTTTTTCCTAAACAACACCATGTAACTCGAAAAGCTTTTGTGTTGCGTGTATGTCTAAGTGTGTAGCCTCAAAAAAGAAGGCACAGGATAGTTTTCTCTCGAAAGAATATGTAATAATACCACGTTATAAGGAAATACAGTTTTGCAGAGTAAAGGCATATATGTACTTATTTGAAACACTTTACGAGAAGAAATAACGCATCGTACAAAATTAGCTTGTATCTCCTAAACTACATGTTGTAACTCGAAAAGAATTGGTGTGGCGTGTACGACTAAATGTGTAGCCTTAAAAGAGAACCCCAAGGAGAATTTTCTTTCATCAAAATTTTTCAAAAAATCACGTTTTAAGGAAATCCAGCATCCTGCGAAAGTATCTTGTTTTTCCTAAACAACACGTTGTAACTCAAAAAGCTTTCTTGTTGCGTGTATGTCTAAGTGTGTATCCTCAAAAGAGAAGGCACAGGAGAGTTCTCTCTCGAAAGAATATGTAAGAATACCACGTTATAAGGAAATACAGTTTTGCAGAGTAAAGACTAATACGTACTTATTGGAAACACTTTACAAGTAGAAATAATGCATCATACAAAATTAGCTTGTATCTCCAAAACTACACGTTGTAACTCGAAAAGAATTGGTGTGGCATGTACGTCTAAACGTGTAGCCTCAAAAGAGAACCGATAGGAGAATTATCTTTCGTCAAAATTTTTCAGAAAATCACGTTTTAAGGAAATCCTGCATCGTGGGAAATTATCTTGATTTCCTAAACAACACGTTGTAACTCGAAAAGCTCTCGTGTAGCGTGTATGTCTAAGTGTGTAGCCTCAAAAGAGAAGGCGTATGAGAGTTTTCTATCGAAAGAATATGAAACAATACCACGTTATAAGGAAATACAGTTTTGCAGAGTAAAGACAAATAAGTACTTATTGGAAACACTTTACGAGAAGAAATAATGCATCATACAAAATTAGCTTGTATTTCCTAAACTACACGTTGTAACTCGAAAAGAATTGGTGTGGCGTGTACGTCTAAACGTGTAGCCTCAAAAGAGAACCCAAAGGAGAATTTTCTTTCGTCAAAATTTTTCAGAAAATCACGTTTTAAGGAAATCCCGCATCGTGCGAAATTATCTTGTTTTTCCTAAACAACACATTGTAACTCGAAAAGCTTTTGTGTTGCGTGTATGTCTAAGTGTGTAGCTTCATAAAAGAAGGCACAGAGGAGTTTTCTCTCGAAAGAATATGTAAGAATACCACGTTATAATGAAATACAGTTTTGCAGAGTAAAGACATATATGTACGTTTTGGAAACACTTTATGAGAAGAAATAACGCTTCGTACAAAATTAGCTTGTATCTCCTAAACTACATGTTGTAACTCGGAAAGAATTGGTGTGGCGTGTACGACTAAACGTGTAGCCTCAAAAGAGTACCCAAAGGACAATTTTCTTTCGTCAAAATTTTTCAGAAAATCACGTTTTAAGGAAATCCAGCATCCTGCGAAAGTATCTTGTTTTTCCTAAACAACACGTTGTAACTCGAAAAGCTTTAGTGTTGCGTGTATGTCTAAGTGTGTAGCTTCAAAAGAGAAGGCACAGGAGAGTTTTCTCTAGAAAGAATATGTAAGAATACCACGTTATAAGGAAATAGAGTTTTGCAGAGTAAAGAGTAATACGTACGTATTGGAAACATTTTAGGAGAAGAAATAATGCATCGTACAAAATTAGCTTGTATCTCCAAAACTACACGTTGTAACTTGAAATGAATTGGTGTGGCATGTACGTCTAAACGTGTAGCCTTAAAAGAGAACCCCAAGGAGAATTTTCTTTCGTCAAAATTTTTCAGAAAATCACGTTTTAAAGAAATCCCGCATCATGTGAAATTACCTTGTTTTTCCTAAACAACACCATGTAACTCGAAAAGCTTTTGTGTTGCGTGTATGTCTAAGTGTGTAGCCTCAAAAAAGAAGGCACAGGATAGTTTTCTCTCGAAAGAATATGTAATAATACCACGTTATAAGGAAATACAGTTTTGCAGAGTAAAGGCATATATGTACTTATTTGAAACACTTTACGAGAAGAAATAACGCATCGTACAAAATTAGCTTGTATCTCCTAAACTACATGTTGTAACTCGAAAAGAATTGGTGTGGCGTGTACGACTAAATGTGTAGCCTTAAAAGAGAACCCCAAGGAGAATTTTCTTTCATCAAAATTTTTCAAAAAATCACGTTTTAAGGAAATCCAGCATCCTGCGAAAGTATCTTGTTTTTCCTAAACAACACGTTGTAACTCGAAAAGCTTTCTTGTTGCGTGTATGTCTAAGTGTGTATCCTCAAAAGAGAAGGCACAGGAGAGTTCTCTCTCGAAAGAATATGTAAGAATACCACGTTATAAGGAAATACAGTTTTGCAGAGTAAAGACTAATACGTACTTATTGGAAACACTTTACAAGTAGAAATAATGCATCATACAAAATTAGCTTGTATCTCCAAAACTACACGTTGTAACTCGAAAAGAATTGGTGTGGCATGTACGTCTAAACGTGTAGCCTCAAAAGAGAACCGATAGGAGAATTATCTTTCGTCAAAATTTTTCAGAAAATCACGTTTTAAGGAAATCCTGCATCGTGGGAAATTATCTTGTTTTTCCTAAACAACACGTTGTAACTCGAAAAGCTCTCGTGTAGCGTGTATGTCTAAGTGTGTAGCCTCAAAAGAGAAGGCGTATGAGAGTTTTCTATCGAAAGAATATGAAACAATACCACGTTATAAGGAAATACAGTTTTGCAGAGTAAAGACAAATAAGTACTTATTGGAAACACTTTACGAGAAGAAATAATGCATCATACAAAATTAGCTTGTATTTCCTAAACTACACGTTGTAACTCGAAAAGAATTGGTGTGGCGTGTACGTCTAAACGTGTAGCCTCAAAAGAGAACCCAAAGGAGAATTTTCTTTCGTCAAAATTTTTCAGAAAATCACGTTTTAAGGAAATCCCGCATCGTGCGAAATTATCTTGTTTTTCCTAAACAACACATTGTAACTCGAAAAGCTTTTGTGTTGCGTGTATGTCTAAGTGTGTAACCTCAAAAAAGAAGGGACAGGAGAGTTTTTTTCGAAAGAATATGTAAGAATACCACGTTATAATGAAATACAGTTTTGCAGAGAAAAGACATATACATACATTTTGGAAACACTTTACAAGAAGAAATAACGCATCGTATAAAATTAGCTTGTATCTTCTAAACTACACGTTGTAACTCGCAAAGAATTGGTGTGGCGTGTAGCCTCAAAAGAGAACCCAAAGGAGAATTTTCTTTCGTCAAAATTTTTCAGAAAATCACTGTTTAAGGAAATCCCGCATCGTGCGAAATTATCTTGTTTTTCCTAAACAACAAGTTGTAACTCGAAAAGCTTTCGCGTTGCGTGTATGTTTAGGTGTGTAGCTTCCAAAGACAAGGCACAGGAGAGTTTTCTCTCGAAAGAATATGTAAGAATACCACGTTATAAAGAAATACAGTTTTGCAGAGTAAAGTCATATATGTACGTTTTGGAAACACTTTAAAAGAAGAAATAACGCATCGTACAAAATTAGATTGTATCTCCTAAACTACACGTTCTAACTCAAAAAGAATTGGTGTAGCATGAACATCTAAACGTATAGCCTCAAAAGAGAACCCAAATGAGAATTTTCTTTCGTCAAAATTTTTCAGAAAGTCACGTTTTAAGGAAATCCCGCATCGTGGGAAATTATCTTGTTTTTCCTAAACAACACGTTGTTACTCGAAAAGCTTTCGTGTTGCGTGTATGTCTAAGTGTGTAGCCTCAAAAAAGAAGGCACAGGAGAGTTTTCTCTCGAAAGAATATGTAAGAATACCACGTTATAAGGAAATACAGTTATAGAGAGTAATGACAAATATGTACTTATTGGAAACACTTTAGGAGAAAAAATAACGCATCGTACAAAATTAGCTTGTATCTCCAAAACTACACGTTGTAACTTGAAAAGAATTGGTGTGGCGTGTACGTCTAAACGTGTAGCCTTAAATGAGAACCCCAAGGAGAATTTTCTTTCGTCAAAATTTTTCACAAAATCACATTTTAAGGAAATCCCGCATCGTGTGAAATTATCTTGTTTTTCCTAAACAACACGTTGTAACTCGAAAAGCTTTTGCGTTGCGTGTATGTCTAAGTGTGTAGCTTCAAAAAAGAAGGCACAGGAGAGTTTTCTCTCGAAAGAATATGTAAGAATACCACGTTATAAGGAAATACAGTTTTGCAGAGTAAAGTCATATATGTACGTTTTGGAAACACTTTACGAGAAGAAATAATGCATCGTACAAAATTAGCTTGTATCTCCTAAACTACATGTTTTAACTCGAAAAGAATTGGTGTGGCGTGTACGACTAAACGTGTAGCCTCAAAAGAGAACACAAAGGAGAATTTTCTTTCGTCAAAATTTTTCAGAAAATCACGTTTTAAGGATATCCAGCATCCTGCGAAAGCGTCTTGTTTTTCCTAAACAACACGTTGTTACTCGAAAAGCTTTCGTGTTGCGTGTATGCCTAAGTGTGTAGGCTCAAAAGAGAAGGCACAGGAGAGTTTTCTCTCGAAAGAATATGTAAGAATACCACGTTATAAGGAAATACAGTTTTGCAGAGTAAAGACTAATAAGTACGTATTGGAAACACTTTAGGAGAAGAAATAACGCATCTTAAAAAATTAGCTTGTATCTCCAAAACTACACGTTGTAACTTGAAAAGTATTGGTGTGGCGTGTACGTCTAAACGTGTAGCCTTAAAAGAGAACGCCCAGGAGAATTATCTTTCGTCAAAATTTTTCAGAAAATCACGTTTTAAGGAAATCCCGCATCCTGAGAAATTATCTTGTTTTTCCTAAACAACACGTTGTAACTCGAAAAGCTTTTTTGTTGCGTGTATGTCTAAGTGTGTAGCTTCAAAAAAGAAGGCACAGGAGAGTTTTCTCTCGAAAGAATATGTAAGAATACCAGGTTATAAGGAAATACAGTTTTGCAGAGTAAAGACATATATGTACGTTTTGGAAACACTTTACGAGAAGAAATAACGCATCATACAAAATTAGCTTGTATCTCCTAAACTACATGTTGTAACTCGAAAAGAATTGGTGTGGCGTGTACGACTAAACGTGTAGCCTCAAAAGAGAACCCAAAGGAGAATTTTCTTTCGTCAAAATTTTTCAGAAAATCACGTTTTAAGGAAATCCAGCATCCTGCGAAAGTATCTTGTTTTTCCTAAACAACACGTTGTAACTCGAAAAGCTTTTGTGTTGCGTGTATGTCTAAGTGTGTAGCCTCAAAAGAGAAGGCACAGGAGAGTTTTTTCTCGAAAGAATATGTAAGAATACCACGTTATACGGAAATACAGTTTTGCACAGTAAAGTCTAATAAGTACATATTGGAAACACTTTACAAGAAGAAATAATGCATCATACAAAATTAGCTTATATCTCCAAAACTACATGTTGTAACTCGAAAAGAATTGGTGTGGCGTGTACGTCTAAACGTGTAGCCTCAAAAGAGAACTGATAGGAGAATTATCTTTCGTCAAAATTTTTCAGAAAATCACGTTTTAAGGAAATCACGCATCGTGGGAAATTATCTTGTTTTTCCTAAACAACACGTTGTAACTCGAAAAGCTTTTGTGTTGCGTGTATGTCTAAGTGTGTAGCATCAAAAAAGAAGGCACAGGAGAGTTTTCTCTCGAAAGAATATGTAAGAATACCAGGTTATTAGGAAATACAGTTTTGCAGAGTAAAGACAAATAAGTACTTATTGGAATCACGTTACGAGAAGAAATAATGCATCGTACAAAATTAGCTTGTATCTCCTAAACTACACGTTGTAACTCGAAAAGAATTGGTGTGGCGTGTACGTCTAAACGTGTAGCCTCAGAAGAGAACCCAAAGGAGAATTTTCTTTCGTCAAAATTTTTCAGAAAATCACGTTTTAAGGAAATCCCGCATCTTACGAAATTATCTTGTTTTTCCTAAACAACACGTTGTAACTCGAAAAGCTTTTGTGTTGCGTGTATGTCTAAGTGTAGCCTCAAAAGAGAAGGCACAGGAGAGTTTTTTCTCGAAAGAATATGTAAGAATACCACGTTATACGGAAATACAGTTTTGCACAGTAAAGACTAATAAGTACATATTGGAAACACTTTACAAGAAGAAATAATGCATCATACAAAATTAGCTTATATCTCCAAAACTACATGTTGTAACTCGAAAAGAATTGGTGTGGCGTGTACGTCTAAACGTGTAGCCTCAAAAGAGAACTGATAGGAGAATTATCTTTCGTCAAAATTTTTCAGAAAATCACGTTTTAAGGAAATCCCGCATCGTGGGAAATTATCTTGTTTTTCCTAAACAACACGTTGTAACTCGAAAAGCTTTTGTGTTGCGTGTATGTCTAAGTGTGTAGCATCAAAAAAGAAGGCACAGGAGAGTTTTCTCTCGAAAGAATATGTACGAATACCAGGTTATTAGGAAATACAGTTTTGCAGAGTAAAGACAAATAAGTACTTATTGGAATCACGTTACTAGAAGAAATAATGCATCGTACAAAATTAGCTTGTATCTCCTAAACTACACGTTGTAACTCGAAAAGAATTGGTGTGGCGTGTACGTCTAAACGTGTAGCCTCAGAATAGAACCCAAAGGAGAATTTTCATTCGTCAAAATTTTTCAGAAAATCACGTTTTAAGGAAATCCTGCATCTTACGAAATTATCTTGTTTTTCCTAAACAATATGTTGTAACTCGAAAAGCTTTTGTGTTGCGTGTATGTCTAAGTGTGTAGCCTCAAAAAAGAAGGGACAGGAGAGTTTTCTCTCGAAAGAATATGTAAGAATACCACGTTATAATGAAATACAGTTTTGCAGAGAAAAGACATATACATACGTTTTGGAAACACTTTACAAGAAGAAATAACGCATCATTCAAAATTAGCTTGTATCTCCTAAACTACACGTTATAACTCGAAAAGAATTGGTGTGTCGTGTAAGTCTTAACGTGCAGCCTCAAAAGAGAACCCAAAGGAGAATTTTCTTTCGTCAAAATTTTTCAGAAAATCACGTTTTAAGGAAATCCCGCATCATGCGAAATTATCTTGTTTTTCCTAAACAACACGTTGTAACTCGAAAAGCGTTAGTTTTGCGTGTATGTTTAAGTGTGTAGCCTCCAAAGAGAAGGCACAGATGAGTTTTCTATCAAAGGAATATGTAAGAATACCACGTTATAAAGAAATACATTTTTGCAGAGTAAAGTCATATATGTACGTTTTGGAAACACTTTAAAAGAAGAAATAAAGCATCGTACAAAATTAGCTTGTATCTCCTAAACTACATGTTGTAACTCGAAAAGAATTGGTGTGGCGTGTACGACTAAACGTGTAGCCTCAAAAGAGAACCCAAAGGAGAATTTTCTTTCGTCAAATTTTTCCGGAAAATCACGTTTTAAGGAAATCCCGCATCGTGCGAAATTATCTTGTTTTTCCTAAACAACAGGATGTAACTCGAAAAGCTTTCGTGTTGCGTGTATGTCTAAGTGTGCAGCCTCAAAAGAGAAGGCACAGGAGAGTTTTCTCTCGAAAGAATATGTAAGAATACTACGTTATAATGAAATACAGTTTTGCAGAGTAAAGACAAATACGTAGGTATTGGAAACACTTTTCGAGAAGAAATAACGCATCATACAAAATTAGCTTGTATGTCCTAAACTACACGTTGTAACTTGAAAAGAATTGGTGTGGCGTGTACGTCTAATCATGTAGCCTCAAAAGAGAACCCAAAGGAGAATTTTCTTTCGTCAAAATTTTTCAGAAAATCACGTTTTAAATAAATCCCGCATCGTGCGAAATTATCTTGTTTTTCCTAAACAACACGTTGTAACTTGAAAAGCTTTAGTGTTGCGTGTATGTTTAAGTGTGTAGCCTCCAAAGAGAAGGCACAGATGAGTTTTCTCTCGAAAGAATATGTAAGAATACCACGTTATAAAGAAATACATTTTTGCAGAGTAAAGTCATATATGTACGTTTTGGAAACACTTTAAAAGAAGAAATAAAGCATCGTACAAAATTAGCTTGTATCTCCTAAACTACATGTTGTAACTCGAAAAGAATTGGTGTAGCATGTATATCTAAACGTATAGGCTCAAAAGAGAACCCAAATGAGAATTTTCTTTCGTCAAAATTTTTCAGAAAATCACGTTTTAAGGAAATCCAGCATCCTGCGAAGGTATTTTGTTATTCCTAAACAACACGTTGTAACTCGAAAAGCTTTCGTGTTGCGTGTATGTCTAACTGTGTAGCCTCAAAAGAGAAGGCACAGGAGAGTTTTCTCTCGAAAGAACATGTAAGAAAACCACGTTATAAGGAAATACAGTTTTGCCGAGTAAAGACAAATATGTACGTATTGGAAAAACTTTAGGAGAAGAAATAACGCATTGTACAAAATTAGCTTGTATCTCCAAAACTACACGTTGTAACTTGAAAGGAATTGGTGTGGCGTGTACGTCTAAACGTGTAGCCTTAAAAGAGAACCCCAAGGAGAATTTTCTTTCGTCAAAATTTTTCAGAAAATCACGTTTTAAGGAAATCCCGCATCCTGAGAAATTATCTTGTTTTTCCTAAACAACACGTTGTAACTCGAAAAGGTTTTGTGTTGCGTGTATGTCTAAGTGTGTATCCTCAAAAGAGAAGGCACAGGAGAGTTTTCTCTCGAAAGAATATGTAAGAATACCACGTTATAAGGAAATACAGTTTTGCAGAGTAAAGAATAATAGTACATATTGGAAACACTTTACAAGAAGAAATAACGCATCATACAAAATTAGCTTGTATCTCCAAAACTACACGTTGTAATTCGAAAGATTTGGTGTGGCGTGTACGTCTAAACGTGTAGCCTCAAAAGAGAACTGATAGGATAATTATCTTTTGTCAAAATTTTTCAGAAAATCACGTTTTAAGGAAATCCCGCATCGTGGGAAATTATCTTGTTTTTCCTAAACAACAAGTTGTAACTCGAAAAGCTTTTGTGTTGCGTGTATGTCTAAGTGTGTAGCTTCAAAAAAGAAGGCACAGGAGAGTTTTCTCTCGAAAGAATATGTAAGAATACCAAGTTATAAGGAAATACAGTATTGCAGAGAAAAGACATATACATACATTTTGGAAACACTTTACGAGAAGAAATAACGCATCGTACAAAATTAGCTTGTATCTCCTAATCTACATGTTGTAACTCAAAAAGAATTGCTGTAGCGTGTACGACTAAACGTGTAGCCTCAAAGGAGAACCCAAAGGAGAATTTTCGTTCGTCAAAATTTTTCAGAAAATCACGTTTTAAGGAAATCCCGCATTGTGCGAAAGTATCTTGTTTTTCCTAAACAACACGTTGTAACTGGAAAAGCTTTCTTGTAGCGTGTATGTCTAAGTGTGTAGCCTCAAAAGTGAAGGCACAGGATAGTTTTCTCTCGAAAGAATATGTAAGAATACCACGTTATAAGGAAATACAGTTTTGCAGAGTAAAGACTAATACGTACTTATTGGAAACACTTTATAAAAGAAATAATGCATCATACAAAATTAGCTTGTATCTCCAAAACTACACGTTGCAACTCGAAAGGAATAGGTGTGGCATGTACGTCTAAACGTGTAGCCTCAAAAGAGAACCGATAGGAGAATTATCTTTCGTCAAAATTTTTCAGAAAATAACGTTTTAAGGAAATCCCGCATCGTGGGAAATTATCTTGTTTTTCCTAAACAACACGTTGTAACTCGAAAAGCTCTCGTGTAGCGTGTATGTCTAAGTGTGTAGCCTCAAAAGAGAAGGCATAGGAGAGTTTTCTATCGAAAGAATATGAAAGAATACCACGTTATAAGGAAATACATTTTTGCAGAATAAAGACAAATAAGTACTTATTGGAAACACTTTATGAAAAGAAATAATGCATCGTACAAAATTAGCTTGTATCTCCTAAACTACACGTTGTAACTCGAAAAGAATTGGTGTGGCGTGTACGACTAAACGTGTAGCCTCAAAAGAGAACCCAAAGGAGAATTTTCTTTCGTCAAAATATTTCAGAAAATCACGTTTTAAGGAAATCCCACATCGTGCGAAATTATCTTGTTTTTCCTAAACAACACGTTATAACTCGAAAAGCTTTTGTGTTGCGTGTATGTCTAAGTGTGTAACCTCAAAAAAGAAGGGACAGGAGAGTTTTCTCTCGAAAGAATATGTAAGAATACCACGTTATAATGAAATACAGTTTTGCAGAGAAAAGACATATACATACGTTTTGGAAAAACTTTACAAGAAGAAATAACGCATCGTACAAAATTAGCTTGTATCTCCTAAACTACACATTGTAACTCGAAAAGAATTGGTGTGGCGTGTAAGTCTTAACGTGTAGCCTCGAAAGAGAACCCAAAGGAGAATTTTCTTTCGTCAAAATTTTTCAGAAAATCACGTTTTAAGGAAATCCCGCATCGTGAGAAATTATCTTGTTTTTCCTAAAGAACACGTTGTAACTCGAAAAGCTTTTGCGTTGCGTGTATGTCTAATTGTGTAGCTTCAAAAAAGAAGGCACAGGAGAGTTTTCTCTCAAAAGAATATGTAAGAATACCAGGTTATAAGGAAATACAGTTTTGCAGAGTAAAGACATATATGTACGTTTTGGAAACACTTTACGAGTAGAAATAACGCATCGTACAAAATTAGCTTGTATCTCCTAAACTACATGTTGTAACTCGAAAAGAATTGGTGTGGCGTGTACGACTAAACGTGTAGCCTCAAAAGAGAACCCAAAGGAGAATTTTCTTTCGTCAAATTTTTCCGGAAAATTACGTTTTAAGGAAATCCCGCATCGTGCGAAATTATCTAGTTTTTCCTAAAAAACCCGATGTAACTCGAAAAGCTTTCGTGTTTCGTGTATGTCTAAGTGTGCAGCCTCAAAAGAGAAGGCACAGGAGAGTTTTCTCTCGAAAGAATATGTAAGAATACCACGTTATAATGAAATACAGTTTTGCAGAGTAAAGACTAATACGTAGGTATTGGAAACACTTTTCGAGAAGAAATAACGCATCATACAAAATTAGCTTGTATCTCCTAAACTACACGTTGTAACTCGAAAAGAATTGGGGTGGCGTGTACGTCTAATCATGTAGCCTCAAAAGAGAACCCAAAGGAGAATTTTCTTTCGTCAAAATTTTTCAGAAAATCACGTTTTAAATAAATCCCGCATCGTGCGAAATTATCTTGTTTTTCCTAAACAACACGTTGTAACTCGAAAAGCTCTAGTGTTGCGTGTATGTTTAAGTGTGTAGCCTCCAAAGAGAAGGCACAGATGAGTTTTCTCTCGAAAGAATATGTAAGAATACCACGTTATAAAGAAATACATTTTTGCAGAGTAAAGTCATATATGTACGTTTTGGAAACACTTTAAAAGAAGAAATAAAGCATCGTACAAAATTAGCTTGTATCTCCTAAACTACATGTTGTAACTCGAAAAGAATTGGTGTGGCGTGTACGACTAAACGTGTAGCCTCAAAAGAGAACCCAAAGTAGAATTTTCTTTCGTCAAATTTTTCCGGAAAATCACGTTTTAAGGAAATCCCATATCGTGCGAAATTATCTTGTTTTTCCTAAACAACACGATGTAACTCGAAAAGCTTTCGTGTTGCGTGTATGTCTAAGTGTGCAGCCTCAAAAGAGAAGGCACAGGAGAGTTTTCTCTCAAAAGAATATGTAAGAATACCACGTTATAAGGAAGTACAGTTTTGCAGAGTAAAGACTAATAGGACATATTGGAAACACTTTACAAGAACAAATAATGCATCATACAAAATTAGCTTGTATCTCCAAAACTACACGTTGTAACTCGAAAAGAATTGGTGTGGTGTGTACATTTAAACGTGTAGCCACAAAAGAGAACTGATAGGAGAATTATCTTTCGTCAAAATTTTTCAGAAAATCACATTTTAAGGAAATCCCGCATCGTGGGAAATTATCTTGTTTTTCCTAAACAACACGTTGTAACTCGAAAAGCTTTTGTGTTGCGTGTATGTCTAAGTGTGTAGCATCAAAAAAGAAGGCACTGGAGAGTTTTCTCCCGAAAGAATATGTAAGAATACCACGTTATAAAAAAATCCCGTTTTGCAGAATAAGGACATATATGTACGTTTAGGAAACACATTACTAGAAGAAATAACGCATCGTAAAAAATTAGCTTGTATCTCCTAAACTACACGTTGTAACTTGAAAATAATTTGTGTGGCGTGTACGTCTAAACGTGTAGCCTCAAAAGAGAACCCAAAGGAGAATTATCTTTAGTCAAAATTTTTCAGAAAATCACGTTTTAAGGAAATCCCGCATCGTGGGAAATTATCTTGTTTTTCCTAAACAACACGTTGTAACTCGAAAAGCTTTCGTGTTGCGTGTATGTCTAAGTGTGTAGCCTCAAAAGCGAAGGCACAGGAGAGATTTCTCACGAAAGAATATGTAAGAATACCACGTTATAAGGAAATACAATTTTGCAGAATAAAGACAAATACGTACGTATTGGAAACACTTTATCAGAAGAAATAACACATCGTACAAAATTAGCTTTTATCTCCAAAACTACACGTTGTAGCTCGAAAAGAATTGGTGTGGCGTGTAGGTCTAAACGTATAGCCTCAAAAGAAAACCCAAAGGAGAATTTTCTTTCCTCAAATTTTTCCGGAAAATCACGTTTTAAGGAAATCCCGCATCGTGCGAAATTATCTTGTTTTTCCTAAACAACAGGATGTAACTCGAAAAGCTTTCGTGTTCCGTGTATGTCTAAGTGTGCAGCCTCAAAAGAGAAGGCACAGGAGAGTTTTCTCTCGAAAGAATATGTAAGAATACCACGTTATAATGAAATACAGTTTTGCAGAGTAAAGACAAATACGTAGGTATTGGAAACACTTTTCGAGAAGAAATAACGCATCATACAAAATTAGCTTGTATCTCCTAAACTACACGTTGTAACTCGAAAAGAATTGGTGTGGCGTGTACGTCTAATCATGTAGCCTCAAAAGAGAACCCAAAGGAGAATTTTCTTTCGTCAAAATTTTTCATAAAATCACGTTTTAAGTAAATCCCGCATTGTGCGAAATTATCTTGTTTTTCCTAAACAACACGTTGTAACTCGAAAAGCTCTAGTGTTGCGTGTATGTTTAAGTGTGTAGCCTCCAAAGAGAAGGCACAGATGAGTTTTCTCTCGAAAGAATATGTAAGAATACCACGTTATAAAGAAATACATTTTTACAGAGTAAAGTCATATATGTACGTTTTGGAAACACTTTACGAGAAGAAATAACGCATCGTACAAAATTAGCTTGTATCTCCTAAACTACATGTTGTAACTCGAAAAGAATTGGTGTAGCATGTACATCTAAACGTATAGCCTCAAAAGAGAACCCAAATGAGAATTTTCTTTCGTCAAAATTTTTCAGAAAATCACGTTTTAAGGAAATCCAGCATCCTGCGAAAGTATCTTGTTATTCCTAAACAACACGTTGGAACTCGAAAAGCTTTCGTGTTGCGTGTATGTCTAACTGTGTAGCCTCAAAAGAGAAGGCACAGGAGAGTTTTCACTCGAAAGAATATGTAAGAAAACCACGTTATAAGGAAATACAGTTTTGCCGAGTAAAGACAAATATGTACGTATTGGAAACACTTTAGGAGAAGAATAACGCATCGTACAAAATTAGCTTGTATCTCCAAAACAACACGTTGTAACTTGAAAGGAATTGGTGTGGCGTGTACATCTAAACGTGTAGCCTTAAAAGAGAACCCCAAGGAGAATTTTCTTTCGTCAAAATTTTTCAGAAAATCACGTTTTAAGGAAATCCCGCATCCTGAGAAATTATCTTGTTTTTCCTAAACAACACGTTGTAACTCGAAAAGGTTTTGTGTTGCGTGTATGTCTAAGTGTGTAGCTTCAAAAAAGAAGGCACAGGAGAGTTTTCTCTCGAAAGAATATGTAAGAATACCAGGTTATAAGGAAATACAGTTTTGCAGAGTAAAGACATATATGTACGTTTTGGAAACACTTTACGAGAAGAAATAACGCATCGTACAAAATTAGCTTGTATCTCCTAAACTACATGTTGTAACTCGAAAAGAATTGGTGTGGCGTGTACGACTAAACGTGTAGCCTCAAAAGAGAACCCAAGGGAGAATTTTCTTTCGTCAAATTTTTCCGGAAAATCACGTTTTAAGGAAATCCCGCATCGTGCGAAATTATCTTGTTTTTCCTAAACAACACGATGTAACTCGAAAAGCTTTCGTGTTGCGTGTATGTCTAAGTGTGCAGCCTCAAAAGAGAAGGCACAGGAGAGTTTTCTCTCGAAAGAATATGTAAGAATACCACGTTATAATGAAATACACTTTTGCAGAGTAAAGACAAATACGAAGGTATTGGAAACACTTTTCGAGAAGAAATAACGCATCATACAAAATTAGCTTGTATCTCCTAAACTACACGTTGTAACTCGAAAAGAATTGGTGTGGCTTGTACGTCTAATCATGTAGCCTCAAAAGAGAACACAAAGGAGAATTTTCTTTCGTCAAAATTTTTCAGAAAATCACGTTTTAAATAAATCCCGCATCGTGCGAAATTATCTTGTTTTTCCTAAACAACACGTTGTAACTCGAAAAGCTTTAGTGTTGCGTGTATGTTTAAGTGTGTAGCCTCCAAAGAGAAGGCACAGATGAGTTTTCTCTCGAAAGAATATGTAAGAATACCACGTTATAAAGAAATACATTTTTGCAGAGTAAAGTCATATATGTATGTTTTGGAAACACTTTAAAGAAGAAATAAAGCATCGTACAAAATTAGCTTGTATCTCCTAAACTACATGTTGTAACTCGAAAAGAATTGGTGTGGCGTGTACGACTAAACGTGTAGCCTCAAAAGAGAACCCAAAGGAGAATTTTCTTTCGTCAAATTTTTCCGGAAAATCACGTTTTAAGGAAATCCCGCATCGTGCGAAATTATCTTGTTTTTCCTAAACAACAGGATGTAACTCGAAAAGCTTTCGTGTTGCGTGTATGTCTAAGTGTGCAGCCTCAAAAGAGAAGGCACAGGAGAGTTTTCTCTCAAAAGAATATGTAACAATACCACGTTATAAGGAAGTACAGTTTTGCAGAGTAAAGACTAATAGTACATATTGGAAACACTTTACAAGAACAAATAATGCATCATACAAAATTAGCTTGTATCTCCAAAACTACACGTTGTAACTCGAAAAGAATTGGTGTGGTGTGTACATTTAAACGTGTAGCCACAAAAGAGAACTGATAGGAGAATTATCTTTCGTCAAAATTTTTCAGAAAATCACATTTTAAGGAAATCCCGCATCGTGGGAAATTATCTTGTTTTTCCTAAACAACACGTTGTAACTCGAAAAGCTTTTGTGTTGCTTGTATGTCTAAGTGTGTAGCATCAAAAAAGAAGGCACTGGAGAGTTTTCTCCCGAAAGAATATGTAAGAATACCACGTTATAAAAAAATCCCGTTTTGCAGAATATGGACATATATGTACGTTTAGGAAACACATTACTAGAAGAAATAACGCATCGTAAAATATTAGCTTGTATCTCCTAAACTACACGTTGTAACTTGAAAATAATTTGTGTGGCGTGTACGTCTAAACGTGTAGCCTCAAAAGAGAACCCAAAGGAGAATTATCTTTAGTCAAAATTTTTCAGAAAATCACGTTTTAAGGAAATCCCGCATCGTGGGAAATTATCTTGTTTTTCCTAAACAACACGTTGTAACTCGAAAAGCTTTCGTGTTGCGTGTATGTCTAAGTGTGTAGCCTCAAAAGCGAAGGCACAGGAGAGTTTTCTCACGAAAGAATATGTAAGAATACCACGTTATAAGGAAATACAATTTTGCAGAATAAAGACAAATACGTACGTATTGGAAACACTTTATCAGAAGAAATAACACATCGTACAAAATTAGCTTTTATCTCCAAAACTACACGTTGTAGCTCGAAAAGAATTGGTGTGGCGTGTAGGTCTAAACGTATAGCCTCAAAAGAAAACCCAAAGGAGAATTTTCTTTCCTCAAATTTTTCCGGAAAATCACGTTTTAAGGAAATCCCGCATCGTGCGAAATTATCTTGTTTTTCCTAAACAACACGATGTAACTCGAAAAGCTTTCGTGTTCCGTGTATGTCTAAGTGTGCAGCCTCAAAAGAGAAGGCACAGGAGAGTTTTCTCTCGAAAGAATATGTAAGAATACCACGTTATAATGAAATACAGTTTTGCAGAGTAAAGACAAATACGTAGGTATTGGAAACACTTTTCGAGAAGAAATAACGCATCATACAAAATTAGCTTGTATCTCCTAAACTACACGTTGTAACTCGAAAAGAATTGGTGTGGCGTGTACGTCTAATCATGTAGCCTCAAAAGAGAACCCAAAGGAGAATTTTCTTTCGTCAAAATTTTTCATAAAATCACGTTTTAAGTAAATCCCGCATTGTGCGAAATTATCTTGTTTTTCCTAAACAACACGTTGTATCTCGAAAAGCTCTAGTGTTGCGTGTATGTTTAAGTGTGTAGCCTCCAAAGAGAAGGCACAGATGAGTTTTCTCTCGAAAGAATATGTAAGAATACCACGTTATAAAGAAATACATTTTTACAGAGTAAAGTCATATATGTACGTTTTGGAAACACTTTACGAGAAGAAATAACGCATCGTACAAAATTAGCTTGTATCTCCTAAACTACATGTTGTAACTCGAAAAGAATTGGTGTAGCATGTACATCTAAACGTATAGCCTCAAAAGAGAACCCAAATGAGAATTTTCTTTCGTCAAAATTTTTCAGAAAATCACGTTTTAAGGAAATCCAGCATCCTGCGAAAGTATCTTGTTATTCCTAAACAACACGTTGGAACTCGAAAAGCTTTCGTGTTGCGTGTATGTCTAACTGTGTAGCCTCAAAAGAGAAGGCACAGGAGAGTTTTCACTCGAAAGAATATGTAAGAAAACCACGTTATAAGGAAATACAGTTTTGCCGAGTAAAGACAAATATGTACGTATTGGAAACACTTTAGGAGAAGAAATAACGCATCGTACAAAATTAGCTTGTATCTCCAAAACAACACGTTGTAACTTGAAAGGAATTGGTGTGGCGTGTACATCTAAACGTGTAGCCTTAAAAGAGAACCCCAAGGAGAATTTTCTTTCGTCAAAATTTTTCAGAAAATAACGTTTTAAGGAAATCCCGCATCCTGAGAAATTATCTTGTTTTTCCTAAACAACACGTTGTAACTCGAAAAGGTTTTGTGTTGCGTGTATGTCTAAGTGTGTAGCTTCAAAAAAGAAGGCACAGGAGAGTTTTCTCTCGAAAGAATATGTAAGAATACCAGGTTATAAGGAAATACAGTTTTGCAGAGTAAAGACATATATGTACGTTTTGGAAACACTTTACGAGAAGAAATAACGCATCGTACAAAATTAGCTTGTATCTCCTAAACTACATGTTGTAACTCGAAAAGAATTGGTGTGGCGTGTACGACTAAACGTGTAGCCTCAAAAGAGAACCCAAGGGAGAATTTTCTTTCGTCAAATTTTTCCGGAAAATCACGTTTTAAGGAAATCCCGCATCGTGCGAAATTATCTTGTTTTTCCTAAACAACACGATGTAACTCGAAAAGCTTTCCTGTTGCGTGTATGTCTAAGTGTGCAGCCTCAAAAGAGAAGGCACAGGAGAGTTTTCTCTCGAAAGAATATGTAAGAATACCACGTTATAATGAAATACACTTTTGCAGAGTAAAGACAAATACGAAGGTATTGGAAACACTTTTCGAGAAGAAATAACGCATCATACAAAATTAGCTTGTATCTCCTAAACTACACGTTGTAACTCGAAAAGAATTGGTGTGGCTTGTACGTCTAATCATGTAGCCTCAAAAGAGAACACAAAGGAGAATTTTCTTTCGTCAAAATTTTTCAGAAAATCACGTTTTAAATAAATCCCGCATCGTGCGAAATTATCTTGTTTTTCCTAAACAACACGTTGTAACTCGAAAAGCTTTAGAGTTGCGTGTATGTTTAAGTGTGTAGCCTCCAAAGAGAAGGCACAGATGAGTTTTCTCTCGAAAGAATATGTAAGAATACCACGTTATAAAGAAATACATTTTTGCAGAGTAAAGTCATATATGTATGTTTTGGAAACACTTTAAAAGAAGAAATAAAGCATCGTACAAAATTAGCTTGTATCTCCTAAACTACATGTTGTAACTCGAAAAGAATTGGTGTGGCGTGTACGACTAAACGTGTAGCCTCAAAAGAGAACCCAAAGGAGAATTTTCTTTCGTCAAATTTTTCCGGAAAATCACGTTTTAAGGAAATCCCGCATCGTGCGAAATTATCTTGTTTTTCCTAAACAACACGATGTAACTCGAAAAGCTTTCGTGTTGCGTGTATGTCTAAGTGTGCAGCCTCAAAAGAGAAGGCACAGGAGAGTTTTCTCTCGAAAGAATATGTAAGAATACCACGTTATAATGAAATACAGTTTTGCAGAGTAAAGACAAATACTTAGGTATTGGAAACAGTTTTCGAGAAGAAATAACGCATCATACAAAATTAGCTTGTATCTCCTAAACTACACGTTGTAACTCGAAAAGAATTGGTGTGGCGTGTACGTCTAATCATGTAGCCTCAAAAGAGAACCCAAAGGAGAATTTTCTTTCTTCAAAATTATTCAGTAAATCACGTTTTAAATAAATCCCGCATCGTGCGAAATTATCTTGTTTTTCCTAAACAACACGTTGTAACTCGAAAAGCTTTAGTGTTGCGTGTATGTTTAAGTGTGTAGCCTCCAAAGAGAAGGCACAGATGAGTTTTCTCTCGAAAGAATATGTAAGAATACCACGTTATAAAGAAATACATTTTTGCAGAGTAAAGTCCTATATGTACGTTTTGGAAACACTTTAAAAGAAGAAATAAAGCATCGTACAAAATTAGCTTGTATCTCCTAAACTACATGTTGTAACTCGAAAAGAATTGGTGTAGCATGTACATCTAAACGTATAGCCTGAAAAGAGAACCCAAAAGAGAATTTTCTTTCGTCAAAATTTTTCAGAAAATCACGTTTTAAGGAAATCCAGTATCCTGCGAAAGTATCTTGTTATTCCTAAACAACACGTTGTACCTCGAAAAGCTTTCGTGTTGCGTGTATGTCTAACTGTGTAGCCTCAAAAGAGAAGGCACAGGAGAGTTTTCACTCGAAAGAATATGTAAGAAAACCACGTTATAAGGAAATACAGTTTTGCCGAGTAAAGACAAATATGTACGTATTGGAAACACTTTAGGAGAAGAAATAACGCATCGTACAAAATTAGCTTGTATCTCCAAAACAACACGTTGTAACTTGAAAGGAATTGGTGTGGCGTGTACATCTAAACGTGTAGCCTTAAAAGAGAACCACAAGGAGAATTTTCTTTCGTCAAAATTTTTCAGAAAATCACGTTTTAAGGAAATCCCGCATCCTGAGAAATTATCTTGTTTTTCCTAAACAACACGTTGTAACTCGAAAAGGTTTTGTGTTGCGTGTATGTCTAAGTGTGTAGCTTCAAAAAAGAAGGCACAGGAGAGTTTTCTCTCGAAAGAATATGTAAGAATACCAGGTTATAAGGAAATACAGTTTTGCAGAGTAAAGACATATATGTACGTTTTGGAAACACTTTACGAGAAGAAATAACGCATCGTACAAAATTAGCTTGTATCTCCTAAACTACATGTTGTAACTCGAAAAGAATTGGTGTGGCGTGTACGACTAAACGTGTAGCCTCAAAAGAGAACCCAAGGGAGAATTTTCTTTCTTCAAATTTTTCCGGAAAATCACGTTTTAAGGAAATCCCGCATCGTGCGAAATTATCTTGTTTTTCCTAAACAACACGATGTAACTCGAAAAGCTTTCGTGTTGCGTGTATGTCTAAGTGTGCAGCCTCAAAAGAGAAGGCACAGGAGAGTTTTCTCTCGAAAGAATATGTAAGAATACCACGTTATAATGAAATACACTTTTGCAGAGTAAAGACAAATACGAAGGTATTGGAAACACTTTTCGAGAAGAAATAACGCATCATACAAAATTAGCTTGTATCTCCTAAACTACACGTTGTAACTCGAAAAGAATTGGTGTGGCATGTACGTCTAATCATGTAGCCTCAAAAGAGAACACAAAGGAGAATTTTCTTTCGTCAAAATTTTTCAGAAAATCACGTTTTAAATAAATCCCGCATCGTGCGAAATTATCTTGTTTTTCCTAAACAACACGTTGTAACTCGAAAAGCTTTAGTGTTGCGTGTATGTTTAAGTGTGTAGCCTCCAAAGAGAAGGCACAGATGAGTTTTCTCTCGAAAGAATATGTAAGAATACCACGTTATAAAGAAATACATTTTTGCAGAGTAAAGTCATATATGTATGTTTTGGAAACACTTTAAAAGAAGAAATAAAGCATCGTACAAAATTAGCTTGTATCTCCTAAACTACATGTTGTAACTCGAAAAGAATTGGTGTGGCGTGTACGACTAAACGTGTAGCCTCAAAAGAGAACCCAAAGGAGAATTTTCTTTCGTCAAATTTTTCCGGAAAATCACGTTTTAAGGAAATCCCGCATCGTGCGAAATTATCTTGTTTTTCCTAAACAACACGATGTAACTCGAAAAGCTTTCGTGTTGCGTGTATGTCTAAGTGTGCAGCCTCAAAAGAGAAGGCACAGGAGAGTTTTCTCTCGAAAGAATATGTAAGAATACCACGTTATAATGAAATACAGTTTTGCAGAGTAAAGACAAATACGTAGGTATTGGAAACAGTTTTCGAGAAGAAATAACGCATCATACAAAATTAGCTTGTATCTCCTAAACTACACGTTGTAACTCGAAAAGAATTGGTGTGGCGTGTACGTCTAATCATGTAGCCTCAAAAGAGAACCCAAAGGAGAATTTTCTTTCGTCAAAATTATTCAGTAAATCACGTTTTAAATAAATCCCGCATCGTGCGAAATTATCTTGTTTTTCCTAAACAACACGTTGTAACTCGAAAAGCTTTAGTGTTGCGTGTATGTTTAAGTGTGTAGCCTCCAAAGAGAAGGCACAGATGAGTTTTCTCTCGAAAGAATATGTAAGAATACCACGTTATAAAGAAATACATTTTTGCAGAGTAAAGTCCTATATGTACGTTTTGGAAACACTTTAAAAGAAGAAATAAAGCATCGTACAAAATTAGCTTGTATCTCCTAAACTACATGTTGTAACTCGAAAAGAATTGGTGTAGCATGTACATCTAAACGTATAGCCTCAAAAGAGAACCCAAAAGAGAATTTTCTTTCGTCAAAATTTTTCAGAAAATCACGTTTTAAGGAAATCCAGTATCCTGCGAAAGTATCTTGTTATTCCTAAACAACACGTTGTAACTCGAAAAGCTTTCGTGTTGCGTGTATGTCTAACTGTGTAGCCTCAAAAGAGAAGGCACAGGAGAGTTTTCTCTCGAAAGAATATGTAAGAAAACCACGTTATAAGGAAATACAGTTTTGCCGAGTAAAGACAAATATGTACGTATTGGAAAAACTTTAGGAGAAGAAATAACGCATTGTACAAAATTAGCTTGTATCTCCAAAACTACACGTTGTAACTTGAAAGGAATTGGTGTGGCTTGTACGTCTAAATGTGTAGCCTTAAAAGAGAACCCTAAGGAGAATTTTCTTTCGTCAAAATTTTTCAGAAAATCACGTTTTAAGGAAATCCCGCATCCTGAGCAATTATCTTGTTTTTCCTAAACAACACGTTGTAACTCGAAAAGGTTTTGTGTTGCGTGTATGTCTAAGTGTGTATCCTCAAAAGAGAAGGCACAGGAGAGTTTTCTCTCGAAAGAATATGTAAGAATATCAGGTTATAAGGAAATACAGTTTTGCAGAGTAAAGACATATATGTACGTTTTGGAAACACTTTACGAGAAGAAATAACGCATCGTACAAAATTAGCTTGTATCTCCTAAACTACATGTTGTAACTCAAAAAGAATTGGTGTAGCGTGTACGACTAAACGTGTAGCCTCAAAAGAGAACCCAAAGGAGAATTGTCTTTCGTCAAAATTTTTCAGTAAATCACGTTTTAAGGAAATCCAGCATCCTGCGAAAGTATCTTGTTTTTCCTAAACAACACGTTGTAACTGGAAAAGCTTTCGTGTTGCGTGTATGTCTAAGTGTGTAGCCTCAAAAGAGAAGGCACAGGAGAGTTTTCACTCGAAAGAATATGTAAGAATACCACGTTATAAGGAAGTACAGTTTTGCAGAGTAAAGACTAATAGTACATATTGGAAACACTTTACAAGAAGAAATAATGCTTCATACAAAATTAGCTTGTATCTCCTAAACTACATGTTGTAACTCGAAAAGAATTGGTGTAGCATGTACATCTAAACGTATAGCCTCAAAAGAGAACCCAAAAGAGAATTTTCTTTCGTCAAAATTTTTCAGAAAATCACGTTTTAAGGAAATCCCGCATCGTGGGAAATTATCTTGTTTTTCCTAAACAACACGTTGTAACTCGAAAAGCTTTTGTGTTGCGTGTATGTCTAAGTGTGTAGCATCAAAAAAGAAGGCACAGGAGAGTTTTCTACCGAAAGAATATGTAAGAATACCACGTTATAAGGAAATATAGTTTTGCAGAGTAAGGACATATATGTAAGTTTAGGAAACACATTACTAGAAGAAATAAAGCATCGTAAAAAATTAGCTTGTATCTCCTAAACTACACGTTGTAACTTGAAAAGAATTTGTGTGGCGTGTACGTCTAAACGTGTAGCCTCAAAAGAGAACCCAAAGGAGAATTTTCTTTCGTCAAAATTTTTCAGAAAATCACGTTTTAAGGAAATCCCGCATCGTAAGAAATTATCTTGTTTTTCCTAAACAACACGTTGTAACTCGAAAAGCTTTCGTGTTGCATGTATGTCTAAGTGTGTAGCCTCAAAAGAGAAGACACAGGAGAGTTTTCTATCGAAAGAATATGTAAGAATACCACGTTATAATGAAATACAGTTTTGCAGAGTAAAGACAAATACGTAGGTATTGGAAACACTTTTCGAGAAGAAATAACGCATCATACAAAATTAGCTTATATCTCCTAAACTACACGTTGTAACTCGAAAAGTATTGGTGTGGCGTGTACGTCTAAACGTGTAGCCTCAAAAGAGAACCCAAAGGAGAATTTTCTTTCGTCAAAATTTTTCAGAAAATCACGTTTTAAGGAAATCCTGCATAGTGCGAAATTATCTCGTTTTTCCTAAACAACAAGTTGTAACTCGAAAAGCTTTCGTGTTGCGTGAATGTCTAAGTGTGTAGCCTCAAAAGAGAAGGCCCAGGAGAGTTTTCTCTCTTAAGAATATGTAAGAATACCACGTTATAAGGAAATACAATTTTGCAGAGTAAAGACAAATATGTACGTATTGGAAACACATTATGAGATGAATTAACGCATCCTAAAAAATTAGCTTTTATCTCCAAAACTACACGTTGTAACTCGGAAAGAATTGGTGTGGCGTGTACGTCTAAACGTGTAGCCTAAAAAGAGAACCGATAGGAGAATTATCTTTCGTCAAAATTTTTCAGAAAATCACGTTTTAAGGAAATCCCGCATCGTGGGAAATTATCTTGTTTTTCCTAAACAACACGTTGTAACTCGAAAAGCTTTCATGTTGCATGTATGTCTAAGTGTGCAGCCTCAAAAGAGAAGACACAGGAGAGTTTTCTATCGAAAGAATTTGTAAGAATACTACGTTATAATGAAATACAGTTTTGCAGAGTAAAGACAAATACGTAGGTATTGGAAACACTTTTCGAGAAGAAATAATGAATCGTACAAAATTAGCTTGTATCTCCTAAACTACACATTGTAACTCGAAAAGTATTGGTGTGGCGTGTACGTCTAAATGTGTAGCCTCAAAAGAGAACCCAAAGGAGAATTTTCTTTCGTCAACATTTTTCCGAAAATCACGTTTTAAGGAAATCCTGCTTTGTGCGAATTTATCTTGTTTTTCCTAAACAACACGTTGTAACTCGAAAAGCCTTCGTGTTTCTTGTATGTCTAAGTGTGTAGCCTCAAAAGCGAAGGCACAGGAGAGTTTTCTCTCGAAAGAATATGTAAGAATACCACGTTATAAGGAAATACAATTTTGCAGAATAAAGACAAATACGTACGTATTGGAAACACTTTATCAGAAGAAATAACACATCTTACAAAATTAGCTTTTATCTCCAAAACTACACGTTGTAGCTCGAAAAGAATTGGTGTGGCGTGTAGGTCTAAAAGTGTAGCCTCAAAAGAAAACCCAAAGGAGAATTTTCTTTCGTCAAATTTTTCCGGAAAATCACATTTTAAGGAAATCCCGCATCGTGCGAAATTATCTTGTTTTTCCTAAACAACACGATGTAACTCGAAAAGGTTTCATGTTGCGTGTATGTCTAAGTGTGCAGCCTCAAAAGAGAAGGCACAGGAGAGTTTTCTCTCGAAAGAATATGTAAGAATACCACGTTATAATGAAATACAGTTTTGCAGAGTAAAGACAAATACGTAGGTGTTGGAAACACTTTTCGAGAAGAAATAACGCATCATACTAAATTAGCTTGTATCTCCTAAACTACACGTTGTAACTCGAAAAGAATTGGTGTGGCGTGTACGTCTAATCATGTAGCCTCAAAAGAGAACACAAAGGAGAATTTTCTTTCGTCAAAATTTTTCATAAAATCACGTTTTAAGTAAATCCCGCATTGTGCGAAATTATCTTGTTTTTCCTAAACAACACGTTGTAACTCGAAAAGCTCTAGTGTTGCGTGTATGTTTAAGTGTGTAGCCTCCAAAGAGAAGGCACAGATGAGTTTTCTCTCGAAAGAATATGTAAGAATACCACGTTATAAAGAAATACATTTTTACAGAGTAAAGTCATATATGTACGTTTTGGAAACACTTTACGAGAAGAAATAACGCATCGTACAAAATTAGCTTGTATCTCCTAAACTACATGTTGTAACTCGAAAAGAATTGGTGTAGCATGTACATCTAAACGTATAGCCTCAAAAGAGAACCCAAATGAGAATTTTCTTTCGTCAAAATTTTTCAGAAAATCACGTTTTAAGGAAATCCAGCATCCTGCGAAAGTATCTTGTTATTCCTAAACAACACGTTGGAACTCGAAAAGCTTTCGTGTTGCGTGTATGTCTAACTGTGTAGCCTCAAAAGAGAAGGCACAGGAGAGTTTTCACTCGAAAGAATATGTAAGAAAACCACGTTATAAGGAAATACAGTTTTGCCGAGTAAAGACAAATATGTATGTATTGGAAACACTTTAGGAGAAGAAATAACGCATCGTACAAAATTAGCTTGTATCTCCAAAACTACACGTTGTAACTTGAAAGGAATTGGTGTGGCGTGTACATCTAAACGTGTAGCCTTAAAAGAGAACCCCAAGGAGAATTTTCTTTCGTCAAAATTTTTCAGAAAATCACGTTTTAAGGAAATCCCGCATCCTGAGAAATTATCTTGTTTTTCCTAAACAACACGTTGTAACTTGAAAAGGTTTTGTGTTGCGTGTATGTCTAAGTGTGTAGCTTCAAAAAAGAAGGCACAGGAGAGTTTTCTCTCGAAAGAATATGTAAGAATACCAGGTTATAAGGAAATACAGTTTTGCAGAGTAAAGACATATATGTACGTTTTGGAAACACTTTACGAGAAGAAATAACGCATCGTACAAAATTAGCTTGTATCTCCTAAACTACATGTTGTAACTCGAAAAGAATTGGTGTGGCGTGTACGACTAAACGTGTAGCCTCAAAAGAGAACCCAAAGGAGAATTTTCTTTCGTCAAATTTTTCCGGAAAATCACGTTTTAAGGAAATCCCGCATCGTGCGAAATTATCTTGTTTTTCCTAAACAACACGATGTAACTCGAAAAGCTTTCGTGTTGTGTGTATGTCTCAGTGTGCAGCCTCAAAAGAGAAGGCACAGGAGAGTTTTCTCTCGAAAGAATATGTAAGAATACCACGTTATAATGAAATACAGTTTTGCAGAGTAAAGACAAATACGTAGGTGTTGGAAACACTTTTCGAGAAGAAATAACGCATCATACAAAATTAGCTTGTATCTCCTAAACTACACGTTGTAACTCGAAAAGAATTGGTGTGGCGTGTACGTCTAATCATGTAGCCTCAAAAGAGAACCCAAAGGAGAATTTTCTTTCGTCAAAATTTTTCAGAAAATCACGTTTTAAGTAAATCCCGCATTGTGCGAAATTATCCTGTTTTTCCTAAACAACACGTTGTAACTCGAAAAGCTCTAGTGTTGCGTGTATGTTTAAGTGTGTAGCCTCCAAAGAGAAGGCACAGATGAGTTTTCTCTCGAAAGAATATGTAAGAATACCACGTTATAAAGAAATACATTTTTACAGAGTAAAGTCATATATGTACGTTTTGGAAACACTTTACGAGAAGAAATAACGCATCGTACAAAATTAGCTTGTATCTCCTAAACTACATGTTGTAACTCGAAAAGAATTGGTGTAGCATGTACATCTAAACGTATAGCCTCAAAAGAGAACCCAAATGAGAATTTTCTTTCGTCAAAATTTTTCAGAAAATCACGTTTTAAGGAAATCCAGCATCCTGCGAAAGTATCTTGTTATTCCTAAACAACACGTTGGAACTCGAAAAGCTTTCGTGTTGCGTGTATGTCTAACTGTGTAGCCTCAAAAGAGAAGGCACAGGAGAGTTTTCACTCGAAAGAATATGTAAGAAAACCACGTTATAAGGAAATACAGTTTTGCCGAGTAAAGACAAATATGTACGTATTGGAAACACTTTAGGAGAAGAAATAACGCATCGTACAAAATTAGCTTGTATCTCCAAAACTACACGTTGTAACTTGAAAGGAATTGGTGTGGCGTGTACATCTAAACGTGTAGCCTTAAAAGAGAACCCCAAGGAGAATTTTCTTTCGTCAAAATTTTTCAGAAAATCACGTTTTAAGGAAATCCCGCATCCTGAGAAATTATCTTGTTTTTCCTAAACAACACGTTGTAACTCGAAAAGGTTTTGTGTTGCGTGTATGTCTAAGTGTGTAGCTTCAAAAAAGAAGGCACAGGAGAGTTTTCTCTCGAAAGAATATGTAAGAATACCAGGTTATAAGGAAATACAGTTTTGCAGAGTAAAGACATATATGTACGTTTTGGAAACACTTTACGAGAAGAAATAACGCATCTTACAAAATTAGCTTGTATCTCCTAAACTACATGTTGTAACTCGAAAAGAATTGGTGTGGCGTGTACGACTAAACGTGTAGCCTCAAAAGAGTACCCAAAGGAGAATTTACTTTCGTCAAATTTTTCCGGAAAATCACGTTTTAAGGAAATCCCGCATCGTGCGAAATTATCTTGTTTTTCCTAAACAACACGATGTAACTCGAAAAGCTTTCGTGTTGCGTGTATGTCTAAGTGTGCAGCCTCAAAAGAGAAGGCACAGGAGAGTTTTCTCTCGAAAGAATATGTAAGAATACCACGTTATAATGAAATACAGTTTGGCAGAGTAAAGACAAATACGTAGGTATTGGAAACACTTTTCGAGAAGAAATAACGCATCATACAAAATTAGCTTGTATCTCCTAAACTACACGTTGTAACTCGAAAAGAATTGGTGTGGCGTGTACGTCTAATCATGTAGCCTCAAAAGAGAACACAAAGGAGAATTTTCTTTCGTCAAAATTTTTCAGAAAATCACGTTTTAAATAAATCCCGCATCGTGCGAAATTATCTTGTTTTTCCTAAACAACACGTTGTAACTCGAAAAGCTTTAGTGTTGCGTGTATGTTTAAGTGTGTAGCCTCCAAAAAGAAGGCACAGATGAGTTTTCTCTCAAAAGAATATGTAAGAATACCACGTTATAAAGAAATACATTTTTGCAGAGTAAAGTCATATATGTATGTTTTGGAAACACTTTAAAAGAAGAAATGAAGCATCGTACAAAATTAGCTTGTATCTCCTAAACTACATGTT
Organism: Apodemus sylvaticus; assembly: GCF_947179515.1. Classification (NCBI taxonomy): domain Eukaryota; kingdom Metazoa; phylum Chordata; class Mammalia; order Rodentia; family Muridae; genus Apodemus; species Apodemus sylvaticus. The sequence goes on along the minus strand of NC_067491.1, from coordinate 65,716,579 downwards.
GTAACTCGAAAAGAATTGGTGTGGCGTGTACGACTAAACGTGTAGCCTCAAAAGAGAACCCAAAGGAGAATTTTCTTTCGTCAAATTTTTCCGGAAAATCACGTTTTAAGGAAATCCCGCATCGTGCGAAATTATCTTGTTTTTCCTAAACAACACGATGTAACTCAAAAAGCTTTCGTGTTGCGTGTATGTCTAAGTGTGCAGCCTCAAAAGAGAAGGCACAGGAGAGTTTTCTCTCGAAAGAATATGTAAGAATACCACGTTATAATGAAATACAGTTTTGCAGAGTAAAGACAAATACATAGGTATTGGAAACACTTTTCGAGAAGAAATAACGCATCATAAAAAATTAGCTTGTATCTCCTAAACTACACGTTGTAACTCAAAAAGAATTGGTGTGGCGTGTACGTCTAATCATGTAGCCTCAAAAGAGAACCCAAAGGAGAATTTTCTTTCGTCAAAATTTTTCAGAAAATCACGTTTTAAATAAATCCCGCATCGTGCGAAATTATCTTGTTTTTCCTAAACAACACGTTGTAACTCGAAAAGCTTTAGTGTTGCGTGTATGTTTAAGTGTGTAGCCTCCAAAGAGAAGGCACAGATGAGTTTTCTCTCGAAAGAATATGTAAGAATACCACGTTATAAAGAAATACATTTTTGCAGAGTAAAGTCATATATGTACGTTTTGGAAACACTTTAAAAGAAGAAATAAAGCATCGTACAAAATTAGCTTGTATCTCCTAAACTACATGTTGTAACTCGAAAAGAATTGGTGTAGCATGTACATCTAAACGTATAGCCTCAAAAGAGAACCCAAAAGAGAATTTTCTTTCGTCAAAATTTTTCAGAAAATCACGTTTTAAGGAAATCCAGCATCCTGCGAAAGTATCTTGTTATTCCTAAACAACACGTTGTAACTCGAAAAGCTTTCGTGTTGCGTGTATGTCTAACTGTGTAGCCTCAAAAGAGAAGGCACAGGAGAGTTTTCTCTCGAAAGAATATGTAAGAAAACCACGTTATAAGGAAATACAGTTTTGCCGAGTAAAGACAAATATGTACGTATTGGAAACACTTTAGGAGAAGAAATAACGCATTGTACAAAATTAGCTTGTATCTCCAAAACTACACGTTGTAACTTGAAAGGAATTGGTGTGGCTTGTACGTCTAAACGTGTAGCCTTAAAAGAGAACCCTAAGGAGAATTTTCTTTCGTCAAAATTTTTCAGAAAATCACGTTTTAAGGAAATCCCGCATCCTGAGCAATTATCTTGTTTTTCCTAAACAACACGTTGTAACTCGAAAAGGTTTTGTGTTGCGTGTATGTCTAAGTGTGTATCCTCAAAAGAGAAGGCACAGGAGAGTTTTCTCTCGAAAGAATATGTAAGAATATCAGGTTATAAGGAAGTACAGTTTTGCAGAGTAAAGACATATATGTACGTTTTGGAAACACTTTACGAGAAGAAATAACGCATCGTACAAAATTAGCTTGTATCTCCTAAACTACATGTTGTAACTCAAAAAGAATTGGTGTAGCGTGTACGACTAAACGTGTAGCCTGAAAAGAGAACCCAAAGGAGAATTTTCTTTCGTCAAAATTTTTCAGAAAATCACGTTTTAAGGAAATCCAGCATCCTGCGAAAGTATCTTGTTTTTCCTAAACAACACGTTGTAACTGGAAAAGCTTTCGCGTTGCGTGTATGTCTAAGTGTGTAGCCTCAAAAGAGAAGGCACAGGAGAGTTTTCACTCGAAAGAATATGTAAGAATACCACGTTATAAGGAAGTACAGTTTTGCAGAGTAAAGACTAATAGTACATATTGGAAACACTTTACAAGTAGAAATAATGCTTCATACAAAATTAGCTTGTATCTCCAAAACTACACGTTGTACCTCGAAAAGAATTGGTGTGGTGTGTACGTCTAAACGTGTAGCCTCAAAAGAGAACAGATAGGAGAATTATCTTTCGTCAAATTTTTTCAGAAAATCACGTTTTAAGGAAATCCCGCATCGTGGGAAATTATCTTGTTTTTCCTAAACAACACGTTGTAACTCGAAAAGCTTTTGTGTTGCGTGTATGTCTAAGTGTGTAGCATCAAAAAAGAAGGCACAGGAGAGTTTTCTACCGAAAGAATATGTAAGAATACCACGTTATAAGGAAATATAGTTTTGCAGAGTAAGGACATATATGTAAGTTTAGGAAACACATTACTAGAAGAAATAACGCATCGTAAAAAATTAGCTTGTATCTCCTAAACTACACGTTGTAACTTGAAAAGAATTTGTGTGGCGTGTACGTCTAAACGTGTAGCCTCAAAAGAGAACCCAAAGGAGAATTTTCTTTCGTCAAAATTTTTCAGAAAATCACGTTTTAAGGAAATCCCGCATCGTAAGAAATTATCTTGTTTTTCCTAAACAACACGTTGTAACTCGAAAAGCTTTCGTGTTGCATGTATGTCTAAGTGTGTAGCCTCAAAAGAGAAGACACAGGAGAGTTTTCTATCGAAAGAATATGTAAGAATACCACGTTATAATGAAATACAGTTTTGCAGAGTAAAGACAAATACGTAGGTATTGGAAACACTTTTCGAGAAGAAATAACGCATCATACAAAATTAGCTTATATCTCCTAAACTACACGTTGTAACTCGAAAAGTATTGGTGTGGCGTGTACGTCTAAACGTGTAGCCTCAAAAGAGAACCCAAAGGAGAATTTTCTTTCGTCAAAATTTTTCAGAAAATCACGTTTTAAGGAAATCCTGCATAGTGCGAAATTATCTCGTTTTTCCTAAACAACAAGTTGTAACTCGAAAAGCTTTCGTGTTGCGTCAATGTCTAAGTGTGTAGCCTCAAAAGAGAAGGCCCAGGAGAGTTTTCTCTCTTAAGAATATGTAAGAATACCACGTTATAAGGAAATACAATTTTGCAGAGTAAAGACAAATATGTACGTATTGGAAACACATTATGAGATGAATTAACGCATCCTACAAAATTAGCTATTATCTCCAAAACTACACGTTGTAACTCGGAAAGAATTGGTGTGGCGTGTACGTCTAAACGTGTAGCCTAAAAAGAGAACCGATAGGAGAATTATCTTTCGTCAAAATTTTTCAGAAAATCACGTTTTAAGGAAATCCCGCACCGTGGGAAATTATCTTGTTTTTCCTAAACAACACGTTGTAACTCGAAAAGCTTTCATGTTGCATGTATGTCTAAGTGTGCAGCCTCAAAAGAGAAGACACAGGAGAGTTTTCTATCGAAAGAATTTGTAAGAATACCACGTTATAATGAAATACAGTTTTGCAGAGTAAAGACAAATATGTAGGTATTGGAAACACTTTTCGAGAAGAAATAATGAATCGTACAAAATTAGCTTGTATCTCCTAAACTACACATTGTAACTCATAAAGTATTGGTGTGGCGTGTACGTCTAAATGTGTAGCCTCAAAAGAGAACCCAAAGGAGAATTTTCTTTCGTCAACATTTTTCCGAAAATCACGTTTTAAGGAAATCCTGCTTTGTGCGAATTTATCTTGTTTTTCCTAAACAACACGTTGTAACTCGAAAAGCATTCGTGTTTCTTGTATGTCTAAGTGTGTAGCCTCAAAAGCGAAGGCACAGGAGAGTTTTCTCTTGAAAGAATATGTAAGAATACCACGTTATAAGGAAATACAAATTTGCAGAATAAAGACAAATACGTACGTATTGGAAACACTTTATCAGAAGAAATAACACATCGTACAAAATTAGCTTTTATCTCCAAAACTACACGTTGCAGCTCAAAAAGAATTGGTGTGGCGTGTAGGTCTAAAAGTGTAGCCTCAAAAGAAAATCCAAAGGAGAATTTTCTTTCGTCAAATTTTTCCGGAAAATCACGTTTTAAGGAAATCCCGCATCGTGCGAAATTATCTTGTTTTTCCTAAACAACACGATGTAACTCGAAAAGGTTTCGTGTTGCGTGTATGTCTAAGTGTGCAGCCTCAAAAGAGAAGGCACAGGAGAGTTTTCTCTCGAAAGAATATGTAAGAATACCACGTTATAATGAAATACAGTTTTGCAGAGTAAAGACAAATACGTAGGTGTTGGAAACACTTTTCGAGAAGAAATAACGCATCATACAAAATTAGCTTGTATCTCCTAAACTACACGTTGTAACTCGAAAAGAATTGGTGTGGCGTGTACGTCTAATCATGTAGCCTCAAAAGAGAACCCAAAGGAGAATTTTCTTTCGTCAAAATTTTTCAGAAAATCACGTTTTAAGTAAATCCCGCATTGTGCGAAATTATCCTGTTTTTCCTAAACAACACGTTGTAACTCGAAAAGCTCTAGTGTTGCGTGTATGTTTAAGTGTGTAGCCTCCAAAGAGAAGGCACAGATGAGTTTTCTCTCGAAAGAATATGTAAGAATACCACGTTATAAAGAAATACATTTTTACAGAGTAAAGTCATATATGTACGTTTTGGAAACACTTTACGAGAAGAAATAACGCATCGTACAAAATTAGCTTGTATCTCCTAAACTACATGTTGTAACTCGAAAAGAATTGGTGTAGCATGTACATCTAAACGTATAGCCTCAAAAGAGAACCCAAATGAGAATTTTCTTTCGTCAAAATTTTTCAGAAAATCACGTTTTAAGGAAATCCAGCATCCTGCGAAAGTATCTTGTTATTCCTAAACAACACGTTGGAACTCGAAAAGCTTTCGTGTTGCGTGTATGTCTAACTGTGTAGCCTCAAAAGAGAAGGCACAGGAGAGTTTTCACTCGAAAGAATATGTAAGAAAACCACGTTATAAGGAAATACAGTTTTGCCGAGTAAAGACAAATATGTACGTATTGGAAACACTTTAGGAGAAGAAATAACGCATCGTACAAAATTAGCTTGTATCTCCAAAACTACACGTTGTAACTTGAAAGGAATTGGTGTGGCGTGTACATCTAAACGTGTAGCCTTAAAAGAGAACCCCAAGGAGAATTTTCTTTCGTCAAAATTTTTCAGAAAATCACGTTTTAAGGAAATCCCGCATCCTGAGAAATTATCTTGTTTTTCCTAAACAACACGTTGTAACTCGTAAAGGTTTTGTGTTGCGTGTATGTCTAAGTGTGTAGCTTCAAAAAAGAAGGCACAGGAGAGTTTTCTCTCGAAAGAATATGTAAGAATACCAGGTTATAAGGAAATACAGTTTTGCAGAGTAAAGACATATATGTACGTTTTGGAAACACTTTACGAGAAGAAATAACGCATCGTACAAAATTAGCTTGTATCTCCTAAACTACATGTTGTAACTCGAAAAGAATTGGTGTGGCGTGTACGACTAAACGTGTAGCCTCAAAAGAGTACCCAAAGGAGAATTTACTTTCGTCAAATTTTTCCGGAAAATCACGTTTTAAGGAAATCCCGCATCGTGCGAAATTATCTTGTTTTTCCTAAACAACACGATGTAACTCGAAAAGCTTTCGTGTTGCGTGTATGTCTAAGTGTGCAGCCTCAAAAGAGAAGGCACAGGAGAGTTTTCTCTCGAAAGAATATGTAAGAATACCACGTTATAATGAAATACAGTTTGGCAGAGTAAAGACAAATACGTAGGTATTGGAAACACTTTTCGAGAAGAAATAACGCATCATAAAAAATTAGCTTGTATCTCCTAAACTACACGTTGTAACTCGAAAAGAATTGGTGTGGCGTGTACGTCTAATCATGTAGCCTCAAAAGAGAACACAAAGGAGAATTTTCTTTCGTCAAAATTTTTCAGAAAATCACGTTTTAAATAAATCCCGCATCGTGCGAAATTATCTTGTTTTTCCTAAACAACACGTTGTAACTCGAAAAGCTTTAGTGTTGCGTGTATGTTTAAGTGTGTAGCCTCCAAAGAGAAGGCACAGATGAGTTTTCTCTCAAAAGAATATGTAAGAATACCACGTTATAAAGAAATACATTTTTGCAGAGTAAAGTCATATATGTATGTTTTGGAAACACTTTAAAAGAAGAAATGAAGCATCGTACAAAATTAGCTTGTATCTCCTAAACTACATGTTGTAACTCGAAAAGAATTGGTGTGGCGTGTACGACTAAACGTGTAGCCTCAAAAGAGAACCCAAAGGAGAATTTTCTTTCGTCAAATTTTTCCGGAAAAATCACGTTTTAAGGAAATCCCGCATCGTGCGAAATTATCTTGTTTTTCCTAAACAACACGATGTAACTCAAAAAGCTTTCGTGTTGCATGTATGTCTAAGTGTGCAGCCTCAAAAGAGAAGGCACAGGAGATTTTTCTCTCGAAAGAATATGTAAGAATACCACGTTATAATGAAATACAGTTTTGCAGAGTAAAGACAAATACATAGGTATCGGAAACACTTTTCGAGAAGAAATAACGCATCATACAAAATTAGCTTGTATCTCCTAAACTACACGTTGTAACTCGAAAAGAATTGGTGTGGCGTGTATGTCTAATCATGTAGCCTCAAAAGAGAACCCAAAGGAGAATTTTCTTTCGTCAAAATTTTTCAGAAAATCACGTTTTAAATAAATCCCGCATCGTGCGAAATTATCTTGTTTTTCCTAAACAACACGTTGTAACTCGAAAAGCTTTAGTGTTGCGTGTATGTTTAAGTGTGTAGCCTCCAAAGAGAAGGCACAGATGAGTTTTCTCTCAAAAGAATATGTAAGAATACCACGTTATAAAGAAATACATTTTTGCAGAGTAAAGTCATATATGTATGTTTTGGAAACACTTTAAAAGAAGAAATGAAGCATCGTACAAAATTAGCTTGTATCTCCTAAACTACATGTTGTAACTCGAAAAGAATTGGTGTGGCGTGTACGACTGAACGTGTAGCCTCAAAAGAGAACCCAAAGGAGAATTTTCTTTCGTCAAATTTTTCCGGAAAATCACGTTTTAAGGAAATCCCGCATCGTGCGAAATTATCTTGTTTTTCCTAAACAACACGATGTAACTCAAAAAGCTTTCGTGTTGCGTGTATGTCTAAGTGTGCAGCCTCAAAAGAGAAGGCACAGGAGAGTTTTCTCTCGAAAGAATATGTAAGAATACCACGTTATAATGAAATACAGTTTTGCAGAGTAAAGACAAATACATAGGTATTGGAAACACTTTTCGAGAAGAAATAACGCATCATAAAAAATTAGCTTGTATCTCCTAAACTACACGTTGTAACTCAAAAAGAATTGGTGTGGCGTGTACGTCTAATCATGTAGCCTCAAAAGAGAACCCAAAGGAGAATTTTCTTTCGTCAAAATTTTTCAGAAAATCACGTTTTAAATAAATCCCGCATCGTGCGAAATTATCTTGTTTTTCCTAAACAACACGTTGTAACTCGAAAAGCTTTAGTGTTGCGTGTATGTTTAAGTGTGTAGCCTCCAAAGAGAAGGCACAGATGAGTTTTCTCTCGAAAGAATATGTAAGAATACCACGTTATAAAGAAATACATTTTTGCAGAGTAAAGTCATATATGTACGTTTTGGAAACACTTTAAAAGAAGAAATAAAGCATCGTACAAAATTAGCTTGTATCTCCTAAACTACATGTTGTAACTCGAAAAGAATTGGTGTAGCATGTACATCTAAACGTATAGCCTCAAAAGAGATCCCAAAAGAGAATTTTCTTTCGTCAAAATTTTTCAGAAAATCACGTTTTAAGGAAATCCAGCATCCTGCGAAAGTATCTTGTTATTCCTAAACAACACGTTGTAACTCGAAAAGCTTTCGTGTTGCGTGTATGTCTAACTGTGTAGCCTCAAAAGAGAAGGCACAGGAGAGTTTTCTCTCGAAAGAATATGTAAGAAAACCACGTTATAAGGAAATACAGTTTTGCCGAGTAAAGACAAATATGTACGTATTGGAAACACTTTAGGAGAAGAAATAACGCATTGTACAAAATTAGCTTGTATCTCCAAAACTACACGTTGTAACTTGAAAGGAATTGGTGTGGCTTGTACGTCTAAACGTGTAGCCTTAAAAGAGAACCCTAAGGAGAATTTTCTTTCGTCAAAATTTTTCAGAAAATCACGTTTTAAGGAAATCCCGCATCCTGAGCAATTATCTTGTTTTTCCTAAACAACACGTTGTAACTCGAAAAGGTTTTGTGTTGCGTGTATGTCTAAGTGTGTATCCTCAAAAGAGAAGGCACAGGAGAGTTTTCTCTCGAAAGAATATGTAAGAATATCAGGTTATAAGGAAATACAGTTTTGCAGAGTAAAGACATATATGTACGTTTTGGAAACACTTTACGAGAAGAAATAACGCATCGTACAAAATTAGCTTGTATCTCCTAAACTACATGTTGTAACTCAAAAAGAATTGGTGTAGCGTGTACGACTAAACGTGTAGCCTCAAAAGAGAACCCAAAGGAGAATTTTCTTTCGTCAAAATTTTTCAGAAAATCACGTTTTAAGGAAATCCAGCATCCTGCGAAAGTATCTTGTTTTTCCTAAACAACACGTTGTAACTGGAAAAGCTTTCGCGTTGCGTGTATGTCTAAGTGTGTAGCCTCAAAAGAGAAGGCACAGGAGAGTTTTCACTCGAAAGAATATGTAAGAATACCACGTTATAAGGAAGTACAGTTTTGCAGAGTAAAGACTAATAGTACATATTGGAAACACTTTACAAGTAGAAATAATGCTTCATACAAAATTAGCTTGTATCTCCAAAACTACACGTTGTACCTCGAAAAGAATTGGTGTGGTGTGTACGTCTAAACGTGTAGCCTCAAAAGAGAACAGATAGGAGAATTATCTTTCGTCAAATTTTTTCAGAAAATCACGTTTTAAGGAAATCCCGCATCGTGGGAAATTATCTTGTTTTTCCTAAACAACACGTTGTAACTCGAAAAGCTTTTGTGTTGCGTGTATGTCTAAGTGTTTAGCATCAAAAAAGAAGGCACAGGAGAGTTTTCTACCGAAAGAATATGTAAGAATACCACGTTATAAGGAAATATAGTTTTGCAGAGTAAGGACATATATGTAAGTTTAGGAAACACATTACTAGAAGAAATAACGCATCGTAAAAAATTAGCTTGTATCTCCTAAACTACACGTTGTAACTTGAAAAGAATTTGTGTGGCGTGTACGTCTAAACGTGTAGCCTCAAAAGAGAACCCAAAGGAGAATTTTCTTTCGTCAAAATTTTTCAGAAAATCACGTTTTAAGGAAATCCCGCATCGTAAGAAATTATCTTGTTTTTCCTAAACAACACGTTGTAACTCGAAAAGCTTTCGTGTTGCATGTATGTCTAAGTGTGTAGCCTCAAAAGAGAAGACACAGGAGAGTTTTCTATCGAAAGAATATGTAAGAATACCACGTTATAATGAAATACAGTTTTGCAGAGTAAAGACAAATACGTAGGTATTGGAAACACTTTTTGAGAAGAAATAACGCATCATACAAAATTAGCTTATATCTCCTAAACTACACGTTGTAACTCGAAAAGTATTGGTGTGGCGTGTACGTCTAAACGTGTAGCCTCAAAAGAGAACCCAAAGGAGAATTTTCTTTCGTCAAAATTTTTCAGAAAATCACGTTTTAAGGAAATCCTGCATAGTGCGAAATTATCTCGTTTTTCCTAAACAACAAGTTGTAACTCGAAAAGCTTTCGTGTTGCGTGAATGTCTAAGTGTGTAGCCTCAAAAGAGAAGGCCCAGGAGAGTTTTCTCTCTTAAGAATATGTAAGAATACCACGTTATAAGGAAATACAATTTTGCAGAGTAAAGACAAATATGTACGTATTGGAAACACATTATGAGATGAATTAACGCATCCTACAAAATTAGCTATTATCTCCAAAACTACACGTTGTAACTCGGAAAGAATTGGTGTGGCGTGTACGTCTAAACGTGTAGCCTAAAAAGAGAACCGATAGGAGAATTATCTTTCGTCAAAATTTTTCAGAAAATCACGTTTTAAGGAAATCCCGCACCGTGGGAAATTATCTTGTTTTTCCTAAACAACACGTTGTAACTCGAAAAGCTTTCATGTTGCATGTATGTCTAAGTGTGCAGCCTCAAAAGAGAAGACACAGGAGAGTTTTCTATCGAAAGAATTTGTAAGAATACCACGTTATAATGAAATACAGTTTTGCAGAGTAAAGACAAATATGTAGGTATTGGAAACACTTTTCGAGAAGAAATAATGAATCGTACAAAATTAGCTTGTATCTCCTAAACTACACATTGTAACTCATAAAGTATTGGTGTGGCGTGTACGTCTAAATGTGTAGCCTCAAAAGAGAACCCAAAGGAGAATTTTCTTTCGTCAACATTTTTCCGAAAATCACGTTTTAAGGAAATCCTGCTTTGTGCGAATTTATCTTGTTTTTCCTAAACAACACGTTGTAACTCGAAAAGCATTCGTGTTTCTTGTATGTCTAAGTGTGTAGCCTCAAAAGCGAAGGCACAGGAGAGTTTTCTCTTGAAAGAATATGTAAGAATACCACGTTATAAGGAAATACAAATTTGCAGAATAAAGACAAATACGTACGTATTGGAAACACTTTATCAGAAGAAATAACACATCGTACAAAATTAGCTTTTATCTCCAAAACTACACGTTGCAGCTCAAAAAGAATTGGTGTGGCGTGTAGGTCTAAAAGTGTAGCCTCAAAAGAAAACCCAAAGGAGAATTTTCTTTCGTCAAATTTTTCCGGAAAATCACGTTTTAAGGAAATCCCGCATCGTGCGAAATTATCTTGTTTTTCCTAAACAACACGATGTAACTCGAAAAGGTTTCGTGTTGCGTGTATGTCTAAGTGTGCAGCCTCAAAAGAGAAGGCACAGGAGAGTTTTCTCTCGAAAGAATATGTAAGAATACCACGTTATAATGAAATACAGTTTTGCAGAGTAAAGACAAATACGTAGGTGTTGGAAACACTTTTCGAGAAGAAATAACGCATCATACAAAATTAGCTTGTATCTCCTAAACTACACGTTGTAACTCGAAAAGAATTGGTGTGGCGTGTACGTCTAATCATGTAGCCTCAAAAGAGAACCCAAAGGAGAATTTTCTTTCGTCAAAATTTTTCAGAAAATCACGTTTTAAGTAAATCCCGCATTGTGCGAAATTATCCTGTTTTTCCTAAACAACACGTTGTAACTCGAAAAGCTCTAGTGTTGCGTGTATGTTTAAGTGTGTAGCCTCCAAAGAGAAGGCACAGATGAGTTTTCTCTCGAAAGAATATGTAAGAATACCACGTTATAAAGAAATACATTTTTACAGAGTAAAGTCATATATGTACGTTTTGGAAACACTTTACGAGAAGAAATAAGGCATCGTACAAAATTAGCTTGTATCTCCTAAACTACATGTTGTAACTCGAAAAGAATTGGTGTAGCATGTACATCTAAACGTATAGCCTCAAAAGAGAACCCAAATGAGAATTTTCTTTCGTCAAAATTTTTCAGAAAATCACGTTTTAAGGAAATCCAGCATCCTGCGAAAGTATCTTGTTATTCCTAAACAACACGTTGGAACTCGAAAAGCTTTCGTGTTGCGTGTATGTCTAACTGTGTAGCCTCAAAAGAGAAGGCACAGGAGAGTTTTCACTCGAAAGAATATGTAAGAAAACCACGTTATGAGGAAATACAGTTTTGCCGAGTAAAGACAAATATGTACGTATTGGAAACACTTTAGGAGAAGAAATAACGCATCGTACAAAATTAGCTTGTATCTCCAAAACTACACGTTGTAACTTGAAAGGAATTGGTGTGGCGTGTACATCTAAACGTGTAGCCTTAAAAGAGAACCCCAAGGAGAATTTTCTTTCGTCAAAATTTTTCAGAAAATCACGTTTTAAGGAAATCCCGCATCCTGAGAAATTATCTTGTTTTTCCTAAACAACACGTTGTAACTCGAAAAGGTTTTGTGCTGCGTGTATGTCTAAGTGTGTAGCTTCAAAAAAGAAGGCACAGGAGAGTTTTCTCTCGAAAGAATATGTAAGAATACCAGGTTATAAGGAAATACAGTTTTGCAGAGTAAAGACATATATGTACGTTTTGGAAACACTTTACGAGAAGAAATAACGCATCGTATAAAATTAGCTTGTATCTCCTAAACTACATGTTGTAACTCGAAAAGAATTGGTGTGGCGTGTACGACTAAACGTGTAGCCTCAAAAGAGTACCCAAAGGAGAATTTACTTTCGTCAAATTTTTCCGGAAAATCACGTTTTAAGGAAATCCCGCATCGTGCGAAATTATCTTGTTTTTCCTAAACAACACGATGTAACTCGAAAAGCTTTCGTGTTGCGTGTATGTCTAAGTGTGCAGCCTCAAAAGAGAAGGCACAGGAGAGTTTTCTCTCGAAAGAATATGTAAGAATACCACGTTATAATGAAATACAGTTTGGCAGAGTAAAGACAAATACGTAGGTATTGGAAACACTTTTCGAGAAGAAATAACGCATCATACAAAATTAGCTTGTATCTCCTAAACTACACGTTGTAACTCGAAAAGAATTGGTGTGGCGTGTACGTCTAATCATGTAGCCTCAAAAGAGAACACAAAGGAGAATTTTCTTTCGTCAAAATTTTTTAGAAAATCACGTTTTAAATAAATCCCGCATCGTGCGAAATTATCTTGTTTTTCCTAAACAACACGTTGTAACTCGAAAAGCTTTAGTGTTGCGTGTATGTTTAAGTGTGTAGCCTCCAAAGAGAAGGCACAGATGAGTTTTCTCTCAAAAGAATATGTAAGAATACCACGTTATAAAGAAATACATTTTTGCAGAGTAAAGTCATATATGTATGTTTTGGAAACACTTTAAAAGAAGAAATGAAGCATCGTACAAAATTAGCTTGTATCTCCTAAACTACATGTTGTAACTCGAAAAGAATTGGTGTGGCGTGTACGACTAAACGTGTAGCCTCAAAAGAGAACCCAAAGGAGAATTTTCTTTCGTCAAATTTTTCCGGAAAATCACGTTTTAAGGAAATCCCGCATCGTGCGAAATTATCTTGTTTTTCCTAAACAACACGATGTAACTCAAAAAGCTTTCGTGTTGCATGTATGTCTAAGTGTGCAGCCTCAAAAGAGAAGGCACAGGAGATTTTTCTCTCGAAAGAATATGTAAGAATACCACGTTATAATGAAATACAGTTTGGCAGAGTAAAGACAAATACATAGGTATCGGAAACACTTTTCGAGAAGAAATAACGCATCATACAAAATTAGCTTGTATCTCCTAAACTACACGTTGTAACTCGAAAAGAATTGGTGTGGCGTGTACGTCTAATCATGTAGCCTCAAAAGAGAACCCAAAGGAGAATTTTCTTTCGTCAAAATTTTTCAGAAAATCACGTTTTAAATAAATCCCGCATCGTGCGAAATTATCTTGTTTTTCCTAAACAACACGTTGTAACTCGAAAAGCTTTAGTGTTGCGTGTATGTTTAAGTGTGTAGCCTCCAAAGAGAAGGCACAGATGAGTTTTCTCTCGAAAGAATATGTAAGAATACCACGTTATAAAGAAATACATTTTTGCAGAGTAAAGTCCTATATGTACGTTTTGGAAACACTTTAAAAGAAGAAATAAAGCATCGTACAAAATTAGCTTGTATCTCCTAAACTACATGTTGTAACTCGAAAAGAATTGGTGTAGCATGTACATCTAAACGTATAGCCTCAAAAGAGAACCCAAAAGAGAATTTTCTTTCGTCAAAATTTTTCAGAAAATCACGTTTTAAGGAAATCCAGTATCCTGCGAAAGTATCTTGTTATTCCTAAACAACACGTTGTAACTCGAAAAGCTTTCGTGTTGCGTGTATGTCTAACTGTGTAGCCTCAAAAGAGAAGGCACAGGAGAGTTTTCTCTCGAAAGAATATGTAAGAAAACCACGTTATAAGGAAATACAGTTTTGCCGAGTAAAGACAAATATGTACGTATTGGAAACACTTTAGGAGAAGAAATAACGCATTGTACAAAATTAGCTTGTATCTCCAAAACTACACGTTGTAACTTGAAAGGAATTGGTGTGGCTTGTACGTCTAAACGTATAGCCTTAAAAGAGAACCCTAAGGAGAATTTTCTTTCGTCAAAATTTTTCAGAAAATCACGTTTTAAGGAAATCCCGCATCCTGAGCAATTATCTTGTTTTTCCTAAACAACACGTTGTAACTCGAAAAGGTTTTGTGTTGCGTGTATGTCTAAGTGTGTATCCTCAAAAGAGAAGGCACAGGAGAGTTTTCTCTCGAAAGAATATGTAAGAATATCAGGTTATAAGGAAATACAGTTTTGCAGAGTAAAGACATATATGTACGTTTTGGAAACACTTTACGAGAAGAAATAACGCATCGTACAAAATTAGCTTGTATCTCCTAAACTACATGTTGTAACTCGAAAAGAATTGGTGTGGCGTGTACGACTAAACGTGTAGCCTCAAAAGAGAACCCAAAGGAGAATTTTCTTTCGTCAAAATTTTTCAGAAAATCACGTTTTAAGGAAATCCAGCATCCTGCGAAAGTATCTTGTTTTTCCTAAACAACACGTTGTAACTCGAAAAGCTTTCGTGTTTCGTGCATGTCTAAGTCTGTAGCCTCAAAAGAGAAGGCACAGGAGAGTTTTCTCACGAAAGAATATGTACGAATACCACGTTATAAGGAAATACAATTTTGCAGAGTAAAGACAAATACGTACGTATTGGAAACACTTTATCAGAAGAAATAACACATCGTACAAAATTAGCTTTTATCTCCTAAACTACACGTTGTAGCTCGAAAAGAATTGGTGTGGCGTGTAGGTCTAAATGTGTAGCCTCAAAAGAAAACCCAAAGGAGAATTTTCTTTCGTCAAATTTTTCCGGAAAATCACGTTTTAAGGAAATCCCGCATCGTGCGAAATTATCTTGTTTTTCCTAAACAACACGTTGTAACTCGAAAAGCTTTCGTGTTGCGTGTATGTCTAAGTGTGCAGCCTCAAAAGAGAAGGCACAGGAGAGTTTTCTCTCGAAAGAATATGTAAGAATACCACGTTATAATGAAATACAGTTTTGCAGAGTAAAGACAAATACGTAGGTGTTGGAAACACTTTTCGAGAAGAAATAACGCATCATACAAAATTAGCTTGTATCTCCTAAACTACACGTTGTAACTCGAAAAGAATTGGTGTGGCGTGTACGTCTAATCATGTAGCCTCAAAAGAGAACCCAAAGGAGAATTTTCTTTCGTCAAAATTTTTCAGAAAATCACGTTTTAAGTAAATCCCGCATTGTGCGAAATTATCCTGTTTTTCCTAAACAACACGTTGTAACTCGAAAAGCTCTAGTGTTGCGTGTATGTTTAAGTGTGTAGCCTCCAAAGAGAAGGCACAGATGAGTTTTCTCTCGAAAGAATATGTAAGAATACCACGTTATAAAGAAATACATTTTTACAGAGTAAAGTCATATATGTACGTTTTGGAAACACTTTACGAGAAGAAATAACGCATCGTACAAAATTAGCTTGTATCTCCTAAACTACATGTTGTAACTCGAAAAGAATTGGTGTAGCATGTACATCTAAACGTATAGCCTCAAAAGAGAACCCAAATGAGAATTTTCTTTCGTCAAAATTTTTCAGAAAATCACGTTTTAAGGAAATCCAGCATCCTGCGAAAGTATCTTGTTATTCCTAAACAACACGTTGGAACTCGAAAAGCTTTCGTGTTGCGTGTATGTCTAACTGTGTAGCCTCAAAAGAGAAGGCACAGGAGAGTTTTCACTCGAAAGAATATGTAAGAAAACCACGTTATGAGGAAATACAGTTTTGCCGAGTAAAGACAAATATGTACGTATTGGAAACACTTTAGGAGAAGAAATAACGCATCGTACAAAATTAGCTTGTATCTCCAAAACTACACGTTGTAACTTGAAAGGAATTGGTGTGGCGTGTACATCTAAACGTGTAGCCTTAAAAGAGAACCCCAAGGAGAATTTTCTTTCGTCAAAATTTTTCAGAAAATCACGTTTTAAGGAAATCCCGCATCCTGAGAAATTATCTTGTTTTTCCTAAACAACACGTTGTAACTCGAAAAGGTTTTGTGTTGCGTGTATGTCTAAGTGTGTAGCTTCAAAAAAGAAGGCACAGGAGAGTTTTCTCTCGAAAGAATATGTAAGAATACCAGGTTATAAGGAAATACAGTTTTGCAGAGTAAAGACATATATGTACGTTTTGGAAACACTTTACGAGAAGAAATAACGCATCGTACAAAATTAGCTTGTATCTCCTAAACTACATGTTGTAACTCGAAAAGAATTGGTGTGGCGTGTACGACTAAACGTGTAGCCTCAAAAGAGTATCCAAAGGAGAATTTACTTTCGTCAAATTTTTCCGGAAAATCACGTTTTAAGGAAATCCCGCATCGTGCGAAATTATCTTGTTTTTCCTAAACAACACGATGTAACTCGAAAAGCTTTCGTGTTGCGTGTATGTCTAAGTGTGCAGCCTCAAAAGAGAAGGCACAGGAGAGTTTTCTCTCGAAAGAATATGTAAGAATACCACGTTATAATGAAATACAGTTTGGCAGAGTAAAGACAAATACGTAGGTATTGGAAACACTTTTCGAGAAGAAATAACGCATCATACAAAATTAGCTTGTATCTCCTAAACTACACGTTGTAACTCGAAAAGAATTGGTGTGGCGTGTACGTCTAATCATGTAGCCTCAAAAGAGAACACAAAGGAGAATTTTCTTTCGTCAAAATTTTTCAGAAAATCACGTTTTAAATAAATCCCGCATCGTGCGAAATTATCTTGTTTTTCCTAAACAACACGTTGTAACTCGAAAAGCTTTAGTGTTGCGTGTATGGTTAAGTGTGTAGCCTCCAAAGAGAAGGCACAGATGAGTTTTCTCTCAAAAGAATATGTAAGAATACCACGTTATAAAGAAATACATTTTTGCAGAGTAAAGTCATATATGTATGTTTTGGAAACACTTTAAAAGAAGAAATGAAGCATCGTACAAAATTAGCTTGTATCTCCTAAACTACATGTTGTAACTCGAAAAGAATTGGTGTGGCGTGTACGACTAAACGTGTAGCCTCAAAAGAGAACCCAAAGGAGAATTTTCTTTCGTCAAATTTTTCCGGAAAATCACGTTTTAAGGAAATCCCGCATCATGCGAAATTATCTTGTTTTTCCTAAACAACACGATGTAACTCAAAAAGCTTTCGTGTTGCATGTATGTCTAAGTGTGCAGCCTCAAAAGAGAAGGCACAGGAGATTTTTCTCTCGAAAGAATATGTAAGAATACCACGTTATAATGAAATACAGTTTTGCAGAGTAAAGACAAATACATAGGTATCAGAAACACTTTTCGAGAAGAAATAACGCATCATACAAAATTAGCTTGTATCTCCTAAACTACACGTTGTAACTCGAAAAGAATTGGTGTGGCGTGTACGTCTAATCATGTAGCCTCAAAAGAGAACCCAAAGGAGAATTTTCTTTCGTCAAAATTTTTCAGAAAATCACGTTTTAAATAAATCCCGCATCGTGCGAAATTATCTTGTTTTTCCTAAACAACACGTTGTAACTCGAAAAGCTTTAGTGTTGCGTGTATGTTTAAGTGTGTAGCCTCCAAAGAGAAGGCACAGATGAGTTTTCTCTCGAAAGAATATGTAAGAATACCACGTTATAAAGAAATACATTTTTGCAGAGTAAAGTCATATATGTACGTTTTGGAAACACTTTAAAAGAAGAAATAAAGCATCGTACAAAATTAGCTTGTATCTCCTAAACTACATGTTGTAACTCGAAAAGAATTGGTGTAGCATGTACATCTAAACGTATAGCCTGAAAAGAGAACCCAAAAGAGAATTTTCTTTCGTCAAAATTTTTCAGAAAATCACGTTTTAAGGAAATCCAGTATCCTGCGAAAGTATCTTGTTATTCCTAAACAACACGTTGTAACTCGAAAAGCTTTCGTGTTGCGTGTATGTCTAACTGTGTAGCCTCAAAAGAGAAGGCACAGGAGAGTTTTCTCTCGAAAGAATATGTAAGAAAACCACGTTATAAGGAAATACAGTTTTGCCGAGTAAAGACAAATATGTACGTATTGGAAACACTTTAGGAGAAGAAATAACGCATTGTACAAAATTAGCTTGTATCTCCAAAACTACACGTTGTAACTTGAAAGGAATTGGTGTGGCTTGTACGTCTAAACGTATAGCCTTAAAAGAGAACCCTAAGGAGAATTTTCTTTCGTCAAAATTTTTCAGAAAATCACGTTTTAAGGAAATCCCGCATCCTGAGCAATTATCTTGTTTTTCCTAAACAACACGTTGTAACTCGAAAAGGTTTTGTGTTGCGTGTATGTCTAAGTGTGTATCCTCAAAAGAGAAGGCACAGGAGAGTTTTCTCTCGAAAGAATATGTAAGAATATCAGGTTATAAGGAAATACAGTTTTGCAGAGTAAAGACATATATGTACGTTTTGGAAACACTTTACGAGAAGAAATAACGCATCGTACAAAATTAGCTTGTATCTCCTAAACTACATGTTGTAACTCGAAAAGAATTGGTGTGGCGTGTACGACTAAACGTGTAGCCTCAAAAGAGAACCCAAAGGAGAATTTTCTTTCGTCAAAATTTTTCAGAAAATCACGTTTTAAGGAAATCCAGCATCCTGCGAAAGTATCTTGTTTTTCCTAAACAACACGTTTTAACTCGAAAAGCTTTCGTGTTTCGTGCATGTCTAAGTCTGTAGCCTCAAAAGAGAAGGCACAGGAGAGTTTTCTCACGAAAGAATATGTATGAATACCACGTTATAAGGAAATACAATTTTGCAGAGTAAAGACAAATACGTACGTATTGGAAACACTTTATCAGAAGAAATAACACATCGTACAAAATTAGCTTTTATCTCCTAAACTACACGTTGTAGCTCGAAAAGAATTGGTGTGGCGTGTAGGTCTAAATGTGTAGCCTCAAAAGAAAACCCAAAGGAGAATTTTCTTTCGTCAAATTTTTCCGGAAAATCACGTTTTAAGGAAATCCCGCATCGTGCGAAATTATCTTGTTTTTCCTAAACAACACGTTGTAACTCGAAAAGCTTTCGTGTTGCGTGTATGTCTAAGTGTGCAGCCTCAAAAGAGAAGGCACAGGAGAGTTTTCTCTCGAAAGAATATGTAAGAATACCACGTTATAATGAAATACAGTTTTGCAGAGTAAAGACAAATACGTAGGTGTTGGAAACACTTTTCGAGAAGAAATAACGCATCATACAAAATTAGCTTGTATCTCCTAAACTACACGTTGTAACTCGAAAAGAATTGGTGTGGCGTGTACGTCTAATCATGTAGCCTCAAAAGAGAACCCAAAGGAGAATTTTCTTTCGTCAAAATTTTTCAGAAAATCACGTTTTAAGTAAATCCCGCATTGTGCGAAATTATCCTGTTTTTCCTAAACAACACGTTGTAACTCGAAAAGCTCTAGTGTTGCGTGTATGTTTAAGTGTGTAGCCTCCAAAGAGAAGGCACAGATGAGTTTTCTCTCGAAAGAATATGTAAGAATACCACGTTATAAAGAAATACATTTTTACAGAGTAAAGTCATATATGTACGTTTTGGAAACACTTTACGAGAAGAAATAACGCATCGTACAAAATTAGCTTGTATCTCCTAAACTACATGTTGTAACTCGAAAAGAATTGGTGTAGCATGTACATCTAAACGTATAGCCTCAAAAGAGAACCCAAATGAGAATTTTCTTTCGTCAAAATTTTTCAGAAAATCACGTTTTAAGGAAATCCAGCATCCTGCGAAAGTATCTTGTTATTCCTAAACAACACGTTGGAACTCGAAAAGCTTTCGTGTTGCGTGTATGTCTAACTGTGTAGCCTCAAAAGAGAAGGCACAGGAGAGTTTTCACTCGAAAGAATATGTAAGAAAACCACGTTATAAGGAAATACAGTTTTGCCGAGTAAAGACAAATATGTACGTATTGGAAACACTTTAGGAGAAGAAATAACGCATCGTACAAAATTAGCTTGTATCTCCAAAACTACACGTTGTAACTTGAAAGGAATTGGTGTGGCGTGTACATCTAAACGTGTAGCCTTAAAAGAGAACCCCAAGGAGAATTTTCTTTCGTCAAAATTTTTCAGAAAATCACGTTTTAAGGAAATCCCGCATCCTGAGAAATTATCTTGTTTTTCCTAAACAACACGTTGTAACTCGAAAAGGTTTTGTGTTGCGTGTATGTCTAAGTGTGTAGCTTCAAAAAAGAAGGCACAGGAGAGTTTTCTCTCGAAAGAATATGTAAGAATACCAGGTTATAAGGAAATACAGTTTTGCAGAGTAAAGACTAATAGTACATATTGGAAACACTTTACAAGAACAAATAATGCATCATAAAAAATTAGCTTGTATCTCCAAAACTACACGTTGTAACTCGAAAAGAATTGGTGTGGTGTGTACATTTAAACGTGTAGCCTCAAAAGAGAACTGATAGGAGAATTATCTTTCGTCAAAATTTTTCAGAAAATCACATTTTAAGGAAATCCCGCATCGTGGGAAATTATCTTGTTTTTCCTAAACAACACGTTGTAACTCGAAAAGCTTTTGTGTTGCGTGTATGTCTAAGTGTGTAGCATCAAAAAAGAAGGCACAGGAGAGTTTTCTCCCGAAAGAATATGTAAGAATACAACGTTATAAGGAAATCCAGTTTTGCAGAGTAAGGACATATATGTACGTTTGGGAAACACATTACTAGAAGAAATAACGCATCGTAAAAAATTAGCTTGTATCTCCTAAACTACACGTTGTAACTTGAAAATAATTTGTGTGGCGTGTACGTCTAAACGTGTAGCCTCAAAAGAGAACCCAAAGGAGAATTATCTTTCGTCAAAATTTTTCAGAAAATCACGTTTTAAGGAAATCCCGCATCGTGGGAAATTATCTTGTTTTTCCTAAACAACACGTTGTAACTCGAAAAGCTTTTGTGTTGCGTGTATGTCTAAGTGTGTAGCCTCAAAAGCGAAGGCACAGGAGAGTTTTCTCACGAAAGAATATGTAAGAATACCACGTTATAAGGAAATACAATTTTGCAGAATAAAGACAAATACATACGTATTGGAAACACTTTATCAGAAGAAATAACACATCGTACAAAATTAGCTTTTATCTCCAAAACTACACGTTGTAGCTCGAAAAGAATTGGTGTGGCATGTAGGTCTAAACGTGTAGCCTCAAAAGAAAACCCAAAGGAGAATTTTCTTTCCTCAAATTTTTCCGGAAAATCACGTTTTAAGGAAATCCCGCATCGTGCGAAATTATCTTGTTTTTCCTTAACAACACGATGTAACTCGAAAAGCTTTCGTGTTGCGTGTATGTCTAAGTGTGCAGCCTCAAAAGAGAAGGCACAGGAGAGTTTTCTCTCGAAAGAATATGTAAGAATACCACGTTATAATGAAATACAGTTTTGCAGAGTAAAGACAAATACGTAGGTATTGGAAACACTTTTCGAGAAGAAATAACGCATCATACAAAATTAGCTTGTATCTCCTAAACTACACGTTGTAACTCGAAAAGAATTGGTGTGGCGTGTACGTCTAATCATGTAGCCTCAAAAGAGAACCCAAAGGAGAATTTTCTTTCCTCATAATTTTTCAGAAACTCATGTTTTAAGTAAATCCCGCATTGTGCGAAATTATCTTGTTTTTCCTAAACAACACGTTGTAACTCGAAAAGCTTTAGTGTTGCGTGTATGTTTAAGTGTGTAGCCTCCAAAGAGAAGGCACAGATGAGTTTTCTCTCGAAAGAATATGTAAGAATACCACGTTATAAAGAAATACATTTTTGCAGAGTAAAGTCATATATGTACGTTTTGGAAACACTTTACGAGAAGAAATAACGCATCGTACAAAATTAGCTTGTATCTCCTAAACTACATGTTGTAACTCGAAAAGAATTGGTGTAGCATGTACATCTAAACGTATAGCCTCAAAAGAGAACCCAAATGAGAATTTACTTTCGTTAAAATTTTTCAGAAAATCACGTTTTAAGGAAATCCAGCATCCTGCGAAAGTATCTTGTTATTCCTAAACAACACGTTGGAACTCGAAAAGCTTTTGTGTTGCGTGTATGTCTAACTGTGTAGCCTCAAAAGAGAAGGCACAGGAGAGTTTTCACTCGAAAGAATATGTAAGAAAACCACGTTATAAGGAAATACAGTTTTGCCGAGTAAAGACAAATATGTACGTATTGGAAACACTTTAGGAGAAGAAATAACGCATCGTACAAAATTAGATTGTATCTCCAAAACTACACGTTGTAACTTGAAAGGAATTGGTGTGGCGTGTACATCTAAACGTGTAGCCTTAAAAGAGAACCCCAAGGAGAATTTTCTTTCGTCAAAATTTTTCAGAAAATCACGTTTTAAGGAAATCCCGCATCCTGAGATATTATCTTGTTTTTCCTAAACAACACGTTGTAACTCGAAAAGGTTTTGTGGTGCGTGTATGTCTAAGTGTGTAGCTTCAAAAAAGAAGGCACAGGAGAATTTTCTCTCGAAAGAATATGTAAGAATACCAGGTTATAAGGAAATACAGTTTTGCAGAGTAAAGACATATATGTACGTTTTGGAAACACTTTACGAGAAGAAATAACGCATCGTACAAAATTAGCTTGTATCTCCTAAACTATATGTTGTAACTCAAAAAGAATTGGTGTAGCGTGTACGACTAAACGTGTAGCCTCAAAAGAGAACCCAAAGGAGAATTTTCTTTCGTCAAAATTTTTCAGAAAATCACGTTTTAAGGAAATCCAGCATCCTGCGAAAGTATCTTGTTTTTCCTAAACAACACGTTGTAACTCGAAAAGCTTTCGTGTTTCGTGCATGTCTAAGTCTGTAGCCTCAAAAGAGAAGGCACAGGAGAGTTTTCTCACGAAAGAATATGTATGAATACCACGTTATAAGGAAATACAATTTTGCAGAGTAAAGACAAATACGTACGTTTTGGAAACACTTTATCAGAAGAAATAACACATCGTACAAAATTAGCTTTTATCTCCTAAACTACACGTTGTAGCTCGAAAAGAATTGGTGTGGCATGTAGGTCTAAATGTGTAGCCTCAAAAGAAAACCCAAAGGAGAATTTTCTTTCGTCAAATTTTTCCGGAAAATCACGTTTTAAGGAAATCCCGCATCGTGCGAAATTATCTTGTTTTTCCTAAACAACACGTTGTAACTCGAAAAGCTTTCGTGTTGCGTGTATGTCTAAGTGTGCAGCCTCAAAAGAGAAGGCACAGGAGAGTTTTCTCTCGAAAGAATATGTAAGAATACCACGTTATAATGAAATACAGTTTTGTAAAGACAAATACGTAGGTATTGGAAACACTTTTCGAGAAGAAATAACGCATTGTACAAAATTAGCTTGTATCTCCTAAACTACACATTGTAACTCGAAAAGAATTGGTGTGGCGTGTACGTCTAATCATGTAGCCTCAAAAGAGAACCCAAAGGAGAATTTTCTTTCGTCAAAATTTTTCAGAAAATCACGTTTTAAGTAAATCCCGCATCATGCGAAATTATCTTGTTTTTCCGACAAACAACACGTTGTAACTCGAAAACCTTTAGTGTTGCATGTATGTTTAAATGTGTAGCCTCCAAAGAGAAGGCACAGATGAGTTTTCTCTCGAAAGAATATGTAAGAATACCACGTTATAAAGAAATACGTTTTTGCAGAGTAAAGTCATATATGTACGTTTTGGAAACACTTTAAAAGAAGAAATAACGCATCCTAAAAAATTAGCTTGTATCTCCTAAACTACATGTTGTAACTCGAAAAGAATTGGTGTATCATGTACATCTAAGCGTATAGCCTCAAAAGAAAACCCAAATGAGAATTTTCTTTCGTCAAAATTTTTCAGAAAATCACGTTTTAAGGAAATCCAGCATCCTGCGAAAGTATCTTGTTATTCCTAAACAACACGTTGTAACTCGAAAAGCTTTCATGTTGCGTGTATGTCTAACTGTGTAGCCTCAAAAGAAAAGGCACAGGAGAGTTTTCTCTCGAAAGAATATGTAAGAAAACCACGTTATAAGGAAATACAGTTTTGCCGAGTAAAGACAAATATGTACGAATTGGAAACACTTTAGGAGAAGAAGTAATGCATCGTACAAAATTAGTTTGTATCTCCAAAACTACACGTTGTAACTTGAAAGGAATTGTTGTGGCGTGTACGTCTAAACGTGTAGCCTTAAAAGAGAACCCCAAGGAGAATTTTCTTTCGTCAAATTTTTCAGAAAATCACGTTTTAAGGAAATCCCGCATCCTGAGATATTATCTTGTTTTTCCTAAACAACACGTTGTAACTCGAAAAGGTTTTGTGTTGCGTGTATGTCTAAGTTTGTAGCTTCAAAAAAGAAGGCACAGGAGAGTTTTCTCTCGAAAGAATATGTAAGAATACCAGGTTATAAGGAAATACAGTTTTGCAGAGTAAAGACATATATGTACGTTTTGGAAACACTTTACGAGAAGAAATAACGCATCGTACAAAATTAGCTTGTATCTCCTAAACTACATGTTGTAACTCAAAAAGAATTGGTGTAGCGTGTACGACTAAACGTGTAGCCTCAAAAGAGAACCCAAAGGAGAATTTTCTTTCGTCAAAATTTTTCAGAAAATCACGTTTTAAGGAAATCCAGCATCCTGCGAAAGTATCTTGTTTTTCCTAAACAACACGTTGTAACTCGAAAAGCTTTCGTGTTTCGTGCATGTCTAAGTCTGTAGCCTCAAAAGAGAAGGCACAGGAGAGTTTTCTCACGAAAGAATATGTATGAATACCACGTTATAAGGAAATACAATTTTGCAGAGTAAAGACAAATACGTACGTATTGGAAACACTTTATCAGAAGAAATAACACATCGTACAAAATTAGCTTTTATCTCCTAAACTACACGTTGTAGCTCGAAAAGAATTGGTGTGGCATGTAGGTCTAAATGTGTAGCCTCAAAAAAAAACCCAAAGGAGAATTTTCTTTCGTCAAATTTTTCCGGAAAATCACGTTTTAAGGAAATCCCGCATCGTGCGAAATTATCTTGTTTTTCCTAAACAACACGTTGTAACTCGAAAAGCTTTCGTGTTGCGTGTATGTCTAAGTGTGCAGCCTCAAAAGAGAAGGCACAGGAGAGTTTTCTCTCGAAAGAATATGTAAGAATACCACGTTATAATGAAATACAGTTTTGTAAAGACAAATACGTAGGTATTGGAAAAACTTTTCGAGA
This sequence comes from Apodemus sylvaticus, assembly GCF_947179515.1. Taxonomy (NCBI): domain Eukaryota; kingdom Metazoa; phylum Chordata; class Mammalia; order Rodentia; family Muridae; genus Apodemus; species Apodemus sylvaticus. The sequence goes on along the minus strand of NC_067491.1, from coordinate 65,691,381 downwards.
AGAAATAACGCATTGTACAAAATTAGCTTGTATCTCCTAAACTACACATTGTAACTCGAAAAGAATTGGTGTGGCGTGTACGTCTAATCATGTAGCCTCAAAAGAGAACCCAAAGGAGAATTTTCTTTCGTCAAAATTTTTCAGAAAATCACGTTTTAAGGAAATCCCGCATCGTGCGAAATTATCTTGTTTTTCCAAAACAAAACGTTGTAACTCGAAAAGCTTTTGTGTTGCGTGTATGTCTAAGTGTGTAGCCTCAAAAGAGAAGGCACAGGAGAGTTTTCTCTCGAAAGAATATGTAAGAATACCACGTTATAAGGAAATACAATTTTGCAGAGTAAAGACAAATACATACGTATTGGAAACACTTTATGAGAAGAATTAACGCATCCTACAAAATTAGCTTATATCTCCAAAACTACATGTTGTAACTCGAAAAGAATTTGTGTGGCATGTACGTCTAAACGTGTAGCCTCAAAAGAGCACCCAAAGGAGAATTTTCTTTCGTCAAATTTTTTCCGAAAATCAGGTTTTAAGGAAATCCCGCATCGTGCGAAATTATCTAGTTTTTTCTAAACAACACATTGTAACTCGGAAAGCTTTCATGTTGCGTTTTTGTCTAAGTGTGTAGCCTCAAAAGAGAAGGCACAGGAGAGTTTTCTCTCGAAAGAATATGTAAGAATACCATGTTATAATTAAATACAGTTTTGCAGAGTAAAGACAAATACGTAGGTATTGGAAACACTTTTCGAAAAGAAATAATGCATCGTAAAAAGTTAGCTTGTATCTCCTAAACTACACGTTGTAACTCGAAAGAATTGGTGTGGCGTGTACGACTAATCGTGTAGCCTCCAAAGAGCACCCAAAGGAGAATTTTCTTTCGTCAAAATTTTTCAGAAAATCACGTTTTAAGGAAATCCCGCATCGTGCGAAATTATCTTGTTTTTCCTAAACAACACGTTGTAGCTCAAAAAGCTTTCGTGTTGCGTGTATGTCTAAGTCTGTAGCCTCAAAAGAGAAGGCACAGGAAGTTTTCTCTCGAAAGAATATGTATGAATACCACGTTATAAGAAAATACAGTTTTGAAGAGTAAAGACAAATACGTATGTATTGGAAACACTTTATGAGAAGAATTAACGCATCCTAAAAAATTAGATTTTATCTCCCAAACTACACGTTGTAACTCAAAAAGAAGTGGTGTGGCGTGTACGTCTAAACGTGTAGCCTCAAAAGAGAACCCAAAGGAGAATTTTTTTCGTCAAAATTTTTCAGAAAATCACGTTTTAAGGAAATCCCACATCGTGCGAAATAATCTTGTTTTTCCTAAACAACACGTTGTAACTCGAAAAGCTTTCGTGTTGCGTGTATGTCTAAGTGTGTAGCTTCAAAAGAGAAGGCACAGGAAGTTTTCTCTCGAAAGAATATGTAAGAATACCACGTTATAAGGAAATACAGTTTTGCAGAGTAAAGACAAATACGTATGTATTGGAAACACTTTATGAGAAGAATTAACGCATCCTAAAATATTAGATTTTATCTCCCAAACTACACGTAGTAACTCAAAATGAAGTGGTGTGGCGTGTACGTCTAAACGTGTAGCCTCAAAAGAGAACCCAAAGGAGAATTTTTTTCGTCAAAATTTTTCAGAAAATCACGTTTTAAGGAAATCCCACATCGTGCGAAATAATCTTGTTTTTCCTAAACAACACGTTGTAACTCGAAAAGCTCTCGTGTTGCGTGTATGTCTAAGTGTGTAGCCTCAAAAGAGAAGGCACAGGAGAGTTTTCTCTCGAAAGAATATGCAAGAATACCACGTTATAAGGAAATACAATTTTGCAGAGTAAAGACAAATACGTACGTATTGGAAACACTTTATGAGAAGAATTAACGCATCCTACAAAATTAGCTTTTATCTCCAAAACTACACGTTCTAACTCGAAAAGAATTGGTGTGGCATGTACGTCTAAACGTGTAGCCTCAATAGAGAACCCAAAGGAGAATTTTCTTTCGTCAAATTTTTTCCGAAAATCACGTTTTAAGGAAATCCCGCATCGTGCGAAATTATCTTGTTTTTCCTAGCAACACGTTGTAACTCGAAAAGCTTTCGTGTTTCGTGTATGTCTAAGTGTGTAGCCTCAAAAGCGAAGGCACAGGAGAGTTTTCTCACGAAAGAATACGTAAGAATACCACGTTATAAGGAAATACAATTTTGCAGAATAAAGACAAATACGTACGTATTGGAAACACTTTATCAGAAGAAATAACACATCGTACAAAATTAGCTTTTATCTCCAAAACTACACATTGTAGCTCGAAAAGAATTGGTGTGGCGTGTAGGTCTAAACGTGTAGCCTCAAAAGAAAACCCAAAGGACAATTTTCTTTCGTCAAATTTTTCCGGAAAATCACGTTTTAAGGAAATCCCGCATCGTGCGAAATTATCTTGTTTTTCCTAAACAACACGATGTAACTCGAAAAGCTTTCGTGTTGCGTCTATGTCTAAGTGTGCAGCCTCAAAAGAGAAAGCACAGGAGAGTTTTCTCTCGAAAGAATATGTAAGAATACCACATTATAATGAAATACAATTTTGCAGAGTAAAGACAAATACATAGTTATTGAAAACACTTTTCGAGAAGAAATAACGCATAGTACAAAATTAGCTTGTATCTCCTAAACTACACATTGTAACTCGAAAAGAATTGGTGTGGCGTGTACGTCTAATCATGTAGCCTCAAAAGAGAACCCAAAGGAGAATTTTCTTTAGTCCAAATTTTTCAGAAAATCACGTTTTAAGGAAATCCTGCATCGTGCGAAATTATCTTGTTTTTCCTAAACAACACGTTGCAACTCGAAAAGCTTTTGTGTTGCGTGTATGTCTAAGTGTGTAGCCTCAAAAGAGAAGGCACAGGAGAGTTTTCTCTCGAAAGATTATGTAAGAATACCACGTTATAAGGAAATACAGTTTTGCAGAGTAAAGACAAATACTTACGTATTGGAAACACTTTATGAGAAGAATTAACGCATCCTACAAAATTAGCTTATATCTCCAAAACTACATGTTGTAACTCGAAAAGAATTGGTGTGGCATGTACGTCTAAACGTGTAGCCTCAAAAGAGCACCCAACGGAGAATTTTCTTTCGTCAAATTTTTTCCGAAAATCACGTTTTAAGGAAATCCTGCATCGTGCGAAATTATCTAGTTTTTTCTAAACAACACATTGTAATTCGAAAAGCTTTCATGTTGCCTTTATGTCTAAGTGTGTAGCCTCAAAAGAGAAGGCACAGGAGAGTTTTCTCTCGAAAGAATATGTAAGAATACCACGTTATAATGAAATACAGTTTTGCAGAGTAAAGACAAATAAGTAGGTATTGGAAACACTTTTCGAAAAGAAATAATGCCTTGTACAAAGTTAGCTTGTATCTCCTAAACTACACTTTGTAACTCGAAAGGATTGGTGTGGCGTGTACGTCTAATCGTGTAGCCTCAAAAGAGGACCCAAAGGAGAATTTTCTTTCGTCAAAATTTTTCAGAAAATCACGTTTTAAGGAAATCCCGCATCGTGCGAAATTATCTTGTTTTTCCTAAACAATACGTTGTAGCTCAAAAAGCTTTCGTGTTGCGTGTATGTCTAAGTGTGTAGCCTCAAAAGAGAAGGCACAGGAAGTTTTCTCTCGAAAGAATATGTAAGAATACCACGTTATAAGGAAATACAGTTTGGCAGAGTAAAGACAAATATGTTCGTGTTGGAAACACTTTATGAGAAGAATTAACGCATCCTACAAAATTAGCTTTTATCTCCCAAACTACACGTTGTAACTCAAAAAGAATTGGTGTGGCGTGTACGTCTAAAAGTGTAGCCTCAAAAGAGAAGGCACAGGAAAGTTTTCTCTCGAAAGAATATGTAAGAATACCACGTTATAAGGAAATACAATTTTGCAGAGTAAAGACAAATACGTACGTATTGGAAACACTTTATGAGAAGAATTAACGCATCCTACAAAATTAGCTTTTATCTCCAAAACTACACGTTGTAACTCGAAGAGAATTGGTGTGGCATGTATGTCTAAACGTGTAGCCTCAAAAGAGAACCCAAAGGAGAATTTTCTTTCCTCAAATTTTTTCCGAAAATCACGTTTTTAGGAAATCCCTCATCGTGCGAAATTATCTTGTTTTTCCTAAACAACACGTTGTAACTCGAAAAGCTTTCGTGTTGCATATATGCCTAGGTGTGTTGCCTCAAAAGAGAAGGGACCGGAGAGTTTTCTCTCGAAAGAATATGTAAGAATACCACGTTATAAGGAAATACAGTTTTGCAGAGTAAAGACAAATACGTAGGTATTGGAAACACTTTTCGAGAAGAAATAATGCATCCTAAAAAATTAGCTTGTATCTCCTAAACTACACTTTGTAACTCGAAAGAATTGGTGTGGCGTGTACGTCTAATCATGTAGCCTCAAAAGAGCACCCAAAGGAGAATTAACTTTCGTCAAAATTTTTCAGAAAATCACGTTTTAAGGAAATCCCGCATCGTGGGAAATTATCTTGTTTTTCCTAAACAAAACGTTGTAACTCGAAAAGCTTTCGTGTTGCGTGTATTTCTAAGTGTGTAGCCTCAAAAGAGAAGGCACAGGAGAGTTTTCTCTCGAAAGAATATGTAAGAATACCACGTTATAAGGAAATACAATTTTGCAGAGTAAAGACAAATACGTACGTATTGGAAACACTTTATGAGAAGAATTAACGCATCCTACAAAATTAGCATTTATCTCCAAAACTACACGTTGTAACTCGAAAAAAATTGGTGTGGCATGTACGTGTAAACGTGTAGCCTCAAAAGAGAACCCAAAGGAGAATTTTCTTTCCTCAAATTTTTTCCGAAAATCACGTTTTTAGGAAATCCCGCATCGTGCGAAATTATCTTGTTTTTCCTAAACAACACGTTGTAACTCGAAAAGCTTTCGTGTTGCATATATGCCTAGGTGTGTAGCCTCAAAAGAGAAGGGACCGGAGAGTTTTCTCTCGAAAGAATATGTAAGAATACCACGTTATAAGGAAATACAGTTTTGCAGAGTAAAGACAAATACGTAGGTATTGGAAACACTTTTCGAGAAGAAATAATGCATCCTAAAAAATTAGCTTGTATCTCCTAAACTACACTTTGTAACTCGAAAGAATTGGTGTGGCGTGTACGTCTAATCGTGTAGCCTCAAAAGAGCACCCAAAGGAGAATTAACTTTCGTCAAAATTTTTCAGAAAATCACGTTTTAAGGAAATCCCGCATCGTGGGAAATTATCTTGTTTTTCCTAAACAAAACGTTGTAACTCGAAAAGCTTTCGTGTTGCGTGTATTTCTAAGTGTGTAGCCTCAAAAGAGAAGGCACAGGAGAGTTTTCTCTCGAAAGAATATGTAAGAATACCACGTTATAAGGAAATACAATTTTGCAGAGTAAAGACAAATACGTACGTATTGGAAACACTTTATGAGAAGAATTAACGCATCCTACAAAATTAGCTTTTATCTCCAAAACTACACGTTGTAACTCGAAAAGAATTGGTGTGGCATGTACGTGTAAACGTGTAGCCTCAAAAGAGAACCCAAAGGAGAATTTTCTTTTGTCAAATTTTTTCCGAAAATCACGTTTTAAGGAAATCCCGCATCGTGCGAAATTATCTTGTTTTTCCTAAACAACACGTTGTAACTCGAAAAGCTTTCGTGTTGCATTTATGTCTAGGTGTGTAGCCACAAAAGAGAAGGCACCGGAGAGTTTTCTCTCGAAAGAATATGTAAGAATACCACGTTATAAGGAAATACAGTTTTGCAGAGTAAAGACAAATACGTAGGTATTGGAAACACTTTTCGAGAAGAAATAACACATACTAAAAAATTAGCTTGTATCTCCTAAAATAAACTTTGTAACTCGAAAAGAATTGTTTTGGCGTGTACGTCTAATCGTGTAGCCTCAAAAGAGCACCCAAAGGAGAATTTACTTTCGTCAAAATTTTTCAGAAAATCACGTTTTAAGGAAATCCCACATCGTGGGAAATTATCTTGTTTTTCCTAAACAAAAAGTTGTAACTCGAAAAGCTTTCGTGTTGCGTGTATGTCTAAGTGTGTAGCTTCAATAGAGAAGGCACAGGAGAGTTTTCTCTCGAAAGAATATGTAAGAATACCACGTTATAAGGAAATACAGTTTTGCAGAGTAAAGACAAATATGTATGTATTGGAAACACTTTATGAGAAGAATTAACGCATCCTACAAAATTAGCTTTTATCTCCCAAACTACAAGTTGTTACTCAAAAAGAATTGGTGTGGGGTGAACGTCTAAACGTGTAGCCTCAAAAGAGAACCCAAAGGAGAATTTTCTTTCATCAAAATTTTTCAGAAAATCACGTTTTAAGGAAATCCCACATCGTGCGAAATTATCTTGTTTTTCCTAAACAACACGTTGTAACTTGAAAAGCTTTCGTTTTGCGTGTATGTCTAAGTGTGTAGCCTCAAAAGAGAAGGCACAGGAGATTTTTCTCTCGAAAGAATATGTAAGAATACCACATTATAAGGAAATACAATTTTGCAGAGTAAACACAAATACGTACGTATTTGAAACAATTTATGAGAAGAATTAACGCATCCTAAAAAATTAGCTTTTATCTCCAAAACTACACGTTGTAACTTGGAAAGAATTGGTGTGGCGTGTACGTCTACACGTGTAGCCTCAAAAGAGAACCCAAAGGAGAATTTTCTTTTGTCAAAATTTTTCAGAAAATCACGTTTTAAGGAAATCCCACATCATGCGAAATTATCTTGTTTTTCCTAAACAACACGTTGTAACTCGAAAAGCTTTCGTGTTGCGTGTATGTCTAAGTGTGTAGCCTCAAAAGAGAAGGCACAGGAGAGTTTTCTCTCGAAAGAATATGTAAGAATACCACATTATAAGGAAATACAATTTTGCAGAGTAAAGACAAATACTTACGTATTTGAAATACTTTATGAGAAGAATTAACGCATCCTACAAAATTAGCTTTTATCTCCAAAACTACACGTTGTAACTCGGAAAGAATTGGTGTGGCGTGTAAATCTAAACGTGTAGCCTCAAAAGTGAACCCAAAGGAGAATTTTCTTTCGTCAAAATTTTTCCGAAAATCACGTTTTTAGGAAATCCCGCATTGTGCGAATTTATCTTGTTTTTCCTAAACAACACGTTGTAACTCGAAAAGCTTCGTGTTTCGTGTATGTCTAAGTGTGTAGCCTCAAAAGAGAAGGCACAGGAGGGTTTTCTCCCGAAAGAATATGTAAGAATACCACGTTATAATGAAATACAGTTTGGCAGAGTAAAGACAAATACATAGGTATTGGAAAAACTTTTCGAGAAGAAATAAGGCATCCTACAAAATTAGCTTGTATCTCCTAAACTACAGGTTGTAACTCGAAAAGAATTGGTGTGGCGTGTACGTCTAATCGTGTAGCCTCAAAAGAGCACCCAAAGGAGAATTTCCTTTCGTCAAAATTTTTCAGAAAATCAAGTTTTAAGGAAATCCCGCATCGTGCGAATTTATCTTGTTTTTCCTAAACAACACGTTGTAACTCGAAAAGCTTTCCTGATGCGTGTATGTCTAAGTGTGTAGCCTCAAAAGAGAAGGCACAGGAGAGTTTTCTCTCGAAAGAATATGTAAGAATAACACATTATAAGGAAATACAATTTTGCAGAGTAAAGACAAATATGTAAGTATTTGAAACACTTTATGAGAAGAATTAACGCATCCTACAAAATTAGCTTTTATCTCCAATACTACACGTTGTAACTCGGAAAGAATTGTTGTGCCGTGTACATCTAAACGTGTAGCCTCAAAAGAGAACCCAAAGGAGAATTTTCTTTCGTCAAAATTTTTCCGAAAATCACGTTTTAAGGAAATCCTGCATTGTGCGAATTTATCTTGTTTTTCCTAAACAACACGTTGTAACTCGAAAAGTTGTCGTGTTTCGTGTATGTCTAAGTGTGTAGCCTCAAAAGAGAAGGCACAGGAGAGTTTTCTCAAGAAAGAATATGTAAGAATACCACGTTATAAGAAAATACAGTTTTGCAGAGTAAAGAAAAATACGTACTTATTTGAAACACTTTACCAGAAGAAATACCGCATCGTAAAAAATTAGCTTTTATCTCCAAAACTACACGTTGTAACTCGAAAGAATTGGTGTGGCGTGTACGTCTAAACGTGTAGCCTCAAAAGAGAACTGAAAGGAGAATTATCTTTCGTCAAAATTTTTCGGAAAATCACGTTTTAAGGAAATCCCGCATCGTGGGAAATTATCTTGTTTTTCCTAAACAACACGTTGTAACTCGAAAAGCTTTTGTGTTGCGTGTATGTCTAAGTGTGTAGCATCAAAAAAGAAGGCACAGGAGAGTTTTCTCCCGAAAGAATATGTAAGAATACCACGTTATAAGGAAATACAGTTTTGCAGAGTAAGGACATATATGTACGTTTAGGAAACACATTACTAGAAGAAATAACGCATCGTAAAAAATTAGCTTGTTTCTCCTAAACTACACCTTGTAACTTGAAAAGAATTTGTGTGGCATGTACGTCTAAACGTGTAGCCTCAAAAGAAACCCAAAGGAGAATTTTCTTTCGTCAAAATTTTTCAGAAAATCACGTTTTAAGGAAATCCCGCATCGTGCGAAATTATCTTGTTTTTCCTAAACAACACTTTGTAAGTCGAAAAGCTTTCGTGTTGCATGTATGTCTAAGTGTGTAGCCTCAAAAGAGAAGACACAGGAGAGTTTTCTATCGAAAGAATATGTAAGAATACCACGTTATAATGAAATACAGTTTTGCAGGGTAAAGACAAATACGTAGGTATTGGAAACACTTTTCGAGAAGAAATAATGCATCATTCAAAATTAGCTTGAATCTCCTAAACTACACATTGTAACTCGAAAAGTATTGGTGTGGCATGTACGTCTAAACGTGTAGCCTCAAAAGAGAACCCAAAGGAGAATTTTCTTTCGTCAAAATTTTTCAGAAAATCACGTTTTAAGGAAATCCCGCATCGTGCGAAATTATCTCGTTTTTCCCAAACAACAAGTTGTAACTCGAAAAGCTTTCGTGTTGCTTGTATGTCTAAGTGTGTAGCCTCAAAAGAGGAGGCCCAGGAGAGATTTCTCTCGTAAGAATATGTAAGAATACCACGTTATAAGGAAATGCAATTTTGCAGAGTAAAGACAAATATGTACGTATTGGAAACACATTATGAGAAGAATTAACGCATCCTACAAAATTAGCTTTTATCTCCAAAACTACCTGTTGTAACTCGGAAAGAATTGGTGTGGCCTGTACGTCTAAACATGTAGCCTCAAAAGAGAACACAAAGGAGAATTTTCTTTCGTCAACATTTTTTCGAATATCACGTTTTAAGGAAATCCCGCATTGTGAGAATTTATCTTGTTTTTCCTAAACAACACGTTGTAACACGAAAAGCTTTCGTGTTTCGTGTATGTCTAAGTCTGTAGCCTCAAAAGAGAAAGCACAGGAGAGTTTTCTCACGAAAGAATATGTAAGAATACCACGTTATAAGGAAATACAATTTTGCAGAGTAAAGACAAATACGTACGTATTGGAAACACTTTTTCAGAAGAAATAACACATCATACAAAATTAGCTTTTATCTCCAAAACTACACGGTGTAGCTCGAAAAGAATTGGTGTGGCGTGTAGGTCTAAACGTGTAGCCTCAAAAGAAAACCCAAAGGAGAATTTTCTTTCGTCAAATTTTTCCGGAAAATCACGTTTTAAGGAAATCCCGCATCGTGCGAAATTATCTTGTTTTTCCTAAACAACACGTTGTAACTCGAAAAGCTTTCGTGTTGCGTGTATGTCTAAGTGTGCAGCCTCAAAAGTGAAGGCACAGGAGAGTTTTCTCTCGAAAGAATATGTAAGAATACCACGTTATAATGAAATACAGTTTTGCAGAGTAAAGACAAATACGTAGGTATTGAAAACACTTTTCGAGAAGAAATAACGCATCGTACAAAATTAGCTTGTATCTCCTAAACTACACATTGTAACTCGAAAAGCATTGGTGTGGCGTGTACGCCTAATCATGTAGCCTCAAAAGAGAACCCAAAGGAGAATTTTCTTTCGTCCAAATTTTTCAGAAAATCACGTTTTAAGGAAATCCCGCATCGTGCGAAATTATCTTGTTTTTCCTAAACAACACGTTGTAACTCGAAAAGCTTTTGTGTTGCGTGTATGTCTAAGTGTGTAGCCTCAAAAGAGAAGGCACAGGAGAGTTTTCTCTCGAAAGAATATGTAAGAATACCACGTTATAAGGAAATAAAATTTTGCAGAGTAAAGACAAATACGTACGTATTGGAAACACTTTATGAGAAGAATTAACGCATCCTACAAAATTAGCTTATATCTCCAAAACTACATGTTGTAACTCGAAAAGAATTGGTGTGGCATGTACGTCTAAACGTGTAGCCTCAAAAGAGCACCCAAAGGAGAATTTTCTTTTGTCAAATTTTTTCCGAAAATCACGTTTTAAGGAAATCCTGCATCGTGCGAAATTATCTAGTTTTTTCTAAACAACACATTGTAATTCGAAAAGCTTTCATGTTGCGTTTATGTCTAAGTGTGTAGCCTCAAAAGAGAAGACACAGGAGAGTTTTCTCTCGAAAGAATATGTAAGAATACCACGTTATAATGAAATACAGTTTTGCAGAGTAAAGACAAATACGTAGGTATTGGAAACACTTTTCGAAAAGAAATAATGCATCATACAAAGTTAGCTTGTATCTCCTAAACTACACGTTGTAACTCGAAAGAATTGGTGTGGCGTGTACGTCTAATCGTGTAGCCTCAAAAGAGCACCCAAAGGAGAATTTTCTTTCGTCAAAATTTTTCAGAAAATCACGTTTTAAGGAAATCCCGCATCGTGCGAAATTATCTTGTTTTTCCTAAACAACATGTTTTAGGTCAAAAAGCTTTCGTGTTGCGTGTATGTCTAAGTGTGTAGCCTCAAAAGAGAAGTCACAGGAAGTTTTCTCTCGAAAGAATATGTATGAATACCACGTTATAAGAAAATACAGTTTTGCAGAGTAAAGACAAATACGTATGTATTGGAAACACTTTATGAGAAGAATTAACGCATCCTACAAAATTAGCTTTTATCTCCCAAACTACAAGTTGTAACTCAAAAAGTATTGGTGTGGCGTGTACGTCTAAAAGTGTAGCCTCAAAAGAGAACCCAAAGGAGAATTTTCTTTCGTCAAAATTTTTCAGATAATCACGTTTTAAGGAAATCCCACATCGTGCGAAATTATCTTGTTTTTCCTAAACAATACGTTGTAACTCGAAAAGCTTTCGTGTTACGTGTATGTCTAAGTGAGTAGCCTCAAAAGAGAAGGCGCAGGAGAGTTTTCTCTCGAAAGAATATGTAAGAATACCACGTTATAAGGAAATAGAATTTTGCAGAATAAAGACAAATACGTACGTATTGGAAACACTTTATGAGAAGAATTAACGCATCCTACAAAATTAGCTTTTATCTCCAAACTACACGTTGTAACTCGAAGAGAATTGGTGTGGCATGTACGTCTAAACGTGTAGCCTCAAAAGAGAACCCAAAGGAGAATTTTCTTTCGTCAAATTTTTTCCGAAAATCACGTTATAAGGAAATCCCGCATCGTGCGAAATTATCTTGTTTTTCCTAAACAACACGTTGTAACTCGAAAAGCTTTAGTGTTGCATTTATGCCTAGGTGTGTAGCCTCAAAAGAGAAGGCACCGGAGAGTTTTCTCTCGAAAGAATATGTAAGAATACCACGTTATAAGGAAATACAGTTTTGCAGAGTAAAGACAAATACGTAGGTATTGGAAACACTTTTCGAGAAGAAATAATGCATCCTAAAAAATTAGCTTGTATCTCCTAAACTACACTTTGTAACTCGAAAAGAATTGGTGTGGCGTGTATGTCTAATCGTGTAGCCTCAAAAGAGCACCCAAAGGAGAATTTACTTTCGTCAAAATTTTTCAGAAAATCACGTTTTAAGGAAATCCCGCATCGTGGGAAATTATCTTGTTTTTCCTAAACAACACGTTGTAACTCGAAAAGCTTTCGTGTTGCGTGTATTTCTAAGTGTGTAGCCTCAAAAGAGAAGGCACAGGAGAGTTTTCTCTCGAAAGAATATGTAAGAATACCACATTATAAGGAAATACAATTTTGCAGAGTAAAGACAAATACGTACGTATTGGAAACACTTTATGAGAAGAATTAACGCATCCTACAAAATTAGCTTTTATCTCCAAAACTACACGTTGTAACTCGAATAGAATTGGTGTGGCATGTACGTCTAAACGTGTAGCCTCAAAAGAGAACCCAAAGGATAATTTTCTTTCGTCAAATTTTTTCCCGAAAATCACGTTTTAAGGAAATCCCGCATCGTGCGAAATTATCTTGTTTTTCCTAAACAACACGTTGTAACTCGAAAAGCTTTCGTGTTGCATTTATGTCTAGGTGTGTAGCCTCAAAAGAGAAGGCACCGGAGAGTTTTCTCTCGAAAGAATATGTAAGAATACCACGTTATAAGGGAATACAGTTTTGCAGAGTAAAGACAAATATGTATGTATTGGAAACACTTTATGAGAAGAATTAACGCATCCTACAAAATTAGCTTGTATCTCCTAAAATACACTTTGTAACTCGAAAAGAATTGGTTTGGCGTGTACATCTAATCGTGTAGCCTCAAAGGAGCACCCAAAGGAGAATTTACTTTCGTCAAAATTTTTCAGAAAATCACGTTTTAAGGAAATCCCGCATCGTGGGAACTTATCTTGTTTTTCCTAAACAACACGTTGTAACTCGAAAAGCTTTCGTGTTGCGTGTATGTCTAAGTGTGTAGCTTCAAAAGAGAAAGCACAGGAGAGTTTTCTCTCGAAAGAATATGTAAGAATACCACGTTATAAGGAAATACAGTTTTGCAGAGTAAAGACAAATATGTATGTATTGGAAACACTTTATGAGAAGAATTAACGCATCCTACAAAATTAGCTTTTATCTCCCAAACTACAAGTTGTTACTCAAAAAGAATTGGTGTGTCGTGAACGTCTAAACGTGTAGCCTCAAAAGAGAACCCAAAGGAGAATTTTCTTTCATCAAAATTTTTCAGAAAATCACGTTTTAAGGAAATCCCACATCGTGCGAAATTATCTTGTTTTTCCTAAACAACACGTTGTAACTCGAAAAGCTTTCGTTTTGCGTGTATGTCTAAGTGTGTAGCCTCAAAAGAGAAGGCACAGGAGATTTTTCTCTCGAAAGAATATGTAAGAATACCACATTATAAGGAAATACAATTTTGCAGAGTAAACACAAATACGTACGTATTTGAAACAATTTATGAGAAGAATTAACGCATCCTAAAAAATTAGCTTTTATCTCCAAAACTACACGTTGTAACTTGGAAAGAATTGGTGTGGCGTGTACGTCTACACGTGTAGCCTCAAAAGAGAACCCAAAGGAGAATTTTCTTTTGTCAAAAATTTTTCAGAAAATCACGTTTTAAGGAAATCCCACATCATGCGAAATTATCTTGTTTTTCCTAAACAACACGTTGTAACTCGAAAAGCTTTCGTGTTGCGTGTATGTCTAAGTGTGTAGCCTCAAAAGAGAAGGCACAGGAGAGTTTTCTCTCGAAAGAATATGTAAGAATACCACATTATAAGGAAATACAATTTTGCAGAGTAAAGACAAATACTTACGTATTTGAAATACTTTATGAGAAGAATTAACGCATCCTACAAAATTAGCTTTTATCTCCAAAACTACACGTTGTAACTCGGAAAGAATTGGTGTGGCATGTAAGTCTAAACGTGTAGCCTCAAAAGTGAACCCAAAGGAGAATTTTCTTTCGTCAAAATTTTTCCGAAAATCACGTTTTTAGGAAATCCCCGCATTGTGCGAATTTATCTTGTTTTTCCTAAACAACACGTTGTAACTCGAAAAGCTTCGTGTTTCGTGTATGTCTAAGTGTGTAGCCTCAAAAGAGAAGGCACAGGAGGGTTTTCTCCCGAAAGAATATGTAAGAATACCACGTTATAATGAAATACAGTTTGGCAGAGTAAAGACAAATACATAGGTATTGGAAAAACTTTTCGAGAAGAAATAAGGCATCCTACAAAATTAGCTTGTATCTCCTAAACTACAGGTTGTAACTCGAAAAGAATTGGTGTGGCGTGTACGTCTAATCGTGTAGCCTCAAAAGAGCACCCAAAGGAGAATTTTCTTTCGTCAAAATTTTTCAGAAAATCAAGTTTTAAGGAAATCCCGCATCGTGCGAATTTATCTTGTTTTTCCTAAACAACACGTTGTAACTCGAAAAGCTTTCCTGTTGCGTGTATGTCTAAGTGTGTAGCCTCAAAAGAGAAGGCACAGGAGAGTTTTCTCTCGAAAGAATATGTAAGAATAACACATTATAAGGAAATACAATTTTGCAGAGTAAAGACAAATATGTAAGTATTTGAAACACTTTATGAGAAGAATTAACGCATCCTACAAAATTAGCTTTTATCTCCAATACTACACGTTGTAACTCGGAAAGAATTGTTGTGGCGTGTACGTCTAAACGTGCAGCCTCAAAAGAGAACCCAAAGGAGAATTTTCTTTCGTCAAAATTTTTCCGAAAATCACGTTTTAAGGAAATCCTGCACTGTGCGAATTTATCTTGTTTTTCCTAAACAACACGTTGTAACTCGAAAAGCTGTCGTGTTTCGTGTATGTCTAAGTGTGTAGCCTCAAAAGAGAAGGCACAGGAGAGTTTTCTCACGAAAGAATATGTAAGAATACCACGTTATAAGAAAATACAGTTTTGCAGAGTAAAGAAAAATACGTACGTATTGGAAACACTTTACCAGAAGAAATAACGCATCGTAAAAAATTAGCTTTTATCTCCAAAACTACACGTTGTAACTCGAAAACAATTGGTGTGGCGTGTACGTCTAAACGTGTAGCCTCAAAAGAGAACCCAAAGGGGAATTTTCTTTCTTCAAAATTTTTAAGAAAATCACGTTTTAAGGAAATCCCGCATTGTGCGAATTTATCTTGTTTTTCCTAAACAACACGTTGTAACTCGAAAAGCTTTCGTGTTTCGTGTATGTCTAAGTGTGCATCCTCAAAAGAAAATGCACAGGAGAGTGTTCTCTCGAAAGAATATGTAAGAATACCACGTTTATGGAAATACAATTTTGCAGAGTAAAGACAAATAAGTACGTATTGGAAACACTTTATGAGAAGAAATAACGCATCGTATAAAATTAGCTTTTATCTCCAAAACTACACGTTGTAACTCGAAAAGAATTGGTGTGGCATGTACGTCTGAACGTGTAGCCTCAAAAGAGAACTGAATGGAGAATTTTCTTTCGTCAAACTTTTTCAGAAAATCACGTTTTAAGGAAATCCTGCATTGTGCGAATTTATCTTGTTTTTCCTAAACAACACGTTGTAACTCGAAAAGCTGTCGTGTTTCGTGTATGTCTAAGTGTGTAGCCTCAAAAGAGAAGGCACAGGAGAGTTTTCTCACGAAAGAATATGTAAGAATACCACGTTATAAGAAAATACAGTTTTGCAGAGTAAAGAAAAATACGTACGTATTGGAAACACTTTACCAGAAGAAATACCGCATCATAAAAAATTAGCTTTTATCTCCAAAACTACACGTTGTAACTCGAAAACAATTGGTGTGGCGTGTACGTCTAAACGTGTAGCCTCAAAAGAGAACCCAAAGGGGAATTTTCTTTCTTCAAAATTTTTCAGAAAATCACGTTTGAAGGAAATCCCGCATTGTGCGAATTTATCTTGTTTTTCCTAAACAACACGTTGTAACTCGAAAAGCTTTCGTGTTTCGTGTATGTCTAAGTGTGCATCCTCAAAAGAAAATGCACAGGAGAGTGTTCTCTCGAAAGAATATGTAAGAATACCACGTTTATGGAAATACAATTTTGCAGAGTAAAGACAAATAAGTACGTATTGGAAACACTTTATGAGAAGAAATAACG
Organism: Apodemus sylvaticus; assembly: GCF_947179515.1. Lineage (NCBI taxonomy): Eukaryota > Metazoa > Chordata > Mammalia > Rodentia > Muridae > Apodemus > Apodemus sylvaticus. The sequence goes on along the minus strand of NC_067491.1, from coordinate 65,675,335 downwards.
CATCGTACAAAATTAGCTTTTATCTCCAAAACTACACGTTGTAACTCGAAAAGAATTGGTGTGGCGTGTACGTCTGAACGTGTAGCCTCAAAAGAGAACTGAATGGAGAATTTTCTTTCGTCAAACTTTTTCAGAAAATCGCGTTTTAAGGAAATCACGCATCATGCGAATTTATCTTGTTTTTCCTAAACAACACGTTGTTACTCGAAAAGCTTTCGTGTTTCGTGTATGCCTAAGTGTGTTACCTCAAAAGAGAAGGCACAGGAGAGTTTTCTCTCAAAAGAATATGTAAGAATACCACGTTATAAGGATATACAGTTTTGTAGAGTAAAGACAAATAAGTACGTATTGGAAACACTTTCCGAGAAGAAATAACGCATCGTAAAAAATTAGCTTGTATATCCAAACCTACACGTTGTAACTCGAAAAGAATTGGTGTGGCGTGTACGTCTGAACGTGTAGCTTCAAAAGAGAACCGAATGGAGAATTTTCTTTCGTCAAACTTTTTCAGAAAATCACGTTTTAAGGAAATCCCGCATCATGCGAAATTATCTTGTTTTTCCTAAACAACACGTTGTAACTCGAAAAGCTTTCGTGTTTCGTGTATGTCTAAGTATGTAGCCTCAAGAGAGAAGGCACAGGAGAGTTTTCTCTCGAAAGAATATGTAAGAATACCACGTTATAAGGAAATACAGTTTTGCAGAGAAAAGACATATACATACGTTTTGGAAACTCTTTACAAGAAGAAATAACGCATCGTAAAAAATTAGCTTGTATCTCCAAAACTACCCGTTGTAACTCGAAAAGAATTGGTGTGGCGTGTACGTCTAAACATGTAGCCTCAAAAGAGAACCGAATGGAGAATTTTCTTTCGTGAAACTTTTTCAGAATATCACGTTTTAAGGAAATCCCGCATCGTGCGAAATTATCTGGTTTTTCCTAAACAACATGTTGTAATTCGAAAAGCTTTCGTGTTGCGTGTATGTCTAAGTGTGTAGCCTCAAAAAAGAAGGCACAGGAGAGTTTTCTCCCGAAAGAATATGTAAGAATACCACGTTATAAGGAAATACAGTTTTGCAGAGTAAGGACATATATGTACGTTTAGGAAACACATTACTAGAAGAAATAACGCATCGTAAAAAATTAGCTTGTTTCTCCTAAACTACACCTTGTAACTTGAAAAGAATTTGTGTGGCGTGTACGTCTAAACGTGTAGCCTCAAAAGAAACCCAAAGGAGAATTTTCTTTTGTCAAAATTTTTCAGAAAATCACGTTTTAAGGAAATCCCGCATCGTGCGAAATTATCTTGTTTTTCCTAAACAACACTTTGTAAGTCGAAAAGCTTTCGTGTTGCATGTATGTCTAAGTGTGTAGCCTCAAAAGAGAAGACACAGGAGAGTTTTCTATCGAAAGAATATGTAAGAATACCACGTTATAATGAAATACAGTTTTGCAGAGTAAAGACAAATACGTAGGTATTGGAAACACTTTTCAAGAAGAAATAATGCATCGTTCAAAATTAGCTTGAATCTCCTAAACTACACGTTGTAACTCGAAAAGTATTGGTGTGGCATGTACGTCTAAACGTGTAGCCTCAAAAGAGAACCCAAAGGAGAATTTTCTTTCGTCAAAATTTTTCAGAAAATCACGTTTTAAGGAAATCCCGCATCGTGCGAAATTATCTCGTTTTTCCTAAACAACAAGTTGTAACTCGAAAAGCTTTCGTGTTTCGTGTATGTCTAAGTGTGTAGCCTCAAAAGAGGAGGCCCAGGAGAGATTTCTCTCGTAAGAATATGTAAGAATACCACGTTATAAGGAAATGCAATTTTGCAGAGTAAAGACAAATATGTACGTATTGGAAACACATTATGAGTAGAATTAACGCATCCTACAAAATTAGCTTTTATCTCCAAAACTACCCGTTGTAACTCGGAAAGAATTGGTGTGGCCTGTACGTCTAAACGTATAGCCTCAAAAGAGAACCGAATGGAGAATTTTCTTTCGTCAACATTTTTTCGAATATCACGTTTTAAGGAAATCCCGCATTGTGAGAATTTATCTTGTTTTTCCTAAACAACACGTTGTAACTCGAAAAGCTTTCATGTTTCGTGTATGTCTAAGTCTGTAGCCTCAAAAGTGAAAGCACAGGAGAGTTTTCTCACGAAAGAATATGTAAGAATACCACGTTATAAGGAAATACAATTTTGCAGAGTAAAGACAAATACGTACGTATTGGAAACACTTTATCAGAAGAAATAACACATCATACAAAATTAGCTTTTATCTCCAAATCTACACGGTGTAGCTCGAAAAGAATTGGTGTGGCGTGTAGGTCTAAACGTGTAGCCTCAAAAGAAAACCCAAAGGAGAATTTTCTTTCGTCAAATTTTTCCGGAAAATCACGTTTTAAGGAAATCCCGCATCGTGAGAAATTATCTTTTTTTTCCTAAACAACACGTTGTAACTCGAAAAGCTTTCGTGTTGCGTGTATGTCTAAGTGTGCAGCCTCAAAAGTGAAGGCACAGGAGAGTTTTCTCTCGAAAGAATATGCAAGAATACCACGTTATAATGAAATACAGTTTTGCAGAGTAAAGACAAATACGTAGGTATTGAAAACACTTTTCGAGAAGAAATAACGCATCGTACAAAATTAGCTTGTATCTCCTAAACTACACATTGTAACTCGAAAAGCATTGGTGTGGCGTGTACGCCTAATCATGTAGCCTCAAAAGAGAACCCAAAGGAGAATTTTCTTTCGTCCAAATTTTTCAGAAAATCACTTTTTAAGGAAATCCCGCATCGTGCGAAATTATCTTGTTTTTCCTAAACAACACGTTGTAACTCGAAAAGCTTTTGTGTTGCGTGTATGTCTAAGTGTGTAGCCTCAAAAGAGAAGGCACAGGAGAGTTTTCTCTCGAAAGAATATGTAAGAATACCACGTTATAAGGAAATACAATTTTGCAGAGTAAAGACAAATACGTACGTATTGGAAACACTTTATGAGAAGAATTAACGCATCCTACAAAATTAGCTTATATCTCCAAAACTACATGTTGTAACTCGAAAAGAATTGGTGTGGCATGTACGTCTAAACGTGTAGCCTCAAAAGAGCACCCAAAGGAGAATTTTCTTTTGTCAAATTTTTTCCGAAAATCACGTTTTAAGGAAATCCTGCATCGTGCGAAATTATCTAGTTTTTTCTAAACAACACATTGTAATTCGAAAAGCTTTCATGTTGCATTTATGTCTAAGTGTGTAGCCTCAAAAGAGAAGGCACAGGAGAGTTTTCTCTCGAAAGAATATGTAAGAATACCACGTTATAATGAAATATAGTTTTGCAGAGTAAAGACAAATACGTAGGTATTGGAAACACTTTTCGAAAAGAAATAATGCATCATACAAAGTTAGCTTGTATCTCCTAAACTACACGTTGTAACTCGAAAGAATTGGTGTGGCGTGTACGTCTAATCGTGTAGCCTCAAAAGAGCACCCAAAGGAGAATTTTCTTTCGTCAAAATTTTTCAGAAAATCACGTTTTAAGGAAATCCCGCATCGTGCGAAATTATCTTGTTTTTCCTAAACAACATGTTTTAGGTCAAAAAGCTTTCGTGTTGCGTGTATGTCTAAGTGTGTAGCCTCAAAAGAGAAGTCACAGGAAGTTTTCTCTCGAAAGAATATGTATGAATACCACGTTATAAGAAAATACAGTTTTGTAGAGTAAAGACAAATACGTATGTATTGGAAACACTTTATGAGAAGAATTAACGCATCCTACAAAATTAGCTTTTATCTCCCAAACTACAAGTTGTAACTCAAAAAGTATTGGTGTGGCGTGTACATCTAAAAGTGTAGCCTCAAAAGAGAACCCAAAGGAGAATTTTCTTTCGTCAAAATTTTTCAGATAATCACGTTTTAAGGAAATCCCACATCGTGCGAAATTATCTTGTTTTTCCTAAACAATACGTTGTAACTCGAAAAGCTTTCGTGTTGCTTGTATGTCTAAGTGAGTAGCCTCAAAAGAGAAGGCGCAGGAGAGTTTTCTCTCGAAAGAATATGTAAGAATACCACGTTATAAGGAAATAGAATTTTGCAGAATAAAGACAAATACGTACGTATTGGAAACACTTTATGAGAAGAATTAACGCATCCTACAAAATTAGCTTTTATCTCCAAACTACACGTTGTAACTCGAAGAGAATTGGTGTGGCATGTACGTCTAAACGTGTAGCCTCAAAAGAGAACCCAAAGGAGAATTTTCTTTCCTCAAATTTTTTCCGAAAATCACGTTTTAAGGAAATCCCGCATCGTGCGAAATTATCTTGTTTTTCCTAAACAACACGTTGTAACTCGAAAAGCTTTAGTGTTGCATTTATGCCTAGGTGTGTAGCCTCAAAAGAGAAGGCACCGGAGAGTTTTCTCTCGAAAGAATATGTAAGAATACCACGTTATAAGGAAATACAGTTTTGCAGAGTAAAGACAAATACGTAGGTATTGGAAACACTTTTCGAGAAGAAATAATGCATCCTAAAAAATTAGCTTGTATCTCCTAAACTACACTTTGTAACTCGAAAAGAATTGGTGTGGCGTGTACGTCTAATCGTGTAGCCTCAAAAGAGCACCCAAAGGAGAATTTACTTTCGTCAAAATTTTTCAGAAAATCACGTTTTAAGGAAATCCCGCATCGTGGGAAATTATCTTGTTTTTCCTAAACAACACGTTGTAACTCGAAAAGCTTTCGTGTTGCGTGTATTTCTAAGTGTGTAGCCTCAAAAGAGAAGGCACAGGAGAGTTTTCTCTCGAAAGAATATGTAAGAATACCACATTATAAGGAAATACAATTTTGCAGAGTAAAGACAAATACGTACGTATTGGAAACACTTTATGAGAAGAATTAACGCATCCTACAAAATTAGCTTTTATCTCCAAAACTACACGTTGTAACTCGAATAGAATTGGTGTGGCATGTACGTCTAAACGTGTAGCCTCAAAAGAGAACCCAAAGGATAATTTTCTTTCGTCAAATTTTTTCCGAAAATCACGTTTTAAGGAAATCCCGCATCGTGCGAAATTATCTTGTTTTTCCTAAACAACACGTTGTAACTCGAAAAGCTTTCGTGTTGCATTTATGTCTAGGTGTGTAGCCTCAAAAGAGAAGGCACCGGAGAGTTTTCTCTCGAAAGAATATGTAAGAATACCACGTTATAAGGGAATACAGTTTTGCAGAGTAAAGACAAATACGTAGGTATTGGAAACACTTTTCGAGAAGAAATAACGCATCCTAAAAAAAAAGCTTGTATCTCCTAAAATACACTTTGTAACTCGAAAAGAATTGGTTTGGCGTGTACGTCTAATCGTGTAGCCTCAAAAGAGCACCCAAAGGAGAATTTACTTTCGTCAAAATTTTTCAGAAAATCACGTTTTAAGGAAATCCCGCATCGTGGGAACTTATCTTGTTTTTCCTAAACAACACGTTGTAACTCGAAAAGCTTTCGTGTTGCGTGTATGTCTAAGTGTGTAGCTTCAAAAGAGAAAGCACAGGAGAGTTTTCTCTCGAAAGAATATGTAAGAATACCACGTTATAAGGAAATACAGTTTTGCAGAGTAAAGACAAATATGTATGTATTGGAAACACTTTATGAGAAGAATTAACGCATCCTACAAAATTAGCTTTTATCTCCCAAACTACAAGTTGTTACTCAAAAAGAATTGGTGTGTCGTGAACGTCTAAACGTGTAGCCTCAAAAGAGAACCCAAAGGAGAATTTTCTTTCATCAAAATTTTTCAGAAAATCACGTTTTAAGGAAATCCCACATCGTGCGAAATTATCTTGTTTTTCCTAAACAACACGTTGTAACTCGAAAAGCTTTCGTTTTGCGTGTATGTCTAAGTGTGTAGCCTCAAAAGAGAAGGCACAGGAGATTTTTCTCTCGAAAGAATATGTAAGAATACCACATTATAAGGAAATACAATTTTGCAGAGTAAACACAAATACGTACGTATTTGAAACAATTTATGAGAAGAATTAACGCATCCTAAAAAATTAGCTTTTATCTCCAAAACTACACGTTGTAACTTGGAAAGAATTGGTGTGGCGTGTACGTCTACACGTGTAGCCTCAAAAGAGAACCCAAAGGAGAATTTTCTTTTGTCAAAATTTTTCAGAAAATCACGTTTTAAGGAAATCCCACATCATGCGAAATTATCTTGTTTTTCCTAAACAACACGTTGTAACTCGAAAAGCTTTCGTGTTGCGTGTATGTCTAAGTGTGTAGCCTCAAAAGAGAAGGCACAGGAGAGTTTTCTCTCGAAAGAATATGTAAGAATACCACATTATAAGGAAATACAATTTTGCAGAGTAAAGACAAAAACTTACGTATTTGAAATACTTTATGAGAAGAATTAACGCATCCTACAAAATTAGCTTTTATCTCCAAAACTACACGTTGTAACTCGGAAAGAATTGGTGTGGCATGTAAGTCTAAACGTGTAGCCTCAAAAGTGAACCCAAAGGAGAATTTTCTTTCGTCAAAATTTTTCCGAAAATCACGTTTTTAGGAAATCCCGCATTGTGCGAATTTATCTTGTTTTTCCTAAACAACACGTTGTAACTCAAAAGCTTTCGTGTTTCGTGTATGTCTAAGTGTGTAGCCTCAAAAGAGAAGGCACAGGAGGGTTTTCTCACGAAAGAGTATGTAAGAATACCACGTTATAATGAAATACAGTTTTGCAGAGTAAAGACAAATACATAGGTATTGGAAAAACTTTTCGAGAAGAAATAAGGCATCCTACAAAATTAGCTTGTATCTCCTAAACTACAGGTTGTAACTCGAAAAGAATTGGTGTGGCGTGTACGTCTAATCGTGTAGCCTCAAAAGAGCACCCAAAGGAGAATTTTCTTTCGTCAAAATTTTTCAGAAAATCAAGTTTTAAGGAAATCCCGCATCGTGCGAATTTATCTTGTTTTTCCTAAACAACACGTTGTAACTCGAAAAGCTTTCCTGTTGCGTGTATGTCTAAGTGTGTAGCCTCAAAAGAGAAGGCACAGGAGAGTTTTCTCTCGAAAGAATATGTAAGAATAACACATTATAAGGAAATACAATTTTGCAGAGTAAAGACAAATATGTAAGTATTTGAAACACTTTATGAGAAGAATTAACGCATCCTACAAAATTAGCTTTTATCTCCAATACTACACGTTGTAACTCGGAAAGAATTGTTGTGGCGTGTACGTCTAAACGTGCAGCCTCAAAAGAGAACCCAAAGGAGAATTTTCTTTCGTCAAAATTTTTCCGAAAATCACGTTTTAAGGAAATCCTGCACTGTGCGAATTTATCTTGTTTTTCCTAAACAACACGTTGTAACTCGAAAAGCTGTCGTGTTTCGTGTATGTCTAAGTGTGTAGCCTCAAAAGAGAAGGCACAGGAGAGTTTTCTCACGAAAGAATATGTAAGAATACCACGTTATAAGAAAATACAGTTTTGCAGAGTAAAGAAAAATACGTACGTATTGGAAACACTTTACCAGAAGAAATAACGCATCGTAAAAAATTAGCTTTTATCTCCAAAACTACACGTTGTAACTCGAAAACAATTGGTGTGGCGTGTACGTCTAAACGTGTAGCCTCAAAAGAGAACCCAAAGGGGAATTTTCTTTCTTCAAAATTTTTAAGAAAATCACGTTTTAAGGAAATCCCGCATTGTGCGAATTTATCTTGTTTTTCCTAAACAACACGTTGTAACTCGAAAAGCTTTCGTGTTTCGTGTATGTCTAAGTGTGCATCCTCAAAAGAAAATGCACAGGAGAGTGTTCTCTCGAAAGAATATGTAAGAATACCACCTTTATGGAAATACAATTTTGCAGAGTAAAGACAAATAAGTACGTATTGGAAACACTTTATGAGAAGAAATAACGCATCGTATAAAATTAGCTTTTATCTCCAAAACTACACGTTGTAACTCGAAAAGAATTGGTGTGGCGTGTACGTCTGAACGTGTAGCCTCAAAAGAGAACTGAATGGAGAATTTTCTTTCCTCAAACTTTTTCAGAAAATCACGTTTTAAGGAAATCCTGCATTGTGCGAATTTATCTTGTTTTTCCTAAACAACACGTTGTAACTCGAAAAGCTGTCGTGTTTCGTGTATGTCTAAGTGTGTAGCCTCAAAAGAGAAGGCACAGGAGAGTTTTCTCACGAAAGAATATGTAAGAATACCACGTTATAAGAAAATACAGTTTTGCAGAGTAAAGAAAAATACGTACGTATTGGAAACACTTTACCAGAAGAAATACCGCATCGTAAAAAATTAGCTTTTATCTCCAAAACTACACGTTGTAACTCGAAAACAATTGGTGTGGCGTGTACGTCTAAACGTGTAGCCTCAAAAGAGAACCCAAAGGGGAATTTTCTTTCTTCAAAATTTTTCAGAAAATCACGTTTGAAGGAAATCCCGCATTGTGCGAATTTATCTTGTTTTTCCTAAACAACACGTTGTAACTCGAAAAGCTTTCGTGTTTCGTGTATGTCTAAGTGTGCATCCTCAAAAGAAAATGCACAGGAGAGTGTTCTCTCGAAAGAATATGTAAGAATACCACGTTTATGGAAATACAATTTTGCAGAGTAAAGACAAATAAGTACGTATTGGAAACACTTTATGAGAAGAAATAACGCATCGTACAAAATTAGCTTTTATCTCCAAAACTACACGTTGTAACTCGAAAAGAATTGGTGTGGCGTGTACGTCTGAACGTGTAGCCTCAAAAGAGAACTGAATGGAGAATTTTCTTTCCTCAAACTTTTTCAGAAAATCGCGTTTTAAGGAAATCACGCATCATGCGAATTTATCTTGTTTTTCCTAAACAACACGTTGTTACTCGAAAAGCTTTCGTGTTTCGTGTATGTCTAAGTGTGTAACATCAAAAGAGAAGGCACAGGAGAGTTTTCTCTCAAAAGAATATGTAAGAATACCACGTTATAAGGAAATACAGTTTTGTAGAGTAAAGACAAATAAGTACGTATTGGAAACACTTTCCGAGAAGAAATAACGCATCGTAAAAAATTAGCTTGTATATCCAAAACTACACGTTGTAACTCGAAAAGAATTGGTGTGGCGTGTACGTCTGAACGTGTAGCTTCAAAAGAGAACCGAATGGAGAATTTTCTTTCGTCAAACTTTTTCAGAAAATCACGTTTTAAGGAAATCCCGCATCATGCGAAATTATCTTGTTTTTCCTAAACAACACGTTGTAACTCGAAAAGCTTTCGTGTTTCGTGTATGTCTAAGTATGTAGCCTCAAGAGAGAAGGCACAGGAGAGTTTTCTCTCGAAAGAATATGTAAGAATACCACGTTATAAGGAAATACAGTTTTGCAGAGAAAAGACATATACATACGTTTTGGAAACTCTTTACAAGAAGAAATAACGCATCGTAAAAAATTAGCTTGTATCTCCAAAACTACCCGTTGTAACTCGAAAAGAATTGGTGTGGCGTGTACGTCTAAACATGTAGCCTCAAAAGAGAACCGAATGGAGAATTTTCTTTCGTGAAACTTTTTCAGAATATCACGTTTTAAGGAAATCCCGCATCGTGCGAAATTATCTGGTTTTTCCTAAACAACATGTTGTAATTCGAAAAGCTTTCGTGTTGCGTGTATGTCTAAGTGTGTAGCCTCAAAAAAGAAGGCACAGGAGAGTTTTCTCCCGAAAGAATATGTAAGAATACCACGTTATAAGGAAATACAGTTTTGCAGAGTAAGGACATATATGTACGTTTAGGAAACACATTACTAGAAGAAATAACGCATCGTAAAAAATTAGCTTGTTTCTCCTAAACTACACCTTGTAACTTGAAAAGAATTTGTGTGGCGTGTACGTCTAAACGTGTAGCCTCAAAAGAGAACCGAATGGAGAATTTTCTTTCGTCAAAATTTTTCAGAAAATCACGTTTTAAGGAAATCCCGCATCGTGCGAAATTATCTTGTTTTTCCTAAACAACACTTTGTAAGTCGAAAAGCTTTCGTGTTGCATGTATGTCTAAGTGTGTAGCCTCAAAAGAGAAGACACAGGAGAGTTTTCTATCGAAAGAATATGTAAGAATACCACGTTATAATGAAATACAGTTTTGCAGAGTAAAGACAAATACGTACGTATTGGAAACACTTTATGAAAAGAAATAACGCATCGTAAAAAATTAGCTTTTATCTCCAAAACTACATGTTGTAACTCGAAAAGAATTGGTGTGGCGTGTACGTCTAAACGTGTAGCCTCAAAAGAGAACCCAAAGGAGAATTTTCTTTCTTCAAAATTTTTCAGAAAATCACGTTTTAAGGAAATACCGCATTGTGCGAATTTATCGTGTATTTCCTAAACAACACGTTGTAACTCGAAAAGTTTTCGTGTTTCGTGTATGTCTAAGTGTGTAGCCTCAAAAGAGAAGGCACAGGAGAGTTTTCTCTCGAAAGAATATGTAAGAATACCACGGTATAAGGAAATACAGTTTTGCAGAGTAAAGACAAATATGTACGTACTGGAAACACTTTATGAGAAGAATTAACGCATCCTACAAAATTAGTTTTATCTCCAAAACTACACGTTGTAACTCGAAAAGAATTGGTGTGGCGTGTACGTCTAAACATGTAGCCTCAAAAGAGAACCGAATGGAGAATTTTTTTCATCAAACTTTTTCAGAAAATCACTTTTAAGGAAATCGCGCATCGTGCGAAATTATCTTGTTTTTCCTAAACAACACGTTGTAATTCGAAAAGCTTTCCTGTTGCATGTATGTCTAAGTGTGTAGCCTCAAAAGAGAAGGCACAGGAGAGTTTTCTCTTGAAAGAATATGTAAGAATATCACGTTATAAGAAAATACAGTTTTGCAAAGTAAAGACAAATATGTACATATTGGAAACACTTTAGGAGAAGAAATACCGCATCCTAAAATATTAGCTTTTATCTCCAAAACTACACGTTGTAACTCGAAAAGAATTGGTGTGGCGTGTACGTCTAAACGTGTAGCCTCAAAAGAGAACCCAAAGGAGAATTTTCTTTCGTCAAATTTTTTTCCGAAAATCATGTTTTAAGGAAATCCCGCATCGTGCGAAATTAATTTGTTTTTCCTAAACAACACGTTGTAACTCGAAAAGCTTTCGTGTTGCGTATATGTCTAAGTGTGTAGCCTCAAAAGAGAAGGCACAGGAGAGTTTTCTCTCAATAGAATATGTAAGAATACCACGTTATAATGAAATACAGTTTTGCAGAGTAAAGACAAATAAGTAGGTATTGGAAACACTTTTAGAGATTAAATAACGCATCCTACAAAATTAGCTTGTATCTCCTAAACTACACGTTGTAACTCGAAATGAATTGGTATGGCGTGCACATCTAAACGTGTAGCCTCAAAAGAGAACCCAATGGAGAATTTTCTTTCGTCAAAATTTTTCAGAAAATCACGTTTTAAGGAAACCCCGCATTGTGCGAAATTTTCTTGTTTTTCCTAAACAACACGTTATAACGCGAACAGCTTTCATGTTGCGTGTATATCTAAATGTGTAGCCTCAAAAGAGAAGGAACAGGAGAGTTTTCTCTCAAAAGAATATGTAAGAATACCACGTTATAAGGAAATACAGTTTTGCAGAGTAAAGACAAATACGTATATATTGGAAACACTTTACGAGAAGTATTAACGCATCCTACAAAATTAGCTTTTATCTCCAAAACTACACGTTGTAACTCGAAAAGAATTGGTGTGGCGTGTCCGTCTAAACGTGTAGCCTCAAAAGAGAACCCAAAGGAGAATTTTCTTTCGTCAGAATTTTTCAGAAAATCACGTTTTAAGGAAATCCCGCATCATGCGAAATTATCTTGTTTTTTCTAAACAACATGTTGTATTTCGAAAAGCTTTCGTGTTGCGTGTATGTCAAAGTGTGTAGCCTCAAAAGCGAAGGCACAGGAGAGTTTTCTCTTGAAAGAATATGTAAGAATACCACGTTATAAGAAAATACAGTTTTGCAGAGTAAAGACAAATACGTATGTATTGGAAACACTTTACGAGAAGAAATAACGCATTGCTCAAAATTAGCTTGTATCTCCAAAACTACACGTTGTAACTCGAAAAGAATTGGTGTGGCGTGTACGTGTAAACGTGTAGCCTCAAAACAAAACTCAAAGGAGAATTTTCTTTCTTCAAAATTTTTCAGAAAATCACGTTTTAAGGAAAACCCGCATCGTGCGTAATTATCTTGTTTTTCCTAAACAACACGTTGTAACTCGAAAAGCTTTCGTATTTCGTGTATGTCTAAATATGTAGCCTCAAAAGAGAAGGCACAGGAGAGTTTTCAATCGAAAGAATTTGTAAGAATACCACGATATAAGGAAATACAGTTTTGCAGAGTAAAGACATATACGTACCTATTGGAAACACTTTAAGAGAAGAAATAAAGCATCTTACAAAATTAGCTTGTATCTCCTAAACAACACGTTGTAACTCGAAAAGAACTGGTGTGGCGTGTACGTCTAAACGTGTAGCCGCAAAAGAGAACCCAAAGGAGAATTTTCTTTCGTCAAAATTTCTAAGAAAATCACGTTTTAAGGAAATCCCCCATCGTGCGAAATTATCTTGTTTTTCCTAAACAACACGTTGTAACTGAAAGCTTTCGTGTTGCGTGTATGTCTAAATGTGTAGCCTCAAAAGAGAAGGCACAGGAGAGTTTTCTCTCGAAAGAATATGTAAGAATACCACGTTATAAGGAAATACAGTTTTGCAGAGTAAAGACATATACGTACATATTGGAAACACTTTACGAGAAGAAATAACGCATTGTACAAAATTAGCTTGTATCTCCTAAACTACACGTTGTAACTCGAAAAGAATTGGTGTGGCGTGTACATCTAAACGTGTAGCCTCAAAAGAGAACCCAAAGGTGAATTTTCTTTCCTCAAAATTTATCAGAAAATCACGTTTTAATGAAATCCCGCATTGTGCGAAATTATCTTGTTTTCCTAAACAACACATTGTAACTCGAAAAGCTTTCCTGTTGCGTGTATGTCTAAGGGTGTAGCCTCAAAAGAGAAGGCACAGGAGATTTTTCTCTCGAAAGAATATGTAAGAATACCACGTTATAAGGAAATACAGTTTTGCACAGTAACGACAAATATATATGTATTGGAAACACTTTAGGAGAAGAAATAACGTATTGTACAAAATTAGCTTGTATCTCCAAAACTACACGTTGTATTTCGAAAAGAATTGGTGTGGCGTGTACGTCTAAACGTGTAGCCTCAAAAGAGAACCCAAAGGACAATTTTCTTTCGTCAAAATTTTTCAGAAAATCACGTTATATGGAAACGCTGCATCGTGCGAAATTATCTTGTTTTTCCTAAACAACACGTTGTAACTCGAAAAGCTTTCGTGTTGCGTGTATGTCTAAGTGTGTAGCCGCAAAAGAGTAGGCACAGGAGAGTTTTCTCTCGAAAGAATATGTAAGAATACCACATTATAAGGAAATACAGTTTTTCAGAGTAAAGACATATACTTACCTATTGGAAACACTTTAGGAGAAGAAATAAGGCATCGTACAAAATTAGCTTGTATGTCCTAAACTACAGGTTGTAACTCGAAAAGAATTGTTGTGGCGTGTACGGCTAAACGTGTAGCCTCAAAAGAGAACCCAAAGGAGAATTTTCTTTCGTCAAAATTTTTCAGAAAATCACGTTTTAATGAAATCCCGCATCGTGCAAAATTATCTTGTTTTTCCTAAATAACATGTTGTAACTCGAAAAGCTTTCGTGTTGCGTGTATATCTAAGTGTGTAGCCTCAAAAGAGAAGGCACAGGAGAGTTTTCTCTCAAAAGAATATGAAAGAATACCACGTTATAAGGAAATACAGTTTAGCAGATTAAAGACAAATACATACGTATTAGAAACACTTTAGGAGAAGAAATAAAGCATCCTAAAAAATTAGCTTGAATCTCCTAAACTACACGTTGTAACTCGAAAAGAATTGGTGTGGCTTGTTCGTGTAAACGTGGAGCCTCAAAAGAGAACCCAAAGGAGAATTTTCTTTCCTCAAAAATTTTCAGAAAATCACGTTTTAAGGAAATCCTGCATCGTGCGAAATTATCTTGTTTTTCCTAAACAACATGTTGTAACTCGAAAAGCTTTCGTCTTGCGTGTATGTCTAAGTGTGTAGCCTCAAAAGAGAAGGCACAGGAGAGTTTTCTCTTGAAAGAATATGTAAGAATATCACGTTATAAGGAAATACAGTTTTGCAGAGTAAAGACATATACATATGTATTGGAAACACTTTAGGAGAAGAAATAACACATCGTACAACATTAGCAAGTATCTCCAAAACTACAAGTTGTAACTCGAAAAGAATTGGTGTGGCGTGTACGTCTAAACGTGTAGACTCAAAAAAGAACCCAAAGGAGAATTTTCTTTCATCAAAATTTTTCAGAAAATCACGTTTTAAGGAAATCCCGCATCGTGTGAAATTATCTTGTTTTTCCTAAACAACATGTTGTAACTCGTAAAGCTTTCTTGTTGCGTGTATGTCTAAGTTTATAGCCTCAAAAGAGAAGGCACAGGAGAGTTTTCTCTCGAAAGAATATGTAAGAATACCAAATATAAAGAAATACACTTTTGCAGAGTAAAGACATATATGTACGTATTGGAAACACTTTACGAGAAGAAATAATGCATCGTACAAAATTAGCTTGTATCTCCAAAACTACATGTTTAACTCGAAAAGAATTGGTGTTGCGTGTACGTCTAAATGTGTAGCCTCAAAAGAGAACCCAAAGGAGAATTTTTTTAGTCAAAATTTTTCAGAAAATCACATTTAAAGTAAATCCCGCATCGTGCGAAATTGTCTTGTTTTTCCTAAACAACACGTTTTAACTCGAAAAGCTTTCGTGTTGCGTGTATGTCTAAGTGTGTAACCTCAAAAGAGAAGGCACAGGAGAATTTTTTCTCAAAAGAATATGTAAGAATACCACGCTATAAGTAATTACATTTTTGCAGAGTAAAGACAAATACTTACGTATTGGAAACACTATACGAGAAGAATAACGCATCCTACAAAATTAGCTTGTATCTCCTAAACTACACGTTGTAACTCAAAAAGAATTGGTGTGGCTTGTACATCTAAACGTGTAGGAGAAAATCACGTTTTAAAGAAATCCCGCATCTTGCGAAATTATCTTGTTTTCCTAAACAACACGTTGTAACTCGAAAAGCTTTCGTGTTGCGTGTATGTCTAAGTGTGTAGCCTCAAAAGAGAAGGCACAGGAGAGTTTTCTCTCGAAAGAATATGTAAGAATACCACGTTATAAGGAAATACAGTTTTGCAGAGTAAAGACATATACATACGTATTGGAAACACTTTACGAAAAGAAATAACACATCATACAAAATTAGCTTGTATCTCCAAAACTACACGTTGTAACTCGAAAAGAATTGGTTTGGCATGTACGTCTAAACGTGTAGCCTCAAAAGAGAACCCAAAAGAGAATTTTCTTTCGTCAAAATTTTTCAGAAAATCACGTTTTAAGGAAATCCCGCAACGTGCGAAATTATCTCGTTTTTCCTAAACAACACCTTGTAACTCGAAAAGCTTCCGTGTAGCGTGTATGTCTAAGTGTGTAGCCTCAAAAGAGAAGGCATAGGAGAGTTTTCTATCGAAAGAATATGAAAGAATACCACGTTATAAGGAAATACAGTTTTGCAGAGTAAAGACAAATAAGTACGTATTGGAAACACTTTACGAGAAGAAATAATGCATCGTACAAATTTAGCTTGTATCTCCTAAACTACACGTTGTAACTCGAAAAGAATTGATGTGGCGTGTATGTCTAAACGTGTAGCCTCAAATGAGAACTGAAAGGAGAATTTTCTTTCGTCAAAATTTTTCAGAAAATCATGTTTTAAGGAAATCCCGCATCGTGCGAAATTATCTAGTTTTTCCTAAACAACACATTGTAACTCGAAAAGCTTTTGTGTTGCTTGTATGTCTAAATGTGTAGCCTCAATAAAGAAGGCACTGGAGAGTTTTCTCTCGAAAGAATATGTAAGAATACCACGTTATAAAGAAATACAGTGTTGCAGAGTAAAGACAAATAAGTACGTATTGGAAACACTTTATGAGAAGAAATAAAGCTTCGTACAAAATTTGCTTGTATGTCGTAAACAACACGTTGTAACTCGAAAAGATTTGGTGTGGCTCGTATGTCTACACGTGTAGCTTCAAAAGAGAACCCACAGGAGAACTTTCTTTCGTCAAAATTTGTCAGAAAACAACGTTTTATGGAAATCCTGCATCGTGCAAAATTATCTACTTTTTCCTAAACAGCACGTTTTAACTCGAAAAGCTTTGGTGTTGCATATATTTTTAAGCCTATAGCCTCTAAAGAGAACACACAGGAGAGTTTTCTCTTGAAAGAACATGTAAGAATACAATGTTATAAGGAAATAGAGTATTGCAGAGTAAAGATAAATATGTACGTATTGGAAACACTTTACCAGAGGAATTAACGCATCGTACAAAATTAGCTTGTATCTCCTAAACAACATGTTGTAACTCGAAAAGATTTGGTGTGACATGTACGTCTAAACGTGTAGCCTCAAAAGAGAACCCACCGGAGAATTTTCTTTCATCAAAATTTGTCAGAAATCACGTTTTAAGGAAATCTCGCATCGTGCGAAATTATCTTGTTTTTCCTAAACAACACGTTGTAACTCGAAAAGCTTTGGTGTTGCGTGTATGTCTCAGCGTGTAGCCTGAAAAGAGAACGCACAGGAGAGTTTTCCCTCGAAAGAATATGTAAGAATACCATGTTATAAGGAAATACAGTGTTGCAGAGTATAGACAAATAAGTACATATTGGAAACACTTTACAAGAAGAAATATCGCAACGTAAAAAATTTGCTTGTATCTCCTAAACAACACGTTGTAACTCGAAAAGATTTGGTGTGGCTCGTACGTCTAAACATGTAGCCTCAAAAGAGAACCCACAGGAGTACTTTCTTTCGTCAATATTTGTCAGAAAACCACGTTTTAAGGAAATCCCGCATCGTGCAAAATTATCTTGTTTTTCCTAAACAACACGTTGAAACTCGGAATGCTTTGGTGTTGCGTGTATGTCTAAGCGTGTAGCCTCTAAAGAGAATGCACAGGAGAGTATTCTCTCGAAAGAACATGTAAGAATACAACGTTATAAGGAAATTGAGTGTTGCAGAGTAAAGACAAATGCGTACTTATTGGAAACACTTTATGAGAAGGAATAACGCATCGTACAAAATTAGCTTGTATCTCCTAAACAACACGTGGTAACTCGAAAGGATTTGGTGTGGCGTGCACATCTAAATGTGTAGCCTCAAAAGAGAACCCACAGGAGAATTTTCTTTCGTCAAAATTTCTCAGAACACCACGTTTTAAGGAAATCCCGCATCGTGCGAAATTATCTTGTTTTTCATAAACAACACGTTCTAACTCGAAAAGCTTTGGTGTTGCCTGTATGTCTAAGTGTGTAGCCTCAAAAGGGAACGAACAGGATAGTTTTCTCTCGAAAGAATATGTAAGATTACCATGTTATATGCAAATACAGTGTTGCAGAGTAAAGACAAATACGTACGTACTGGAAACACTTTATGAGAAGAATTAACGCATCTTACAAAATTAGCTTGTATCTCCTAAACAAAACGCTGTAACTCGAAAAGATTTGGTGTGGCGTGTACATCTAAACATGTAGCCTCAAAAGAGAACCCACAGGAGAATTTTCTTCCGTCAAAATTTTTCAGAAAACCACGTTTTAAGGAAATCCCGCATTGTGCGAAATTATCTTCTTTTTCCTAAACAACACGTTGTAACTCCAAAAGCTTTGGTGTTACGTGTATGTGTAAGCGTGGAGCCTCAAAAGAGAAGGCACAGGAGAGTTTTCTCTCGAAAGAATATGTAAGAATACCACGTTATAAGGAAATACAATTTTGCAGAGTAAAGACAAATAAGTACATATTGGAAACACTTTAGGAGAAGAATTAACGCATCTTACAAAATTAGCTTGTATCTCCTAAACAAAACGTTGTAACTCGGAAAGATTTGGTGTGGCGTGTACATCTAAACATGTAGCCTCAAAAGAGAACCCACAGGAGAATTTTCTTTCGTCCAAATTTTTCAGAAAACCACGTTTTAAGGAAATCCCGGATTGTGCGAAATTATCTTCTTTTTCCTAAACAACATGTTGTAACTCCAAAAGCTTTGGTGTTACGTGTATGTGTAAGCGTGGAGCCTCAAAAGAGAAGGCACAGGAGAGTTTTCTCTCGAAAGAATATGTAAGAATACCACGTTATAAGGAAATACAATTTTGCAGAGTAAAGACAAATAAGTACATATTGGAAACACTTTAGGAGAAGAATTAACGCATCGTACAAAATTAGCTTGTATCTCCTAAACAACATGTTGTAACTCGAAAAGATTTGCTGTGGCGTGTTTATTTAAACATGTAGCCTCAAAAGAGAACCCACAGGAGAATTTTCTTTGGTCAAAATTTGTCAGAAAACCACGTTTTAAGGAAATCCCGCATCGTGCGAAATCATCTTCTTTTCGCTAAACAACATGTTGTAACTCGAAAAGCTTTGGTGTTGCGTGTATGTGTAAGCGTGGAGCCTCAAAAGAGAAGGCACAGGAGCGTTTTCTCTGGAAAGAATATGGAAGAATACCACGTTATAAGGAAATACAATTTTGCAGAATAAAGACAAATAAGTACATATTGGAAACACTTTACGAGAAGAAATAACAGATCGAAAAAAAATTAGCTTGTATCTCCTAAACAACATGTTGTAACTCGAAAAGATTTGGTGTGACGTGTACGTCTAAACGTGTAGCCTCAAACGAGAACCCACAGGAGAATTTACTTTCATCAAAATTTGTCAGAAACAAAGTTTTAAGGAAATCTCGCATCGTGCGAAATTATATTGTTTTTCCTAAACAACACATTGTAACTCGAAAAGCTTTGGTGTTGCGTGTATGTCTAAGCGTGTAGCCTCAAAAGAGAACGCACAGGAGAGTTTTCGAAATAATATGTAAGAATACCACGTTAAAGGTAGTACAGTGTTGCAGATTAAAGACAAATAAGTACGTATTGGAAACACTTTACAAGAAGAAATAACGCATCGTAAAATATTTGCTTGTATCTCCTAAACAACACGTTGCAACTCGAAAAGATTTGGTGTGGCTCGTAGGTCTAAACGTGTAGCTTCAAAAGAGAACCCACAGGAGAACTTTCTTTCGTCAATATTTGTCAGAAAACCACGTTTTAAGGAAATCCCGCATCGTGCAAAATTATCTTGTTTTTCCTAAACAAAACATTGTAACTCGAAAAGCTTTGGTGTTGCGTGTATGTCTAAGCGTGAAGCCTCTAAAGAGAATGCACAGGAGAGTTTTCTCTCGAAAGAACATGTAAGAATACAACGTTATAAGGAAATAGAATGTTGCAGAGTAAAGACAAATGCGTACTTATTGGAAACACTTTTCTAGAAGAAATAACACATCGTACAAAATTAGCTTGTATCTCCTAAACAACATGTGGTAACTCGAAAGGATTTGGTGTGGCATGCACGTCTAAACTTGTAACCTCAAAAGAGAACCCACAGGAGAATTTTCTTTCGTCAAAATTTGTCAGACCACCACGTTTTAAGGAAATCCCGCAGCGTGTGAAATTATCTTGTTTTTCATAAACAACACGTTGTAACTCGAAAAGCTTTGATGTTGCCTGTATGTCTAAGTGTGTAGTCTCAAAAGGGAACGCACAGGATAGTTTTCTCTCTAAAGAATATGTAAGAATACCACATTATAAGGAAATACAGTGTTGCAGTGTAAAGACAAATACGTACGTATTGGAAACACTTTACAAGAAGAATTAATGCATCTTACAAAATTAGCCTGTATCTCCTAAACAACACGTTGTAACTCGAAAAGATTTGGTGTGGCGTGTACATCTAAACATGTAGCCTCTAAAGAGAACCCACAGGAGAATTTTCTTTCGTCAAAATTTTTCAGAAAACCGCGTTTTAAGGAAATCCCGCATCGTGCGAAATCATCTTCTTTTCCTAAACAACATGTTGTAACTCGAAAAGCTTTGGTTTAGCGTGTATGTGTAAGCGTGGAGCCTCAAAAGAGAAGGCACAGGAGAGTTTTCTCTCGAAAGAATATGTAAGAATACCACGTTATAAGGAAATACAATTTTGCAGAGTAAAGACAAATAAGTACATATTGGAAACACTTTAGGAGATGAAATAACACATCATACGAAATTAACTTGTATCTCCTAAACAACACGTTGTAACTCAAAAAGATTTGGTGTGACGTGTATGTCTAAACGTTTAGCCTCAAGAGAGAACCCACAGGAGAATTTTCTTTCACCAAATATTTGTCAGAAAGCACGTTTAAAGGAAATCTCGCATCGTGCAAAATTATCTTGTTTTTCCTAAACAACACGTTGTAAATAGAAAAGCTTTGGTGTTGCGTGTATGTCTAAGCGTGTAGACTCTAAAGAGAACGCACAGGAGACTTTTCTCTCGAAAGAATATGTAAGAATACCACGTTATAACGAAATACACTGTTGCAGAGTATAGACAAATATGTACCTATTGGAAACACTTTAAGAGAAGAAATACCGCATTGTACAAAATTAGCTTGTATCTCCTAAACCACACGTTGTAACTCGAAAAGATTTGGTGTGGCTCGTACCTCTACACGTGTAGCCTCAAAAGAGAACGCACAGGAGAACTTTCTTTCATCAAAATTTTTCAGAAAACCACGTTTTATGGAAATCTCGCATCGTGAGAAATTATCTTGTTTTTCCTAAACAGCACATTGTAAGTCGAAAAGCTTTGGCTTTGCGTGTTTGTCTCAGCGTGTAGCCTCAAAGGAGAACGCACAGGAGCGTTTTCCCTCGAAAGAATATGTAAGAATACCACGTTATAAGGAAATACAATGTTGCAGAATAAAGGCAAATAAGTACTTATTGGAAAAACTTACAAGAAGAAATAATGCATCTTACAAAATTTGCTTGTATCTCCTAAACAACACGTTGTAACTCGAAAAGTTTTGGTGATGCCTGTATGTCTAAGTGTGTAGCCTCAAAAGGGAATGCACAGGATAATTTTCTCTCGAAAGAATATGTAAGAATACCACGTTATAAGGAAATACAGTGTTGCAGAGTAAGACAAATATGTACTTATTGGAAACACTTTATGAGAAGGATTAACGCATCGTACAAAATTAGATTGTATCTCCGAAACAACACGTTGTAACTCGAAAAGATTCGGTGTGGCGTGTACATCTAAACATGTAGCCTCAAAAGAGAACCCACAGGAGAATTTTCTTTCGTCAAAATTTTTCAGAAAACCACGTTTTAAGGAAATCCCGCATCGTGCGAAATAATCTTCTTTTTCTTAAACAACATGTTGTAACTCGAAAAGCGATGGTGTTGCGTGTATGTGTAAGTGTGGAGACTCAAAAGGGAATGCACAGGAGAGTTTTCTCTCGAAAGAATATGTAAGAATACCACGTTATAAGGAAATACAGTGTTGCAGAGTAAAGACAAATACGTACATATTGGAAACACTTTAAGAGAAGAAATAACGCATCTTACAAAATTAGCTTGTGTCTCCTAAAAAACTCATTGTAACTCGAAAGATTTGGTGTGACCTGTACGTCGACACGTGTAGCCTCAAAAGAGAACCCACAGGAGAATTTTCTTTCATCAAAATTTGAGAGAAACCACGTTTTAAGGAAATCTCGCATCTTGCGAAATTATCTAGTTTTTCCTAAACAACACGTTGTAACTCGAAAATCTTTGGTGTTGTGTGTATGTCTAAGCATGTAGCCTCAAAAGAGAACACACAGGAGAGTTTTCCCTCGAAAGAATATGTAAGAATACCACGTTATAAGGAAATACAGTGTTGCAGAGAAAAGACAATTACTTATGTATTGGAAACACTGTACGATAAGTAATAATGCATCATACAAAATTAGCTTGTATCTCCTAAACAACAGGTTGTACCTCGAAAGGATTTGGTGTGGCATGTACGGCTAAACGTGTAGCCTCAAAAGAGAACCCACAGGAGAATTTTCTTTCGTCAAAATATGTGAGAAAACCACGTTTTAAGGAAATCCCTCATCGTGCAAAATTATCTTGTTTTTCCTAAACAACAAGTTGTAACTCGAAAAGCTTTGGTGTTGCGTGTATGTCTAAGCGTGTAGCCTCAAAAGAGAATGTAAAGGAGAGTTTTTTCTCGAAAGAATATGTAAGAATACCACTTTATAAGGAAATACAGTGTTGCATAGTAAAGACAAATATTTACATATTGGAAACACTTTACGAGAAGAAATAACGCATCGTAAAAAATTAATTGTATCTCTTAAACAACACGTTGTAACTCGAAAAGATTTGGTGTGGCGTGTACGTCTAAATGTGTAGCCTCAAAAGAGAACCCACAGGACAATTTTCTTTCTTTAAAACTTTTCAGAAAACCACGTTTTAAGGAAATCCCGCATCCTGCGAAATCAACTTCTTTTTCCTAAACAACATGTTGTAACGCAAAAAGCTTTGGTATTGTGTGTATGTCTAAGCGTAGAGCGTCAAAAGCAAAGGCACAGGAGAGTTTTCTCTCGAAAGAATATATAAGAATACCACGTTATAAAGAAATACAATTTTGCAGAGTAACTGCAAATAAGTACATACTGGAAACACTTTAGGAGAAGAAATAACGCATCGTACAAAATTAGCTTGTATCTCCTAAACAACACGTGGTAACTCGAAAAGATTTGATTTGGCATGTACGTCTAAACGTGTAGCCTCAAAGAGAACTCAAAGGAGAATTTTCTTTCGTCAAAATTTGTCAGAAAACCACGTTTAAGGAAATCCCGCATCGTGCGAAATTATCTTGTTTTTCCTAAACAACAACTTGTAACTCGAAAATCTTTGGTGTTGCGTGTATGTCTAAGCGAGTAGCCTCAAAAGAGAATGCACAGGAGAGTTTTCCCTCGAAAGAACATGTAAGAATACAACGTTATAAGAAAATACAGTGTTGCAGAGTAAAGACAAATACATACATATTGGAAACACTTTACGAGAAGAAATTACGCATCATACAATATTAGCTTGTATGTCCTAAACAAAAAGTGGAAACTCGAAAACATTTGGTTTGGCGTGTACGTCTAAAAGTGTAGCCTCAAAAGAGAACCCACTGGAGAATTTTCTTTCTTCAAAATTTGTCAGAAAACCACGTTTTAACGAAATACCGCATCCTGCGAAATTATCTTGTTTTTCCTAAACAACAAGTAGTAACTCGAAAAGCTTTAGTGTTGCGTGTCTGTCAAGTGTGTAGCCTCAAAAGGGAATGCACAGGAGAGTTTTCTCTCGAAAGAATATGTAAGAATACCCCGTTATAAGGAAATACAGTGTTGCAGAGTAAAGACAAATATGTACTTATTGGAAACACTTTACGAGAAGAATTAACGCATCGTACAAAATTAGCTTGAATCTCCTAAACAACACGTTGTTACTCGAAAAGATTTGGTGTGGCGTGTACGTCTAAACGTGTAGCCTCAAAAGAGAACACACAGGAGAATTTTCTTTTGTCAAAATTTTCAGAAAACCACGTTTTAAGGAAATCCCGCATCGTGCGAAAACATCTTCTTTTTCCTAAACAACATGTTGTAACTCGAAAAGCTTTGGTTTGCGTGTATGTGTAAGCATGGAGCCTCAAAAGAGAAGGCACAGGAGTGTTTTCTCTCGAAAGAATATGTAAGAATACCACATTATAAGGAAATACAATTTTGCAGAGTAAAGACAAATAATTACATATTGGAAACACTTTACAAGATGAAATAACGCATCATACAAAATTAGCTTGTATCTCCTAAACAAAACGTGGTAACTCGAAAGATTTGGTGTGACGTGTACGTCTAAACGTGTAGCCTCAAAAGAGAACCCACAGGAGAATTTTCTTTCATCAAAATTTGTCAGAAACCACGTTTTAAGGAAATCTCGCATTGTGCGAAATTATCTAGTTTTTCCTAAATGACACGTTGTAACTCGAAAAGTGCTGGGGTTGCGTGCATGTCTAAGCGTGTAGCCTCAAAAGAGAACGCACAGGAGAGTTTTCTCTCGAAAGAACATGTAAGAATACCACGTTATAAGGAAATACAGTGTTGCAGAGTAAAGACAACCACGTACGTATTGGAAACACTTTACGAGAAGAATTAACGCATAGTACAAAATTAGCTTGTATCTCCTAAACAACAAGTTGTAACTCGAAAAGATTTGGTGTGGCCTGTACGTCTAAACGTGTAGCCTCAAAGGAGTACCCACAGGAGAATTTTCTTTCGTCAAAATTTTTCAAAGAACCAAGTTTTAAGGAAATCCCGCATCGTGTGAAATCATCTTCTTTTTCCTAAACAACATGTTGTAACTCGAAAAGCATTAGTGTTGCGTGTTTGTCTAAGCATGGAGCCTCAAAAGAGAAGGCACAGGATAGTTTTCTGTCGAAAGAATATGTAAGAATACCATGTTATTAGGAAATACAATTTTGCAGAGTAAAGACAAATAAGTACATATTGGAAACACTTTATGAGAAGAAATAATACATCATACAAAATTAGCTTTTATCTCCTAAACAGCACGTGGTACCTTGAAAAGATTTGGTTTGGCGTGTACATCTAAACATGTAGACTCAAAAGAGAACCAACAGGAGAATTTTTTTTTTGTCAAAATTGGTCAGATAACCACGTTTTAAGGAAATCCCGCATCGTGCAAAATTATATTGTTTTTCCTAAACAACACGTTGTAAATCGAAAAGCTTTGGTGTTGCGTGTATATCCAAGCGTGTAGCCTCAAAAGAGAATGCACGGGATAGTTTTCTCTCGAAGGAACATGTAAGAATTCAACGTTATAAGGAAATACAGTGTTGCAGAGTAAAGACAAAAACGTACATCTTGGAAACACTTTATAAGAAGAAATGAAGCATCATAAAATATAAGCTTGTATCTCCTAAACAACAAGTGGTAACTCGAAAAGATTTGGTTTGGCGTGTAGGTCTAAAAGTGTAGCCTCAAAAGAGACCCCACAGGAGAATTTTCTTTCTTCAAAATTTGTCAGAAAACCACATAATAAGGAAATCCCGCATCGTGCGAAATTATCTTGTTTTTCCTAAACAACAAGTTGTAACTCGAAAAGCTTTGGTGTTTCATGTATGTCTAAGTGTGTAGCCTCTAAAGGTAATGCACAGGAGAGTTTTCTATCGAAAGAATATGTAAGAATACCACGTTATAAGGAAATACAGTGTTGCAGAGTAAAGACAAATACGTACATATTGGAAACACTTTACGAGAAGAAATAACGCATTGTTCAAAATTAGCTTGTATCTCCTAAACAACACGTTGTAACTCAAAAAGAATTGGTGTGACGTGTACGTCTAAACGTGTAGCCTCAAAAGAGAACCCACAGGAGAATTTTCTTTCATCAAAATTTGTCAGAAACCACGTTTTAAGGAAATCTCCCATCGTGCGAAATTATCTTGTTTTTCCTAAACAACACGTTGTAACTCGAAAAGCTTTGGTGTTGCGTGTATGTCTAAGCGTGTAGCCTCAAAAGAGAATGCACAGGAGAGTTTTCTCTTGAAAGAATATGTAAGAATACCACGTTATAAGGAAATACAGTGTTGCAGAGTAAAGACAAATACGTACCTATTGGAAACACTTTAAGAGAAGAAATAATGCATCTTACAAAATTAGCTTGTATCTCCTAAACAACACGTTGTTACTCGAAAAGATTTGGTGTGGCTCGTACGTCTACACGTGTAGCCTCAAGAGAACACACAGGAGAACTTTCTTTCGTCAAAATTTGTCAGAAAACCACGTTTTAAGGAAATCCCGCATCGTGCAAAATTATCTTGTTTTTCCTAAACAACAAGTTGTAATTCGAAAAGCTTTGGTGTTGCGTGTATGTCTAAGCATGTAGCCTCTAAGGAGTACGCACCGGAGAGTTTTCCCTCGAAAGAACATGTAAGAATACAACGTTATAAGGGAATACAGTGTTGCAGAGTAAAGACAAATACATACTTGTTAGAAACACTTTACGAGAAGAAATAACGCATTGTAAAAAATTAGCTTGTATCTCCTAAACAACACGGGGTAACTCGAAATGACTTGGTGTGGCATGTACGTCTAAACGTGTAGCCTCAAAAGAGAACCCATAGGAGAATTTTCTTTCATCAAAATTTGTCAGAAACCACGT
Organism: Apodemus sylvaticus; assembly: GCF_947179515.1. NCBI lineage: Eukaryota > Metazoa > Chordata > Mammalia > Rodentia > Muridae > Apodemus > Apodemus sylvaticus. The sequence goes on along the minus strand of NC_067491.1, from coordinate 65,649,045 downwards.
TTTAAGGAAATCTCGCATCGTGCGAAATTTTCTAGTTTTTCCTAAACAACACATTTTAACTAGAAAAGCTTTGGTGTTGCGTGTATGTCTAAGCGTGTAGCCTCAAAAGAGAACGCACAGGAGAGTTTTCTCTTGAACGAATATGTAAGAATACCACGTTATAAGGAAATACAGTGTTGCAGAGTAAAGACAATTACGTACCTATTGGAAACACTTTAAGAGAAGAAATAATGCATCGTACAAAATTAGCTTGTATCTCCTAAACAACACGTTGTAATTCGAAAAGATTTGGTGTGGCTCGTACGTCTACACGTGTATCCTCAAAAGAGAACCCAAAGGATAACTTTTTTCGTCAAAATTTGTCAGAAAACCACGTTTTAAGGAAATCCCGCATCGTGCAAAATTATCTAGATTTTCCTAAACAACACGTTGTAACTCGAAAAGCTTTGGTGTTGCGTGTATGTCTAAGCGTGTAGCCTCTAAAGAGTATGCACAGGAGAGTTTTCTCTAGAAAGAACATGTAAGAATACAACGTTATAAGGAAATACAGTGTTGGAGAGTAAAGACAAATCCGTACATATTGGAAACACTTTACGAGAAGAAATTACGCATCATAAAATATTAGCTTGTATCTCCGAAACAAAAAGTGGAAACTCAAAAACATTTGGTTTGGCGTGTATGTCTAAACGTGTAGCCTCAAAAGAGAGCCCACTGGAGAATTTTCTTTCTTCAAAATTTGTCAGAAAACCACGTTTTAACGAAATCCCGCATCCTGCAATATTATCTTGTTTTTCCTAAACAAGTTGTAACTCGAAATGTTTTTTGTGTTGCGTGTATGTCTAAGTGTGTAGCCTCAAAAGGATATGCAAGGAGAGTTTTCTCTCGAAAGAATATGTAAGAATACCACGTTATTAGGAAATACAGTGTTGCAGAGTAAAGACAAATACGTACATATTGTAAACACTTTAAGAGAAGAAATAAAAAATCGTACAAAATTAGCTTGTATCTCCTAAACAACACGTTCTAACTCCAAAATATTTGGTGTGACGTGTACGTCTAAACGTGTAGCCTCAAAAGAGAACCAACAGGAGAATTTTTTATCGTCAAAATATGTGAGAAAACCACGTTTTAAGGAAATCCCTCATCGTGCAAAATTATCATGTTTTTCCTAAACAACAAGTTGTAACTCGAAAAGCTTTGGTGTTGCGTGTATGTTTAAGCGTGTAGCCTCAAAAGAGAATGCAAAGGAGAGTTTTTTTCTCGAAAGAATATGTAAGAATACCACGTTATAAGGAAATACAGTGTTGCAGAGTAAAGACAAATACGTACATATTGGAAACACTTTACGAGAAGAAATAACGCATCATACAAAATTAGCTTGTATCTCCTAAACAACACGTTGTAACTCGAAAAGATTTGATGTGGCGTGTACGTCTAAACATGTAGCATCAAAAGAGAACGCACAGGAGATTTTTCTTTGGTCAAATTTGTCAGAAAACCACGTGTTAAGGAAATCCTGCATCGTGGGAAATTATCTTGTTTTTCCTAAACAACACGTTTATAACTCGAAAAGCTTTGGTGTTGCATGTTTGTCTCAGTGTGTAGCCTCAAAAGAGAACACACAGGAGAGTTTTCACTCGAAAGAATATGTAAGAATACCAGGTTATAAGGAAATACTGTGTTGCAGAATAAAGACAAATACGTACTTATTGGAAACACTTTACGAGAAGAAATAATGCATCATACAAAATTAGCTTGTATCTCCTAAACAACACGATATAACTCTAAAGGATTCGGTGTGGCATGTATGTCTAAACGTGTGCCTCAAAAGAGAACCCACAGGAGAATTTTCTTTCGTCAAAAATTGTCAGAAAACCACGTTGTAAAGAAATCCCGCATCGTGCGAAATTATCTTGTTCTTCCTAAACAACACATTGTAACTCGAAAAGCTTTGGTCTTGTGTGTATGTCTAAGCGTGTAGCCTCCAAAGAGAACACACAGGAGAGTTTTCTCTCGAAAGAATATGTAAGAATACCACGTTATAAGGAAATACAGTGTTGCAGATTAAAGACAAATATGTACATATTTGAAACACTTTAAGAGAAGAAATAACGCATCGTACAAAATTAGCTTGTATCTCCTAAACAACACGTTGTTACTCGAAAAGATTTGGTGTGACGTGTACGTCTAAACGTGTAGCCTCAAAAGGGAACCGACAGGAGAATTTTCTTTCATCAAAATTTGTCAGAAACCACGTTTAAGGAAATCTCGCATCGTGCGAAATTATCTTGTTTTTCCTAAACAACACGTTGTAACTCGAAAAGCTTTGGTGTTGCATGTATGAATAAGCATGTAGCCTCAAAAGAGAACGCACAGGAGAGTTTTCTCTCAAAAGAATATGTAAGAATACCACGTTATAAGGAAATACAGTGTTGCAGGTAAAGACAAATACATATGTATTGGAAACACTTTACGAGAAGAAATAACGCATCATACAAAATGAGCTTGTATCTCCTAAACAACAGGTTGTAACTCTAAAAGATTTGGTGTGACGTGTACGTCTAAACGTGTAGCCTCAAAATGGAACCAACAGGAGAATTTTCTTTCATCAAAATTTGTCAGAAACAACGTTTTAAGGAAATCTCGCATCGTGCGAAATAATATTGTTTTTCCTAAACAACACGTTGTAACTCGAAAAGCTTTGGTGTTGCGTGTATGAATAAGCGTGTAGCCTCAAAAGGGAACGCACATGAGAGTTTTCTCTCAAATTAATATGTAAGAATACCACCTTATAAGGAAATACAGTGTTGCAGGGTAAAGACAAATACATATGTATTGGAAACACTTTATGAGAAGAAATAATGCATCATACAAAATTAGCTTGTATCTCCTAAACAACAGGTTGTAACTCGAAAGGATTTGGTGTGGCGTGTACGGCTAAACGTGTAGCCTCAAAAGAGAACCCACAGGAGAATTTTCTTTCGTTAAAATTTTTCAGAAAACCACGTTTTAAGGAAATCCCGCATCGTGCGAAATCATCTTCTTTTTCCTAAACAACATGTTGTAACTCGAAAAGCTTAAGTGTTGCGTGTATATCTAAGCGTGGAGCCTCAAAAGAGAAGGCACAAGAGAGTTTTCTCTCGAAAGAATATGTAAGAATACCACATTATAAGGAAATACAATTTTTCAGAATAAAGACAAATAAGTACATATTGGAAACACTTTACAAGAAGAAATAACGCATGATACAAAATTAGCTTGTATCTCCTAAACAGCACATTGTAACTCAAAAGGATTTGGTGTGTCGTGTACGTCTAAATGTATAGCCTCAAAAGAGAACCCACAGGAGAATTTTCTTTCATCAAAATTTGTCAGAAACCACGTTTTATGCAAATCTAGCATCGTGCGAAATTATCTTGTTTTTCCTAAACAACACTTTGTAACTCGAAAAGCTCTTGAGTTGCGTGTATGTCTAAGCATGTAGCCTCAAAAGAGAACGCACAGGAGAGTTTTCTCTCGAAAGAATATGTAAGAATACCACGTTATAAGGAAATACACTGTTGCAGAGTAAAGACAAACACGTATGTATTGGAAACACTTTACATAAAGAATTAACGCATAGTACAAAATTAGCTTGTATCTCCTAAACAACACGTTGTAACTCGAAAAGATTTGGTGTGACGTGTACGTCTAAACCTGTAGCCTCAAAAGAGAACCCATAAGAGAATTTTCTTTCGTCAAAATTTTCAGAAACCCACGTTTTAAAGAAATCCCACATCGTGAGAAATTATCTTGTTTTTCCTAAACTACACATAGTAACTCGAAAATCTTTGGTGTTGCGTGTATGTCTAAGCGTGTAGCCTCAAAAGAGAACACACAGGAGAGTTTTCTCTCGAAAGAATATGTAAGAATACCACATTATAAGGAAGTACAGTGTTGCAGAATAAAGACAAATACTTACGTATTGGAAACCCTTAAACTTTGCGAGATGAAATAAAGCATCTTAAAAATTAGCATGTATCTCCTAAAGAACACGTTGTAACTCGAAAAGATTTGGTGTGGCGTGTACGTCTAAATGTGTAGCCTCAAAAGAGAACCACAGGACAATTTTCTTTCGTCAAAATTTGTCAGAAAACCACGTTTTAAGGAAATCCCGCATCGTGAGAAATTATCTTGTTCTTCATAAACAACACCTTGTAACTCGAAAAGCTTTGGTGTTGCGTGCATGTCTAAGCGTGTAGCCTCAAAAGAGAACGCACAGGAGAGTTTTCTCTCAAAAGAATATGTAAGAATACCACGTTATAAGGAAATACAATGTTGCAGAGTAAAGACAAATACGTACATATTGGAAACCCTTAAACTTTACGAGATGAAATAAAGCATCGTACAAAATGAGCTCGTATCTCCCAAACAACACGTTGTCACTCGAAAAGATTTGGTGTGGCGTGTACGTCTAAACGTGTAGCCTCAAAAGGGAACCGTCAGGAGAATTTTCTTTCATCAAAATTTGTCAGAAACCACGTTTTAAGGAAATCTCGCATCGTGTGAAATTATCTTGTTTTTCCTAAACAACATGTTGTAACTCGAAAAGCTTTGGTGTTGCGTGTATGAATAAGCTTGTAGCCTCAAAAGAGAATGCACAGGATAGTTTTCTCTCGAAAGAATATGTAAGAATACCATGTTATAAGGAAATACAGTGTTGCAGGGTAAAGACAAATACGTATGTATTGGAAACACTTTACGAGAAGAAATAACGCATCATACAAAATTAGCTTGTATCTCCTAAACAACAGGTTGTAACTCGAAAGGATTTGGTGTGGCGTTTATGGCAAAATGTGTAGCCTCAAAAGAGAACCCATAGAGGAACTTTCTTTTGTCAAAATATGTGAGAAAACCACGTTTTTAGGAAATCCCTCATCGTGCAAAATTATCTTAATTTTCCTAAACAACAAGTTGTAACTCGAACAGCTTTGGTGTTGCGTGTATGTCTAAGGATGTAGCCTCAAAAGTGAATGTAAAGGAGAGTTTTTTCTCGAAAGATTATGTAAGAATACCATGTTATAAGGAAATACAGTGTTGCAGAGTGAAGACACATATGTACATATTGGAAACCCTTAAACTTTACGGGATGAAATAAAGCATCATACAAAATGAGCTCGTATATCCTAAACAACACGTTGTAACTCGAAAAGATTTAGTGTGGCATGTACGTCTAAACGTGTAGCCTCAAAAGGAAACACACAGGAGAATTTTCTTTCTTCAAAATTTGTCAGAAACCACGTTTTAAGGAAATATCGCATCGTGTGAAATTATCTTGTTTTTCCTAAACAACACGTTGTAACTCGAAAAACTTTGGTGTTGCGTGTATGTCTAAGCGTGTAGCCTCAAAAGAGAACACACAGGAGAGTTTTCTCTCGTAAGAATAGGTAAGAGTACCACTTTATAAGGAAGTACAGTGTTGCTGAGTAAAGACAAAAACGTACATATTGGAAACCCTTAAACTTTACGAGATGAAATAAAGCATCGTACAAAATTAGCTTGTGACTCCTAAACAACACGTTGTTAATCGAAAGGATTTGGTGTCGCCTGTACGTCTAAACGTGTAGCCTCAAAAGAGAACTCACAGGACAATTTTATTTCGTCCAAATTTGTCAGAAAACCACGTTTTAAGGAAATCCCGCATCGTGAGAAATTATCTTGTTCTTCCTAAACAACACGTTGTAACTCGAAAAGCTTAGGTGTTGCGTGTATATCTAAGCATATAGCCTCAAAGGAGAATGCACAGGAGAGTTTTCTCTCGAAAGAATATGTAAGAATACCACGTTATACTGAAATACAGGGTTGCAAAGTAAAGACAAATTCATATATATTGGAAACACTTTATGAGAGAAATAACGCATCATACAAAATTAGTTTGTATGTCCTAAACAACACGTTGTAACTTGAAAACATTTGGCGTTCCGTGTATGTCTAAACGTGTAGTCTCAAAAGAGAACCCCCAGTTGAATTTTCTATTGGCAAAATTTTTCAGAAAACCACGTTTTAAGGAAATTCCGCACCGTGCGAAATTATCTTGTTTTTCATAAACAACACATTGTAACTCGAAAAGCTTTGGTGTTGCATGTATGTCTAAGCGTGTAGCCTCAAAAGAGAACACACAGGAGAGGTTTCTCTCGAAAGAATATGTAAGAATACCACGTTATAAGGAAATACAGTGCTGCAGAGTAAAGACAAATACGTAAGTAAGGGAAACACTTTACGAGAAGAAATAATGCATGGTACAAAATTAGCTTGTATCTCCTAAACAACACGATATAACTCAAAAAGATTTGGTGTAGCATGTATGTCTAAACGTTTAGCCTCAAAGGAGAACCCACTGGAGAATTTTCATTCATCAAAATTTGTCAGAAAACCAAGTTTTAAGGAAATCCCACATCGTGTTAATTATCTTGTTTTTCCTAAACAACACGTTGTAACTCGAAAAGCTTTGGTTTTGCATGTATGTCTAAGCATGTAGCCTCAAAACAGAACGGACAGGAGAGTTTTCTCTCGAAAGAATATGTAAGGATACCACGTTATAAGGAAATACAGTGTTTCAGAGTAAAGACAAATATGTACGTATTGGAAACACTTTATGAGTGAAATAACGCATCTTGCAAAATTAGCTTGTATGTCCTAAACAACACGTTGGAACTCGAAAAGATTTGGTGTGGCATGTACGTCTAAACGTGTATCCTCAAAAGAGTACCCACAGGAGAGTTTTATTTCTTCAAAATTTGTCAGAAATCCACGTTTTAAAGAAATCCTGATTCGTGCGAAATTATGTTGTTTTTCCTAAACAACACATTGTAACTCGAAAAGCTTTGGTGTTGCGTGTATGTCTAAGCATGTAGCCTAAAAGGAGAACGCACAGAAGAGTTTTCTCTCGAAAGAATATGCAAGAATACCACGTGATAAGGAAATACAGTGTTGCAGAGTAAAGGCAAATATGTACGTAATGGAAACCCTTAAACTTTATGAGAAGAAATAAGGCATCATTAAAAAATTAGCTTGTATCTCCTAAACAACACTTTGTAACTCGAAAAGATTTGGTGTGGCGTGTACGTCTCAAATGTGTAGCCTCAAAAGAGAACCCACAGGGCAATTTTCTTTCGTCCAAATTTGTCAGAAAACCACGTTTTAAGGAAATCCCGCATCGTGCTAAATTATCTTGTTTTTCCTAAACAACACATTGTAACTCGAAAAGCTTTGGTGTTGCGTGTATGTCAAAGAGTGTAGCCTCAAAAGAGAACACACAGGAGAGTTTTCTCTCGAAAGAATGTGTAAGAATACCATGTTATTAGGAAATACAGTGTTGCAGAGTAAAGACAAATACGTACTTATTGGAAACACTTAAACTTTACGAGAAGAAATAAGGCATCGTACAAAATTAGTATGTATCTCCTAAACAACACGTTATAACTCGAAAAGATTTGGTGTGGTGTGTACGTCTAAACATGTAGCCTCAAAAGAGAACCCACAGGAGAATTTTCGTTCCTCAAAATTTGTCAGAAAACCACGTTTTAAGGAAATCCCGCATCGTGCGAAATTATCTTGTTTTTCCTAAACAACACGTTGTAACTCGAAAAGCTTTGGTGTTGCGTGTATGTCTAAGCGTGTAGCCTCAAAAGGGAATGCAAAGGAGAGTTTTTTCTCGAAAGAATATGTAAGAATACCACGTTACTCGGAAATACAGTGTTGCAGAGTAAAGACAAATACTTACGTATTGGAAAAACTTTACGAGAAGAAATAACGCATCGTACAAAATTAGCTTGTATCTCCTGAACAACACGTTGTAACTTAAAATGATTTGGCATGGCCTGTACGTCTAAACGTGTAGCCTCAAAAGAGAACCCATAGGAGAATTTTCTTTGGTCAAAATTTGTCAGAAAACCAGGTATTAAGGAAATCCCGCATCATGCGAAATTATCTTGTTTTCCCAAACAAAACGTTTTAATTCGAAAAGCTTTGGTGTTGCGTGTATGTCTAAGCGTTTAGCCTCAAAAGAGAACGCACAGGAGTCTTTTCTCTCGAAAGAATATGCAAAAATACCACGTTATAAGGAAATACATTGTTGCAGAGTAAAGACAAATATGGACTTATTAGAAACACTTAAACTTTAGGAGAAGAAATAAGGCATCGTACAAAATTAGGTTGTATCTCGTAAACAACACGTTATAACTCGAAAAGATTTGGTGTGGTGTGTACGTCTAAACGTGTAGCCTCAAAAGAGAACCCACAGGAGAATTTTCTTCCGTCAAAGTTTGTCAGAAAACCAGGTTTTAAGGAAATCGCGCATCGTGCGAAATTATGTGGTTTTTCCTAAACAACACGTTGTAACTCGAAAAGCTTTGGTGTTGCGTGTATGTCTAAGCATGTAGCCTCAAAAGAGAACGCAAAGGAGAGTTTTTTCTCGAAAGAATATGTAAGAATAGCACGTTATTAGGAAATACAGTGTTGCAGAGTAAAGACATATACTTACGTATTGGAAAAACTTTACAAGAAGAAATAACGCATCGTACAATATTAGCTTGTATCTCCTAAACAACACGTTGTAACTTAAAAAGATTTGGTGTGGCGTGTACGTCTAAACGTGTAGCCTCAAAAGAGAACCCATAAGAGAATTTTCTTTGGTCAATATTTGTCAGAAAACCACATATTAAGGAAATCCCGCATCGTGTGAAATTATCTTGTTTTTCCTAAACAACACGTTGTAACTCGAAAAGCTTTCGTGTTGCGTGTATGTCTAAGTGTGTAGCCTCAAAAGAGAAGGCACAGGAGAGTTTTCTCACGAAAGAATATGTAAGAATACCACGTTATAAGGAAATACAATTTTGCAGAGTAAAGACAAATACATAAGTATTGGAAATACTTTATCAGAAGAAGTAACACATCGTACAAAATTAGCTTTTATCTCCAAAACTACACGTTGTAGCTCGAAAAGAATTGGTGTGGCGTGTACGTCTAAACGTGTAGCCTCAAAAGAGAACCCAAAGGAGAATTTTCTTTCGTCAAATTTTTCCCGAAAATCACGTTTTAAGAAAATCCCGCATCGTGCGAAATTATCTTGTTTTTCCTAAACAACACGTTGTAACTCGAAAAGCTTTCGTGTTGTGTGTATGTCTAAGTGTGTAGCCTCAAAAGAGAAGGCACAGGAGAGTTTTCTCTCGAAAGAATATGTAAGAATACCACGTTATAAGGAAATACAGTTTTGCAGAGTAAAGACAAATACGTAGGTATTGGAAACACTTTCCGAGAAGAAATAACGCATCCTACAAAATTAGCTTGTATCTCCTAAACTACACGTTGTAACTCGCAAAGAATTCATGTGGCGTGTACGTCTAATCGTGTAGCCTCAAAAGAGAACCCAAAGGAGAATTTACTTTCGTCAAAATTTTTCAGAAAATCACGTTTTAAGGAAATCCCGCATCGTGTGAAATTATCTTGATTTTTCCTAAACAATACGTTGTAACTCCAAAAGCTTTCGTGTTGCGTGTATGTCTAAGTGTGTAGCCTCAAAAGAGAAGGCACAGGAGAGTTTTCTCACGAAAGAATATGTAAGAATACCACGTTATAATGAAATACAGTTTTGCAGATTAAAGACAAATACATAGGTATTGGAAACACTTTTGGAGAAGAAATAACGCATCTTACAAAATTAGCTTGTATCTCCTAAACTACACGTTGTAACTCGAAAAGAATTGCTGTGGCATGTACGTCTAATCGTGTAGCCTCAAAAGAGATCCCAAAGGAGAATTTTCTTTCGTCAATATTTTCAGAAAATCACGTTTTAAGGAAATCCCGCATCGTGCGAAATTATCTTGTTTTTCCTAAACAACACGTTGTAACTCGAAAAGCTTTCTTGTAGCGTGTGTGTCTAAGTGTGTAGCCTCAAAAGAGAAGGCACAGGAGAGTTTTCTCACGAAAGAATATGTAAGAATACCACGTTAAAAGGAAGTACAATTTTGCAGAGTAAAGACAAATTTGTACGTTTTGGAAACACTTTTCGAGAAGAAATAACGCATCCTACAAAATTAGCTTTTATCTCCAAAACTACACGTTGTAACTCGGAAAGAATTGGTGTGGCGTGTACGTCTAAACGTGTAGCCTCAAAAGAGAACCCAAAGGAGAATTTTCTTTCGTCAAAATTTTTCCGAAAATCACGTTTTAAGGAAATCCCGCATTGTGCGAATTTATCTTGTTTTTCCTAAACAACACGTTGTAACTCGAAAAGCTTTCATGTTGCGTGTATGTCTAAGTGTGTAGCCTCAAAAGAGAAGGCACAGGAGAGTTTTCTCTCGAAAGAATATGTAAGAATACCACATTATAATTAAATACAGTTTTGCAGAGTAAAGACAAATACGTAGGTATTGGAAACACTTTATGAGAAGAAATAACGCATCGTACAAAATTAGCTTGTATCTCCTAAACTAAACGTTGTAACTCGAAAAGAATTGGTATGGCGTGTACGACTAAACGTGTAGCCTCAAAAGAGAACCCAAAGGAGAATTTACTTTAGTCAATTTTTTTTTCAGAAAATCACGTTTTAAGGAAATCCCGCATCGTGAGAAATTATCTTGTTTTTTCTAAACAACACGTTGTAACTCGAAAAGCTTTCGTGTTGCGTGTATGTCTAAGTGTGTAGCCTCAAAAGAGAAGGCACAGGAGAGTTTTCTCTCGAAAGAATATGTAAGAATAACACGTTATAAGGAAATACAGTTTTGCAGAGTAAATACAAATACATAGGTATTGGAAACACTTTTCGAGAAGAAATAACGCATCGTACAAAATTAGATTTTATCTCCAAAACTAAACGTTGTAACTCAAAAAGAATTGGTGTGGCGTGTACGTCTAAACGTGTAGCCTTAAAAGAGAACCCAAAGAAGAATTTTCTTTCGTCAATAATTTTCAGAAAATCACATTTTAAGGAAATCCCGCATCATGCGAAATTATCTTGTTTTTCCTAAACAACACGTTGTAACTCGAAAAGCTTTCGTGTTGCGTGTATGTCTAAGTGTGTAGCCTCAAAAGAGAAGGCATAGGAGAGTTTTCTCTCGAAAGAATGTGTTAGAATACCACGTTATAAGGAAATACAGATTTGCAGAGTAAAGACAAATACTTACGTATTAGAAACACTTTATGAGAAGAATTAACGCATCCTACAAAATTAGCTTTTATCTCCAAAACTACACGTTGTAACTCGACAAGAATTGGTGTGGCGTGTACGTCTAAACGTGTAGACTCAAAAGAGAACCCAAAGGAGAATTATCTTTCGTCAAAATTTTTCCGAAAATCACGTTTTAATGAAATCCCGCCTCATGCGAAATTATCTTGTTTTTCCTAAACAACACGTTGTAACTCGAAAAGCTTTCGTGTTGCGTGTATGTCTAAGTGTGTAGCCTCAAAAGAGAAGGCACAGGAGAGTTTTCTCTCGAAAGAATATGTAAGAATACCACGTTATAAGGAAATACAATTTTGCAGAGTAAAGACAAATACGTACCTATTGGAAACACTTTATGAGAAGAATTAACGCATCCTACAAAATTAGCTTTTATCTCCAAAACTACACGTTGTAACTCAAAAAGAATTGGTGTGGCGTGTACGTCTAAACGTGTAGCCTCAAAAGAGAACCCAAAGGAGAATTTTCTTTCGTAAAAATTTTTCAGAAAATCACGTTTTAAGGAAATCCCACATCGTTCGAAATTATCTTGTTTTTCCTAAACAACACGTTGTAACTCGAAAAGCTTTCGTGTTGCGTGTATGTCTAAGTGTGTAGCCTCAAAAGTAAAGGCACAGGAGAGTTTTCTCTGGAAAGAATATGTAAGAATACCACATTATAAGGAAATACAATTTTGCAGAGTAAAGACAAATACGTACGTATTTGAAACAGTTTTTGAGAAGAATTAACGCATCCTACAAAATTAGCTTTTATCTCCAAACCTACACGTTGTAACTCGGAAAGAAATGGTGTGGCGTGTACGTCTAAACGTGTAGCCTCAAAAGAGAACCCAAAGGAGAATTTTCTTTCGTCAAAATTTTTCCGAAAATCACGTTTTAAGGAAATCCCGCATTGTGCGAATGTATCTTGTTTTTCCTAAACAACACGTTGTAACTTGAAAAGCTTTCGTATTGCGTGTTTGTCTAAGTGTGTAGCCTCAAAAGAGAAGGCACAGGAGAGTTTTCTCTCGAAAGAATATGTAAGAATACCACGATATAATGAAATACAGTTTTGCAGAGTAAAGACAAATACGTAAGTATTGGAAACACTTTCCGAGAAGAAATAACGCATCATACAAAATTAGCTTGTATCTCCTAAACTACACGTTGTAACTCGAAAAGAATTCGTGTGGCGTGTACTTCTAATCGTGTAGCCTCAAAAGAGAACCCAAAGGAGAATTTACTTTCATCAAAATTTTTCAGAAAATCACGTTTTAAGGAAATCCCGCATCGTGCGAAATTATCTTGTTTTTCCTAAACAACACGTAACTCAAAAAGCTTTTCTGTTGCGTGTATGTCTAAGTGTGTAGCCTCAAAAGAGAAGGCACAGGAGAGTTTTCTCTCGAAAAAATATGTAAGAATACCACATTATAAGGAAATAGAATTTTGCAGAGTAAAGACAAATACGTACGTATTTGAAACACTTTATGGGAAGAATTAACGCATCCTATAAAATTAGCTTTTATCTCCAAAACTACACGTTGTAACTCGGAAAGAATTGGTGTGGCGTGTACGTCTAAACGTGTAGCCTCAAAAGAGAACACAAAGGAGAATTTTCTTTCGTCAAAATTTTTCCGAAAATCACGTTTGAAGGAAATCCCGCATTGTGCGAATATATCTTGTTTTTCCTAAACAACACGTTGTAACTCGAAAAGCTTTCGTGTTGCGTGTATGTCTAAGTGTGTAGCCTCAAAAGAGAAGGCACAGGAGAGTTTTCTCTCGAAAGAATATGTAAGAATACCCCGTTATAAGGAAATACAGTTTTGCAGAGTAAAGACAAATAAGTACCTATTGGAAACACTTTACGAGAAGAAATAACACATCGTAAAAAATTAGCTTGTATCTCCAAAACTACACGTTGTAACTCGAAAAGAATTGGTGTGGCGTGTACGTCTAAACGTGTAGCCTCAAAAGAGAACCGAATGGAGAATTTTTTTCGCCAAAATTTTTCAGAAAATCACGTTTTAAGGAAATCCCTCATCGTGCGAAATTATCTTGTTTTTCCTAAACAACACGTTGTAACTTGAAAAGCTTTCGTGTTTCGTGTATGTCTAAGTATGTAGCCTCAAAAGAGAAGGCACAGGAGAGTTTTCTCTCGAAAGCATATGTAAGAATACCACGTTATAAGGAAATACAGTTTTGCAGAGTAAAGACAAATAAGTACGTATTGGAAACACTTTACAAGAAGAAATAACGCATCGTAAAAAATTAGCTTGTATATCCAAAACTACACGTTGTAACTCGAAAAGAATTGGTGTGGCGTGTATGTCTAAACATGAAGCCTCAAAAGAGAACCGAATGGAGAATTTTCTTTCGTCAAACTTTTTCAGAAAATCACGTTTTAAGGAAATCCCGCATCGTGCGAAATTATCTTGTTTTTCCTAAACAACACGTTGTAACTCGAAAAGCTTTCGTGTTTCGTGTATGTCTAAATATGTAGCCTCAAAAGAGAAGGCACAGGAGAGTTTTCAATCGAAAGAATTTGTAAGAATACCACGATATAAGGAAATACAGTTTTGCAGAGTAAAGACATATACGTACGTATTGGGAACACTTTAAGAGAAGAAATAAAGCATCTTACAAAATTAGCTTGTATCTCCTAAACAACACGTTGTAACTCGAAAAGAATTGGTGTGGCGTGTACTTCTAAACGTGTAGCCGCAAAAGAAAACCCAAAGGAGAATTTTCTTTCGTCAAAATTTCTAAGAAAATCACGTTTTAAGGAAATCCCCCATCGTGCGAAATTATCTTGTTTTTCCTAAACAACACGTTGTAACTGAAAGCTTTCGTGTTGCGTGTATGTCTAAATGTGTAGCCTCAAAAGAGAAGGCACAGGAGAGTTGTCTCTCGAAAGAATATGTAAGAATACAACGTTATAAGGAAATACAGTTTTGCAGAGTAAAGACATATAAGTACATATTGGAAACAATTTACAAGAAGAAATAACGCATTGTACAAAATTAGCTTGTATCTCCTAAACTACACGTTGTAACTCGAAAAGAATTGGTGTGGCGTGTACATCTAAACGTGTAGCCTCAAAAGAGAACCCAAAGGTGAATTTTCTTTCCTCAACATTTATCAGAAAATCACGTTTTAAGGAAATACCGCATTGTGTGAAATTATCTTGTTTTCCTAAACAACACGTTGTAACTCGAAAAGCTTTCCTGTTGCGTGTATGTCTAAGGGTGTAGCCTCAAAGAGAAGGCACAGGAGATTTTTCTCTAGAAATAATATGTAAGAATACCACGTTATAAGGAAATACAGTTTTGCAGAGTAACGACAAATACATATGTATTGGAAACACTTTAGGAGAAGAAATAACGTATCGTACAAAATTAGCTTGTATCTCCTAAACTACACGTTGTATCTCGAAAAGAATTGGTGTGGCGTGTACGTATAAACGTGTAGCCTCAAAAGAGAACCCAAAGTCAATTTTCTTTGGTCAAAATTTTTCAGAAAATCACGTTATATGGAAACGCTGCATCGTGCGAAATTATCTTGTTTTTCCTAAACAACACGTTGTAACACGAAAAGCTTTCGTGTTGCGTGTATGTCTAAGTGTGTAGCCTCAAAAGAGTAGGCACAGGAGAGTTTTCTCTCGAAAGAATATGTAAGAATACCACGTTATAAGTAAATACAGTTTTTCAGAGTAAAGACATATACTTTCCTATTGGAAACAGTTTAGGAGAAGAAATAAGGCATCGTACAAAATTAGCTTGTATCTCCTAAACTACACGTTGTAACTCGAAAAGAATTGTTGTGGCGTGTACGGCTAAACGTGTAGCCTCAAAAGAGAACGCAAAAGAGAATTTTCTTTCCTCAAAATTTTTCAGAAAATCACGTTTTAATGAAATCCCGCATCGTGCGAAATTATCTTGTTTTTCCTAAACAACATTTTGTAACTGGAAAAGCTTTCGTGTTGCGTGTATATCTAAGTGTGTAGCCTCAAAAGAGAAGGCACAGGAGAGTTTTCTCTCAAAAGAATATGAAAGAATACCATGTTATAAGGAAATACAGTTTTGCAGATTAAAGACAAATACATACGTATTGGAAACACTTTAGGAGAAGAAATAAAGCATCCTAAAAAATTAGCTTGTATCTCCTAAACTACATGTTGTAACTCGAAAAGAATTGGTGTGGCTTGTACGTCTAAACGTGTAGCCTCAAAAGAGAACCCAAAGGAGAATTTTCTTTCCTCAAAAATTTTCAGAAAATCACGTTTATGGAAATCCTGCATTGTGCGAAATTATCTTGTTTTTCATAAACAACACGTTGTAACTCGAAAAGCTTTCGTCTTGCGTGTATGTCTAAGTGTGTAGCCTCAAAAGAGAAGGCACAGGAGAGTTTTCTCTTGAAAGAATATGTAAGAATATCACGTTATAAGGAAATATAGTTTTGCAGAGTAAAGACATATACATATGTATTGGAAACACTTTACGAGAAGAAATAACACATCGTACAAAATTAGCATGTATCTCCAAAACTACAAGTTGTAACTCGAAAAGAATTGGTGTGGCTTCTACGTCTAAACGTGTAGCCTCAAAAGAGAACCCAAAGGAGAATTTTCTTTTGTCAAAATTTTCAGAAAATCACGTTTTAAGGAAATCCCGCATCGTGCAAAACTATCTTGTTTTTCCTAAACAACATGTTGTAACTCGAAAAGCTTTCTTGTTGCGTGTATGTCTAAGTTTATAGCCTCAAAAGAGAAGGCACAGGAGAGTTTTCTCTCGAAAGAATATGTAAGAATACCACGTTATAAGGAAATACACTTTTGTAGAGAAAAGACATATATGTACATATTGGAAACACTTTACGAGAAGAAATAATGAATCGAAAAAAATTAGCTTGTATCTCCAAAACTACACGTTGTAACTTGAAAAGAATTGGTGTTGCGTGTATATCTAAATGTGTAGCCTCAAAAGAGAACCCAAAGGAGAATTTTTTTCGTCAAAATTTTTCAGAAAATCACATTTTAAGTAAATTCCGCATCGTGCAAAATTGTCTTGTTTTTCCTAAACAACACGTTTTAATTCGAAAATCTTTCGTGTTGCGTGTATGTCTAAGTGTGTAGCCTCAAAAGAGAAGGCACAGGAGAATTTTCTCTCGAAAGAATATGTAAGAATACCACGTTATAAGTAATTACATTTTTGCAGAGTAAAGACAAATACTTACGTATTGGAAACACTATACAAGAAGAATAACGCATCATACAAAATTAGCTTGTATCTCCTAAACTACACGTTATAACTCGAAAAGAATTGTTGTGGCTTGTACGTCTAAACGTGTAGCAGAAAATCACGTTTTAAGGAAATCCCGCATCTTGCGAAATTATCTTTTTTTCCTAAACAACACGTTGTAACTCGAAAAGCTTTCGTGTTGCGTGTATGTCTAAGTGTGTAGCCTCAAAAGAGAAGGCACAGGGGAGTTTTCTCTCAAAAGAATATGCAAGAATACCAGGTTATAAGGAAATACAGTTTTGCAGAGTAAAGACAAATACTTACGCGTTGGAAACACTTTACGAGAAGAAATAACGCACCTTACAAAATTAGATTGTATCCAAAAACTACATGCTGTAACTCGAAAGGAATTGGTTTGGCGTGTACGTCTAAACGTTTAGCCTCAAAAGAGAACCCAAAAGAGAACTTTCTTTCGTTAAAATTTTTCAGAAAATCACGTTTTTAGGAAATCCCGCATCTTGCGAAATTATCTTGTTTTTCCTAAACAACACGTTGTAACTCGAAAAGCTTTCGTGTTGCGTGTATGTCTAAGTGTGTAGCCTCAAAAGAGAAGGCACAGGAGAGTTTTCTCTCGAAAGAATATGTAAGAATACCACGTTATAAGGAAATACAGTTTTGCAGAGTAAAGACATATTCATACGTATTGGAAACACTTTACGAGAAGAAATAACACATCATACAAAATTAGCTTCTATCTCCAAAACTACACGTTGTAACTCGAAAAGAATTGGTGTGGCATGTACGTCTAAACGTGTAGCCTCAAAAGAGAACCCAAAAGAGAATTTTCTTTCGTCAAAATTTTTCAGAAAATCACGTTTTAAGGAAATCCCGCATCGTGCGAAATTATCTTGTTTTTCCTAAACAACACGTTGTAACTCGAAAAGGTTTCGTGTTGCGTGTATGTCTAAGTGTGTAGCCTCAAAAGAGAAGGCACAGGAGAGTTTTCTCTCGAAAGAATATGTAAGAATACCACGTTATAAGGAAATAGAGTTTTGCAGATTAAAGTCACATACATTGGTATTGGAAACACTTTACGAGAAGAAATAATGCATCCTAAAAAATTAGCTTGTATCTCCTAAACTACACGTTGTAACTCGCAAAGAATTGTTGTGGCATGTACGTCTAAACGTGTAGCCTCAGAAGAGAACCCAAAGGAGAATTTTCTTTCTTCAAAATTTTTCAGAAAATCACGTTTTATGGAAATCCTGCATCCTGCGAAATTATCTTGTTTTTCCTAAACAACACGTTGTAACTCGAAAAGCTTTCGTGTTACGTGTATGTCTAAGTGTGTAGCCTCAAAAGAGAAGGCACAGGAGAATTTTCTCTCAAAAGAATATGTAAGAATACCACGTTATAAGGAAATACAGTTTTGCAGAGTAAAGACAAATACTTAGGCATTGGAAACACTTTACGAGAAGAAATAACGCACCTTACAAAATTAGATTGTATCTCCAAAACTACACGTTGTAACTCGAAAGGAATTGGTTTGGCGTGTACGTCTAAACGTTTAGCCTCAAAAGAGAACCCAAAAGAGAATTTTCTTTGGTCAAAATTTTTCAGAAAATCACGTTTTTAGGAAATCTCGCATCTTGCGAAATTATCTTTTTTTCCTAAACAACACGTTGTAACTCGAAAAGCTTTCGTGTTGCGTGTATGTCTAAGTGTGTAGCCTCAAAAGAGAAGGCACAGGAGAGTTTTCTCTCGAAAGAATATGTAAGAATACCACGTTATAAGGAAATACAGTTTTGCAGAGTAAAGACATATACATACGTATTGGAAACACTTTACGAGAAGAAATAACACATCATACAAAATTAGCTTGTATCTCCAAAACTACACGTTGTAACTCGAATAGAATGGGTGTGGCATGTA
Organism: Apodemus sylvaticus; assembly: GCF_947179515.1. Lineage (NCBI taxonomy): Eukaryota > Metazoa > Chordata > Mammalia > Rodentia > Muridae > Apodemus > Apodemus sylvaticus. The sequence goes on along the minus strand of NC_067491.1, from coordinate 65,630,680 downwards.
TATCTAAACGTGTAGCCTCAAAAGAGTACCAAAAAGAGAATTTTCTTTCGTCAAAATTTTTCAGAAAATCACGTTTTAAGGATATCCTGCATCGTGCAAAATTATCTTGTTTTTCCTAAACAACACGTTGTAACTCGAAAAGCTTTCTTGTTGCGTGTATGTCTAAGTGTGTAGCCTCAAAAGAGAAAGCACAGGAGAGTTTTCTATCGAAAGAATATGTAATAATACCACGTTATAAGGAAATACAGTTTTGCAGAGTAAAGACATATATGGACATATTGGAAACACTTTATGAGAAGAAATAATGCATCGTACAAAATTAGCTTGTATCTCCTAAACTACACGTTGTAACTCGAAAAGAATTGGTGTGGCGTGTACGTCTAAACGTGTAGCCTCCAAAGAGAACCCAAAGGAGAATTTTCTTTCCTCAAAATTTTTCAGAAAATCACGTTTTAAGGAAATCCCGCATCGTGCGAAATTATCTTGTTTTTCCTAAACAACACGTTGTAACTCGAAAAGCTTTCGTGTTGCGTGTATGTGTAAGTGTGTAACCTAAAAGCGAAGGCACAGGAGAGTTTTCTCTCGAAAGAATATGTAAGAATACCACGTTATAAGGAAATACAGTTTTGCAGATTAAAGTCAAATACATACGTATTGGAAACACTTTAAGAGAAGAAATAAAGCATCCTAAAAAAATAGCTTGTATCTCCTAAACTACACGTTGTAACTCGAAAAGAATTGTTGTGGCGTGTACGTCTAAACGTGTAGGCTCAAAAGAGAACCCAAAGGAGAATTTTCTTTCCTCAAAATTTTTCAGAAAATCACGTTTTAAGGAAATACTGCATCGTTTGAAATTATCGTGTTTTTCCTAAACAACAAGTTGTAACTAGAAAAGTTTGGTCTTGCGTGTAGGTCTAAGTGTGTAGCCTCAAAAGAGAAGGCACAGGAGAGTTTTCTCTCGAAAGAATATGTAAGAATACCACGTTATAAGGAAATACAGTTTTGCAGAGTAAAGACATATACGTACGTATTGGAAACACTTTACAAGAAGAAATAACACATCATACAAAATTAGCTTGTATCTCCAAAACTACACGTTGTAACTCGAAAAGAATTGGTGTGGCATGTATGTCTAAACGTTTAGCCTCAAAAGAGAACCCCAAAGATAATTTTCATTCGTCAAATTTTTCAGAAAATCACGTTTTAAGGAAATCCTGCATTGTGCGAAATTATCTTGTTTTTCCTAAACAACACGTTGTAACTCGAAAAGCTTTCGTGTTGCGTCTATATCTAAGTGTGTAGCCTCAAAAGAGAAGGCACAGCGGAGTTTTCTCTCGAAAAAATATGTAAGAATACCACGTTATAAGGAAATACATTTTTTCAGAGTAAAGATATATAGTTATGTATTGGAAACACTTTAGGAGAAGAAATAACGCATCTTACAAAATTAGCTTGTATCTCCTAAACTACACGTTGTAAATCGCAAAGAATTGTTGTGGCGTGTATGTCTAAACGTGTAGCCTCAAAAGATAACCCAAAGGAGAATTTCCTTTGATCAAATTTTTTCAGAAAATCAGGTTTTAAGGAAATCCCGCATCGTGCGAAATTATCTTGTTTTTCCTAAACAACATGTTGTAACTCGAAAAGCTTTCGTGTTGCGTGTAGGTCGAAGTGTGTAGCCTCAAAAGAGAAGGCACAGGAGAGTTTTCTCTCGAAAGAATATGTAAGAATACCACGTTATAAGGAAATACAGTTTTGCAGATTAAAGTCAAATACATACGTATTGGAAACACTTTATGAGAAGAAATAACGCATCCTAAAAAATTAGCTTGTATCTCCTAAACTACACGTTGTACCTCGAAAAGAATTGTTGTGGCGTGTACGTCTAAACGTGTAGCCTCAAAAGAGAACCCAAAGGAGAATTTTCTTTCGTCAAAATTTTTCAGAAAATCACGTTTTAAGGAAATCCTGCATCGTGCGAAATTATCTTGTTTTTCCTAAACAGCACGTTGTAACTCGAAAACCTTTCGTCTTGCGTGTAGGTCTAAGTGTGTAGCCTCAAAAGAGAAGGCACAGGAGAGTTTTCTCACGAAAGAATATGTAAGAATACCACGTTATAAGGAAATACAGTTTTGCAGAGTAAAGTCAAATACGTATGTATTGGAAACACTTTACGAGAAGAAATAACACATCAAACAATATTAGCTTGTATCTCCAAAACTACACGTTGTAATTCAAATAGAATTGGTGTGGCATGTACGTCTAAACGTGTAGCCTCAAAAGAGAACCAAAAAGAGAATTTTTTTCGTCAAAATTTTTCAGAAAATCACGTTTTAAGGAAATCCCGCATCATGCGAAATTATCTTGTTTTTCTTAAACAACACGTTGTAACTCGAAAAGCTTTCTTGTTGCGTGGATGTCTAAGTGTGTAGCCTCAAAAGAGAAAGCACAGGAGAGTTTTCTATCGAAAGAATATGTAAGAATACCACGTTATAAGGAAATACAGTTTTGCATTGTAAAGACATATAAGTACATATTGGAAACACTTTATGATAAGAAATAACGCATCGTACAAAATTAGCTTGTATCTCCTAAACTACACGTTGTAACTCGAAAGGAATTGATGTGGCGTGTACGTCTAAACGTGTAGCCTCCAAAGAGAACCCAAAGGAGAATTTTCTTTCGTCAAAATTTTTCAGAAAATCACGTTTTAAGGAAATGCCACATCTTGCGAAATTATCTTGTTTTTCCTAAACAACACGTTGTAACTCGAAAAGCTTTCATGTTGCGTGTATGTCTAAGAGTGTAGCCTCAAAGGAGAAGGCACAGGAGAGTTTTCTCTCGAAAGACTATGTAAGAATGCCACGTTATAAGGAAATACACGTTTGCAGAGTAAAGACATATATGTATGTATTGGAAACACTTTACGAGAAGAAATAAAGCATCGTTCAAAATTAGCTTCTATATCCTAAACTACACATTGTAACTCGAAAAGAATTGATGTGGCGTGTACGTCTAAACGTGTAGCCTCAAAAGAGAACACAAAGGAGAATTTTCTTTCGTCAAATTTTTTCAGAAAATCACGTTTTAAGGAAATCCCGCATCGTACGAAATTATCTTGTTTTTCCTAAACAACACGTTGTAACTTGAAAAGCTTTCGTGTTGCGTGTATGTCTAAGTGTGTAGCCTCAAAAGAGAAGGCACAGGAGAGTTTTCTCTTGAAAGAATATGTAAGAATACCACATTATTGGGAAATACAGTTTTGCAGAGTAAAGACATATGCGTACATATTGGAAACACTTTACGAGAAGAAATAAAGCATCCTTCAAAATTAGCTTGTATCTCCTAAACTACACGTTGTAACTCGAAATGAATTCATGTGGCATGTACGTCTAAACGTGTAGCCTCAAAAGAGAACCCAAAGGAGAATTTTCTTTCGTCAAAATTTTTCAGAAAATCACGTTTTAAGGAAATCCCGCATCGTGCGAAATTATCTTGTTTTTCCTAAGCAACACCTTGCAACTCGAAAAGCTTTCGTGTTGCGTGTATGTCTAAGTGTGTAGCCTCAAAAGAGAAGGCACAGGAGAATTTTCTCTCGAAAGAATATGTAAGAATACCACGTTATATGGAAATACAGTTTTGCAGAGTAAAGATATAAGTACGTTTTGGAAACACTTTAAGAGAAGAAATAACGCATCGTCCAAAATTAGCTTGTATCTCCTAAAATACACATTGTAACTCGAAAAGAATTGGTGTGGCATGTACCTCTAAACCTGTAGCCTCAAAAGAGAACCCCAAGGAGAATTTTCTTTCGTCAAAATTTTTCAGAAAATCACGTTTTAAGGAAATCCCGCATCGTGAGAAATTATCTTGTTTTTCCTAAACAACACGTTGTAAATCGAAAAGCTTTTGTGTTGCGTGTATGTCTAAGTGTGTAGCCTCAAAAGAGAAGGCACAGGAGAGTTTTCTCTCGAAAGAATATGTAAGAATACCACGTTATAAGGAAATACAGTTTTGCAGAGTAAAGACAAATATGTAAGTATTGGAAACACTTTACAAGAAGAAATAATGCATCTTACAAAATTAGCTTGTATCTCCTAAACTACACGTTGTAACTCGAAAAGAATTGGTGTGGCTTGTACGTCTAAACGTGTAGCCTCAAAAGAGAACCCACAGGAGAATTGTCTTTCATCAAAATTTTTCAGAAAACCACGTTTTAAGGAATCCCCGCATCATGCGAAATTAGCGTATTTTTCCTAAACAACACGTTGTAACTCGAAATGCTTTGGTGTTGCGTGTATGTCTAAGCATGTAGCCTCAAAAGAGAATGCATAGGAGAGTTTTCTCTCGAAGAATATGTACGAATACCATGTTATAAGGAAATACAGTGTTGTAGAGTAAAGACAAATACGTACATAATGGAAACACTTTAGGAGAAGAAATAAAGAATCGTACAAAATTAGCTTGTATCTCCTAAACAACACGTTGTAACTCGAAAAGATTTGGTGTGGCGTGTACGTCTAACCGTGTAGCCTCAAAATTGGTCCCAAAGGAGAATTTTCTTTCGTCAAAATTTGTCAAAAAACCACGTTTTAAGGAAATCCCGCATCGTGCGCAATTATCTTGTTTTTCATAAACAAAACTTTATAACTCGTAAAGCTTTGGTGTTGGGTGTATGTCTAAGCGTGCAGCCTCAAAAGAGAATGCACAGGAGAGTTTTCTCTCGAAAGAATATGTAAGAATACCACGTTATAAGGAAATATATTGCTGCCGAGTAAAGACAAATACATATGTATTGGAAACATATTATGAGAAGAAATAACGCATGGAACAAAATTAGCTTGTATCTCCTAAACAACACGTGGTAACTCAAAAAGATTTGGTGTGGCGTGTACGTCTAAATGTGCAGCCTCAAAAGAGAACCCACAGTAGAATTTTCTTACGTCAAAATTTGTCAGAAAACCACATTTTAAGAAAAACCCGCATCGTGCGAAAGTATCTTGTTTTTCCTAATCAACACGTTGTAACTCGAAAAGCTTTGGTGTTGCGTGTATGTCTAAGCGTGTAGCCTCCAAAGAGAACGCACAGGATAGTTTTCTCTCGAAAGAATATGTAAGAATTCCACGTTATAAGGAAATACAGTGTGGCAGAGTAAAGACAAATACGTACGTATTGGAAGCACTTTATGAGAGAAATAACGCATCTTGCAAAATTAGCTTGTATGTCCTAAACAACACTTTGTAACTCGAAAAGATTTGGTGTGGCGTGTACATCTAAATGTGTAGCCTCAAAAGAGAACCCACAGGAGAGTTTTCTTTCATCAAAATTTGTCAGAAAACCACGTTTTAAGGAAATCCCGCATCGTGCGAAATTATCTTGTTTTTCCTAAACAACACGCTGTAACTAGAAAAGCTTTGGTGTTAGGTGTATGTCTAAGTGTGTAGCCTCAAAAGAGAATGCACAGGAGAGATTTCTCTCGAAAGAATATGTAAGAATACCACGTTATAAGGAAATATATTGCTGCAGAGTAAAGACAAATATGCACGTATTGGAAACACATTATGAGAAGAAATAACGCATGGTACAAAATTAGCTTGTATCTCCGAAACAACAGGTGGTAACTCAAAAAGATTTGGTGTGGCGTGTACGTCTAAACGTGTAGCCTCAAAAGAGAACCCACAAGAGAATTTTCTTGCGTCAAAATATGTCAGAAAACCACGTTTTAAGAAAATCCCGCATTGTGCGAAATTATCTTGTTTTTCCTAATCAACACGTTGTAACTCGAAAAGCTTTGGCGTTGCGTGTATGTTTAAGCATGTAGCCTCCAAAGAGAACACACAGGATAGTTTTCTCTCGAAAGAATATGTAAGAGTACCACGTTATAAGGAAATACATTGTTGCAGAGTGTAGACAAATATGTACTTATTGGAAACACTTTAGGAGAAGAAATAACACATCATGCAAAATTAACTTGTATCTCCTAAACAACACATTGTAACTCGAAAAGATTTGGTGTGGCGTGTACATCTAAACGTATAGCCTCAAAAGAGAACCCACAGGAGAGTTTTTTTTCGTCAAAATTTGTCAGAAAAAAACGTTTTAAGGAAATACCGCATCGTGCAAAATTATCTTGTTTTTCCTAAACAACATGTTGTAACTCGAAAAGCTTTGGTGTTGCATGTACGTCTAAGCGTGTAGCCTCAAAAGAGAATGCACAGGAGAGTTTTCTCCTGAAAGAATATGTAGGAATTCCACGTTATAAGAAAATACAGTGTTGCAGAGTAAAGACAAATACATACTTATTGGAAACACTTAAACTTTACGAGAAGAAATAACACATAGTACAAAATTATCTTGTATATCCTAAACAACACGTTATAATTCGAAAGGATTTGGTGTGGCGTGTACGTCTAAACGTGTAGCCTCAAAAGAGAACACATAGGAGAGTTTACTTTCGTCAAAATTTGTCAGAAAACCACGTTTTAAGGAAATCCCGCATCATGCGAAATTATCTTGTTTTTCCTAAACAACACGTTGTAACTAGAAAAGCTGTGGTGTTGCGTGTATGTCTAAGCATGTAGCCTCAAAAGAGAATGCACAGGAGAGTTTTCTCTCTAAAGAATATGTAAGAATACCACGTTATAAGGAAATATATTGCTGCAGAGTAAAGACAAATACGTACCTATTGGAAACACATTATCAGAAGAAATAACGCATGGTACAAAATTAGCTTGTATCTCCGAAACAACACGTGGTAACTCAAAAAGATTTGGTGTGGCGTTTACGTCTAAACGTGTAGCCTCAAAAGAGAACCCACAGGAGAATTTTCTTTAGTCAAAATTTGTCAGAAAACCACGTTTTAAGGAAATCCCGCATCGTGCGAAATTATCTTGTTTTTCCTAATCAACACCTTGTAACTTGAAAAGCTTTGGTGTTGCGTGTATGTCTAAGCATGTAGCCTCCAAAGAGAATACACAGGATAGTTTTCTCTCGAAAGAATATGTAAGAATACCATGTTATAAGGAAGTACAGTGTTGCAGAGTATAGACAAATATGTACTTATTGGAAACACTTTAGGAGAAGAAATAACACAATATGCAAAATTAGCTTGTATCTCCTAAACAACACGTTGTAACTCGAAAAGATTTGGTGTGGCGAAAACGTCTAAACGTGTAGCCTCAAAAGAGAACCCACAGGAGAGTTTTCTTTCGTCAAAATTTGTCAGAAAACCACGTTTTAAGGAAATACCGCATCGTGCAAAATTATCTTGTTTTTCCTAAACAACATGTTGTAACTCGAAAAGCTTTGGTGTTGCGTGTATGTCTAAGCGTGTAGCCTCAAAAGAGAACGCACAGGAGAGTTTTCTCCCGAAAGAATATGTAGGAATACCACGTTATAAGGAAATACAGTGTTGCAGAGTAAAGACAAATACATACTTATTGGAAACACTTAAACTTTACGAGAAGAAATAACACATAGTACAAAATTAGCTTGTATATCCTAAACAACACGTTATAACTCGAAAGGATTTGCTGTGCCGTGTACGCCTAAACGTGTAGCCTCAAAAGAGAACCCACAGGAGAATTTTCTTTCGTCAAAATTTGTCAGAAAACCATGTTATAAGGAAATCCCGCATCATGCGAAATTATCTTGTTTTTCCTAAACAACACTTTGTAACTTGAAAAGCTTTGGTGTTGCGTGAATGTCTAAGGGTGTAGCCTCCAAAGAGAACGCACAGGAGAGATTTCTCTCGAAAGAATATGTATTTCCTTATACTACGTTATAAGGAAATACAGTGTTGCAGAATAAAGGCAAATATATACATATTGGAAACACTTAAACTTTACGAGAAGAAATAACGCATCGTAAAAAAATTAGCTTGAATCTCCTAAACAACACGTTGTAACTCAAAAAGATTTGGTGTGGCGTGTACATCTAAATGTGTAGCCTCAAAAGAGAACCCACAAAACAATTTTCTTTCGTCAAAATTTGTCAGAAAACCACGTTTTAAGGAAATCCCGCATCGTGAGAAATTATCTTGTTCTTCCTAAACAACACGTTGTAACTCGAAAAGTTTTGCTGTTGCGTGTATGTCTAAGCGTGTAGCCTCAAATGAGAACGCACAGGAGAGTTTTCTCTCGAAAAAATGTGTAAGAATACCACGTTATAAGGAAATACAGTTTTGCAGAGTAAAGACAAACACTTACTTATTGGAAAAACTTTATGAGAAGAAATAATGCATCGTACAAAATTAGCTTGTATCTCCTAAACAACACGTTGTAACTTAAAAAGATTTGGTGTGGCCTGTACGTCGAAACGTGTAGTCTCAAAAGAGAACCCAGAGGAGAATTTTCTTTGGTCAAAATTTGTCAGAAAAGCACTTATTAAGGAAATCCCTCATTGTGCGAAATTATCTTGTTTTTCCTAAACAACACGTTGTAACGCGAAAAGATTTGGTGTTTCGTGTATGTCTAAGCGTGTAGCCTCAAAAGAGGATGCACAGGAGAGTTTTCTCTCGAAAGAATATGTAAGAATACCACGTTATAAGGAAATACAGTGTTGCAGACTAAAGGCAAATACGTACTTATTGGAAACACTTTACGAGAAGAAATAACGCATCGTACAAAATAGCTTGTATCTCCTAAACAACACGTTGTAACTCGAAAAGATTCGGTGTGGCATGTAAGTCTAAACGTGTAGCCTCAATAGAGAACCCACAGGAAATTTTTTTTTCGTTAAAATTTGTCAGAAAACCATGTTTTAAGGAAATCACTCATCGTGCGAAATTATCTTGTTTTTCCTAAACAACACGTTGTAACTCAAAAAGCTTTGATGTTGCGTCTATGTCTAAGCGTGTAGCCTCAAATCAGAATGCACAGGAGAGTTTTCTCTCGAAAGAACATGTAAGAATACCACATTATAAGGAAATACAGTTTTGCAGAGTAAAGACAAATACGTATGTATTTGAAACACTTACAAGAAGAAATAACACATCGTAAAAAATTAGTTTGTATCTCCTAAACAACACGTTGTAAGTTGAAAAGATTTGGTGTGGCGTGTACGTCTAAACGTATAGCCTCAAAAGAGAACCCACAGGAGAATTTTCTTTCATAAAATTTGTTAGAAAACCAGTTATTAAGGAAATCCCGCATCGTGTGAAACTATCTTGTGTTTCCTAAACGATACATTGTAACTAGAAAATCTTTGAAGTTGCGTTTATGTCTAAGCATGTAGCCTCAAAAGAGAACGCACAGGAGCGATTTCTCTCAAACGAGTATGTAAGAATACCACGTTATAAGGAAATACATTGTGGCAAATTAAAGATAAATACGTACCTTTTGGAAACACTTAATCTTTAAAAGAAGATATAAAGCATCGTAAAAAATTAGTTTGTATCTCCTAATACAAACGGGATTACCTTAAAACGTAGTTTTCTGACAAATTTTGACTAAAGAAAATTGTCCTGTGCGTTCTCTTTTGAGGCTACACGTTTAGATGTACAGGCCACACCAAATCTTTTCGAGTTACAACGTGTTGTTTAGGAATTACAAGCTAATTTTGTACGATGCTTTATTTCATCTCGTAAAGTTTAAGGGTTTACAATACATATGCATTTGTCTTTACTCTGCAACACTGTATTTCCTTATAACGCGGTATTCTTACATATTCTTTCGAGAGAAAACTCTCCTGTGAGTTCTCTTTTATGGCTACATGCTTAGACAAACACGCAACACCAAAGCTTTTCGAGTTAAAACGTGTTGTTTAGGAAAAACAAGATAATTTCGCACGATGCGGGATTTCCTTAATATGTGGTTTTCTGACAAATCTTGACCAAAGAAAATTCTCCTATGGGTTCTCTTTTGAGGCTACACGTTTAGACGTACACGCCATACCAAATCTTTTTAAATTACAACGTGTTGTTTAGGAGATACAAGCTAATTTTGTACGATGCGTTATTTCTTCTTGTAAAGTTTTTCCAATACGTAAGTATATGTCTTTACTCTGCAACACTGTATTTCCTAATAACGTGCTATTCTTACATATTCTTTCGAGAAAAAACTCTCCTTTGCGTTCTCTTTTGAGGCTGCATGCTTAGACATACACGCAACACCAAAGCTTTTCGAGTTACAACGTGTTGTTTAGGAAAAACAAGATAATTTCGCACGATGCGCGATTTCCTTAAAACGTGGTTTTCTGACAAATTTTGACGAAAGAAAATTCTCCTGTGGGTTCTCTTTTGAGGCTACACGTTTAGACGTACACACCACACCAAATCTTTTCGAGTTATAACGTGTTGTTTACGAGATACAACCTAATTTTGTACGATGCCTTATTTCTTCTCCTAAAGTTTAAGTGTTTCTAATAAGTCCATATTTGTCTTTACTCTGCAACACTGTATTTCCTTATAACGTGGTATTCTTACATATTCCTTCGAGAGAAAACTCTCCTGTGCGTTCTCTTTTGAGGCTAAACGCTTAGACATACACGCAACACCAAAGCTTTTCGAGTTAAAACGTTTTGTTTGGGAAAACAAGATAATTTCGCATGATGCGGGATTTCCTTAATACGTGGTTTTCTGACAAATTTTGACCAAAGAAAATTCTCCTATGGGTTCTCTTTTGAGGCTACACGTTTAGACGTACAGGCCACGCCAAATCATTTTAAGTTACAACGTGTTGTTCAGGAGATACAATCTAATTTTGTATGATGCGTTATTTCTTCTCGTAAAGTTTTTCCAATACGTAAGTATTTGTCTTTACTCTGCAACACTGTATTTCCTAGTGACGTGGTATTCTTACATATTCCTTCAAGAAAAAACTCTCCTTTGCATTCCCTTTTGAGGCTACACGCTTAGACATACACGCAACACCAAAGCTTTTCGAGTTACAACGTGTTGTTTAGGAAAAACAAGATAATTTCGCACGATGCGGGATTTCCTTAAAACGTGGTTTTCTGACAAATTTTGACGAACGAAAATTCTCCTGTGGGTTCTCTTTTGAGACTACACGTTTAGACGTACACACCACACCAAATCTTTTCGAGTTATAACGTGTTGTTTAGGAGATACATACTAATTTTGTACGATGCCTTATTTCTTCTCGTAAAGTTTAAGTGTTTCCAATAAGTACGTATTTGTCTTTACTCTGCAACACTGTATTTCCTTATAACGTGGTATTCTTACACATCTTTCGAGAGAAAACTCTCCTGTGTGTTCTCTTTTGAGGCTACACTCTTTGACATACACGCAACACCAAAGCTTTTCGAGTTACAATGTGTTGTTTAGGAAAAACAAGATAATTTAGCACGATGCGGGATTTCCTTAAAACGTGGTTTTCTGACAAATTTGGACGAAAGAAAATTACCCTGTGGGTTCTCTTTTGAGGCTACACATTTAGACGTACATGCCACACCAAATCTTTTCGAGTTACAACATGTTGTTTAGGTGATACAAGCTAATTTTTTTATGATGCGTTATTTCTTCTCATAAAGTTTAAGAGTTTCCATTACGTACATATTTGCCTTTACTCTGCAACACTGTATTTCCTTATCACGTGGTATTCTTGCATATTCTTTCGAGAGAAAACTCTTCTGTGCGTTCTCCTTTTAGGCTACATGCTTAGACATACACGCAACACCAAAGCTTTTCGAGTTACAACGTGTTGTTTAGGAAAAACAACATAATTTCGCACGATGCAGGATTTCTTTAAAACGTGCATTTCTGACAAATTTTGAAGAAATAAAACTCTCCTGTGGGTACTCTGTTGAGGCTACACGTTTAGAAGTACATGCCACACCAAATCTTTTCGAGTTCAAACGTGTTGTTTAGGACATACAAGCTAATTTTGCAAGATGCGTTATTTCTCTCATAAAGTGTTTCCAATACGTACGTATTTGTCTTTACTCTCCAACACTGTATTTCCTTATAACGTGGTATCCTTACATATTCTTTCGAGAGAAAACTCTCCTGTCCGTTCTGTTTTGAGGCTACACGCTTAGACATACATGCAAAACCAAAGCTTTTCGAGTTACAACGTGTTGTTTAGGAAAAACAAGATAATTTAGCACGATGTGGGATTTCCTTAAAACGTGGTTTTCTGACAAATTTTGACGAATGAAAATTCTCCAGTGGGTTCTCCTTTGAGGCTAAACGTTTAGACATACACGCTACACCAAATCTTTTTGAGTTATATCGTGTTGTTTAGGAGATACAAGCTAATTTTGTACCATGCATTATTTCTTCTCGTAAAGTGTTTCCCTTACTTACGTATTTGTCTTTACTCTGCAACACTGTATTTCCTTATAACGTGGTATTCTTACATATTCTTTTGAGGGAAACCTCTCCTGTGCGTTCTCTTTTGAGGCTACACGCTTGGACATACATGCAACACCAAAGCTTTTCGAGTTACAATGTGTTGTTTATGAAAAACAAGATAATTTCACACGGTGCGGAATTTCCTTAAAACGTGGTTTTCTGAAAAATTTTGCCAATAGAAAATTCGACTGGGGGTTCTCTTTTGAGACTACACGTTTAGATGTACACGCCACACCAAATCTTTTCGAGTTACAACGTGTTGGTTAGGAGATACAAGCTAATTTTGTAAGATGCATTAATTCTTCTTGTAAAGTGTTTCCAATACGTATGTATTTGTCTTTACTCTGCAACACTGTATTTCCTTATAACGTGGTATTCTTACATATTCTTTAGAGAGAAAACTATCCTGTGCATTCCCTTTTGAGACTACACACTGAGACATACAGGCAACACCAAAGCTTTTCGAGTTACAACGTGTTGTTTATGAAAAACAAGATAATTTCACACGATGCGGAATTTCTTTAAAACGTGGTGGTCTGACAAATTTTGACGAAAGAAAATTCTCCTGTGGGTTCTCTTTTGAGGTAACAAGTTTAGACGTGCATGCCACACCAAATCCTTTCGAGTTACCACATGTTGTTTAGGAGATACAAGCTAATTTTGTACGATGTGTTATTTCTTCTAATAAAGTGTTTCCAATAAGTACGCATTTGTCTTTACTCTGCAACACTCTATTTCCTTATAACGTTGTATTCTTACATGTTCTTTCGAGAGAAAACTCTCCTGTGCATTCTCTTTAGAGGCTACACGCTTAGACATACACGCAACACCAAAGCTTTTCGAGTTACAACGTTTTGTTTAGGAAAAACAAGATAATTTTGCACGATGCGGGATTTCCTTAAAACGTGGTTTTCTGACAAATATTGACGAAGGAAAGTTCTCCTGTGGGTTCTCTTTTGAGGCTACACGTTTAGACGTACGAGCCACACCAAATCTTTTCGAGTTGCAACGTGTTGTTTAGGAGATACAAGCAAATATTTTACGATGCGTTATTCCTTCTTGTAAAGTGTTTCCAATACGTACTTATTTGTCTTTAATCTGCAACACTGTACTACCTTTAACGTGGTATTCTTACATATTCTTTCGAGAGAAAACTCTCCTGTGCATTCTCTTTTGAGGCTACACGCTTAGACATACACGCAACACCAAAGCTTTTCGAGTTACAACGTGTTGTTTAGGAAAAACAATATAATTTCGCACGATGCGAGATTTCCTTAAAACTTCGTTTCTGACAAATTTTGATGAAAGAAAATTCTCCTGTGGGTTCTAGTTTGAGGCTACACATTTAGACGTACACGTCACACCAAATCTTTTCGAGTTACAACATGTTGTTTAGGAGATACAAGCTAATTTTTTTCGATCCGTTATTTCTTCTCGTAAAGTGTTTCCAATATGTACTTATTTGTCTTTATTCTGCAAAACTGTATTTCCTTATAACGTGGTTTTCTTACATATTCTTTCCAGAGAAAACGCTCCTGTGCCTTCTCTTTTGAGGCTCCACGCTTACACATACACGCAACACCAAAGCTTTTCGAGTTACAACTTGTTGTTTAGCGAAAAGAAGATGATTTCGCACGATGCGGGATTTCCTTAAAACGTGGTTTTCTGACAAATTTTGACCAAAGAAAATTCTCCTGTGGGTTCTCTTTTGAGGCTACATGTTTAAATGAACACGCCACAGCAAATCTTTTCGAGTTACAATGTGTTGTTTAGGAGATACAAGCTAATTTTGTACGATGCGTTAATTCTTCTCCTAAAGTGTTTCCAATATGTACTTATTTGTCTTTACTCTGCAAAATTGTATTTCCTTATAACGTGGTATTCTTACATATTCTTTCGAGAGAAAACTCTCCTGTGCCTTCTCTTTTGAGGCTCCACGCTTACACATACACGTAACACCAAAGCTTTTGGAGTTACAACATGTTGTTTAGGAAAAAGAAGGTAATTTCGCACAATGCGGGATTTCCTTAAAACTTGGTTTTCTGAAAAATTTTGACGAAAGAAAATTCTCCTGTGGGTTCTCTTTTGAGGCTACATGTTTAGATGTACACGCCACACCAAATCTTTTCGAGTTACAACGTTTTGTTTAGGAGATACAAGCTAATTTTGTAAGATGCGTTAATTCTTCTCATAAAGTGTTTCCAGTACATACGTATTTGTCTTTACTCTGCAACAATGTATTTCCTTATAACATGGTAATCTTACATATTCTTTCGAGAGAAAACTATCCTGTTCGTTCCCTTTTGAGGCTACACACTTAGACATACAGGCAACACCAAAGCTTTTCGAGTTAGAACGTGTTGTTTATGAAAAACAAGATAATTTCGCACGATGCGGGATTTACTTATAACGTGGTTTTCTGAGAAATTTTGACGAAAGAAAATTCTCCTGTGTGTTCTCTTTTGAGGCTACACGTCTAGACGTGCACGCCACACCAAATCCTTTCGAGTTACCACGTGTTGTTTAGGAGATACAAGCTAATTTTGTACGATGCGTTATTCCTTCTCATAAAGTGTTTCCAATACGTACGCATTTGTCTTTACTCTGCAACACTCTATTTCCTTATAATGTTGTATTCTTACATGTTCTTTTGAGAGAATACTCTCCTGTGCATTCTCTTTAGAGGCTACACGCTTAGACATACACGCAACACCAAAGCTTTCCGAGTTTCAACATGTTGTTTAGGAAAAACAAGATAATTTTGCACGATTCGGGATTTCCTTAAAACGTGGTTTTCTGACAAATATTGACGAAAGAAAGTACTCCTGTGGGTTCTCTTTTGAGGCTACACGTTTAGACGTACGAGCCACACCAAATCTTTTCGAGTTACAACGTGCTGTTTAGGACATACAAGCAAATTTTGTACGAAGCTTTATTTCTTCTCGTAAAGTGTTTCCAATACGTACTTATTTGTCTTTACTCTGCAACACTGTATTTCTTTATAACATGGTATTCTTACATATTCTTTCGAGGGAAAACTCTCCTGTGCGTTCTCATTTGAGGCTATAAGCTTAGACAAACACGCAACGCCAATGCTTTTTGAGTTACAGCGTGTTGTTTAGGAAAAACAAGATAATTTCGCACGATGCGAGATTTCCTTAAAACGTGGTTTCTGACAAATTTTGATGAAAGAAAATTCTCCTGTGGGTTCTCTTTTGAGGCTACACGTTTAGACGTACACGTCACACCAAATCTTTTCGAGTTACAACATGTTGTTTAGGAGATACAAGCTAATTTTGTATGATGCGTTAATTCCTCTGGTAAATTGTTTCCAATACATACGTATTTGTCTTTACTCTGCAACCCTCTATTTTCTTGAAAGAACATTGCATTCTTACATGTTCTTTCAAGAGAAAACTCTCCTGTGTGTTCTCTTTAGAGGCTACAGGCTTAAACATACATGCAACACCAAATCTTTTCGAGTTAAAACGTGCTGTTTAGGAAAAAGTAGATAATTTTGCACGATGCGGGATTTCCATAAAACGTTGTTTTCTGACAAATTTTGACGAAAGAAAGTTCTCCCGTGGGTTCTCTTTTGAGGCTACACGTGTAGACATACGAGCCACACCAAATCTTTTCGAGTTACAACGTGTTGTTTAGGAGATACAAGCAAATTTTGTACGAAGCTTTATTTCTTCTCGTAAAGTGTTTCCAATACGTACTTATTTGTCTTTATTCTGCAACACTGTATTTCCTTATAACGTGGTATTCCTACATATTCTTTCGAGGGAAAACTCTCCTGTGCATTTTCTTTTGAGGCTACACGCTTAGACAAACACGCAACGCCAAAGCTTTTCGAGTTACAACGTGTTGTTTAGGAAAAACAAGATAATTTCCCACGATGCGAGATTTCCATAAAACGTGGTTTTCTGAAAAATTTTGACGAAAGAAAGTTCTCCTGTGGGTTCTCTTTTGAGGCTACACGTGTAGAGGTACGAGCCAGACCAAATCTTTTTGAGTTACAAAGTTTTGTTTAGGAGATACCAGCTAATTTTGTATGATGTATTATTTCTTCTTTTAAAGTGTTTCCAATACATACGTATTTGTAATACATACGTATATGTAAGAATACCACGTTATAAGGAAATACACTGTTGCAGAGTAAAGAAAACTACATACGTATTGGAAACACTTTAAGAGAAGAAATAACGCATCGTACAAAATTAGCTTGTATCTCCTAATAACACTTTGTAACTCGAAAAGATTTGGTGTGGCTCGTACCTCTACAAGTGTAGCCTCAAAAGAGAAGCCACAGGAGAACTTTCTTTCGTCCAGTTTTTCAGAAAACCACGTTTATGGAAATCTCGCATCGTGTGAAATTATCTAGTTTTTCTTAAACAACACGTTGTAACTCGAAAGGTTTTGGTGTTGCGTGTATGTCTAAGCGTGTAGCCTCAAAAGAGTACGCACAGGAGAGTTTTCCCTCAAAAGAATATGTAAGAATACCTCGTTATAAGGAAATACAGTGTTGCAGAGAAAGACAAATACGTACGTATTGGAAACACTTTACGAGAAGAAATAACACATCGTACAAAATTAGCTTGTATTTCCTAAACAACACGTGGTAACTCGAAAGGATTTGGTGTGGCGTGCACGTCTAAACGTGTAGCCTCAAAAGAGAACCCACAGGAGAATTTTCTTTCGTCAAATTTTTTTTTGAAAACCACGTTTTAAGTAAATCCTGCATTGTGCGAAATCATCTTCTTTTTCCTAAACAACATGCTGTAACTCGAAAAGCTTTGGTGTTGCGTGTATGTGTAAGTATGGAGCCTCAAAAGAGAAGGCACAGGAGAGTTTTCTCTCGAAAGAATATGTAAGAATACCACGTTATAAGGAAATACAATTTTGCAGAGTAAAGACAAATAAGTACATATTGGAAACACTTTACGAGAAGAAATAACGCATCATAAAAAATTTACTTGTATCTTCTAAACAACACGTTGTAACTCGAATAGATTTGGTGTGACGTGTATGTCTAAACGTGTAGCCTCAAAAGAGAACACATAGTAGAATTTTCTTTCGTCAAAATTTGTCAGAAAACCACGTTTTAAGGAAATCCCGCATCGTGCGAAATTATCTTGTTTTTCCTAAACAACACGTTGTAACTCGAAAAGCTTTGGTGTTGCGTTTATGTCTAAGCGTGTAGCCTCAAAAGAGAACGCATAGGAGAGTTTTTTCTCGAAAGAATATGTAAGAAAACTCTCCTGTGCATTCTCTTTTCAGGCTACACGCTCAGACATACATGCAACACCAAAGCTTTTCGAGTTACAACATGTTGTTTAGGAAAAAGAAGATGATTTCGCACGATGCGGGATTTCCTTAAAACGTGGTTTTCTGAAAAATTTTGATGAAAGAAAATTCTCCTGTGAGTTCTCTTTTGAGGCTACATGTTTAGACATACACGCTGCACCAAATCTTTTCGAGTTACAACGTGTTATTTAGGAGATACAAGCTAATTTTGTAAGATGCATTAATTCTTCTTGTAAAGTGTTTCCAATACGTACGTATTTGTCTTTACTCTGCAACACTGTATTTGCTTATAACGTGGTATTCTTACATATTCTTTCGAGAGAAAACTATCCTGTGCGTTCCCTTTTGAGACTACACACTTAGACATACAGGCAACACCAAAGCTTTTCGAGTTACAACGTGTTGTTTATGAAAAACAAGATAATTTCTCACGATGTGGGATTTCCTTAAAACGTGGTGTTCTAACAAATTTTGAAGAAAGAAAATTCTCCTGTGCGTTCTCTTTTGAGGCTACAAGTTTAGACGTGGACGCCACACCAAATCCTTTCGAGTTACCACGTGTTGTTCAGGAGATTCAAGCTAATTTTGTATGATGTGTTATTTCTTCTAGTAAATTGTTTCTAATAAGTACGCATTTGTCTTTACTCTGCAACACTCTATTTCCTTATAACGTTGTATTCTTACATGTTCTTTCGAGAGAAAACTCTCCTGTGCGTTCTCTTTAGAGGCTACAGGATTAGACATACACGCAACACCAAAGCTTTTCGAGTTACAACGTTTTGTTTAGGAAAAAGAAGATAATTTTGCACGATGCTGGATTTCCTTATAACGTGGTTTTCTGACAAATATTGACGAAAGAAAGTTCTCCTGTGGGTTCTCTTTTGAGGCTACACGTTTAGACGTACGAGCCACACCAAATCTTTTCGAGTTGCAACGTGTTGTTTAGGAGATACAAGCAAATTTTTTAAGATGCGTTATTTCTTCTTGTAAAGTGTTTCCAATACTTACTAATTTTTCTTTACTCTGCAACACTGTATTTCCTTATAACGTGGTATTCTTAAATATTCTTCCGAGAGAAAACTCTCCTGTGCATTCTCTTTTGAGGCTACACGCTTAGACATACACGCAACACCAAAGCTTTTCTATTTACAACGTGTTGTTTAGGAAAAACAAGATAATTTCGCATGATGCGAGATTTCCTTAAAACGTCGTTTCTGACAAATTTTGATGAAGGAAAATTCTCCTGTGGGTTCTCTTTTGAGGCTACACATTTAGACGTACATGTCACACCAAATCTTTTCGAGTTACAACATGTTGTTTAGGAGATACATGCTAATTTTTTGATCCATTATTTCTTCACGTAAAGTGTTTCCAATAAGTACTTATTTTTCTTTACTCTGCAAAATTTTATTTCCTTATAACGTGGTATTCTTACATATTCTTTCGAGAGAAAACGCTCCCGTGCCTTCTCTTTTGAGGTTCCACGCTTACACATACAAGCAACACCAAAGCTTTTCGAGTTACAACATGTTGTTTAGGGAAAAGAAAATGATTTCGCACGATGCGAGATTTCCTTAAAACGTTGTTTTCTGACAAATTTTGACGAAAGAAAATTCTCCTGTGGGTTCTCTTTTGAGGGTACATGTTTAAATGAACACGCCACACCAAATCTTTTCGAGTTACAACGTGTTGTTTAGGAAATACAAGCTAATTTTGTAGGATGCGTTAATTCTTCTCCTAAAGTGTTTCCAATATGTTCTTATTTTTCTTTACTCTGCAAAATTGTATTTCCTTATAACGTGGTATTCTTACATATTCTTTCGAGAGAAAACTCTCCTGTGCCTTCTCTTTTGAGGCTCCTCGCTTACACATTCACGTAACACCAAAGGTTTTCGAGTTACATGTTGTTTAGGAAAAAGAAGATAATTTCGCATGATTCGGGATTTCCTTAAAACGTGGTTTTCTGAAAAATTTTGACGAAAGAAAATTCTCCTGTGGGTTCTCTTTTAAGGCTACATGTTTAGATGTTCACGCCACACCAAATCTTTTTGAGTTACAACGTATTGTTTAGGAAAAACAAGATAATTTTGCACGATGCAGGATTTCCATAAAACGTGGTTTTCTGACAAATATTGACGAAAGAAATTTCTCCTGTGGGTTCTCTTTTGAGGATACACGTTTAGACGTACGAGCCACACCAAATCTTTTTGAGTTACAACGTATTGTTTAGGAGATACAAGCAAATTTTTTACGATGCTTTATTTCTTCTCGTAAAGTGTTTCCAATACTTACTTATTTGTCTTTACTCTGCAACACTGTATTTCCTTATAACGTGGTATTCTTACATATTCTTTCGAGAGAAAACTCTCCTGTGCATTCTCTTTTCAGACTACACGCTCAGACATACACGCAACACCAAAGCTTTTCGAGTTACAACGTGTTGTTTAGGAAAAACAAGGTAATTTTACACGATGTGAGATTTCCTTAAAACGTGGTTTCTGACAAATTTTGATGAAAGAAGATTCTCCTGTGGGTTCTCTTTTGAGGCTACACGTTTAGACATACACGTCATACCAAATCCTTTCGAGTTACAACATGTTGTTTAGGAGATACAAGCTAATTTTGTACGATGCGTTAATTC
The DNA here is from genome assembly GCF_947179515.1 of Apodemus sylvaticus. NCBI lineage: Eukaryota > Metazoa > Chordata > Mammalia > Rodentia > Muridae > Apodemus > Apodemus sylvaticus. Next base: position 65,610,416 of record NC_067491.1, on the reverse strand, counting down.
CTCTGTTAAAGTGTTTCCAATATGTATGTATTTGTCTTTACTCTGCAATACTCTATTTCCTTATAACGTTGTATTCTTACATGTTCTTTCAAGAGAAAACTCTCATGTGTGTTCTCTTTAGAGGCTACAGACTTAAACATGCATGCAACACGAAAGATTTTCGAATTACAACGTGCTGTTTAGGAAAAAGTAGATAATTTGTATGATGCGGGATTTCCATAAAACGTTGTTTTCTGACAAATTTTGACGAAAGAAAGTTCTCCTGTGGGTTCTCTTTTGTGGCTACACGTGTAGACATACGAGCCACACCAAATCTTTTCGAGTTACAATGTGTTGTTTAGGAGATACAAGCAAATTTTGTACGAAGCGTTATTTCTTCTCGTAAAGTGTTTCCAATACGTACTCATTTGTCTTTACTCTCCAACACTGTATTTCCTTATAACGTGGTATTCTTACATATTCTTTCGGGTGAAAACTCTCCTGTGCGTTCTCTTTTGAGGCGACACGCTTAGACAAACACGCAACGCCAAAGCTTTTCAAGTTAAAACGTGTTGTTTAGGAAAAACAAGATAATTTCGCATGATGCGAGATTTCCATAAAACGTGGTTTTCTGAAAAATTTTGACGAAAGAAAGTTCTCCTGTGGGTTCTCTTTTGAGGCTACACGTGTAGAGGTACGAGCCATACCAAATCTTTTTGAGTTACAAAGTTTTGTTTAGGAGATAAAAGCTAATTTTATACGATGTGTTATTTCTTCTCTTAAAGTGTTTCCAATATGTACGTATTTGTCTTTAATTTGCAACACTGTATTTCCTTATAACGTGGTATTCTTACATATTCTTTTGAGAGAAAACTCTCCTCTGCGTTCTCTTTTGAGGCTACACGCTTAGACATAAATGCAACACCAAAGCTTTTCGAGTTACAACGTGTTGTTTATGAAAAACAAGATAATTTCGCACGATGCGATATTTCCTTAAAACGTGGTTTCTGACAAATTTTGATGAAAGAAAATTCTCCTGTGGGTTCTCTTTTGAGGCTACACGTTTAGACATACACGTCACACTAAATCTTTTCGAGTTACAATGTGTTGTTTAGGAGATACATGTAAATATTTTACGATTCGTTATTTCTTCTCGAAAAGTGTTTCCAATATGTACTTATTTGTCTTTACTCTGCAAAATTTATTTCCTTATAACGTGGTATTCTTACATATTCTTTCGAGAGAAAACTCTCCTGTGCCTTCTCTTTTGAGGCTCCATGCTTACACATACACGCAACACCAAAGCTTTTCGAGTTACAGCATGTTGTTTAGGAAAAAGAAGATGATTTCGCACGATGCAGGATTTATTTAAAACGTGGTTTTCTGAAAAATTTTGACGAAAGAAAATTCTCCTGTGGGTTCTCTTTTGAGGCTACATGTTTAGAAGTACACGCCATGCCAAATCTTTTCGAGTTACAACGTGTTGTTTAGGAGATACAAGCTAATTTTGTATGATGCGTTAATTCTTCTTGTAAAGTGTTTCCAATACGTATGTATATGTTTTTACTCTGCAACACTGTATTTCCTTAGAACGTGGTATTCTTACATATTCTTTCGAGAGAAAACTATCCTTTGCATTCGTTTTTGAGGCGACACACTTAGACATACAGGCAACACCAAAGCTTTTCGAATTACAACGTGTTGTTTATGAAAAACAAGATAATTTCGCACAATGCGGGATTTCCTTAAACCGTTGTGTTCTGAAATATTTTGACGAAAGAAAATTCTCCTGTGGGTTCTCTTTTGATGCTACACGTTTAGACGTGCACACCACACCAAATCCTTTCGAGTTACCACGTGTTGTTTAGGAGATACAAGCTAATTTGGTACGATGTGTTACTTCTTCTCGTAAAATGTTTCCAATACGTACGTATTTGTCTTTCTCTGCAACATTGTATTTCCTTATAACGTGGTATTCTTACATATTTTTTTGAGGGAAAACTCTCCTGTGCGTTCTCTTTTGAGGCTACACGTTTAGACATACACGCAACACCAAAGCTTTTCGAGTTACAACGTGTTGTTTAGGAAAAACTAGATAATTTCGCACGATGCGAGATTTCCATAAACGTGGTTTTCTGAAAAATTTGACGAAAGAAAGTTCTCCTCTGGGTTCTCTTTTGAGGCTACACTTGTAGAGGTACGAGCCACACCAAATCTTTTCGAGTTAAAAAGTGTTGTTTAGGAGATACAAGCTATTTTGTACGATGCGTTATTTCTCCTCTTAAAGTATTTCCAATACGTACGTAGTTGTCTTTACTCTGCAACACTGTATTTCCTTATAACGTGGTATTCCTACATATTCTTTCGAGAGAAAACTCTCCTGTGCCTTCTATTTTGAGGCTACACATTTAAACATACACGCAACACCAAAGCTTTTCGATTTACAACGTGTTGTTTAGGAAAAACAAGATAATTTCGCACAATGCGAGATTTCCTTAAAAAAAAAAAGTGAAGGCACAGGAGAGTTTTCTCTCGAAAGAATATGTAAGAATACCACGTTAAAATGAAATACAGTGTTGCAGAGTAAAGACAAATACGTACGTATTGGAAACACTTTAATAGAAGAAATAACGCATCGTACAAAATTAGCTTGTATCTCCTAAACAACACGTTGTATCCGAAAAGATTTGGTGTGGTTCGTACCTCTACACGTGTAGCCTCAAAAAAGAACCCACAGGAGAACTTTCTTTCCTCAAAATTTTTTCAGAAAACCTCGTTTTATGGAAATCTCGCATCATGCAAAATTATCTTGTTTTTCCTAAACAACACGTTGTAACTCGAAAAGCTTTGTAGTTGCGTGTTTGTCTAAGCGTGTAGCATCAAAAGAGAACGCACAGGAGCGTTTTCCCTTGAAAGAATATGTAAGAATACCTCTTTATAAGGAAATACAGTGTTGCAGAGTAAAGACAAATAAGTACGTATTGGAAAAACTTTATGAGAAGAAATAACGCATCATACAAAATTAGCTTGTATATCCTAAACAACACATTGTAACTCGAAAAGATTTGGTGTTACGTAAATGTCTAAACGTGTAGCCTCAAAAGAGAACCCACAGGAGAATTTTCTTTCGTCAAAATTTTTCAGAAAACCACGTTTTAAGGAAATCCCGCCTCGTGCGAAATCATCTTCTTTTTCCTAAACAACATGTTGTAACTCGAAAAGCTTTGGTGTTGCGTGTACGTGTAAGCGTGGAGCCTCAAAAGAGAAGGCACAGGAGCGTTTTCTCTCGAAAGAATATGTAAGAATACCACGTTATAAGGAAATACAGTGTTGCAGAGTAAAGACAAATAAGTACATATTGGAAACACGTTACAAAAAGAAATAATGCATCGTACAAAATTAGCTTGTATCTCCTAAACAACACGTTGTATTTCAAAAAGATTTGGTGTGAGGTCTACGTCTAAAAGTGTAGCCTAAAACGAGAACCCACAGGAGAATTTTCTTTCATCAAAATTTGTCAGAATCCACGTTTTAAGGAAATCTTGCATCGTGCGAAATTATCTTGTTATTCCTAAACAACACGTTGTAACTCGAAATGCTTTGGTATTGCGTGTATATCTAAGCGTGTAGCCTCAAAAGAGAATGCACAGGAGAGTTTTCTCTCGAAATAATATGTAAGAATACCACGTTATAAGGAAATACAGTGTAGCAGAGTAAAGACAACTATGTACCTTTTGGAAACACTTTAAGAGAAGAAATAACGCATGGTACAAAATTAGTTTGTATCTCCTAAACAACACGTGGTAACTCGAAAGGATTTGGTGTGGCGTGTACATCTAAAAGTGTAGCCTCAAACGAGAACCCACAGGAGAATTTTCTTTCATCAAAATTTGTCAGGAACCACGTTTTAAGGAAATCTCTCATAGTGCAAAATTATGTTGTTTTTCCTAAACAACACGTTGTAACTCGACAAGCTTTGGTGTTGCGTGTATGTCTAAGCTTGTAGCTTCAAAAGAAAATGCACAGGAGAGTTTTCTCTTGAACGAATATGTAAGAATACCACGTTATAAGGAAATACAGTGTTGCAGAGTAAAGACAACTACGTACATATTGGAAACACTTTAAGAGAAGATATAACGCATCGTACTAAATTTGCTTTTTACTCCTAAACAACACGTTGTAACTCGAAAAGATTTGGTGTGGCTCGTACTTCTACACGTGTAGCCTTAAAAGAGGACCCACAGGAGAACTTTCTTTCGTCAAAATTTTTCAGAAAACCACGTTTTATGGAAATCTCGCATCGTGCGAAATTATCTTGTTTTTCCTAAACAACACATTGTAACTAGAAAAGCTTTGGCGTTGCGAGTTTGTCTAAGCGTGTCGCCTCAAAAGAGAACACACAGGAGAGTTTTCCCTCGAAATAATATGTAAGAATACCACCTTATAAGGAAATACAGTGTTGCAGAGTAAAGACAAATAAGTACGCATTGGAAACACTTTACTAGAAGAAATAAGGCATCGTACAAAATTTGCTTGTATCTCCTAAACAACACGTTGTAACTCGAAAAGACTTGGTGTGGCTCGTACGTCTGCACATGTAGCCTCAAAAGAGAACCGAAAGGAGAACTTTCTTTCATCCAAATTTGTCAGGAAACCACGTTTTAAGAAATCCTGCATCGTGCAAAATTATCTTGTTTTTCCTAAACAACATGTTGTAACTCGAAAAGCTTTGGTGTTGCGTGTATGTCTGAGCATGTAGCCTCTAAAGAGAATGCACAGGAGAGCTTTCTCTCGAAAGAACATGTAAGAATACAACGTTATAAGGAAATATAGTGTTGCAGAGTAAAGACAAAGACATACTTATTGGAAACACTTTACGAGAAGAAATAACGCATCATACAAAATTAGCTTGTATCTCCTAAACAACACGTGGTAACTCGAAAGGATTTGGTGTGGCATGTACGTCTAAACATGTAGCCTCAAAAGAGAACCTACAGGAGAATTTTCTTTCGTCAAATTTTTTCAGAAAACAACGTTTTAAGGAAATCCCGCATCATGAGAAATTATCTTGTTTTTCATAAACACCACGTTGTAACTCAAAAAGCTTTGGTGTTGCCTCTATGTCTAACTGTGTAGCCTCAAAAGGTTATGCACAGGATAGTTTTCTCTCGAAAGAATATGTAAGAATACCACGTTATAAGGAAATACAATGTTGCAGAGTAAAGACAAACACGTACTTATTGGAAACACTTTATGAGCAGAATTAACGCATCATAAAAAATTAGATTGTATCTCCTAAACAACACGTTGTAACTCGACAAGATTTGGTGCGGCGTGTACGTCTAAACGTGTAGACTCAAAAGAGAACCCACAGGAGAATTTTCTTTCGTCAAATTTTTTCAGAAAAACACGTTTTAAGGAAATCCCGCATCCTGCGAAATCATCTTCTTTTTCCTAAACAACATGTTGTAACTCGAAAAGCTTTGGTGTTGCGTGTATGTGTAAGCGTGGAGCCTCAAAAGTGAAGGCACAGGAGAGTTTTCTCTCGAAATAATATGTAAGAATACCACCTTATAAGGAAATACAATTTTGCAGAGTAAAAACAATAAGTACATATAGGAAACACTTTAAGAGAAGAAATAACGCATCGTAAAAAATTAGCTTGTATCTCCTAAACAACACGTTGTAAATCGAAAAGATTTGGTGTGACGTGTACGTCTAAACGAGTAGCCTCAAAAGAGAACCCAAAGGAGAATTTTCTTTCATCAAAATTTGTCAGAAACCACGTTTTAAGGAAATCTCGCATCGTGCGAAATTATCTAGTTTTTCCTAAACTACACGTTGTAGCTCGAGAAGATTTGATGCTGCGTGTATGTCTAAGCTTGTAGCCTCAAAAGAGAAAGCACAGGATAGTTTTCTCTCGAAATAATATGTAAGAATACCACGTTATAAGTAAATACAGTGTTGCAGAGTAAAGACAAATATGTACGTATTGGAAACACTTTAAGAGAAGAAATAATGCATCGTACAAAATTAGCTTGTATCTCCTAAACAACACGTGATAAGTCGAAAGGATTTGGTGTGGCGTGTACGTCTAAACGTGTAGCCTCAAAAGAGAACCCACAGGAGAATTTTCTTTCGTCAAATTTGTCAGAAAACCACGTTTTAAGGAAATCCCGCATCGTGCGAAATTATCTTGTTTTCCATAAACAACACGTTGTAACTCGAAAAGCTTTGTTGTTGCCTGTATGTCTAAGTGTGTAACCTCAAAAGGGAATGCAAAGGATAGTTTTCTCTCGAAAGAATATGTAAGAATAACACGTTATAAGGAAATACAATGTTGCAGAGTAAAGACAAATATGTACGTATTGGAAACACTTTAGGAGAAGAATTAAAGCATCGTAAAAACTTAGCTTGTATCTCCTAAACAACACTTTGTAACTCGTAAAGATTTGGTGTGGCTTGTACGTCTAAACATGTAGCCTCAAAAGAGAACCCAAAGGAGAATTTTCTTTCGTCAAAATTTTTCAGAAACCCACGTTTTAAGGAAATCCCGCATCGTGATAAATCATCCTCTTTTTCCTAAACAACATGTTATAACTCGAAAAGCTTTGGTGTTGTGTGTATTTGTAAGCGTGGAGCCTCAAAAGAGAAGGCACAGGAGAGTTTTCTCTCGAAAGAATATGCAAGAATATCACGTTATAAGGAAATACAATTTTGCAGAGTAAGACACATAAGTACATATTGGAAACACTTTATGAGAAGAAATAACACATCGTACAAAATTAGCTTGTATCTCCTAAACAACACGTTGTAACTCGAAAAGATTTTGTGTGACGTGTACGTCTAAATGTGTAACCTCAAAAGAGAACCGACAGGAGAATTTTCTTTCATCAAAATTTGTCAGAAACCACGTTTTAAGGAAATCTCGCATTGTGCGAAATTATCTTGTATTTCCTAAACAACACGTTGTAACTCGAAAAGCTTTGCTGTTGGGTGTATGTCTAAGCTTGTAGCCTCAAAAGAGAACGCACAGGAGAGTTTTCTCTTGAAAGATTATGTAAGAATACCATGTTATAAGAAAATATAGTGTTGCAGAGTAAAGACAAATATGAACGTATTAGAAACACTTTAAGAGAAGAAATAATGCATCGTAAAAAATTAGCTTGTATCTCCTAAACAACACGTTGTAACTCGAAAAGATTTGGAGTGGCTCGTACTTCTACACGTGTAGTCTTAAAAGAGAACCCACAGGAGACTTTCTTTCGTCAAAATTTTTAAGAAAACCACGTTTTATGGAAATCTCCCATCGTACGAAATTATCTTGTTTTTCCTAAACAACACATTGTAACTCGAAAAGCTTTGGCACTGCGAGTTTGTCTAAGCATGTCGCCTCAAAAGAGAACACACAGGAGAATTTTCCCTCGAAATAATATGTAAGAATACCACCTTATAAGGAAATACAGTGTTGCAGAGTAAAGACAAATAAGTACGTATTGGAAACACTTTACTAGAAGAAATAACGCATCTTACAAAATTTGCTTGTATCTCTTAAACAACACGTTGTAACTCAAAAGATTTGGTGTAGCTCGTACGTCTACACGTGTAGCCTCAAAAGAGAACCGAAAGGAGAACTTTCTTTTGTCAAAATTTGTCTGGAAACCACGTCTTAAGGAAATCCTGCATCGTGCAAAATTAACTTGTTTTTCCTAAATCACATGTTGTAACTCAAAAAGCTTTGGTGTTGCGTGTATGTCTGAGCATGTAGCCTCTAAAGAGAATGCACAGGAGATTTTTCTCTCGAAAGAACATGTAAGAATACAACGTTATAAGGAAATACAGTGTTGCAGAGTAAAGACAAATACGTACTTATTGGAAACACTTTAGGAGAAGAAATAACTCATCATACAAAATTAGCTTGTATCTCCTAAACAACACGTGGTAACTCGAAAGGATTTGGTGTGGCGTGTACGTCTAAACGTGTAGCCTCAAAAGAGGACCCACTGGAGAATTTTCTTACGTCAATTTTTTTCAGAAAACCACGTTTTAAGGAAATCCCGCATCGTGAGAAATTATCTTGTTTTACATAAACAACACGTTGTACCTTGAAAAGCTTTGGTTTTGCCTCTATGTCTAACTGTGTAGACTCAAAAGGGAACGCAAAGGAGAGTTTTCTCTCGAAATAATATGTAAGAATACCACGTTATAAGGAAATACAATTTTGCAGAGTAAAGACAAATAAGTACATATTGGAAACACTTTACGAGAAGAAATAATGCATTGTACAAAATTAGCTTGTATCTCCTAAACAACACGTTGTAACTCGAAAAGATTTGGTGTAACGTGTACGTCTAAATGTGTAGCCTCAAAAGAGTACCCACAGGAGAATTTTCTATCATCAAAATTTGTCAGAAACCACGTTTTAAGGAAATCTCGCATCGTGCAAAATTATCTTGTTTTTCCTAAACAACACGTAACTCGAAAAGCTTTGGCGTTGAGTGTTTGTCTAAGCATGTAGCTTCAAAAGAGAATGCACAGGAGAGTTTTCCCTCGAAATAATATGTAAGAATACTACGTTATAAGGAAATACAGTGTTGCAGATTTAAGACAAATAAGTACATATTGGAAACACTTTACGAGAAGAAATAACACATAGCACAATATTTGCTTGTATCTCCTAAACAACACGTTGTAACTCGAGGATATTTGGTATGGCTCGTACGTCTACACGTGTAGCCTCAAAAGAGAACCGACAGGAGAACTTTCTTTCGTCAAAAGTTGTCAAAAAACCACGTTTTAAGGAAATCCCGCATCGTGAAAAATTATCTTGTTTTTCCTAAACAACACGTTGTAACTCGAAAAACTTTGGTGTTGCTTGTATGTCTGAGCATGCAGCCTCTATAGAGAATGCACAGGAGAGTTTTCTCTCAAAAGCACATGTAAGAATACAACCTTATAAGGAAATACAGTGTTGCAGAGTAAAGACAAATAAGTATGTATTAGAAACACTTTACGAGAAGAAATAACGCATCTTACAAAACTAGCTTGTATCTCCCAAAGAACACGTTGTAACTCGAAAAGATTTGGTGTGGCTCGTACCTCTACACGTGTAGCCTCAAAAGAGAATCCATAGGAGAACTTTCTTTCGTCAAAATTTTTCAGAAAACCACGTTTTATGGAAATCTCGCATCGTGCGAAATTATCTTGTTTTTCCTAAACAACACGTTGTAACTCGAAAAGCTTTGGCGTTGAGTGTTTGTCTAAGCGTGTAGCTTCAAAAGAGAATGCACAGGAGAGTTTTCCCTCGAAATAATATGTAAGAATACCACTTTATAAGGAAATACAGTGTTGCAGATTTAAGACAAATAAGTACATATTGGAAACACTTTATGAGAAGAAATAACATATCGTACAATATTTGCTTGTATCTCCTAAACAACACGTTGTAACTCGAGGTTATTTGGTGTGGCTCGTACGTCTACACGTGTACCCTCAAAAGGGAACCCACAGGAGAACTTTTCTTTCATCAAAATTTGTCAAAAAACCACGTTTTAAGGAAATCCTGCATCGTGCAAAATTTTCATGTTTTTCCTAAACAACACGATGTAACTCGAAAAGATTTGGTGTGACGTGTATGTCTAAACGTGTAGCCTTAAAAGAGAACCCACAGGAGAATTTTCTTTCATCAAAATTTGTCAGAAACCATGTTTTAAGGAAATCTCACATCGTGCTAAATTATCTTTTTTTTCCTAAACAACACGTTGTAACTCGAAAAGATTTGGTGTTGCGTGTATGTCTAAGCTTGTAGCCTCAAAAGAGAACGCACGGGAGAGTTTTCTCTCGAAAGAATATGTAAGAATACCACTTTATAAGGAAATACAGTGTTGCAGAGTAAAGACAAATATGTACGTATTGGAAACACTTTAAGAGAAGTAACAACGCATCGTATTAAATTAGCTTGTATCTCCTAAACAACACGTTGTAACTCGAAAAGATTTGGTGTGGCTCGTTCCTCTACACGTGTAGCCTCAAAAGAGAACCCACAGGAGAACTTTCTTTCTTCAAAATTTTTCAGAAAACCATGTTTTATGGAAATCTCGCATCGTGCGAAATTATCTTGTTTTTCCTAAACAACACGTTTTAACTCGAAAAGCTTTGGCGTTGCTTGTTTGTCTAAGCGTGTAGCCTCAAAATAGAACGCACAGGAGAGTTTTCCCTCGAAAGAATATGTAAGAATACCACGTTATAAGGAAATACAGCGTTGTAGAGTAAAAACAAATAAGTACATATAGGAAACACTTTACGAGAAGAAATAACGCATAGTACAAAATTTGCTTCTATCTCCTAAACAACACGTTGTAATTTGAAAAGATTTGGTGTGGCTCATATGTATGCACGTGTAACCTCAAAAGAGAACCCACAGGAGAACTTTCTTTCGTCAAAATTTGTCAGAAAACCACGTTTTATGGAAATCACGCATCGTGCAAAATTATCTTGTTTTTCCTAAAGAACACTTTGTAACTAGAAAAGCTTTGGTGTTGCGTGTATGTCTAAGCGTGTAGCCTCTAAAGAGAATGCACAGGAGAGTTTTCTCTCGAAAGAACATGTAAGAATACAACGTTATAAGGAAATGCAGTGTTGCAGAGTAAAGACAAATAAATGCGTATTGGAAACACTTTACAAGAAGAAATAACGCATCATACAAAAATAGCTTGTATCTCCTAAACAACACGTGGTAACACAAAAGGATTTGGTGTGGCGTGTACATCTAAACGTGTAGCCTCAAAAGAGAACCCACAGGAGATTTTTCTTTCATCAAAATTTGTTAGAAACCACGTTTTAAGGAAATCCCGCATCGTGTGAAATTATCTTGTGTTTCCTAAACAACACGTTGTAACTTGAAAAGCTTTGGTATTGCGTGTATGTCTAAGCTTGTAACCTCACAAGAGAATGCACAGGAGAGTTTTCTCTCGAAAGAATATGTAAGAATACCACGTTATAAGGAAATACAGTGTTGCAGAGTAAAGACAACTACGTACGTATTGGAAACTCTTTAAGAGAAGAAATAACCCATTGTAAAAAATTAGCTTGTATCTCCTAAACAACATGTTGTAACTTGAAAAGATTTTGTGTGGCTCGTACCTCTACACGTGTAGCCTCAAAAGAGAACCCACAGGAGAACTTTCTTTCACAAGATATTTCAGAAAACACGTTTTAAGGAAATCTCGCATCGTGCGAAATTATCTTGTTTTTCCTAAACAACATGTTGTAACTCGAAAAGCTTTGGCGTTGCGTGTTTGTCTAAGCGTGTAGCCTCAAAGGAGAAGGCACAGGAGAGTTTTCTCTTGAAAGAATATGTAAGAATACCATGTTATAAGGAAATGCAATTTTGCAGAGTAAAGACAAATAAGTACATATTGGATACACTTTACGAGAAGAAATAACACATCGTACAAAATTAGCTTGTATCTCCAAAACAAAACATTGTAACTCGAAAACATTTGGTGTGACGTGTACGTCTAAACGTGTAGCCTCAAAAGAGAACCCAAGGAGAATTTTCTTTCATCAATATTTGTCAGAAACCACGTTTTATGGAAATCTCGCATCGTGCGAAATTATCTCGTTTTTCCTAAACAACACGTTGTAACTCGAAAACTTTTGGTGTTGCGTGTATGTCTAAGCGTGTAGCCTCAAAGGAGTACGCACAGGAGAGTTTTCTCTCGAAAGAATATATAAGAATACCACGTCATAAGGAAATACAGTGTTGCAGAGTAAAGACAACTATGTATGTATTGGAAACACTTTAAGAGAAGAAATAATGCCTCGTACAAAATTAGCTTGTATCTCCTAAACAACACGTTGTAACTTGAAAGGATTTGGTGTGGCTCATACCTCTACACGTGTAGCCTCAAAAGAGAACACACAGGAGAACTTTCTTTCATCAAAATTTTTCAGAAAACCACGTTTTATGGAAATCTCGCATCGAGCAAAATTATCTTGTTTTTCCTAAACAACACGTTGTAACTTGAAAATCTTTGGCGTTGCGTGTATGTCTAAGCGTGTAGCCTCAAAAGAGAATGCACAGGAGAGTTTTCCCTTGAAAGAATATGTAAGAATACCACATTATAAGGAAATACAGTGTTGCAGAGTAAAGACAAATAAGTACGTATTGGAAACACTTTACGAGAAGAAATAATGCATCGTAAAAAATTTGCTTGTATCTCCTAAACAACACTTTGTAACTCGAAAATCTTTGGCGTTGCTTGTTTTTCTCAGCGTGTAGCCTCAAAATAGAACGCACAGGAGATTTTTCCCTCGAAAGAATATGTAAGAATACCACATTATAAGGAAATATAGTGTTGTAAAGACAAATAAGTATGTATAGGAAACACTTTACGAGAAGAAATAACGCATAGTACAAAATTTGCTTCTATCTCCTAAACAACACGCTGTAACTTGAAAAGATTTGGTGTGGCTCGTATGTATGCACGTGTAACCTCAAAAGAGGACCCACAGGAGAACTTTCTTTCGTCAAAATTTGTCAGAAAACCACGTTTTATGGAAATCACGCATCGTGCAAAATTATCTTGTTTTTCCTAAAGAACACTTTGTTACTCGAAAAGCTTTGGTGTTGCGTGTATGTCTAAGCGTGTAGCCTCTAAAGAGAATGCACAGGAGAGTTTTCTCTCGATAGAACATGTAAGAATACAACGTTATAAGGAAATGCAGTGTTGCAGAGTAAAGACAAATAAATGCGTATTGGAAACACTTTACAAGAAGAAATAACGCATCATACAAAATTAGCTTGTATCTCCTAAACAACACGTGGTAACTCAAAAGGATTTGGTGTGGCGTGTACGTCTAAACGTGTAGCCTCAAAAGAGAACCCACAGGAGATTTTTCTTTCATCAAAATTTGTTAGAAACCACGTTTTAAGGAAATCCCGCATCGTGTGAAATTATCTTGTTTTTCCTAAACAACACGTTGTAACTTGAAAAGCTTTGGTATTGCGTGTATGTCTAAGCATGTAACCTCACAAGAGAATGCACAGGAGAGTTTTCTCTCGAAAGAATATGTAAGAATACCACGTTATAAGGAAATACAGTGTTGCAGAGTAAAGACAACTACGTACGTATTGGAAACTCTTTAAGAGAAGAAATAACCCATTGTAAAAATTTAGCTTGTATCTCCTAAACAACATGTTGTAACTTGAAAAGATTTTGTGTGGCTCGTACCTCTACACGTGTAGCTTCAAAAGAGAACCCACAGGAGAACTTTCTTTCACAAGATATTTCAGAAAACACGTTTTAAGGAAATCTCGCATCGTGCGAAATTATCTTGTTTTTCCTAAACAACACCTTGTAACTCGAAAATCTTTGGCGTTGCGTGTTTGTCTAAGCGTGTAGCCTCAAAGGAGAAGGCACAGGAGAGTTTTCTCTTGAAAGAATATGTAAGAATACCATGTTATAAGGAAATGCAATTTTGCAGAGTAAAGACAAATAAGTACATATTGGATACACTTTATGAGAAGAAATAACGCATCGTACAAAATTAGCTTGTATCTCCAAAACAAAACATTGTAACTCGAAAACATTTGGTGTGACGTGTACGTCTAAACGTGTAGCCTCAAAAGAGAACCCAAGGAGAATTTTCTTTCATCAATATTTGTCAGAAACCACGTTTTATGGAAATCTCGCATCGTGCGAAATTATCTCGTTTTTCCTAAACAACACGTTGTAACTCGAAAACTTTTGGTGTTGCGTGTATGTCTAAGCGTGTAGCCTCAAAGGAGTACGCACAGGAGAGTTTTTTCTCGAAAGAATATATAAGAATACCACGTCATAAGGAAATACAGTGTTGCAGAGTAAAGACAACTATGTATGTATTGCAAACACTTTAAGAGAAGAAATAATGCCTCGTACAAAATTAGCTTGTATCTCCTAAACAACACGTTGTAACTCGAAAGGATTTGGTGTGGCTCGTACCTCTACACGTGTAGCCTCAAAAGAGAACACACAGGAGAACTTTCTTTCATCAAAATTTTTCAGAAAACCACGTTTTATGGAAATCTCGCATCGAGCAAAATTATATTGTTCTTCCTAAACAACACGTTGAAACTCGAAAATCTTTGGCGTTGCGTGTATGTCTAAGCGTGTAGCCTCAAAAGAGAATGCACAGGAGAGTTTTCCCTCGAAAGAGTATGTAAGAATACCACATTATAAGGAAATACAGTGTTGCAGAGTAAAGACAAATAAGTACGTATTGGAAACACTTTACGAGAAGAAATAATGCATTGTAAAAAATTTGCTTGTATCTCCTAAACAACACGTTGTAACTCGAAAAGATTTGGTGTGGCTCATAGGTCTAAACGTGTAGCCTCAAAAGAGAACCCACAGGAGAACTTTCTTTCATCAAAATTTTTCAGAAAACCACGTTTTAAGGAAATCCCACATCTTGCAAAATTATCTTGTTTTTCCTAAACAACATGTTGTAACTCGAAAAGCTTTCGTGTTGCGTGTATGTCTAAGCGTGTAGCCTCTAATCAGAATGCACAGGAGAGTTTTCTTTCAAAAGAACATGTAGGAATACAACGTTATAAGGAAATACAGTGTTGCAGAGTAAAGACAAATACGTTCGTATTGGAAGCACTTTACGAGAAGAAATAATGCATCTTAGAAATTAGATTGTATCTCCTATACAACACGTGGTATTTTGAAAGGATTTGGTGTGGCATGCACGTCTAAATGTGTAGCCTCAAAAGAGAACCCACAGGAGAATTTACTTTCGTCAAAATTTGTCTGAACACCACGTTTTAAGGAAATCCCGCATCGTGCGAAATTATCTTGTTTTTCATAAACAACACATTGTTACTCGAAAAGCTTTGGTTTTGCCTGCATGTCTAAGTGTGTAGCCTCAAATGGGAACGCACAGGATAGTTTTCCCTCGAAAGAATATGTAAGAATACCACTTTATAAGGAAATACAGTGTTGCAGAGTAAAGACAAATACGTACGTATTGGAAACACTTTACGAAAAGTAACGCATCATAAAAAATTAGCTTGGATCTCCTAAACAACACGTGGTAACTCGAAAGGATTTGGTGTGGGGTGCACGTCTAAACGTGTCGACTCAAAAGAGAACCCACAGGAGAATTTTCTTTCGTAAAAATTTGTCAGAAAACCACGTTTTAAGGAAATCCCGCATCGTGTGAAAGTATCTTGTTTTTCATAAACAGCACGTGTAACTCAAAAAGCTTTGGTGTTGCCTGTATGTCTGAGTGTGTAGCCTCAAAAGGGAACACACAGGATAGTTTTCTCTTGAAAGAATATGTAAGAACACCAATTTTTAAAGAAATACAGTGTTGCAGAGTAAAGACAAATACGTACATTTTGGAAACACTTTACGAGAAGAAATAACGCATCGTACAAAATTAGCTTGTATCTCCTAAACAACACGTTGTAACTCGAAAAGATTTGGTGTGGCTCTTACCTCTACACGTGTAGCCTCAAAAGAGAACCCACAGGAGAACTTTCTTTCATCAAAATTTGTCAGAAAACCACGTTTTAAGGAAATCCCGCATCGTGCAAAATTATCTTCTCTTTCCTAAACAACACGTTGTAACTCGAAAAGCTTTGGTGTTGCGTGTATGTCTAAGCATGTAGCCTCTAACGAGAATGCACAGTAGAGATTTTTATTGAAAGAACATGTGACAATACAACGTTATAAGGAAATACAGTGTTGCAGAGTAAAGACAAATACATACTTATTGAAAACACTTTATGAGAAAAAATAACGCATTGTACAAAATTAGTTTGCATCTCCTAAACAACACGTGGTAACTCGAAAGGATTTGGTGTGCCGTTTACGTCTAAACGTGTAGCCTCAAAAGAGATCCCACAGGAGAATATTCTTTCGTCAAAATTTGTCAGAAAACCACGTTTTATGGAAAACCCGCTTTGTGCGAAATTATCTTGTTTTTCATAAAATACACGTTGTAATTCGAAAAGCTTTGGTGTTGCCTGTATGTCTAAGTGTGTAGCCTCAAAAGGGAATGCACAGGATAGTTTTCTCTCGAAAGAATATTAAGAATACAACTTTATATGGAAATACAATGTTGCAGAGTAAAGACAAATACGTACGTATTGGAAACACTTTAGGAGAAGAATTAACGCATTGTACAAAATTAGCTTGTATCTCCTAAACAACACGTTGTAACTCGAAAGATTTGGTGTGGCGTGTAGGTCTAAAAATGTAGCCTCAAAAGAGAACCCACAGGAGAATTTTCTTTTTTCAAAATTTTTCAGGAAACCACGTTTTAAGGAAATCCCGCATCATGCGAAATCATCTTCTTTTTCCTAAACAACATGTTGTAACTCGAAATACTTTGGTGTTGCATGTATGTGTAAGCGTGTGAGCCTCTAAAGAGAAGGGACAGGAGAGTTTTCTCTCGAAAGAATATGTAAGAATACCACGTTATAAGGAAATAAAATTTTGCAGAGTAAACACAAATAAGTACATATTGGAAACACTTTACGAGAAGAAATAACGCATCGTACAAAACTAACTTGTATCTCCTAAACAACACGTTGTAACTCGAATGATTTGGTGTTACGTGTATGTCTAAACATGTAGTCTCAAAAGAGAGCCCACAGGAGAATTTTCTTTCATCAAAATTTGTCAGAAACCACGTTTTAAGGAAATCTCGCCTCGTGCGAAATTATCTTGTTTTTCCTAAACAACACGTTGTAACTCGAAAAGCTTTGGTGTTGCCTGTATGTCTAAGCGTGTAGCCTCAAAAGCAAACGCACAGGAGAGTTTTCTCTCGAAAGAATATGTAAGAATACCACGTTAAAAGGAAATACAGTTTTGCAGAGTAAAGACAAAAACGTACATATTGGAAACACTTTAAGAGAAGAAATAACGCATCGTACAAAATTAGCTTGTATCTCCTAAACAACACATTGTATCTCGAAAAGATATGGTGTGGTTTGTACCTCTACACGTGTAGCCTCAAAAAAGAACCCACAGGAGAAATTTCTTTCGTCAAAATTTTTCAGAAAACCACGTTTTATGGAAATCTCGCATCGTGCAAAATTATCTTGTTTTTCCTAAACAACACGTTGTAACTCGAAAAGCTTTGGAGTTGCGTGTTTGTCTAAGCGTGTAGCATCAAAAGAGAACGCACAGGAGAGTTTTCCCTTGAAAGAATATGTAAGAATACCTCTTTATAAGGAAATACAATGTTGCAGAGTAAAGACAAACACGTACTTATTGGAAACACTTTATGAGCAGAATTAACGCATCATAAAAAATTAGCTTGTATCTCCTAAACAACATGTTGTAAGTCGACAAGATTTGGTGTGGCGTGTACGTCTAAACGTGTAGACTCAAAAGAGAACCCACAGGAGAATTTTCTTTCCTCAAAAATTTTCAGAAAAACACGTTTTAAGGAAATCCCACAAATGCGAAATCATCTTCTTTTTCCTAAACAACATGTTGTAACTCGAAAAGCTTTGGTGTTGCATGTATGTGTAAGCGTGGAGACTCAAAAGTGAAGGCACAGGAGAGTTATCTCTCGAAATAATATGTAAGAATACCACCTTATAAGGAAATACAATTTTGCAGAGTAAAGACAAATAAGTACATATAGGAAATACTTTACGAGAAGAAATAACGCATCGTAAAAAATTAGCTTGTATCTCCTAAACAACACGTTGTAACTCGAAAAGATTTGGTGTGACGTGTACGTCTAAACGAGTAGCCTCAAACGAGAACCCAAAGGAGAATTTTCTTTCATCAAAATTTGTCAGAAACCACGTTTTAAGGAAATTTCGCATCGTGCGAAATTATCTAGTTTTCCTAAACTACACGTTGTAACTCGAGAAGCTTTGGTATTGCGTGTATGTCTAAGCTTGTAGCCTCAAAAGAGAACGCACAGGATAGTTTTCTCTCGAAATAATATGTAAGAATACCACGTTATAAGAAAATACAGTGTTGCAGAGTAAAGACAAATATGTACGTATTGGAAACACTTTAAGAGAAGAAATAACGCATCTTACAAAATTAGCTTGTGTCTCCAAAACAACACGTGATAAGTCGAAAGGATTTGGTGTGGCGTGTACATCTAAACATGTAGCCTCAAAAGAGAACCCACAGGAGAATTTTCTTTCGTCCAATTTGTCAGAAAACCACATTTTAAGGAAATCCCGCATCGAGCAAAATTATCTTGTTTTCCATAAACAACACGTTGTAACTCGAAAAGCTTTGGTGTTGCCTGTATGTCTAAGTGTGTAGCCTCAAAAGGGAACACAAAGGATAGTTTTCTCTCGAAAGAATATGTAAGAATACCACGTTATAAGGAAATACAATGCTTCAGAGTAAAGACAAATATGTACGTATTGGAAACACTTTAGGAGAAGAATTAAAGCATCATAAAAAATTAGCTTGTATCTCCTAAACAACACGTTGTAACTCAAGAAGATTTGGTGTGGCGTATACGTCTAAACGTGTAGCCTCAAAAGTGAACCCAAAGGAGAATTTTCTTTCGTCAAAATTTTTCAGAAACACAAGTTTTAAGGAAATCCCGCATCGTGATAAATCATCCTCTTTTTCCTAAACAACATGTTATAACTCGAAAAGCTTTGGTGTTGTGTGTATGTGTAAGCGTGGAGCCTCAAAAGTGAAGACACAGGAGAGTTTTCTCTCAAAAGAATATGTAAGAATACCACGTTATAAGGAAATACAATTTTGCAGAGTAACTACACATAAGTACATATTGGAAACGCTTTATGAGAAGAAATAACACATCGTAAAAATTACCTTGTATCTCCTAAACAACACGTTGTAACTCGAAAAGATTTGGTGTGACGTGTACGTCTAAACGTGTAGCCTCAAAAGAGAACCCACAGGAGAATTTTCTTTCATCAAAATTTGTCAGAAACCACGTTTTAAGGAAATCTCGCATCGTGCGAAATTATCTTGTTTTTCCTAAACAACACGTTGTAACTCGAAAAGCTTTGGTGTTGCGTGTATGTCTAAGCTTGTAGCCTCAAAAGAGAACGCACAGGAGAGTTTTCTCTCAAAAGATTATGTAAGAATACCACGTTATAAGAAAATATAGTTTTGCAGAGTAAAGACAAATATGAACGTATTGGAAATACTTTAAGAGAAGAAATAACGCATCGTACAAAATTAGCTTGTATCTCCTAAACAACACGTTGTAACTCGAAAAGATTTGGTGTGGCTCGTACTTCTACACGTGTAGCCTTAAAAGAGAACCCACAGCAGACTTTCTTTCGTCAAAATTTTTCAGAAAACCACGTTTTATGGAAATCTCCCATCGAATGTAATTATCTTGTTTTTCCTCAACAACACATTGTAACTCGAAAAGCTTTAGTGTTGCGAGTTTGTCTAAGCGTGTCGCCTCAAAAGAGAACACACAGGAGAGTTTTCCCTCGAAATAATATGTAAGAATATCACCTTATATGGAAATACATTGTTGCAGAGTAAAGACAAATAAGTACGTATTGGAAACACTTTACTAGAAGAAATAAGGCATCGTACAAAATGTGCTTGTATCTCCTAAACAACACGTTGTAACTCGAAAAGACTTGGTGTGGCTTGTACGTCTACACATGTAGCCTCAAAAGAGGACCCACAGGAGAATTTTCTTTCGTCAAAATTTTTCAAAAAACCACATTTTAAGGAAATCCCGCATCGTGAGAAATTATCTTGTTTTACATAAACAACACGTTTTACCTCGAAAAGCTTTGGTGTTGCCTCTATGTCTAACTGTGTAGCCTCGAAAGGGAACGCAAAGGATAGTTTTCTCTCGAAAGAATATGTAAGAATACCACGTTATAAGGAAATACAATGTTGCAGAGTAAAGACAAACAAGTACTTATTGGAAACACTTTACGAGAAGAATTAACACATCATAAAAAATTAGCTTGTATCTCCTAAACAACACGTTGTAACTCGACAAGATTTGGTGTGGCGTGTACCTCTAAACGTGTAGCCTCAAAAGAGAACCCACAGGAGAATTTTCTTTCGTCAAAATTTTTCAGAAAACCACGTTTTAAGGAAATCCCGCATCCTGCGAAATCATCTTCTTTTTCCTAAACAACATGTTGTAACTCGAAAAGCTTTGGTGTTGCGTGTATGTGTAAGAGTGGAGCCTCAAAAGTGAAGTCACAGGAGAGTTTTCTCTCAAAATAATATGTAAGAATACCACGTTATGAGGAAATACAATTTTGCAGAGTAAAGACAAATAAGTACATATTGGAAACACTTTACGAGAAGAAATAATGCATTGTACAAAATTAGCTTGTATCTCCTAAACAACAAGTTGTAACTCGAAAAGATTTGGTGTGACGTGTACGTCTAAATGTGTAGCCTCAAAAGAGTACCCACAGGAGAATTTTCTTTCATCAAAATTTGTCAGAAACCACGTTTTAAGGAAATCTCGCATCGTGCGAAATTATCTTGTTTTTCCTAAACAACACGTTGTAACTCGAAAGCTTTGGCGTTGAGTGTTTTTCTAAGCGTGTAGCTTCAAAAGAGAATGCACAGGAGAGTTTTCCCTCGAAATAATATGTAAGAAGACCATGTTATAAGGAAAAACAGTGTTGCAGATTTAAGACAAATAAGTACATATTGGAAACACTTTACGAGAAGAAATAACTCATCGTACAATATTTGCTTGTATCTCTTAAACAACACGTTGTAACTCGAGGATATTTGCTATGGCTCGTACGTCTACATGTGTAGCCTCAAAAGAGAACCCACAGGAGAACTTTCTTTCGTCAAAATTTGTCAAAAAACCACGTTTTAAGGAAATCTCGCATCGTGCGAAATTATCTTGTTTTTCCTAAACAACACGTTGTAACTCGAAAAGCTTTGTCGTTGAGTGTTTGTCTAAGAGTGTAGCTCCAAAAGACAATGCACAGGAGAGTTTTCCCTCGAAATAATATGTAAGAATACCATGTTATAAGGAAATACAGTGTTGCAGATTTAAGACAAATAAGTACATATTGGAAACACTTTATGAGAAGAAATAACTCATCATACAATATTTGCTTGTATCTCCTAAACAACACGTTGTAACTCGAGGATATTTGGTATGGCTCATACGTCTACACGTGTAGCCTCAATAGAGAACCCACAGGAGAACTTTCTTTCGTCACAATTTGTCAAAAAAAACACGTTTTAAGGAAATCCCGCATCGTGCAAAATTATCTTGTTTTTCCTAAACAACACGTTGTAACTCGAAAAACTTTGGTGTTGCTTGTATGCCTGAGCATGTAGCCTCTAAAGAGAATGCACCGGAGAGTTTTCTCACAAAAGCACATGTAAGAATACAACGTTATAAGGAATTACAGTGTTGCAGAGTAAAGACAAATAAGTACGTATTGGAAACACTTTACAAGAAGAAATAACGCATCATACAAAATTAGCTTGTATCTCCTAAACAACACGTAGTAACTCGAAAGGATATGGTGTGGCGTGTACGTCTAAACATATAGCCTCAAAAGAGAACTCACAGGGGAATTTTCTTTCGTCAAAATTTGTCAGAAAACCACATTTTAAGGAATTCCCGCATCGTGAGAAATTATCTTGTTTTTCATAAACAACACGTTGTAACTCGAAAAGCTTTGGTGTTGCCTGTATGTCTAAGTGTGTAGCCTCAAAGGGAACGCACAGGAGAGTTTTTTTTTTTCTCGAAAGAATATGTAAGAATACCACGTTATAAGGAAATACAATGTTGCAGAATAAAGACAAATACGTATGTATTGGAAACACTTTATGAGAAGAAGTAATGCATCATACAAAATTAGCTTGTATCTCCTAAACAAAACGTTGTAACT
Source organism: Apodemus sylvaticus (assembly GCF_947179515.1). Taxonomy (NCBI): domain Eukaryota; kingdom Metazoa; phylum Chordata; class Mammalia; order Rodentia; family Muridae; genus Apodemus; species Apodemus sylvaticus. The sequence continues at coordinate 65,588,572 of NC_067491.1, read as the reverse complement.
CGAAAAGATTTGGTGCGGCCTGTACGTCTAAACGTGTAGCCTCAAAAGAGAACCCACAGGAGAATTTTCTTTCGTCAAAATTTTTCAGAAAACCACGTTTTAAGGAAATCCCGCATCCTGCGAAATCATCTTCTTTTTCCTAAACAACATGTTGTAACTCGAAAAGCTTTGGTGATGCGTGTATGTGTAAGCGTGGAGCTTCAAAATCGAAGGCACAGGAGAGTTTTCTCTTGAAAGAATATGTAAGAATACCACGTTATAAGGAAATACCATTTTGCAGAGTAAAGACAAAAATTGCATATTGGAAACACTTTACGAGAAGAATTAACGCATCGTACAAAATTAGCTTGTATCTCCTAAACAACACGTTGTAACTCGAAAAGATTTGGTGTGACTTGTACGTATAAACGTGTAGCCTCAAAAGAGAACCGACAGGAGAATTTTCATTCATCAAAATTTGTCAGAAACCACGTTTTAAGGAAATCCCGCATCGTGCAAAATTATCTAGATTTTCCTAAACAACACGTTGTAACTCGAAAAGCTTTGGTGTTGCGTGTATGTCTAAGCGTGTAACCTCAAAAGAGAACGCACAGGAGAGTTTTCTCTCGAAAGAATAGGTGAGAATACCACGTAATAAGGAAAAACAGTGTTGCATTGTAAAGACAACTACGTACGTATTGGAAACACTTTAAGAGAAGAAATAACGCATCGTACAAAATTAGTTTGTATCTCCTAAACAACACGTTGTAACTCGAAAAGATTTGGTGTGGCGCGTACCTCTACACGTGTAGCCTCAAACGAGAACCCCCAGGAGAACTTTCTTTCGTCAAAATTTTTCAGAAAACCACGTTTTAAGGAAATCCCGCATCGTGAGAAATTATCTTGTTTTTCATAAACAACACGTTGTAACTTGAAAAGTTTTGGTGTTGCCTCTATGTCTAACTGTGTAGCCTCAAAAGGGAACGCACAGGATAGTTTTCTCTTGAAAGAATATGTAAGAATACCACGTTATAAGGAAATACAATGTTGCAGAGTAAAGACAAACAAGTACTAATTGGAAACACTTTATGAGAAGAATTAACGCATCATAAAAAATTAGCTTGTATCTCCTAAACAACACGTTGTAACTCGACAAGATTTGGTGTGCCGTGTACGTCTAAACGTGTAACCTCAAAAGAGAACCCACAGGAGAATTTTCTTTCGTCAAAATTTTTCAGAAAACCACGTTTTAAGGAAATCCCGCATCATGCGAAATCATCTTCTTTTTCCTAAACAACATGTTGTAACTCGAAAAGCTTTGGTGTTGCGTGTATGTGTAAGCGTGGAGCCTCAAAAGAGAAGGCACAGGAGAGTTTTCTCTCGAAATAATATGTAAGAATACCACGTTATAAGGAAATACAATTTTGCAGAGTAAAGACAAATAAGTACATATTGGAAACACTTTATGAGAAGAAATAACGCATCCTACAAAATTAGCTTGTATCTCCTAAACAACACGTGGTAACTCGAAAGGATATGGTGTGGCTTGTACGTCTAAACGTGTAGCCTCAAAAGAGAACCCACAGGAGAATTTTCTTTCGTCAAAATTTCTCAGAAAACCACGTTTTAAGGAATTCCCGCATCGTGAGAAATTATCTTGTTTTTCATAAACAACAAGTTGTAACTCAAAAAGCTTTGGTGTTGCCTGTATGTCTAAGTGTTTAGCCTCAAAGGGAACGCACAGGAGAGTTTTTTCTGGAAAGAATATGTATGAATACCACATTATAAGGAAATACATTGTTGCAGAATAAAGACAAATACGTATGTATTGGAAACACTTTACGAGAAGAAGTAATGCATCATACAAAATTAGCTTGTATCTCCTAAACAACACGTTGTAACTCGAAAAGATTTAGCGTGACATGTACGTCTAAACGTGTAGCCTCAAAAGAGAGGGCACAGGAGAATTTTCTTTCATCAATATTTGTCAGAAACCACGTTTTATGGAAATCTCGCATCGTGGGAAATTTTTTAGTTTTTCCAAAACAACAGGTAGTAACTCGAAAAGCTTTGGTGTTGCGTGTATGTCTAAGCATGTAGCCTCAAAAGAGAATGCACAGGAGAGTTTTCTCTCAAAAGAATATGTAAGAATACCACGTTATAAGGAAATACAGTGTTGCAGAGTAAAGACAAATACGTACCTATTGGAAACTCTTTAAGAGAATAAATAACGCATCGTACAAAATTAGCCTGTATCTCCTAAACAACAGGTTGTAACTCGAAAGGATTTGGTGTGGCGTGTAGGTCTAAACGTGTAGCCTCAAAAGAGAACAGACAGGAGGATTTTCTATCATCAAAATATGTGAGAAAACCACGTTTTAAGGAAATCCCTCATCGTGCAAAATCAGCTTGTTTTTCTTAAACAAGAAGTTGTAACTCGAAAAGCTTTGGTGTTGTGTGTATGTCTAAGCGTGTAGCCTCAAAAGAGAACGCAAAAGAGAGTTTTTTCTCGAAAGAATATGTAAGAATACCACGTTATATGGAAATACAGTGTTGCAGAGTAAAGACAAATACGCACCTATTGGAAACACTTTACGAGAAGAATGAATGCATCTTACAAAATTAATTTGTATCTCCTAACCAACACGTTGTAACTCAAAAAGATTTGGTGTGGCGTGTACATCTAAACATGTAGCCTCAAAAGAGAACCCACAGGAGAATTTTCTTTCGTCAAAATTTTTCAGAAAACCACGTTTTATGTAAATCCCACATCGTGCGAAATCATCTTCTTTTTCCTAAAAAACATGTTGTAACTCGAAAAGCTTTAGTGTTGCGTGTATGTCTAAGCGTGGAGCCTCAAAAGAGAACGCACAGGAGAGTTTTCTCTCAAAAGAAAATGTAAGAATACCACGTTATTAAGAAGTACAATTTTGCAGAGTAAAGACAAGTAAGTACATATTGGAAACACTTTACGAGAAGAAATAATGCATCATACAAAATTAGCTTGTATCTCCTAAACAACACGTGGTAACTCGAAAAGATTTGGTTTGGCATGTACGTCTAAAAGTGTAGCCTCAAAAGAGAACCAACAGGGGAATTTTCTTTCGTCAAAATTTGTCAGATAACCACGTTTTAAGGAAATCCCGCATCGTGCAAAATTATCTTGTTTTTCCTAAACAACACGTTGTAACTCGAAAAGCTTTGGTGCTGCGTGTATGTCTAAGCGTGTAGCCTCAAAAGAGAATGCACAGGAGAGTTTTCTCTCGAAAGAACATGTAAGAATACAACGTTATAAGGAAATACAGTGTTGCAGAGTAAAGACAAAAATGTATATATTGGCAACACTTTAATAGAAGAAATAACGCATCATAAAATATTAGCTTGTATCTCCTAAACAACACGTGGTAACTCGAAAAGATTTAGTTTGGCATGTACGTCTAAAAGTGTAGCCTCAAAAGAGAACACACAGGAGAATTTTCTTTCTTCAAAATTTGTCAGAAAACCTCGTTATAAGGCAATTCCGCATCGTGCGAAATTATCTTGTTTTTCCTAAACAACACGTTGTAACTTGAAAAGCTTTGGTGTTACATGTATGTCTCAGTGTGTAGCCTAAAAGGAAATGCACAGGAGAGTTTTCTCTCGAACGAATAAGTAAGAATACCACGTTATAAGGAAATACAGTGTTGCAGAGTAAAGACAAATACGTACATATTGGAAACACTTTATGAGATGCAATAACGCATCGTTCAAAATTAGCTTGTATCTCCTAAACAACACGTTGTAACTCGAAAAGATTTGGTATGACATGTACGGCTAAACGTGTAGCCTCAAAAGAGAACTCACAGGAGAAATTTCTTTTATCAAAATTGGTCAGAAACCACGTTTTATGGAAATCTCGCATCGTGCGAATTTTTTTAGTGTTTCCAAAACAACAGGTATTAACTCGAAAAGCTTTGGTGTTGCGTGTATGTCTAAGCGTTTAACCTCAAAAGAGAACGCACAGGAGAGATTTCTCTCGAAAGAATATGTAAGAATACCACGTTATATGGAAATACAGTGTTGCAGAGTAAAGACAAATAAGTACCTATTGGAAACACTTTAAGAGAATAAATAACGCATCGTACAAAATTAGCCTGTATCTCCTAAACAACAGGTTGTAACTCGAAAGGATTTGATGTGGCGTGTAGGTCTAAACGTGTAGCCTCAAAAGAGAACCGACAGGAGAATTTTCTGTCGTCAAAATATGTGAGAAAACCACGTTTTAAGGAAATCCCTCATCGTGCAAAATCATCTTGTTTTTCATAAACAACAATTTGTAACTCGAAAAGCTTTGGTGTTATGTGTATGTCTAAGCGTGTAGCCTCAAAAGAGAACACAAAAGAGAGTTTTTTCTCGAAAGAATATGTAAGAATACCACGTTATAAGGAAATACAGTGTTGCAGAGTAAAGACAAATATGCACCTATTGGAAACACTTTACGAGAATAATTAACGCATCGTATAAAATTAATTTGTATCTCCTAACCAACACGTTGTAACTCGAAAAGATTTGGTGTGCCGTGTACATCTAAACATGTAGCCTCAAAAGAGAACCCACAGGAGAATTTTCTTTTGTCAAACTTTGTCAGAAAACGACGTTTTAAGGAAATCCCGCATCGTGTAAAATTATCTTGTTATTCATAAACAACACGTTGTAACTCGAAAAACTTTGGTGTTGCCTGTATGTCTAAGTGTGTAGTCTCAAAAGGGAACACACAGGATAGTTTTCTCATGATAGAATATGTAAGAATACCACGTCATAAGGAAATACAGTGTTGCAGAGTAAAGACAAATACTTACCTATTGGAAACACTTTATGAGAAGAATTAACGCATCGTACAAATTTAGCTTGTATCTCCTAAACAACATGTTGTAACTCGAAAAGATTTGGTGTGGCGTGTAGGACTAAACGTGTAGCCTCAAAAGAGAACCCACAGGAGAATTTTCTTTCGTCAAAATTTTTCAGAAAACCACGTTTTAAGGAAATCCCGCATCCTGCGAAATCATCTGCTTTTTCCTAAAAAACATGTTGTAAGTCGAAAAGCTTTAGTGTTGCGTGTATGTGTAAGCGTGGAGCCTCAAAAGAGAAGGCACAGGAGAGTTTTCTCTCAAAAGAATATGTAAGAATACCACCTTATTAGGAAATACAATTTTGCAGAGTAAAGACAAATAAGTACATATTGGGAACACTTTAGGAGAAGAAATAACGCATCGAAAAAAAATTAGCTTGTATCTCCTAAACAACACGTGGTAACTCGAAAAGATTTTGTTTGGCGTGTACTTCTAAACGTGTAGCCTCAAAAGAGAACACAAAGGAGAATTTTCTTTCGTCAAAATTTGTCAGAAAACCACGTTTTAAGGAAATCCCGCATCATGCGAAATTATCTTGTTTTTCCTAAACAACACATTGTAACTCGAAAAGCTGTGGTGTTGCATGTATGTCTAAGCGTGTAGCCTCAAAAGAGAATGCACAGGAGAGTTTTCTCTCCAACGAACATGTAAGAATACGTTATAAGGAAATACAGTGTTGCAGAGTAAAGACAAATACGTACATATTGGAAACACTTTACGAGAAGAAATTACGCATCATACAATATTAGCTTGTATCTCCTAAACAACAAGTGGAAACTCGAAAACATTTGGTTTGGAGTGTACGTCTAAAAGTGTAGCCTCAAAAGAGAACACACAGGAGAATTTTCTTTCTTCAAAATTTGTCAGAAAACCACGTTTTAAGGAAATCCCGCTTCGTGCGAAATTATCTTGTTTTTCATAAACAACATGTTGTACTTCGAAAACCTTTGGTGTTGCCTGTATGTCTAAGTGTGTAGCGTCAAAAGGGAACGCAGAGTATAGTTTTCTCTCGAAAGAATATGTAAGAATACCACGTTATAAGGAATTACAGTGTTGCAGAATAAAGACAAATAAGTACATATTGGAAACACTTTACGAGAAGAATTAGCACATCATACAAAATTAGCTTGTATCTCCTAAACAACACGTTGTAACTCGAAAATATTTGGTGTGGTGTGTACGTATAAAGGAGTAGCCTCAAAAGAGAACCCACAGGAGAATTTTCTTTGGTCAAAATTTGTCAGAAAACCACGTTTTAAGGAAATCCCGCATCGTGCGAAATCATCTTCTTTTTCCTAAACAACATGTTGTAACTCGAAAAGCTTTGGTGTTGCGTGTATATCTAAGCGTGGAGCCTCAAAAGAGAAGGCACAGGAGAGTTTTCTCTTGAAAGAATATGCAAGAATACCACATTATAAGCAAATACAATTTTGCAGAGTAAAGACAAATAAGTACATATTGGAAACACTTTACAAGAAGAAATAACGCATCATACAAAATTAGCTTGTATCTCCTAAACAACATGTTGTACCTCGAAAGGATTTGGTGTGACGTGTACGTCTAAATGTGTAGCCTCTAAAAATAACCCACAGGAGAATTTACTTTCATCAAAATTTGTCAGAAACCACGTTTTAAGGAAATCTCGCTTGGTGTGAAATTATCAAGTTTTTCCTAAACAACACGTTGTAACTCAAAAAGCTCTCGTGTTGCGTGTATGTCTAAGCATGTAGACTCAAGAGAGAATGCACAGGAGAGATGTCTCTCGAAAGAATATGTAAGAATACCACGTTATATGGAAATACAGTGTTGCAGATTAAAGACAAACACGTACGTATTGGAAATATTTTATGAGAAGAATTAACGCATCATACAAAGTTAGCTTGTATCTCCTAAACAACAAGTTGTAACTCGAAAAGATTTGGTGTGGCCTGTACTTCTAAACGTGTAGCCCCAAAAGAAAACCCACAGGAGAATTTTCTTTCGTCAAAATTTTTCAGAAAACCAGGTTTTAAGGAAATCCCGCATCGTGAGAAATCATCTTGTTTTTCCTAAAGCACATGTTGTAACTCGAAAAGCTTTGGTGTTGTGGTATGTCTAAGGGTGTAGCCTCAAAAGAGAATGCACAGGAGAGTTTTCTCTCGAAAGAACATGTAAGAATACAACGTTATAAGGAAATACAGTGTTGCAGAGTAAAGACAAAAACGTATATATTGGAAACACTTAAATAGAAGAAATAACGCATCTTAAAATATTAGCTTGTATCTCCTAAACAACAAGTGGTAACTCGAAAAGATTTAGTTTGGCGTGTACGTCTAAAAGTGTAGCCTCAAACGAGAAACCACAGGACAATTTTCTTTCTTCAAAATTGTCAGAAAACCACGTTATAAGGCAATCCCGCATCGTGCGAAATTATCTTGTTTTTCCTAAACAACACGTTGTAACTCGAAAAGCTTTGGTGTTGCATGTATGTCTAAGTGTGTAGCCTCAAAAGGAAACGCACAGGAGAGTTTTCTCTCGAAAGAATATGTAAGAATACCACGTTATAAGGAAATACAGTGTTGCAGTGTAAAGACAAATACGTACATATTGGAAACTCTTTACGAGAAGAAATAACGCATCATTCAAAATTAGCTTGTATCTCCTAAACAACACCTTGTAACTGGAAAAGATTTGGTGTGACGTGTACGTCTAAACGTGTAGCCTTGAAAGAGAACCCACAGGAGAATTTTCTTTCATCAAAATTTGTCAGAAACCACGTTTTAAGGAAATCCCGCATCGTGCAAAATTATCTTGTTTTTCCTAAACAACACGTTGTAACTCGAAAAGCTTTGGTGTTGCGTGTATGTCTAAGCATGTAGCCTCTAAAGAGTACGCACAGGAGATTTTTCTCTCAAAAGAACATATAAGAATACAACGTTATAAGTAAATACAGTGTTGCAATGTAAAGACAAATACGTCCGTATTGGAAACACTTTACGAGAAGAAATAATGCATTGTACAAAATTAGCTTGTATCTCCTAAACAACACGTGGTAACTCTAAAAGATTTGGTGTGGCGTGTACGTCTAAACGTGTAGCCTCAAAAGAGAACCCATTGGAGAATTTTCTTTCTTCAAAATTTGTCAGAAATCCAAGTTTTAACAAAATCCCGAATCCTGCGAAATTATTTTGTTTTTCCTAAACAACAAGTTGTAACTCGAAAATCTTTGGTGTTGCCTGTATGTCTAAGTGTGTAGTCACAAAAGGGAATTCAAAGGAGAGCTTTCTCTCGAAAGAATATGTAAGAATACCACGTTATATGGAAATAGAGTGTTGCAGAGTAAAGACAAATACTTACATATTGGAAACACTTTAAGAGAAGAAATAACACATCGTAAAAAATTAGCTTGTATCTCCTAAACAACACGTTGTAACTCGAAATGATTTGGTGTGACGTGTACGTCTAAACGTGTAGCCTCAAAAGAGAACTGACAGGAGAATTTTCTTTCATCAAAATTTGTCAGAAAACCACGTTTTAAGGAAATCTCGCATCATGCGAAATTATCTTCTTTTTCCTAAACAACACGTTGTAACTCGAAAAGCTTTGGTGTTGCGTGTATGTCTAAGCGTGTAGCCTCAAAAGAGAATGCACAGGAGAGTTTTCTCTCGAAAGAATATGTAAGAATACCACGTTATAAGGAAATACAGTGTTGCAGAGTAAAGACAAATACGTATGTATTGGAAACACTTTATGAGAAGAAATAACGCATCATACAAAATTAGCTTATATCTCCTAAACAACAAGTTGTAACTCGAAAGGATTTGGTGTGGCCTGTACGTCTAAATGTGTAGCCTCAAAAGAGAACCGACAGGAGAATTTTCTATCGTCAAAATATGTGAGAAAACCACGTTTTAAGGATATCCCGCATCGTGAGAAATCATCTTGTTTTTCCTAAACAACATGTTGTAACTCGAAAAGCTTTGGAGTTGCGTATATGTCTAAGCCTGTAGCCTCTAAAGAGAACGCACAGGAGAGTTTTCTCTCAAAAGAACATGTAAGAATACAACGTTATAAGGAAATACAGTGTTGCAAAGTAAAGACAAATACGTACAAATGGAGACACTTTACGAGAAGAAATAACGCATCGTTCAAAATTAGCTTGTATCTCCTAAACAACACATTGTAACTCGAAAGATTTGGTGTGACGTGTACGTCTAAATGTGTAGCCTTAAAAGAGAACCCACTGGAGAATTTTCTTTCATCAAATTTTGTCAGAAACCACGTTTTAAGGAAATCTCGCATCGTGCGAAATTTTCTAGTTTTTCCTAAACAACACGTTGTAACTCGAAAAGCTTTGGTGTTGCGTGTATGTCTAAGTGTGTAGCCTCAAAAGAGAATACACAGGAGAGTTTTCTCTTGAAAGAATATGTAAGAATACCACGTTATAAGGAAATACAGTGTTGCAGAGTAAAGACAAATACGTACCTATTGGAAATACTTTAAAAGAAGAAATAAAGCATTGTACAAAATTAGCGTGTATCTCATAAACAACACGCTGTAACTCGAAAATATTTGGTGTGGCTCTTACGACTACACGTGTAGCCTCAAAAGAGAACGCACAGGAGAACTTTCATTCGTCAAAATTTGTCAGAAAACCACGTTTTAAGGAAATCCCGCATCGTGCAAAATTATCTTGTTTTTCCTAAACAACAAGTTGTAACTCGAAAAGCTTTGGTGTTGCGTGTATGTCTAAGCATGTAGCCTCTAAAGAGTATGCACAGGAGATTTTTCTCTCGAAAGAACATATAAGAATACAACATTATAAGTAAATACAGTGTTGCAATGTAAAGACAAATACGTCCTTATTGGAAACACTTTACGAGAAGAAATAAAGCATCGTACAAAATTAGCTTGTATCTCCTAAACTACACGTGGATACTCGAAATGATTTGGTGTGGCGTGTACGGCTAAACGTGTAGTCTCAAAAGAGAACCCATTGGAGAATTTTCTTTCTTCAAAATTTGTCAGAAATCCACGTTTTAACAAAATCCCGCATCCTGCGAAATTATCTTGTTTTTCCTAAACAACAAGTTGTAACTCGAAAATCTTTGGTGTTGCCTGCATGTCTAAGTGTGTAGTCACAAAAGGGAATTCACAGGAGAGCTTTCTCTCGAAAGAATATGTAAGAATACCACGTTATATGGAAATAGAGTGTTGCAGAGTAAAGACAAATACGTACATATTGGAAACACTTTAAGAGAAGAAATAACACATCGTAAAAAATTAGCTTGTATCTCCTAAACAACACGTTGTAACTCGAAATGATTTGTTGTGACGTGTACGTCTAAACGTGTAGCCTCAAAAGAGAACCGACAGGAGAATTTTCTTTCATCAAAATTTGTCAGAAAACCACGTTTTAAGGAAATCTCGCATCATGCAAATTATCTTGTTTTTCCTAAACAACACGTTGTAACTCGAAAAGCTTTGGTGTTGCGTGTATGTCTAAGCGTGTAGCCTCAAAAGAGAACGCACAGGAGAGTTTTCTCTCGAAAGAATATGTAAGAATACCACGTTATAAGGAAATACAGTGTTGCAGAGTAAAGACAAATACGTATGTATTGGAAACACTTTACGAGAAGAAATAACGCATCATACAAAATTAGCTTATATCTCCTAAACAACGGGTTGTAACTCGAAAGGATTTGGTGTGGCCTGTACGTCTAAATGTGTAGCCTCAAAAGAGAACCGACAGGAGAATTTTCTATCGTCAAAATATGTGAGAAAACCACGTTTTAAGGATATCCCGCATCGTGAAAAATCATCTTCTTTTTCCTAAACAACATGTTGTAACTCGAAAAGCTTTGGAGTTGCATGTATGTCTAAGCCTGTAGCCTCTAAAGAGAATGCACAGGAGAGTATTCTCTCGAAAGAACATGTAAGAATACAACGTTATAAGGAAATACAGTGTTGCAAATTAAAGACAAATACTTACATATTGGAAAAACTTTACGAGAAGAAATAAAGCATCATACAAAATTAGCTTGTATCTCCTAAACAACACGTGGTAACTCGAAAGGATTTGGTGTGGTGTGTACGTCTAAACGTGTAGCCTCAAAAGAGAACCCACAGGAGAATTTTCTTTCGTCAAAATTTGTCAGAAAACCACGTTTTAAGGAAATCCCGCATCGTGCAAATTATCTTGTTTTTCATAAACAACACGTTGTACCTCATAAAGCTTTGGTGTTGCCTGTATGTCTAAGTGTGTAGCCTCAAAAGGGAACGCACTGGATAGTTTTCTCTGTAAAGAATATGTAAGAATACCATGTTATAAGGAAATACAGTGTTGCAGAGTAAAGACAAATACTTACATATCGTAAACACTTTACGAGAAGAATTAATGCATCGTACAAAATTAGCTTGAATCTCCTAAACAACACGTTGTTACTCAAAAAGATTTGGTGTGGCGTATACGTCTAAACGTGTAGCCTCAAAAGAGAACCCACAGAAGAATTTTCTTTCGTAAAAATTTTTCAGAAAACCATGCTTTAAGGAAATCCCGCATCGTGCGAAATCATCTTCTATTTACAAAACAACATGTTGTAACTCGAAAAGCTTTGGTGTTGCGTGTATGTCTAAGCGTGGAGCCTCAAAAGAGAAGGCACAGGAGAGTTTTCTCTCGAAAGAATATGTAAGAATACCACATTATAAGGAAATACAATTTTGCAGAGTAAAGACAAATAAGTACATATTGGAAACACTTTACGAGAAGAAATAACGTATCATACAAAATTAGCTTGTATGTCCTAAACAACACGTTGTAACTCAAAAAGATTTGGTGTGACGTGTACGTCTAAATGTGTAGCCTCAAAAGAGAACCCACAGGAGAATTTTCTTTCATCAAAATTTGTCAGAAACCACGTTTTAAGGAAATCTCGCATCGTGCGAAATTATCTAGTTTTTCCTAAACAACATGTTGTAACTCGAAAAGCTCTGGTGTTGCGTGTATGTCTAAGCGTGTAGCCTCAAAAGAGAACACACAGGAGAGTTTTCTTTTGAAAGAATATGTAAGAATACCACGTTATAAGGAATACAGTGTTGCAGAGTAAAGACAAACACATTCGTATTGGAAACACTTTACGAGAAGAATTAACGCATAGTACAATATTAGCTTGTATCTCCTAAACAACAAGTTGTAACACGAAAAGATTTGGTGTGGCCTGTACGTCTAAACGTGTAGCCTCAAAAGAGAACCCACAGGAGAATTTTCTATCGTCAAAATTTTTCAGAAAACCACGTTTTATGGAAATCCCGCATCGTGCGAAATAATCTTCCTTTTCCTAAACAACATGTTGTAACTCGAAAAGATTTAGTGGTGCGTGTATGGCTAAGCGTGGAGCCTCAAAAGAGAACGCACAGGAGAGTTTTCTCTCGAAAGGTATGTAAGAATACCACGTTATTAGGAAATACAATTTTGCAGAGTAAAGACAAATAAGTACATATTGGAAACACTTTACGAGAAGAAATAATGCATCATTCAAAATTAGCATGTATCTCCTAAACAACACGTGGTAACTCGAAAAGATTTGGTTTGGCATGTACGTCTAAAAGTGTAGCCTCAAAAGAGAACCAACAGGAGAATTTTATTTCGTCAAAATTTTTCAGATAACCATGTTTTAAGGAAATCTCGCATCGTGTAAAATTATCTTGTTTTTCCTAAACAACACGTTGTAACTCGAAAAGCTTTGGTGCTGCGTGTATGTCTAAGCGTGTAGCCTCAAAAGAGAATGCACAGGAGAGTTTTCTCTCGAAAGAACATGTAAGAATACAACATTATAAGGAAATACAGTGTTGCAGAGTAAAGACAAAAACGTATATATTGGACACACTTTAAAAGATGAAATAACACATCATAAAATATTAGCTTGTATCTCCTAAACAACAAGTGGTAACTCGAAAAGATTTAGTTTGGCGTGTACGTCTAAAAGTGTAGCCTCAAAAGAGAACCCACTGGAGAATTTTCGATCTTCAAATTTTGTCAGAAAACCTCGTTATAAGGCAATTCCGCATCGTGCGAAATTATCTTGTTTTTCCTAAAGAACAAGTTGTAACTCGAAAAGCTTTGGTGGTGAGGGTATGTCTAAGTGTGTAGCCACAAAACGGAATGCACAGGAGAGTTTTCTCTCGAAAGAATATGTAAGAATACCACGTTATAAGGAAATACAGTGTTGCAGAGTAAAGACAAATACGTACATATTGGAAACACTTTAAGAGAAGAAATAACGCATCGTACAAAGTTAGCTTGTATCTCCTAAACAACACGTTGTAACTCGAAATGATTTGGTGTGACGTGTACGTCTAAACGTGTAGCCTCAAAAGAGAACCGACAGGAGAATTTTCTTTCATCAAAATTTGTCAGAAACCACGTTTTAAGGAAATCTCGCCTCATGCGAAATTATCTTGTTTTTCCTAAACAACACGTTGTAACTCGAAAAGCTTTGGTGTTGCGTGTATGTCTAAGCGTGTAGCCTCAAAAGAGAATGCACAGGAGAGTTTTCTCTCGAAAGAATATGTAAGAATACCACGTTATAAGGAAATACAGTGTTGCAGAGTAAATACAAATACGTATGTATTGGAAACACATTACGAGAAGAAATAACGCATCATACATAATTAGCTTGTATCTCCTAAACAACAGGTTGAAACTCGAAAGAATTTGGTGTGGCGTGTACGTCTAAACGTGTAGCCTCAAAAGAGAACGGACAGGAGAATTTTCTATCGTCCAAATATGTGAGAAAACCATGTTTTAAGGAAATCCCTCATCGTGCAAAATTATCTTGTTTTTCTTAAACAACAAGTTGTAACTCGAAAAGCTTTGGTTTTGCGAGTATGTCTAAGTGTGTAGCATCAAAAGAGAACACAAAGGAGAGTTTTTTCTCGAAAGAATATGTAAGAATACCACGTTATAAGGAAATATAGTGTTGCAGAGTAAAGACAAATATGTACCTATTGGAAACACTTTACGAGAAGAATTAACGCATCTTAAAAATTAGCTTGTATCTCCTAACCAACACCTTGTAACTCGAAAGATTTGGTGTGGCATGTAAGTCTAAACGTGTAGCCTCAAAAGAGAACCCACAGGAGAATTTTCTTTCGTCAAAATTTTTCAGAAAACCACGTTTTAAGGAAATCTCGCATCGTGCGAAATCATCTTTTTCCTAAACAACATATTGTAACTCGAAAAGCTTTAGTGTTACGTGTATGTCTAAGTGGGGAGCCTCGAAAGAGAAGGCACAGGAGAGTTTTCTCTCGAAAGAATATGTAAAATTACCACGTTATAAGGAAATAGAATTTTGCAGAGTAAAGACAAATAAGTACATATTGGAAATATTTTAGGAGAAGAAATAACGCATCATACAAAATTAGCTTGTATCTCCTAAACAACACGTTGTAACTCGAAAAGATTTGGTGTGACGTGTACGTCTAAACATGTAGCCTCAAAAGAGAACCCACAGGAGAATTTTCTTTCTTCAAAATTTGTCAGAAACCACGTTTTAAGGAAATCTCGCATCGTGAGAAATTATCTTGTTTTTCCTAAACAACACGTTGTAAGTCGAAAAGCTTTCGTGTTGCGTGTAAGTCTAAGTGTATCGCCTGAAAAGAGAAAGCACAGGAGAGGTTTTTCTCGAAAGAATATGTAAGAATACCACGTTATAAGCAAATACAGTTTTGCAGATTAAAGACAAATACTTACGCATTGGAAACACTTTACAAGAAAATAAACGCATAGTACAAAATTAGCTTCTATCTCCTAAACAACACGTAGTAACTCGAAAAGATTTGGTGTGGCGTGTACGTCTAAACGGGTAGCCTCAAAAGAGAACCCACAGGAGAATTTTCTTTCGTTAAAATTTTTCAGAAAACCACGTTTTAAGGAAATCCCGCATCTTACGAAATCGTCTTCTTTTTCCTAAACAATATGTTGTAACTCGAAAAGCTTTGGTGTTGCGTGTATGTCTAAGCGTGGAGCCTCAAAAGAGAACGCACAGGAGATTTTCTCTCGAAAGAATATGTAAGAATACCACGTTATAAAGAAATACATATTTGTAGAGAAAAGGCAAATAAGTACATATTGGAAACACTTTATGAGAAGAAATAACGCATCGTACAAAATTAGCTTGTATCTGTAAACAACACATTGTAACTCGAAAATATTTGGTGTGATGTGTATATCTAAACGTGTAGCCTCAAAAGAGAACCCACAGGAGAATTTTCTTTTGTCAAAATTTGTCAGAAAACCACGTTTTAAGGAAATCCCGCATCGTGCGAAATTATCTTGTTATTCATAAACAACACGTTGTAACTCGAAAAACTTTGGTGTTGCCTGTATGTCTAAGTGTGTAGTCTCAAAAGGGAACGCACAGGATAGTTTTCTCTCGAAAGAATATGTAAGAATACCATGTTATAAGGAAATACAGTGTTGCAGAGTAAAGACAAATACTTACCTATTGGAAACACTTTACAAGAAGAATTAACGCATCGTAAAAAATTAGCTTGTATCTCCTAAACAACACATTGTAACTCCAAAAGATTTGGTGTGGTGTGTACGTATAACGTGTAGCCTCAAAAGAGAACCCACAGGAGAATTTTCTTTCGTCAAAATTTTTCAGAAAACCACGTTTTAAGGAAATCCCGCATCCTGCGAAATCATTTTCTTTTTCCTAAACAACATGTTGTAACTCGAAACGCTTTAGTGTTGCATGTATGTGTAAGCGTGGAGCCTCAAAAGAGAAGGCACAGGAGAGTTTTCTCTCGAAAGAATATGTAAGAATACCACGTTATTAGGAAATACAATTTTGCAGAGTAAAGACAAATAAGTACATATTGGGAACACTTTACGAGAAGAAATAACACATCGAAAAAAATTAGCTTGTATCTCCTAAACAAGACGTTGTAACTCGAAATGATTTGGTTTGGCGTGTACATCTAAACGTGTAACCTCAAAAGAGAACCCACAGGAGAGTTTTCTAACAAGATAATTTCGCACGATGAGGGATTTCCTTAAAACGGGGTTTTCTGAAAAATTTTGACGAAAGAAAATACTCCTGTGGGTTCTCTTTTGAGGCTACATGTTTAGACGTACACGCCACACCAAATATTTTCGAATTACAACGTGTTGTTTAGGAGATAAAAGCTAATTTTGTACAATGCGTTATTTCTTCTCCTAAAGTACTTACAATAACTACCTATTCATCTTTACTCTGCAACACTGTATTTCCTTATAACGTGGTATTCTTACATATTCTTTCGAGAGAAAACTCTCCTGTGCATTCTCTTTTGAGGCTACACGCTTAGACATACACGCAACACCAAGGCTTTTCGAGTTACAACGTGTTGTTCAGGAGAAACAAAATAATTTCGCACGATGTGGGATTTCCTTAAAGCGTGGTTTTCTGACAAATTTTGACGAAAGAAAATTCTCCTGTGGTTTCTCTTTTGAGGCTACACATTTAGACGTACACGCCACACCAAATCCTTTCGAGTTACAAGGTGTTGTTTAGGACATACATGCTAATTTTGTACAATGCATTATTTCTTCTCATAAAGTGTTTCCAATACGTACGTATTTGTCTTTACTCTGCAACTCTGTATTTTTATAACGTGCTATTCTTACATATTCTTTCGAGAGAAAACTCCCCTGTGCATTCTCTTTTGAGGCTACACGTTTAGACAAACATGCGACACCAAAAATTTTCGAGTTACAAGGTGTTGTTGAGGAGATACAAGCTAATTTTTTACGATGCATTATTTCTTCTCGTAAAGTGTTTCCAATACTTATGTATTTGTCTTTATTCTGCAACACTCTATTTCCTTATAACGTGGTATTATTACATATTATTTCGAGAGAAAACTCTCCTGTGCATTCTACTTTGAGGCTACACGCTTAGACATACACGCAACACCAAAGCTTTTCGAGTTACAACGTGTTGTTGAGGAAAAACACAATAATTTCGCACGATGCGGTATTTCCTTAAAAAGTTGTTTTCTGACAAATTTTGATGAAAGAAAATTCTCCTGTCGGTTTTCTTTTGAAGCCACACTTTTAGATGTAAACACCACACCAAATCTTTTCGAGATACAACGTGTTGTTTAGGAGATACAAGCTAATTTTGTACCATGCGTTATTTCTTCTTGCAAAGTGTTTCCAATAAGTATGTATTTGTCTTTACTCTGTGACACTGTATTTCCTTATAACGTGGTATTCTTACATATTCTTTAGAGAGAAATCTCTCCAGTGCGTTCTCTTTTGTGGCTACACACTTAGACATACACGCAACACCAAAGCTTTTCGATTTACAACGTGTTGTTTAGGAAAAACAAGATAATTTCTCACGATACGGGATTTCCTTAAAATGTGGTTTTCTGACAAATTTTGACGAAAGAAAATTCTCCTGTGGGTTCTCTTTTGAGGCTACATGTTTAGACGTACACGCCACATCAAGTCTTTTCGAGTTACAAGTTGTTGTTTAGGAGATACAAGCTAATTTTGTACGATGCATTATTTTTTCTCGTAAAGTATTTACAATAACTACCTATTTATATTTATTCTGCAACACTGTATTTCCTTATAACGTGGTATTCTTACATATTCTTTCAAGAGAAAACTCTCCTGTGCATTCTCTTTTGAGGCTACACGCTTAGACATACATGCAACACCAAAGCTTTTCGAGATACAACGTGTAGTTTAGGAAAAACAAAATAATTTGGCACGATGCGGAATTTCCTTAGAACATGGTTTTCTGACAAATTTTGACGAAAGAAATTTCTATTGTGGGTTCTCTTTTGAGGCTACATGTTTAGACGTACACGCCACGCCAAATATTTTCGAGTTACAACGTGTTGTTTAGGAGATACAAGCTAATTTTGAATGATACATTATTTCTTCTCGTAAAGTGTTTGCAATACTTACGTATTTGTCTTAATTTTGCAACACTGTATTTCCTTATAACGTGGTATTCTTACATATTCTTTTGAGAGAAAACTCTCCTGTGCATTCTCCTTTGAGGCTACGCGCTTAGACATACACGCAACACCAAACCTTTTCGAGTTACAACGTGTTGTTTAAGAAAAACAAGATAAGTTCGCACGATGAGGGATTTCCTTAAAACGTGGTTTTCTGACAAATTTTGAAGAAAATAAATTCTCCTGTGGGATCTCTTTTGAGGCTACACGTTTAGACTCACACGCCACACCAAATATTTACGAATTACAACGTGTTGTTTAGGAGATACAAGCTAATTTTGTACCATGCGTTATTTTTTCTCGTAAAGTATTTACAATTACTACCTATTTATCTTTACTCTGCAACACTGTATTTCCTTATAACGTGGTATTCTTACATATTCTTTCTAGAAAAAACTCTCCTGTGTGTTCTCTTTTGAGGCTACACGCTCAGACATACACGCAACACCAAAGCTTTTCGAGTTACAACGTGTAGTTTAGGAAAAACAAGATAATTTTGCACGATGAGGGATTTCCTTAGAACATGGTTTTCTGACAAATTTTGACGAAAGAAAATTCTCCTGTGTGTTCTCTTTTGAGGCAACACGTTTAGACGTACATGCCACACCAAATATTTCAAGTTACAACGTGTTGGTTAGGAGATACAAGCTAATTTTGTACGATGCGTTGTTTCTTCTCATAAAGTGTTTCCAATACGTACATATTTGTCTTTATTCTGCAACACTGTATTTCCTTATAACATGGTATTCTTACATATTCTTTCGACAGAAAACTCTCCTGTGCATTCTCTTTTATGGCCACACGCTTAGACATACATGCAACACCAAAGCTTTTCGAATTACAACGTGTTGTTTAGGAAAAACAAGATAATTTCGCACGATGCGGGATTTCCATAAAACGTGGTTTTCTGACAAATTTTGACGAAAGTAAATTCTCGTGTGGGTTTTCTTTTGAGGCTACAGGTTTAGATGTACACGCCACACCAAATCTTTTCGAGTTACAACTTGTTGTTTAGGAGATACAAGCTAATTTTGTACCATGCGTTATTTCTTCTCGTAAAGTATTTACAATTACTACCTATTTATCTTGACTCTGCAACACTGTATTTCCTTATAACGTGGTATTCTTACATATTCTTTCGAGAGAATCCTCTACTGTGCATTCTCTTTTGAGGTTACACGCTTAGATATACACGCAACACCAAAGCTTTTCGAGTTACAACATGTTGTTTAGGAAAAACAAGATAATTTCGCACGATGCGGGATTTCCTTAAAACGTTGTTTTCTGACTAATTTTGACGAAAGAAAATTCTCCTGTTGGTTCTCTTCGAGGCTAAACGTTTAGACGTACACCCCAAACCAAATATTTTCGAGTCACAACGTGTTGTTTAGGAGATAGAAGCTAATTTTTTACGATGTATTATTTCTTCTCCTAAAGTGTTTCCAATAAGTACTTATTTGTCTTTACTCTGCAACACTCTATTTCCGTATAACATGGTATTCTTACATATTCTTTCGAGAGAAAACTCTCCTGTGCGTTCTCTTTTGAGGCTACATGCCTAGACATACACGCAACAACAAAGCTTTTCGAGTTACTACGTGTTGTTTAGGAAAAACAAGATATTTTCGCAGGATGCGGGATTTTCTTAAAACGTGGTTTTCTGACACATTTTGACGAAAAAAATTCTCCTGTGGATTCTCTTTTGAGGCTACACGTTTAGAAGTACACGCCACACCAAATCCGTTCGAGTTAGAAGGTGTTGTTTAGTAGATACAAGCTAATTTTGTACGATGCGTTATTTCTTCTCGTAAAGTGTTTCCAATATGTACGTATTTGTCTTTACTCTGCAACACTGTATTTCCTTATAAGGAGGTATTCTTACATATTCTTTTGAGAGAAAACTTTCCTGTGCGTTCTGTTTTGAGGCTGCACGCCTAGACATACACGCAACACCAAGCCTTTTCGAGTTATAATATGTTGTTTAGGAAAAACAAGATAATTTCGCGCGATGCGGGATTTCCTTAAAACGTGGTTTTCTGAAAAATTTTGACGAAAGAAATTTCTCTTGTGGGTTCTATTTGAGGCTACACGTTTAGACGTACACACCAAAGCAAATCTTTTCGAGTTACAACGTGTTGTTTAGGAGATACAGGCAAATTTTTACGATGCTTATTTCTTCCCGTAAAGTGTTTCCAATATGTACGTATTTGTCTTTACTCTGCAACACTGTATATCCTTATAACGTGGTATTCTTACATATTCTTTCTAGAGAAAACTCTTCTGTGAGTTTTCTTTTGAGGCTACACGCTTAGACATACACGCAATACCAAAGCTTTTCGAGTTACAACGTGTTGTTTAGGAAAAACAAGATAATTTCGCATGATGCGGGATTTCCTTAAAACGTGGTTTTCTGACAAATTTTGACGAAAGAAAATTCTCCTTTGGGTTCTCTTTCGCGGCTACATGTTTAGACGTACATGCCACACCAAATCCGTTCGAGTTAGAAGGTGTTGTTTAGTACATACAAGCAAATTTTGTACGATGCGTTATTTCTTCTCATAAAGTGTTTCCAATAATACGTATTTGACTTTATTCTGCATCACTGTATTTCCTTTTAACGTGGTATTCTTACATATTCTTTCGAGAGTAAACTCTCCTGTGCCTTCTCTTTTGAGGCTACAAGCTTAGACATACACGCAACACCAAAGCTTTTGGAGTTACAACGTGTTTTTTAGGAAAAACAGGATAATTTCGCACGATGCGGGATTTCCTTAAAACATGGTTTTCTGACAAATTTTGACCAAAGAAAATTCTCCTGTGGGTTCTCTTTTGAGGCTACACGGTTACAGGTATATGCCACACCAAATCTTTTCGAGTTACAACGTGTTGTTTAGGAGATACAAGCTAATTTTGTAAGATGCGTTATTTCTTCTACTAAAGTGTTTCCAATACATACGTATTTGTCATTATTCTGCAACACTGTATTTCCTTATAACGTGGTATTCTTGCATATTCTTTCGAGAGAAAACTCTCCTGTGCCTTCTCTTTTGAGGATACATGCTTAGACATACATGCAACACCAAAGCTTTTCGAGTTACAACGTGTTGTTTAGGAAAAACAAGATAATTTCGCACGATGCGGGATTTCCTTAAAACGTGGTTTTCTGACAAATTTTGAGGAAAGAAATTTCTTCTGTGGGTTCTCTTTTGAGGTTACACATTTAGACGTACACGCCACGCCAAGTATTTTTGAGTTACAACGTGTTGTTTAGGAGATACAAGCTAATATTGTACGATGCATTATTTCTTCTCGTAAAGTGTTTCCAATACAGACGTATTTGACATTACTCTGCAACACTGTATTTCCTTATAACGTGGTATTCTTACATATTCTTTCGAGAGAAAACTCTCCTGTGCGTTCTCTTTTGGGGCTACATGCTTAAACATACACACAACACCAAATCTTTTCGAGTTACAACGTGTTGTTTAGGAGAAACAATATAATTTTGCACGATGCGGGATTTTCTTAAGACGTGGTTTTCTGAAAAATTTTGACCAAGGAAAATTCTCCACTGTTTTCTCTTTTGAGGCTACACGTTTAGATGAACACACCACACCAAATCTTTTCGAGTTACAACGTGTTGTTTAGGAGATACATGCTAATTTTTTATGATGCATTATTTCTTCTTGTAAAGTGTTTCCAATATGTACATATTTGTCTTTACTCTGCAACACTGTATTTCCTTATAACGTGGTATTCTTACATATTCTTTCGACAGAAAACTCTCTTGTGCCTTCTCCTTTGAGGCTACACGCGTAGACATACACACAACACCAAAGCTTTTCGAGTTACAATGTGTAGTTTAGGAAAAAGAAGATAATTTCTCACAATGCAGGATTTTCTTAAAACGTGGTTTTCTGACAACTTTTGACAAAACAAAATTCTCCTGTGGGTTCTCTTTTGAAGGTACACGTTTAGACGTACATGCCACACCAAATCTTTTCGAGTAACAACGTGTTATTTAGGAGATACAAGCTAATTTTATACGATGCTTTATTTCTTCTTGTAAAGTGTTTCCAATACGCATGTATTCGTCTTTTCTCTGCAACACTGTATTTCCTTATAACGTGGTATTCTTACATGTTCTTTCGAGAGAAAACTCTCCTCTGCGTTCTCTTTTGAGGCTACACACTTAGACATACACGCAACACCAAAGCTTTTCGAGTTACAACATGTTGTTTAGGAAAAACAAGATAATTTCGCACGATGCGTGATTTCCTTAAAACGTGGTTTTCTGACAAATTTGGCCAAAGAAAATTCTTCTTTGGGTTCTCTTTTGAGGCTACACATTTAGATGTACACGCCACACCAAATCTTTCCGAGTTACAACGTGTTGTTTAGGAAAAACCAGATGATTTCGCACAATGAGGCATTTCCTAAAAACGTGATTTCTGAAAAATTTTGACGAAAGGAAATTCTCCTGTGGGTTCTCTTATGAGGCTCCACGTTTAGACGTACATGCCACACCAAATCTTTTCGAGTTACAACGTGTTGTTTAGGAGATACAAGCTAATTATGTACGATGCGTTATTTCTTATTGTAAAGTTTAAGTGTTTCCAATATGTACGTATTTGTCTTTATTCTGCAAAACTGTATTTCCTTATAACGTGGTATTCTTACATATTCTTTCGAGAGAAAAGTCTCCTGTGCATTCTCTTTTGAGGCTACATGCTTAGACATACACTCAACACCAAAGCTTTTCGAGTTACAACATGTTGTTTAGGAAAAACAAGATAATTTCACAGGATGAGGGATTTCCTTAAAACGTGGGTTTCGGACAAATTTTGACTAAAGAAAATTCTCCTGTTGGTTCTCTTTTGAGGCTACATGTTTAGATGTACACGCCACACCAAATTCTTTCGAGTTACAAGGTGTTCTTTAGGAGATACAAGCTAATTTTGTACCATGCATTATTTCTTCTCGTAAAGTATTTACAATACGTACTTATATATCTTTACTCTGCAACACTGTATTTCCATATAACGTGGTATTCTTACATATTATTTTGAGAGAAAACTTTCCTGTGCGTTCTGTTTTGAGGCTGCACGCCTAGACATACACGCAACACCAAGCCTTTTCGAGTTATAATATGTTGTTTAGGAAAAACAAGATAATTTCGCGCGATGCGGGATTTCCTTAAAACGTGGTTTTCTGAAAAATTTTGACGAAAGAAATTTCTCTTGTGGGTTCTATTTGAGGCTACACGTTTAGACGTACACACCAAAGCAAATCTTTTCGAGTTACAACGTGTTGTTTAGGAGATACAGGCAAATTTTTACGATGCTTATTTCTTCCCGTAAAGTGTTTCCAATATGTACGTATTTGTCTTTACTCTGCAACACTGTATATCCTTATAACGTGGTATTCTTACATATTCTTTCTAGAGAAAACTCTTCTGTGAGTTTTCTTTTGAGGCTACACGCTTAGACATACACGCAATACCAAAGCTTTTCGAGTTACAACGTGTTGTTTAGGAAAAACAAGATAATTTCGCATGATGCGGGATTTCCTTAAAACGTGGTTTTCTGACAAATTTTGACGAAAGAAAATTCTCCTTTGGGTTCTCTTTCGCGGCTACATGTTTAGACGTACATGCCACACCAAATCCGTTCGAGTTAGAAGGTGTTGTTTAGTACATACAAGCAAATTTTGTACGATGCGTTATTTCTTCTCATAAAGTGTTTCCAATAATTACGTATTTGACTTTATTCTGCATCACTGTATTTCCTTTTAACGTGGTATTCTTACATATTCTTTCGAGAGTAAACTCTCCTGTGCCTTCTCTTTTGAGGCTACAAGCTTAGACATACACGCAACTCCAAAGCTTTTGGAGTTACAACGTGTTTTTTAGGAAAAACAGGATAATTTCGCACGATGCGGGATTTCCTTAAAACATGGTTTTCTGACAAATTTTGACCAAAGAAAATTCTCCTGTGGGTTCTCTTTTGAGGCTACACGGTTACAGGCATATGCCACACCAAATCTTTTCGAGTTACAACGTGTTGTTTAGGAGATACAAGCTAATTTTGTAAGATGCGTTATTTCTTCTACTAAAGTGTTTCCAATACATACGTATTTGTCATTATTCTGCAACACTGTATTTCCTTATAACGTGGTATTCTTGCATATTCTTTCGAGAGAAAACTCTCCTGTGCCTTCTCTTTTGAGGATACACGCTTAGACATACATGCAACACCAAAGCTTTTCGAGTTACAACGTGTTGTTTAGGAAAAACAAGATAATTTCGCACGATGCGGGATTTCCTTAAAACGTGGTTTTCTGACAAATTTTGAGGAAAGAAATTTCTTCTGTGGGTTCTCTTTTGAGGTTACACATTTAGACGTACACGCCACGCCAAGTATTTTTGAGTTACAACGTGTTGTTTAGGAGATACAAGCTAATATTGTACGATGCATTATTTCTTCTCGTAAAGTGTTTCCAATACAGACGTATTTGACTTTACTCTGCAACACTGTATTTCCTTATAACGTGGTATTCTTACATATTCTTTCGAGAGAAAACTCTCCTGTGCGTTCTCTTTTGGGGCTACATGCTTAAACATACACACAACACCAAATCTTTTCGAGTTACAACGTGTTGTTTAGGAGAAACAATATAATTTTGCACGATGCGGGATTTTCTTAAGACGTGGTTTTCTGAAAAATTTTGACCAAGGAAAATTCTCCACTGTTTTCTCTTTTGAGGCTACACGTTTAGATGAACACACCACACCAAATCTTTTCGAGTTACAACGTGTTGTTTAGGAGATACATGCTAATTTTTTATGATGCATTATTTCTTCTTGTAAAGTGTTTCCAATATGTACATATTTGTCTTTACTCTGCAACACTGTATTTCCTTATAACGTGGTATTCTTACATATTCTTTCGACAGAAAACTCTCTTGTGCCTTCTCCTTTGAGGCTACACGCGTAGACATACACACAACACCAAAGCTTTTCGAGTTACAATGTGTAGTTTAGGAAAAAGAAGATAATTTCTCACAATGCAGGATTTTCTTAAAACGTGGTTTTCTGACAACTTTTGACAAAACAAAATTCTCCTGTGGGTTCTCTTTTGAAGGTACACGTTTAGACGTACATGCCACACCAAATCTTTTCGAGTAACAACGTGTTATTTAGGAGATACAAGCTAATTTTATACGATGCTTTATTTCTTCTTGTAAAGTGTTTCCAATACGCATGTATTCGTCTTTTCTCTGCAACACTGTATTTCCTTATAACGTGGTATTCTTACATGTTCTTTCGAGAGAAAACTCTCCTCTGCGTTCTCTTTTGAGGCTACACACTTAGACATACACGCAACAACAAAGCTTTTCGAGTTACAACATGTTGTTTAGGAAAAACAAGATAATTTCGCACGATGCGTGATTTCCTTAAAACGTGGTTTTCTGACAAATTTGGCCAAAGAAAATTCTTCTTTGGGTTCTCTTTTGAGGCTACACATTTAGATGTACACGCCACACCAAATCTTTCCGAGTTACAACGTGTTGTTTAGGAAAAACCAGATGATTTCGCACAATGAGGCATTTCCTAAAAACGTGATTTCTGAAAAATTTTGACGAAAGGAAATTCTCCTGTGGGTTCTCTTATGAGGCTCCACGTTTAGACGTACATGCCACACCAAATCTTTTCGAGTTACAACGTGTTGTTTAGGAGATACAAGCTAATTATGTACGATGCGTTATTTCTTATTGTAAAGTTTAAGTGTTTCCAATATGTACGTATTTGTCTTTATTCTGCAAAACTGTATTTCCTTATAACGTGGTATTCTTACATATTCTTTCGAGAGAAAAGTCTCCTGTGCATTCTCTTTTGAGGCTACATGCTTAGACATACACTCAACACCAAAGCTTTTCGAGTTACAACATGTTGTTTAGGAAAAACAAGATAATTTCACAGGATGAGGGATTTCCTTAAAACGTGGGTTTCGGACAAATTTTGACTAAAGAAAATTCTCCTGTTGGTTCTCTTTTGAGGCTACATGTTTAGATGTACACGCCACACCAAATTCTTTCGAGTTACAAGGTGTTCTTTAGGAGATACAAGCTAATTTTGTACCATGCATTATTTCTTCTCGTAAAGTATTTACAATACGTACTTATATATCTTTACTCTGCAACACTGTATTTCCATATAACGTGGTATTCTTACATATTCTTTCGAGAGAAAACTCTCCTGTGCGTTCTGTTTTGAGGATACATGCTTAGACATACATGCAACACCAAAGCTTTTCGAGTTAAAACGTGTTGTTTAAGAAAAACAAGATAATTTCGCACGATGCAGGATTTCTTTAAAACGTGGTTTTCTGACAAATTTTGATGAAAGAAAATTCTCCTGTGGGTTCTCTTTTGAGGCTACACATTGAGACATATACGCCACACCCAATCCTTTTGAGTTACAACTTGTTGTGTAGGAGATACAAGCTAATTTTTTTACGATGCGTTATTTCTTCTGTAAAGTTTAAGTGTTTCCAATACGTTTGTATTTGCCTTTACTCTGCAACACTGTATTTCCTTATAACGTGGTATTCTTACATATTCTTTCGAGAGAAAACTCTCCTGTGTGTTCTCTTTTGAGGTTACACGCTTAGACATACATGCAACACCAAAGCTTTTCGAGTTACAACGTGTTATTTAGGAAAAACAAGATAATTTCACACGATGCGGGATTTCCTTAAAACGTGGTTATCTGACAAATTTTGACAAAAGAAAATTCTCCTGTGGGTTCTCTTTTGAGGCTATACGTTTAGACGTACATGCCACACCAAATCTTTTCGAGTTACAACGTGTTGTTTAGGAGATACAGGCTAATTTTGTACGATGCATTATTTTGACTCGTAAAGTGTTTCCAATATGTCCATATTTGTCTTTACTCTGCAACACTGTATTTCCTTATAACGTGGCATTCTTACATAGCTTTCAAGAGAAAACACTCCTGTGCGATCTTTTTTGAGGCTACATGCTTAGACATACACGCAACACCAAGGCTTTTCGAATTACAACGTGTTGTTTAGAAAAAACAAGATAATTTCGCACGATGCAGGATTTCCTTAAAAAGGTGGTTTTCTGAAATATTTTGAGGAAAGGAAATTCTCCTGTGGGTTCTCTTTTGAGTCTACACCTTTAGATGTAAACGCCACAACAAATATTTTCGAGTTACAACGTGTTGTTTAGGAGATATAGCTAATTTTGTATGAAGCGTTATTTCGCCTCGTAAAGTGTTTCCAATACTTACGTATTTGTCTTTACTCTGCAACACTGTATTTCCTAATAACGTGGTATTCTTACATATTCTTTCGAGAGAAAACTCTCTTGTCCCTTCGCTTTTGAGGCTACACGCTCAGACATACACGCAAAACCAAATCTTTTCGAGTTACACGTGTTGATTAGGAAAAACAAGATAATTTCACACATTGCGGGATTTCCTTAAAACGTGGTTTTCTGACAAATTTTGACAAAAGAAAATTCCTCTGTGGGTTCTCTTTTGTGGCTACACGTTTAGACGCACACGCCACATCAAATCTTTTCAAGTTACAACTTGTTGTTTAGGAGATACAAGCTAATTTTGTACAATGTGTTATTTCTTCTCATAAAGTGTTTCCAATATGTACATATTTGTCTTTATTCCGCAACACTGTATTTCCTTATAACGTGGTATTCTTACATATTCTTTCGAGAGAAAACCCTCCTGTGTGTTCTCTTTTGAGGCTACACGCTTAGACAAACACGCAACACCAAAGCATTTCGAGTTACACGTGTTGTTTAGGAAAAACAAGACAATTTCGCACGATGTGGGATTTCCTTAAAACGTGGTTTTCTGACAAATTTGAGGAAGGAAAATTCTCTTGTGGGTTCTCTTTTGAGGCTACATGTTTAGACGTACACATCACACCAAATATTTTCGAGTTACAAAGTGTTGTTTAGGAGATACAAGCTAATTTTTTATGTTGCGTTATTTCTTCTTGTAAAGTCTTTCCAATAGGTACGGATTTTTCTTTATTCTGCAACACTGTATTTCCTTATAACGTGGTATTCTTACATATTCTTTCGAGAGAAAACTCTCCTGTGCCTTTTCTTTTGAGGCTACACACTTAGACATACAAGAAACACCAAAGCTTTTCGAGTGACAACGTGTTGTTTAGGAAAAACAAGATAATTTCTCACGATGTGGGATTTCCTTAAAACGTGGTTTTCTGACAAATTTTGATGAAAGAAAATTCGTCTGTCGGTTCTCTTTTGAGGCTACACGTTTAGACGCACACGCCACACCAAATCATTTCGAGTTACAACATGTTGTTTAGGAGATACAAGCTAATTTTCTACCATGCGATATTTTTTCTCATAAAGTGTTTCCAATATGTAAGTATTTGTCTTTATTCTGAAACACTGTATTTCCTTATAACGTGGTATTCTTACATATTCTTTCGAGAGAATACTCTCCTGTGCGTTCCCTTTTGAGGCTACACGCTTAGACAAACAGGCACACCAAAGCTTTTCGAGTTACAACGTGTCGTTTAGGAAAAACAAGATTATTTCGCACGATGCGGGATTTCCTTAAAACGTGCTTTTCTGTAAAATTTTGAAGAAAGAAAAATCTCCTGTGGGTTCTCTTTTGAGGCTACACATTTAGACGTACACGCCACACCAAATATTTTCGAGTTACAACGTGTTGTTTAGGAGATACAAGCTAATTTTGTATGATGCGTTATTTCCTCTCATAAAGTGTTTCTAATACATATGTATTTGTCTTTACTCTGCAACACTGTATTTCCTTATAACGTGGTATTCTTACATATTCTTTCGAGAGAAAACTCTCCTGTGCGTTCTCCTTTGAGGCTACACATTTAGACATATACGCAACACCAAAGCTTTTCGAGTTGCAACTTGTTGTTTAGGAAAAACCAGATAATTTCGCACGATGCGGGATTTCCTTAATACGTGGTTTTCTTAAAAATTTTGACTAAAGAAAATTCTCCTGTGGGTTCTCTTTTGAGGCTACACGTTTAGACGTACACACCACACCAAATATTTCCGAGTTACAACGTGTTGTTTAGGAGATACAAGCTAATTTTTTACGTTGCGGTATTTCTTCTCGTAAAGTGTTTCCAATACGTACGTATTTTTCTTTATTCTGCCACACTGTATTTCCTTATAACATGGTATTCTTACATATTCTTTCGAGAGAAAACTCTCCTGAAGTTCTCTTTTGAGGCTACATGCTTAGACAAACACGCAACACCAAAGCTTTTCGAGGTACGACGTGTTGTTTAGGAAAAAATAGATAATTTCGCACGAAGCGGGATTTCCTTAAAACGTGGTTTTCTGAAAAATTTTGATGATAGAAAATTCTCCTGTGGGTTCTCTTTTGAGGCTACATGTTTAGACGTACACGCCACACCAAATCTTTTCGAGTTACAACGTTTTGTTTAGGAGATACAAGCTAATTTTGTACGAAGCTTTATTTCTTCTCCTAAAGTGTTTCCAATATGTACTTATTTGTCTTTACTCTGCAACACTGTATTTCCTTATAACGTGGTATTCTTATATATTCTTTCGAGAGAAAACTCTCCTGTGCATTCTCTTTTGAGGCTACACGCTTAGACAAACACGCAACACCAAAGCTTTTCGAGTGACAATGTGTAGATTAGGAAAAACAAGATAATTTCCCACGATGCGGGATTTCCTTTAAATGTGTTTTTCTGAAAAATTTTGACGAAAGAAAATTCTCCTGGCGTTCTCGTTTGAGGCTACACATTTAGATGTACACGCCACACTAAATATTTTCGCGTTACAACGTGGTGTTTAGGAGA
This sequence comes from Apodemus sylvaticus, assembly GCF_947179515.1. NCBI lineage: Eukaryota > Metazoa > Chordata > Mammalia > Rodentia > Muridae > Apodemus > Apodemus sylvaticus. The sequence goes on along the minus strand of NC_067491.1, from coordinate 65,558,814 downwards.
TACATGCTAATTTTGTATGATGCGTTATTTCTTCTCATAAAGTGTTCCCAATACATACATATTTGTCTTTACTCTGCAACACTTTATTTCCTTATAACGTGGTATTCTTACATATTCTTTCCATAGAAAACTCTCCTGTGCGTTCTCCTTTGAGGCTACACGCTTAGACATACACGCAACACCAAAGCTGTTCGAGTTGCAACGTGTTGTTTAGGAAAAACAAGATTATTTCGCACGATGCGGGATTTCCTTAAAACGTGGTTTTCTTAAAAATTTTGACGAAAGAAAATTCTCCTGTGGGTTCTCTTTTGAGGCTACACGTTCAGACGTACACACCACACCAAATATTTCCGAGTTACAACGTGTTCTTTAGGAGATACAAGCTAATTTTGTATGTTGCGTTATTTCTTCCCGTAAAGTGTTTCCATTATGTACGTATTTGCTTTACTCTGCAACACTGTATTTCCTTATAACGTGGTATTCTTACATATTCTTTCGAGAGAACACTCTCCAGTGCGTTCTTTTTTGAGGCTACACGCTTAGACATACACGCAACACCAAAGCTTTTCGAGTGACAACGTGTTGTTTAGGAAAAACAAGATAATTTCGCACGATGTGGGATTTCCTTAAAACGTGGTTTTCTGACAAATTTTGACGAAAGAAAATTCTTCTATGGGTTCTCTTTTGAGGCTACACGTTTAGATGCAAAGGCCACTTCAAATCATTTCGAGTTACAACGGGTTGTTTGGGAGATACAAGCTAATTTTGTACAATGCGTTATTTCTTCTCGTAAAGTGTTTCCAATATGTACTTATTTGTCTTTATTCTGCAACACTGTATTTCTTTATAACGTGGTATTCTTACATATCCTTTCGAGCGAAAACTCTCCTGTGCGTTCTCTTTTGAGGCTACACACTTAGACAAACACGCAACACCAAAGATTTTCGAGTTACAACATGTAGTTTAGTAAAAACAAGATAATTTCGCACAGTGCGGGATTTCCTTGAAACGTGGGTTTTTGACAAATTTTGACGAAAGAAAATTCTCCTGTGGGTTCTCTTTTGAGGCTACACATTTAGAAGTACACGCCACACCAAATATTTTCGAGTAAAAACTTGTTGTTTAGGAGATTCAAGCTAATTTTGTATGATGCTTTATTTCTTCTCATAAAGTGTTTCCAATACATACGTATTTGTGTTTACTCTGCAACACTGTATTTCCTTATAACGTGGTATTCTTACATATTCTTTTGAGAGAAAACTCTCCTGTGCATTCTCTTTTGAGGCTACACGCTTAGACATACACGCAACACCAAAGCTTTTCGAGTTGCAACGTGTTGTTTAGGAAAAACAAGATAATTTCGCACGATGCGGGATTTCCTTAAAACGTGGTTTTATTAACAATTTTGACGAAAGAAAATTCTCCTGTCGGTTCTCTTTTGAGGCTACACGTTTAGATGTAAACACCACACCAAATCTTTTCGAGTTACAACGTGTTGTTTATGAGATACAAGCTAATTTTGTACCATGCGTTATTTCTTCTCATAAAGTGTTTCCAATACGTAAGTATTTGTCTTTACTCTGTAACACTATATTTCCTTATAACGTGGTATTCTTACACATTCTTTCAAGAGAAAACTCTCCTGTGCCTTCTCTTTTGAGGCTACACGCTTAGACATACATGCAAAACCTCAGGTTTTCGAGTTAAAACGTGTAGTTTAGGAAAATCAAGATAATTTCGCAGGATGCGGGATTTCCTAAAACATGGTTTTCTGACAAATTTTGACGAATGAAAATTCTCCTGTGGGTTCTCTTTTGAGGCTACATGTTTAGATGTACACGCCACACCAAATCTTTTCGAGTTACAACGTGTTGTTTAGGAGATATAGCTAATTTTGTATGAAGCGTTATTTCGCCTCGTAAAGTATTTACAATACGTACTTATATATCTTTACTCTGCAACACTGTATTTCCATATAACGTGATATTCTTACATATTCTTTCAAGAGAAAACTCTCCTGTGCGTTCTCTTTTGAGACTACACGCTTAGACATACATGTAACAACAAACTTTTCGAGTTACAACGTGTTGTTTAGGAAAAACTAGAAAATTTCGCACGATGCGAGATTTCCTTAAAACGTAGTTTCTGACAAATTTTGATGAAAGAGAATTCTCCTGTGGGTTCTCTTTTGAGGCTACACTTTTAGGCGTACACGACACACCAAATCTTTTCGAGTTACAACGTGTTGTTTAGGAGATACAAGCTAATTTTGTACGATGCATTATTTCTTCTGGTAAAGTGTTGCCAATACATACGTTTTTGTCTTTACTTTGCAACACTGTATTTCCTTAAAACGTGGTATTCTTACATATTCTTTCGAAAGAAAACTCTCCTGTGCGTTCTCTTTTGAGGATACATGCTTAGACATACACGCAACACCAAAGCTTTTTGAGTTACAATGTGTTGTTTAGGAAAAACAAGATAATTTCGCACGATGCGGGATTTCCTTAAAATGTGGTTTTCTGAAAAATTTTGACGAAAGAAAATTCGCCTGTGGGTTCTCTTTTGAGGCTACATGTTTAGACATACACGCCACACCAAATCTTACCGAGTTACAACGTGTTATTTAGGAGATACAAGCTAATTTTGTAAGATGCGTTATTTCTTCTTTAAAGTGTTTCCAATACGTACTTATTTGCTTTACTCTGCAACACTGTATTTCCTTATAACGTGGTATTCTTACATATTCTTTCGAGAGAAAACTCTCCTGTGCATTCTCTTTTGAGGCTAAACGCTTACACATACACTAAATATCAAAGATTTTCGAGTGACAACGAGTTGTTTAGGAAAAACAAGATAATTTCGCATGATGCAGGATTTCCTTAAAACGTGGTTTTCTGACAAATTTTGACGAAAGAAAATTCTACTGTGGGTTCTCTTTTAGGCTACACGTTTAGACGTACATGCCACGTCAAATCTTTTCCAGTTACAACTTGTTGTTTAGGAGATACAAGCTAATTTTGTACGATGCTTTATTTCTTCTCCTAAATTGTTTCCAATATGTACATATTTGTCTTTACTCTGCAACACTGTATTTCCTTATAACGTGGTATTCTTACATATTCTTTCGAGAGAAAACTCTCCTGTGCCTTCTCTTTTGAGGGTACACGCTTAGACATACACGCAACACCAAAGCTTTTCGAGTTACAACGTGTTCTTTAGGAAAAACAAGATAATTTCGCACGATGCAGGATGAAAGAAAATTCTCCTGTGGGTTCTCTTGTGAGGCTACATGTTTAGTTGTAAACGCCACATCAAATCTTTTCGAGTTACAACATGTTGTTTAGGAGATACAAGGTAATTTTGTACGATGAGTTATTTCTTCTAGTAAAGTGTTTCCAATACGTACGTATTTGTCTTTACTCTGCAACACTGTATTTCCTTATAACGTGGTATTCTTACATATCCTTTGAGAGAAAACTCTCCTGTGCCTTCTCTTTTGATGCTACACGCTTAGACATACACGCAACACCAAAGCTTTTCGAGTTAGGACGTGTTCTTTAGGAAAAACAAGATAATTTCGCACTATGCAGGATTTCCTTAAAACGTGGATTTTTGACAAATTTTGACAAAAGAAAATTCTCCTGTGGGTTCTCTTTTGAGGCTACACGTTTAGACGTACACGCCACACCAAATCTTTTCGAGTTACAACGTGTTGGTTAGGAGATACAAGCGATTTTTTTACGAAGCGTTATTTCTTCTCCTACAGTGTTTCCAATATGTACATATTTGTCTTTACTCTGCATCACTGTATTTCCTTATAACTCTCTTGTGCCTTCTCTTTTGAGACTACATGCTTAGACATACACGCAACACCAAGCTTTTCGAGTTAAAAAGCGTTGTTTAGGAAAAACAAGATAATTTCGCACGATGCAGAATTTCCATAAAACATGGTTTTCTGACAAATTTTGACAAAGAATATTCTCCGTTGGGTTCTCCTTTGAGGCTATACGTTTAGCCGTACAAGCCACATCAAATCTTTCCGAGTTACAACGAGTTGTTTAGGAGATACAAGCTAATTTTGTATGATGCGTTATTTCCTCTCGTAAAGTGTTTCCAATACGTACTTATTTGTCTTTACTCTGCAACATTATATTTCCTTATAACGTGGTATTCTTACATATTCTTTCAAGAGAAAACTCTCCTGTGCCTTCTCTTTTGAGGCTACACGCTTAGACATACAGGCAAAACCAAAGCATTTCGTGTGAGACATACACGCAAAACCACAGGTTTTCGAGTTAAAACGTGTAGTTTAGGAAAAACAAGATAATTTCGCAGGATGCAGGATTTCCTTAAAACGTGGTTTTCTGACAAATTTTGACAAAAGAATATTCTCCTGTGGGTTCTCTTTTGAGGCTACACGTTTAGACGTACACGCCACACCAAATCTTTTCGAGTTACAATATGTTGTTTAGGAGATATAGCTAATTTTGTATGAAGCGTTATTTCGCCTTGTAAAGTGTTTCCAATATGTACGTATTTGTCTTTACTCTGCAACACTGTTTTTCCTTATAAAGTGGTATTCTTACATATTCTTTCGAGAGAAAACTCTCTTGTGCCTTCGCTTTTGAGGCTACACTCTTAGACATACACGCAAAACCAAAGCTTTTCGAGTTACAACATGTTGTTTAGGAAAAACAAGATAATTTCGCACGGTGCGGTATTTCCTTAAAACGGGGTTTTCTGACAAATTTTGACTAAAGAATATTCTCCTGTTGGTTCTCCTTTGAGGCTACACGTTTAGACGTACAAGCCACATCAAATCTTTCTGAGTTACAACGTGTTGTTTAGGAGATACAAGCTAATTTTGTATGATGCGTTATTTCTTCTTTAAAATGTTTCCAATACGTATGTATTTGCTTTACTCTGCAACACTGTATTTCCCTAAAACGGGATATTCGTACATATTCTATCGAGAGAAAACTCTCCTCTGCATTCTCTTTTGAGGCTATACACTTAGACATAAATGCAACACCAAAGCTTTTCGAGTTATGAAGCGTTGTTTAGGAAAAACAATATAATTTCGCACGATTTGGGATTTCCTTAAAACGTGCTTTTCTAACAAATTTTGTCGAAAGAAAATTCTCCTGGGGGTTCTCTTAGGAGGCTACATGTTTAGACGTACAGGCCACACAAAATGTTTTCGAGTTACAACGTGTTGTGTAGGAGATACAAGCTAATTTTGAACGAAGCTTTATTCCTTCTCCTAAAGTGTTTCCAATATGTGCGTATTTGTCTTTACTCTGCAACACTGTATTTCCTTATAACGTGGTATTCTTACATATTCTTTTGAGAGAAAACTCTCCTGTGCCTTCTCTTTGAGGCTACACGCTTAGACATACAAGCAACACCAAAGCTTTTCGAGTTACAAGTGTTGTTTAGGAAAAACAAGATAATATCCCACCATGTGGGATTTCCTTAAAACGTGATTTTCTGACAAATATTGACAAAAGAAAAATCTCCTTTGGGTTCTCTTTTGAGGCTACACGTTTAGACGTGCACACCACATCAAATCTTTTCGAGTTACAACGTGTTGTTTAGGAGATACAAGCTCATTTTGTACGATGCGTTATTTCTTCTTGTAAAGTGTTGACAATACGTACGCTTTTGTCTTTACTCTGCAACACTGTATTTCCTTAAAACGTCGTATTCTTACATATTCTTTCGAGAGAAAACTCTCCTGTGCGTTCTCCTTTGAGGATACACGCTTAGACATACACGCAACACCAAATCTTTTCGAGTTACAATGTGTTGTTTAGGAAAAACAAGATAATTTCGCATGATGCGGGATTTCCTTAAATCGTGGTTTTCTGAAAAATTTTGACAAAAGAAAATTCTCCTGTGGGTTCTCTTTTGAGGCTACACGTTTAGATGTAAATGCCTCACCAAATCTTTTCGAGTTACAACCTGTTGTTTAGGAGATAAAAAGGAATTTGTGCGATGCATTATTTCTTCTCGTAAAGTGTTTCCAATACGTACGTATTTTTCTTTATACTGCAACAACACTGTATTTCCTTAAAACGTGGTATTCTTATATATTCTTTCGAGAGAAAACTCTCCTGTGCGTTCTCGTTTGAGGCTACACGCTTAGACATACACGCAACACCAAAGCTTTTCGAGTTACAAGGTGTTGTTTAGGAAAAACAAGATAATTTCGCACGATTCGGGGTTTCCTTAAAACGTGGTTTTCTGAAAAATTTTGACGAAAGAAAATTCTCCTGTGGGTTTTCTTTTGAGGCTACACATTTAGATGTAAATGCCACAACAAATCTTTTCATGTTACAACGTTTGGTTTAGGAGATACAAGCTATTTTTTTACCATGCGAGAAGAAATAACGAATGTTGCAGAGTAAAGACAAACACATAAGTGACGTGTACGTCTAAACCTGTAGCCTCAAAAGAGAACCCACAGGAGAATTTTCTTTCATCAAAATTTGTCAGAAACCACGTTTTAAGGAAATCTCGCATCTTACGAAATTATCTTGTTTTTCCTAAACAACACGTTGTAACTCGAAAAGCTCTGGCGTTATGTGAATGTCTAAGCATGTAGCCTCAAAGGAGAATGCACAGGAGAGTTTTCTCTCAAAAGAATATGTAAGAATACCAAGTTATAAGGAAATACAATGTTACAGAGTAAAGACAAACACGTACGTATTGGAAACACTTTAGAAGAAGAATAAAACATAGTACAAAATTAGCTTGTATTTCCTAAACAACACGTTGTAACTCGAAAAGATTTGGTGTGGCGTGTACGTCTAAACGTGTAGCCTCGAAAGAGAACCCACAGGAGAATTTTCTTTTGTTAAAATTTTTCAGAAAACCACGTTTTAAGGAAATCCCGCATCGTGCCAAATCATCTTCTTTTTCCTAAACAACATGTTGTAACTCGAAAAGCTTTGATGTTGCGTGTATGTCTAAGCGTGGAGCCTCAAAAGAGAAGGCACAGGAGAGTTTTCTCTCGAAAGAATATGTAAGAATACAATGTTATAAAGAAATACACTTTTGCAGAGTAAAGGCAATTAAGTACATATTGGAAACACTTTACGAGAAGAAATAACGCAACGTACAAAATTAGCTTGTATCTCCTAAACAAGACGTTATAACTCGAAAAGATTTGGTGTGACGTGTACGTCTAAACGTGTAGCCTCAAAAGAAAACCCACAGGAGAATTTTCTTTCATCAAAATTTGTCAGAAACCACGTTTTACGGAAATCTCGCATTGTGCAAAATTATCTAGTTTTTCCTAAACAACACGTTGTAACTCGAAAAGCTCTGGTGTTGCGTGTTTGTCTAAGGATTTAGCCTCAAAAGAGAACACACAGGAGGGTTTTCTCTCGAAAGAATATGTAAGAATACCACGTTATAAGGAAATACAGTGTTGTAGAGTAAAGACAAACACGTACGTATTGGAAACACTTTACGAGAAGAATTAATGCATAGTACAAAATTAGCATGTATTTCCTAAACAACAAGTTGTAACTCGAAAATTTTGTTGTGGTGTGTACGTCTAAACGTGTAGCCTCAAAAGAGAATCAACAAGAGAATTTTCTTTCTTCAAAATATTTCACAAAACCACGTTTTAAGGAAATTCCGCATCGTGCGAAATCACCTTCTTTTTCCTAAACAACATGTTGTAACGCGAAAAGCTTTGGTGTTGCGTGTATTTGTAAGCGTGGAGCCTCAAAAGAGAAGGCACAGGAGAGTTTTCTCTCGAAAGAATATGTAAGAATACCACGTTATAATGAAATACAATTTTGCAGAGTAAAGACAAATAAGTATATATTGGAAATACTTTATGCGATGAAATAAAGCATCGTACAAAATTAGCTTCTATCTCCTAAACAACACGTTGTAATTCGAAAAGATTTGGTGTGTCGTGTACGTCTAAATGTATAGCCTCAAAAGAGAACACACAGGAGAATTCTCTTTCATCAAAATTTGTCAGAAACTACGTTTTAAGGAAATCTCGCATCGTGCGAAATTTTCTAGTTTTTCCTAAACAACACGTTGTAACTCAAAAAGCTTTGTTGTTGTGTGTATGTCTAACCGTGTAGTCTCAAAAGAGAATGCACAGGAGAGTTTTCTCTTGAAAGAATATGTAAGAGTACCACGTAATAAGGAAATACAGTGTTGTAGAGTAACTACAAATATGTACCCATTGGAAACACTTTAAGAGAAGAAATAAAGCATCGTACAAAATTACCTTGTATCTCCTAAACAACACGTTGTAACTCGAAAAGATTTGGTGTGGCTCGTATGTCTACACGTGTAGCCTCAAAAGAGAACCCACAGGAGAACTTTCTTTCGTCAAAATTTGTCAGAAAACCACGTTTTAAGGAAATCCCGCATTGTGAAAAATTATCTTGTTTTTCATAAACAACACGTTGTAACTCGAAAAGCTTTGGTGTTGCGTGTATGTCTAAGCGTGTATCCTCTAAAGAGAACGCAAAGGAGAGTTTTCTCTCGAAAGAACATGTAAGAATACAACGTTATAAGGAAATACAGTGTTGCAGAGTAAAGACAAATACGTACGTATTGGATAAACTTTATGAGAAGAAATAATGCATCGTACAAATTAGTTTGTATCTCCTAAACAACACGTGGTAACTTGAAAGGATTTGGTGTGGTGTGTACGTCTAAACGTGTAGCCTCAAAAGACAACCCACAGGAGAATTTTCTTTCGTCAAAATTTGTCAGAAAACCACGTTTTAAGGAAATCCCGCATCGTGCGAAATCATCTTCTTTTTCCTAAACAACATGTTGTAACTGGAAAGGCTTTGGTGTTGCGTGTATGTCTAAGCGTGGAGCCTCAAAAGAGAAGGCACAGGAGAGTTTTCTCTCGAAAGAATATGTAAGAATACCACATTATATGGAAATACAATTTTGCAGAGTAAGGACAAATAAGTCCATATTGGAAACACTTTATGAGAAGAAATAACGCATCGTAAAAAATTAGCTTGTATCTCCTAAACAACACGTTGTAACTCGAAAAGATTTGGTGTGAGGTGTACATCTAAACGTGTAGCCTCTAAAGAGAACCCACAGGAGAATTTTCTTTCATCAAAATTTGTCAGAAACCAAGTTTTAAGGAAATCTCGCATCCTGCGATATTATCTTATTTCTCCTAAACAACACGTTGTAACGCGAAAAGCTTTGCTGTTGCGTGTATGTCTAAGCATGTAACCTCAAAATAGCACTCCCAGAAGAGTTTTCTCTCGATCGAATATGTAGGAATACCACGTTATAAGGAAATACAGTATTGCAGAGTAAAGACAAATACGTACGTATTGGAAACACTTTAAGAGAAGAAATAACGTGTCGTACAAAATTAGCTTGTATCTCCTAAACAACAAGTTGTAACTCGAAAGATTTGGTGAGGCTCGTACATCTATACGTGTAGCCTCAAAAGAGAACCCACAGGAGAACTTTCTTTTGTCAAATTGTGTCAGAAAACCACGTTTTAAGGAAATCCCGCATCGTGCGAAATTATCTTGTGTTTCCTAAACAACACATTGTAACTGGAAAAGCTTTGGCGTTGCGTGTATGTCTAAGCGTGTAGCCTCAAAAGAGAAGTCACAGGAGAATTTTCCCTCAAAGGAATATGTAAGAATACCACGTTATAAGGAAATACAGTATTGCAGAGTAAAGACAAATAAGTATGTATTAGAAACACTTTAAGTGAAGAAATAACGCATTTTAAAAAATTTCCTTGTATCTCCTATACAACACGTTGTAACTCGAAAAGATTTGGTGTGGCTCATACGTGTACACGTGTAGCCTCAAAAGAGAACCCACAGGAGAACTTTCTTTCGTCAAAATTTGTAAGAAAACCACATTTTAAGGAAATCCCGCATCATGCAAAATTATCTTGGTTTTCTAAAACAACACGTTGTAACTCGAAAAGGTTTGGTGTTGAGTGTATGTCTAAGTGTGTAGCCTCTAAAGAGAACGCACAGGAGAGTTTTCTCTCGAAAGAACATGTAAGAATACAACGTTATAAGAAAATACAGTGTTGCAGAGTAAAGCCAAATACGTACGTATTGGAAAAACTTTACGAAAAGAAATAATGCATCTTACAAAATTATCTTGTATCTCCTAAACAACACGTGGTAACTCGAAAGGATTTGGTGTGGCGTGTACGTCTAAACGTGTAGCCTCAAAAGAGAACCCACAGGAGAATTTTCTTTCCTCAAAATTTGTCAGAAAACCACGATTTAAGGAAATCCCGCAAGGTGCGATATTATCTTGTTTTTCATAAACAACACGTTGTAACTCGAAAAGCTTTGGAGTTGCCTGTATGTCTAAGTGTGTAGCCTCAAAAGGGAACGCCCAGGATAGTTTTCTCTCGATAGAATATGTAAGAATACCACGTTATAAGGAAATACAGTGTTGCAGAGTAAAGACAAATACTTACGTATTGGAAACACTTTATGAGAAGAATTAAAGCATCGTACAAACTTAGCTTGTATCTCCTAAACAACACGTTGTAACTCGAAAAGATTTGGTGTGGCGTGTACGTCTAAATGTGTAGCCTCAATAGAGAACCCACAGGAGAATTTTCTTTCGTTAAAATTTTTCAGAAAACCACGTATTAAGGAAATCCCGCATCATGCGAAATCATCTACTTTTTCCTAAACAACATGTTGTAACTCGAAAAGCTTTAGTGTTGCGTGTAGGTCTAAGCGTGGAGCCTTAAATGAGAAGGCACAGGAGAGTTTTCTTTCGAAAGAATAGGTAAGAATACCACGTTATAAGGAAATACAGTGTTGTAGAGTCAAGAAAAATACGTACGTATTGGAAACACTTAGGAGAAGAAATAACACATCATAAAAAATTAGCTTGTATCTCCTAAAAAACACGTTGTAACTCGAAAAGATTTGGTGTGTCGTGTACGTCTAAACGTGTAGCCTCAAAAGAGAACCCACAGGAGAATTCTCTTTCATCAAAATTTGTCAGAAACTACGTTTTATGGAAATCTCGCATCGTGCGAAATTTTCTAGTTTTTCCTAATCAACACGTTGTAAATCGAAAAGTTTGCTGTTCCGTGTATGTCTAAGCATGTAGTCTCAAAAGAGAATGCACAGGAGAGTTTTCTCTTGAACAATATGTAAGAATACCACGTTATAAGGAAATACAGTGTTGCAGAGTAAAGACAAATACGTACCCATTGGAAACACTTTAAGAGAAGAAATAAAGCATCGTACAAAATTACCTTGTATCTCCTAAACAACACGTTGTAACTCGAAAAGATTTGGTGTGGCTCGTATGTCTACACGTGTAGCCTCAAAGGAGAACCCACAGGAGAACTTTCTTTCGTCAAAATTTGTCAGAAAACAACGTTTTAAGGAAATCCCGCATTGTGCAAAATTATCTTGTTTTTCCTAAACAACACGTTGGAACTCGAAAAGCCTTGGTGTTGCGTGTATGTCTAAGCGTGCAGCCTCTAAAGAGAACGCAAAGGAGAGTTTTCTCTCGAAAGAACATGTAAGAATACAATGTTATAAGGAAATACAGTGTTGCAGAGTAAAGACAAATATGTACGTATTGGAAAAACTTTATGAGAAGAAATAATGCATCGTACAAAATTAGCTTGTATCTCCTAAACAACACGTGGTAACTCGAAAGGATTTGCTGTGGTGTGTACGTCTAAACGTGTAGCCTCAAAAGACAACCCACAGGAGAATTTTCTTTCGTCAAAATTTGTCAGAAAACCACGTTTTAAGGAAATCCCACATTGTGTGAAATTATCTTGTTTTTCGTAAACAACACGTTGTACCTCGAAAAGATTTGGTGTTGCCTGTATATCTAAGTGTGTAGCCTCAAAAGGGAATGCACAGGATAGTTTTCTCTCCAAAGAATATGTAAGAATACCACGTTATAAGGAAATACAGTGTTGCAGAGTAAAGACAAATACGTTCATATTGGAAACACTTTATGAGAAGAATTAACGCATAGTACAAAATTAGATTGAATCTCCTAAACAAAATATTGTTACTCGAAAAGATTTGGTGTGGCGTGTACGTCTAAACGTGTAGCCTCAAAAGAGAACCCACAGGAGAATTTTCTTTCGTCAAAAGTTTTCAGAAAACCACGTTTTAAGGAAATCCCGCATCGTGCGAAATCATCTCCTTTTTCCTAAACAATATGTTGTAACTCGAAAAGCTTTGGTGATGCGTGTATGTCTAAGCATGGAGCCTCAAAAGAGAAGGCACAGGAGAGTTTTCTCTCGGAAGAATATGTGAGAATACCACATTATAAGGAAATACAATTTTGCAGAGTAAAGACAAATAAGTACATATTGGAAACACTTTATGAGAAGAAATAACTCATCTTACAAAATTAGCTTGTATCTCCTAAACAACACGTTGTAACTCGAAAAGAATTAGTGTGGCGTGTACGTCGAAACGTGTAGCCTCAAAAGAGATCCCACAGGAGAATTTTCTTTCATCAAAATTTGTCAGAAACCACGTTTTAAAGAAATCACGCATCGTGCGAAATTATCTTATTTTTCCTAAACAACACGTTGTAACTCGAAAAGCTTTGCTGTTGCGTGTATGTCTAAGCATGTAGCCTCAAAAGAGAACGCCCAGGAGAGTTTTCTCTCGAAAGAATATGTTAGAATACCACATTATAAGGAAATACAGTGTTGCAGCATAAGGACAAATATGTACGTATTGGAAACACTTTAAGAGAAGAAATAACGCGTCGTACAAAATTAGCTTGTATCTCCTAAACAACACGTTGTAACTCGAAAAGATTTGGTGAGGCTCGTACATCTACACGTGTAGCCTCAAAGAGAACCCACAGGAGAACTTTCTTTTGTCAAATTGTGTCAGAAAACCACGTTTTAAGGAAATCCCGCATCGTGCGAAATTATCTTGTGTTTCCTAAACAACATGGTGTAACTGGAAAAGCTTTGGCGTTGGGTGTATGTCTAAGCATGTAGCCTCAAAAGAGAAGGCACAGGAGAGTTTTCCCTCGAAAGAATATGTAAGAATACCACGTTTTATGGAAATACAGTGTTGCAGAGTAAAGACAAATAAGTATGTATTGGAAACACTTTACGAGAAGAAATAACGCATCGTAAAACATTTGGTTGTATCTCCTATACAAAACGTTGTAACTCGAAAAGATTTGGTGTGGCTCAAACGTGTACACGTGTAGCCTCAAAAGAGAACCCACAGGATAACTTTCTTTCGTCAAAATTTGTAAGAAAACCACGTTTTAAGGAAATCCCGCATCGTGCAAAATTATCTTGTTTTTTCTAAACAACACGTTGTAACTCGAAAACCTTTGGTGTTGCGGATATGTCTAAGCGTGTAGCCTCTAAAGACAACGCACAGGAGAGTTTTCTCTCGAAAGAACATGTAAGAATACAACATTATAAGAAAATACAGTGTTGCAGATTAAAGACAAATACGTACGTTTTGGAAACACTTTATGAGAAGAAATAATGCATCTTACAAAATTATCTTGTATCTCCTAAACAACACGTGGTAACTCGAAAGGATTTGGTGTGGCGTGTACGTCTAAACGTGTAGCCTCAAAAGAGAACCCACAGGAGAATTTTCTTTCATCAATATTGTCAGAAAATCACGATTTAAGGAAATTCCGCAAGGAGCGATATTATCTTGTTTTTCATAAACAATACGTTGTAACTCGAAAAGCTTTGGTGTTGCCTGCATGTCTAAGTTTGGAGCCTCAAAAGGCAACGCCCAGGATAGTTTTCTCTCGAAAGAATACGTAAGAACACCACGTAATAAGGAAATACATTGTTGCAGAATAAAGACAAATACTTATGTATTGGAAACACTTTATGAGAAGAATTAAAGCATCGTACAAAATTAGCTTGTATCTCCTAAACAACACGTTGTAACTCGAAAAGATTTGGTGTGGTGTGTACGTCTAACCGTGTGGCCTCAAAAGAGAACCCACAGGAGAATTTTCTTTTGTTAAAATTTTAAAGAAAACCACGTATTAAGGAAATCCCGTATCGTGCGAAATCATCTTCTTTTTCCTACACAACATGTTGTAACTCGAAAAGCTTTAGTGTTGCGTGTATGTCTAAGCGTGGAGCCTCAAAAGAGAAGGCACAGGAGAGTTTTCTTTCAAAAGAATAGGTAAGAATACCACGTTATAAGGAAATACAGTGTTGTAGAGTCAACAAAAATACGTACGTATTGGAAACACTTTAGGAGAAGAAATAACACATCATACAAAATTAGCTTGTATCTCCTAAACAACACGTTGTAACTCGAAAAGATTTGGTGTGACATGTATGTCTAAACGTGTAGCCTCAAAAGAGAACCCACAGGAGAATTTTGTTTCATCAAAATTTGTCAGAAACCACGTGTTAAGGAAATCTTGCATCGTGCAATATTATCTTGTTTTTCCAAACAACATGTTGTAAATCTAAAAGCTTTGGTGTTGCGTGTATGTCTAAGCGTGTAGCCTCAAAAGAGAATGCACAGAACAGTTTTCTCTTGAAAGAATATGTAGGAATACCACGTTATAAGGAAATTCAGTGTTGCAGAGTAAAGACAACTATGTACGTATTGGAAACACTTTAAGAGAAGAAATAACGCATCGTACAAAATTAGCTTGTATCTCCTAAACAACACGTTGTAACTCGAAAAGATTTGGTGTGGCTCGTACCTCTACACGTGTAGCCTCAAAAGAGAACCAACAGGAGAGTTTTCTTTCTTCAAAATTTTTCAGAAAACCACGTTTTATGGAAATCTCGCATCCTGCGAAATTATCTTGTTTTTCCTAAACAACACGTTGTAACTCGAAAAGCTTTGGTGTTGCGTGTATGTCTAAGCGTGTAGCCTCAAAAGTGAATGCACAGGAGAGTTTTCCTCGAAAGAATATGTAAGAATACCACGTTATAAGGAAATACAGTGTTGCAGAGAAAGACAAATACGTAAGTTTTGGAAACACTTTACGAGAAGAAATAACACATCATACAAAATAAGCTTGTATCTCCTAAACAACACGTGGTAATTCGAAAGGATTTGGTGTGGCGTGCACATCTATATGTTTAGCGTCAAAAGGGAACCCACAGGAGAATTTTCTTTTGTCAAAATTCGTCAGAAAACCACATTATAAGGAAATCCCACATCGTGCGAAATTATCTTTTTATTCATAAACAACACGTTGTAACTCAAAAAGCTTTGGTGTTGCCTGTATGTCTAAGTGTGTAGCCTCAAAATGGAATGCACAGGATAGTTTTCTCTCCAAAGAATATGTAAGAATACCACGTTATAAGGAAATACAGTGTTGCAGAGTAAAGACAAATACTTAAGTATTGGAAACACCTTACGAGAATAATTAACCCATTGTACAAAATTAGCTTGTATCTCCTAAACAACACGTTGTAACTCGAAAAGATTTGGTGTGGCGTGTACGTCTAAACGTGTAGCCTCAAAAGAGAACCCACAGGAGAATTTTCTTTCGTCAAATTTTTTCAGAAATTTATGTTTTAAGGAAATCCAGCATTGTGCGTAATCATCTTCTTTTTCCTAAACAACATGTTGTAACTGGAAAAGCTTTTGTGTTGCGTGTATGTGTAAGCGTGGAGCCTCAAAAGAGAAGGCACAGGAGAGTTTTCTCTTGAAAGAATATGTAAGAATACCACGTTATTAGGAAATACAATTTTGCAGAGTAAAGACAAATAAGTATATATTGGGAACACTTTACGAGAAGAAATAACGCATCGAACGAAATTAGCTTGTATCTCCTAAACAACACGTGGTAACTCGAAAAGCTTTGGTTTGGCATGTACGTCTAAACGTGTAGCCTCAAAAGAGAACACAAAAGAGAATTTTCTTTCGTCAAAATTTGTCAGAAAACCACGTTTTAAGGAAATCCCGCATCGTGAGAAATTAACTTGTTCTTCCTAAACAACACGTTTTAACTCGAAAAGCTTTGGTGTTGGGTATATGTCTAAGCATGTAGCCCCAAAAGAGAACGCACAGGAGGGTTTTCTCTCGAAAGAATATGTAAGAATAACACGTTATAAGGAAATACAGTGTGGCAGAGTAAAGACAAATACGTACATATTGGAAGCACTTTATGAGAGAAACAACGCATCTTGCAAAATTAGCTTGTATCTCTGAAACAACACGTGGTAACTCAAAAAGATTTGATGCGAAGTGTACATCTAAACGTGTAGCCTCAAAAGAGAACCCACAGGAGAATTTTCTTACCTCAAATTTAGTCAGAAAACCACGTTTTAAAGAAATCCGGCATCGTGCGAAATTATCTTGATTTTCCTAAACAACATGTTTTAACTCGAAAAGCTTTGGTATTGCTTGTATGTTTAAGCGTGTAGCCTCAAAAGAGAATGCGCAGGAGAGTTTTCTCCCGAAAGAATATGTATGAATACCACGTTATAAGGAAATACAGTGTTGCAGAGTAAAGACAAATACATACTTATTGGAAACACTTAAACTTTACGAGAAGAAAAAACACATAGTACAAATTAGCTTGTATATCCTAAACAACATGTTATAACTTGAAAGGATTTGGTGTGGCGTGTACGTCTAAACGTGTAGCCTCAAAAGAGAACCCACAGGAGAATTTTCTTTCGTCAAAATTTGTCACAAAACCACGTTTTAAGGAAATCCCGAATCATGCGAAATTATCTTGTTTTTCCTAAACAACACTTTGTAACTCGAAAAGCTTTGGTGTTGCGTGAATGTCTAAGCATGTAGCCTCCAAAGAGAACGCACAGGAGAGTTTTCTCTCAAAAGAATATGTAAGAATACCACGTTATATGGAAATACAGTGTTGCAGAATAAAGGCAAATACATACGTATTGGAAACACTTAAACTTTACGAGAAGAAATAACGCATCGTAAAAAAATTACCTTGTATCTCCTAAACAACAGGTTGTAACTTAAAAAGATTTGGTGTGGCATGTACGTCTAAACGTGTAGCCTCAAAAGAGAACCCACAGGACAATTTTCTTTCGTCAAAATTTTTCAGAAAACCATGTTTTAAGGAAATCTCTCATCGTGAGAAATTATCTTGTTCTTCCTAAACAACACGTTGTAATTCGAAAAGCTTTGCTGTTGCCTGTATGGCTAAGCGTGTAGCCTCAAATGAGAATGCACAGGAGAGTTTTCTCTCGAAAAAATATGTAAGAATACCACGTTGTAAGGAAATACATTTTTGCAGAGTAAAGACAAATACTTACTTATTGGAAACACTTTACGAGAAGAAATAATGCATCGTATAAAATTAGCTTGTATCTCCTAAACACCATGTTGTAACTTAAAAAGATTTGGTGTGGCCTGTACGTCTAAACGTGTAGTCTCAGAAGAGAACCCATAGGAGAATTTTCTTTGGTCAAAATTTGTCAGAAAACCAGGTTTTAAGGAAATCCCTCATCGTGCGAAATTATCTTGATTTCCTAAACAACACATTGTAACGCGAAAAGGTTCGGTGTTGCGTGTATGTCTAAGCGTGTAGCCTCAAAAGAGAACGCACAGGAGAGTTTTCTCTCGAAAGAATATGTAAGAATACCACGTTGTAAGGAAATACACTGTTGCAGAGTAAAGACAAATATGTATGTATTGGAAACACATAAACTTTAAGAGATGAAATAAAGCATCGTACAAAATTAGCCTGTATCTCCTAAACAACACGTTGTAACTCGAAAAGATTTGGTGTGTCGTGTACGTCTAAACGTGTAGCCTCAAAAGAGAACCCACAGGACAATTTTCTTTCGTCAAAATTTTTCAGAAAACAACGTTTTATGGAAATCCTGCATCGTGAGAAATTATCTGGTTCTTCCTAAACAACAGGTTTTAACTTGAAAAGCTTTGGTGTTGGGTGTATATCTAAGCATGTAGCCCCAAAAGAGAATGCACAGGAGAGTTTTCTCTCAAAAGAATATGTAAGAATTCCACGTTATAAGGAAATACAGTGTGGCAGAGTAAAGACAAATATGTACGTATTGGAAGCACTTTATGAGAGAAATAACGCATCTTGCAAAATTAGCTTGTATGTCCTAAACAACACGTTGTAACTCGAAAAGATTTGGTGTGGCGTGTACGTCTAAAAGTGTAGCCTCAAAAGAGAACCAACAGGAGAGTTTTCTTTTGTCAAAATTTGTCAGAAAACTACGTTTTTAGGAAATCCCGCATCTTGCGAAATTATCTTGTTTTTCCTAAACAACACGTTGTAACTAGAAAAGCTTTGGTGTTGCGTGTATGTCTAAGCGTGTAGCCTCAAAAGAGAATACACAGGAGAGTTTTCTCTCGAAAGAATATGTAAGAATACCACGTTATAAGGAAAAATATTGCTGCAGAGTAAAGACAAATACGTACGTATAGGAAACACATTATGAGAAGGAATAAGGCCTGGTAAAAAATTAGCTTGTATCTCCGAAACAACACATGGTAACTCAAAAAGATTTGGTGTGGCATGTATGTCTAAACGTGTAGCCTCAAAAAGAGAACCCACAGGAGAATTTTCGTTCGTCAAAATTTGTCAGAAAACCACGTTTTAAGGAAATCCAGCATCGTGTGAAATTATCTTGTTTTTCCTAATCAACACGTTGCAACTCGAAAGCTTTGGTGTTGCGTATATGTCTAAGCGTGTAGCCTCCAAAGAGAATGCACAGGATAGTTTTCTCTCGAAAGAATATGCAAGAATACCACATTATCAGGAAATACACTGTTGCAGAGTTTAGACAAATATGTACTTATTGGAAACACTTTAGGAGAAGAAATAAGGCATCATGCAAAATTAGCTTGTATCTCCTAAACAACACGTTGTAACTTGAAAAGATTTCGTGTGGCGTGTACGTCTAAACCTGTAGCCTCAAAAGAGAACCCACATGAGAGTTTTCTTTCGTCAAAATTTGTCAGAAAACCACGTTTTAAGGAAATACCACATCGTGCGAAATTATCTTGTTTTTCCTAAACAACATCTTGTAACTCGAAAAGCTTTAGTGTTGCGTGTATGTCTAAGCATGTAGCCTCAAAAGAGAACGCACAGGAGAGTTTTCTCCCGAAAGAATATGTAGGAATACCACGTTATAAGGAAATACAGTGTTGCAGAGTAAAGACAAATACATACTTATTGGAAACACTTAAACTTTATGAAAAGAAACAACACATAGTACAAAATTAGCTTGTATATCCTAAACAACACGTTATAACTCGAAAAGATTTGGTGTGGCATGTATGTCTAAACGTGTAGCCTCAAAAGAGAACCCACAGGAGAATTTTCTTTCGTCAAAATTTGTCAGAAAACCACGTTTTAAGGAAATCCCGCATCATGCAAAATTATCTTGTTTTTCCTAAACAACACGTTGTAACTCGAAAAGCTTTGGTGTTGCGTGAATGTGTAAACATGTAGCCTCCAAAGAGAACGACAGAAGAGTTTTCTCTCGAAAGAATATGTAAGAATACCACGTTATAAGGAAATACAGTGTTGCAGAATAAAGGCAAATACACACGTATTGGAAACACTTAAACTTTACCAGAAGAAATAACACATCGTAAAAAAATTTGCTTGTATCTCCTAAACAACACGTTGTAACTCAAAAAGATTTGGTGTGGTGTGTACGTCTAAACGTGTTTCCTTAAAAGAGAACCAACAGGACAATTTTCTTTCGTCAAAATTTTTCAAAAAACCACGTTTTCAGGAAATCCCGCATAGTGAGAAATTATCTTGTTCTTCCTAAACAACACGTTGTAACTCGAAAAGCTTTGCTGTTGCGTGTATGTCTAAGCGTGTAGCCTCAAATGAGAACGTACAGGAGAGTTTTCTCTCGAAAAAATATGTAAGAATACCACGTTGTAAGGAAATACATTTTTGCAGAATAAAGACAAATACTTACTTATTGGAAAATCTTTACGAGAAGAAGTAACGCATCTTACAAAATTAGGTGGTATCTCCTAAACACCACGTTGTAACTTAAAAAGAATTGGTGTGGCCTGTACGTCTAAACGTGTAGTCTCAAAGGAGAACCCATAGGAGAATTTTCTTTGGTCAAAATTTGTCAGAAAACCACGTATTAAGGAAATCCCGCATCGTGTGAAATTATCTTGTTTTTCCTAAACAACACATTGTAACGAGAAAAGCTTTGGTGTTGCGTGTATGTCTGAGAGTGTAGCCTCAAAAGAGAACGCACAGGAGAGTTTTCTCTCGAAAGAATATGTAAGAATACCACGTTGTAAGGAAATACAGAGTTGCAGAGTAAAGACAAATATGTATGTATTAGAAACACATAAACTTTAAGAGATGAAATAAAGCATCGTACAAAATTAGCCTGTATCTCCTAAACAACACGTTGTAACTCGAAAAGATTTGGTGTGGCGTGTACATCTAAACGTGTAGCCTCAAAAGAGAACCCACAGGACAATTTTCTTTCGTCAAAATTTTTCAGAAAACCACGTTTTAAGGAAATCCCGCATCGTGAGAAATTATCTTGTTCTTCCTAAACAACACGTTTTAACTCGAAAAGCTTTGGGGTTGGGTGTATGTCTAAGCATGTAGCCCCAAAAGAGAACGCACAGGAGAATTTTCTCTCAAAAGAATATGTAATAATTCCACGTTATAAGGAAATACAGTGTGGCAGAGTAAAGACAAATATGTACGTACTGGAAGCACTTTATGAGAGAAATAACGCATCTTGCAATATTAGCTTGTATGTCCTAAACAACACGTTGTAACTCGAAAAGATTTGCTGTGGCGTGTACGTCTAAACGTGTAGCCTCAAAAGAGAACCAACAGGAGAGTTTTCTTTCTCAAAATTTGTCAGAAAACCACATTTTAAGGAAATCCCGCATCGTGCGAAATTATCTTGTTTTTCCTAAACAACACGTTGTAACTAGAAAAGCATTGGTGTTGTGTGTATGTCTAAGCGTGTAGCCTCAAAAGAGAATGCAAAGGAGAGGTTTCTCTCGAAAAATATGTAAGAATACCTCGTTATAAGGAAATATATTGCTGCAGAGTAAAGACAAATACGTACGTATTGGAAACACATTATGAGAAGAAATAATGCATGGTACAAAATTAGCTTGCATCTCGAAACAACACGTGGGAACTCAAAAAGATTTTGTGTGGCATGTATGTCTAAACGTGTAGCCTCAAAAGAGAACCCACAGGAGAATTTTCTTACTCCAAAATTTGTCAGAAAACCACGTTTTAAGGAAATCCCGCATCGGGCGAAATTATCTTGTTTTACTTAATCAACACGTTGTCACTCGAAAAGCTTTGGTGTTGCGTGTATGTCTAAGCGTGTAGCCTCCAAAGAGAGCGCACAGGATAGTTTTCTCTCGAAAGAATATGTAAGAATACCACGTTATAAGGAAATACAGTGTTGCAGAGAATAGACAAATATATACTATTGGAAACACTTTAGGAGAAGAAATAACACATCATGCAAAATTAGCTTGTATCTCCTAAACACCACGTTGCAACTTAAAAAGATTTGGTGTGGCCTGTACGTCTAAACGTGTAGTCTCAAAAGAGAACAAATAGGAGAAATTTCTTTGGTCAAAATTTGTCAGAAAACCACGTATTATGGAAATCCCCCATCGTGTGAAATTACCTTGTTTTTCCTAAACAACACATTTTAAGGAGAAAAGCTTTGGTGTTGCGTGTATGTCTAAGCGTGTAGCCTCAAAAGAGAATGCACAGAAGAGTTTTCTCTCGAAAGAATATGTAAGAATACCACGTTGTAAGGAAATACACTGTTGCAGAGTAAAGACAAATATGTATGTATTGGAAACACATAAACTTTAAGAGATGAAATAAAGCATCGTAAAAAATTAGCCTGTATCTCCTAAACAACACGTTGTAACTCGAAAAGATTTGGTGTGGCATGTACGTCTAAACATGTAGCCTCAAAAGAGAACCCACAGGACAATTTTCTTTCGTCAAAATTTTTCAGAAAACCACGTTTTATGGAAATCCCGCATCCGCATCGTGAGAATTATCTTGTTCTTCCTAAACAACAGGTTTTAACTCGAAGAGCTTTGGGGTTGGGTGTATGTCTAAGCATGTAGCCCCAAAAGAGAACGCACAGGAGAGTTTTCTCTCAAAAGAATATGTAAGAATTCCACGTTACAAGGAAATACAGTGTGGCAGAGTAAAGACAAATATGTACGTATTGGAAGCACTTTATGAGAGAAATAATGCATCTTGCAAAATTAGCTTGTATGTCCTAAACAACACGTTGTAACTCGAAAAGATTTGGTGTGGCGTGTACGTCTAAATGTGTAGCCTCAAAAGAGAACCAACAAGAGAGTTTCTTTCTCAAAATTTGTCAGAAAACTACGTTTTAAGGAAATCCCGCATCGTGCGAAATTATCTTGTTTTTCCTAAACAACACGTTGTAACTAGAAAAGCTTTGGTGTTGCTTGTATGTCTAAGCGTGTAGCCTCAAAAGAGAATGCACAGGAGAGTTTTCTCTCGAAAGAATATGTAAGAATACCACGTTATAAGGAAAAATATTGCTGCAGAGTAAAGACAAATACGTACGTATTGGAAACACATTATGAGAAGGAATAAGGCATGGTACAAAATTAGCTTGTATCTCCGAAACAACACATGGTAACTCAAAAAGATTTGGTGTGGCATGTATGTCTAAACGTGTAGCCTCAAAAGAGAACCCACAGGAGAATTGTCTTACCTCAAAATTTGTCAGAAAACCACGTTTTAAGGAAATCCCGCATCGTGTGAAATTATCTTGTTTTTCCTAATCAACACGTTGCAACTCGAAAGCTTTGGTGTTGCGTATATGTCTAAGCATGTAGCTTCCAAAAAGAATGCACAGGATAGTTTTCTCTCGAAAGAATATGTAAGAATAACACGTTCTAAGGAAATGCAGTGTTGCAGAGTATAGACAAATATGTACTTATTGGAAACACTTTAGGAGAAGAAATAACGCATCATGCAAAATTAGCTTGTATCTCCTAAACAACACGTTGTAACTTGAAAAGATTTCGTGTGGCGTGTACATCTAAACCTGTAGCCTCAAAAGAGAACCCACATGAGAGTTTTCTTTCGTCAAAATTTGTCAGAAAACCACGTTTTAAGGAAATACCGCATCGTGCAAAATTATCTAGTTTTTCCTAAACAACATGTTGTAACTCGAAAAGCTTTGGTGTTGCGTGTATGTCTAAGCATGTAGCCACAAAAGAGAACGCACAGGACAGTTTTCTCCCGAAAGAATATGTAGGAATACCACGTTATAAGGAAATACAGTGTTGCAGAGTAAAGACAAATACATACTTATTGGAAACACTTAAACTTTACGAAAAGAAGCAACACATAGTAAAAAATTAGCTTGTATATCCTAAACAACACGTTATAACTCGAAAGGATTTGGTGTGGAATGTATGTCTAAACGTGTAGCCTCAAAAGAGAACCCACAGGAGAATTTTCTTTCGTCAAAATTTGTCAGAAAACCACGTTTTAAGGAAATCCCGCATCATGCAAAATTATCTTGTTTTTCCTAAACAACACGTTGTAACTCGAAAAGCTTTGGTGTTGCGTGAATGTCTAAGCATGTAGCCCCCAATGAGAACGCACAGGAGAGTTTTCTCTCGAAAGAATATGTAAGAATACCACGTTATAAGGAAATACAGTGTTGCAGAATAAAGGCAAATACATACGTATTGGAAACACTTAAACTTTATGAGAAGAAATAATGCATCGTAAAAAAATTTGCTTGTATCTCCTAAACAACACGTTGTAACTCAAAAAGATTTGGTGTGGCGTGTACGTCTAAACGTGTTTCCTCAAAAGAGAACCAACAGGACAATTTTCTTTCGTCAAAATTTTTCAAAAAACCACGTTTTCAGGAAATCCCGCATAGTGAGAAATTATCTTGTTCTTCCTAAACAACACGTTGTAACTCGAAAAGCATTGCTGTTGCGTGTATTTCTAAGCGTGTAGCCTCAAATGAGAACGCACAGGAGAGTTTTCTCTCGAAAAAATATGTAAGAATACCACGTTGTAAGGAAATACATTTTTGCAGAGTAAAGACAAATACTTACTTATTGGAAAAACTTTAGAAGAAGAAATAACGCATCGTACAAAATTAGGTGGTATCTCCTAAACACCACGTTGTAACTTAAAAAGATTTGGTGTGGCCTGTACGTCTAAACGTGTAGTCTCAAAAGAGAACCCATAGGAGAATTTTCTTTGGTCAAAATTTGTCAGAAAACCACATATTAAGGAAATCCCTCATCGTGCGAAATTATCTTGTTTTTCCTAAACAACCCATTGTAACGAGAAAAGCTTGGTGTTGCGTGTATGTCTAAGCGTGTAGCCTCAAAAGAGAACGCACAGGAGAGTTTTCTCTCGAAAGAATATGTAAGAATACCACGTTGTAAGGAAATATAGTGTTGCAGAGTAAAGACAAATATGTATGTATTAGAAACACATAAACTTTAAGAGAAGAAATAACGCATCTTGCAAAATTAGCTTGTATGTCTTAAACAACACGTTGTAACTCGAAAAGATTTGGTGTGGCTTGTACGTCTAAACGTGTAGCCTCAAAAGAGAACCAAGAGGAGAGTTTTCTTTCGTCAAAATTTGTCAGAAAACCACGTTTTAAGGAAATCCCACATCGTGCGAAATTATCTTGTTCTTCCTAAACAACACGTTGTAACTCGAAAAGCTTTGCTGTTGCGTGTATGTCTAAGCGTGTAGCCTCAAATGAGAACGCACAGGAGAGTTTTTTCTCGAAAAAATATGTAAGAATACCACGTTGTAAGGAAATACATTTTTGCAGAGTAAAGACAAATACTTACTTATTGGAAAAACTTTACGAGAAGAAATAACGCATCGTACAAAATTAGGTGGTATCTCCTAAACACCACGTTGTAACGTAAAATGATTTGGTGTGGCCTGTACATCTAAACGTGTAGTCTCAAAAGAGAACCCATAGGAGAATTTTCTTTGGTCAAATTTGTCAGAAAACGACGTATTAAGGAAATCCCTCATCGTGCGAAATTATATTGTTTTTCCTAAACAACACATTGTAACGAGAAAAGCCTTGGTGTTGCGTGTATATCTAAGCGTGTAGCCTCAAAAGAGAACGCACAGGAGAGTTTTCTCTCGAATGAATATGTAAGAATACCACGTTGTAAGGAAATACAGTGTTGCAGAGTAAAGACAAATATGTATGTATTAGAAACACATAAACTTTAAGAGATGAAATAAAGCATCGTACAAAATTAGCCAGTATCTCCTAAACAACACGTTGTAACTCGAAAAGATTTGGTGTGGCGTGTACGTCTAAACGTGTAGCCTCAAAAGAGAACCAACAGGACAATTTTCTTTCGTCAAAATTTTTCAGAAAACCACGTTTTAAGGAAATCCCGCATCGTGAGAAATTAACTTGTACTTCCTAAACAACACGTTTTAACTCGAAAAGCTTTGGTGTTGGGTGTATGTCTAAGCATGTAGCCCCAAAAGAGAATGCACAGGAGAGTTTTTTCTCAAAAGAATATGTAAGAATATCACGTTATAAGGAAGTACAGTGTTGCAGAGTAAAGACAAATATGTACGTATTGGAAGCACTTTATGAGAGAAATAACGCATCTTGCAAAATTAGCTTGTATGTCCTAAACAACACGTTGTAACTCGAAAAGATTTGGTGTGGCGTGTACGTCTAAACGTGTAGCCTCAAAAGAGAACCAACAGGAGAATTTTCTTACTCCAAAATTTGTCAGAAAACCACGTTTTAAGGAAATCCCGCATCGGGCGAAATTATCTTGTTTTTCCTAATCAACACGTTGTAACTCGAAAAGGTTTGGTGTTGCGTGTATGTCTAAGCGTGTAGCCTCCAAAGAGAACGCACAGGATATTTTTCTCTCGAAAGAATACGTAAGAATACCACGTTATAAGGAAATACAGTGTTGCAGAGTATAGACAAATATGTACTATTGGAAACACTTTAGGAGAAGAAATAACGCATCATGCAAAATTAGCTTGTATCTCCTAAACACCACGTTGTAACGTAAAAAGATTTGGTGTGGCCTGTACGTCTAAACGTGTAGTCTCAAAAGAGAACAAATAGGAGAATTTTCTTTGGTCAAATTTTGTCAGAAAACCACGTATTAAGGAAATCCCCCATCGTGTGAAATTATCTTGTTTTTCCTAAATAACACATTGTAACGAGAAAAGCTTTGGTGTTGCGTGTATGTCTAAGCGTGTAGCCTCAAAAGAGAATGCACAGGAGAGTTTTCTCTCGAAAGAATATGTAAGAATACCACGTTGTAAGGAAATACACTGTTGCAGAGTAAAGACAAATATGTATGTAGTGGAAACACATAAACTTTAAGAGATGAAATAAAGCATAGTAAAAAATTAGCCTGTATCTCCTAAACAACACGTTGTAACTCGAAAAGATTTGGTGTGGCATGTACGTCTAAACATGTAGCCTCAAAAGAGAACCCACAAGACAATTTTCTTTCGTCAAAAGTTTTCAGAAAACCACGTTTTAAGGAAATCCCGCATCGTGAGAAATTATCTTGTTCTTCCTAAACAACACGTTTTAACTCGAAAAGCTTTGGTGTTGGGTGTATGTCTAAGCATGTAGCCCCAAGGAGAGTTTTCTCTCAAAAGAATATGTAAGAATTCCACGTTATAAGGAAATACAATGTGGCAGAGTAAAGACAAATATGTTTGTATTGGAAGCACTTTATGAGCAAAATAACGCATCTTGCAAAATTAGCTTGTATGTCCTAAACAACACGTTGTAATTCGAAAAGGTTTGGTGTGGCGTGTACGTCTAAACGTGTAGCCTCAAAAGAGAACCAACAGGAGAGTTTTCTTTCGTCAAAATTTGTCAGAAAACCACGTTATAAGGAAATCCCGCATCGTGCGAAATTATCTTGTTTTTCCTAAACAACATGTTGTAACTAGAAAAGCTTTGGTGTTGCGTGTATGTCTAAGCGTGTAGCCTCAAAAGAGAATGGACAGGAGAGGTTTCTCTCGAAAGAATATGTAAGAATACCTCGTTATAAGGAAATATATTGCTGCAGAGTAAAGACAAATACGTACGTATTGTAAACACATTATGAGAAGAAAGAATGCATGGTACAAAATTAGCTTGTATCTCGAAACAACACGTGGTAACTCAAAAAGATTTGGTGTGGCATGTACGTCTAAAGGTGTAGCCTCAAAAGAGAACCAACAGGAGAATTTTCTTACTCCAAAATTTGTCAGAAAACCACGTTTTAAGGAAATCCCGCATCGGGCAAAATTATCTTGTTTTTCCTAATCAACACGTTGTAACTCGAAAAGGTTTGGTGTTGCGTGTATGTCTAAGCGTGTAGCCTCCAAAGAGAACGCACAGGATATTTTTCTCTCGAAAGAATACGTAAGAATACCACGTTATAAGGAAATACAGTGTTGCAGAGTATAGACAAATATGTACTATTGGAAACACTTTAGGAGAAGAAATAACGCATCATGCAAAATTAGCTTGTATCTCCTAAACACCACGTTGTAACGTAAAAAGATTTGGTGTGGCCTGTACGTCTAAACGTGTAGTCTCAAAAGAGAACAAATAGGAGAATTTTCTTTGGTCAAATTTTGTCAGAAAACCACGTATTAAGGAAATCCCCCATCGTGTGAAATTATCTTGTTTTTCCTAAATAACACATTGTAACGAGAAAAGCTTTGGTGTTGCGTGTATGTCTAAGCGTGTAGCCTCAAAAGAGAATGCACAGGAGAGTTTTCTCTCGAAAGAATATGTAAGAATACCACGTTGTAAGGAAATACACTGTTGCAGAGTAAAGACAAATATGTATGTAGTGGAAACACATAAACTTTAAGAGATGAAATAAAGCATAGTAAAAAATTAGCCTGTATCTCCTAAACAACACGTTGTAACTCGAAAAGATTTGGTGTGGCATATACGTCTAAACATGTAGCTTCAAAAGAGAACCCACAAGACAATTTTCTTTCGTCAAAAGTTTTCAGAAAACCACGTTTTAAGGAAATCCCGCATCGTGAGAAATTATCTTGTTCTTCCTAAACAACACGTTTTAACTCGAAAAGCTTTGGTGTTGGGTGTATGTCTAAGCATGTAGCCCCAAGGAGAGTTTTCTCTCAAAAGAATATGTAAGAATTCCACGTTATAAGGAAATACAATGTGGCAGAGTAAAGACAAATATGTTTGTATTGGAAGCACTTTATGAGCAAAATAACGCATCTTGCAAAATTAGCTTGTATGTCCTAAACAACACGTTGTAATTCGAAAAGGTTTGGTGTGGCGTGTAGGTCTAAACGTGTAGCCTCAAAAGAGAACCAACAGGAGAGTTTTCTTTCGTCAAAATTTGTCAGAAAACCACGTTATAAGGAAATCCCGCATCGTGCGAAATTATCTTGTTTTTCCTAAACAACACGTTGTAACTAGAAAAGCTTTGGTATTGCGTGTATGTCTAAGCGTGTAGCCTCAAAAGAGAATGGACAGGAGAGGTTTCTCTCGAAAGAATATGTAAGAATACCTCGTTATAAGGAAATATATTGCTGCAGAGTAAAGACAAATACGTACGTATTGTAAACACATTATGAGAAGAAAGAATGCATGGTACAAAATTAGCTTGTATCTCGAAACAACACGTGGTAACTCAAAAAGATTTGGTGTGGCATGTACGTCTAAACGTGTAGCCTCAAAAGAGAACCAACAGGAGAATTTTCTTACTCCAAAATTTGTCAGAAAACCACGTTTTAAGGAAATCCCGCATCGGGCGAAATTATCTTGTTTTTCCTAATCAACACGTTGTAACTCGAAAAGGTTTGGTGTTGCGTGTATGTCTAAGCGTGTAGCCTCCAAAGAGAACGCACAGGATATTTTTCTCTCGAAAGAATATGTAAGAATACCACGTTATAAGGAAATACAGTATTGCAGAGTATAGACAAATATGTACTATTAGAAACACTTTAGGAGAAGAAATAACGCATCATGCAAAATTAGCTTGTATCTCCTAAACACCACGTTGTAACGTAAAAAGATTTGGTGTGGCCTGTACGTCTAAACGTGTAGTCTCAAAAGAGAACAAATAGGAGAATTTTCTTTGGTCAAATTTTGTCAGAAAACCACGTATTAAGGAAATCCCCCATCGTGTGAAATTATCTTGTTTTTCCTAAATAACACATTGTAACGAGAAAAGCTTTGGTGTTGCGTGTATGTCTAAGCGTGTAGCCTCAAAAGAGAATGCACAGGAGAGTTTTCTCTCGAAAGAATATGTAAGAATACCACGTTGTAAGGAAATACACTGTTGCAGAGTAAAGACAAATATGTATGTAGTGGAAACACATAAACTTTAAGAGATGAAATAAAGCATAGTAAAAAATTAGCCTGTATCTCCTAAACAACACGTTGTAACTCGAAAAGATTTGGTGTGGCATGTACGTCTAAACATGTAGCCTCAAAAGAGAACCCACAAGACAATTTTCTTTCGTCAAAAGTTTTCAGAAAACCACGTTTTAAGGAAATCCCGCATCGTGAGAAATTATCTTGTTCTTCCTAAACAACACGTTTTAACTCGAAAAGCTTTGGTGTTGGGTGTATGTCTAAGCATGTAGCCCCAAGGAGAGTTTTCTCTCAAAAGAATATGTAAGAATTCCACGTTATAAGGAAATACAATGTGGCAGAGTAAAGACAAATATGTTTGTATTGGAAGCACTTTATGAGCAAAATAACGCATCTTGCAAAATTAGCTTGTATGTCCTAAACAACACGTTGTAAATCGAAAAGGTTTGGTGTGGCGTGTACGTCTAAACATGTAGCCTCAAAAGAGAACCAACAGGAGAGTTTTCTTTCGTCAAAATTTGTCAGAAAACCACGTTATAAGGAAATCCCGCATCGTGCGAAATTATCTTGTTTTTCCTAAACAACACGTTGTAACTAGAAAAGCTTTGGTGTTGCGTGTATGTCTAAGCGTGTAGCCTCAAAAGAGAATGCACAGGAGAGGTTTCTCTCGAAAGAATATGTAAGAATACCACATTATATAGAAATATATTGCTGCAGAGTAAAGACAAATACGTACGTATTGGAAAAACATTATGAGAAGAAATAATGCATGGTACAAAATTAGCTTGTATCTCGAAACAACACGTGGTAACTCAAAAAGATTTGGTGTGGCATGTACGTCTAAACGTGTAGCCTCAAAAGAAAACCCACAGGAGAATTTTCTTACGCCAAAATTTGTCAGAAAACCACGTTTTAAGGAAATCCCGCATCGGGCGAAATTATCTTGTTTTTCCTAATCAACACGTTGTAACTCGAAAAGCTTTGGTGTTGCGTGTATGTCTAAGCGTGTAGCGTCCAAAGAGAACGCACAGGATAGTTTTCTCTCGAAAGAATATGTAAGAATACCACGTTATAAGGAAATACAGTGTTGCAGAGTATAGACAAATATGTAGTATTGGAAACTCTTTAGGAGAAGAAATAACGCATCATGCAAAATTAGATTGTATCTCCTAAACACCACGTTGTAACTTAAAAAGTTTTGGTGTGGCCTGTACGTCTAAACGTGTAGTCTCAATAGAGAACAAATAGGAGAATTTTCTTTGGTCAAAATTTGTCAGAAAACCACGTATTAAGGAAATCCCTCATCGTGTGAAATTATCTTGTTTTTCATAAACAACACATTGTAACGAGAAAAGCTTTGGTGTTGCGCATATGTCTAAGCGTGTAGCCTCAAAAGAGAACGCACAGGAGAGTTTTCTCTCGAAAGAATATGTAAGAATACTACGTTGTAAGGAAATACACTGTTGCAGAGTAAAGACAAATATGTATGTATTGGAAACACATAAACTTTAAGAGATGAAATAAAGCATCGTAAAAAATTAGCCTGTATCTCCTAAACAACACGTTGTAACTCGAAAAGATTTGGTGTGCCATGTACTTCTAAACATGTAGCCTCAAAAGAGAACCCACAGGACAATTTTCTTTCATCAAAATTTTTCAGAAAACCACGTTTTAAGGAAATCCCGCATCGTGAGAAATTATCTTGTTCTTCCTAAACAACACGTTTTAACTCGAAAAGCTTTGGTGTTGGGTGTATGTCTAAGCATGTAGCCCCAAAAGAGAATGCACAGGAGAGTTTTCTCTCAAAAGAATATGTAAGAATTCCATGTTATAAGGAAATACAGTGTGGCAGAGTAAAGACAAATATGTACGTATTGGAAGCACTTTATGAGCGAAATAACGCATCTTGCAAAATTAGCTTGTATGTCCTAAACAACACGTTGTAACTCGAAAAGGTTTGGTGTGGCGTGTATGTCTAAGCGTGTAGCCTCCAAAGAGAACGCACAGGATAGTTTTCTCTCAAAAGAATATGTAAGAATACCACTGTATAAGGAAATACAGTGTTGCAGAGTATAGACAAATATGTACTTATTGGAAACACTTTAGGATAAGAAATAACGCATCATGCAAAATTAGCTTGTATCTCCTAAACCACACGTTGTAACTCGAAAAGATTTGGTGTGGCGTGTACATCTAAACGTGTAGCCTCAAAAGAGAACCCACATGAGAGTTTTCTTTCGTCAAAATTTGTCAGAAAACCACGTTTTAAGGAAGTACCGCATCGTGCGAAATTATCTTGTTTTTCCTAAACAACATGTTGTAACTCGAAAAGCTTTGGTGTTGCATGTATGTCTAAGCGTGTAGCCTCAAAAGAGAACGCACAGGAGAGTTTTCTCCCGAAAGAATATGTAGAAATACCAGGTTATATGGATATAAGGTGTTGCAGAGTAAGGACAAATACATACTTTTTGGAAACACTTAAACTTTACGAGAAGAAATAACACATAGTACAAAATTAGCTTGTATATCCTAAACACGTTATAACTCGAAAGGATTTGGTGTGACGTGTAAGTCTAAACGTGTAGCCTCAAAAGAGAACCCACAGGAGAGTTTTCTTTCGTCAAAATCTGTCAGAAAACCACGTTTTAAGGAAATCCAGCATCATTCGAAATTATCTTGTTTTTCCTAAACAACACGTTGTAACTCGAAAAGCTTTGGTGTTGCGTGAATGTCTAAGCGTGTAGCCTCCAAAGAGAACGCACAGGAGAGTTTTCTCTCGAAAGAATAGGTAAGAATACCACGTTATAAGGAAATACAGTGTTGCAGAGTAAAGGCAAATACAAACGTATTGGAAACACTTAAACTTTACAGAAGAAATAACGCATCGTAAAATAAATTAGCTTGTATCTCCTAAACAACAAGTTGTAACTCAAAAGGATTTGGTGTGGCGTGTACGTCTAAACGTGTAGCCTCAAAAGAGAACCCACAGGAGAATATTCTTTCGTCAAAATTTGTCAGAAAACCACGTTTTAAGGAAATCCCGCATCATGAGAAATTATCTTGTTCTTCCTAAACAACACGTTGTAACTCGAAAAGCTTTGCTGTTGCGTGTATGTCTAAGCGTGTAGCCTCAAATGAGAACGCACAGGAGAGTTTTCTCTCGAAAAAATATGTAAGAATACCACGTTATAAGGAAATACAGTGTTGCAGAGTAAAGACAAATACTTACTTATTGGAAAAACTTTACGAGAAGAAATAAGGCATCCTACAAAATTAGCTTATATCTCCTAAACAACATGTTGTAACTTAAAAAGATTTGGTGTGGCCTGTACATCTCCACGTATAGTCTCAAAAGAGAACCCATAGGAAAATTTTCTTTGGTCAAAATTTGTCAGAAAACCACGTATTAAGGAAATCCCTCATCGCGCGAAATTATCTTGTTTTTCCTAAACAACACGTTGTAACGCGAAAACTTTTGGTGTTGCGTGTATGTCTAAGCGTGTAGCGTCAAAAGAGGACGCACAGGAGAGTTTTCTCTCGAAAGAATATGTAAGAATATCACGTTATAAGGAAATACAGTGTTGCAGACTAAAGCAAATATGTACCTATTAGAAACACTTTATTAGAAGAAATAACGCATCGTACAAAATTAGCTTGTATCTCCTATACAACACGTTGTTACTCAAAAAGATTTGGTGTGGCATGTATGTCTAAATGTGTAGCCTCAAAAGAGAACACACAGGAGAATTTTTTTTCGTTAAAATTTGTCAGAAAACCATGGTTTAAGGAAATCACTCATCATGCGAAATTATCTTATTTTTCCTAAACAGCACGATGTAACTCGAAAAGCTTTGATGTTGCGTGTATGTCTAAGCCTGTAGCCTCAAAAGATAACGCACAGGAATTTTTCTCTCTAAAGAACATGTAAGAATACCACATTATAAGGAAATACAGTTGTGCAGAGTAAAGACAAATACGTATGTATTTGAAACACTTTACGAGAAGAAATAATGCATCATAAAAAATTAGTTTGTATCTCCTAATCAACACGTTGTAACTCGAAACGATTTGGTGTGTCGTGTACGTCTAAACGTGTAGCCTCAAAGGAGAACCCACAGGAGAATTTTCTTTCGTCAAAATTTGTCAGAAAACCACTTATTAAGGAAATCCCGCATTGTGCGAAACTATCTAGTTTTTCCTAAACCACACAATGTAACTCGAAAATCTATGGTGTTGCGTGTATGTCTAAGCATGTAGCCTCAAAAGAGAACGCACAGGAGAGATTTCTCTCGAACGAGTATGTAAGAATACCACGTTATAAGGAAATACATTGTGGCAAATTAAAGATAAATACGTACCTTTTGGAAACACTTAAACTTTACAAGAAGATATAAAGCATCGTAAAATATTAGCTTGTATCTCCTAAACAACACGTTGTAACTCGAAAAGATTTGGTGTGGCCTGTACATCTAAACGTGTAGCCTCAAATGAAAACCCACAGGAGAAATTTCTTTCGTCAAAATTTGTCAGAAAAGCACGTTTTAAGGAATTCCCACATCGTGCGAAATTATCTTGTTTTTCCTAAACAACACGTTCTAACTCGAAATGCTTTGGTGTTGCGTGTATGTCTAAGCGTGTAGCCTCAAAAGAGAATGCACAGGAGAGTTTTCTCTCGAAAGAATATGTACGAATACCATGTTGTAAGGAAATAAAGTGTTGTAGAGTAAAGACAAATACATACTTATTGGAAAAACACTTTAGGAGAAGAAATAACGCATCGTACAATATTAGCTTGTATCTCCTAAACAACACGTCGTAACTCAAAAAGATTTGGTGTGGCGTGTACGTCTAAACGTGTAGCCTCAAAGAGAACCCACAGGAGAATTTTCTTTCGTCAAAATTTGTCAGAAAACCACATTTTAAGGAAATCCCGCATCATGCGCAATTATCTTATTTTTCATAAACAAATCATTGTAACTCGAAAAGCTTTGGTGTTGGGTGTATGTCTAAGCGTGTAGCCTCAAAAGAGAATGCACAGGAGAGTTTTCTCTCGAAAGAATATGTAATAATACTACGTTATAAGGAAATATATTGCGGCAGAGTAAAGACAAATACATACGTATTGGAAACATATTATGAGAAGAAATAACGCATGGTACAAAATTAGCTTGTATCTCCTAAACAACACGTGGTAACTCAAAAAGATTTGGTGTGGCGTGTACGTCTAAATGTGTAGCCTCAAAAGAGAACCCACAGGATAATTTTCTTACGACAAAATTTGTCAGAAAACCACGTTTTAAGGAAATCCCGCATCGTGTGAAATTATCTTGTTTTTCCTAATCAACACGTTATAACTCGAAAAGCTTTGGTGTTGCGTGTATGTCTAAGGGTGTAGCCTCCAAAGAAAACGCACAGGAGAGTTTTCTCTCGAAAGAATATGCAAGAATACCAGCATATAAGGAAATACAGTGTTGCAGAGTATAGACAAATATGTACTTATTGGAAACATTTTACGAGAAGAAATAACGCATCATGAAAAATTAGCTTGTATCTCCTAAACAACACATTGTAACTCGAAAGGATTTGGTGTGGCGTGTATTTCTAAATGTGTAGCCTCAAAAGAGAGCCCACAGGAGAGTTTTCTTTCGTCAAAATTTGTCAGAAAACCACGTTTTAAGGAAATCCCGCATCGTGCGAAATTATCTTGTTTTCCTAAACAACATGTTGTAACTCGAAAAGCTTTGGTGTTGCGTCTATGTCTAAGCGTGTAGCCTCAAAAGAGAATGCACAGGAGAGTTTTCTCCCGAAAGAATATGTAGGAATACCACGTTATAAGGAAATACAGTGTTGCAGAGTAAAGACAAATACATACTTATTGGAAACACTTAAACTTTAAGAGAAGAAATAACACATAGTACAAAATTAGCTTGCATATTCTAAACAACACATTATAACTCGAAAGGACTTGGTGTGGCGTGTAAGTCTAAACGTGTAGCCTCAAAAGAGAAACCACAGGAGAATTTTCTTCCGTCAAAATTTGTCAGAAATCCACGTTTTAAGGAAATCCAGCATCATGAGAAATTATCTTGCTTTTCCTAAACAACACGTTGTAACTCGAAAAGCTTTGGTGTTGCGTGAATGTCTAAGCGTGTAGCCTCCAAAGAGAACGCACAGGAGAGTTTTCTCTCAAAAGTATATGTAAGAATACCACGTTATAAGGAAATACAGTGTTGCAGAGTAAAGGCAAATACATACGTAGGGGAAACACTTAAACTTTACGAGAAGAAATAACGCATCGTAAAAAAATTAGCTTGTATCTCCTAAACAACAAGTTGTAACTCAAAAAGATTTGGTGTGGCATGTACGTCTAAACGTGTAGCCTCAAAAGAGAACCCACAGGAGAATTTTCTTTTGTCAAAATTTGTCAGAAAACCACGTTTTAAGGGAATCCCGCATCGTGAGAAATTATCTTGTTCTTCCTAAACAACACGTTGTAACTCGAAAAGCTTTGCTGTTGCGTGTATGTCTAAGCGTGTAGCCTCAAATGAGAACGCACAGGAGAGTTTTCTCTCGAAAAAATATGTAAGAATACCACGTTATAAGGAAATACAGTATTGCAGAGTAAAGACAAATACTTACTTAGTGGAAAAACTTTACGAGAAGAAATAACGCATCGTACAAAATTAGGTTGTATCTCCTAAACAACACGTTGTAACTTAAAAACATTTGGTGTGGCCTGTACGTCTACACGTGTAGTCTCAAGAGAGAACCCATAGGAGAATTTTCTTTGGTCAAAATTTGTCAGATAACCACGTATTAAGGAAATCCCTCATCGTGTGAAATTATCTTGTTTTCCTAAACAACATGTTGTAACTCGAAAAGCTTTGGTGTTGCGTGTATGTCTAAGCGTGTAGCCTCAAAAGAGGACGCACAGGAGAGTCTTCTCTCGAAGAATATGTAAGAATACCACGTTATAAGGAAATACAGTGTTGCAGACTAAAGGAAAATAAGTATGTATTGGAAACACTTTACAAGAAGAAATAACACATCGTACAAAATTAGCTTGTATCTCCTAAACAACACGTTGTAATTCGAAAGGATTTGGTGTGGCGTGTACGTCTAAACGTGTAGCCTCAAAAGAGAACCGACAGGAGAATTTTTTTTCGTTAAAATTTGTCAGAAAACCATGTTTTAAGGAAATCCTGCATCGTGCGAAATTATCTTGTTTATCCTAAATAACAAGTTGTAACTCGAAAAGCTTTGATGTTGCCTGTATGTCTAAGCGTGTAGTCTCAAAAGAGAACACACAGGAGAGTTTTCTCTAGAAAGAACATGTAAGAATACCACATTATAAGGAAATACAGTTTTGCAGAGAAAAGACAAATACGTATGTATTTGAAACACTTTATGAGAAGAAATAACGCATCGTAAAAAATTAGTATGTATCTCAAAAACAACAAGTTGTAACTAGAAAAGATTTGGTGTGGCGTGTACGTCTAAACATGTAGCCTCAAAAGAGAACCGACAGGAGAATTTTTTTTCGTTAAAATTTGTCAGAAAACCATGTTTTAAGGAAATCCTGCATCGTGCGAAATTATCTTGTTTATCCTAAATAACAAGTTGTAACTCGAAAAGCTTTGATGTTGCCTGTATGTCTAAGCGTGTAGTCTCAAAAGAGAACGCACAGGAGAGTTTTCTCTAGAAAGAACATGTAAGAATACCACATTATAAGGAAATACATTGTGGCAAATTAAAGATAAATACGTACCTTGTGGAAACACTTAAACTTTACGAGAAGATATAAAGCATCGTAAAAAATTAGCTTGTATCTCCTAAACAACACGTTGTAACTCGAAAAGATTTGGTGTGGCGTGTACGTCTAAACGTGTAGCCTCAAATGAAAACCCGCAGGAGAATTTTCTTTCCTCAAAATTTGTCAGAAAACCACGTTTTAAGGAATTCCCGCATCGTGCGAAATTATCTTGTTTTTCCTAAACAACACGTTCTAACTCGAAATGCTTTGGTGTTGCGTGTATGTCTAAGCGTGTAACCTCAAAAGAGAATGCACAGGAGAGTTTTCTCTCGAAAGAATATGTACGAATACCATGTTATAAGGAAATACAGTGTTGTAGACTAAAGACAAATACGTACGTATTGGAAACACTTTAGGAGAAGAAATAATGCATCGTACAAAATAAGCTTGTATCTCCAAAACAACACGTAGTAACTCAAAAAGATTTGGTGTGGCGTGTACGTCTAAACGTGTAGCCTCAAAAGAGAACCCACAGGAGAGTTTTCTTTCGTCAAAATTTGTCAGAAAACCACGTTTTAAGGAAATACCGCATCGTGCGAAGTTATCTTGTTTTTCCTAAACAACATGTTGTAACTCGAAAAGCTTTGGTGTTGCGTGTATGTCTAAGCGTGTAGCCTCAAAAGAGAATGCACAGGAGAGTTTTCTCCCAAAGAATATGTAGGAATACCACGTTATAAGGAAATACAGTGTTGCAGAGTAAAGACAAATACATACTTATTGGAAACACTTAAACTTTACGAGAAGGAATAACACATAGTACAAAATTAGCTTGTATATCCTAAACAACAGGTTATAACTCGAAAGGATTTGGTGTGGCGTGTACGTCTAAACGTGTAGCCTCAAAAGAGAACCCACAGGAGAATTTTCTTTCGTCAAAATTTGTCAGAAAACCACGTTTTAAGGAAATCGCGCATCATGCGTAATTATCTTGTTTTTCCTAAACAACACGTTGTAACTCGAAAAGCTTTGGTGTTGCGTGAATGTCTAAGCTTGTAGCCTCCAGATAGAACGCACAGGAGAGTTTTCTCTCGAAAGAATATGTAAAAATACCAAGTTATAAGGAAATACAGTGTTGCAGAGTAGAGGCAAATACATACGTATTGGAAACACTTAAACTTTACGAGAAGAAATAATGCATCGTAAAAAAAAAATTAGCTTGTATCTCCTAAACAACAAGTTGTAACTCAAAAAGATTTGGTGTTGCATGTACGTCTAAACGTGTAGCCTCAAAAGAGAACCCACAGGAGAATTTTCTTTCGTCAACATTTGTCAGAAAACCACGTTTTAAGGAAATCCCGCATCTTGAGAAATTATCTTGTTTTTCCTAAACAATAGGTTGTAACTCGAAAAGCTTTGCTGTTGCATGTATGTCTAAGCATGTAGCCTCAAATGAGAACGCACAGGAGTGTTTTCTCTCGAAAAAATATGTAAGAATACCACGTTATAAGGAAATACAATGTTGCAGAGTAAAGACAAATACTTACTTATTGGAAAAACTTTACAAGAAGAAATAACGCATCGTATAAAATTAGCTTGTATCTCCTAAACAACACGTTATAACTTAAAAAGATTTGGTGTGGCTTGTACGTCTAAACGTGTAGTCTCAAAAGAGAACCCATAGGAGAATTTTCTTTGGTCAAAATTTGACAGAAAACCACGTATTAAGGAAATCCCTCATCGTGCGAAATTATCTTGTTTTTCCTAAACAACACGTTGTAACGCGAAAAGTTTTGGTGTTGCATGTATTTCTAAGCGTGTAGCCTCAAAAGAGAATGCACAGGAGAGTTTTCTCTCGAAAGAATATGTAAGAATACCACGTTATACGGAAATACAGTGTTGCAGAGTAAAGACAAATATGTATGTATTGGAAACCCATAAACTTTAAGAGATGAAATAAAGCATCCTAAAAAATTAGCTTGCATCTCCTAAACAACACGCTGTAACTCGATAAGATTTGGTGTGGCCTGTACGTCTAAATGTGTAGACTCAAAAGCGAACCCAAAGGACAATTTTCTTTCGTCAAAATTTTTCAGAAAACCACGTTTTAAGGAAATCCCGCATCGTGAGAAATTATCTTGTTCTTCCTAAACAACACGTTTTAACTCGAAAAGCTTTGGGGTTGGGTGTATGTCTAAGGATGTAGCCCCAAAAGAGAACGCACAGGAGAGTTTTCTCCCGAAAGAATATGTAAGAATACCACGTTATAAGGAAATACAGTGTGGCAGAGTAAAGACAAATAAGTACGTATTGGAAGCACTTTATGAGAGAAATAACTCATCTTGCAAAATTAGCTTGTATGCCCTAAACAACACGTTGTAACTCAAAAAGATTTGGTGTGGCGTGTATGTCTAAACATGTAGTCTCAAAGGAGAACCCACAGGAGAGTTTTCTTTCGTTAAAATTTGTCAGAAAACCACGTTTTAAGGAAATCCCGCATCGTGCGAAATTATCTGGTTTTTCCTAAACAACATGTTGTAACTAGAAAAGCTTTGGTGTTGCGTGTATGTCTAAGCGTGTAGCCTCAAAAGAGAATGCACAGGAGAGTTTTCTCTCGAAAGAATATGTAAGAATACCACGTTATAAGGAAATATATTGCTGCAGAGTTAAGACAAATACGTACATATTGGAAACACATTATGAGAAGAAATAACGCATGGTACAAAATTAGCTTGTATCTCCGAAACAACACGTAGTAACTCAAAAAGATTTGGTGTGGCGTGTACGTCTAAACGTGTAGCCTCAAAAGAGAACCCACAGGAGAATTTTCTTTCGTCAAAATTTGTCAGAAAACCACGTTTTAAGGAAATCCCGCATCGTGCGAAATTATCTTGTTTTTCCTAATCAACACGTTGTAACTCGAAAAGCTTTGGTGTTGCGTGTATGTCTAAGCGTGTAGCCTCCAAAGAGAATGCACAGGCGAGTTTTCTCTCGAAAGA
Source organism: Apodemus sylvaticus (assembly GCF_947179515.1). NCBI lineage: Eukaryota > Metazoa > Chordata > Mammalia > Rodentia > Muridae > Apodemus > Apodemus sylvaticus. The sequence goes on along the minus strand of NC_067491.1, from coordinate 65,518,706 downwards.
ATATGTAAGAATACCACGTTATAAGGAAATAAAGTGTTGCAGAGTAGAGGCAAATACATACGTATTGGAGAAACTTAAACTTTACGAGAAGAAATAATGCATCGTAAAAAAAATTAGCTTGTATCTCCTAAACAACACGTTGTAACTTAAAAAGATTTGGTGTGGCCCTTACGTCTAAACGTGTAGTCTCAAAAGAGAACCCATAGGAGAATTTTCTTTGGTCAAAATTTGTCAGAAAACCGCATATTAAGGAAATCCCTCTTCGTGCAAAATAATCTTGTTTTTCCGAAACAACAGGTTGTAACGCGAAAAGCTTTTGTGTTGCGTGTATGTCTAAGCATGTAGCCTCAAAAGAGGACGCACAGGAGAGTTTTCTCTCGAAAGAATATGTAAGAATACCACGTTATAAGGAAATACAGTGTTGCAGACTAAAGGCAAATATGTACCTATTGGAAACACTTTACAAGAAGAAATAACCCATTGTACAAAATTAGCTTGTATCTCCTAAACAACATGTTGTAACTCGAAAAGATTTGGTGTGGCGTGTACGTCTAAATTTGTAGCCCAATAGATAACCCACAGGAGAATTTTTTTTTCGTTAAAATTTGTCAGAAAACCATGTTTTAAGTAAATCACTCATCGTGCAAAATTATCTTGTTTTTCCTAAACAACACGTTGTAACTCGAAAAGCTTTGATGTTGCATTTCCAATACGTATGTATTTGCCTTTACTCTGCAACACTGTATTTCCTTACAACGTGGTATTCTTACATATTCTTTAGAGAGAAAACTCTCCTCTGCGTTCTCTTTTCGGGCTACATGCTTAGACATACACCCAACACCAAAGCTTTTCGAGTTACAACGTGTTGTTTAGGAAGAACAAGATAATTTCTCACGATGCGGGATTACCTTAAAACGTAGTTTTCTGACAAATTTTGATGGAAGAAAATTCTCCTGTGGGTTCTCTTTTGAGGCTACACGTTTAGATGTACAGGCCACACCAAATCTTTTCGAGTTAGAACGTGTTGTTTAGGAGATACAAGCTAATTTTGTAAGATGCTTTATTTCATCTCGTAACGTTTAAGGGTTTCCAATACATATGCATTTGTCTTTACTCTGCAACACTGTATTTCCTTATAACGTGGTATTCTTACATATTCTTTCGAGAGAAAACTCTCCTGTGAGTTCTCTTTTGTGGCTACATGCTTAGACATACACGCAACACCAAAGCTTTTCGAGTTAAAACGTGTTGTTTAGGAAAAACAAGATAATTTCGCACGATGCGGGATTTCCTTAAAACGTGGATTTCTGACAAATTTTGACGAAAGAAAATTCTCCTGTGGGTTCTCTTTTGAGGCTATACGTTTAGACGTACACACCACACTAAATCTTTTCGAGTTATAACGTGTTGTTTACGAGATACAACCTAATTTTGTACGATGCCTTATTTCTTCTCCTAAAGTTTAAGTGATTCCAATAAGTCCATATTTGTCTTTACTCTGCAACACTGTATTTCCTTATAACGTGGTATTCTTACATATTCTTTCGAGAGAAAACTCTCCTGTGCGTTCTCTTTTGAGGCTAAAAGCTTAGACATACGCGCAACACCAAAGCTTTTCGAGTTAAAACGTTTTGTTTGGGAAAACAAAATAATTTTGCATGATGCGGGATTTCCTTAATACGTGATTTTCTGACAAATTTTGACCAAAGAAAATTCTCCTATGGGTTCTCTTTTGAGGCTACACGTTTAGACGTACAGGCCACGCCAAATCATTTTAAGTTACAACGTGTTGTTCAGGAGATACAAGCTAATTTTGTACGATGCTTTATTTCTTCTCATAAAGTGTTTCCAATACGTAAGTATTTGTCTTTACTCTGCAACACTGTATTTCCTAGTAACGTGGTATTCTTATATATTCTTTGGAGAAAAAACTCTCCTTTGCATTCCCTTTTGAGGCTACATGCTTAGACATACATGCAACACCAAAGCTTTTCGAGTTACAACGTGTTGTTAGGAAAAACAAGATAATTTCGCACGATGCGGGATTTCCTTAAAACGTGGTTTTCTGACAAATTTTCAGGAACGAAAATTCTCCTGTGGGTTCTCTTTTGAGGCTACACGTTTAGACGTACACACCACACCAAATCATTTCGAGTTATAACGTGTTGTTTAGGAGATACATACTAATTTTGTACGATGCCTTATTTCTTCTCGTAAAGTTTAAGTGTTTCCAGTAAGTACGTATTTGTCTTTACTCTGCAATACTGTATTTCCTTATAACGTGGTATTCTTACATATTCTTTCGAGAGAAAACTCTCCTGTGTGTTCTCTTTTGAGGCTACACGCTTTGACATACACGCAACACCAAAGCTTTTCGAGTTACAATGTGTTGTTTAGGAAAAACAAGATAATTTAGCACGATGCGGGATTTCCTTAAAACGTCGTTTTCTGACAAATTTGGACGAAAGAAAATTACCCTGTGGGTTCTCTTTTGAGGCTACACATTTAGGCGTACACGCCACACCAAATCTTTTCGAGTTACAACGTGTTGTTTAGGAGATACAAGCTAATTTGTTTATGATGCGTTATTTCTTCTCATAAAGTTTAAGAGTTTACATTACGTACATATTTGCCTTTATTCTGCAACACTGTATTTCCTTATCACGTGGTATTCTTGCATATTCTTTTGAGAGAAAACTCTTCTGTGCGTTCTCCTTTTAGGCTACATGCTTAGACATACACGCAACACCAAAGCTTTTCGAGTTACAACGTGTTGTTTAGGAAAAACAACATAATTTCGCACGATGCCGGATTTCTTTAAAACGTGGATTTATGACAAATTTTGAAGAAATAAAACTCTCCTGTGGCTACTCTTTTGAGGCTACACGTTTAGACTTACACGCCACACCAAATCTTTCGAGTTCCAACGTGTTGTTTAGGACATACAAGCTAATTTTGCAAGATGCGTTATTTCTCTCATAAAGTGTTTCCAATACGTACGTATTTGTCTTTACTCTGCAACACTGTATTTCCTTATAACGTGGTATCCTTACATATTCTTTCGAGAGAAAACTCTGCTGTCCGTTCTGTTTTGAGGCTACACGCTTAGACATACATGCAAAACCAAAGCTTTTCGAGTTACAACGTGTTGTTTAGGAAAAACAAGATAATTTAGCACGATGTGGGATTTCCTTAAAACGTGGTTTTCTGACAAATTTTGACGAATGAAAATTCTCCAGTTGGATCTCCTTTGAGGCTAAACGTTTAGACATACACGCTATGTATATATCGTGTTGTTTAGGAGATACAAGCTAATTTTGTACCATGCATTATTTCTTCTGGTAAAGTGTTTCCCTTACTTACGTATTTGTCTTTACTCTGCAGCACTGTATTTCCTTATAACGTGGTATTCTTACCTATTTTTCGAGAGAAACCTCTCCTGTGCGTTCTCTTTTGAGGCTACACGCTTAGACATACATGCAACACCAAAGCTTTTCGAGTTACAATGTGTTGTTTATGAAAAACAAGATAATTTCGCACGGTGCGGAATTTCCTTAAAACGTGGTTTTCTGAAAAATTTTGCCAATAGAAAATTCAACTGGGGGTTCTCTTTTGAGACTACACGTTTAGACATACACGGAACACCAAAAGTTTTCAAGTTACAACGTGTTGTATAGGACATACATACTTATTTTGTATGATGCGTAATTTCTCTCATAAAGTGTTTCCAATACATATGTATTTGTCTTTACTTTGCAACCCTGTATTTCCGTATAACGTGGTATTCTTACATATTCTTTCGAGAGAAAAGTCTCCTGTGCATTCTCCTTTGAGGCTATATGCTTAGATATACACGCAACACCTAAGCTTTTCGAGTTACAACGTGTTGTTTAGGAAGAACAAGATAATTTCTCACGATGCGGGATTTCCTTAAAACGTGGTTTTCTGACAAATTTTGACGAAATAAAATTGTCCTGTGAGTTCTCTTTTGAGGCTACAAGTTTAGACGTACAGGCGACACCAAATCCTTTCGATTAACAACGTGTTGTTTAGGAGTCACAAGCTAATTTTGTACGATGCTTTATTTCATCTCGTAAAGTTTAAGGGTTTCCAATATGTATGTTTTTGTCTTTACTCAGCAACACTGTACTTCCTTATAAAGTGGTATTCTTACCTATTCTTTCGAGAGAAAACTCTCCTGTGTGTTCTCTTTTGAGGCTACACGCTTAGACATACTCGCAACACCAAAGTATTTCGAGTTACAACGTGTTGTTTAGGAAAAACAAGATAATTTCGCACGATGCGATATTTCCTTAAAACGTGGTTTCTGACAAATTTTGAAGAAAGAAAATTCTCCTGTGGGTTTCCTTTTGAGGCTACACGTTTAGACGTACACGCCACACCAAATCTTTACGAGTTACAACGTGTTGTTTAGGAGATACAAGCTCATTTTGTATGATGCTTTATTTCATCCCGTAAAGTTTAAGGGTTTCCAATATGTACATATGTGTCTTCACTCTGCAACACTGTATTTCCTTATAACATGGTATTCTTACATAATCTTTCGAGAAAAAACTCTCCTTTACATTCTCTTTTGTGGCTACATCCTTAGACATACACGCAACACCAAAGCTGTTCGAGTTACAACTTGTTGTTTAGGAAAATTAAGATAATTTTGCACGATGAGGGATTTCCTAAAAACGTGGTTTTCTCACATATTTTGAAGAAAGAAAATTCTCCTATGGGTTCTCTTTTGAGGCTACACGTTTAGCCGTAAACGCCACACCAAATCCTTTCGAGTTACAACCTGTTGTTTAGGAGATACAAGCTAATTTTGTATGATGCGTTATTTCTTCTCATAAACTGTTTCCAATACATACGTATTTGTCTTTACCCTGCAACACTGTATTTCCTTATAACGTGGTATTCTTACATATTCTTTCGAGAGAATTCTATCCTGTGCATTCTCTTTTGAGGCTACACGCTTATTCATACACGCAACACCAAAGCTTTTCGAGTTACAACGTGTTGTTTAGGAAAAACAAGATAATTTCACACGATGCGAGATTTCCTTAAAACGTGGTTTCTGACAAATTTTGATGAAAGAAAATTCTCTTGACGGTTCCCTTTTGAGGCTACACGTTTAGACGTACACGCCACACCAAATATTTTCGAGTTAAAACGTGTTGTTTGGAAGATACGAGCTCATTTTGTACGATGCTTTATTTCATCTCGTAAAGTTTAAGGGTTTCCAATATGTACGTATTTCTCTTTACTCTGCAACACTGTATTTCCTTATAACGTGGTATTCTTACATATTCTTTTGAGAGAAAACTCTCCTGTGGGTTCTCTTTTGAGGCTACACGCTTAGACATACACACAACATCAAAGTTTTTCGAGTTACAATGTGTTGCTTATGAAGAACAAGATAATTTCTCACGATGCGGGATTTCCTTAAAACGTGGTTTTCTGACAAATTTTGACCAAAGAAAATTGTCCTGTGGTTCTCTTTTGAGGCTACACATTTAGACGTACACGCCACACCAAATCTTTTCGAGTTACAACGTGTTCTTTAGGAGATACATGCTAATTTTGTAAGATGCTTTATTTCATCTCGCAAAGTTTAAGGGTTTCCAATACGTAATTATTTGTCTTTATTCTGCAACACTGTACGTCCTTATAACGTGGTATTCTTACATATTCTTTCGAGAGAAAACTCTCCTGTGTGTTCTCTTTTGAGGCTACATGCTTAGACATACACGCAACACCAAAGATTTTCGAGTTACTATGTGTTGTTTAGGAAAAACAAGATAATTTCGCAAGATGTGGGATTTCTTAAAACGTGGGTTTCTGAAAATTTTGACGAAAGAAAATTCTCTTATGGGTTCTCTTTTGAGGCTACAGGTTTAGACGTACACGTCACACCAAATCTTTTCGAGTTACAATGTGTTGTTTAGGAGATACAAGCTAATTTTGTACTATGCGTCAATTCTTTATGTAAAGTGTTTCCAATACATACGTGTTTGTCTTTACTCTCCAACAGTGTATTTCCTTATAACGTGGTATTCTTACATATTCTTTCGAGAGAAAACTCTCCTGTGCGTTCTCTTTTGAGGCTACATGCTTACACATACACGCAACTCAAGAGCTTTTCGAGTTACAAAGTGTTGTTTAGGAAAAACAAGATAATTTCTCATGATGCTAGATTTGCTTAAAACGTGGTTTCTGACAAATTTTGATGAAAGAAAATTCTCCTGTGGGTTCTCTTTTGAGGCTATACATTTAGAAGTACACGTCACACCAAATCCTTTTGAGTTACAATGTGTTGTTTAGGAGATACAAGCTAATTTTGTATGATGCGTTATTTCTTCTTGTAAAGTGTTTCCAATATGTACTTATTTGTCTTTATTCTGAAAAATTGTATTTCCTTATAACGTGGTATTCTTACATATTCTTTCGAGAGAAAACTCTCCTGTGCCTTCTCTTTTGAGGCTCCACGCTTATACATACACACAACACTAATGCTTTTCGAGTTACAGCATGTTTTTTAAGAAAAAGAAGTTGATTTCGCACGATGCGGGATTTCCTTAAAACGTGGTTTTCTGAAAAATTTTAACGAAAGAAAATTCTCCTGTGGGTTCTCTTTTGAGGCTACACGTTTAAACGTACACGCCACACCAAATCTTTTCGAGTTACAACGTGTTGTTTAGGAGATATAAGCTAATTTTGTACCATGCGTTATTTCTTCTCGTAAAGTGTTTCCAATATGTATGTATTTGTCTTTACTCTGCAACACTGAATTTCCTTATAACGTGGTATTCTTACATATTCTTTCGAGAAAAAACTCTCCTTTACATTCTCTTTTGAGGCTACATGCTTAGACATACACGCAACACCAAAGCTTTTCAAGTTACAACTTGTTGTTTAGGAAAATTAAGATAATTTTGCACGATGAGGGATTTCATTAAAACGTGGTTTTCTCACATATTTTGACGAAAGAAAATTCTCCTGTGGGTTCTCTTTTGAGGCTACACGTTTAGCCGTACACGCCACACCAAATCCTTTCGAGTTACAACCTGTTGTTTTGGAGATACAAGCTAATTGTGTATGATGCGTTATTTCTTCTTGTAAAGTGTTTCCAATACATACGTATTTGTCTTTACCCTGCAACACTGTATTTCCTTATAAGGTGGTATTCTTACATATTATTTCGAGAGAAAACTCTCCTGTGCATTCTCTTTTGAGGCTACACGCTTATTCATAAACGCAACACCAAAGCTTTTCGAGTTACAACGTGTTGTTTAGGAAAAACAATATTATTTCGCACGATGCGAGATTTCCTTAAAACGTTGTTTCTGACAAATTTTGATGAAAGAAAATTCTCCTGTTGGTTCCATTTTGAGGCTACACGTTTAGACGTACACGTCACACCAAATCTTTTAGAGTTAGAACCTGTTGTTTAGGAGATACAAGCTAATTTTGTATGATGCGTTATTTCTTCTCGTAAAGTGTTTCCAATACATATGTATTTGTCTTTACCTGCAACACTGTATTTCCTTATAACGTGGTATTCTTACATATTCTTTCGAGAGAAATCTCTCCTGTGCGTTCTATTTTGAGGCTACATGCTTATTCATACACGCAACACCAAAGCTTTTCGAGTTACAACGTGTTGTTTAGGAAAAACAAGATAATTTCGCACGATGTGAGATTTCCTTAAACGTGGTTTCTGACAAATTTTGATGAAAGAAAATTCTCCTGTCGGTTCCCTTTTGAGGCTACACGTTTAGACGTACATGTCACACCAAATCTTTTCGAGTTACAACGTGTTGTTTAGGAGATACAAGCTATTTTTGTATGATGCGTTATTTCTTCTCTTAAAGTGTTTCAAATATGTACATATTTGTCTTTAATCTGCAACACTGTATTTCCTTATAACGTGGTATTCTTACATATTCTTTTGAGAGAAAACTCTCCTGTGCGTTCTCTTTTGAGGCTACACGCTTAGACATACACGCAAGACCAAAGCTTTTCGAGTTACAATGTGTTGTTTGGAAGAACAAGATAATTTTGCACGATGCGGGATTTCTTTACAACGTGGTTTTCTGACAATTTTGACGAAAGAAAATTCTCCTGTGGGTTCTCTTTTGAGGCACACGTTTAGACATACACGCCACACCGAATCCTTTAGAGTTATAACGTGTTGTTTAGGAGATACAAGCTAATTTTGTATGATGCGTTATTTCTTCTCGTAAAGTGTTTCCAATAAGTACGTATTTGTCTTTACTCTGCAACACTGTATTTCCTTATAACCTGGTATTCTTACATATTCTTTCGAGTGAAAACTCTCCTGTGTGTTCTCTTTTGAGGCTAAACACTGAGACAAACACGCAACACCAAAGCTTTTCGAGTTAAAATGTGTTGTTTAGGAAAAACTAGAAAATTTCGCAGGATGCGAGATTTCCTTAAAACGTGGTTTCTGACAAATTTTGATGAAAGAAAATTCTCCTGTGGGTTCGCTTTTGAGGCTATACGTTTAGACGTACACGTCACACCAATTCTTTTTGTGTTACAACGTGTTGTTTAGGAGATACAAGCTACACCGAGGGGCGGGGGGCAGCGGCGGCAGCGGCAGCGGCAGCAGTGGCTGCTCCAGCTGAAGGGCCATCAGCAGTGGAACCAAGGTGTCACAGGGACCATTTAGGCCCTGCGCCCACGACCACTGACCTTCGCTGACCAGCCGGGCAGCAAGCAGCTGCAGTTGTGCGGCGCCTTTCCTGCACGGAGGCCACTTCAGAACTCGGCCTCCCACCAGTCAGGAGAGGTGCATCCATTTTGGTTCCGTACTCCAGGGATCGGACAGACTGAGGTACACAAACATAATCCGAGGCCAACACCACGGTGGTCTGAGCCCGACGGGCGTTGGCCTGCACCCAGGCCCTGGGCGGGTCGGGGGGCCATCGGGGTGCCAACCCAGCCAGGAGGTTTTTTGCCCAGGCCTGCGTGCGCGCCGCCGCCATTTTGCCTGCAGGACGACAGAGAGCTCTGGCGGGCAGACCTGTAACAGGCATAGCCTAAGGCTAACAAAGTGGGGGTCCAGGCCCCAAAAGGCACAGGACTGACCCCAAGAACTGGGCGGCTTGGTGGGCCATCTGTGAGTCAACCCGCCCAGGTGATTGTTAGCAAAGCAGACTCTCCTGGTGCTTTAAGGGAGCGCGGGCGCGCACGCCCGCCATCCTAGTCACCTGGCGGACCCAATTAACAGTCATAGCCCTAGGGGAACTTTGCTCGGACCTTGGCCTCCCAGGCTTTTGCCTGGACTCAGGGACTGGGCGGCCAGGCTAACCTTGTGTGCGACAGCCCGGTTGGCGGATCGGCTGCCCAGCGGAGAGAGCGGAACACAGGGGAGGTCACAGTAGCATACACCATCGGCACTCCCTGGGGGTGCACAAAGGCTCCATCTGGTCCACAGACACAATCTGGGGCAAGGCCTCAGGCAGAAGCCCTCAGCTCTACTCTCTCCGCTTCCGGATCCAGATCAGTCTGGGCGGCAGCATCACATCTCCAATTCCTGCAAGTGGCTAGCTGGGCTTCTGGGCGGCCAGCTGGGAGAAGTCAGTGTGCTCCAGTGAATCCAGCGGGCCCCAGCGGGAGCCTTCGGGTGCCTGCTTTGGGATCAGAACAGCCTCGGCAGCAGCACACTGTCTACAAGCAGTGCAGGAGGTAAGCTGTGCACCAGAGGCCAACTGGGAAGGGGCAGCTTGCACTGGTGAGTCCAGCACTGACAAGATAAAATAACACCAGTGAGAACTAGATGGCAAAAGGCAAACGCAGGAACGTCACTAACAGAAATCAAGGCAACATGGCAACATCTGAACCCAATTCTCCTCTACCAACATGTCCTGGATACCCCATCACACCAGTAAAACAAGATTTGGATTTAAAATCACTGGTCATGATGCTGGTACAGGAACACATGAAGGACATACTTAAAGAAATTCAGGAGAAAATGGATCAAAAGTTAGAAGCCCTTGCAAGGGAAACACAAAAATCATTGAAAGAAATCCAGGAGAATACAAAAGCCAACAAGGAGGAAATGCAAAAAATACTTAAAGAAATACAGGAGAACTTTGGTCAACAGGCTGAGGTCATGAAAGACGAAACACAAAAATCTCTTAAAGAAATACAGGAGAACTTTGGGCAACAGGCTGAGGTCATGAAAGACGAAACACAAAAATCTCTTAAAGAATTACAGGAAAACACAAACATGCAAGTGAAGGAGCTAAGCAAAACCATCCAGGATCTAAAATCAGAAGTAGAAACAACTAAGAAAACTCAAAGGGAGACAACTTTGGAGATAGAAAGCCTTGGGAAGAAATCAGGGGAGAGAGATGCAAATATCAACAACAGAATACAAGAGATAGAAGAAAGAATCTCAGATGCTGAAGATTCCATAGAAACCATGGACTCAACCGTTAAAGAAAATGCAAAATGCAAAAAGCTTGTAACCCAAAATATCCAGGAAATCCAGGACAAAATGAGAAGACCAAACCTAAGGATTATAGGCATAGATGAGAGTGAAGATTTACAACTTAAAGGGCCAGCAAACATCTTCAATAAAATTATGGAAGAAAACTTCCCTAACCTAAAGAGAGAGATGCCCATGAATATACAAGAAGCCTACAGAACTCCAAACAGACTGGACCAGAACAGAAACACTTCCCGTCACATAATAATCAAAACACCAAATGTTCTAAACAAAGAAAGAATACTAAAGGCAGTAAGAGAAAATGGCCAAGTAACATATAAAGGAAGACCTATCAGAATCACAGCAGACTTTTCACCTGAGACTATGAAGGCTAGAAGGTCCTGGGCAGATCTCATGCAGACTCTAAGAGAACACAAATGCCAACCAAAACTACTATATCCAGCAAAACTCTCAATCACCATAGATGGAGAAACTAAGATATTTCACGACAAAACCAAGTTTAGCCAATATCTATCCACAAACCCAGCCCTAAAAAGGATAATAGGAGGACAACACCAATACAAGGAGGGAAACTTCACCCTGGAAAAAGCAAGAAAGTAACCTGTCATCAAACCCAAAAGAAGTTAAGCATTCAAATTTAAAAAATAACGTCAAAAATGATAGGAAGTAACAATCACTATTCCTTAATATCTCTTAACATCAATGGACTTAATGCCCCAATAAAAAGACACAGACTAACTGAATGGATACGTAAACAGGACCCTACATTTTGCTGCTTACAGGAAACACACCTCAGGGTCAAAGACAAACACTACCTTAGAGTAAAAGGCTGGAAGACAATTTTACAAGCTAATGGTCTCAGGAAACAAGCTGGAGTAGCCATTTTAATATCAGATAAAATTGACTTTCAACCCAAAGTCATCAAAAGAGACCCTGAGGGACACTTCTTGCTGGTCAAAGGAAAAATACAAAAAGAAGAACTGTCAAACCTGAACATCTATGCCCCAAATGCAAGGGCACCCTCTTTCGTAAAAGAAACTTTAATAAAACTAAAAGCACACATTGCACCTAACACAATAATTGTGGGTGACTTCAACACTGCACTTTCCTCAATGGACCGATCAGGAAAACAGAAACTAAACAGGGACACAATGAAACTAATTGAAGCTTTGGACCAATTAGATTTAACAGATATATATAGAACATTCTATCCTAAAACAAAAGAATATACCTTTTTCTCAGCACCTCATGGCACCTTCTCCAAAATCGACCATATAATTGGTCACAAGACAGACCTCAACAAATATAAGAAGATCGAACTAATCCCATGCCTCCTATCTGATCACTATGGAATAAAAGTGGTCTTCAATAGCAACAGAAACAACAGAAAGCCCACATACACGTGGAAACTGAACAATACTCTATTCAATGATACCTTGGTCAAGGAAGAAATAAAGAAAGAAATTAAAGACTTTTTAGAACACAATGAAAATGAAAACACAACATACCCAAATGTATGGGACACAATGAAAGCAGTGCTAAGAGGAAAACTCATAGCCCTGAGTGCCTCCAAAAAGAAAATGGAGAGAGCATACTTACCAGCTTAATGACACACCTGAAAGCCCTAGAACAAAAAGAAGCTATTTCGCCCAGAAGGAGTAGAAGGCAGGAAATCATCAAACTCAGGGCCGTAATCAATCAAGTAGAAACAAAGAGAACCATACAAAAAATCAACAATACCAGGAGCTGGTTCTTTGAGAAAATCAACAAGATAGATAAACCCTTAGCCAGACTGACCAAAGGGCACAGAGAAAGTATCCAAATTAACAAACTTAGAAATGAAAAGGGAGATATAACAACGGAAACTGAGGAAATCCAAAAAATCATCAGATCCTACTACAAGAGCCTATACTCAACACAACTGGAGAATCTGGAGGAAATGGACAATTTCCTTGACAGATACCAAATACCAAAATTAAATCAGGACCAACTAGACCATCTAAACAGTCCAATAATGCCTAAAGAAATAGAAGGAGTCATAAAAAGTCTTCCAACCAAAAAAAGCACAGGACCAGATGGCTTCAGTGCAGAATTCTACCAGACCTTCAAAGAAGAGTTAACACCAATACTCTTCAAACTATTCGACAAAATAGAAACAGAAGGAACACTACCCAATTCCTTCTACGAAGCCACAATTACGCTGATACCAAAGCCACACAAAGATCCAACAAAGAAAGAGAACTTCAGACCAATTTCCCTTATGAACATCGATGCAAAAATACTCAATAAAATTCTTGCCAACCGAATCCAAGAACACATCAAAACGATCATCCACCATGATCAAGTAGGCTTTATCCCGGGAATGCAGGGTTGGTTCAATATATGGAAATCCATCAATACAATCCACTACATAAACAAACTCAAAGAACAAAACCACATGGTCATTTCATTAAATGCTGAAAAAGCATTTGACAAAATTCAGCATCCCTTCATGCTTAAAGTCTTGGAGAGAACAGGAATTCAAGGCCCATACCTAAACATAGTAAAAGCAATATACAGCAAACCGGTAGCCAGCATCAAACTAAATGGAGAGAAACTTGAAGCAATCCCACTGAAATCAGGGACTAGACAAGGCTGCCCCCTTTCTCCTTATCTTTTCAATATTGTACTTGAGGTACTAGCTCGGGCAATTCGACAACATAAGGAGGTCAAAGGGATACAAATTGGAAAGGAAGAAGTCAAACTATCATTATTTGCAGACGACATGATCGTCTACCTAAGTGACCCAAACAACTCCACTAGAGAGCTCCTACAGCTGATAAACAACTTCAGCAAAGTGGCAGGTTATAAAATCAACTCAAGCAAATCAGTAGCCTTCCTATACTCAAAGGATAAGCAGGCTGAGAAAGAAATTAGGGAAATGACCCCCTTCACAATAGCCACAAACAGTATAAAGTATCTTGGGGTGACTCTTACCAAACAAGTGAAAGATCTGTATGACAAGAACTTCAAGACTCTGTAGAAGGAAATGGAAGAAGACCTCAAAAAATGGGAAAACCTCCCATGCTCATGGATCGGTAGAATCAATATAGTTAAAATGGCCATTTTGCCTAAAGCACTATACAGATTCAATGCAATACCCATCAAAATCCCAACTCAATTCTTCACAGAGTTAAAAAGAGCAATTATCAAATTCATCTGGAACAACAAAAAACCCAGGATAGCTAAAACTATTCTCAGCAACAAAAGAAAATCTGGGGGAATCAGTATCCCTGACCTCAAGCAATACTACAGAGCAATAGTGTTAAAAACTGCATGGTATTGGTACAGTGACAGGCAGGAGGATCAATGGAACAGGATTGAAGATCCAGAAATGAACCCACACACCTATGGCCACTTGATCCTCGACAAAGAGGCTGAAAACATCCAATGGAAAAAAGATAGCCTTTTCAACAAATGGTGCTGGTTCAACTGGAGGTCAGCATGAAGAAGAATGCGAATTGATCCATCCTTGTCTCCTTGTACTAAGCTCAAATCCAAATGGATCAAGGACCTCCACATAAAGCCAGACACTCTGAAGCTAATAGAAAAGAAACTGGGGAAGTCCCTTGAGGACATCGGTACAGGGAGAAAGTTTCTGAACAGAACACCAATAGCGTATGGTCTAAGAGCAAGAATTGACAAATGGGACCTCATAAAATTACAAAGTTTCTGTAAGGCAAAGGACACCATCAAGAGGACAAATCGGCAACCAACAAATTGGGAAAAGATCTTCACCAATCCTACATCAGATAGAGGGCTAATATCCAATATATATAAAGAACTCAAGAAGTTAGACTCCAGAAAACCAAACAACCCTATTAAAAAATGGGGTACAGAGTTAAACAAAGAATTCTCACCTGAAGAACTTCGGATGGCAGAGAAGCATCTTAAAAAATGCTCAACTTCATTAGTCATTAGAGAAATGCAAATCAAAACAACCCTAAGATTTCATCTTACACCAGTCAGAATGGCAAAGATTAAAAATTCAGGAGACAGCAGGTGTTGGAGAGGGTGTGGAGAAAGAGGAACACTCCTCCACTGCTGGTGGGGTTGCAAATTGGTACAACCACTCTGGAAATCAGTCTGGCGGTTCCTCCGAAAACTGGGCACCTTACTTCCAGAAGATCCTGCTATACCACTCCTGGGCATATACCCAGAAGACTCCCCACCATGCAATAAGGATACATGTTCTACTATGTTCATAGCAGCCCTATTTGTAATTGCCAGATGCTGGAAAGAACTCAGGTATCCCTCAACAGAAGAGTGGATGCAAAAAATGTGGTATATCTACACAATGGAGTACTATTCAGCCATTAGAAACAATGAATTCATGAAATTCTTAGGCAAATGGATGGAGCTAGAGAATATCATACTAAGTGAGGTAACCCAGACTCAAAAGGTGAATCATGGTATGCACTCACTAATAAGTGGATATTAACCTAGAAAACTGGAATACCCAAAACATAATCCACACATCAAATGAGGTACAAGAAGAAAGGAGGAGTGGCCCCTGGTTCTGGAAAGACTCAGTGAAACAGTATTCAGCAAAACCAGAACGGGGAAGTGGGAAGGGGTTGGTGGGAGGGCAGGGGAAGAGAAGGGGGCTTGCGGGATGTTCGGGGAGTGGGGGGGGCTAGAAAAGGGGAAATCATTTGAAATGTAAATAAATTATATCGAATAATAAAAAAATAAAAAAAGGAGATACAAGCTAATTTTGAACAATGCGTTATTTCTTCTCGTAAAGTGTTTCCAATATGTACGTATTTGTCTCTACTCTGCAACACTGTATTTCCTTATAACGTGGTATTCTTACATATTCTTTCGAGAAAAAAACTCTCCTTTGCGTTCCCTTTTGAGGCTACACGCTTAGACATACACGCAACACCAAAGCTTTTCGTGTTACAACTTGTTGTTTAGGAAAAACATGATAATTTTGCACGATGAGGGATTTCCTTAAAACGTGGTTTTCTCACAGATTTTGACGATAAAAAATTCTCCTGTCGGTTCTCTTTTGAGGCTACACGTTTAGACGTACACGTCACACCAAATATTTACGAGTTACAACGTGTTGTTTAGGAGATACAAGCTAATTTTGTACGATTTTTTATTTCTTCTCTAAAAGTGTTTACAATTTGTACGTATTTGTCTTTACTCTGCAACACTGTATTTCCTTATAACGTGGTATTCTTACGTATTCTTTCGAGAGAAAACTCTCCTTGCATATCCTTTTGAGGCTACACACTTAGACATACACGCAACACAAAAACTATTCGAGTTACAACTTGTTTAGGAAAAACAAGATAATTTTGCAGGATGCGGGATTTCGTTAAAACGTGGTTTTCTGACAAATTTTGAAGAAAGAAAATTCTCCAGTGGGCTCTCTTTTGAGGCTACACGTGTAGACATACACGCCAAACCAAATGTTTTTGAGTTTCCACTTTTTGTTTCGGAGATACAAGCTAATATTTTATGATGCGTAATTTCTTCTCGTAAAGTGTTTCCAATATGTACGTATTTGTCTTTACTCTGCAACACTGTATTTCCTTATAACGTTGTATTCTTACATGTTCTTTCTAGAGAAAACTCTCCTGTGCATACTCTTTTGAGGCCACACGCTTAGACATACACGCAACACCAAAGCTTTTCAAGTTACAACGTGTTGTTTAGGAAAAACTAGATAATTTTGCACAATGCGGGATTTCCTTAAACGTGGTTTTCTGACAAATTTTGACGAAAAAAGTTATCCTGTGGGTTCACTTTTGAGGCTACACGTGTAGACGTACGAGCCACACCAAATCTTTTCGAGTTACAACGTGTTGTTTAGGAGATACAAGCTAATTTTGTAGGATGCATTATTTCTTCTCTTAAAGTGTTTCCAATAGGTACGTAATTGTCTTTAATCTGCAACACTGTATTTCCTTATAACGTGGTATTCTTACATATTCGTTCAAGAGAAATCTCTCCTGTGCATTCTCTTTTGAGGCTACACGCTTAGACATACACGCAACACCAAAGCTTTTCGAGTTAAAATGTGTTGTTTAGGAAAAACTAGAAAATTTCGCACGATGCGAGATTTCCTTAAAACGTGGTTTCTGACAAATTTTGATGAAAGAAAATTCTCCTATGGGTTCACTTTTGAGAACACACGTTTAGACGTACACGCCACACCAAGTCCTTTCGAGTTACCCCGTGTTGTTTAGGAGATACAAGCTAAGTTTTTACAATGCGTTTTTTCTTCTGGTAAAGTGTTTCCAACAAGTATGTATTAGTCTTTACTCTGCAACACTGTATTCCCTTATAACGTTGTATTCTTACATGTTCTTTCGAGAGAAAACTCTCTGCTGCGTACTCTTTAGAGGCTACACGCTTAGACATACACGCAACACCAAAGCTTTTCGAGTTACAACTTGTTGTTTAGGAAAAACAAGATAATTTTGCACGATGCAGGATTTCCTTAAAACGTGGTTTTCTGACAAATTTTGATGAAAGAAAGTTCTCCTGTGGGTTCTCTTGAGGCTACACGTGTAGACGTACGAGCCACACCAAATCTTTTCGACTAACAACGTGTTGTTTAGGAGATACAAGCTAATTTTGTACGATGCATTATTTCTTCTCTTAAAGTGTTTCCAATAGGTACATATTTGTCTTTACTCTG
Source organism: Apodemus sylvaticus (assembly GCF_947179515.1). Classification (NCBI taxonomy): domain Eukaryota; kingdom Metazoa; phylum Chordata; class Mammalia; order Rodentia; family Muridae; genus Apodemus; species Apodemus sylvaticus. Next base: position 65,501,520 of record NC_067491.1, on the reverse strand, counting down.
CAACACTGTATTTCCTTATAACGTGGTATTCTTACATATTCTTTCAAGAGAAAACTCTCCTGTGCGTTCTCTTTTGAGGCTACACGCTTAAACATACACGCAACACCAAAGCTTTTCGAGTTACAACGTGTTGTTTAGGAAAAACAGATAATTTCGCACGATGCGAGATTTCCTTAAAACGTGGTTTCTGACAAATTTTGATGAAAGAAAATTCTCCTGTGGGTTTAGTTTTGAGGCTACACGTTTAGACCTACACGTCACACCAATTCTTTTTGAGTTACAACGTGTTGTTTAGGAGATACAAGCTAATTTTGAACGATGCATTATTTCTTCTCGTAAAGTGTTTCCTATAGGTACGTATTTGTCTTTACTCTGCAACACTGTATTTCCTTATAACGTGGTATTCTTACATATTCTTTCGATAGAAAACTCTCCTGTGCATTCCCTTTAGAGGCTACACACTTAGACATACATGAAACACCAAAGCTTTTCGAGTTACAACTTGTTGTTTAGGAAAAACAAGATAATTTCGCATGATGCGGGATTTCCTTATAACGTGGTTTTCTGACAAATTTTGAAGAAAGAAAATTCTCCTGTGGGGGTCTCTTTTGAGGCTACACTTTTAGACGTACACGCCAAACCAAATCTTTTCGACTTACCACTTGTTGTTTAGGAGATACAAGCTTATATTTTATGATGCTTCATTTCTTCTTATAAAGTGTTTCCAATATGTACGTTTTTGTCTTTACTCTGCAACACTGTATTTTCTTATAACGTTGAATTCTTACATGTTCCTTCGAGAGAAAACTATCCTGTGCATTCTCTTTTGAGGCTACACGCTTAGATATACACGCAACACCAAAGCTTTTCGAGTTACAATGTTTTGTTTAGGAAAAACAAGATAATTTTGCACGATGCGGGATTTCCTTAAAACGTGGTTATCTGACAAATTTTGACGAAAGAAAATTCTCCTGTTGGTTCTCTTTTGAGGCTACACGTTTAGATGTACACGCCAAACCAAATCTTTTCAAGGTACCACGTGCTGTTTAGGAGATAAAAGCTAATTTTGTATGATGTATTATTTCTTCTCATAAAGTGTTTCCAATATGTACTTATTTGTCTTTACTCTGCAAAATTGTATTTCCTAATAACGTGGTATTCTTACATATTCTTTCGAGAGAAAACTATCCTGTGCCTTCTCTTTTGAGGCTCCACGCTTAGACATACATGCAACACTAAAGCTTTTCGAGTTACAACATGTTGTTTAGGAAAAAGTAGATGATTTCACACGATGCGGGATTTCCTTAAAACTTGGTTCTTTGAAAAATTTTGACGAAAGAAAATTCTCCTGTGGGTACTCCTTTGAGGCTACCCGTTTAGACGTACAGGCCACACCAAATCCTTTCGAGTTACAACTTGTTGTTTAGGAGATACAAGCTAATTTTGAACTATGCGTTAATTCTTCTCGTAAAGTGTTTCCAATACGTACGTGGTTGTCTTTACTCTGCAACACTGTATTTCCTTATAACGTGGTATTCTTACATATTCTTTCGAGAGAAAACTCTCCTGTGCGTTCTCTTTTGAGGCTACACGCTTAAACATGCACGAAACCCCAGCGCTTTTCGAGTTACAACGTGTTGTTTAGGAAAAACTAGATAATTTCGCACAATGCGAGTTTTCCTTAAAACGTGATTTCTGACAAATTTTGATGAAAGAAAATTCTCCTGTGGGTTCTCTTTTGAGGCTACACGTTTAGACGTACACGTCACACCAAATCTTTCGAGTTACCATGTTTTGTTTAGGAGATACAAGCTAATTTTGTATGATGCATTATCTCATCTTGTAAAGTGTTTCCAATATGTAATTATTTGTCTTTACTCTGCAAAATTGTATTTCCTTATAATGTGGTATTCTTACATATTCTTACGAGAGAAAACACTCCTGTGCCTTCTCTTTTGAGGCTCCACGCTTAGACATACACGCAAAACCAAAGCTTTTCGGGTTACAACATGTTGTTTAGGAAAAAGAAGATGATTTCGCACGATGCGGGATTTCCTTAAAACGTGGTTTTCTGAAAATTTTGACAAAAGAAAATTCTCCTGTGTGTTCTCTTTTGAGGCTACACGTTTAGACGTACACGCCACACCAAATCTTTTCGAGTAACAACGTGTTGTTTAGGAGGTTCAAGCTAATTTTGTACGATGCGTTAATTCTTCTCCTAAAGTGTTTCCAATATGTACGTATTTGTCTTTACTCTGCAACACTGTATTTCCTTATAACGGGGTATTCTTACATATTCTTTCAAGAGAAAACTCTCCTGTGCATTCCCTTTTGAGGCTACACACTTGACAGACACGCAACACCAAAGCTTTTCGAGTTACTACTTGTTGTTTAGGAAAAACAAGATAATTTCGCAGGATGCGGGATTTCGTTAAAACGTGGTTTTCTGACAAATTTTGAAGAAAGAAAATTCTCCAGTGGGTTCTCTTTTGAGGCTACACTTTTAGACGTACACGCCAAACCAAATGTTTTCGAGTTTCCACTTTTTGTTTAGGAGATATAAGCTAATATTTTATGATGCGTAATTTCTTCTCGTAAGTGTTTCCAATATGTACGTATTTGTCTTTACTCTGCAACACTGTATTTCCTTATAACGTTGTATTCTTACATGTTCTTTCGAGAGAAAACTCTCCTGTGCATTCTCTTTTGGGGCTACACGCTTAGACATACACGCAACACCAAAGATTTTCGAGTTACAAGTTGTTGTTTAGGAAAAACATGATAATTTCGCACGATGCGGGATTTCCTTAAACGTGGTTTTCTGACAAATTTTGATGAAAGAAAATTCTCCTTTGTGTTCTCTTTTGAGGCTACACGTTTAGACGTACACGCCAAACCAAATGTTTTCGAGTTACCACGTGTTGTTTAGGACATACAAGCTAATTTTGTACGATGCGTTATTTCTTCTCCTAAAGTGTTTCCAGTATGTACTTATTTGCCGTTATTCTGCAAAATTGTATTTCTTTATAACGTGGTATTCTTACATATTCTTTCAAGAGAAAACTCTCCTGTGCCTTCGCTTTTGACGCTCTACGCTTAGACATACACGCAATACCAAAGCTTTTTGAGTTACAACATGTTGTTTAGGAAAAAGAAGTTGATTTCACAGGATGCGGGATTTCCTTAAAACGTGGTTTTCTGAAAATTTTTTAACAAAAGAAAATTGTCCTGTGGGTTCTCTTTTGAGGCTACACATTTAGACGTACACGCCACACCAAATCTTTTCGAGTTACAACGTGTTGTTTAAGAGATACAAGTTAATTTTTTACGATGCGTTATTTCTTCTCATAAATTTTTTCCAATATGTATGTATTTGTCTTTACTCTGCAACACTGTATTTCCTTATAGAGTGGTATTCTTACATATTCTTTCGAGAAAAAACTCTCCTTTACATTCTCTTTTGAGGCTACACGCTTAGACATACACGCAACACCAAAGCTTTTCGAGTTACAACTTGTTGTTTAGGAAAAACAAGATAATTTTGCACGATGAGGGATTTCCTTAAAACGTGGTTTTCTCACATATTTTGATGACAGAAAATTCTCCTGTGGGTTCTCTTTTGAGGCTACACGTTTAGCCGTACACGCCACACCAAATCCTTTAGAGTTACAACCTGTTGTTTAGGAGATACAAGCTAATATTGTATGATGCATTATTACTTCTCGTACAGTGTTTCCAATTCATAAGTAATTGTCTTTTCTCTGCAACACTGTATTTCCTTATAACGTGGTATTCTTACATATTCTTTCGAGGGAAAACTCTCCTGTGTGTTCTCTTTTAAGGCTACACGCTTAGACATACACACAACACCAAAGCTTTTCGAGTTACAACGTGTTGTTTAGGAAAAACTAGATAATTTCGCACGATGCGAGATTTCCTTAAAACGTGGTTTCTGACAAATTTTGATGAAAGAAAATTCTCCTGTGGGTTCACTTTTGAGGCTACACGTTTAGACGTACAGGTCACACCAAATCTTTCGAGTTACAACGAGTTTTATAGGGGACACAAGCTAATTTTGTAAGATGTGTTATTTCTTGTCTTAAAGTGTTTCCAATATGTACGTATTTGTCTTTACTCTGCAACAATGTATTTCCTTATAACGTGGTATTCTTACATATTCTTTCGAGATAAAACTCTCCTGTGCATTCCCTTTTGAGTCTCCACACTTACAAATACACGCAACACCATTGCTTTTCGAGTTACAACATGTTGTTTGGAAAAAGCAGATGATTTCGCACGATGCGGGATTTCCTTAAAACGTGGTTTTCTGAAAAATTTTGACGAAAGAAAATTCTCCTGTGGGTTCTCTTTTGAGGCTACATGTTCAGATGTACACGCCACACGAAATCTTTTCGAGTTATAACGTGTTGTTTCGGAGATACAATCTAATTTTGTACGATGCGTTAATTCTTCTCATAAAGTGTTTCCAATAAGTACTTATTTGTCTTACTCTGCAACACTGTATTTCCTTATAACGTGGTATTCTTACATATTCTTTCGAGAGAAAATTATCCTGTGCATTCCCTTTTGAGGCTACACACTTAGACATACAGGCAACACCAAAGCTTTTCGAGTTACGACGTGTTGTTTAGGAGATACAAGCAAATTTTGTAAGATGCGTTATTTCTTCTTGTAAGTTTTTCCAATATGTACTTATTTGCCTTTATTCTGCAACATTGTATTTCCTTATAACGTGGTATTCTTACATATTCTTTCGAGGGAAAACGCTCCTGTACATTCTCCTTTGGGGCTACACGCTGAGACAAACACACAAAGCCAAAGCTTTTCGAGTTACAACGTGTTGTTTAGGAAAAACAAGATAATTTCGCACGATGCGAGATTTCCATAAACGTGGTTTTCTGAAAAATTTTGATGAAAGAAAGTTCTCCTGGGGGTTCTCTTTTGAGGCTATACGTGTAGAGGTACGAGCCACACCAAATCTTTTTGAGTTACATCGTGTGTATTTCTTCTCTTAAAGTGTTTCCAATAGGTACATATTTGTCTATACTCTGCAACAGTGTATTTCGTTATAACGTGGTATTCTTACATATTCTTTCGAGAGAAAACTCTCCTGTGCGTTCTCTTTAGAGTCTACACGCTTAGACATACACGCAACACCAAAGCTTTTCTATTTACAACGTGTTGTTTAGGAAAAACAAGATAATTTCGCACGATTCGAGATTTCCTTTAAACGTGGTTTCTGACAAATTTTGATGAAAGAAAATTCTCCTGTGGGTTCTCTCTTGAGGCTAAACGTTTAGACATACACGTCACACCAAATCTTTTCGAGTTACAACGTGTTGTTTAGGAGATACAAGTTAAATTTGTACGATGCGTTATTTCTTCTCCTAAAGTGTTTCCAATATGTACTTATTTGTCTTTACTCTGCAAAATTGTATTTCCTTATAACGTGGTATTCTTACATATTCTTTCGAGAGAAAACTCTCCTGTGCCTTCTCTTTTGAGGCTCCACGCTTACACATACACGCAAAACCAAAGCTTTTCGAGTTACAACATGTTGTTTAGGAAAAGAAGATGATTTCGCACGATGCGGGATTTCCTTAAAACGTGGTTTTCTGACAAATTTTGACGAAAGAAAATTCTCCTGTGGGTTCTCTTTTGAGGCTACATGTTTAGATGTACACGCCACACCAAATCTTTTCGAGTTACAACGTGTTGTTTAGGAGATACAAGCTAATTTTGTAAGATGCATTAATTCTTCTTGTAAAGTGTTTCCAATACGTAGATATTTGTCTTTACTCTGCAACACTGTATTTCCTTATAACGTGGTATTCTTACATATTCTTTAGAGAGAAAACTATCCTGTGCGTTCCCTTTTGAGACTACACAGTTAGACATACAGGCAACACCAAAGCTTTTCGAGTTACAACGTGTTGTTTATGAAAAACAAGATAATTTCGCACTATGCGGGATTTCCTTAAAACGTGGTGGTCTGACAAATTTTGACGAATGAAAATTCTCCTGTGGGTTCTCTTTTGAGGTTACAAGTTTAGACGTGCATGCCACACCAAATCCTTTCGAGTTACCACATGTTGTTTAGGAGATACAAGCTAATTTTGTACGATGTGTTATTTCTTCTAGTAAAGTGTTTCCAATAAGTACGCATTTGTCTTTACTCTACAACACTCTATTTTCTTATAACGTTGTATTCTTACATGTTCTTTCGAGAGAAAACTCTCCTGTGCGTTCTCTTTAGAGGCTACAGTCTTAGACATACACGCAACACCAAAGCTTTTCGAATTACAACGTTTTGTTTAGGAAAAACAAGATAATTTTGCACGATGCGGGATTTCCTTAAAACGTGGTTTTCTGACAAATATTGACGAAAGAAAGTTCTCCTGTGGGTTCTCTTTTGAGGCTACACGTTTAGACGTACGAGCCACACCAAATCTTTTCGAGTTGCAACGTGTTGTTTAGGAGATACAAGCAAATTTTTTATGATGCGTTATTTCTTCTTGTAAAGTGTTTCCAATACGTACTTATTTGTCTTTAATCTGCAACACTCTACTACCTTTAACGTGTTATTCTTACATATTCTTTCGAGAGAAAACTCTCCTGTGCGTTCTCTTTTGAGGCTACACGCTTAGACATACACGCAACACCAAAGCTTTTCGAGTTACAAAGTGTTGTTTAGGAAAAACAATATAATTTCGCACGATGCGAGATTTCCTTAAAACTTCGTTTCTGACAAATTTTGATGAAAGAAATTCTCCTGTGGGTTCTCATTTGAGGCTACACGTTTAGACCTACACGTCACACCAAATCTTTTCGAGTTACAACATGTTGTTTAGGAGATACAAGCTAATTTTTTTCGATCCGTTATTTCTTCTCGTTAGTGTTTCCAATATGTACTTATTTGTCTTTACTCTGCAAAATTGTATTTCCTTATAACGTGGTGTTCTTACATATTCTTTCCAGAGAAAACGCTCCTGTGCCTTCTCTTTTGAGGCTCCACACTTACACATACACGCAACACCAAAGCTTTTCGAGTTACTACTTGTTGTTTAGGAAAAACAAGATAATTTCGCAGGATGCGGGATTTCGTTAAAACGTGGTTTTCTGACAAATTTTGAAGAAAGAAAATTCTCCAGTGGGTTCTCTTTTGAGGCTACACTTTTAGACGTACACGCCAAACCAAATGTTTTCGAGTTTCCACTTTTTGTTTAGGAGATATAAGCTAATATTTTATGATGCGTAATTTCTTCTCGTAAGTGTTTCCAATATGTACGTATTTGTCTTTACTCTGCAACACTGTATTTCCTTATAACGTTGTATTCTTACATGTTCTTTCGAGAGAAAACTCTCCTGTGCATTCTCTTTTGGGGCTACACGCTTAGACATACACGCAACACCAAAGATTTTCGAGTTACAAGTTGTTGTTTAGGAAAAACATGATAATTTCGCACGATGCGGGATTTCCTTAAACGTGGTTTTCTGACAAATTTTGATGAAAGAAAATTCTCCTTTGTGTTCTCTTTTGAGGCTACACGTTTAGACGTACACGCCAAACCAAATGTTTTCGAGTTACCACGTGTTGTTTAGGACATACAAGCTAATTTTGTACGATGCGTTATTTCTTCTCCTAAAGTGTTTCCAGTATGTACTTATTTGCCGTTATTCTGCAAAATTGTATTTCTTTATAACGTGGTATTCTTACATATTCTTTCAAGAGAAAACTCTCCTGTGCCTTCGCTTTTGACGCTCTACGCTTAGACATACACGCAATACCAAAGCTTTTTGAGTTACAACATGTTGTTTAGGAAAAAGAAGTTGATTTCACAGGATGCGGGATTTCCTTAAAACGTGGTTTTCTGAAAATTTTTTAACAAAAGAAAATTGTCCTGTGGGTTCTCTTTTGAGGCTACACATTTAGACGTACACGCCACACCAAATCTTTTCGAGTTACAACGTGTTGTTTAAGAGATACAAGTTAATTTTTTACGATGCGTTATTTCTTCTCATAAATTTTTTCCAATATGTATGTATTTGTCTTTACTCTGCAACACTGTATTTCCTTATAGAGTGGTATTCTTACATATTCTTTCGAGAAAAAACTCTCCTTTACATTCTCTTTTGAGGCTACACGCTTAGACATACACGCAACACCAAAGCTTTTCGAGTTACAACTTGTTGTTTAGGAAAAACAAGATAATTTTGCACGATGAGGGATTTCCTTAAAACGTGGTTTTCTCACATATTTTGATGACAGAAAATTCTCCTGTGGGTTCTCTTTTGAGGCTACACGTTTAGCCGTACACGCCACACCAAATCCTTTAGAGTTACAACCTGTTGTTTAGGAGATACAAGCTAATATTGTATGATGCATTATTACTTCTCGTACAGTGTTTCCAATTCATAAGTAATTGTCTTTTCTCTGCAACACTGTATTTCCTTATAACGTGGTATTCTTACATATTCTTTCGAGGGAAAACTCTCCTGTGTGTTCTCTTTTAAGGCTACACGCTTAGACATACACACAACACCAAAGCTTTTCGAGTTACAACGTGTTGTTTAGGAAAAACTAGATAATTTCGCACGATGCGAGATTTCCTTAAAACGTGGTTTCTGACAAATTTTGATGAAAGAAAATTCTCCTGTGGGTTCACTTTTGAGGCTACACGTTTAGACGTACAGGTCACACCAAATCTTTCGAGTTACAACGAGTTTTATAGGGGACACAAGCTAATTTTGTAAGATGTGTTATTTCTTGTCTTAAAGTGTTTCCAATATGTACGTATTTGTCTTTACTCTGCAACAATGTATTTCCTTATAACGTGGTATTCTTACATATTCTTTCGAGATAAAACTCTCCTGTGCATTCCCTTTTGAGTCTCCACACTTACAAATACACGCAACACCATTGCTTTTCGAGTTACAACATGTTGTTTGGAAAAAGCAGATGATTTCGCACGATGCGGGATTTCCTTAAAACGTGGTTTTCTGAAAAATTTTGACGAAAGAAAATTCTCCTGTGGGTTCTCTTTTGAGGCTACATGTTCAGATGTACACGCCACACGAAATCTTTTCGAGTTATAACGTGTTGTTTCGGAGATACAATCTAATTTTGTACGATGCGTTAATTCTTCTCATAAAGTGTTTCCAATAAGTACTTATTTGTCTTACTCTGCAACACTGTATTTCCTTATAACGTGGTATTCTTACATATTCTTTCGAGAGAAAATTATCCTGTGCATTCCCTTTTGAGGCTACACACTTAGACATACAGGCAACACCAAAGCTTTTCGAGTTACGACGTGTTGTTTAGGAGATACAAGCAAATTTTGTAAGATGCGTTATTTCTTCTTGTAAGTTTTTCCAATATGTACTTATTTGCCTTTATTCTGCAACATTGTATTTCCTTATAACGTGGTATTCTTACATATTCTTTCGAGGGAAAACGCTCCTGTACATTCTCCTTTGGGGCTACATGCTGAGACAAACACACAAAGCCAAAGCTTTTCGAGTTACAACGTGTTGTTTAGGAAAAACAAGATAATTTCGCACGATGCGAGATTTCCATAAACGTGGTTTTCTGAAAAATTTTGATGAAAGAAAGTTCTCCTGGGGGTTCTCTTTTGAGGCTATACGTGTAGAGGTACGAGCCACACCAAATCTTTTTGAGTTACATCGTGTGTATTTCTTCTCTTAAAGTGTTTCCAATAGGTACATATTTGTCTATACTCTGCAACAGTGTATTTCGTTATAACGTGGTATTCTTACATATTCTTTCGAGAGAAAACTCTCCTGTGCGTTCTCTTTAGAGTCTACACGCTTAGACATACACGCAACACCAAAGCTTTTCTATTTACAACGTGTTGTTTAGGAAAAACAAGATAATTTCGCACGATTCGAGATTTCCTTTAAACGTGGTTTCTGACAAATTTTGATGAAAGAAAATTCTCCTGTGGGTTCTCTCTTGAGGCTAAACGTTTAGACATACACGTCACACCAAATCTTTTCGAGTTACAACGTGTTGTTTAGGAGATACAAGTTAAATTTGTACGATGCGTTATTTCTTCTCCTAAAGTGTTTCCAATATGTACTTATTTGTCTTTACTCTGCAAAATTGTATTTCCTTATAACGTGGTATTCTTACATATTCTTTCGAGAGAAAACTCTCCTGTGCCTTCTCTTTTGAGGCTCCACGCTTACACATACACGCAAAACCAAAGCTTTTCGAGTTACAACATGTTGTTTAGGAAAAGAAGATGATTTCGCACGATGCGGGATTTCCTTAAAACGTGGTTTTCTGACAAATTTTGACGAAAGAAAATTCTCCTGTGGGTTCTCTTTTGAGGCTACATGTTTAGATGTACACGCCACACCAAATCTTTTCGAGTTACAACGTGTTGTTTAGGAGATACAAGCTAATTTTGTAAGATGCATTAATTCTTCTTGTAAAGTGTTTCCAATACGTAGATATTTGTCTTTACTCTGCAACACTGTATTTCCTTATAACGTGGTATTCTTACATATTCTTTAGAGAGAAAACTATCCTGTGCGTTCCCTTTTGAGACTACACAGTTAGACATACAGGCAACACCAAAGCTTTTCGAGTTACAACGTGTTGTTTATGAAAAACAAGATAATTTCGCACTATGCGGGATTTCCTTAAAACGTGGTGGTCTGACAAATTTTGACGAATGAAAATTCTCCTGTGGGTTCTCTTTTGAGGTTACAAGTTTAGACGTGCATGCCACACCAAATCCTTTCGAGTTACCACATGTTGTTTAGGAGATACAAGCTAATTTTGTACGATGTGTTATTTCTTCTAGTAAAGTGTTTCCAATAAGTACGCATTTGTCTTTACTCTACAACACTCTATTTTCTTATAACGTTGTATTCTTACATGTTCTTTCGAGAGAAAACTCTCCTGTGCGTTCTCTTTAGAGGCTACAGTCTTAGACATACACGCAACACCAAAGCTTTTCGAATTACAACGTTTTGTTTAGGAAAAACAAGATAATTTTGCACGATGCGGGATTTCCTTAAAACGTGGTTTTCTGACAAATATTGACGAAAGAAAGTTCTCCTGTGGGTTCTCTTTTGAGGCTACACGTTTAGACGTACGAGCCACACCAAATCTTTTCGAGTTGCAACGTGTTGTTTAGGAGATACAAGCAAATTTTTTATGATGCGTTATTTCTTCTTGTAAAGTGTTTCCAATACGTACTTATTTGTCTTTAATCTGCAACACTCTACTACCTTTAACGTGTTATTCTTACATATTCTTTCGAGAGAAAACTCTCCTGTGCGTTCTCTTTTGAGGCTACACGCTTAGACATACACGCAACACCAAAGCTTTTCGAGTTACAAAGTGTTGTTTAGGAAAAACAATATAATTTCGCACGATGCGAGATTTCCTTAAAACTTCGTTTCTGACAAATTTTGATGAAAGAAATTCTCCTGTGGGTTCTCATTTGAGGCTACACGTTTAGACCTACACGTCACACCAAATCTTTTCGAGTTACAACATGTTGTTTAGGAGATACAAGCTAATTTTTTTCGATCCGTTATTTCTTCTCGTTAGTGTTTCCAATATGTACTTATTTGTCTTTACTCTGCAAAATTGTATTTCCTTATAACGTGGTGTTCTTACATATTCTTTCCAGAGAAAACGCTCCTGTGCCTTCTCTTTTGAGGCTCCACACTTACACATACACGCAACACCAAAGCTTTTCGAGTTACAACATGTTGTTTAGCGAAAAGAAGATGATTTCGCATGATGCGGGATTTCCTTAAAACGTGGTTTTCTGACAAATTTTTACGAAAGAAAATTCTCCTGTGGGTTCTCTTTTGAGGGTACATGTTTAAATGAACACGCCACAGCAAATCTTTTCGAGTTACAATGTGTTGTTTAGGAGATACCAGCTAATTTTGTACAATGCGTTAATTCTTCTCCTAAAGTGTTTCCAATATGAACTTATTTGCCTTAACTCTGCAAAATTGTATTTCCTTATAACGTGGTATTCTTACATATTCTTTCGAGAGAAACCTTTCCTGTGCCATCTCTTTTGAGGCTCCACGCTTACACATACACGTAACACCAAAGCTTTTGGAGTTACAACATGTTGTTTAGGAAAAAGAAGATAATTTCGCACAATGCGGGATTTCCTTAAAACATGGTTTTCTGAAAAATTTTGACGAAAGAAAATTATCCTGTGGGTTCTCTTTTGAGGTTACATGTTTAGATGTACACGCCACACCAAATCTTTTCGAGTTACAACGTTTTGTTTAGGAGATACAAGCTAATTTTGTAGATGTGTTAATTCTTCTCATAAAGTGTTTCCAGTACGTACGTATTTGTCTTTACTCTGCAACACTGTATTTCCTTATAACATGGTAATCTTACATATTCTTTCGAGAGAAAACTATCCTGTTCGTTCCCTTTTGAGGCTACACACTTAGACATACAGGCAACACCAAAGCTCTTCGAGTTAGAACGTGTTGTTTATGAAAAACAAGATAATTTCGCACGATGCGGGATTTCCTTAAAACGTGGTGTTCTGAGAAATTTTGAGGAAAGAAAATTCTCCTGTGTGTTCTCTTTTGAGGCTACACGTTTAGACGTGCACGCCACACCAAATCCTTTCGAGTTACCACGTGTTGTTTAGGAGATACAAGCTAATTTTGTACGATGCATTATTCCTTCTCATAAAGTGTTTCCAATACGTACGCATTTGTCTTTACTCTGCAACACTCTATTTCCTTATAACGTTGTATTGTTACATGTTCTTTCGAGAGAATACTCTCCTGTGCATTCTCTTTAGAGGCTACATGCTTAGACATACACGCAACACCAAAGCTTTCCGAGTTTCAATGTGTTGTTTAGGAAAAACAAGATAATTTTGCATGATGCGGGATTTCCTTAAAACGTGGTTTTCTGACAAATATTGACGAAAGAAAGTACTCCTATGGGTTCTCTTTTGAGGCTACACCTTTAGACGTACGAGCCACACCAAATCTTTTCGAGTTACAACGTGTTGTTTAGGAGATACAAGCAAATTTTTTATGTTGCGATATTTCTTCTTGTAAAGTGTTTCCAATACGTACTTATTTGTCTTTACTCTGCAACACTGTATTTCCTTATAACATGGTATTCTTACATATTCTTTCGAGAGAAAACTCTCCTGTGCGTTCCTTTTCAGGCTACACGCTGAGACATACACGCAACACCAAAGCTTTTCGAGTTACAACGTGTTGTTTAGGAAAAACAAGATAATTTCGCATAATGCGAGATTTCCTTAAAACGTGATTTCTGACAAATTTTGATGAAAGAAAATTCTCCGGTGGGTTCTCTTTTGAGGCTACACGTTTAGACGTACACGTCACACCAAATCTTTTCGAGTTACAACATGTTTAGTAGATACAAGCTAATTTTTTACGATGCGTTAATTCCTCTGGTAAAGTGTTTCCAATACGTACGTATTTGTCTTTACTCTGCAATACTCTATTTTCTTATAACATTGTATTCTTACATGTTCTTTCAAGAGAAAACTCTCCTGTGTATTCTCTTTATAGGCTATAGTCTTAAGCATACATGCAACACCAAAGCTTTTCGAGTTAAAACGTGCTGTTTAGGAAAAAGTAGATGATTTTGCACGATGCGGGATTTCCATAAAACGTTGTTTTCTGACAAATTTTGACGAAAGAAAGTTCTCCTGTGGGTTCTCCTTTGAGGCTACACGTGTAGACATACGAGCCACACCAAATCTTTTCGAGTTACGACCTGTTGTTTAAGAGATACAAGCAAATTTTTTACGAAGCTTTATTTCTTCTCGTAAAGTGTTTCCAATACGTACTTATTTGTCTTTACTCTGCAACATTGTATTTCCTTATAACGTGGTATTTTTACATATTCTTTCGAGGGAAAACTCTCCTGTGCGTTCTCTTTTGAGGCTATATGCTTAGACAAACACGCAAAGCCAAAGCTTTTCGAGTTACAGCGTGATGTTTAGGAAAAACAAGATAATTTCGCACGATGCGAGATTTCCTTAAAACGTGGTTTCTGACAAATTTTGATGAAAGAAAATTCTCCTGTGGGTTCTCTTTTGAGGCTACACGTTTAGACGTACACGTCACACCAAATCTTTTCGAGTTACAACATGTTGTTTAGGAGATACAAGCTAATTTTGTACGATGCGTTAATTCCTCTGGTAAAGTTTTTCCAATACATACGTATTTTTCTTTACACTGCAACACTCTATTTCCTTATAACATTGTATTCTTACATGTTCTTTCAAGAGAAAACTCTCCTCTGTGTTCTCTTTAGAGGCTACAGGCTTAAACATACATGCAACACCAAATATTTTCGAGTTAAAACGTGCTGTTTAGGAAAAAGTAGATAATTTTGCACGATGCTGGATTTCCGTAAAATGCTGTTTTCTGACAAATTTTGATGAAAGAAAGTTCTCGCGTGGGTTCTCTTTTGAGGCTACACGTGTAGACATATGAGCCACACCAAATCTTTTCGAGTTACAACGTGTTGTTTAGGAGATACAAGCAAATTTTGTACGAAGCTTTATTTCTTCTCGTAAAGTGTTTCCAATACGTACTTATTTCTTTACTCTGCAACACTGTATTTCCTTATAACGTGGTATTCCTACATATTCTTTCAAGGGAAAACTCTCCTGTGCGTTCTCTTTTGAGGCTACACGCTTAGACAAACACGCAACACCAAAGCTTTTCGAGTTACAACGTGTTGTTTAGGAAAAACAAGATAATTTCGCACAATGCGAGATTTCCATAAAACGTGGTTTTCTGAAAAATTTTGACGAAAGAAAGTTCTCCTGTGGGTTCTCTTTTGAGGCTACACGTGTAGAGGTACGAGCCACACCAAATCTTTTTGAGTTACAAAGTTTTGTTTAGGAGATAACAGCTAATTTTGTATGATGCATTATTTCTTCTTTTAAAGTGTTTCCAATACATATGTATTTGCAATACATACGTATATGTAAGAATACCACGTTATAAGGAAATACAGTGTTGCAGAGTAAAGACAACTACGTACGTATTGGAAACACTTTAAGAGAAGAAATATCGCATCGTACAAAATTAGCTTGTATCTCCTAATAACACTTTGTAACTCGAAAAGATTTGGTGTGGCTCGTACCTCTACAAGTGTAGCCTCAAAGAGAACCCACAGGAGAACTTTCTTTCGTCAAATTTTTCAGAAAACCACGTTTATTGAAATCTCGCATTGTGCGAAATTATCTAGTTTTTCTTAAACAACACGATGTAACTCGAAAGGTTTTGGTGTTGCGTGTATGTCTAAGCGTGTAGCCTCAAAAGAGTACGCACAGGAGAGTTTTCCCTCGAAAGAATATGTAAGAATACCTCGTTATAAGGAAATACAGTGTTGCAGAGAAAGACAAATACGTACGTATTGGAAACACTTTACGAGAAGAAATAACACATCGTACAAAATTAGCTTGTATTTCCTAAACAACACGTGGTAACTCGAAAGGATTTGGTGTGGCGTGCATGTCTAAACGTGTAGCCTCAAAAGAGAACCCACAGGAGAATTTTCTTTCGTCAAATTTTTTTAGAAAACCACGTTTTAAGTAAATCCTGCATCGTGCGAAATCATCTTTTTCCTAAACAACATGCTGTAAATCGAAAAGCTTTGGTGTTGCGTGTATGTGTAAGTATGGAGCCTCAAAAGAGAAGGCACAGGAGAGTTTTCTCTAGAAAGAATATGTAAGAATACCACGTTATAAGGAAATACAATTTTTCAGAGTAAAGACAAATAAGTTCATATTGGAATCACTTTACGAGAAGAAATAACGCATCGTAAAAAAATTTACTTGTATCTTCTAAACAACACGTTGTAACTCGAAAAGATTTGGTGTGACGTGTATGTCTAAACGTGTAGCCTCAAAAGAGAACACACAGTAGAATTTTCTTTCGTCAAAATTTGTCAGAAAACCACGTTTTAAGGAAATACCGCATCGTGCGAAATTATCTTGTTTTTCCTAAACAACATGTTGTAACTCGAAAAGCTTTGGTGTTGCGTTTATGTCTAAGCGTGTAGCCTCAAAAGAGAACGCATAGGAGAGTTTTCTCTCGAAAGAATATGTAAGAAAACTCTCCTGTGCGTTCTCTTTTCAGGCTACAGGCTCAGACATACACGCAACACCAAAGCTTTTCGAGTTACAACATGTTGTTTAGGAAAAAGAAGATGATTTCGCATGATGCGGGATTTCCTTAAAACGTGGTTTTCTGAAAAATTTTTACGAAAGAAAATTCTCCTGTGAGTTCTCTTTTGAGGCTACATGTTTAGAAGTACACGCCACACCAAATCTTTTCGAGTTACAACGTGTTGTTTAGGAGATACAAGCTAATTTTGTAAGATGCATTAATTCTTCTTGTAAAGTGTTTCCAATACGTACGTATTTGTCTTTACTCTGCAACACTGTATTTCCTTATAACGTGGTATTCTTACATATTCTTTCGAGAGAAAACTATCCTGTGCGTTCCCTTTTGAGACTACACACTTAGACATACAGGCAACACCAAAGCTTTTCGAGTTACAACGTGTTGTTTATAAAAAACAAGATTATTTCGCACAATGTGGGATTTCCTTAAAACGTGGTGTTCTGACAAATTTTGACGAAAGAAAATTCTCCTGTGCGTTCTCTTTTGAGGCTACAAGTTTAGACGTGCACGCCACACCAAATCCTTTCGAGTTACCCCGTGTTGTTTAGGAGATACAAGATAATTTTGTACGATGTGTTATTTCTTCTAGTAAAGTGTTTCCAATAAGTACGCATTTGTCTTTACTCTGCAACATTCTATTTCCTTATAACGTTGTATTCTTCCATGTTCTTTCGAGAGAAAACTCTCCTGTGCGTTCTCTTTAGAGGCTACAGGCTTAGACATACACGGAACACAAAAGCTTTTCGAGTTACAACGTTTTGTATAGGAAAAACAAGATAATTTTGCACGATGCGGGATTTCCTTAAAACGTGGTTTTCTGACAAATATTGACGAAAGAAAGTTCTCCTTTGTGTTCTCTTTTGAGGCTACACGTTTAGACGTACGAGCCACACCAAATCTTTACGAGTTGCAACGTGTTGTTTAGGAGATACAAGCAAATTTTTTAAGATGCGTTATTTCTTCTTGTAAAGTGTTTCCAATACTTACTAATTTTTCATTACTCTGCAACACTGTATTTCCATATAACGTGGTATTCTTAAATATTCTTTTGAGAGAAAACTATCCTGTGCATTCTCTTTTGAGGCTACACGCTTAGACATACACGCAACACCAAAGCTTTTCGAGTTACAACGTGTTGTTTAGGAAAAACAAGATAATTTCGCACGATGCGTGATTTCCTTAAAACGTCGTTTCTGACAAATTTTGATGAAGGAAAATTCTCCTGTGGGTTCTCTTTTGAGGCTACACGTTTAGACGTACATATCACATCAAATCTTTTCGAGTTACAACATGTTGTTTAGGAGATACATGCTAATTTTTTTGATCCATTATTTCTTCTCGTAAAGTGTTTCCAATAAGTACTTATTTTTCTTTACTCTGCAAAATTTTATTTCCTTATAACGTGGTATTCTTACATATTCTTTCGAGAGAAAACGCTCCTGTGCCTTCTCTTTTGAGGCTCCACGCTTACACATACACGCAACACCAAAGCTTTTCGAGTTACAACATGTTGTTTAGGGAAAAGAAAATGATTTCGGACGATGCGAGATTTCCATAAAACGTTGTTTTCTGACAAATTTTGACGAAAGAAAATTCTCGTGTGGGTTCTCTTTTGAGGGTACATGTTTAAATGAACACGCCACACCAAATCTTTTCGAGTTACAACATGTTGTTTAGGAAATACAAGCTAATTTTGTACGATGCGTTAATTCTTCTCCTAAAGTGTTTCCAATAAGTTATTATTTGTCTTTACTCTGCAAAATTTTATTTCCTTATAACGTGGTATTCTTACATATTCGTTCGAGAGAAAACTCTCCTGTGCCTTCTCTTTTGAGGCTCCACGCTTACACATTCACGTAACACCAAAGGTTTTCGAGTTACAACATGTTGTTTAGGAAAAAGAAGATAATTTTGCACGATGCGGGATTTCCTTAAAACGTAGTTTTCTGAAAAATTTTGACGAAAGAAAATTCTCCTGTGGGTTCTCTTTTGAGGCTACATGTTTAGATGTACACGCCACACCAAATCTTTTCGAGTTACAACGTTTTGTTTAGGAGATACAAGCTAATTTTGTACGATGCTTTATTTCTTCTCATAAAGTGTTTCCAATACATAAGTATTTGTCTTTACTCTGCAACACTGTATTTCCTTATAACATGGTAATCTTACATATTCTTTCGAGAGAAAACTATCCTGTGCGTTCCTTTTTGAGGCCACACACTTAGACATACAGGCAACACCAAAGCTTTACGAGTAAGAACGTGTTGTTTATGAAAAACAAGATAATTTCGCACGATGCGGGATTTCCTTAAAACGTGGTGTTCTGACAAATTTTGACAAAAGAAAATTCTCCTGTGGGTTCTCTTTTGAGGCTACACGTTTAGATGTGCACGCCACACCAAATCCTTTCGAGTTACCACGTGTTGTTTAGGAGATACAAGCTAATTTTGTACGATGCGTTATTCCTTCTCATAAAGTGTTACCAATACGTACGCATTTGTCTTAACTCTGCAACACTCTATTTCCTTATAACGTTGTATTCTTACATGTTCTTTTGAGAGAAAACTCTCCTGTGCAGTCTCTTTAGAGGCTAAACGCTTAGACATATACACAACACCAAAGCTTTCCGAGTTTCAACGTGTTGTTTAGGAAAAACAAGATAATTTTGCACGATGCGGGATTTCCTTAAAACGTGGTTTTCTGACAAATATTGACGAAAGAAAGTTCTCCTGTGGGTTCTCTTTTGAGGATACACGTTTAGACGTACGAGCCACACCAAATCTTTTTGAGTTAAAACGTAATGTTTAGGAGATACAAGCAAATTTTTTACGATGCTTTATTTCTTCTCGTAAAGTGTTTCCAATACTTACTTATTTGTCTTTACTCTGCAACACTGTATTTCCTTATAACGTGGTATTCTTACATATTCTTTCGAGAGAAAACTCTCCTGTGTGTTCTCTTTTCAGGCTACACGCTCAGACATACACGTAACACCACAGCTTTTCATGTTACAACGTGTGGTTTAGGAAAAACAAGATAATTTTACACGATGTGAGATTTCCTTAAAACGTGGTTTCTGACAAATTTTGATAAAAGAAAATTCTCCTGTGGGTTCTCTTTTGAGGCTACTCTTTTAGACATACACGTCACACCAAATCCTTTCGAGTTACAACATGTTGTTTAGGAGATACAAGCTAATTTTTTACGATGCGTTAATTCCTCTGGTAAAGTGTTTCCAATATGTACGTATTTGTCTTTACTCTGCAACACTCTATTTCCTTATAACGTTGTATTCTTACATGTTCTTTCAAGAGAAAACTCTCCTGTGCGTTCTCTTTAGAGGCTACAGGCTTAAACATACATGCAACACGAAAGATTTTCGAGTTACAACGTGCTGTTTAGGAAAAAGTAGATAATTTTGTACGATGCGGGATTTCCATAAAACGTTGTTTTCTGACAAATTTTGACGAAAGAATGTTCTCCTGTGGGTTCTCATTTGTGGCTACACGTGTAGACATACGAGCCACACCAAATCATTTCGAGTTACAACGTGTTGTTTAGGAGATACAAGCAAATTTTGTACGAAGCGTTATTTCTTCTCGTAAAGTGTTTCCAATATGTACTTATTTGTCTTTACTCTGCAACACTGTATTTCCTTATAACTTCGTATTCTTACATATTCTTTCGGGGGAAAACTCTCCTGTGCGTTCTCTTTTGAGGCTACACGCTTAGACAAACACGCAACGCCAAAGCTTTTCAAGTTAAAACGTGTTGTTTAGGAAAAATAAGATAATTTCGCATGATGCGAGATTTCCATAAAACGTGGTTTTCTGAAAAATTTTGACGAAAGAAAGTTCTCCTGTGGGTTCTCTTTTGAGGTTACACGTGTAGAGGTACGAGCCACACCAAATCTTTTCGAGTTAAAAAGTGTTGTTTAGGAGATACAAGCTAATTTTGTACGATGCGTTATTTCTCCTCTTAAAGTATTTCCAATACGTACGTAGTTGTCTTTACTCTGCAACACTGTATTTCCTTATAACGTGGTATTCCTACATATTCTTTCGAGAGAAAACACTCCTGTGCCTTCTATTTTGAGGCTACACGTTTTGACATACAGGCAACACCAAAGCTTTTCGATTTACAACGTGTTGTTTAGGAAAAACAAGATAATTTCGCACAATGCGAGATTTCCTTAAAAAAAAAAGTGAAGGCACAGGAGAGTTTTCTCTCGAAAGAATATGTAAGAATACCACGTTAAAATGAAATACAGTGTTGCAGAGTAAAGACAAATACGAACATATTGGAAACACTTTAAGAGAAGAAATAACGCATCGTACAAAATTAGCTTGTATCTCCTAAATAACACGTTGTATCCGAAAAGATTTGGTGTGGTTCGTACCTCTACACGTGTAGTCTCAAAAAAGAACTCACAGGAGAACTTTCTTTCCTCAAAATTTTTCAGAAAACCACGTTTTAAGGAAATCTCGCATCGTGCAAAATTATCTTGTTTTTCCTAAACATCACGTTGTAACTCGAAAAGCTTTGGAGTTGCGTGTTTGTCTAAGCGTGTAGCATCAAAAGAGAACGCACAGGAGAGTTTTCCCTTGAAAGAATATGTAAGAATACCTCTTTATAAGGAAATACAGTGTTGCAGAGTAAAGACAAATAAGTACGTATTGGAAACACTTTATGAGAAGAAATAACGCATCGTACAAAATTAGCTTGTATCTCCTAAACAACACGTTGTAACTCGAAAAGATTTGGTGTTACGTGAAGGTCTAAACGTGTAGCCTCAAAAGAAATCCCACAGGAGAATTTACTTTCGTCAAAATTTTTCAGAAAACCACGTTTTAAGGAAATCATGCATCGTGCGAAATCATCTTCTTTTTCCTAAACAACATGTTGTAACTCGAAAAGCTTTGGTGTTGCGTGTATGTGTAAGCGTGGAGCCTCAAAAGAGAAAGCACAGGAGAGTTTTCTCTCGAAAGAATATGTAAGAATACCACGTTATAAGGAAATACAGTGTTGCAGAATAAAGACAAATAAGTACATATTGGAAACACTTTACAAAAAGAAATAATGCATCGTGCAAAATTAGCTTGTATCTCCTAAACAACACGTTGTAACTCAAAAAGATTTGGTGTGAGGTCTACTTATAAAAGTGTAGCCTAAAACGAGAACCCACAGGAGAATTTTCTTTCATCAAAATTTGTCAGAATCCACGTTTTAAGGAAATCTCGCATCGTGCGAAATTATCTTGTTTTTCCTAAACAACACATTGTAACTCGAAAAGCTTTGGTATTGCGTGTATATCTAAGCGGGTAGCCTCAAAAGAGAACGCACAGGAGAGTTTTCTCTCGAAATAATATGTAAGAATACCACGTTATAAGGAAATACAGTGTAGCAGAGTAAAGACAACTATGTACCTTTTGGAAAAACTTTAAGAGAAGAAATAACGCATGGTACAAAATTAGCTTGTATCTCCTAAACAACACGTGGTAACTCGAAAGGATTTGGTGTGGCGTGTACATCTAAAAGTGTAGCCTCAAAAGGGAATCCACCAGAGAATTTTCTTTCATCAAAATTTGTCAGAAACCACGTTTTAAGGAAATCTCTCATCGTGCAAAATTATGTTGTTTTTCCTAAAGAACACGTTGTAACTCGACAAGCTTTGGTGTTGCGTGTATGTCTAAGCTTGTAGCCTCAAAAGAAAACGCACAGAAGAGTTTTCTCTTGAACGAATATGTAAGAATACCACGTTATAAGGAAATAGTGTTGCAGAGTAAAGACAACTACGTGCATATTGGAAACACTTTAAGAAAAGATATAACGCATCGTACAAAATTTGCTTGTATCTCCTAAACAACACGTTGTAACTCGAAAAGATTTGGTGTGGCTCGTTCTTCTACACGTGTAGCCTTAAAAAAAGGACCCACAGGAGAACTTTCTTTCGTCAAAATTTTTCAGAAAACCACGTTTTATGGAAATCTCGCATCGTGCGAAATTATCTTGTTTTTCCTAAACAACACATTGTAACTCGAAAAGCTTTGGCGTTGCGAGTTTGTCTAAGCGTGTCGCCTCAAAAGAGAACACACAGGACAGTTTTCCCTCAAATAATATGAAAGAATACCACCTTATAAGGAAATACAGTGTTGCAGAGTAAAGACAAATAAGTACATATTGGAAACACTTTACTAGAAGAAATAAGGCATCGTACAAAATTTGCTTGTATCTCCTAAACAACACGTTGTAACTCGAAAAGAATTGGTGTGGCTCGTACGTCTACACATGTAGCCTCAAAAGAGAACCGAAAGGAGAACTTTCTTTCGTCAAAATTTGTCAGGAAACCAGGTTTTAAGAAATTCTGCATCGTGCAAAATTATCTTGTTTTTCCTAAACAACATGTTGTAACTCGAAAAGCTTTGGTGTTGCGTGTATGTCTGAGCATGTAGCCTCTAAAGAGAATGCACAGGAGAGCTTTCTCTTGAAAGAACATGTAAGAATACAACGTTATAAGGAAATACAGTGTTGCAGAGTAAAGACAAATACATACTTATTGGAAACACTTTACGAGAAGAAATAACGCATCATACAAAATTAGCTTGTATCTCCTAAACAACACGTGGTAACTCGAAAGGATTTGGAGTGGCGTGTACGTCTAAACGTGTAGCCTCAAAAGAGAACCCACAGGAGAATTTTCTTTCGTCAAATTTTTTCAGAAAACCACGTTTTAAGGAAATCCCGCATCGTGAGAAATTATCTTGTTTTTCATAATCACCACGTTGTAACTCGAAAAGCTTTGGTGTTGCCTCTATGTCTAACTGTGTAGCCTCAAAAGGTTACGCACAGGATAGTTTTCTCTTGAAAGAATATATAAGAATACCACGTTATAAGGAAATACAATGTTGCAGAGTAAAGACAAACACATACTTATTGGAAACACTTTATGAGCAGAATTAACGCATCATAAAAAATTAGCTTGTATCTCCTAAACAACACGTTGTAACTCGACAAGATTTGGTGTGGCGTGAACGTCTAAACGTGTAGACTCAAAAGAGAACCCACAGGAGAATTTTATTTCGTCAAAATTTTTCAGAAAAACACGTTTTAAGGAAATCCCGCAGCCTGCGAAATCATCTTCTTTTTCCTAAACAACATGTTGTAACTCGAAAAGCTTTGGTGTTGCCTGTATGTGTAAGCGTGGAGCCTCAAAAGTGAAGGCACAGGAGAGTTTTCTCTCGAAATAATATGTAAGAATACCATCTTATAAGGAAATACAATTTTGCAGAGTAAACACAATAAGTACATATAGGAAACACTTTAAGAGAAGAAATAACGCATCGTAAAAAATTAGCTTGTATCTCCTAAACAACACATTGTAACTCGAAAAGATTTGGTGTGACATGTACGTCTAAACGAGTAGCCTCAAAAGAGAACCCAAAAGAGAATTTTCTTTCATCAAAAATTGTCAGAAACCACGTTTTAAGGAAATCTCGCATCGTGCGAAATTATCTAGTTTTTCCTAAACTACACGTTGTAACTCGAGAAGATTTGCTGCTGCGTGTATGTCTAAGCTTGTAGCCTCAGAAGAGAAAGCACAGGATAGTTTTCTCTCGAAATAATATGTAAGAATACCACGTTATAAGTAAATACAGTGTAGCAGAGTAAAGACAAATATGTACGTATTGGAAACACTTTAAGAGAAGAAATAACGCATCGTTCAAAATTAGCTTGTATCTCCTAAACAACACGTGATAAGTCGAAAGGATTTGGTGTGGCGTGTACGTCTAAACGTGTAGCCTCAAAAGAGAACCCACCGGAGAATTTTCTTTCGTCAAATTTGTCAGAAAACCACGTTTTAAGGAAATCCCGCATCATGCGAAATTATCTTGTTTTCCATAAACAACACGTTGTAACTCGAAAAGCTTTGGTGTTGCCTGTATGTCTAAGTGTGTAGCCTCAAAAGGGAACGCAAAGAATAGTTTTCTCTCGAAAGAATATGTAAGAATACCACGTTATAAGCAAATACAATGTTGAAGAGTAAAGACAAATATGTACGTATTGGAAACACTTTATGAGAAGAATTAAAGCATCGTAAAAACTTAGCTTGTATCTCCTAAACAACACGTTGTAACTCGTAAAGATGTGGTGTGACGTGCACGTCTAAACGTGTAGCCTCAAAAGAGAACCCAAAGGAGAATTTTCTTTCGTCAAAATTTTTCAGGAACCCACGTTTTAAGGAAATCCCGCATCGTGAAAAATCATCCTCTTTTTCCTAAACAAAATGTTATAACTCGAAAAGCTTTGATGTTGTGTGTATGTGTAAGCGTGGATCCTCAAAAGAGAAGGCACAGGAGAGTTTTCTCTCGAAAGAATATGTAAGAATACCACGTTATAAGGAAATACAATTTTGCAGAGTAACGACACATAAGTACATATTGGAAACACTTTATGAAAAGAAATAACACATCGTACAAAATTAGCTTGTATCTCCTAAACAACACGTTGTAACTCGAAAAGATTTGGTGTGACATGTACATCTAAATGTGTAGCCTCAAAAGAGAACCGACAGGAGAATTTTCTTTCATCAAAATTTGTCAGAAACCACGTTTTAAGAAAATCTCACATTGTGCGAAATTATCTTGTATTTCCTAAACAACACGTTGTAACTCAAAAAGCTTTGGTGTTGGGTGTATGTCTAAGCTTGTAGCCTCAAAAGAGAACGCACAGGAGAGTTTTCTCTCGAAAGATTATGTAAGAATACCACGTTATAAGAAAATATAGTGTTGCAGAGTAAAGACAAATATGAACGTATTGGAAAAACGTTAAGAGAAGAAATAATGCATCGTACAAAATTAGCTTGTATCTCCTAAACAACAACTTTTCGAGTTGTAACTCGAAAAGATTTGGAGTGGCTCGTACTTCTACATGTGTAGTCTTAAAAGAGAACCCACAGGAGACTTTCTTTCGTCAAAATTTTTCAGAAAACCACGTTTTATGGAAATCTCCCATCGTACGAAATTATCTTGTTTTTCCTAAACAACACATTGTAACTCGAAAAGCTTTGGCACTGCGAGTTTGTCTAAGCGTGTTGCCTCAAAGGAGAACGCACAGGAGAGTTTTCCCTCGAAATAATATGTAAGAATACCACCTTATAAGGAAATACAGTGTTGCAGAGTAAAGACAAATAAGTACGTATTGGAAACACTTTACTAGAAGAAATAACGCATCGTAAAAAATTTGCTTGTATCTCCTAAACAACACGTTGTAACTCAAAAGATTTGGTGTAGCTCGTACGTCTACACGTGTAGCCTCAAAAGAGAACCGAAAGGAGAGCTTTCTTTCGTCAAAATTTGTCAGGAAACCACGTTTTAAGGAAATCCTGCATCGTGCAAAATTAACTTGTTTTTCTTAAACCACATGTTGTAACTCGAAAAGCTTTGGTGTTGCCTGTATGTCTGAGCATGTAGCCTCTAAAGAGAATGCACAGGAGATTTTTCTCTCGAATGAACATGTAAGAATACAACGTTATAAGGAAATACAGTGTTGCAGAGTAAAGACAAATACGTACTTATTGAAAACACTTTACGAGAAGAAATAACGCATCATACAAAATTAGCTTGTATCTCCTAAACAACACGTGGTAACTCGAAAGGATTTGGTGTGGCGTGTACGTCTAAACGTGTAGCCTCAAAAGAGGACCCACAGGAGAATTTTCTTTCATCAAAATTTTTCAGAAAACCACGTTTTAATTAAATCCCTCATCGTGAGAAATTATCTTGTTTTACATAAACAACACGTTGTACCTCGAAAACTTTGGTGTTGCCTCTATGTCTAACTGTTTAGACTCAAAAGGGAATGCACAGGATAGTTTTCTCTCGAAAGAATATGTAAGAATACCACGTTATAAGGAAATACAATGTTGCAGAATAAATACAAACACGTACTTATTGGAAACACTTAAGAGAAGAAGTAATGCATCATAAAAAATTAGCTTGTGTCTCCTAAACAACACGTTGTAACTCGACAAGATTTGGTGTGGCGTGTACGTCTAAACATGTAGCCTCAAAAGAGAACCCACAGGAGAATTTTCTTTCGTCAAAATTTTTCAGAAAACCACGTTTTAAGGAAATCCCGCAGCCTGCGAAATCATCTTCTTTTTCCTAAACAACATGTTGTAACTCGAAAAGCTTTGGTGTTGCGTGTATGTGTAAGCGTGGAGCCTCAAAAGTGAAGGCACAGGAGAGTTTTCTCTCGAAATAATATGTAAGAATACCACGTTATAAAGAAATACAATTTTGCAGAGTAAAGACAAATAAGTACATATTGGAAACACTTTACGAGAAGAAATAACACATCGTACAATATTTGCTTGTATCTCCTAAACAACACGTTGTAACTCGAGGATATTTGGTATGGCTCATACGTCTACACGTGTAGCCTCAAAAGAGAACCGACAGGAGAACTTTCTTTCGTCAAAATTTGTCAAAAAACCACGTTTTAAGGAAATCCCGTATCGTGCAAAATCATCTTTTTTTTCCTAAACAACACGTTGTAACTCGAAAAACTTTGGTGTTGCTTGTATGTCTGAGGATGTAGCCTCTAAAGAGAATGCACAGGAGAGTTTTCTCTCAAAAGCATATGTAAGAATACAACGTTATAAGGAAATACAGTGTTGCAGAGTAAAGACAAATAAGTACTTATTGGAAACACTTTACGAGAAGAAATAACGCATCATACAAAATTAGCTTGTATCTCCTAAACAACACGTGGTAACTTGAAAGGATATGGTGTGGCGTGTACGTCTAAACGTGTAGCCTAAAAGAGAACCCACACGAGAATTTTCTTTCGTCATAATTTGTCAGAAAACCACGTTTTAAGGAATTCCCACATCGTGAGAAATTATCTTGTTTTTCATAAACAACACGTTGTAACTCGAAAAGCTTTGGTGTTGCCTGTATGTCTAAGTGTGTAGCCTCAAAGGGAACGCACAGGAGAGTTTTTTCTGGAAAGAATATGTAAGAATACCACGTTATAAGGAAATACAATGTTGCAGAATAAAGACAAATAGGTATGAATTGGAAACACTTTACGAGAAGAAGTAATGCATCATACAAAATTAGCTTGTATCTCCTAAACAAAACGTTGTAACTCGAAAAGATTTGGTACGGCCTGTACATCTGAGGTGTAGCCTCAAAAGAGAACCCACAGGAGAATTTTCTTTCGTCAAAATTTTTCAGAAAACCACGTTTTAAGGAAATCCAGCATCGTGCGAAATTATCTTCTTTTTCTTAAACAACATGTTGTAACTGGAAAAGCTTTGGTTATGCGTGTATGTGTAAGCGTGGATCCTCAAAATCGAAGGCACAGGAGAGTTTTCTCTCAAAAGAATATGTAAGAATACCACGTTATAAGGAAATACAATTTTGCAGAGTAAAGACAAAAAGTACATATTGGAAACACTTTACGAGAAGAAATAATGCATCGTACAAAATTAGCTTGTATCTCCTAAACAACACGTTGTAACTCGAAAAGATTTCGTGTGACTTGTACGACTAAACGTGTAGCCTCAAAAGAGAACCCACAGGAGAATTTTCATTCATCAAAATTTGTCAGAAACCACGTTTTGAAGAAATCTTGCATCGTGCGAAATAATCTTGTTTTTCCTAAACAACACGTTGTAACTCGAAAAGATTTGGTGTTGCATGTATGTCTAAGCGTGTAACCTCAAAAGAGAACACACAGGAGAGTTTTCTTTCGAAAGAATATGTGAGAATATCACGTTATAAGGAAATACAATTTTGCAGAGTAAAGACAAATAAGTACATATTGGAAACACTTTACGAGAAGAAATAATGCATCGTACAAAATTAGTGTTTATCTCCTAAACAACACGTTGTAACTCGAAAAGATTTGGTGTGACGTGTACATCTAAAAGTGTAGCCTAAAACTAGAACCCACAGGAGAATTTTCTTTCATCAAAATTTGTCAGAAACCACGTTATAAGGAAATCTCACATCGTGCGAAATTATCTTGTTTTTCCTAAACAACACGTTGTAACTCGAAAAGCTTTTGTGTTACATGTATGTCTAAGCGTGTAGCCTCAAAAGAGAACGCACAGGAGTGTTTTCTCTCGAAAGAATATGTAAGAAAACCACGTTATAAGGAAATACAGTGTTGCAGAGTAAAGACAACTACGTACATATTGGAAACACTTTAAGAGAAGAAATAACGCATCTTACAAAACTAGCTTGTATCTCCCAAACAACAAGTTGTAACTCGAAAAGATTTGGTGTGGCTCGTACCTCTACACGTGTAGCCTCAGGAGAACTTTCTTTTGTCAAAATTTTTCAGAAAACCACGTTTTATGGAAATCTCGCATCGTGCGAAATTATCTTGTTTTTCCTAAACAACACGTTGTAACTCGAAAAGCTTTGGAGTTGAGTGTTTGTCTAAGAGTGTAGCTTCAAAAGAGAATGCACAGGAGAGTTTTCCCTCGAAATAATATGTAAGAATACCACGTTATAAGGAAATACAGTGTTGCAGATTTAAGACAAATAAGTATATATTGGAAACACTTTATGAGAAGAAATAACGCATCGTACAATATTTGCTTGTATCTCCTAAACAACACGTTGTAACTCGAGGTTATTTGGTGTGGCTCGTACGTCTACACGTGTAGCCTCAAAAGTGAACCCACAGGAGAACTTTCTTTCGTCAAAATTTGTCAAAAAACCACGTTTTAAGGAAATCCCCCATCGTGCTAAATTTTCTTGTTTTTCCTAAACAACACGTTTTAACTCGAAAAGATTTGGTGTGACGTGTATGTCTTAACGTGTAGCCTTAAAAGAGAACCCACAGGAGAATTTTCTTTCATCAAAATTTTTCAGAAACCATGTTTTAAGGAAATCTCACATCGTGCTAAATTATCTTTTTTTTCCTAAACAACACGTTGTAACTCGAAAAGATTTGGTGTTGCGTGTATGTCTAAGCTTGTAGCATCAAAAGAGAACGCACAGGAGAGTTTTCTCTCGAAAGAATATGTAAGAATACCACTTTATAAGGAAATACAGTGTTGCAGAGTAAAGACAAATATGTACGTATTGGAAACACTTTAAGAGAAGTAATAACGCATCGTAATAAATTAGCTTGTATCTCCTAAACAACACGTTGTAACTCGAAAAGATTTGGTGTGGCTCGTTCCTCTACACGTTTAGCCTCAATAGAAAACCCACAGGAGAACTTTCTTTCTTCAAAATTTTTCAGAAAACCACGTTTTATGGAAATCTCGCATCGTGCGAAATTATCTTTTTTTTCCTAAACAACACGTTGTAACTCGAAAAGCTTTGGCGTTGCGTGTTTGTCTAAGCGTATAGCCTCAAAATAGAACGCACAGGAGAGTTTACCCTCGAAAGAATATGTAAGAATACCACGTTATAAGAAAATACAGTGTTGTAGAGTAAAGACAAATAAGTACGTATAGGAAACACTTTACGAGAAGAAATAAAGCATAGTACAAAATTTGCTTCCATCTCCTAAACAACACGTTGTAACTTGAAAAGATTTGGTGTGGTTCGTATGTATGCATGTGTAACCTCAAAAGAGAACCCACAGGAGAACTTTCTTTCGTCAAAATTTGTCAGAAAACCACGTTTTATGGAAATCATGCATCATGCAAAATTATCTTGTTTTTCCTAAAGAACACTTTGTAACTCGAAAAGCTTTGGTGTTGCGTGTATGTCTAAGCGTGTAGCCTCTAAAGAGAATGCACAGGAGAGTTTTCTCTCGAAAGAACATGTAAGAATACAACGTTATAAGGAAATGCAGTGTTGCAGAGTAAAGACAAATGAATACGTATTGGAAACACTTTACAAGAAGAAATAACGCATCATACAAAATTAGCTTGTATCTCCTAAACAACACATGGTAACT
Source organism: Apodemus sylvaticus (assembly GCF_947179515.1). Lineage (NCBI taxonomy): Eukaryota > Metazoa > Chordata > Mammalia > Rodentia > Muridae > Apodemus > Apodemus sylvaticus. Next base: position 65,471,349 of record NC_067491.1, on the reverse strand, counting down.
CAAAAGGATTTGGTGTGGCATGTACGTATAAACGTGTAGCCTCAAAAGAGAACCCACAGGAGATTTTTCTTTCATCAAAATTTGTTAGAAACCACGTTTTAAGGAAATCCCGCATTGTGCGAAATTATCTTGTTTTTCCTAATCAACACGTTGTAACTTGAAAAGCTTTGGTATTGCGTGTATGTCTAAGCGTGTAACCTCAAAAGAGAATGCACAGGAGAGTTTTCTCTCGAAAGAATATGTAAGAATACCACGTTATAAGGAAATACAGTGTTGCAGAGTAAAGACAACTTCGTACATATTGGAAAATCTTTAAGAGAAGAAATAACCCATTGTAAAAAATTAGCGTGTATCTCCTAAACAACATGTTGTAACTTGAAAAGATTTTGTGTGGCTCGTACCTCTACACTTGTAGCCTCAAAAGAGAACCCACAAGAGAACTTTCTTTCACAAGATATTTCAGAAAACGCGTTTTAAGGAAATCTCGCATTGTGCGAAATTATCTTGTTTTTCCTAAACAACACGTTGTAATTCGAAAATCTTTGGCGTTGCGTGTTTGTCTAAGCGTGTAGCCTCAAACGAGAACGCACAGGAGAGTTTTCCCTCGAAAGAATATGTAAGAATACCACGTTATAAGGAAATACAGTGTTGGAGAGTAAAGACAAATAAGTACGTATTGGAAACACTTTACGAGAAGAAATAACGCATCTTACAAAATTTGCTTGTATCTCCTAAACAACACGTTGTAACTCGAAAAGATTTGGTGTGGCTCGTACGTCTACACGTGTAGCCTCAAAATAGAACCCACAGGAGAACTTTCTTTCGTCAAAATTTGTCAGAAAACCATGTTTTAAGGAAATCCCGCATCGTGCGAAATCATCTTCTTTTTCCTAAACAACATGTTTTAACTCGAAAAGCTTTGGTGTTTCATGTATGTGTAAGCGTTGAGCCTCTAAAGAGAACGCACAGGAGAGTTTTCTCTCGAAAGAATATGTAAGAATAAAACGTTATAAGGAAATACAGTGTTGCAGAGTAAAGACAAATAGGTACATATCGGAAACACTTTACTTGAAGAAATAACGCATCGTACAAAATTAGCTTGTATCTCCTAAACAACACGTGGTAACTCGAAAAGATTTGGTGTGGCGTGTACGTCTAAATGTGTAACCTCAAAAGAGAACCCACAGGAGAATTTTCTTTCATCAAAATTTTTCAGAAAACCACGTTTTAAGTAAATCACGCATTGTGGGAAATCATCTTCTTTTTCCTAAACAACATGTTGTAACTTGAAAATCTTTGGTGTTGCATGTATGTGTAAGCGTGGAGCCTCAAAAGAGAAGGCACAGGAGAGTTTTCTCTCGAAAGAATATGTAAGAATACCATGTTATAAGGAAATACAATTTTGCAGAGTAAAGACAAATAAGTGCATATTGGATACACTTTACGAGAAGAAATAACGCATCGTACAAAATTAGCTTGTATCTCCAAAACAAAACATGGTAACTCGAAAACATTTGGTGTGACGTGTACGTCTAAACGTGTAGCCTCAAAAGAGAACCCAAGGAGAATTTTCTTTCATCAATATTTGTCAGAAACCACGTTTTATGGAAATCTGGCATCGTGCGAAATTATCTTGTTTTTCCTAAACAACACGTTGTAACTCGAAAACTTTTGGTGTTGCGTGTATGTCTAAGCGTGTAGCCTCAAAGGAGTACGCACAGGAGAGTTTTCTCTCGAAAGAATATGTAAGAATACCACGTCATAAGGAAATACAGTGTTGCAGAGTAAAGACAACTATGTATGTATTGGAAACACTTTAAGAGAAGAAATAATGCCTCGTACAAAATTAGCTTGTATCTCCTAAACAACACGTTGTAACTCGAAAGGATTTGGTGTGGCTCGTACCTCTACACCTGTAGCCTCAAAAGAGAACACACAGGAGAACTTTCTTTCATCAAAATTTTTCAGAAAACCACGTTTTATGGAAATCTCGCATCGAGCAAAATTATCTTGTTTTTCCTAAACAACACGTTGTAACTCAAAAATCTTTGGCGTTGCGTGTATGTCTAAGCGTGTAGCCTCAAAAGAGAATGCACAGGAGAGTTTTCCCTTGAAAGAATATGTAAGAATACCACATTATAAGGAAATACAGTGTTGCAGAGTAAAGACAAATTAGTACGTATTGGAAACACTTTACGAGAAGAAATAATGCATCGTAAAAAATTTGCTTGTATCTCCTAAACAACACGTTGTAACTCGAAAAGATTTGGTGTGGCTCATAGTTCTAAACGTGTATCCTCAAAAGAGAACCCACAGGAGAACTTTCTTTCGTCAAAATTTGTCAGAAAACCACGTTTTAAGGAAATCCCGCATCTTGCAAAATTATCTTGTTTTTCTTAAACAACATGTTGTAACTCGAAAAGCTTTCGTGTTGCGTGTATGTCTAAGCGTGTAGCCTCTAATCAGAATGCACAGGAGAGTTTTCTCTCGAAAGAACATGTAGGAATACAACGTTATAAGGAAATACAGTGTTGCAGAGTAAAGACAAATACGTTCATATTGGAAACACTTTACGAGAAGAAATAATGCATCTTAGAAATTAGATTGTATCTCCTAAACAACACGTGGTATTTTGAAAGGATTTGGGGTGGCGTGCATGTCTAAACGTGTAGCCTCAAAAGAGAACCGACAGGATAATTTTCTTTCGTCAAAATTTGTTAGAACACCACGTTTTACGGAAATCCCGCATCATGTGAAATTATCTTGTTTTTCACAAACAACACGTTGTTACTCGAAAAGCTTTGGTTTTGCCTGCATGTCTAAGTGTGTAGCCTCAAATGGGAACGCACAGGATAGTTTTCCCTCGAAAGAATATGTAAGAATACCACTTCATAAGGAAATACAGTGTTGCAGAGTAAAGACAAAACCGTACGTATTGGAAACACTTTACGAGAAGTAACGCATCAAAAAAAATTAGCTTGGATCTCCTAAACAACACGTGGTAACTCGAAAGGATTTTGTGTGGCGTGCACGTCTAAACGTGTCGCCTCAAAAGAGAACCTACAGGAGAATTTTCTTTCATAAAAATTTGTCAGAAAACCACGTTTTAAGGAAATCCCGCATTGTGTGAAATTATCTTGTTTTTCATAAACAGCACGTTGTAACTCGAAAAGCTTTGGTGTTGCCTGTATGTCTGAATGTGTAGCCTCAAAAGGGAACGCATAGGATAGTTTTCTCTTGAAAGAATATGTAAGAACACCACGTTTTACAGAAATACAGTGTTGCAGAGTAAAGACAAATACGTACATTTTGGAAACACTTTACGAGAAGAAATAATGCATAGTACAAAATTAGCTTGTATCTGCTAAACAACACGTTGTAACTCGAAAAGATTTGGTGTGGCTCTTACCTCTACACGTGTAGCCTCAAAAGAGAACCTACAGGAGAACTTTCTTTCGTCAAAATTTGTCAGAAAACCACGTTTTAAGGAAATCCCGCATTGTGCAAAATTATCTTCTCTTTCCTAAACAACACGTTGTAACTCGAAAAGCTTTGGTGTTGCGTGTATGTCTAAGCATGTAGCCTCTAAAGAGAATGCACAGTAGAGTTTTTTATTGTAAGAACATGTGACAATACAACGTTATAAGGAAATACAGTGTTGCACAGTAAAGACAAATACATACTTATTGGAAACACTTTATGAGAAGAAATAACGCATTGTACAAAATTAGTTTGTATCTCCTAAACAGCACGTGGTAACTCGAAAGGATTTGGTGTGGCATGTACGTCTAAACGTGTAGCCTCAAAAGAGATCCCACAGGAGTATATTCTTTCGTCAAAATTTGTCAGAAAACCACGTTTTATGGAAATCCCGCATCGTGCGAAATTATCTTGTTTTTCATAAAATACACGTTGTAATTAGAAAAGCTTTGGTGTTGCCTGTATGTCAAAGTGTGTAGCCTCAAAAGAGAATGCACAGGATAGTTTTCTCTCGAAAGAATATGTAAGAATACCACGTTATATGGAAATACAATGTTGCAGAGTAAAGACAAATACGTACGTATTGGAAACACTTTAGGAGAAGAATTAACGCATTGTACAAAATTAGCTTGTATTTCCTAAACAACACGTTGTAACTCGAATGATTTGGTGTGGCATGTATGTCTAAAAATGTAGCCTCAAAAGAGAACCCACAGGAGAATTTTCTTTTGTCAAAATTTTTCAGAAAACCACGTTTAAGGAAATCCCGCATCATGCGAAATCATCTTCTTTTTCCTAAACAACATGTTGTAACTCGAAAAGCTTTGGTGTTGCGTGTATGTGTAAGCGTGTGAGCCTCAAAAGAGAAGGCACAGGAGAGTTTTCTCTCGAAAGAATATGTAAGAATACCACGTTATAAGGAAATACAATTTTGCAGAGTAAACACAAATAAGTACATATTGGAAACACTTTACGAGAAGAAATAACGCATCGTACAAAACTAACTTGTATCTCCTAAACAACGCGTTGTAACTCGAATGATTTGGTGTTACGTGTATGTCTAAACGAGTAGCCTCAAAAGAGAGCCCACAGGAGAATTTTCTTTCATCAAATTTTGTCAGAAACCACGTTTTAATGAAATCTCGCCTCGTGCGAAATTATCTTGTTTTTCCTAAACAACACGTTGTAACTCGAAAAGCTTTGGTGTTGCCTGTATGTCTAAGCGTGTAGCCTCAAAAGTGAACGCACAGGAGAGTTTTCTCTCGAAAGAATATGTAAGAATACCACGTTAAAAGGAAATACAGTGTTGCAGAGTAAAGACTAATACGTACATATTGGAAACACTTTAAGAGAAGAAATAACGCATCGTACAAAATTAGCTTGTATCTCCGATACAACACGTTGTATCTCGAAAAGATTTGGTGTGGTAAGTACCTCTACACGTGTAGCCTCAAAAAAGAACCCACAGGAGAACTTTCTTTCGTCAAAATTTTTCAGAAAACCACGTTTTATGGAAATCTCGCATCGTGCAAAATTATCTGGTTTTTCCTAAACAACACGTTGTAACTCGAAAAGCTTTGGAGTTGCGTGTTTGTCTAAGCGTGTAGCATCAAAAGAGAACGCACAGGAGAGTTTTCCCTTGAAAGAATATGTAAGAATACCTCTTTATAAGGAAATACAGTGTTGCAGAGTAAAGACAAATAAGTACGTATTGGAAACACTTTATGAGAATAAATAACGCATCGTACAAAATTAGCGTGTATCTCCTAAACAACACGTTGTAACTCGAAAAGATTTGGTGTTACGTGAACGTTTAAACGTGTAGCCTCAAAAGAGAACCCACAGGAGAATTTTCTTTCGTCAAAAATTTTCAGAAAACCACGTGTTAAGGAAATCACGCATCGTGCAAAATCATCTTCTTTTTCCTAAACAACATGTTGTAACTCGAAAAGCTTTGGTGTTGCGTGTATGTGTAAACATAGAGCCTCAAAAGAGAAGGCACAGGAGAGTTTTCTCTCGAAAGAATATGTAAGAATACCACTTTATAAAGAAATACAGTGTTGCAGAGTAAAGACAAATTAAGTACATATTGGAAACACTTTACAAAAAGAAATAATGCATTGTACAAAATTAGCTTGTATCTCCTAAACAACACGTTGAAACTCGAAAAGATTTGGTGTTAGGTGTACGTCTAAAAGTGTAGCCTCAAACGAGAACCCACAGCAGAATTTTCTTTCATCAAATTTTGTCAAAAACCACATTTTAAGGAAATCTCGCATCATGCGAAATTATCTTGTTTTTCCTAAACAACACGTTGTATCTCGAAAAGCTTTGGTATTGCGTGTATATCTAAGCGTGTAGCCTCAAAAGAGAACGCACAGGAGAGTTTTCTCTCGAAATAATATGTAAGAATACCACGTTATAAGGAAATACAGTGTAGCAGAGTAAAGACACCTATGTACCTTTTTGAAACTCTTTAAGAGAAGAAATAATGCATGGTACAAAATTACCTTGTCTCTCCTAAACAACACGTGGTAACTCGAAAGGTTTTGGTATGGCGTGTACGTCTAAAAGTGTAGCCTCAAACGAGAACCCAGAGGAGAATTTTCTTTCATCAAAATTGGTCAGAAACCACGTTTTAGGGAAATCTCTCATCGTGCAAAATTATGTTGTTTTTCCTAAACAACACGTTGTAACTCGACAAGCTTTGGTGTTGCGTGTATGTCTAAGCTTGTAGCCTCAAAAGAAAACGCACAGGAGAGTTTTCTCTTGAACGAATATGTAAGAATACCACGTTATAAGGAAATACAGTGTTGCAGAGTAAAGACAACTACGTACATATTGGAAACACATTAAGAGAAGATATAACGCATCGTACAATATTTGCTTGTTACTCCTAAACAACACGTTGTAACTCGAAAAGATTTGGTGTGGCTCCTACTTCTACACGTGTAACCTTAAAAGAGAACCCACAGGAGAACTTTCTTTCGTCAAAATTTTAAGGAAACCACGTTTTAAGGAAATCCTGCATCGTGCAAAATTATCTTGTTTTTCCTAAACAACATGTTGTAACTCGAAAAGCTTTGGTGTTGCGTGTATGTCTGAGCATGTAGCCTCTAAAGAGAATGCACAGAAGAGCTTTCTCTCGAAAGAACATGTAAGAATACAACGTTATAAAGAAATACAGTGTTGCAGAGTAAAGACAAATACGTGCTTATTGGAAACACTTTACGAGAAGAAATAATGCATCATACAAAATTAGCTTGTATCTCCTAAACAACACTTGGTAACTCGAAAGGATTTGGTGTGGCTCGTACGTCTACACATGTAGCCTCAAAAGAGAACCGAAAGGAGAACTTTCTTTCGTCAAAATTTTCAGGAAACCACGTTTTAAGGAAATCCTGCATCGTGCAAAATTATCTTGTTTTTCCTAAACAACATGTTGTAACTCGAAAAGCTTTGGTGTTGCGTGTATGTCTGAGCATGTAGCCTCTAAAGAGAATACACAGGAGAGCTTTATCACGAAAGAACATGTAAGAATACAAGGTTGTAAAGAAATACAGTGTTGCAGAGTAAAGACAAATACGTACTTATTGGAAACACTTTACGAGAAGAAATAACGCATCATACAAAATTAGCTTGTATCTCCTAAACAACACGTGGTAACTCGAAAGGATTTGGTGTGGCGTGTACGTCTAAACGTGTAGCCTCAAAAGAGAACCCACAGGAGAATTTTCTTTCGTCAAAATTTTTCAGAAAACCACGTTTTAAGGAAATCCCGCATCGTGAGAAATTATCTTGTTTTTCATAAACACCACGTTGTAACTCGAAAAGCTTTGGTGTTGCCTGTATGTTTAACTGTGTAGCCTCAAAAGGGAACGCACAGGATAGTTTTCTCTCGAAAGAATATGTAAGAATACCACGTTATAAGGAAATACAATGTTGCAGAGTAAAGACAAACACGTACTTATTGGAAACACTTTATGAGCAGAATTAACGCATCATAAAAAATTAGCTTGTATCTCCTAAACAACATGTTGTAAGTCGACAAGATTTGGTGTGGCATGTACGTCTAAACATGTAGACTGAAAAGAGAACCCACAGGAGAATTTTATTTCGTCAAAATTTTTCAGAAAAACACGTTTTAAGGAAATCCCGCATCCTGCGAAATCATCTTCTTTTTCCTAAACAACATGTTGTAACTCGAAAAGCTTTGGTGTTGCCTGTATGTGTAAGCGTGGAGCCTCAAAAGTGAAGGCACAGGAGAGTTTTCTCTCGAAATAATATGTAAGAATACCACCTTATAAGGAAACACAATTTTGCAGAGTAAAGACAAATAAGTACATATAGGAAACACTTTAAGAGAAGAAATAACGCATCGTAAAAAATTAGCTTGTATCTCCTAAACAACACGTTGTAACTCGAAAAGTTTTGGTGTGACGTGTACGTCTAAACGAGTAGCCTCAAAAGAGAACCCAAAGGAGAATTTTCTTTCATCAAAATTTGTCAGAAACCACGTTTTAAGGAAATCTGGCATCGTGCGAAATTATCTAGGTTTTCCTAAACTACACGTTGTAACTCGAGAAGCTTTGCTGCTGCGTGTATGTCTAAGCTTGTAGCCTCAAAAGAGAAAGGACAGGATAGTTTTCTCTCGAAATAATATGTAAGAATACCACGTTATAAGTAAATACAGTGTTGCAGAGTAAAGACAAATATGTACGTATTGGAAACACTTTAAGAGAAGAAATAACGCATCTTACAAAATTAGCTTGTATCTCCTAAACAACACGTGATAAGTCGAAAGGATTTGGTGTGGCGTGTACGTCTAAACATGTAGCCTCAAAAGAGAACCCACAGGAGAATTTTCTTTTGTCAAATTTGTCAGAAAACCACATTTTAAGGAAATCCCGCATCGAGTAAAATTATCTTGTTTTCCATAAACAACACGTTGTAACTCGAAAAGCTTTGGTGTTGCCTGTATGTCTAAGTGTGTAGCCTCGAAAGGGAACACAAAGGATAGTTTTCTCTCGAAAGAATATGTAATAATACCACGTTATAAGCAAATACAATGTTGAAGAGTAAAGACAAATATGTACGTATTGGAAACACATTAGGAGAAGAATTAAAGCATCGTAAAAAATTAGCTTGTATCTCCTAAACAACACGTTGTAACTTGAAAAGATTTGGTGTGGCGTGTACGTCTAAACGTGTAGCCTCAAAAGAGAACCCAAAGGAGAATTTTCTTTCGTCAAAATTTTTCAGAAACCCAATTTTTAAGGAAATCGGGCATCGTGATTAATCATCCTCTTTTTCCTAAACAACCTGTTATAACTCAAAAAGCTTTGGTGTTGTGGGTATGTGTAAGCGTGGAGCCTCAAAAGAGAAGGCACAGGAGAGTTTTCTCTCAAAAGAATATGTAAGAATACCACGTTTTAAGGAAATACAATTTTGCACAGTAACTACACATATGTACATATTGGAAACACTTTATGAGAAGAAATAACACATCGTACAAAATTAGCTTTTATCTCCTAAACAACACGTTGTAACTCGAAAAGTTTTGGTGGGACGTGTCCGTCTAAACGTGTAGTCTCAAAAGAGAACCCAAAGGAGAATTTTCTTTCATCAAAATTTTTCAGAAACCACGTTTTAAGGAAATCTCGCATCGTGCAAAATTATCTTGTTTTTCCTAAACAACACGTTGTAACTCGAAAAGCTTTGGTGTTGCGTGTATGTCTAAGCTTGTAGCCTCAAAAGAGAACGCACAGGAGAGTTTTCTCTCAAAAGATTATGCAAGAATACCACGTAATAAGAAAATATAGTGTTGCAGAGTAAAGACAAATATGAACATATTGGAAACACTTGAAGCGAATAAATAACGCATCATACAAAATTAGCTTGTATCTCCTAAACAACACGTTGTAACTCGAAAAGATTTGGTGTGGCTCGTACTTCTACACGTGTAGCCTTAAAAGAGAACCCACAGCAGACTTTCTTTCGTCAAAATTTTTCAGAAAACCACGTTTTATGGAAATCTCCCATCGTACGAAATTATCTTGTTTTTCCTCAACAACACATTGTAACTCGAAAAGCTTTGGTGTTGCGAGTTTGTCTAAGCGTGTCGCCTCAAAAGAGAACACACAGGAGAGTTTTCCCTCGAAATAATATGTAAGAATACCACCTTATAAGGAAATACATTGTTGCAGAGTAAAGACAAATAAGTACGTATTGGAAACACTTTACTAGAAGAAATAACGCATCATACAAAATTTGCTTGTATCTCCTAAACAACATATTGTAACTCGAAAAGATTTGGTGTAGCTCGTATGTCTACACGTGTAGCCTCAAAAGAGACCCGAAAGGAGAGCTTTCTTTCGTCAAAATTTGTCAGGAAACCACGTTTTAAGGGAATCCTGCATCGTGCAAAATTAACTTGTTTTTCCTAATCCACATGTTGTAACTCGAAAAGCTTTGGTGTTGCGTGTATGTCTGAGCATGTAGCCTCTAAAGAGAATGCACAGGAGAGTTTTCTCTCGAAAGAACATGTAAGAATACAACGTTACAAGGAAATACAGTGTTGCAATGTAAAGACAAATACGTACATATTGGAGACACTTTACGAGAAGAAATAACGCATCGTTCAATATTAGCTTGTATCTTCTAAACAACACGTTGTAACTCGAAAAGATTTGGTGTGACGTGTACGTCTAAACGTTTAGCCTTAAAAGAGAAGCCACAGGAGAATTTTCTTTCATCAAAATTTGTCAGAAACCACGTTTTAAGGAAATCTCGCATCTTGCGAAATTTTCTAGTTTTTCCTAAACAACACGTTGTAACTCGAAAAGCTTTGGTGTTGCGTGTATGTCTAAGTGTGTAGCCTCAAAAGAGAATACACAGAAGAATTTTCTCTTGAAAGAATATGTAAGAATACCACGTTATAAGGAAATACAGTGTTGCAGAGTAAAGACAAATACGTACCTATTGGAAACACTTTAAGAGAAGAACTAAAGCATTGTACAAAATTAGCTTGTATCTCCTAAACAACACACTGTAACTCGAAAATATTTGGTGTGGCTCGTACGACTACACGTGTAGCCTCAAAAGAGAATGCACAGGAGAACTTTCATTCGTCAAAATTTGTCAGAAAACCACGTTTTAAGGAAATCCCGCATCGTGCAAAATTATCTTGTTTTTCCTAAACAACACGTGTAACTCGAAAAGCTTTGGTGTTGAGTGTATGTCTAAGCATGTAGCTTCTAAAGAGTACGCAAAGGAGATTTTCCTCTCGAAGGAACATATAAGAATACAATGTTATAAGTAAATACAGTGTTGCAATGTAAAGACAAATACGTCCTTATTGGAAACACTTTACGAGAAGAAATAACGCATCGTACAAAATTAGCTTGTATCTCCTAAACAACACGTGGTAACTCGAAAGGATTTGGTGTGGCGTGTACGGCTAAACGTGTAGCCTCAAAAGAGAACACATTGGAGAATTTTCTTTTGTCAAAATTTGTCAGAAATCCACGTTTTAACAAAATCCCGCATACTGCGAAATTATCTTGTTTTTCCTACACAACAAGTTGTAACTCGAAAATCTTTGGTGTTGCCTGTATGTCTAAGTGTGTAGTCACAAAAGGGAATTCACAGGAGAGCTTTCTCTCGAAAGAATATGTAAGAATACCACGTTATATGGAAATAGAGTGTTGCAGAGTAAAGACAAATACGTACATATTGGAAACACTTTAAGAGAAGAAATAACACATCGTAAAAAATTAGCTTGTATCTCCTAAACAACACGTAACTCGAAATGATTTGGTGTGACGTGTAAGTCTAAACGTGTAGCCTCAAAAGAGAACCGACAGGAGAATTTTCTTTCATCAAAATTTGTCAGAAAACCACGTTTTAAGGAAATCTCGCATCATGCGAAATTATCTTGTTTTTCCTAAACAACACGTAGTAACTCATAAAGCTTTGGTGTTGCGTGTATGTCTAAGCGTGTAGCCTCAAAAGAGAACGCACAGGAGAGTTTTCTCCTGAAAGAATATGTAAGAATACCACGTAATAAGGAAATACAGTGTTGCAGAGTAAAGACAAATACTTATGTATTGTAAACACTTTAAAAGAAGAAATAACGCATCATACAAAATTAGCTTATATCTCCTAAACAACAGGTTTTTACTCAAAAGAATTTGGTGTGGCGTGTACGTCTAAATGTGTAGCCTCAAAAGAGAACCGACAGGAGAATTTTCTATCGTCAAAATATGTGAGAAAACGACGTTTTAAGGAAATCCCGCATCGTGAGAAATCATCTTCTTTTTCCTAAACAACATGTGGTAAATCGAAAAGCTTTGGAGTCGCATGTATGTCTAAGCCTGTAGCCTCTAAAGAGAACGCACAGGAGAGTTTTCTCTCGAAAGAACATGTAAGAATACAACGTTATAAGGAAATACAGTGTTGCAAAGTAAAGACAAAAACTTACATATTGGAAAAACTTTACGAGAAGAAATAGAGCATCATACAAAATTAGCTTGTATCTCCTAAACAACACGTGGTAACTCGAAAGGATTTGGTGTGGTGTGTACATCTAAACGTGTAGCCTCAAAAGAGAACCCACAGGAGAATATTCTTTCGTCAAAATTTGTCAGAAAACCACGTTTTAAGGAAATCCCGCATCGTGCAAATTATCTTGTTTTTCATAAACAACACGTTGTACCTCAAAAAGCTTTGGTGTTGCCTGTATGTCTAAGTGTGTAGCCTCAAAAGGGAATGCACAGGATAGTTTTCTCTGGAAAGAATATGTAAGAATACCATGTTATAAGGAAATACAATTTTGCAGAGTAATGACAAATAAGTACATATTGGAAACACTTTACGAGAAAAAAAAAACGCATCATACAAAATTAGCTTGTATCTCCTAAACAACACGTTGTAACTCGAAAAGATTTGGTGTGACGTGTACGTCTAAATGTGTAGCCTCAAAAGAGAACCCACAGGAGAATTTTCTTTCATCAAAATTTGTCAGAAACCACGTTTTAAGGAAATCTCGCATCGTGCGAAATTATCTAGTTTTTCCTAAACAACATGTTGTAACTCTAAAAGCTCTGGTGTTGCGTGTATGTCTAAGCGTGTAGCCTCAAAAGAGAACACACAGGAGAGTTTTCTTTCGAAAGAATATGTAAGAATACCACGTTATAAGGAAATACAGTGTTGCAGAGTAAAGACAAACACACTCGTATTGGAAACACTTTACGAGAAGAATTAATGCATAGTACAATATTAGCTTGTATCTCCTAAACAACAAGTTGTAACACGAAAAGATTTGGTGTGGCCTGTACATCTAAATGGGTAGCCTCAAAAGAGAGCCCACAGGAGAATTTTCTATCGTCAAAATTTTTCAGAAAACCACGTTTTATGGAAATCCCGCATCGTGCGAAATAATCTTCCTTTTCCTAAACAACATGTTATAACTCGAAAAGATTTAGTGGTGCGTGTATGGCTAAGCGTGGAGCCTCAAAAGAGAACGCACAGGAGAGTTTTCTCTCGAAAGGTATGTAAGAATACCACCTTATTAGGAAATACAAATTTGCAGAATAAAGACAAATAAGTACATATTGGAAACACTTTACGAGAAGAAATAATGCATCATTCAAAATTAGCTTGTATCTCCTAAACAATACGTGGTAACTCGAAAAGATTTGGTTTGGCATGTACGTTTAAAAGTGTAGCCTCAAAATAGAACCAACAGGAGAATTTTATTTCGTGAAAATTTTTCAGATAACCATGTTTTAAGGAAATCCCGCATCGTGTAAAATTATCTTGTTTTTCAAAAAACAACACGTTGTAACTCGAAAAGCTTTGGTGTTGCGTGTATGTCTAAGCGTGTAGCCTCAAAAGAGAATGCGCAGGAGAGTTTTCTCTCGAAAGAACATGTAAGAATACAACGTTATAAGGAAATACAGTGTTGCAGAGTAAAGACAAAAACGTATATATTGGAAACACTTTAAAAGATGAAATAACACATCATAAAATATTAGCTTGTATCTCCTAAACAACAAGTGGTAACTCGAAAAGATTTAGTTTGGCGTGTACGTCTAAAAGTGTAGCCTCAAAAGAGAACCCACTGGAGAATTTTCTATCTTCAAATTTTGTCAGAAAACCTCGTTATAAGGCAATTCCGCATCGTGCGAAATTATCTTGTTTTTCCTAAAGAACAAGTTGTAACTCGAAAAGCTTTGGTGGTGCGGGTATGTCTAAGTGTGTAGCCACAAAACGGAATGCACAGGAGAGTTTTCTCTCGAAAGAATATGTAAGAATACCACGTTATAAGGAAATACAGTGTTGCAGAGTAAAGACAAATACGTACATATTGGAAACACTTTAAGAGAAGAAATAACGCATCATAGAAAATTAGCTTGTATCTCCGAAACAACACGTTGTAACTCGAAATGATTTGGTGTGACGTGTACGTCTAAACGTGTAGCCTCAAAAGAGAACCGACAGGAGAATTTTCTTTCATCAAAATTTGTCAGAAACCACGTTTTAAGGAAATCTCGCCTTATGCGAAATTATCTTGTTTTTCCTAAACAACACGTTGTAACTCGAAAAGCTTTGGTGTTGCGTGTATGTCTAAGCGTGTAGCCTCAAAAGAGAATGCACAGGAGAGTTTTCTCTCGAAAAATATGTAAGAATACCACGTTTTAAGGAAATACATTGTTGCAGAGTAAATACAAATACGTATGTATTGGAAACACATCACGAGAAGAAATAACGCATCATACATAATTAGCTTGTATCTCCTAAACAACAGGTTGTAACTCGAAAGAATTTGGTGTGGCGTGTACGTCTAAACGTGTAGCCTCAAAAGAGAACGGACAGGAGAATTTTCTATCGTCCAAATATGTGAGAAAACCACGTTTTAAGAAAATCCCTCATCGTGCAAAATTATCTTGTTTTTCTTAAACAACAAGTTGTAACTCGAAAAGCTTTGGTGTTGCGAGTATGTCTAAATGTATAGCATCAAAAGAGAACACAAAGGAGAGTTTTCTCTCGAAAAAATATGTAAGAATACCACGTTATAAGGAAATACAGTGTTGCAGAGTAAAGACAAATATGTACCTATTGGAAAAACTTTACGAGAAGAATTAACGCATCTTAAAAATTAGCTTGTATCTCCTAACCAACATGTTGTAACTCGAAAGATTTGGTGTGGCATGTAAGTCTAAACGTGTAGCCTCAAAAGAGAACCCACAGGAGAATTTTCTTTCGTCAAAATTTTTCAGAAAACCACGTTTTAAGGAAATCTCGCATCTTGCGAAATCATCTTCTTTTTCCTAAACAACATATTGTAACTCGAAAAGCTTTAGTGTTGCGTGTATGTCTAAGCGGGCAGCCTCGAATGAGAAGGCACAGGAGAGTTTTCTCTCAAAAGAATATGTAAAAATACCACGTTATAAGGAAATACAATTTTGCAGAGTAAAAACAAATAAGTACATATTGGAAATATTTTAGGAGAAGAAATAACGCATCATATAAAATTAGCTTGTATCTCCTAAACAACACGTTGTAACTCGAAAAGATTTGGTGTGACGTGTAGGTCTAAACGTGTAGCCTCAAAAGGGAACCCACAGGAGAATTTTCTTTCTTCAAAATTTGTCAGAAACCACGTTTTAAGGAAATCTCGCATCGTGAGAAATTATCTTGTTTTTCCTAAACAACACGATGTAACTCGAAAAGCTCTGGTGTTGCGTGTATGTCTAAGCATGTAGCCTCAAAAGAGAACGCACAGGAGAGTTTTCTCTTGAAAGAATATGTAAGAATACCATGTTATAAGGAAATACAGTGTTTCAGAGTAAAGACCAACACGTATGTATTGGAAACACTTTATGAGAAAATAAACGCATAGTACAAAATTAGCTTGTATCTCCTAAACAACACGTAGTAACTCGAAAAGATTTGGTGTGGCGTGTACGTCTAAACGTGTAGCCTCAAAAGAGAACCCACAGGAGAATTTTCTTTAGTTAAAATTTTTCCGAAAACCACGTTTTAAGGAAATCCTGCATCGTGCGAAATCGTCTTCTTTTTCCTAAACAATATATTGTAACTCGAAAAGCTTTGGTGTTGCGTGTATGTCTAAGCATGGAGCCTCAAAAGAGAACACACAGGAGATTTTCTCTCGAAAGAATATGTAAGAATACCACGTTATAAAGAAATACATATTTGCAGAGAAAAGGCAAATAAGTACATATTGGAAACACTTTATGAGAAGAAATAACGCATCGTACAAAATTAGCTTGTATCTGTAAACAACACGTTGTAACTCGAAAATATTTGGTATGACGTGTATATCTAAACGTGTAGCCTCAAAAAAGAACCCACAGGAGAATTTTCTTTTGTCAAAATTTGTCAGAAAACCACGTTTTAAGGAAATCCCGCATCGTGCGAAATTATCTTGTTATTCATAAACAACACGTTGTAACTCGAAAAACTTTGGTGTTGCCTGTATGTCTAAGTGTGTAGTCTCAAAAGGGAACGCACAGGATAGTTTTCTCTCGAAAGAATATGTAAGAATACCACGTTATAAGGAAATACAGTGTTGTAGAGTAAAGACAAATACTTACCTATTGGAAACACTTTACAAGAAGAATTAACGCATCGTAAAAAATTAGCTTGTATCTCCTAAACAACACGTTGTAACTCAAAAAGATTTGGTGTGGTGTGTACGTATAACGTGTAGCCTCAAAAGAGAACCCACAGGAGAATTTTCTTTCGTCAAAATTTTTCAGAAATCCACGTTTTAAGGAAATCCCGCATCCTGAGAAATCATTTTCTTGTTCCTAAACAACATGTTGTAACTCGAAACGCTCTAGTGTTGCGTGTATGTGTAAGCGTGGAGCCTCAAAAGAGAAGGCACAGGAGAGTTTTCTCTCGAAAGAATATGTAAGAGTACCACGTTATTAGGAAATACAATTTTGCAGAGTAAAGACAAATAAGTATATATTGGAAATACTCTATGCGATGAAATAAAGCATCGTACAAAATTAGCTTCTATCTCCTAAACAACACGTTGTAACGCAAAAAGATTTGGTGTGTCGTGTACGTCTAAATGTGTAGCCTCAAAAGAGAACCCACAGGAGAATTCTCTTTCATCAAAATTTGTCAGAAACTACGTTTTAAGGAAATCTCGCATCGTGCGAAATTTTCTAGTTTTTCCTAAACAACACGTTCTAACTCGAAAAGCTTTGTTGTTGCGTGTATGTCTAAGCGTGTAGTCTCAAAAGAGAACGCACAGGAGAGTTTTCTCTTGAAAGAATATGTAAGAATACCACGTTATAAGGAAATACAGTGTTGTAGAGTAAATACAAATACGTACCCATTGGAAACACTTTAAGAGAAGAAATAAAGCATCGTACAAAATTACCTTGTATCTCCTAAACAACACGTTGTAACTCGAAAAGATTTGGTGTGGCTCGTATGTCTACACATGTAGCCTCAAAAGAGAACCCACAGGAGAACGTTCTTTCGTCAAAATTTTCAGAAAACCACGTTTTAAGGAAATCCCGCATTGTGCAAAATTATCTTGTTTTTCCTAAACAACACGTTGTAACTCGAAAAGCTTTGGTGTTGCGTGTATGTCTAAGCGTGTAGCCTCTAAAGAGAACGCAAAGGAGAGTTTTCTCTCGAAAGAACATGTAAAAATACAGCGTTATAAGGAAATACAGTGTTGCAGAGTAAAGACAAATACGTACGTATTGGATAAACTTTATGAGAAGAAATAATGCATCGTACAAATTAGCTTGTATCTCCTAAACAACACGTGGTAACTTGAAAGGATTTGGTGTGGTGTGTACGTCTAAACGTGTAGCCTCAAAAGACAACCCACAGGAGAATTTTCTTTCGTCAAAATTTGTCAGAAAACCACGTTTTAAGGAAATCCCGCATGAGCCTCAAAAGAGAAGGCACAGGAGAGTTTTCTCTCGAAAGAATATGTAAGAATACCACATTATATGGAAATACAATTTTGCAGAGTAAGGACAAATAAGTACATATTGGAAACACTTTATGAGAAGAAGTAATGCATCGTAAAACATTAGCTTGTATCTCCTAAACAACACGTTGTAACTCGAAAAGATTTGGAGTGAGTTGTACGTCTAAACGTGTAGCCTCTAAAGAGATCCCACAGGACAATTTTCTTTCATCAAAATTTGTCAGAAACCACGTTTTAAGGAAATCTCGCATCATGCAATATTATCTTATTTCTCCTAAACAACACGTTGTTACGCGAAGAGCTTTGCTGTTGCGTGTATGTCTAAGCATGTAACCTCAAAATAGAACGCCCAGAAGAGTTTTCTGTCGATAGAATATGTAAGAATACCACGTTATAAGGAAATACAGTATTGCAGAGTAAAGACAAATACGTACGTATTGGAAACACTTTAAGAGAAAAAAATAACGCGTCGTACAAAATTAGCTTGTATCTCCTAAACAACACGTTGTAACTCGAAAAGATTTGGTGAGGCTCGTACATCTACACGTGTAGCCTCAAAAGAGAACCCACAGGAGAACTTTCTTTTGTCAAATTTTGTCAGAAAACCACGTTTTAAGGAAATCCCACATCGTGCGAAATTATCTTGTGTTTCCTAAACAACACGTTGTAACTGGAAAAGCTTTGGCGTTGCGTGTATATCTAAGCGTGTAGCCTCAAAAGAGAAGGCACAGGAGAATTTTCCTTCAAAGGAATATGTAAGAATACCACGTTATAAGGAAATACAGTATTGCAGAGTAAAGACAAATAAGTATGTATTAGAAACACTTTATGTGAAGAAATAACGCATCTTAAAAAATTTGCTTGTATCTCCTATACAACACGTTGTAACTCAAAAAGTTTTGGTGTGGCTCATACGTGTACACGTGTAGCCTGAAAAGAGAACCCACAGGAGAACTTTCTTTCGTCAAAATTTGTAAGAAAACCACTTTTTAAGGAAATCCCGCATCATGCAAAATTATCTTGTTTTTCTAAAACAACACGTTGTAACTCAAAAAGGTTTGGTGTTGCGTGTATGTCTAAGCGTGTAGCCTCTAAAGAGAACACACAGGCGAGTTTTCTCTCGAAAGAACATGTAAGAATACAACGTTATAAGAAAATACAGTGTTGCAGATTAAAGACAAATACGTACGTATAGGAAACACTTTACGAAAAGAAATAATGCATCTTACAAAATTATCTTGTATCTCCTAAACAACACGTGGTAACTCGAAAGGATTTGTTGTGGCGTGTACGTCTAAACGTGTAGCCTCAAAAGAGAACCCACAGGAGAATTTTCTTTCCTCAAAATTTGTCAGAAAACCACGATTTAAGGAAATCCCGCAAGGTGCGATATTATCTTGTTTTTCATAAACAACACGTTGTAACTCGAAAAGCTTTGGTGTTGCCTGTATGTCTAAGTGTGTAGCCTCAAAAGGGAACACCCAGGATAGTTTTCTCTCGAAAGAATATGTAATAATACCACGTTATAAGGAAATACAGTGTTGCAGAGTAAAGACAAATACTTACGTATTGGAAACACTTTATGAGAAGAATTAAAGCATCGTACAAAATTAGCTTGTATCTCCTAAACAACACGTTGTAACTCGAAATGATTTGGTGTGGCGTGTACGTCTAAACGTGTAGCCTCAATAGAGAACCCACAAGAGAATTTTCTTTCGTTAAAATTTTTCAGAAAACCACGTATTAAGGAAATCCCGCATCGTGCGAAATCATCTTCTTTTTCCTAAACAACATGTTGTAACTCGAAAAGCTTTAGTGTTGCGTGTAGGTCTAAGCGTGGAGCCTTAAATGAGAAGGCACAGGAGAGTTTTCTTTCGAAAGAATAGGTAAGAATATCACGTTATAAGGAAATACAGTGTTGTAGAATCAACAAAAATACGTACGTATTGGAAACACTTAGGAGAAGAAATAACACATCACACAAAATTAGCTTGTATCTCCTAATCAATACGTTGTAACTCAAAAACATTTGGTGTGTCGTGTACGTCTAAACGTGTAGCCTCAAAAGAGAACCTACAGGAGAATTCTCTTTCATCAAAATTTGTCAGAAACTACGTTTTAAGGAAATCTCGCATCGTGCGAAATTTTCTAGTTTTTCCTAAACAACACGTTGTAACTCGAAAAGTTTGTTGTTACATGTATGTCTAAGCGTGTAGTCTCAAAAGAGAACGCACAGGAGAGTTTTCTCTTGAAAGAATATGTAAGAATACCACGTTATAAGGAAATACAGTGTTGCAGAGTAAAGACAAATACTTACCCATTGGAAACACTTTAAGAGAAGAAATAAAGCATCGTACAAAATTACCTTGTATCTCCTAAACAACACGTTGTAACTCGAAAACATTTGGTGTGGCTCGTATGTCTACACGTGTAGCCTCAAAGGAGAACCCACAGGAGAATTTTTTTCGTCAAAATTTGTCAGAAAACAACGTTTTAAGGAAATCCCGCATTGTGCAAAATTATCTTGTTTTTCCTAAACAACACGTTGTAACTCGAAAAGCTTTGGTGTTGCGTGTATGTCTAAGCGTGTAGCCTCTAAAGAGAATGCAAAGGAGAGTTTTCTCTCGAAAGAACATGTAAGAATACAACGTTATAAGGAAATACAGTGTTGCAGAGTAAAGACAAATATGTACGTATTGGAAAAACTTTATGAGAAGAAATAATGCATGGTACAAAATTAGCTTGTATCTCCTAATCAACATGTGGTAACTCGAAAGGATTTGCTGTGGTGTGTACGTCTAAACGTGGAGCCTCAAAAGACAACCCACAGGAGAATTTTCTTTCTTCAAAATTTGTCAGAAAACCACGTTTTAAGGAAATCCCGCATCATGCGAAATTATCTTGTTTTTTGTAAACAGCACGTTGTACCTCGAAAAGATTTGGTGTTGCCTGTATATCTAAGTGCGTAGCCTCAAAAGGGAATGCACAGGATAGTTTTCCCTCCAAAGAATATGTAAGAATACCACGTTATAAGGAAATACAGTGTTGCAGAGTAAAGACAAATACGTTCATATTGGAAACAATTTACGAGAAGAATTAACGCATAGAACAAAATTAGCTTGAATCTCCTAAACAAAATATTGTTACTCGAAAAGATTTGGTGTGGCGTGTACGTCTAAACTTGTAGCCTCAAAAGAGAACCCACAGGAGAATTTTCTTTCGTCAAAATTTTTCAGAAAACCACGTTTTAAGGAAATCCCGCATCGTGCGAAATCATCTCCTTTTTCCTAAACAACATGTTGTAACTCGAAAAGCTTTGGTGATGCGTGTATGTCTAAGCATGGAGCCTCAAAAGAGAAGGCACAGGAGAGTTTTCTCTCGAAAGAATATGTGAGAATACCACATTATAAGGAAATACAATTTTGCAGAGTAAAGACAAATAAGTACATATTGGAAACACTTTATGAGAAGAAATAACGCATCTTACAAAATTAGCTTGTATCTCCTAAACAACACGTTGTAACTCGAAAAGATTTGCTGTGAGGTGTACGTCTAAACGTGTAGCCTCAAAAGAGAACCCACAGGAGAATTTTCTTTCATCAAAATTTGTCAGAAACCACGTTTTAAAGAAATCCCGCATCGTGCGAAATTATCTTATTTTTCCTAAACAACACGTTGTAACTCGAAAAGCTTTGCTGTTGCGTGTATGTCTAAGCATGTAGCCTCAAAAGAGAACGCCCAGGAGAGTTTTCTCTCGAAAGAATATGTTAGAATACCACGTTATAAGGAAATACAGTGTTGCAGCATAAAGACAAATATGTACGTATTGGAAACACTTTAAGAGAAGAAATAACGCATCTTACAAAATTAGCTTGTATCTCCTAAACAACACGTTTTAACTCAAAAAGATTTGGTGAGGCTCGTACATCTACACATGTAGCCTCAAAAGAGAACCCACAGGAGAACTTTCTTTTGTCAAATTGTGTCAGCAAACCACGCTTTAAGGAAATCCCGCATCGTGCGAAATTATCTTGTGTTTCCTAAACAACATGTTGTAACTGGAAAAGCTTTGGCGTTGGGTGTATGTCTAAGCGTGTAGCCTCAAAAGAGAAGGCACAGGAGAGTTTTCCCTCGAAAGAATATGTAAGAATACCACATTATAAGGAAATACAGTGTTGCAGAGTAAAGACAAAAAGTATGTATTGGAAACACTTTACGAGAAGCAATAACGCATCGTAAAAAATTTGGTTGTATCTCCTATACAACACGTTGTAACTCGAAAAGATTTGGTGTGGCTCAAACGTGTACACGTGTAGCCTCAAAAGAGAACCCACAGGAGAACTTTCTTTCGTCAAAATTTGTAAGAAAACCACGTTTTAAGGAAATCCCGCATCGTGCAAAATTATCTTGTTTTTCCTAAAAAACACGTTGTAACTCAAAAACCTTTGGTGTTGCGTGTATGTCTAAGCGTGTAGCCTCTAAAGAGAACGCACAGGAGAGTTTTCTCTCGAAAGAACATGTAAGAATACAACGTTATAAGAAAATATAATGTTGCAGATTAAAGACAAATACGTACGTTTTGGAAACACTTTACGAGAAGAAATAATGCATCTTAGAAAATTATCTTGTATCTCCTAAACAACACGTGGTAACTCGAAAGGATTTGGTGTGGCGTGTACGTCTAAATGTGTAGCCTCAAAAGAGAACCCACAGGAGAATTTTCTTTCATCAAAATTTGTCAGAAAATCACGATTAAAGGAAATCCCGCAAGGTGGGTTATTATCTTGTTTTTCATAAACAATACGTTGTAACTCAAAAAGCTTTGGTGTTGCCTGTATGTCTAAGTTTGTAGCCTGAAAAGGGAACGCCCAGGATAGTTTTCTCTCGAAAGAATATGTAAGAATACCACGTTATAAGGAAATACAGTGTTGCAGAATATAGACAAATACTTATGTATTGGAAACACTTTATGAGAAGAATTAAAGCATCGTACAAAATTAGCTTGTATCTCCTATACAACACTTTGTAACTCGAAAAGATTTGGTGTGGCGTGTATGTCTAAACGTGTAGCCTCAAACAGAACCCACAGGAGAATTTTCTTTCGTTAAAATTTTTCAGAAAACCACGTATTAAGGAAATCCCGCATCGTGCGAAATCATCTTCTTTTTCCTAAACAACATGTTGTAACGTGAAAAGCTTTAGTGTTGCGTGTATGTCTAAGCGTGGAGCCTCAAAAGAGAAGGCACAGGAGAGTTTTCTTTCGAAAGAATAGGTAAGAATACCACGTTATAAGGAAATACAGTGTTGTAGAGTCAACAAAAATACGTACATATTGGAAACACTTTAGGAGAAGAAATAACACATCATACAAAATTAGCTTGTATCTCCTAAACAACACGTTGTAACTCGAAAAGATTTGGTGTGACGTGTATGTCTAAACGTGTAGCCTCAAAAGAGAACCCACAGGAGAATTTTGTTTCATCAAAATTTGTCAGAAACCACGTGTTAAGGAAATCTCGCATCGTGCAATATTATCTTGTTTTTCCAAACAACACATTGTAAATCTAAAAGCTATGGTGTTGCGTGTATGTCTAAGCGTGTAGCCTCAAAAGAGAATGCACAGAATAGTTTTCTCTCGAAAGAATATGTAGGAATACCACGTTATATGGAAATTCATGTTGCAGAGTAAAGACAACTCCGTATGTATTGGAAACACTTTAAGAGAAGAAATAACTCATCGTACAAAATTAGCTTGTATCTCCTAAACAACACGTTGTAACTCGAAAAGATTTGGTGTGGCTCGTACCTCTACACGTGTAGCCTCAAAAGAGAACCCACAGGAGAACTTTCTTTCGTCAAAATTTTTCAGAAAACCACGTTTTATGGAAAACTCGCATCCTGCGAAATTATCTTGTTTTTCCTAAACAACACGTTGTAACTCGAAAAGCTTTGGTGTTGCGTGTATGTCTAAGTGTGTAGCTTCAAAAGTGAATGCACAGGAGAGTTTTTCCTCGAAAGAATATGTAAGAATACCACGTTAAATGGAAATACAGTGTTGCAGAGAAAGACAAATACGTAAGTTTTGGAAACATTTACGAGAAGAAATAACACATCATACAAAATAAGCTTGTATCTCCTAAACAACACGTGGTAATTCGAAAGGATTTGGTGTGGCGTGCACATCTATATGTTTAGCGTCAAAAGGGAACCCACAGGAGAATTTTCTTTTGTCAAAATTTGCCAGAAAACCAAGTTATAAGGAAATCCCGCATCGTGCGATATTATCTTTTTATTCATAAACAACACATTGTAACTCGAAAATCTTTGGTGTTGCCTATATGTCTAAGTGTGTAGCCTCAAAATGGAACGCACAGGATAGTTTTCTCTCCAAAGAATATGAAAGAATACCACGTTATAAGGAAATACAGTGTTGCAGAGTAAAGACAAATACGTATTGGAAAGACCTTACGAGAAGAATTAACGCATTGTACAAAATTAGCTTGTATCTCCTAAACAACAGGTTGTAACTCGAAAAGATTTGGTGTGGCATGTACGTCTAAACGTGTAGCCTCAAAAGAGAACCCACAGGAGAATTTTCTTACTCCAAAATTTGTCAGAAAACCACGTTTTAAGGAAATCCCGCATCAGGCGAAATTATCTTGTTTTTCCTAATCAACACGTTGTAACTCGAAAAGCTTTGGTGTTGCGTGTATGTCTAAGCGTGTAGCCTCAAAAGAGAAGGCACAGGAGAGTTTTCTCTCGAAAGAATATGTAAGAATACCACGTTATAAGGAAATACAGTGTTGCAGAATAAAGGCAAATACATACGTGTTGGAAACACTTAAACTTTACGAGAAGAAATAACGCATCGTAAAAAAAATTAGCTTGTATCTCCTAAACAACACGTTGTAACTCAAAACGATTTGGTGTGGCGTGTACGTCTAAACGTGTAGCCTCAAAAGAGAACCCAGAGGACAATTTTCTTTCGTCAAAATTTTTCAGAAAATCACGTTTTAAGGAAATCCTGCATAGTGAGAAATTATCTTGTTCTTCCTAAACAACACGTTGTAACTCGAAAAGCTTTGCTGTTGCGTGTATGTCTAAGCGTGTAGCCTCAAATGAGAACGCACAGGAGAGTTTTCTCTCGAAAAAATATGTAAGAATACCACGTTGTAAGGAAATACATTTTTGAAGAGTAAAGACAAATACTTACTTATTGGAAAAACTTTACAAGAAAAAATAATGCATCGTAAAAAATTAGATTGTATCTCCTAAACACCACGTTGTAACTTAAAAAGATTTGGTGTGGCCTGTACGTCTAAACGAGTAGCCTAAAAAGAGAATCCATAGGAGAATTGTCTTTGGTCAAAATTTGTCAGAAAACCACGTATTAAGGAAATCCCTCATCGTGCGAAATTATCTTCTTTTTCCTAAACAACACATTGTAACGCGAAAAGCTTCGGTGTTGCATGAATGTCTAAGCGTGTAGCCTCAAAAGAGAAGGCACAGGAGAGTTTTCACTTGAAAGAATATGTAAGAATACCACGTTGTAAGGAAATACAGTGTTGCAGAGTAAAGACAAATATGTATGTATTGGAAACACATAAACTTTAAGAGATGAAATAAAGCATCGTACAAAATTAGCCTGTATCTCCTAAACAACACGTTGTAACTCGAAAAGATTTGGTGTGGCGTGTATGTCTCAACGTGTAGCCTCAAAAGAGAACCCACAGGACAATTTTCTTTCGTCAAATTTTTTCAGAAAACCACGTTTTAAGGAAATCCCGCATCGTGAGAAATTATCTTGTTCTTCCTAAACAACAGGTTTTAACTCGAAAAGCTTTGGTATTGGGTGTATGTCTAAGCATGTAGCCCCAAAAGAGAACGCACAGGAGAGTTTTCTCTCAAAAGAATATGTAAGAATTCCACGTTATAAGGAAATACAGTGTGGCAGAGTAAAGACAAATATGTACATATTGGAAGCACTTTATGAGCGAAATAACGCATCTTGCAAAATTAGCTTGTATGTCCTAAACAACACGTTGTAACTCGAAAAGGTTTGGTGTGGCGTGTATGTCTAAACGTGTAGCCTCAAAAGAGAACCAACAGGACAGTTTTCTTTCATCAAAATTTGTCAGAAAACCACGTTTTAAGGAAATCCCGCATCGTGCGAAATTATCTTGTTTTTCCTAAACAACACGTTGAAACTAGAAAAGCTTTGGTGTTGCGTGTATATCTAAGCGTGTAGCCTCAAAAGAGAATGCACAGGAGAGTTTTCTCTCGAAAGAATATGTAAGAATACCACGTTATAAGGAAATATATTGCTGCAGAGTAAAGACAAATACTTACGTATTGGAAACACATTATGAGAAGAAATAATACATGGTACAAAATTAGCTTGTATCTCCGAAACAACACGTGGTAACTCAAAAAGATTTGGTGTGGCATGTACCTCTAAACGTGTAGCCTCAAAAGAGAACCCACAGGAGAATTTTCTTACTCCAAAATTTGTCAGAAATCCACGTTTTAAGGAAATCCCGCATCAGGCGAAATTATCTTGTTTTTCCTAATCAACACGTTGTAACTCGAAAAGCTTTGGTGTTGCATGTATGTCTAAGCGTGTAGCCTCCAAAGAGAAGGCACAGGAGAGTTTTCTCTCGAAAGAATATGTAAGAATACCACGTTATAAAGAAATACAGTGTTGCAGAATAAAGGCAAATACATACGTGTTGGAAACACTTAAACTTTACGAGAAGAAATAACGCATCGTAAAAAAATTAGCTTGTATCTCCTAAACAACACGTTGTAACTCAAAACGATTTGGTGTGGCATGTACGTCTAAATGTGTAGCCTCAAAAGAGAACCCAGAGGACAATTTTCTTTCGTCAAAATTTTTCAGAAAATCACGTTTTAAGGAAATCCTGCATAGTGAGAAATTATCCTGTTCTTCCTAAACAACACGTTGTAACTCGAAAAGCTTTGCTGTTGCGTGTATGTCTAAGCGTGTAGCCTCAAATGAGAACGCACAGGAGAGTTTTCTCTCGAAAAAATATGTAAGAATACCACGTTGTAAAAAAATACATTTTTGAAGAGTAAAGACAAATACTTACTTATTGGAAAAACTTTACAAGAAAAAATAATGCATCGTAAAAAATTAGATTGTATCTCCTAAACACCACGTTGTAACTTAAAAAGATTTGGTGTGGCCTGTACGTCTAAACGAGTAGTCTCAAAAGAGAATCCATAGGAGAATTGTCTTTGGTCAAAATTTGTCAGAAAACCACGTATTAAGGAAATCCCTCATCGTGCGAAATTATCTTCTTTTTCCTAAACAACACATTGTAACGCGAAAAGCTTCGGTGTTGCATGAATGTCTAAGCGTGTAGCCTCAAAAGAGAAGGCACAGGAGAGTTTTCTCTCGAAAGAATATGTAGAATAACACGTTGTAAGGAAATACAGTGTTGCAGAGTAAAGACAAATATGTATGTATTGGAAACACATAAACTTTAAGAGATGAAATAAAGCATCGTACAAAATTAGCCTGTATCTCCTAAACAACACTTTGTAACTCGAAAAGATTTGGTGTGGCGTGTATGTCTAAACGTGTAGCCTCAAAAGAGAACCCACAGGACAATTTTTTTTCGTCAAAATTTTTCAGAAAACCACGTTTTATGGAAATAGTACATCGTAAGAAATTATCTTGTTCTTCCTAAATAACAGGTTTTAACTCGAAAAGCTTTGGTGTTGGGTGTATGTCTAAGCATGTAGCCCCAAAAGAGAACGCACAGGAGAGTTTTCTCTCAAAAGAATATGTAATAATTCCACGTTATAAGGAAATACAGTGTGGCAGAGTAAAGACAAATATGTATGTATTGGAAGCACTTAATGAGAGAAATAACGCATCTTGCAAAATTAGCTTGTATGTCCTAAACAACACGTTGTAACTCGAAAAGATTTGGTGTGGCGTGTACGTCTAAACATGTAGCCTCAAAAGAGAACCAACAGGAGAGTTTTCTTTCGTCAAAATTTGTCAGAAAACCACGTTTTAAGGAAATCCCGCATCGTGCGAAATTATCTTGTTTTTCCTAAACAACACGTTGTAACTAGAAAAGCTTTGGTGTTGCGTATATGTCTAAGCGTGTAGCCTCAAAAGCGAATGCAAAGGAGAGTTTTCTCTCGAAAGAATATGTAAGAATACCACGTTATAAGGAAATATATTGCTGCAGAGTAAAGACAAATACGTACGTATTGGAAACACATTATGAGAAGAAATAATGCATGGTACAAAATTAGCTTGTATCTCCGAAACAACACATGGTAACTCAAAAAGATTTGGTGTGGTATGTACGTCTAAACGTGTAGCCTCACAAGAGAACCCACAGTAGAATTTTCTTACCTCAAAATTTGTCAGAAAACCACATTTTAAGGAAATCCCGCATCGTGTGAAATTATCTTGTTTTTCTTAATCAACACGTTGCAACTCGAAAGCTTTGGTGTTGCATATATGTCTAAGCGTGTAGCCTCCAAAGAGAACGCACAGGATAGTTTTCTCTCGAAAAAATATGTAAGAATACCACGTTATAAGGAAATATAGTGTTGCAGAGTATAGAGAAATATGTACTTATTGGAAACACTTTAAAAGAATAAATAACGCATCATGCAAAATTAGCTTGTATCTCCTAAACAACACGTTGTAACTTGAAAAGATTTCATGTGGCGTGCACGTCTAAACCTGTAGCCTCAAAAGAGAACCCACATGAGAGTTTTCTTTCGTCAAAATTTGTCAGAAAACAACGTTTTAAGGAAATCCCGCATCGTGCGAAATTATCTTGTTTTTCCTAAACAACACGTTGTAACTAGAAAAGCTTTGGTGTTGCCTGTATGTCTAAGCGTGTAGCCTCAAAAGAAAATGCACAGGAGAGGTTTCTCTCGAAAGAATATGTAAGAATACCACGTTATAAGGAAATATATTGCTGCAGAGTAAAGACAAATACGTACGTATTGGAAACACATGATGAGAAGAAATAATACATGGTACAAAATTAGCTTGTATCTCCGAAACAACACGTGGTAACTCAAAAAGATTTTGTGTGGCATGTACGTCTAAACGTGTAGCCTCAAAAGAGAACCCACAGGAGAATTTTCTTACTCCAAAATTTATCAGAAAACCACGTTTTATGGAAATCCCGCATCGGGCGAAATAATCCTGTTTTTCCTAATCAACACGTTGTAACTCGAAAAGCTTTGGTGTTGCGTGTATGTCTAAGCGTGTAGCCTCCAAAGAGAACGCACAGGAGAGTTTTCTCTCGAAATAATATGTAAGAATACCACGTTATAAGGAAATACAGTGTTGCAGAATAAAGGCAAATACATACGTGTTGGAAACAATTACACTTTACGAGAAGAAATAACGCATCGTAAAAAAATTAGCTTGTATCTCCTAAACAACAGGTTGTAAGTCAAAAAGATTTGGTGTGGCGTGTACGTCTAAACGTGTAGCCTCAAAAGAGAACCCACAGGACAATTTTCTTTCGTCAAAATTTTTCAGAAAACCACGTTTTAAGGAAATCCCGCATAGTGAGAAATTATCTTGTTCTTCCTAAACAACACGTTGTAACTCGAAAAGCTTTGCTGTTGCGTGTATGTCTAAGCGTGTAGCCTCAAATGAGAACGCACAGGAGAGTTTTCTCTTGAAACAATATGTAAGAATACCATGTTGTAAGGAAATACATTTTTGAAGAGTAAAGACAAATACTTACTTATTGGAAAAACTTTACGAGAAGAAATAACACATCGTACAAAATGAGCTTGTATCTCCTAAACACCACGTTGTAACTTAAAAAGATTTGGTGTGGCCTGTACGACTAAACGTGTCGTCTCAAAAGAGAACACATAGGAGAATTTTCTTTGATCAAAATTTGTCAGAAAACCACATATTAAGGACATCCCTCATCGTGCGAAATTATCTTGTTTTTCCTAAACAACACATTGTAACGAGAAAAGCTTTGGTGTTGCGTGTATGTCTAAGTGTGTAGCCTCAAAAGAGAACGGACAGGAGAGTTTTCTCTCGAAAGAATATGTAAGAATACCACGTTGTAAGGAAATACAGTGTTGCAGAGTAAAGACAAATATGTATGTATTAGAAACACATAAACTTTAAGAGATGAAATAAAGCATCATACAAAATTAGCCTATATCTCCTAAGCAACACGTTGTAACTCGAAAAGATTTGATGTGGCCTGCACGTCTAAATGTGTAGCCTCAAAAGAGAACCCACAGGACAATTTTCTTTCGTCAAAATTTGTCAGAAAACCACGTTTTAAGGAAATCCCGCATCGTGCGAAATTATCTTGTTTTTCCTAAACAACACGTTGTAACTAGAAAAGCTTTGGTGTTGCGTGTATCTCTAAGCGTGTAGCCTCAAAAGAGAATGCCCAGGAGAGGTTTCTCTCGAAAGAATATGAAAGAATACCACGTTATAAGGAAATATATTGCTGCAGAATAAAGACAAATACGTACGTATTGGAAACACATTATGAGAAGAAATAATGCATGGTACAAAATTAGCTTGTATCTCGAAACAACACGTGGTAACTCAAAAAGATTTGGTGTGGCATGTACCTCTAAACGTGTAGCCTCAAAAGAGAACCCACAGGAGAATTTTCTTACTCCAAAATTTGTCAGAAAACCACGTTTTAAGAAAATCCCGCATCGGTCGAAATTATCTTGTTTTTCCTAATCAACACGTTTTAACTCGAAAAGCTTTGGTGTTGCGTGTATGTCTAAGCGTGTAGCCTCCAAAGAGAACACACAGGATAGTTTTCTCTCGAAAGAATATGTAAGGATACCACGTTATAAGGAAATACAGTGTTGCAGAGTATAGACAAATATGTACTATTGGAAACACTTTAGGAGAAGAAATAACGCATCATGCAAAATTAGCTTGTATCTCCTAAACACCACGTTGTAACTTAAAAAGATTTGGTGTGGCCTGTAGGTCTAAACGTGTAGTCTCAAAAGAGAACAAAGAGGAGAATTTTCTTTGGTCAAAATTTGTCAGAAAACCACGTATTAAGGAAATCCCCCATCGTGTGAAATTATCTTGTTTTTCCTAAACAACACATTGTAACGAGAAAAGCTTTGGTGTTGCGTGTATGTCTAAGCATGTAGCCTCAAAAGAGAATGCACAGGAGAGTTTTCTCTCGAAAGAATATGTAAGAATACCACGTTGTAAGGAAATACACTGTTGCAGAGTAAAGACAAATATGTATGTATTGGAAACACATAAACTTTAAGAGATGAAATAAAGCATCATAAAAAATTAGCCTGTATCTCCTAAACAACACGTTGTAACTCGAAAAGATTTGGTGTGGCATGTACGTCTAAACATGTAGCCTCAAAAGAGAACCCACAGGACAATTTTCTTTCGTCAAAATTTTTCAGAAAAGCACGTTTTAAGGAAATCCCGCATCGTGAGAAATTATCTTGTCCTTCCTAAACAACACGTTTTAACTCGAAAAGCTTTGGTGTTGGGTGTATGTCTAAGCATGTAGCCCCAAAAGAGAACGCACAGGAGAGTTTTCTCTCAAAAGAATATGTAAGAATTCCACGTTATAAGGAAATACAGTGTGGCAGAGTAAAGACAAATATGTTTGTATTGGAAGCACTTTATGAGCGAAATAACGCATCTTGCAAAATTAGCTTGTATGTCCTAAACAACACGTTGTAAATCGAAAAGGTTTGGTGTGGCGTGTACGTCTAAACGTGTAGCCTCAAAAGAGAACCAACAGGACAGTTTTCTTTCGTCAAAATTTGTCAGAAAACCACGTTTTAAGGAAATCCCGCATCGTGCGAAATTATCTTGTTTTTCCTAAACAACACGTTGTAACTAGAAAAGGTTTGGTGTTGCGTGTATGTCTAAGCGTGTAGCCTCAAAAGCAAATGCACAGGAGAGTTTTCTCTCGAAAGAATATGTAAGAATACCACGTTATAAGGAAATATATTGCTGCAGAGTAAAGACAAATACGTACTTATTGGAAACACATTATGAGAAGAAATAATGCATGGTACAAAATTAGCTTGTATCTCCGAAACAACACGTGGTAACTCAAAAAGATTTGGTGTGGCATATACCTCTAAACGTGTAGCCTCAAAAGAGAACCCACAGGAGAATATTCTTACTCCAAAATTTGTCAGAAAACCACGTTTTAAGGAAATCCAGCATCGGGCGAAATTATCTTGTTTTTCCTAATCAACACGTTGTAACTTGAAAAGCTTTGGTGTTGCGTGTATGTCTAAGCGTGAAGCCTCCAAAAAGAACACACAGGATAGTTTTCTCTCGAAAGAATATGTAAGAATACCACGTTATAAGGAAATACAGTGTTGCAGAGCATAGACAAATATGTACTTATTGGAAACTTTTTAGGATAAGAAATAACGCATCATGCAAAATTAGCTTGTATGTCCTAAACAACACGTTGTAACTCCAAAAGATTTGGTGTGGCGTGTACATCTAAACGTGTAGCCTCAAAAGAGAACCCACAGGAGAGTTTTCTTTCGTCAAAATTTGTCTGAAAACCACGTTTTAAGGAAGTACCGCATCGTGCGAAATTATCTTGTTTTTCCTAAACAACATGTTGTTACTCGAAAAGCTTTGGTGTTGCATGTATGTCTAAGCGTGTAGCCTCAAAAGAGAACGCACAGGAGAGTTTTCTCCCGAAAGAATATGTAGAAATACCACGTTATAAGGATATAAGGTGTTGCAGAGTAAAGACAAATGCATACTTAATTGGAAACACTTAAACTTTACGAGAAGAAATAACACATAGTACAAAATTAGCTTGTATATACTAAACACGTTATAACTCGAAAGGATTTGGTGTGGCGTGTACGTCTAAACGTGTAGCCTCAAAAGAGAACCCACAGGAGAGTTTTCTTTCATCAAAATCTGTCAGAAAACCACGTTTTAAGGAAATCCAGCATCATGCGAAATTATCTTGTTTTTCCTAAACAACATGTTGTAACTCGAAAAGCTTTGGTGTTGCGTGAATGTCTAAGCGTGTAGCCTCCAATGAGAACGCACAGGAGAGTTTTCTCTCGAAAGAATATGTAAGAATACCACGTTATAAGGAAATACAGTGTTGCAGAGTAAAGGCAAATACAAACGTATTGGAAACACTTAAACTTTTCTTACACATTTTTTTTACGCATCGTAAAAAAATTAGCTTGTATTTCCTAAACAACAAGTTGTAACTCAAAAGGATTTGGTGTGGCGTGTACGTCTAAACGTGTAGCCTCAAAAGAGAACCCACAGGAGAATTTTCTTTCGTCAAAATTTGTCAGAAAACCACGTTTTAAGGAAATCCTGCATCATGAGAAATTATGTTGTTCTTCCTAAACAACACGTTGTAACTCAAAAAGCTTTGCTGTTGCCTGTATGTCTAAGCGTGTAGCCTCAAATGAGAATGCACAGGAGAGTTTTCTCTCGAAAAAATGTGTAAGAATACCACGTTATAAGGAAATACAGTGTTGCAGAGTAAAGACAAATACTTACTTATTGGAAAAACTTTACGAGAAGAAATAAGGCATCCTACAAAATTAGCTTATATCTCCTAAACAACACGTTGTAACTTAAAAAGATTTCGTGTGGCCTGTACGTCTCCACGTATAGTCTCAAAAGAGAACCGATAGGAGAATTTTCTTTGGTCAAAATTTGTCAGAAAACCACATATTAAGGAAATCCCTCATCGCGCGAAATTATCTTGTTTTTCCTAAACAACATGTTGTAACGCGAAAACTTTTGGCGTTGCGCGTATGTCTAAGCGTGTAGCCACAAAAGAGGACGCACAGGAGAGTTTTCTCTCGAAAGAATATGTAAGAATACCACGTTATAAGGAAATACAGTGTTGCAGACTAAAGCAAATATGTACCTATTAGAAACACTTTACTAGAAGAAATAACGCATCGTACAAAATTAGCTTGTATCTCCTATACAACACGTTGTTACTAAAAAAGATTTGGTGTGGCGTGTACGTCTAAATGTGTAGCCTCAAAAGAGAACACACATGAGAATTTTTTTTCGTTAAAATATGTCAGAAAACCGTGTTTTAAGGAAATCACTCATCATGCGAAATTATCTTGTTTTTCCTAAACAACACGATTTAACTCGAAAAGCTTTGATGTTGCGTGTATGTCTAAGCCTGTAGCCTCAAAAGACAACGCACAGTAGAGTTTTCTCTCGAAAGAACATGTAAGAATACCACATTATAAGGAAATACAGTTTTGCAGAGTAAAGACAAATACGTATGTATTTGAAACACTTACGAGAAGAAATAACGCATCATAAAAAATTAGTTTGTATCTCCTAAACAACACGTTGTAACTTGAAACGATTTGGTGTGTCGTGTACGTCTAAACGTGTAGCCTCAAAAGAGAACACACAGGAGAATTTTCTTTCGTCAAAATTTGTCAGAAAACCACTTATTAAGGAAATCCCGCATTGTGCGAAACTATCTTGTTTTTCCTAAACAACACATAGTAACTCGAAAATCTTTGGTGTTGCGTGTATGTCTAAGCATGTAGCCTCAAAAAAGAACGCACAGGAGAGATTTCTCTCGAACAAGTATGTAAGAATACCAGGTTATAAGGAAATACATTGTGGCAAATTAAAGATAAATACGTACCTTTTGGAAACACTTAAACTTTACAAGAAGATATAAAGCATCGTAAAAAATTAGCTTGGATCTCCTAAACAACACGTTGTAACTCGAAAAGATTTGGTGTGGCGTGTACATCTAAACGTGTAGCCTCAAATGAAAACCCACAGGAGAATTTTCTTTCGTCAAAATTTGTCAGAAAAGCACGTTTTAAGGAATTCCCGCATCGTGCGAAATTATCTTGTTTTTCCTAAACAACACGTTCTAACTCGAAATGCTTTGGTGTTGCGTGTATGTCTAAGCCTGTAGCCTCAAAAGAGAATGCACAGGAGAGTTTTCTCTCGAAAGAATATGTACGAATACCATGTTATAAGGAAATAAAGTGTTGTAGAGTAAAGACAAATACATACGTATTGGAAAAACAATTTAGGAGAAGAAATAACGCATCTTACAAAATTAGCTTGTATCTCCTAAACAACACGTCGTAACTCAAAAAGATTTGGTGTGGCGTGTACGTCTAAACGTGTAGCCTCAAAGAAACCCACAGAAGAATTTTCTTTCGTCAAAATTTGTTAGAAAACCACATTTTAAGGAAATCCCGCATCATGCGCAATTATCTTATTTTTCATAAACAAATCATTGTAACTCGAAAAGCTTTGGTGTTCGGTGTATGTCTAAGCGTGTAGCCTCAAAAGAGAATGCACAGGAGAGTTTTCTCTCGAAAGAATATGTAAGAATACCACGTTATAAGGAAATATATTGCTGCAGAGTAAAGACAAATACATACGTATTGGAAACAATATGAGTAGAAATAACGCATGGTACAAAATTAGCTTGTATCTCCTAAACAACACGTGGTCACTCAAAAAGATTTGGTGTGGCGTGTACGTCTAAATGTGTAGCCTCAAAAGAGAAACCACAGGATAATTTTCTTACGTCAAAATTTGTCAGAAAACCACGTTTTAAGGGAATCCCGCATCGTCAGAAATTATCTTGTTCTTCCGTAACAACATGTTGTAACTCGAAAAGCTTTGCTGTGGCGTGTATGTCTAAGCGTGTAGCCTCAAATGAGAACGCACAGGAGAGTTTTCTCTCAAAAAAATATGTAAGTATACCACGTTATAAGGAAATACAGTATTGCAGAGTAAAGACAAATACTTACTTAATGGAAAAACTTTACGAGAAGAAATAATGCATCGTACAAAATTAGCTTGTATCTCCAAACAACACGTTGTAACTTAAAAAGATTTGGTGTGGCCTGTACGTCTTCACGTGTAGTCTCAAGAGAGAACCCATAGGAGAATTTTCTTTGGTCAAAATTTGTCAGATAACCACGTATTAAGGAAATCCCTCATCGTGTGAAATTATCTTGTTTTCCTAAACAACAGGTTGAAACGCGAAAAGCTTTGGTGTTGTGTGTATGTCTAAGCGTGTAGCCTCAAAAGAGGACGCACAGGAGAGTTTTCTCTCGAAAGAATATGTAAGAATACCACCTTATTAGGAAATACAGTGTTGCAGACTAAAGGCAAATACGTACGTATTGGAAACACTTTACGAGAAGAAATAACGCATCGTACAAAATTAGCTTGTATCTCCTAAACAACACGTTGTAACTCGAAAGGATTTGGTGTGGCGTGTACGTCTAAACGTGTAGCCTCAAAAGAGAACCCACAGGAGAATTTTTTTCATTAAAATTTGTCAGAAAACCATGTTTTAAGGAAATCCCGCATCATGCGAGATTATCTTGTTTTTCCTAAATAACACGTTGTAACTCGAAAAGCTTTGATGTTGCGTGTATGTCTAAGCGTGTAGTCTCAAAAGAGAATGCACAGGAGAGTTTTCTCTAGAAAGAACATGTAAGAATACCACATTATAAGGAAATACAGTTTTGCAGAGTAAAGACAAATACGTATGTATTTGAAACACTTTATGAGAAGAAATAACGCATCGTAAAAAATTAGTTTGTATCTCCAAAACAACACGTTGTAACTAGAAAAGATTTGGTGTGGCGTGTACGTCTAAACATGTAGCCTCAAAAGAAAACCCACAGGAGAATTTCCTTTCCTCCAAATTTGTCAGAAAAAAACTTATTAAGGAAATCCCGCATCGTGCGAAACTATCTTGTTTTTTTCTAAACAACACATTGTAACTCGAAAATCTTTGTTGTTGCGTGTAAGTCTAATCATGTAGCCTCAAAAGAGAAAGCACAGGAGAGATTTCTCTCAAACGAGTATTTAAGAATACCAGGTTATAAGGAAATACATTGTGGCAAAATAAAGATAAATACGTACCTTGTGGAAACACTTAAACTTTACGAGAAGATATAAAGCATCGTAAAAAATTAGCTTGTATCTCCTAAACAACACGTTGTAACTCGAAAAGATTTGGTGTGGCGTGTACGTCTAAACGTGTAGCCTCAAATGAAAACCTGCAGGAGAATTTTCTTTCCTCAAAATTTGTCAGAAAACCACGTTTTAAGGAATTCCCGCATCGTGCGAAATTATCTTGTTTTTCCTAAACAACACGTTCTAACTCGGAATGCTTTGGTGTTGCGTGTATGTCTAAGCGTGTAACCTCAAAAGAGAATGCACAGGAGAGTTTTCTCTCGAAAGATTATGTACAAATACCACGTTATAACGAAATACATTGTTGCAGACTAAAGGCAAATACGTACATATTAGAAACACTTTACGAGAAGAAATAAAGCATCTTACAAAATAACCTTGTATCTCCTAAACAACACGTTGTAACTCGAAAAGATTTGGTGTGGCGTGTACGTCTAAACGTGTAGCCTCAAAAGAGAACCCACAGGAGAATTTTCTTTCGTCAAAATTTGTCAGAAAACCACGTTTTAAGGAAATCCCGCATCGTGCGCAATTATCTTGTTTTTCATAAACAAAACATTGCAACTCGAAAAGCTTTTGTGTTGGGTGAATGTCTAAGCATGTAGCCTCAATAGAGAATGCACAGGAGAGTTTTCTCTCGAAAGAATATGTAAGAATACCACGTTATAACGAAATATATTGCTGCAGAGTAAAGACAAATACATACGTATTGGAAACATATTATGAGAAGAAATAACGCATGGTACAAAATTAGCTTGTATCTCCTAAACAACACGTGGTAACTCAAAAAGATTTGGTTTGGCATGTACGTCTAAATGTGTAGCCTCAAAAGAGAACCCACAGGATAATTTTCTTACCTGAAAATTTGTCAGAAAACCACGTTTTAAGGAAATCCCGCATCGTGTGAAATTATCTTGTTTTTCCTAATCAACACGTTATAACTCGAAAAGCTTTGGTGTTGCGTGTATGTCTAAGCGTGTAGCCTCCAAAGAAAATGCACAGGAGAGTTTTCTCTCGAAAGAATATGTAAGAATACCACCTTATAAGGAAATACAGTGTTGCAGAGTATAGACAAATATGTACTTATTGGAAACACTTTACGAGAAGAAATAACGCATCATGCAAAATTAGCTCGTATCTCCTAAACAACACGTTGTAACTCGAAAGGATTTGGTGTGGCGTGTACGTCTAAACGTGTAACCTCAAAAGAGAGCCCACAAGAGAGTTTTCTTTCCTCAAAATTTGTCAGAAAACCACGTTTTAACAAAATCCCGCATCTTGCGAAATTATCTTGTTTTCCTAAACAACAGGTTGAAACGCGAAAAGCTTTGGTGTTGCGTGTATGTCTAAGCGTGTAGCCTCAAAAGAGGACGCACAGGAGAGTTTTCTCTCGAAAGAGTATGTAAGAATACCACGTTATAAGGAAATACAGTGTTGCAGACTAAAGGCAAATACGTACGTATTGGAAACACTTTACGAGAAGAAATACCGCATCTTACAAAATTAGCATGTATCTCCTAAACAACACGTTGTAACTCGCAAGGATTTGGTGTGGCATGTACGTCTAAACGTGTAGCCTCAAAAGAGAACCCATAGGAGAATTTTTTTCGTTAAAATTTGTTAGAAAACCATGTTTTAAGGAAATCCCGCATCGTGCGAAATTATCTTGTTTTTCCTAAATAACACATTGTAACTCGAAAAGCATTGATGTTGCGTGTATGTCTAAGCGTGTAGTCTCAAAAGAGAACGCACAGGAGAGTTTTCTCTAGAAAGAACATGTAAGAATACCACATTATAAGGAAATACAGTTTTGCAGAGTAAAGACAAATACGTATGTATTTGAAACAATTTATGAGAAGAAATAACGCATCGTAAAAAATTAGTTTGATTCTCCTAAACAACACGTTTCAACTAGAAAAGATTTGGTGTGGCGTGTATGTCTAAACATGTAGCCTCAAAAGAAAACCCCCAGGAGAATTTCCTTTCCTCCAAATTTGTCAGAAAAAAACTTATTAAGGAAATCCCGCATCGTGCGAAACTATCTTGTTTTTCCTAAACAACACATTGTAACTCGAAATCTTTGATGTTGCGTGTATGTCTAAGCATGTAGCCTCAAAAGAGAACGCATAGGAGAGATTTCTTTCGAACGAGTATGTAAGAATACCACGTTATAAGGAAATACATTGTGGCAAATTAAAGATAAATACGTACCTTGTGGAAACACTTAAACTTTACGAGAAGATATAAAGCATCGTAAAAAAATTAGCTTGTATCTCCTAAACAACACGTTGTAACTCGAAAAGATTTGGTGTGGCGTGTACGTCTAAACGTGTAGCCTCAAATGAAAACCTGCAGGAGAATTTTCTTTCCTCAAAATTTGTCAGAAAACCACGTTTTAAGGAATTCCCGCATCGTGCGAAATTATCTTGTTTTTCCTAAACAATACGTTCTAACTCGAAATGCTGTGGTGTTGCATGTATGTCTAAGCGTGTAACCTCAAAAGAGAATGTACAGGAGAGTTTTCTCTCGAAAGAATATGTACGAAGACCATGGTATAAGGAAATACAGTGTTGTAGAGTAAAGAAAATACGTATGTATTGGAAACACTTTAGGAGAAGAAATAACGCATTGTACAAAATAAGCTTGTATCTCCTAAACAACACGTTGTAACTCGAAAAGATTTGGTGTGCCGTGTACGTCTAAATGTGTAGCCTCAAAAGAGAACCCACAGGAGAATTTTCTTTCGTCAAAATTTGTCAGAAAACCACGTTTTAAGGAAATCCCGCATCGTGCGCAATTATCTTGTTTTTCATAAACAAAACATTGTAACTCGAAAAGCTTTGGTGTTGGGTGTATGTCTAAGCGTGTAGCCTCAATAGAGAATTCACAGGAGAGTTTTCTCTCGAAAGAATATGTAAGAATACCACGTTATAAGGAAATATATTGCTGCAGAGTAAAGACAAATACATACGTATTGGAAACATATTATGAGAAGAAATAACGCATGGTACAAAATTAGCTTGTATCTCCTAAACAACACGTGGTAACTCAAAAAGATTTGGTGTGGCATGTTCGTCTAAATGTGTAGCCTCAAAAGAGAACCCACAAGATAATTTTCTTACCTGAAAATTTGTCAGAAAACCACGTTTTAAGGAAATCCCGCATCGTGTGAAATTATCTTGTTTTTCCTAATCAACACGTTATAACTCGAAAAGCTTTGGTGTTGCGTGTATGTCTAAGCGTGTAGCCTCCAAAGAAAACGCACAGGAGAGTTTTCTCTCGAAAGAATATGTAAGAATACCACCTTATAAGGAAATACAGTTTTGCAGAGTATAGACAAATATGTACTTATTGGAAACACTTTACGAGAAGAAATAACGCATCATGCAAAATTAGCTCGTACCTCCTAAACAACACGTTGTAACTCGAAAAGATTTGGTGTGGCGTGTACGTCTAAACGTGTAACCTCAAAAGAGAGCCAACAGGAGAGTTTTCTTTCGTCAAAATTGTCAGAAAACTACGTTTTAAGGCAATCCCGCATCTTGCGAAATTATCTTGTTTTCCTAAACAACATGTTGTAACTCGAAAAGCTTTGGTGTTGCGTGTATGTGTAAGCGTGTAGCCTCAAAAGAAAACGCACAGGAGAGTTTTTTTCCCGAAAGAATATGTAGGAATACCACGTTATAAGGAAATACAGTGTTGCAGAGTAAAGACAAATACATACTTTTTGGAAACACATAAACTTTACG
Organism: Apodemus sylvaticus; assembly: GCF_947179515.1. NCBI lineage: Eukaryota > Metazoa > Chordata > Mammalia > Rodentia > Muridae > Apodemus > Apodemus sylvaticus. Next base: position 65,431,133 of record NC_067491.1, on the reverse strand, counting down.
AGAAGAAATTACACATAGTACAAAATTAGCTTGTATATCCTAAACAACACGTTATAACTCGAAAGGATTTGAAGTGGCGTGTACATCTAAACGTGTAGCCTCAAAAGAAAATCCACAGGAGAATTTTCTTCCATCAAAATTTGTCAGAAATCCACGTTTTAAGGAAATCCAGCATCATGCGAAATTATATTGTTTTTCCTAAACAACACGTTTTAACTCGAAAAGCTTTGCTGTTGCGTGAATGTATAAGCGTGTAGCCTCCAAAGAGAATGCACAGGAGAGTGTTCTCTCGAAAGAATATGTAAGAATACCACGTTATAAGGAAATACAGTGTTGCAGAGTAAAGGCAAATACATACGTATTGGAAACACGTAAACTTTATGAGAAGAAATAACGCATCATAAAAAAATTAGCTTGTATCTCCTAAACAACAAGTTGTAACTCAAAAAGATTGGTGTGGCATGTACGTCTAATCGTGTAGCCTCAAAAGAGAACCCACAGGAGAATTTTCTTTCGTCAAAATGTGTCAGAAAACCACGTTTTAAGGGAATCCCGCATCGTGAGAAATTATCTTGTTCTTCCTGAACAACACGTTGTAACTCGAAAAGCTTTGCTGTTGCGTGTATGTCTAAGCGTGTAGCCTCAAATAAGAACTCACAGGAGAGCTTTCTCTCGAAAAAATATGTAAGAATACCACGTTATAAGTAAATACAGTATTGCAGAGTAAAGACAAATACTTACTTATTGGCAAAACATTACGAGAAGAAATAACGCATCGTACAAAATTAGCTTGTATCTCCTAAACAACACGTTGTAACTTAAAAAGATTTGGTGTGGCCTGTACGTCTAAACGTGTAGTCTCAAAAGAGAACCCGTAGGAGAATTTTTTTTGGTCAAAATTTGTCAGAAAACCACGTATTAAGGAAATCCCTCATCGTGCGATATTATCTTGTTTTCCTAAACAACACGTTGTAACGCCAAAAGCTTTGGTATTGCATGTATGACTAAGCGTGTAGCCTCAAAAGAGGACGCACAGGAGAGTTTTCTCTAATGAATATGTAAGAATACCACGTTATAAGGAAATACAGTGTTGCAGACCAAAGGCAAATACGTACATATAGGAAACACTTAACGAGAAGAAATAACGCATCGTACAAAATTAGCTTGTATCTCCTAAACAACACGTTGTATCAAGAAAAGATTTGGTGTGGCATATACGTCTAAACGTGTAGCCTCAAAAGAGAACCCACAGGAGAATTTTTTTTTTCGCTAAAATTTGTCAGAAAACCATGTTTTAAGGAAATCCTGCATCATGCGAAATTATCTTGTTTTTCCTAAATAACACTTTGTAACTCGAAAAGCTTTGATGTTGCGTGTATGTCTAAGCGTGTAGTCTGAAAGAGAACGCACAGGAGAGTTTTCTCTCGAAAGAACATGTAAGAATACCATATTATAAGGAAATACAGTTTTGCAGAGTAAAGACAAATACGTATGTATTTGAAACACTTTATGAGAAGAAATAACGCATCGTAAAAAATTAGTTTGTATCTCCTAAACAACACGTTGTAACTAGAAAAGATTTGGTGTGGCGTGTACGTCTAAACATGTAGCCTCAAAAGAAAACCCACAGGAGAATTTCCTTTCCTCAAAATTTGTCAGAAAAGAACTTATTAAGGAAATCCCGCATCGTGCGAAACTATATTGTTTTTCCTAAACAACACATTGTAACTCGAAAATCTTTGGTGTTGCGTGTATGTCTAAGCATGTAGCCTCAAAAGAGAACGCACAGGAGAGATTTCTCTCGAACGAGTATGTAAGAATACCACGTTATAAGGAAATACATTGTGGCAAATTAAAGATAAATATGTACCTTGTGGAAACAGTTAAACTTTACGAGAAGATATAAAGCATCGTAAAAAATTAGCTTGCATCTCCTAAACAACACGTTGTAACTCGAAAAGATTTGGTGTGGCGTGTATGTCTAAATGTGTAGCCTCAAATGAAAACCCGCAGGAGAATTTTCTTTCCTCAAAATTTGTCAGAAAACCACGTTTTAAGGAATTCCCGCATCGTGCGAAATTATCTTGTTTTTCCTAAACAACACGTTCTAACTCGAAATGCTTGGTGTTGCGTGTATGTCTAAGCGTGTAGCCTCAAAAGAGAATGCACAGGAGAGTTTTCTCTCGAAAGAATATGTGCGAATACCATGTTATAGGGAAATACAGTGTTGTAGAGTAAAGACAAATAAGTACGTATTGGAAACACTTTAGGAGAAGAAATAACACATCGTACAAAATAAGCTTGTATCTCCTAAACAACACGTTGTATCTCGAAAAGATTTGGTGTGGCGTGTACGTCTAAACGTGTAGCCTCAAAAGAGAACCCACAGGAGAATTTTCTTTCGTCAAAATTTGTCAGAAAACCATGTTTTAAGGAAATCCCGCATCGTGCGCAATTATCTTGTTTTTCATAAACAAAACATTGTAACTCAAAAAGCTTTGGTGTTGTGTGTATGTCTAAGCATGTAGCCTCAAAAAAGAATGCACAGGAGAGTTTTCTCTCTAAAGAATATGTAAGAATACCCCGTTATAAGGAAATATATTGCTGCAGACTAAAGACAAATACATATGTATTGGAAACATATTATGAGAAGAAATAATGCATGGTACAAAATTAGCTTGTATCTCCTAAACATCACGTGGTAACTCAAAAAGATTTGGTGTGGCGTATACATCTAAATGTGTAGCCTCAAAAGAGAACCCACAGGAGAAATTTCTTACGTCAAAATTGGTCAGAAAACGACGTTTTAAGGAAATCCCACATCGTGCGAAATTATCTTGTTTTTCCTAATCAACACGTTGTAACTCGAAAAGCTTTGCTGTTGCGTGTATGTCTAAGCGTGTAGCCTCCAAAGAGAACGCACAGGATAGTTTTCTCTCGAAAGAATATGTAAGAATACCACGTTATAAGGAAATACAGTGTTGCAGAGTAAAGACAAATATGTATGTATTGGAAACTCTTAAACTTTACGAGATGAAATAAAGCATCATACAAAATTAGCATGTATCTCCTAAACAACACGTGGTAACTCAAAAAGATTTGGTGTGGCCTGTAGGTCTAAACGTGTAGCCTCAAAAGAGAACCCACAGGACAATTTTCTTTCGTCAAAATTTGTCAGAAAACCACGTTTTAAGGAAATCACTCATCGTGAGAAATTATCTTGTTCTTCCTAAACAACACGTTGAAACTCAAAAAGCTTTGGTGTTGGGTGTATGTCTAAGCATGTAGCCCCAAAAGATAACGCACAGGAGAGTTTTCTCTCAAAAGAATATGTAATAATTCCACGTTATAAGGAAATACAGTGTGGCAGAGTAAAGACGAATACATACGTGTTGGAAACACTTTATGAGAGAAATAACGCATCTTGAAAATTAGCTTGTATCTCCTAACAACACGTTGTAACTCGAAAGGATTTGGTGTGGCATGTACGTCTAAACATGTAGCCTCAAAAGAGAACCCACAAGACAATTTTCTTTCGTTAAAATTTGTCAGAAAACCACATTTTAATGAAATCCCGCATCGTGAGAAATTATCTTGTTCTTACTAAACAACACGTTGTATCTCAAAAAGCTTTGGTGTTGGGTATGTCTACGCGTGTAGCCCCAAAAGAGAACGCACAGGAGAGTTTTCTCTCGAAAGAATATGTAAGAATACCACGTTATAAGGAAATACATTGTGGCAGAGTAAAGACAAATACGTACGTATTGGAAACACTTTCTGAGAGAAATAACGCATCTTGAAAATTAGCTTGTATGTCCTAAACAACACGTTGTAACTCGAAAAGATTTGGTGTGGCATGTACGTCTAAACGTGTAGCCTCAAAAGAGAACCCACAGGAGAATTTTCTTTCGTCAAAATTTGTCAGAAACCACGTTTTAAGGAATTCCTGCACCGTGCGAAATTATCTTGTTTTTCCTAAACAACACGTTGTAACTCAAAAGGCTTTGGTGATGCGTGTATGTCTAAGCTTGTAGCCTCAAAAAAGAACGCACAGGAGAGTTCTCTCTCGAATGAATATGTAAGAATACCACGTTATTAGGAAATACAGTGTTGCAGAGTAAAGGCAAATACGTACGTATTGGAAACACTTTACTAGAAGAAATAAAGCATCGTAAAAAAATTACCTTGTATCTCCTAAACAACACGTTGTAACTCGAAAAGATTTGGTGTGGCATGTACGTCTAAACGTGTAGCCTCAAAAGAGAACCCAGAGGAGAATTTTCTTTAGTCAAAATTTGTCAGAAAACCACGTTTTAAGGAAATCCCGCAATGTGAGAAATTATCTGGTTCTTCCTAAACAACACATTGTAACTCATAAAGCTTTGGTGTTGCATGTATGTCTAAGCGTGTAGCCTCAAAAGAGAACGCACAGGAGAGTTTTCTCTCGAAAGAATATGTAAGAATACCACGTTATAAGGAAATACAGTGTTGCAGAGTAAAGACAAATAAGTACGTATTGGAAACACTTTACAGGAAGAAATAACGCATCATAAAAAGTTACCTTGTATCTCCTAAACAACACATTGTAACTCGAAAAGATTTGGTGTGGCATGTACGTCTAAACGTGTAGCCTCAAAAGAGAACCCACAGGACAATTTTCTTTCGTTAAAATTTGTCAGAAAACCACATTTTAAGGAAATCCCGCATCGTGAGAAATTATCTTGTTCTTCCTAAACAACACGTTGTAACTTGAAAAGCTTTGGAGTTGCGTGTATGTCTAAGCGTGTAGCCGCAAATGAGAACGCACAGGAGAGTTTTCTCTCAAAAGAATATGTAAGAATACAACGTTATAAGGAAATACTGTGTTGCAGAGTAAAGACAAATACGTACATATTGGAAACATTTTGTGAGAAGAAATAACGCATCCTAAAAAATTAGCCCTATATGTCCTAAACAACATGTTGTAACTCGAAAAGAATTGGTGTGGCGTTTACATCTAAACGTGCAGCCTCAAAAGAGAACCCACAGGAGAATTTTCTTTCGTTAAAATTTGTCAGAAAACCACGATTTAAGGAAATCACTCATCGTGAGAAATTGTCTTGTTCTTCCTAAACAACACGTTGAAACTCAAAAAGCTTTGGTGTTGGGTGTATGTCTAAGCGTGTAGCACCAAAAGAGAATGCAGAGGAGAGTTTTCTCTCGAAAGGATATGTAAGAATACCACGTTATAAGGAAATACAGTGTGGCAGAGTAAAAACGAATATGTACGTATTGGAAACACTTTATGAGAGAAAAAACGCATCTTGAAAATTAGCTTGTATCTCCTAACAACACGTTGTAATTCGAAAGGATTTGGTGTGGCATGTACGTCTAAACATGTAGCCTCAAAAGAGAACCCACAAGACAATTTTCTTTCGTCAAAATTTGTCAGAAAACCACATTTTAATGAAATCCCGCATCGTGAGACATTATCTTGTTCTTACTAAACACGTTATAAGGAAATACACTGTTGCAGAGTAAAGACAAATACGTACGTATTGGAAACACTTTAAGAGAAGAAGTAATGCATCGTACAAAATTAGCTTGTATCTCCTAAACAAAACGTTGTAATTCGAAAAGATTTTGTGCGGCGTGTATGTCTAAACGTGTAGCCTCAAAAGAGAACACACTGGAGAATTTTCTTTAGTCAAAATTTTCAGAAAACCACGTTTTAAGGAAATCCCGCATCGTGCAAAATCATCTTCTTTTTCCTAAACAACATGTTGTAACTCGAAAAGCTTTGGTGTTGTGTGTATGTGTAAGCGTGGAGACTCAAAATCGAAGGCACAGGAGAGTTTTCTCTCGAAAGAATATGTAAAAATACCACGTTATAAGGAAATACAATTTTGCAGAGTAAAGACAAATAAGTACATATTGGAAACACTTTACGAGAAGAAATAACGCATCGTACAAAATTAGTTTGTATCTCCTAAACAAGACGTTGTAACTCGAAAAGATTTGGTGTGACGTGTACGTCTAAACGTGTAGCCTCAAAAGAGAACCGAAAGGAGAATTTTCATTCATCAAAATTTGTCAGAAACCATGTTTTACGGAATCCCGCATCCTGCGAAATTATCTTGTTTTTCCTAAACAACACGTTGTAACTCGAAAAGCTTTGTTGTTGCGTGTATGTCTAAGCGTGTAACCTCAAAAGAGAAAGCACAGGAGAGTTTTCTCTTGAAAGAATATGTAAGAATACCACGTTATAAGGAAATACAATTTTGCAGAGTAAAGACAAATAAGTACATATTGGAAACACTTTAGGAGAAGAAATAACGCATCGTACTAAATTAGCTTGTATCTCCTAAACAACATGTTGTAACTCGAAAAGATCTGGTGTGACGTGTACGTCTAAAAGTGTAGCCTCAAACGAGAACCCACAGGAGAATTTTCTTTCATCAAAATTTGTCAGAAACCACGTTTTAAGGAAATCTCGCATCCTGCGAAATTATCTTGTTTTTCCTAAACAACACGTTTTAACTCGAAAAGCTTTGGTGTTCCGTGTATGTCTAAGCGTGTAGCCTCAAAAGAGTACACACAGTAGAGTTTTCTCTCGAAATAATACGTAAGAATACCACGTTATAAGGAAATACAGTGTTGCACAGTAAAGACAACTATGTACCTATTGGAAACACTTTAAGAGAAGAAATAACGCATCATACAAAATTAGCTTGTATCTCCTAAATAACACGTTGTAACTCGAAAATATTTGGTGTGGCTCATACCTCTACACGTGTAGCCTCAAAAGAGAACACACAGGAGAACTTTCTTTCGTCAAAATTTTTCAGAAAACCATGTTTTATGGAAATCTCGCATCCTGCGAAATTATCTTGTTTTTCCTAAACAACATGTTGTAACTCGAAAAGCTTTGGCGTTGCGTATTTGTCTAAACGTGTAGCCTCAAAAGAGAATGCACAGGAGAGTTTTCCCTTGAAAGAATATGTAAGAATACCATGTTATAAGGATATACAGTGTTGCAGAGTAAAGACAAATAAGTACGTATTGGAAACACTATACAAGAATAAATAACGCATCGCACAATATTTGCTTGTATCTCCTAAACAACACGTTGTAACTCGAAAATATTTGGTGTGGCTCGTATGTCTACACGTGTAGCCTCAAAAGAGAACCCACAGGAGAACTTTCTTTCTACAAATTTGTCAGAAAACCACGTTTAAGGAAATCCCACATCGTGCAAAATTATCTTGTATTTCCTAAACATCATGTTGTAACTCGAAAAGCTTTGGTGTTGCATGTATGTCTAAGCGTGTAGCCTCAAAAGAGAACGCACAGGAGAGTTTTCCCTCGAAATAATATGTAAGAATTCCACGTTATAGGGAAATTCAGTGTTGCAGAGTAAAGACAATAAGTACTTATTGGAAACACTTTAGGAGAAGAAATAATGCATCGTAAAAAATTTGCTTGTACCTCCTAAACAACACGTTGTAACTTGAAAAGATTTGGTGTGGCTCATATGTCTAAACGTGTAGCCTCAAAAGAGAATGCAGAGGAGAACTTTCTTTCATCAAAATTTGTCAGGAAACCACGTTTTACGGAAATCCCGCATTGTGCAAAATTATCTTGTTTTTTCCTAAAAAACACCATGTAACTCGAAAAGCTTTGATGTTGCATGTATGTCTAAGGGTGTAACCTCTAAAGAGAACGCACAGGGGAGTTATCTCTCGAAAGAATATGTAAGAATACAAAGTTATAAGGAAATACAGTGTTGCAGAGTAAAGACAAATACGTACGTATTGGAAACACTTTACAAAAAGAAATAACGCATCGTAGAAAATTAGCTTCTATCTCCTAAACAAAACGTTGTAACTCGAAAAGATTTGGGGCGGCGTGTACGTCTAAACGTATAGCCTCAAAAGAGAACCCACAGGATAATTTTCTTTCGTCAAAATTTTTCAGAAAACCACGTTTTAAGGAAATCCCGCATCGTGCGAAATCATCTTCTTTTTCCTAAACAACATGTTGTAACTCGAAAAGCTTTGGTGTTGCGTGTATGTGTAAGCGTGGAGCCTCAAAAGAGAAGGCACAGGAGAGTTTTCTTCGAAAGAATATGTAAGAATACCACGTTATAAGGAAATACAATTTTGCAGAGTAAAGACAAATAAATACATATTGGAAACACTTTAGGAGAAGAAATAACGCATCGTACAAAATTAGCTTGTATCTCCTAAACAACACGTTGTAACTCGAAAAGATCTGGTGTGACGTGTACGTCTAAAAGTGTAGCCTCAAACGAGAACCCACAGGAGAATTTTCTTTCATCAAATTTGTCAGAAACAACGTTTTAAGGAACTCTCGCATCGTGCGAAATTATCTTGTTTTTCCTAAACAACAAGTTGTAACTCGAAAAGCTTTGGTGTTGCGTGTATGTCTAAGCGTGTAGCCTCAAAAGAAAACACACAGGAGAGTTTTCTCTCGAAAGAATATTAAAGAATACCACGTTATAAGGAAATACAGTGTTGCAGAATAAAGACAACTATGTACCTATTGGAAACACTTTAAGAGAAGAAATAACGCATCATACAAAATTAGTTTGTATCTCCTAAATAACACGTTGTAACTCGAAAATATTTGGTGTGGCTCGTACCTCTACATGTGTAGCCTCAAAGGAGAACCCACAGGAGAAGTTTTGGTGTTGCGTGTAGGTCTAAGCAGGTAACCTCAAAAGAGAACACACAGGAGAGTTTTCTGCCCAAAGAATATGTAAGAATACTACGTTATAAGGAAATACAGTGCTGCAGCGTAAAGACAAATACTTAATTATTGGAAACACTTTAAGAGAAGAAATAAAGCATCGTACAAAATTAGCTTGTATCTTCTAAACAAAACGTTTTAACTCGAAAAGATATGGTATGGCTCATACCTCTACACGTGTAGCCTCAAAAGAGAACCCACAAGAGAACTTCCTTTCGTCAAAATATGTCACAAAACCACGTTTTATGGAAATCTCGCATCGTGGGAAATTATCTTGTTTGTCCTAAACAACACGTTTTAACTCTAAAAGCTTTGGCGTTGCGTGTATTTCTAAGTGTGTAGCCTCAAAAGAGAAGGCACAGGAGAGTTTTCTCTCGAAAGAACATGTAAGAATACAACGTTATAAGGAAATACAGTGTTGCAGAGTAAAGACAAATACATACGTATTGGACACACTTTACGAGAAGAAATAATCCATAGTAAAAAATTAGCTTGTATCTCCTAAACAACACGTTGTAACTCGACAAGATTTTGTGTGGCAAGTACGTCTAAACGTGTAGCCTCAAAAGAGAACCCACAGAAGAATTTTCTTTCGTCCAAATTTGTCAGAAAACCACCTCCTAAGGAAATCCTGTATCGTGCGAAATTATCTTGGTTTTCATAAACAACACGTTGTAACTCGAAAAGCTTTGGTGTTGCCTGTATGTCTAAGTGTGTAGCCTCAAAAGGGAACGCACAGGATAGTTTTCTCTCGAAAGAATATGTAAGAATACCACGTTATAAGGAAATACAGTGTTGCAGAGTAAAGACAAATACGTACATATTGGAAACACTTTAAGAGAAGAAATAACGCATCATAAAAAATTAGCTTGCATCTCCTAAACAACATGTTGTAACTCGAAAAGATTTGGTGTGGCTCATACGCCTAAACGTGTAGCCTCAAAAGAGAACCCACAGGAGAATTTTCTTTCATTAAAATTTGTCAGAAACCACGTTTTAAGGAAATCTCGCATCGTGCGAAATTATCTTGTTCTTCCTAAACAACACGTTGTAACTGGAAAAGCTCTGGTGTTGCGTGTATGTCTAAGTGTGTAGCCTCAAAAGAGAAAGCACAGGAGAGTTTTCTCTCGAAAGAATATGTAAGATTACCACATTATAAGGAAATACAGTGTTGCAGAGTAAAGACAAATACATACGTATTGGAAACACTTTACGAGAAGAAATGACGCATCGTACAAAATTTGATTGTACCTCCTAAACAACACGTTGTAACTCGAAAAGATTTGGTGTGGCTCATACGTCTAAACGTGTAGCCTCAAAAGAGAACGCACAGGAGAACTTTCTTTCCTCAAAATTTCTCAGGAAACCACGTTTTAAAGAAATCCTGCATCGTGCAAAATTATCCTTTTTTTCCTAAACAACACGATGTAACTCGAAAAGCTTTGGTGTTGCATGTATGTCGAAGGGTGTAACCTCTAAAGAGAACGCACAGGAGAGTTTTCTCTCGAAAGAATATGTAAGAATACAACGTTATAAGGAAATACAGTGTTGCAGAGTAAAGACAAATACGTACGTATTGGAAACACTTTACAAGAACAAATAACGCATCGTAGAAAATTAGCTTGTATCTCCTAAACAAAATGTTGTAACTCGAAAATATTTGGGGCGGCGTGTACGTCTAAAAGTGTAGCCTCAAAAGAGCACCCACAGGAGAATTTTCTTTCGTCAAAATTTTTGAGAAAACCACGTTTTAAGGACATCCCGCATCGTGCGAAATCATCTTCTTTTTCCTAAACAACATGTTGTAACTCGAAAAGCTTTGGTGTTGCGTGTATGTGTAAGCGTGGAGCCTCAAATGAGAAGGCACAGGAGAGTTTTCCTCGAAAGAATATGTAAGAATACCACGTTATAAGGAAATGCAATTTTGCAGAGTAAAGACAAATAAGTACATATTGGAAACATTTTACGAGAAGAAATAACACATCGTACAAAATTAGATTGTATCTCCTAAACAACACATTTTAACTCGAAAAGATTTGGTGTGACATATAAGTCTAAACGTGTAGCCTCAAAAGAGAACCCACATGAGAAATTTCATTCCTCAAAATTTGTCAGAAACCACGTTTTAAGGAACTCTCGCATCGTGCGGAATTATCTTGTTTTTCCTAAACAACACGTTGTAACTCAAAAAGCTTTGGTGTTGCGTGTATGTCTAAGCGTGTAACCTCAAAAGAGAACGCACAGGAGAGTTTTCTCTCGAAAGAATATGTAAGAATACCACGTTATAAGGAAATACAGTGCTGCAGAGTAAAGACAAATACTTAATTATTGGAAACACTTTAAGAGAAGAAATAAAGCATCGTAAAAAATTAGCTTGTTTCTTCTAAACAACACATTTTAACTCGAAAAGATATGGTGTGGCTCGTACCTCTTCACGTGTAGCCTCAAAAGAGAACCCACAGGAGAACTTTCTTTCGTCAAAATATGTCACAAAACCAAGTTTTATGGAAATCTCGCATCGTGGGAAATTATCTTGTTTGTCCTAAACAACACGTTGTAACTCGAAAAGCTTTGGCGTTGCGTGTATTTCTAAGTGTGTAGCCTCAAAAGAGAATGCACAGGAGAGTTTTCTCTCGAAAGAACATGTAAGAATACAACGTTATAAGGAAATACAGTGTTGCAGAATAAAGACAAAGACATACATATTGGAAACACTTTACGAGAAGAAATAACGCATAGTAAAAAATTAGCTTGTATCTCCTAAACAACACGTTGTAACTCGACAATATTTTGTGTGGCGTGTACGTCTAAATGTGTAGCCTCAAAAGAGAACCCACAGAAGAATTTTCTTTCGTCCAAATTTGTCAGAAAACCACCTCCTAAGGAAATCCTGTATCGTGCGAAATTATCTTGGTTTTCATAAACAACACGTTGTAACTCGAAAAGCTTTGGTGTTGCCTGTATGTCTAAGTGTGTAGCCGCAAAAGGGAATGCACAGGATAGTTTTCTCTCGAAAGAATATGTAAGAATACCACGTTATAAGGAAATACAGTGTTGCAGAGTAAAGACAAATACGTATGTATTGGAAACACTTTACGAGAAGAATTAACGCATTGTAAAAAAAATAGCTTGTATCTCCTAAACAACACGTTGTAACTCGAAAATATTTGGTGTGGCGTGTACGTATAAACGTGTAGCCTCAAAAGAGAACCCACAGGAGAATTTTCTTTCGTCAAAATTTTTCAGAAAACCACGTTTTAAGGAAATCCCGCATCGTGAAAAATCATCTTCTTTTTCCTAAACAAGATGTTGTAACTCGAAAAGCTTTGGTGTTGCATGTATATCTAAGCCTGTAGCCTCTAAAGAGAACGCACAGGAGAGTTTTCTCTCGAAAGAAGATGTAAGAATACAACATTATAAGGAAATACAGTGTTGCAGAGTAAAGACAAATACGTACATATTGGAAAAACTTTACGAGAAGAAATAACGCATCGTACAAAATTAGCTTGTATCTCCTAAACAACACGTGGTAACTCGAAAGGATTTGGTGTGGTGTGTACGACTAAATGTGTAGCCTCAAAAGAGAACCCACAGGAGAATTTTCTTTCGTCAAAATTTGTCAGAAAACCACATTTTAAGGAAATCCCGCATCGTGCGAAATTATTTTGTTTTTCATAAATAACACGTTGTACTCGAAAAGCTTTGGTGTTGCCTGTAAATCTAAGTGTGTAGCCTCAAAAGGGAACGCATAGGATAGTTTTCTCTCGAAAGAATATGTAAGAATACCACGTTATAGGGAAATACAGTGTTGCAGAGTAAAGACAAATACTTACATATTGGAAACACTTTACAAGAAGAATTAACGCATCGTACAAAATTAGCTTGAGACTCCTAAACAACACGTTGTTACTCGAAAAAATTTGGTGTGGCGTGTACGTCTAAAAGTGTAGCCTCAAAAGAGAACCCACAGAAGAATTTTTATTCGTTAAAATTTTCAGAAAACCACGTTTTAAGAAAATGCTGCATTGTGCGAAATCATCCTCCATTTCCTAAACAACATGTTGTAACTCGAAAAGCTTTGGAGTTGCGTGTATGTCTAAGCGTGGAGCCTGAAAAGAGAAGGCACAGGAGAGTTTTCTCTAGAAAGAATATGTAAGAATACCACATTATAAGGAAATACATTTCTGCAGAGAAAAGACAAATAAGTTCATATTGGAAACAATTACGAGAAGAAATAACGCATCATACAAAATTAGCTTGTATCTCCTAAACACCACGTTGTAACTCGAAAATATTTGTTGTGACATGTATGTCTAAATGTGTAGCCTCAAAGGAGAACCCACAGGAGAATTTTCTTTCATCAAAATTTGTCAGAAACCACGTTTTAAGGAAATCTCGCATCTTGCGAAATTAACTTTTTTCCCTAAACAACACGTTGTAACTCGAAAAGCTCTGGTGTTGCGTGTATGTCTAAGCGTGTAGCCCCAAAAGAGAATGCACAGGGGAGTTTTCTCTCGAAAGAATATGTAAGAATACCACGTTATAAGGAAATACAGTGTTGCAGAGTAAAGACAAATACGTACCTATTGGAAACACTTTACGAGAAGAATTAACGCATAGTACAAAATTATCTTGTATCTCCTAAACAACACGTTTTAACTCGAAAATATTTGGTGTGGCTCGTACAACTACAGGTGTAGCCTCAAAAGAAAACGCAAAGGAGAACTTTCTTTCGTCAAAATTTGTCAGAAAACCACGTTTTAAGGAAATCCCGCATCGTGCGAACTCATCTTCTTTTTCCTAAACAATATGTTGTAACTCGAAAAGCTTTGGTGTTGCGTGTATGTCTAATCGTGGAGCTTCAAAAGAGAACGCACAGGAGAGTTTTCTCTCGAAAGAATATGTAAGAATACAACGTTATAAGGAAATTCAGTGTTGCAGAGTAAAGACAAATACTTACGTATTGGAAACACTTTATAAGAACAAATAACGCATCGTAGAAAATTAGGTTGTATCTCCTAAACAAAACGTTGTAACTCGAAAAGATTTGGGGCGGCGTGTACGTCTAAAGGTGTTGCCTCAAAAGAGAACCCACAGGAGAATTTTCTTTCGTCAAAATTTTTCAGAAAACCACGTCTTAAGGACATCCCGCATCATGCGAAATCATCTTCTTTTTCCTAAACAACATGTTGTAACTCGAAAAGCTTTGGTGTTGCGTGTATGTGTAAGCGTGGAGCCTCAAATGAGAAGGCACAGGAGAGTTTTCTCGAAAGAATATGTAAGAATACCACGTTATAAGGAAATGCAATTTTGCAGAGTAAAGACAAATAAGTACATACTGGAAACACTTTACGAGAAGAAATAACGCATCATACAAAATTAGATAGTATCTCCTAAAAAACACGTTTTAACTCCAAAAGATTTGGTGTGACATGTACGTCTAAACGTGTAGCCTCAAAATAGAAAACACATGAGAATTTTCATTCCTCAAAATTTGTCAGAAACCACGTTTTAAGGAACTCTCTCATCGTGCGGAATTATCTTGTTTTTCCTAAACAACACGTTGTAACTCGAAAAGCTTTGGTGTTGCGTGTATGTCTAAGCGTGTAACCTCAAAAGAGAACGCACAGGAGAGTTTTCTCTCGAAAGAATATGTAAGAATACCACGTTATAAGGAAATACAGTGCTGCAGAGTAAAGACAAATACTTAATTATTGGAAACACTTTAAGAGAAGAAATAACACATCGTAAAAAATTAGCTTGTATCTTCTAAACAACACATTTTAACTCGAAAAGATATGGTGTGGCTCGTACCTCTACACGTGTAGCCTCAAAAGAGAACCCACAGGAGAACTTTCTTTCGTCAAAATATGTCACAAAACCACGTTTTATGGAATTCTCGCATCGTGGGAAATTATCTTGTTTGTCCTAAACAACACGTTGTAATTCGAAAAGCTTTGGCGTTGCGTGTATTTCTAAGTGTATAGCCTCAAAAGAGAATGCACAGGAGAGTTTTCTCTCGAAAGAACATGTAAGAATACAACGTTATAAGGAAATACAGTGTTGCAGAATAAAGACAAAGACATACGTATTGGAAACACGTTTTGAGAAGAAATAACGCATAGTACAAAATTAGCTTGTATCTCCTAAACAACACGTTGTAACTCGACAAGATTTTGTGTGGCGTGTACGTCTAAACGTGCAGCCTCAAAAGAGAACGCACAGAAGAATTTTCTTGCGTCCAAATTTGTCAGAAAAGCACCTCCTAAGGAAATCCTGTATCGTGCGAAATTATCTTGGTTTTCATAAACAACACGTTGTAACTCGAAAAGCTTTGGTGTTGCCTGTATGTCTAAGTGTGTAGCCTCAAAAGGGAACGCACAGGATAGTTTTCTCTCGAAAGAATATGTAAGAATACCACGTTATAAGGAAATACAGTGTTGCAGAGTAAAGACAAATACGTATGTATTGGAAACACTTTATGAGAAGAATTAAGCATCGTAAAAAATTAGCTTGTATCTCCTAAACAACATGTTGTAACTCGAAAATATTTGGTGTGGCGTGTACGTATAAACGTGTAGCCTCAAAAGAGAACCCACAGGAGAATTTTCTTTCGTCAAAATTTTTCAGAAAACCACGTTTTAAGGAAATCCCGCATCGTGAAAAATCATCTTCTTTTTCCTAAACAAGATGTTGTAACTCGAAAAGCTTTGGTGTTGCATGTATGTCTAAGCCTGTAGCCTCTAAAGAGAACGCACAGGAGAGTTTTCTCTCGAAAGAAGATGTAAGAATACAACATTATAAGGAAATACAGTGTTGCAGAGTAAAGACAAATACGTACATATTGGAAAAACTTTACGAGAAGAAATAACGCATCGTACAAAATTAGCTTGTATCTCCTAAACAACACGTGGTAACTCGAAAGGATTTGGTGTGGTGTGTACGACTAAATGTGTAGCCTCCAAAGAGAACCCACTGGAGAATTTTCTTTCGTCAAAATTTGTCAGAAAACCACATTTTAAGGAAATCCCGTATCGTGCGAAATTATTTTGTTTTTCATAAACAACACGTTGTACTCGAAAAGCTTTGGTGTTGCCTGTATGTCTAAGTGTGTAGCCTCAAAAGGGAACGCACAGGATAGTTTTCTCTCGAAAGAATATGTAAGAATACCATGTTATAAGGAAATACAGTGTTTCAGAGTAAAGACAAATACTTACATATTGGAAACACTTTACAAGAAGAATTAAAGCATCGTACAAAATTAGCTTGAGTCTCCTAAACGACACGTTGTTACTCACAAAGATTTGGTGTGGCGTGTACGTCTAAACGTGTAGCCTCAAAAGAAAACCCACAGAAGATTTTTTATTCGTCAAAATTTTTCAGAAAACCACGTTTTAAGGAAATACCGCATTGTTCGAAATCATCCTCCATTTCCTAAACAACATGTTGTAACTCGAAAAGCTTTGGTGTTGCGTGTATGTCTAAGCGTGGAGCCTGAAAAGAGAAGGCACAGGAGAGTTTTCTCTTGAAAGAATATGTAAGAATACCACATTATAAGGAAATACAATTTTGCAGAGTAAAGACAATTAAGTACATATTGGAAACACTTCACGAGAAGAAATAAGGCATCATAAAACATTAGCTTGTATCTCCTAAACACCACGTTGTAACTCGAAAATATTTGTTGTGTCGTGTACGTCTAAATGTGTAGCCTCAAAGGAGAACCCACAGGAGAATTTTCTTTCATCAAAATTTTCAGAAACCACGTTTTAAGGAAATCTTGCATCTTGCGAAATTATCTTTTTTTTCCCTAAACAACACGTTGTAACTCGAAACGCTCTGGTGTTCCGTGTATGTCTAAGCGTGTAGCCTCAAAAGAGAATGCACAGGAGAGTTTTCTCTCGAAAGAATATGTAAGAATACCACGTTATAAGGAAATACAGTGTTGCAGAGTAAAGACAAATACGTACCTATTGGAAACACTTTACGAGAAGAATTAACGCATAGTACAAAATTATCTTGTATCTCCTAAACAACACGTTTTAACTCGAAAATATTTGGTGTGGCTCGTACAACTACACGTGCAGCCTCAAAAGAGAACGCACAGGAGAACTTTCTTTCGTCAAAATTTGTCAGAAAACCACGTTTTAAGGAAATCCCGCATCGTGCAAAATTATCTTGTTTTTCCTAAACAACTCGTAACTAGAAAAGCTTTGGTGTTGCGTGTATGTCTATACATGTAGCCTCAAAAGAGAACCCACAGGAGAATTTTCTTTCGTTAAAATTTTTCAGAAAACCACGTTTTAAGGAAATCCCGCATCGTGTGAACTCATCTTCCTTTTCCTAAACAATATGTTGTAACTCGAAAAGCTTTGGTGTTGCATGTATGTCTAAGCATGGAGCTTCAAAAGAGAATGCACAGGAGAGTTTTCTCTCGAAAAAATATGAAAGAATACCACGTTTTAAAGAAATACAAATTTGCAGAGAAAAGGCAAATAAGTACATATTGGAAACACTTTACGAGAAGAAATAATGCATCATACAAAATTAGCTTGTATCTCCTAAACAACACGTTGTAATTCAAAAGGATTTGGTGTGACGTGTACATCTAAACGTGTAGCCTCAAAAGAGAACCCACAGGAGAATTTTCTTTTTTCAAAATTTGTCAGAAAACGACGTTTTTAGGGAAATCCCGCATCGTGCGAAATTATCTTGTTATTCATAAACAACACGTTGTAACTCGAAAAACTTTGGTGTTGCCTGTATGTCTAAGTGTATAGTCTCAAAACGGAACGCACAGGATAGTTTTCTCTCGAAAGAATATGTAAGAATACCACATTATAAGGAAATACAGTGTTGCAGAGTAAAGACAAATACTTACCTATTGGAAACACTTTATGAGAAGAATAAATGGATCTTACAAAATTAGCTTGTATCTCCTAAACAACACGTTGTAACTCGAAAAGATTTGGTGTGGCATGTACGTCTAAACATGTAGCCTCAAAAGAGAACCCACAGGATTATTTTCTTCCGTCAAAATTTTTCAGAAAACCAAGTTTTAAGGAAAAACCGTATCCTGCATATCATCTTCTTTTTCCTAAACAACATGTTGTAACTCGAAAAGCTTTAGTGTTGCGTGTATGTGTAAGGGTGGAGCCTCAAAAGAGAAGGCACAGGAGAGTTTTCTCTCGAAAGAATATGTAAGAATACCACGTATAAGGAAATAAAATTTTGCAGAGTAAAGACAAATAAGTACATATTGGGAACACTATACGAGAAGAAATAACGCATCGAAAAAAATTAGCTTGTATCTCCTAAACAATAAGTGGTAACTCGAAAAGATTTACTTTGGCGTGTACGTCTAAACGTGTAGCCTCAAAAGAGAACACAAAGGAGAACTTTCTTTCGTCAAAATTTGTCAGAAAACCACGTATTAAGGAAATCCTGCATCGTGCGAAATTATCTTGTTTTTCCTAAACAACATGTTGTAACTCGAAAAGCTTTGGTGTTGCGTGTATGTCTAAGCGTGTAGCTTCAAAAGAGAATGCACAGGAGAGTTTTCTCTCCAACGAACATGTAAGAATACGTTATAAGGAAATACAGTGTTGCAGAGTAAAGACAAATATGTACATATTGGAAACACTTTACGAGAAGAAATTACGCATCATAAAATATTAGTTTGTATCTCCTAAACAAGTGGAAACTCGAAAACATTTGGTTTGATATGTACGTCTAAAAGTGTAGCCTCAAAAGAGAACCCAAAGGAGAATTTTCTTTCTTCAAAATTTTCAGAAAACCACATTTTAAGGAAATCCCGCTTCGTGCGAAATTATCTTGTTTTTCATAAACAACACGTTTTACCTCGAAACCTTTGGTGTTGCCTGTATGTCTAAGTGTGTAGCCTCAAAAGGGAACGCAGAGGATAGTTTTCTCTCAAAAGAATATGTAAGAATACCACGTTATAAGGAAATACAATGTTGCAGAGTAAAGACAAATACGTACATATTGGAAACACTTTACGAGAAGAATTAACGCATCGTACAAAATTAGCTTGTATCTCCTAAACAACACGTTGTAACTCGAAAATATTTGGTGTGGCGTGTACGTATAAACGTGTAGCCTCAAAAGAGAACCCACAGGAGAATTTTCTTTCGTCAAAATTTTTCAGAAAACCACGTTTTAAGGAAATCCTGCATCGTGCGAAATCATCTTCTTTTTCCTAAACAACATGTTGTAACTCGAAAAGCTTTGGTGTTGCGTGTATGTCTAAGCCTGTAGCCTCTAAAGAGAATGCACAGGAGAGTTTTTTCTCGAAAGAACATGTAAGAATACAACATTATAAGGAAATACAGTGTTGCAGAGTAAAGACAAATACGTACATATTGGAAAAACTTTACGAGAAGAAATAAAGCATCATACAAAATTAGCTTGTATCTCTTAAACAACACGTGGTAACTCAAAAGGATTTGGTGTGGTGTGTATGGCTAAACGTGTAGCCTCAAAAGAGATCCCACAGGAGAATTTTCTTTCGTCAAAATTTGTCAGAAAACCACGTTTTAAGGAAATCGCGCATCTTGCGAAATTATTTTGTTTTTCATAAACAACACGTTGTACCTCCAAAAGCTTTGGTGTTGCCCGTATGTCTTAGTGTGTATCCTCAAAAGGGAACGCACAGCATAGTTTTCTCTCGAAAGAATATGTAAGAATACTACGTTATAAGGAAATACAGTGTTGCCGAGTAAAGACAAATGCATATTGGAAACACTTTAAGAGAAGAATTAACGCATCGTACAAAATTAGCTTGAATCTCCTAAACAACACGTTGTTACTCGAAAAGATTTGGTGTGGCGTGTACGTCTAAACGTGTAGCCTCAAAAGAGAACCCACAGAAGAATTTTCTTTCGTCAAAATTTTTCAGAAAACCATGTTTTAAGGAAATCCGGCATCCTGCGAAATCATCTTCTATTTTCTAAACAACATGTTGTAACTCGAAAAGCTTTGGTGTTGTGTGTATATCTAAGCGTGGAGCCTCAAAAGAGAAGGTACAGGAGAGTTTTTTCTCGAAAGAATATGTAAGAATACCACATTATAAGGAAATACAATTTTGCAGAGTAAAGACAAATATGTACATATTGGAAACACTTTACAAGAAGAAATAACGCATCATACAAAACTAGCTTGTATCTCCTAAACAACATGTTGTAACTCGAAAAGATTTGGTGTGATGTGTACGTCTAAATGTGTAGCCTCAAAAGATAACCCAAAGGAGAATTTTCTTTCATCAAAATTTGTCAGAAACCACGTTTCAAGGAAATCCCGCATAGTTCGAAATTATCTAGTTTTTCCTTAACAACACGTTGTAACTCGAAAAGCTCTGATGTTTGGTGTATGTCTAAGCGTGTAGCCTCAAAAGAGACCACAAAGGAGAGTTTTCTCTCGAAAGAATATGTAAGAATACCACGTTATAAGGAAATACAGTGTGGCAGAGTCAAGACAAACACGTACGTATTTGAAACACTTTACTAAAGAATTAACGCATAGTACAAAATTAGCTAGTATCTCCTAAACAACAAGTTGTAACTCGAAAACATTTGGTGTGGCCTGTACGTCTAAACGTGTAGCCTCAAAAGAGAACCCAGAGGAGAAATTTCTTTCGTCAAAATTTTTCAGAAAACCACGTTTTAAGGAAATCCCGCATGGTGCGAAATCATCTTCTTTTTCCTAAACAACATGTTGTAACTCGAAAAGCTTTAGTGTTGCGTGTATGTCTAAGCGTGGAGCCTCAAATGAGAAGGCACAGGAGAGTTTTCTCTCTAAAGAAAATGTCAGAATACCACGTTATTAGGAAATACAATTTTGCAGAGTAAAGACACATAAATACATATTGTAAAAGCTTTACGAGTAGAAATAATGCATCATACAAAATTAGCTTGTATCTCCTTAACAACACGTGGTAACTCGAAAAGATTTGGTTTGGCATGTATGTCTAAAAGTGTTGCCTCAAAAGAGAACCAACAGGAGAATTTTCTTTCGTCAAAATTTGTCAGATAACCACGTTTTAAGGAAATCCTGCATCGTGCAAAATTATCTTGTTTTTCCTAAACAACACGTTGTAACTCGAAAAGCTTTGGTGTTGCGTGTATGTCTAAGCATGCAGCCTCAAAAGAGAATGCACAGGAGAGTTATCTCTCGAAAGAACATGTAAGAATACAACGTTATAAGGAAATACAGTGTTGCAGAGTAAAGACAAAAACGTATATATTGGAAACACTTTAATAGAAGAAATAACGCATCATAAAATATTAGCTTGTATCTCCTAAACAACAAGTGGTAACTCGAAAAGATTTATTTTGGCCTGTACGTCTAAAAGTGTAGCCTCAAAAGAGAACCCACAGGAGAATTTTCTTTCTTCAAAATTTGTCAGAAAACCTCATTATAAGGCAATTCCGCATCGTGCGAAATTATCTTCTTTTTCCTAAAAAACACGTTGTAACTCGAAAAGCTTTGGTGTTGCATGTATGTCTCAGTGTGTAGCCTCAAAAAGAAATGCACAGGAGAGTTTTCTCTCGAACGAATATGTAAGAATACCACGTTATAAGGAAATACAGTGTTGCAGAGTAAAGACAAATACGAATCTATTGGAAACACTTTAAGATAAGAAATAACACATTGTACAAAATTAGCTTGTATCTCCTAAACAACATGTTGTAACTCGAAAATATTTGGTGTGGCTCGTACGACTACACGTGTAGCCTCAAAAGAGAACGCACAGGAGAACTTTTTTCGTCAAAATTTGTCAGAAAACCACGTTTTAAGGAAATCCCGCATCGTGCAAAATTATCTTGTTTTTCCTAAACAACACATTGTAACTCGAAAAGCTTTGGTGTTGCGTGTGTGTCTAAGCGTGTAGCCTCTAAAGAGTACACACAGGAGATATTTCTCACGAAAGAACATGTAAGAATACAACGTTATAAGGAAATACAGTGTTGCAATGTAAAGACAAATACATCCATATTGGAAACACTTTACGAGAAGAAATAACGCATCATAAAAAGTTAGCTTGTATCTCCTAAACAACAGGTGGTAACTCGAAAGGATTTGGTGTGGCGTGTACGTCTAAACATGTAGCCTCAAAAGAGAAGCCATTGGAGAATTTTCTTTCTTCAAAATTTGTCAGAAATCCACGTTTTAACGAAATCCCGCATCCTGCGAAATTATATTGTTTTTCCTAAACAACAAGTTGTAACTCGAAAAGCTTTGGTGTTGCCTGTATGTCTAAGTGTGTAGCCACAAAAGGGAATTCACAGGAGAGTGAAATTCCTCTCGAAAGAATATGTAAGAATACCACGTTATATGGAAAAAGAGTGTTGCAGAGTAAAGACAAATACATACAAATTGGAAACACTTTAAGAGAAGAAATAACGCATCGTACAAAATTAGCTTGTATCTCCTAAACAACACTTTGTAACTCGAAATTATTTGGTGTGACATGTACGTCTAAACGTGTAGCCTCAAAAGAGAACCGACAGGAAAATTTTCTTTCATGAAAATTTGTCAGAAAACCACGTTTTGAGGAAATCTCGCATCATGCGAAATTATCTTGTTTTTCCTAAACAACACATTGTAATTCGAAAAGCTTTGGTGTTGCATGTATGTCTAAGCGTGTAGCCTCAAAAGAGAACGAACAGGAGAGTTTTCTCTCGAAAGAATATGTAAGAATACCACCTTATAAGGAAATACAGTGTTGCAGAGTAAAGTCAAATATGTATGTATTGGAAACACTTTACGAGAAGAAATAACGCATCATAAAAAATTAGCTTGTATCTCCTAAAAAACAGGTTGTAACTCGAAAGGATTTGGTGTGGCGTGTAAGTCTAAACGTGTGGCCTCAAAAGAGAACCGACAGGAGAATTTTCTATCGTCAAATTATGTGAGAAAACCACGTTTTAAGGAAATCCCTCATCGTGCAAAATTATCTTGTTTTTCTTAAACAACAAGTTGTAAATCGAAAAGCTTTGGTGTTGTGTGTATGTCTAAGCGTGTAGCCTCAAAAGAGAACGCAAAGGAGAGTTTTTTCTCGAAAGAATATGTAAGAATACCACATTATAAGGAAATACAGTGTTGCAGAGTAAAGACAAATACGTACCTATTGGAAACACTTTACGAGAAGAATTAATGCATCGTACAAAATTAGCTTGTATCTCCTAACCTACACGTTGTAACTCGAAAAGATTTGGTGTGGTGTGTATGTCTAAACGTGTAGCCTCAAAAGAGAACCCACAGGGGAATTTTCTTTCGTTAAAATGTTTCAGAAAACCACATTTATGGAAATCCCGCATCTTGCGAAATCATCTTCTTTTTCCTAAACAACATATTGTAACTCGAAAAGCTTTAGTGTTGGGTGTATGTCTAAGCGTGGAGCCTCAGAAGAGAAGGCACAGGAGAGTTTTCTCTCGAAAGACTATGTAAGAATACCACGTTATAAGAAAATACAGTGTTGCAGAGTAAAGACAAATAAGTACATATTGGAAACACTTTACGAGAAGAAATAACGCAACGTACAAAATTAGCTTGTATCTCCTAACCAACACGTTGTAACTCGAAAAGATTTGGTGAGGTGTGTATGTCTAAAAGTGTAGTCTCAAAAGAGAACCCACAGGGGAATTTTATTTCGTTAAAATGTTTCAGAAAACCACATTTATGGAAATCCCGCATCTTGCGAAATCATCTCCTTTTTCCTAAACAACATATTGTAACTCGAAAAGCTTTAGTGTTGGGTGTATGTCTAAGCGTGGGGCCTCAGAAGAGAAGGCACAGGAGAGTTTTCTCTCGAAAGACTATGTAAGAATACCATGTTATAAGGAAATACAGTGTTGCAGAGTAAAGACAAATAAGTACATATTGGAAACACTTTACGAGAAGAAATAACGCAACGTACAAAATTAGCTTGTATCTCCTAAACAACACGTTGTAACTCGAAAAGATTTGGTGTGACGTGTACGTCTGAACGTGTAGCCTCAAAAGAGAACCCAGAGGAGAATTTTCTTTCATCAAAATTTGTCAGAAACCACGTTTTAAGGAAATCTCGCATTGTGCAAAATTATCTTGTTTTTCCTAAACAAAACGTTGTAACTCGAAAAGCTCTGGTGTTGCGCGCATTTCTAAGCATGTAGCTTCAAAAGAGTATGCACAGGAGAGTTTTCTCTCGAAAGAATATGTAAGAATACCACGTTGTAAGGAAATACAGTGTTGCAGAGTAAAGACAAACACGTATGTATTGGAAACACTTTATGAGAAGAATTAATGCATAGTGCAAAATTAGATTGTATCTCATAAACAACACGTTGTAACTCGAAAAGATTTGGTGTGGCGTGTACGTTTAAACGTGTAGCCTCAAAAGAGAACCCACAGGAGAATTTTCTTTCGTTAAAATTTCTCAGAAAACCACGTTTTAAGGAAATCCAGCATCGTGCGAAATCATCTTCTTTTTCCTAAACAATATGTTGTAACTCGAAAAGTTTTGGTGTTGCGTGTATGTCTAAGCATGGAGCCTCAAAAAAGAATGCACAGGAGAGTTTTCTCTCGAAAGAATATGTAAGAATACCATGTTATAAAGAAATACAAATTTGCAGAGAAAAGGCAAATAAGAACATATTGGAAACACTTTACGATGAGAAATAACGCATCATACAAAATTAGCTTGTATCACATAAACAACACGTTGTAACTCGAAAAGATTTGGTGTGACGTGTACATCTAAACGTGTAGCCTCAAAAGAGAACCCACAGGAGAATTTTCTTTTGTCAAGATTTGTCAGAAAACCATGTTTTAAGGAAATCCAGCATCGTGCGAAATTATCTTGTTATTCATAAACAACACGTTATAACTTCAAAAACTTTGGTTTTGCCTGTATATCTAAGTTTGTAGTCTCAAAAGGGAACGCACAGGATAGTTTTCTCTCAAAAGAATAAGTAAGAATACCACGTTATAAGGAAATACAGTGTTGCAGCATAAAGACAAATTCTTACCTAATGGAAACACTTTATGAGAAGAATTAACGCATCGTAAAAAATTAGCTTGTATCTCCTAAACAACACGTTGTAACTCGAAAAGATTTGGTGTGGCGTGTACGTCTAAACATGTAGCCTCAAAAGAGAACCCACAGAATTTTCTTTCGTCAAAATTTTTCAGAAAACCACGTTTTAAGGAAATCCCGCATCCTCCGAAATCATCTTCTTTTTCCTAAACAACATGTTGTAACTCGAAAAGCTTTAGTGTTGCATGTATGTGTAAGCGTGGAGCCTCAAAAGGGAAGGCACAGGAGAGTTTTCTCTCGAAAGAATATGTAAGAATACCACGTTATTAGGAAATACAATTTTGCAGAGTAAAGACAAATAAGTACATATTGGGAACACTTTACAAGAAGAAATAACGCATCGAAAAAAATTAGCTTGTACCTCCTAAACAACAGGTGGTAATTCGTAAAGATTTGGTTTGGCATGTACGTCTAAATGTGTAGCCTTAAAGGAGAATGCACAGGCGAGTTTTCTTTCCAACGAACATGTAAGAATATGTTATAAGGAAAGACAGTGTTGCAGAGTAAAGACAAATACGTACATATTGGAAACACTTTACGAGAAGAGATTACGCATCATACAATATTAGCTTGTATCTCCTAAAGAACAAGTGGAAACCTGAAAACATTTGGTTTGGCGTGTACGTCTTAAAGTGGAGCCTCAAAAGAGAACCCACAGGAGAATTTTCTTTCTTAAAAATTTGTCAGAAAACCACGTTTTAACGAAATCCGGCATCCTGCAAAATTATCTTGTTTTTCCTAAACAACAAGTTGTAACTCGAAAAGCATGGTGTTGCATGTATGTCTAAGTGTGTAGCCTCAAAACAGAATGCACAGGAGAGTTTTCTCTCGAAAGAATATGTAAGAATACCCCGTTATAAGGAAATACAGTGTTGCAGAGTAAAGACAAATACTTACATATTGGAAACACTTTAAGAGAAGAAATAACGCGTCGTACAAAATTAGCTTGTATCTCCTAAACAACATGTGGTAATTCGAAAGTATTTGGTGTAGTGTGTACATCTAAACGTGTAGCCTCAAAAGAGAACCCACAGGAGAATTTTCTTTCGTCAAATTTTGTCAGAAAACCACGTTTTAAGGAAATCCCGCATCGTGCCAAATTATCTTGTTTTTCATAAACAACACGTTGTACCTCGAAAAGCTTTGGTGTTGCCTGTATGTCTAAGAATGTAGCCTCAAAAGGGGACGCACAGGATAGTTTTCTCTCGAAAGAATATGTAAGAATACCACGTTATAAGGAAATACAGTTCTGCAGAGTAAGGAAAAATACATACATATTGGAAACACTTTACGAGAAGAATAAACGCATCGTACAAAATTAGCTTGTATCTCCTAAACAACACGTTGTAACTTGAAAATATTTGGTGTGGCGTGTACGTATAAACGTGTAGCCTCAAAAGAGAACCCACAGGAGAATTGTCGTTCTTCAAAATTTTTCAGAAAACCATGTTTTAAGGAAATCCCGCAACGTGGGAAATCATCATCTTTTTCCTAAACAACATGTTGTAACTCGAAAAGCTTTGGTGTTGCGTGTATGCCTAAGCCTGTAGCCTCTAAAGGGAACGCACAGGAGAGTTTTCTCTCTAAAGAACATTTAAGAATACAACGTTATAAGGAAATACAGTGTTGCAGAGTAAAGACAAATACATATTGGAAAAACTTTATGAGAAGAAATAACGCCTCATACAAAATTAGCTTGTATCTCCTAAACAACACGTGGTAACTCGAAAGGGTTTGGTGTGGTGTGTACGTCTAAACGTGTAGCCTCAAAAGAGAACTCACAGGATTATTTTCTTTCGTCAAAATTTTTCAGAAAACCACGTTTTAAGGAAATCCCGCATCCTGCGAAATCATCTTCTTTTTCCTAAACAACATGTTGTAACTCGAAAAGCTTTAGTGTTGCATGTATGTGTAAGCGTGGAGCCTCAAAAGGGAAGGCACAGGAGAGTTTTCTCTCGAAAGAATATGAAGGAATACCACGTTATTAGGAAATACAATTTTGCAGAGTAAAGACAAATAAGTACATATTGGGAACACTTTACGAGAAGAAATAACTCATCGAAAAAAATTAGCTTGTATCTCCTAAACAACAGGTGGTAATTCGAAAAGATTTGGTTTGGCGTGTACGTCTAAATGTGTAGCCTCAAAGGAGAATGCACAGGTGAGTTTTCTCTCCAACGAATATGTAAGAATACGTTATAAGGAAATACAGTGTTGCAGAGTAAAGACAAATACGTACATATTGGAAACACTTTACGAGAAGAAATTACGCATCATACAATATTAGCTTGTATCTCCTAAACAACAAGTGGAAACCCGAAAAGATTTGGTTTGGCGTGTACATCTAAAAGTGGAGCCTCAAAAGAGAACCCACAGGAGAATTTTCTTTCTTCAAAATTTGTCAGAAAACCACATTTTAACGAAATCCGGCATCCTGCAAAATTATCTTGTTTTTCCTAAACAACAAGTTGTAACTCGAAAAGCATGGTGTTGCATGTATGTCTAAGTGTGTAGCCTCAAAAGGGAATGCACAGGAGAGTTTTCTCTTGAAAGAATATGTAAGAATACCCCGTTATAAGGAAATACAGTGTTGCAAAGACAAATACGTACATATTGGAAACACTTTAAGAGAAGAAATAACGCATCGTACAAAATTAGCTTGTATCTCCTAAACAACACGTGGTACTCGAAAGAATTTGGTGTAGTGTGTACGTCTAAACGTGTAGCCTCAAAAGAGAACCCACAGGAGAATTTTCTTTCGTCAAAATTTGTCAGAAAACCACGTTTTAAGGAAATCCCGCATCGTGCCAAATTATCTTGTTTTTCATAAACAACACGTTGTAACTCGAAAAGCTTTGATGTTGCCTGTATGTCTAAGTGTGTAGCCTCAAAAGGGGACGCACAGGATAGTTTTCTCTCGAAAGAATATGTAAGAATACCACGTAATAAGGAAATACACTTCTGCAGAGTAAGGATAAATACGTACATATTGGAAACACTTTACGAGAAGAATAAACGCTTCGTACAAAATTAGCTTGTATCTCCTAAACAACACGTTGTAACTCGAAAAGATTTGGTGTGGTGTGTATGTATAACGTGTAGCCTCAAAAGAGAACCCAAAGGAGAATTTTCTTTCGTCAAAATTTTTCAGACAACCATGTTTTAAGGAAATCCCGCATCCTGCGAAATCATCTTCTTTTTCCTAAACAACATGTTGTAACTCGAAAAGCTTTAGTGTTGCATGTATGTGTAATCGTGGAGCCTCAAAAGGGAAGGCACAGCGGAGGTTTCTCTCGAAAGAATATGTAAGAATACCACGTTATTAGGAAATACAATTTTGCAGAGTAAAGACAAATAAGTACATATTGGGAACACTTTACGAGAAGAAATAACGCATCGAAAAAAATTAGCTTGTATCTCCTAAACAACAGGTGGTAATTCGAAAAGATTTGGTTTGGCGTGTACGTCTAAATGTGTAGCCTCAAAGGAGAATGCACAGGCGAGTTTTCTCTCCAACGAATATGTAAGAATACATTATAAGGAAAGACAGTGTTGCAGAGTAAAGACAAATATGTACATATTGGAAACACTTTACGAGAAGAAATTACGCATCATACAATATTAGCTTGTATCTCCTAAACAACAAGTGGAAACCCGAAAACATTTGGTTTGGCGTGTACGTCTAAAAGTGGAGCCTCAAAAGAGAACCCACAGGAGAAATTTCTTTCTTCAAAATTTGTCAGAAAACCACGTTTTAACGAAATCCGGCATCCTGCAAAATTATCATGTTTTTCCTAAACAACAAGTTGTAACTCGAAAACCATGGTGTTGCATGTATGTCTAAGTGTGTAGCCTCAAAAGGGAATGCACAGGAGAGTTTTCTCTCCAAAGAATATGTAAGAATACCCCGTTATAAGGAAATACAGTGTTGCAGAGTAAAGACAAATACGTACATATTGGAAACACTTTAAGAGAAGAAATAACGCATCGTAAAAAATTAGCTTGTATCTCCTAAACAACACGTGGTAACTCGAAAGAATTTCATGTAGTGTGTACGTCTAAACGTGTAGCCTCAAAAGAGAACCCACAGGAGAATTTTCTTTCGTCAAAATTTGTCAGAAAACCACGTTTTAAGGAAATCCCGCATCGTGCCAAATTATCTTGTTTTTCATAAACAACACGTTGTACCTCGAAAAGCTTTGGTGTTGCCTGTATGTCTAATGTGTAGCCTCAAAAGGGCACGCACAGGATAGTTTTCTCTCGAAAGAATATGTAAGAATACCACGTTATAAGGAAATACAGTTCTGCAGAGTAAGGTCAAATACGTACATATTGGAAACACTTTACGAGAAGAATAAAAGCATCGTACAAAATTAGCTTGTATCTCCTAAACAACATGTTGTAACTCGAAAATATTTGGTGTGGCATGTACTTATAAACGTGTAGCCTCAAAAGAGAACCCACAGGAGAATTGTCGTTCTTCAAAATTTTTCAGAAAACCATGTTTTAAGGAAATCCCGCAACGTGGGAAATCATCTTCTTTTTCCTAAACAACATGTTGTAACTCGAAAAGCTTTGGTGTTGCGTGTATGCCTAAGATTGTAGCCTCTAAAGCGAACGCACAGGAGAGTTTTCTCTCTAAAGAACATGTAAGAATACAACGTTATAAGGAAATACAGTGTTGCAGAGTAAAGACAAATACATATTGGAAAAACTTTATGAGAAGAAATAACGCATCATACAAAATTAGCTAGTATCTCCTAAACAACACGTGGTAACTCGAAAGGATTTGGTGTGGTGTGTACGTCTAAACATGTAGCCTCAAAAGAGAACTCACAGGAGAATTTTCTTTCGTCAAAATTTTTCAGAATCCACGTTTTAAGGAAATCCCGCATCCTGCGAAATCATCTTCTTTTTCCTAAACAACATGTTGTAACTCGAAAAGCTTTAGTGTTGCATGTATGTGTAAGCGTGGAGCCTCAAAAGGGAAGGCACAGGAGAGTTTTCTCTCGAAAGAATATGTAAGAATACCACCTTATTAGGAAATACAATTTTGCAGAGTAAAGACAAATAAGTACATATTGGGAACACTTTACGAGAAGAAATAATGCATCGAAAAAAATTAGCTTGTATCTCCTAAACAACAGGTGGTAATTCGAAAAGATTTGGTTTGGCGTGTACGTCTAAATGTGTAGCCTCAAAGGAGAATGCACAGGCGAGTTTTCTCTCCAACGAATATGTAAGAATACGTTATAAGGAAATACAGTGTTGCAGAGTAAAGACAAATACGTACATATTGGAAACACTTTACAAGAAGAAATTACACATAATACAATATTAGCTTGTATCTCCTAAAGAACATGTGGAAACCCGAAAACATTTGGTTTGGCGTGTATGTCTAAAAGTGGAGCCTCAAAAGAGAACCCACAGGAGAATTTTCTTTCTTCAAAATTTGTCTGAAAACCACGTTTTAACGAAATCCGGCATCCTGCAAAATTATCTTGTTTTTCCTAAACAACAAGTTGTAACTCGAAAATCATGGTGTTGCATGTATGTCTAAATGTGTAGCCTCAAAAGGGAATGCACAGGAGAGTTTTCTCTCGAAAGAATTTGTAAGAATACCCCGTTATAAGGAAATACAGTGTTGCAGAGTAAAGACAAATACATACATATTGGAAACACTTTAAGAGAAGAAATAACACATCGTACAAAATTAGCTTGTATCTCCTAAACAACACGTGGTAACTCGAAAGAATTTGGTGTAGTGTGTACGTCTAAACGTGTAGCCTCAAAAGAGAACCCACAGGAGAATTTTCTTTCGTCAAAATTTGTCAGAAAACCACGTTTTAAGGAAATCCCGCATCGTGCCAAATTATCTTGTTTTTCATAAACAACACGTTGTACCTCGAAAAGCTTTGGTGTTGCCTGTATGTCTAAGTGTGTAGCCTCAAAAGGGGATGCACAGGATAGTTTTCTCTCGAAAGAATATGTATGAATACCACGTAATAAGGAAATACAGTTCTGCAGAGTAAGGACAAATACGTACATATTGGAAACATTTTACGAGAAGAATAAACGCATCGTACAAAATTAGCTTGTATCTCCTAAACAACACGTTGTAACTCGAAAAGATTTGGTGTGGCGTGTACGTATAACGAGGAGCCTCAAAAGAGAACCCAAAGGAGAATTTTCTTTCGTCAAAATTTTTCAGAAAACCATGTTTTAAGGAAATCCCGCATCCTGCGAAATCATCTTCTTTTTCCTAAACAACATGTTGTAACTCGAAAAGCTTTAGTGTTGCATGTATGTGTAATCGTGGAGCCTCAAAAGGGAAGGCACAGGATAGTTTTCTCTTGAAAGAATATGTAAGAATACCACGTTATTAGGAAATACAATTTTGCACAGTAAAGACAAATAAGTACATATTGGGAACACTTTACGAGAAGAAATAACGCATCGAAAAAATTAGCTTGTTCCTCCTAAACAACAGGTGGTAATTCGAAAAGATTTGGTTTGGCGTGTACGTCTAAATGTGTAGCCTCAAAGGAGAATGCACAGGCAGGTTTTCTCTCCAACAGATAAGTAAGAATACGTTATAAGGAAAGACAGTGTTGCAGAGTAAAGACAAATACGTACATATTGGAAACACGTTACGAGAAGAAATTACGCATCATACAATATTAGCTTGTATCTCCTAAACAACAAGTGGAAACCTGAAAACATTTGGTTTGGCGTGTACATCTTAAAGTGGAGCCTCAAAAGAGAACCCACAGGAGAATTTTCTTTCTTCAAAATTTGTCAGAAAACCACGTTTTAACGAAATCCGGCATCCTGCAAAATTATCTTGTTTTTCCTAAACAACAAGTTGTAACTCGAAAAGCATGGTGTTGCATGTATGTCTAAGCGTGTAGCCTCAAAAGGGAATGCACAGAAGAGTTTTCTCTCGAAAGAATATGTAAGAATACCCCGTTATAAGGACATACAGTGTTGCAGAGTAAAGACAAATACGTACATATTGGAAACACTTTAAGAAAAGAAATAACGCATCATACAAAATTAGCTTGTAT
Organism: Apodemus sylvaticus; assembly: GCF_947179515.1. Taxonomy (NCBI): domain Eukaryota; kingdom Metazoa; phylum Chordata; class Mammalia; order Rodentia; family Muridae; genus Apodemus; species Apodemus sylvaticus. The sequence goes on along the minus strand of NC_067491.1, from coordinate 65,399,219 downwards.
CTCCTAAACAACACGTGGTAACTCGAAAGAATTTGGTGTAGTGTGTACGTCTAAACGTGTAGCCTCAAAAGAGAACCCACAGGAGAATTTTCTTTCGTCAAAATTTTTCAGAAAACCACGTTTTAAGGAAATCCCGCATCCTCCGAAAGCATCTTCTTTTTCCTAAACAACATGTTGTAACTCGAAAAGCTTTAGTGTTGCATGTATGTGTAAGCATGGAGCCTCAAAAAGGAAGGCACAGGAGAGTTTTCTCTCGAAAGAATATGTAAGAATACCACGTTATTAGGAAATACAATTTTGCAGAGTAAAGACAAATAAGTACATATTGGGAACACTTTACGAGAAGAAATAACGCATCGAAAAAAATTAGCTTGTACCTCCTAAACAACAGGTGGTATTTCGAAAAGATTTGGTTTGGCGTGTACGTCTAAATGTGTAGCCTCAAAGGAGAATGCACAGGTGAGTTTTCTCTCCAACGAATATGTAAGAATACGTTATAAGGAAAAACACTGTTGCAGAGTAAAGACAAATACGTACATATTGGAAACACTTTACGAGAAGAAATTACCCATCATACAATATTAGCTTGTATCTCCTAAACAACAAGTGGAAACATGAAAACATTTGGTTTGGCGTGTACGTCTTAAAGTGAAGCCTCAAAAGAGAACCCACAGGAGAATTTTCTTTCTTTAAAATTTGTCAGAAAACCATGTTTTAACGAAATCCGGCATCCTGCAAAATTATCTTGTTTTTCCTAAACAACAAGTTTTAACTCGAAAAGCATGGTGTTCCATGTATGTCTAAGTGTGTATCCTCAAAAGGGAATGCACAGGAGAGTTTTCTCTCGAAAGACTATGTAAGAATACCCCGTTATAAGGAAATACAGTGTTGCAGAGTAAAGACAAATAAGTACATATTGGAAACACTTTAAGAGAAGAAATATCGCATCGTACAAAATTAGCTTGTATCTCCTAAACAACAGGTGGTAAGTCGAAAAAATTTGGTGTAGTGTGTACGTCTAAACGTGTAGCCTCAAAAGAGAACACACAGGAGAATTTTCTTTCGTCAAAATTTGTCAGAAAACCACGTTTTAAGGAAATCCCGCATCGTGCCAAATTATCTTGTTTTTCATAAACAACACGTTGTACCTCGAAAAGCTTTGGTGTTGCCTCTATGTCTAAGTGTGTAGCCTCAAAAGGGGACGCACAGGATAGTTTTCTCTCGAAAGAATATGTAAGAATACCACGTTATAAGAAAATACAGTTCTGCAGAGTAAGGACAAATACGTACATATTGGAAACACTTTACGAGAAGAATAAACGCATCGTACAAAATTAGCTTGTATCTCCTAAACAACACGTTGTAACTCGAAAATATTTGGTGTGGCGTGTTCGTATAAACGTGTAGCCTCAAAAGAGAACCCACAGGAGAATTTTCGTTCTTCAAAATTTTTCAGAAAACCACGTTTTAAGGAAATCCCGCAACGTGGGAAATCATCTTCTTTTTCCTAAACAACATGTTGTAACTCGAAAAGCGTTGGTGTTGCGTGTATGCCTAAGCCTGTAGCCGCTAAAGAGAACGCACAGGAGAGTTTTCTCTCTAAAGAACATGTAAGAATACAACATTATAAGGAAATACAGTGTTGCAGAGTAAAGAAAAATTCTTACATATTGGAAAAACTTTACGAGAAGAAATAACGCATCATACAAAATTAGCTTGTATCTCCTAAACAACAGGTGGTAACTCGAAAGGATTTGGTGTGGTGTGTACGTCTAAACGTGTAGCCTCAAAAGAGAACTCACAGGAGAATTTTCTTTCGTCAAGATTTGTCAGAAAACCACGTTTTAAGGAAATCCCGCATCGTGCCAAATTATCTTGTTTTTCATAAACAACACGTTGTACCTCGAAAAGCTTTGGGGTTACTTGTATGTCTAAGTGTGTAGCCTCAAAAGGGAATGCACAGGATAGTTTTCTCTCGAAAGAATATGTAATAATACCACGTTATAAGGAAATACAATGTTGCAGAGTAAAGACAAATACATACTGGAAACACTTTACGAGAAGAATTAACACATCATACAAAATTAGCTTGAATCTCCTAAACAACACGTTGTTACTCGAAATGATTTGGTGTGGCGTGTATGTCTAAACGTGTAGCCTCAAAAGAGAACCCACAGAAGAATATTCTTTTGTCAAAAGTTTTCAGAAAACCATGCTTTAAGGAAATCCTGCATCGTTCGAAATCATCTTCTATTTCCTAAACAACATGTTGTAACTCGAAAAGCTTTGGTGTTGCGTGTATTTCTAAGCGTGGAGCCTTAAAAGAGAAGGCACAGGAGAGTTTTCACTCGAAAGAATATGTAAGAATACCACATTATAAGTAAATACAATTTAGCATTATAAAGACAAATAAGTACATATTGGAAACACTTTATAAGAAGAAATAACCCATCATACAAAATTAGCTTGTATCTCCTAAAGAACACGTTGTAACTCGAAAAGATTTGGTGTGACGTGTACATCTAAATATGTAGCCTCAAAAGAGAACCCACAGGAGAATTTTCTTTCATCAAAATTTGTCAGAAACCACGTTTTAAGGAAATCTCGCATCGTGTGAAATTACCAAGTTTTTCCTAAACAACACGTTGTAACTCGAAAAGCTCTGGTGTTGCGTGTATGTCTAAGCGTGTAGCCTCAAAAGGGAACACACAGGAGAGTTTTCTATCTAAAGAATATGTATGAATACCACGTTATAAGGAAATACAGTGTGGCAGAGTAAAGATAAACACATACGTATTGGATACACTTTAAGAGAAGAATTAACGCACAGTACAAAATTAGCTTGTATCTCCTAAACAACAAGTTGTAACTCGAAAAGTTTTGGTGTGGCCTGTACGTCTAAACGTGTAGCCTCAAAAGAGAACCCACAGGAGAATTTTCTTTCGTCAAAATTTTTCAGAAAACCACGTTTTAAGGAAATCACGCATCGTGCGAAATCATCTTCTTTTTCCTAAACAACATATTGTAACTCGAAAAGCTTTAGTGTTGTGTGTATGTCTAAGCGTGGAGCCTCAAAAGAGAAGGCACAGGAGAGTTTTCTCTCAAAAGAATATGTAAGAATACCACATTATTAGGAAATAAAATTTTGCAGAGTAAAGACAAATAAGTACATATTGGAAACACTTTACGAGAAGAAAAAATGCATCATACAAAACTAGCTTGTATCTCCTAAACAACACGTGGTAACTCGAAAAGATTTGGTTTGGCATGTACGTCTAAAAGTGTAGCCTCAAAAGAGAACCAACAGGAGAATTTTCTTTCGTCAAAATTTGTCAGATAACCACGTTTTAAGGAAATCCCGCATCGTGCAAACTTATCTTGTTTCTCCTAAACAACATGTTGTAACTCGAAAAGCTTTGGTGTTGCGTGTATGTCTAAGCATGCAGCCTCAAAAGAGAATGCACAGGAGAGTTTTCTCTCGAAAGAACATGTAAGAATACAACGTTATAAGGAAATACAATGTTGCAGAGTAAAGACAAAAACTTATATATTGGAAACACTTTAAAAGAAGAAATAACGCCTCATAAAATATTAGCTTGTATCTCCTAAACAAGTGGTAACTCAAAAAGATTTAGTTTGGCGTGTACGTCGAAAAGTGTAGCCTCAAAAGAGAACCCACAGGAGAATTTTCTTTCTTCAAAATTTGTCAGAAAACCTCGTTACAAGGTAATTCCGCATCGTGCGAAATTATCTTGTTTTTCCTAAACAACACGTTGTAACTTGAAAAGCTTTGGTGTTGCATGTATGTCTAAGGGTGTAGCCTCAAAAGGAAATGCACAGGAGAGTTTTCTCTCGAATGAATATGTAAGAATACCACGTTATAAGGAAATACAGTGTTGTAGAGTAAAGACAAATACGTACATATTGGAAACAGCTTACGAGTAGAAATAAGGCATCGTTCAACATTAGCTTGCATCTCCTAAACAACACGTTGTAATTCGAAAAGATTTGGTGTGACGTGTGCGTCTAAACGTGTAGCCTCAAAAGAGAACCCACAGGAGTATTTTCTTTCATCAAAATTTTTCAGAAACCACGTTTTAAGGATATCTCGCATCGTGCGAAATTTTCTAGTTTTTCCTAAACAACACTTTGTAACTCGAAAAGCTTTGGTGTTGCGTTTATGTCTAAGTGTGTAGCCTCAAAAGAGAACGCACAGGAGAGTTTTCTCTTGAAAGAATATGTAAGAATACCACGTTATAAGGAAATACAGTGTTGCAGAGTAAAAACAAATACATACCTATTGGAAACACTTTAAGAGAAGAAATAACGCATCGTACAAAATTAGCTTGTATCTCCTACACAACACGTTGTAAGTCGAAAATATTTGGTGTGGCTCATACGACTACACGTGTAGCCTCAAAAGAGAATGCACAGGAGAACTTTCTTTCGTCAAAATTTCTCAGAAAACCACGTATTAAGGAAATCCTGCAACGTGCAAAATTATCTTCTTTCTCCTTAACAACACATTGTAACTCGAAAAGCTTTGTTGTTGCATGTATGTCTAAGTGTGTAGCCACAAAAGGGAATGCACAGGAGAGTTTTCTCTCGAAAGAACATGTAAGAATACCACGTTATAAGGAAATACAGTGTGCAGAGTAAAGACAAATACGTACCTATTGGAAACACTTTAAGAGAAGAAATAACGCATCATACAAAATTAGCTTGTATCTCCTAAACAACACGTTGTAACTCAAAATGATTTGGTGTGGCGTGTACGTCTAAACGTGTAGCCTCAAAAGAGAAACGACAGGAGAATTTTATTTCATCAAAATTTGTCAGAAACCACATTTTAAGGAAATCTCGCATCATGCGAAATTATCTTGTTTTTCCTAAACAACACATTGTAACTAGAAAAGCTTTGGTGTTGCGTGTATGTCTAAGCGTGTAGCCTCAAAAGAGAATGCACAGGAGAGTTTTCTCTCGAAAGAATATGTAAGAATACCACGTTATAAGAAAATACAGTGTTGCAGAGTAAATACAAATATGTATGAATTGGAAACACATTACGAGAAGAAATAACGCATCATACAAAATTAGCTTGTATCTCCTAAACAACAGGTTGTAACTCGAAAGGATTTGGTGTGGCGTGTTCGTCTAAACGTGTAGCCTCAAAAGAGAACGGACAGGATAATTTTCTATCGTCAAAATATGTGAGAAAATCACGTTTTAAGGAAATCCCTCATCGTGCAAAATTATCTTTTTTTTCTTAAACAACAAATTGCAACTCGAAAAGCTTTGCTGTTGCGTGTATGTCTAAGCGTGTAGCCTCAAATGAGAATGCACAGGAGAGTTTTCTCTTGAAAAAATATGTAAGAATACCACGTTATAAGGAAATACAGTGTTGCAGAGTAAAGACAAATACTTACTTATTGGAAAAACCTTACGAGAAGAAATAACGCAGCATACAAAATTAGCTTGTATCTCCTAAACAACACGTTGTAACTTAAAAAGATTTGGTGTGGCCTGTACGTCTAAACGTGTAGTCTCCAAAGAGAACTCATAGGAGAATTTTCTTTGGTCAAAATTTGTCAGAAAACCACGTATTAAGGAAATCCCTCATCGTGCCAAATTATCTTGTTTTCCTAAACAACACATTGTAACGCGAAAAGCTTTGGTGTTGCCTGTATGTCTAAGCGTGTAGCCTCAAAATAGGATGCACAAGAGAGTTTTCTCTCGAAAGAATATGTAAGAATACCACGTTATAAGGAAATACAGTGTTGCAGACTAAAGGCAAATACGTACGTATTGGAAACACTTTACGAGAAGAAATAACGCATCATACAAAATTAGCTTGTATCTCCTAAACAACACGTTGTAACTCGAAAAGATTTGGTGTGGTGTGTACGTCTAAACGTGTAGCCTCAAAAGAGAACCCACAGGAGAATTTTCTTTTCATTAAAATTTGTCAGAAAACCATGTTTTAAGGAAATCCAGCATCGTGCGAAGTTATCTTGTTTTTCCTAAATAACACGTTGTAACTCGAAAAGCTTTGATGTTGCGTGTATGTCTAAGCGTGTAGTCTCAAAAGAGAATGCACAGCAGAGTTTTCTCTCGAAAGAACATGTAAGAATACCACATATTAAGGAAATACATTTTTGCAGAGTAAAGACAAATACGTATGTATTTGAAACACTTTATGAGAAGAAATAACACATCGTAAAAAATTAGTTTATATCTCCTAAACAACACGTTGTAACTAGAAAAGATTTGGTGTGGCGTGTACGCCTAAATGTGCAGCCTCAAAAGAAAACCCACAGGAGAATTTTCTTTCGTCAAAATTTGTCAGAAAACCACGTTTTAAGGGAATCCCGCATCATGACAAATTATCTTGTTCTTCCTAACAACACGTTGTAACTCGAAAATCTTTGCTGTTGCGTGTATGGCTAAGCGTGTAGCCTCAAATGAGAATGCACAGGAGAGTTTTCTCTCAAAAAAATATGTAAGAATACCACGTTATAAGGAAATACAGTATTGCAGAGTAAGGACAAATACTTACTTATTGGCAAAACTTTACGAGAAGAAATAACGCATCGTACAAAATTAGCTTGTATCTCCTAAACAACACGTTGTAAGTTAAAAAGATTTGGTGTGGCCTGTACGTCTAAACAAGTAGTCTCAAAAGAGAACCCATAGGAGAATTTTCTTTGGTCAAAAATTGTCAGAAAACCACATATTAAGGAAATCCCTCATAGTGCGAAATTATCTTGTTTTCCTAAACAACACGTTGTAACTAGAAAACCTTTGGTGTTGCGTGTATGTCTAAGCATGTAGCCTCAAAAGAGGATGCACAGGAGAGTTTTCTCTCGAAAGAATATGTAAGAATACCACGTTATAGGAAATACATTGTTGCAGACTAAAGGCAAATATGTACGTATTGGAAACACTTTACGAGAACAAATAACGCATCGTACAAAATTTGCTTGTATCTCCTAAACAACACGTTGTAACACGAAAAGATTTGGTGTGGCATGTACGTCTAAACGTGTAGCCTCTAAAGAGAACCCACAGGAGAATTTTTTTTTCGTTAAAATTTGTCAGAAAACCATGTTTTAAGGAAATCCCGCTTCGTGCGAAATTATCTTGTTTTTCCTAAATAACACATTGTAACTCGAAAAGCTTTGATGTTGCGTGTATGTCTAAGCGTGTAGTCTCAAAAGAGAAGGCACAGGAGAGTTTTCTCTCGAAAGAACATGTAAGAAAACCACATTATAAGGAAATACAGTTTTGCAGAGTAAAGACAAATCCTTATGTATTTGAAACACTTTATGAGAAGAAATAACGCATTGTAAAAAATTAGTTTGTATCTCCTAAAAACACGTTGTAACTAGAAAAGATTTGGTGTGGCGTGTACGTCTAAACATGTAGCCTCAAAAGAAAACCCACAGGAGAATTTCCTTTTGTCAAAATTTGTCAGAAAACCACTTATTAAGGAAATCCTGCATCGTGCGAAACTATCTTGTTTTTCCTAAACAACACATTGTAACTCGAAAATCTGTGGTGTTGCATGTATGTCTAAGCATGTAGCCTCAAAAGAGAACGCACAGGAGAGATTTCTCTCGAACGAGTATGTAAGAATACCACGTTATAAGGAAATACATTGTGGCAAATTAAAGATAAATATGTACTTTGTGGAAACACTTAAACTTTACGAGAAGATATAAAGCATCGTAAAAAATTAACTTGTATCTCCTAAACAACACGTTGTAACTCGAAAAGATTTGATGTGGCGTGTATGTCTAAACGTGTAGCCTCAAATGAAAACCCGCAGGAGAATTTTCTTTCGTCAAAATTTGTCAGAAAACCACGTTTTAAGGAATTACCTCATCGTGCGAAATTATCTTGTTTTTCTTAAACAACACGTTCTAACTCGAAATGCTTTGGTGTTGCGTGTATGTCTAAGCGTGTAGCCTCAAAAGTGAATGCACAGGAGAGTTTTCTCTCGAAAGAATATGTATGAATACCATGTTATAAGGAAATGCACTGTTGTAGAGTAAAGACAAATACGTACGTATTGGAAACAGTTTAGGAGAAGAAATAACGCATCTTACAAAATTAGCTTGTATCTCCTAAACAACACGTTGTAACTCGAAAAGATTTGGTGTGGCATGTACGTCTAAACGTGTAGCCTCAAAAGAGAACCCACAGGAGAATTTTCTTTCGTCAAAATTTGTCAGAAAACCACGTTTTAAGGAAATCCCGCATCGTGCGCAATTATCTTGTTTTTCATAAACAAAACATTTTAATTCGAAAAGCTTTGGTGTTGGGTGTATGTCTAAGCGTGTAGCCTCAAAAGAGAATGCACAGGAGAGTTTTCTCTCGAAAGAATATGTAAGAATACCACGTTATAAGGAAATACACTGTTGCAGAGTAAAGACAAATACGTACGTATTGGAAACACTTTACTAGAAGAAACAACGCATCTATAAAAGTTACCTTGTATCTCCTAAACAACACGTTGTAACTCGAAAAGATTTGGTGTGGCATTTACGTCTAAATGTGTAGCGTCAAAAGAGAACCCACAGGACAATTTTCTTTCGTTAAAATTTGTCAGAAAACCACGTTTTAAGGAAATCCCACATCGTGAGAAATTATCTTGTTCATCCTAAACAACACGTTGTAACTCAAAAAGCTTTGGTGTTGGGTGTATGTCTAAGCGTGTAGCCCCAAAAGAGAACGCACAGGAGACTTTTCTCTCGAAAGAATATGTAAGAATACCACGTTCTAAGGAAATACAGTGTGGCAGAGTAAAGACAAATACGTATGTATTGGAAACACTTTATGAGAGAAATAACGCATCTTGCAAAAATAGCCTGTATGTCCTAAACAACACGTTGTAACTCGAAAAGATTTGGTGTGGCATGTACATCTAAACATGTAGCCTCAAAAGAGAACCCACAGGAGAGTTTTCTTTCGTCAAAATTTGTCAGAAAACCATGTTTTAATGAAATCCTGCATTGTGCAAAATTATCTTGTTTTTCCTAAACAACACGTTGTAACTCGTAAAGCTTTGGTGTTGCGTGTATTTCTAAACGTGTAGCCTCAAAAGAGAATGCACAGGAGAGTTTTCTCTCGTAAGAATATGTAAGAATACCACGTTATAAAGAAATACTGTGTTGCAGAGTAAAGACAAATACGTAAGTATCGGAAACACTTTATGAGAAGAAATAACGCATCTTACAAAATTAGCTTGTATGTCCTAAACAATACGTTGTAACTCGAAAATATTTGGTGTGGCGTGTACATTTAAACGTGTAGCCTCAAAAGAGAACCCACAGGAGAATTTCCTTTCGTCAAAATATTTCAGAAAACCACATTTTAAGGAAATCCCGCATTGTGCGAAATTATCTTGTTTTTCATAAACAACACATTGTAACTCGAAAAGCTTTGGTGTTGGGTGTATGTCTAAGCGTGTAGCCTCAAAAGCGAATGCACAGGAGTGTTTTCTCTCGAAAGAACATGTAAGAATACCACGTTATAAGGAAATATATTGCTGCAGAGTAAAGACAAATACGTACGTATTGGAAACACATTATGAGAAGAAATAACGCATAGTACAATATTAGCTTGTATCTCCTAAACAACACCTGGTAACTCAAAAGGATTTGGTGTGGGGTGTAAGTCTAAACGTGTAGCCTCAATAAGATAACCCACAGGAGAATTTTCTTACGTCAAAATTTGTCAGAAAATCACGTTTTAAGGAAATCCCGCATCCTGCGAAATTATCTTGTTTTTCCTAATCAACACGTTGTAACTCGAAAAGCTTTGGTGTTGCGTGTAAGTCTAAGCGTGTAGCCTCCAAAGAGAACGCAAAGGAGAGTTCGCTCTCGAAAAAATATGTAAGAATACCACGTTATAAGGAAACACAGTGTTGCAGAATATAGACAAATACGTACTTATTGGAAACACTTTACGTGAAGAAATAATGCATCATACAAAATTAGCTTGTATCACCTAAACAACACGTTGTAACTCGAAAGGATTTGGTGTGGCGTGTACTTCTAAATGTGTAGCCTCAAAAGAGAACCCACAGGAGAGTTTTGTTTAGTCAAAATTTGTCAGAAAACCACGTTTTATGGAAATCCCGCATCGTGCAAAATTTTCTTGTTTTTCCTAAACAACACGTTTTAACTCGAAAAGCTTTGGTGTTGCGTGTATGTCTAAGCTTGTAGCCTCAAAAGAGAACACACAGGAGAGTTTTCTCTCGAAAGAATATGTAAGAACACCACGTTATTAGGAAATACAGTGTTGCAGTGTAAAGGCAAATGCATACGTATTGGAAACACTTAAACTTTACTAGAAGAAATAACGCATCGTAAAAAAATTAGCTTGTATCTCCTAAACAACACGTTGTAACTCGAAAAGATTTGGTGTGGCGTATACGTCTAAAGGTGTAGCCTCAAAAGAGAACCCACTGGAGAATTTTCTTTAGTCAAAATTTGTCAGAAAACCACGTTTTAAGTAAATCCTGCATCGTGGGAAATTATCTTGTTCTTCCTAAACAACACGTTGTAACTCGAAAACCTTTGGTGTTGCGTGTATGTATAAGCGTGTAGCCTCAAATGAGAACGCACAGGAGAGTTTTCTCTCAAAAGAATATGTAAGAATGCCACGTTATACTGAAATACAGTGTTGCAGAGTAAAGACAAATACGTACATATTGGAAAAACTTTGTGAGAAGAAATAACGCATCCTAAAAAATTAGCTTGTTTGTCCTAAACAACATGTTGTAACTCGAAAAGTTTAGGTGTGGTGTGTACGTCTAAATGGACAGCCTCAAAAGAGAAACCACAGTAGAATTTTCTTTCGTTAAAATTTGTCAGAAAACCACGTTTTAAGGAAATCCCGCATCGTGAGAAATTATCTTGTTGTTCCTAACAACACGTTGTAACTCAAAAAGCTTTGGTGTTGGGTGTATGTCTAAGTGCGTAGCCCCAAAAGAGAATGCACAGGAGAGTTTTCTCTCGAAAGAATATGTAAGAATACCACGTTATAAGGAAATACAGTGTGGCAGAATAAAGACAAATACGTACGTATTGGAAACACTTTATGAGAGAAATAACGCATCTTGCAAAATTAGCTTGTATGTCCTAAACAACACGTTGTAACTTGAAAAGATTTGGTGTGGCATGTATGTCTAAATGTGTAGCCTCAAAAGAGAACCCACAGGAGAGTATTCTTTCGTCAAAATTTGTCAGAAAACCACGTTTTAAGGAAATCCTGCATAGTGCGAAATTATCTTTATTTTCATAAACAACACATTGTAACTCGAAAAGCTTTGGTGTTGCGTGTATGTCTACGCGTGTAGCCTCAAAAGAGAACGCACAGGAGAGTTTTCTCTCGAAAGAATATATAAGAATACCACGTTATAAGGAAATACAGTGTTGCAGAGTAAAGACAAATACGTACGTATTGGAAACACTTTGCTGGAAGAAATAACGCATCTTACAATGTTACCTTGTATCTCCTAAACAACACGTTGTAACTCGAAAGGATTTGGTGTGGCGTGAACGTCTAAACGTGTAGCCTCAAAAGAGAACCCACAGGACAATTTTCTTTCCTTAAAATTTGTCAGAAAACCACGTTTTAAGGAAATCCTGCATCATGAGAAATTATCTTGTTCTTCCTAAACAACACATTGTAACTCAAAAAGCTTTGATGTTGGGTGTATGTCTAAGCGTGTAGCCCCAAAAGAGAACGCACAGGAGAGTTTTCTCTCGAAAGAATATGTAAGAATACCACGTTATAAGGAAATACAGTGTGGCAGAGTAAAGACAAATACGTATGTATTGGAAACACTTTATGAGAGAAATAACGCATCTTGCCAAATTAGTTTGTATGTCCTAAACAACACGTTGTAACTCGAAAAGATTTGGTGTGGCATGTACGTCTAATCGTGTAGCCTCAAAAGAGAACCCACAGGAGAATTTTCTTTCCTCAAAATTTGTCAGAAAACCACGTTTTAAGGAAATCCCGCATCGTGCGAAATTATCTTGTTTTTCCTAAACAACACGTTGTAATTCGAAAAGCTTTGGTGAAGCGTGTATGTCAAAGCTTGTAGCCTCAAAAGAGAACACACAGGAGAGTTTTCTCTCGAATGAATATGTAAGAATACCACGTTATTAGAAAAACAGTGTTGCAGATTACAGGCAAATACGTATGTATTGGAAACACTTAAACTTTACTAGAAGAAATAACGCTTCGTAAAAAAAATTATCTTGTATCTCCTAAACAACACGTTGTAACTCGAAAAGATTTGGTGTGGCATGTACGTCTAAACGTGTAGCCTCAAAAGAGAACCCACAGGAGAATTTTCTTTAGTCAAAGTTTGTCAGAAATCCACGTTTTAAGGAAATCCCGCAACGTGAGAAATTATCTTGTTCTTCCTAAACAACACGTTGTAACTCGAAAAGCTTTGGTGTTGCATGTATGTCTAAGCGTGTAGCCTCAAATGAGAATGCACAGGAGAGTTTTCACTCAAAAGAATATGAAAGAATACCACGTTATAAGGAAATACATGTTGCAGTGTAAAGACAAATACGTACATATTGGAAACACTTTGTGAGAAGAAATAACGCATCCTAAAAAATTAGCTTGTATGTCCTAAACAACATGTTGTAATTCGAAAGATTTGGTGTGTCGTTTACGTCTAAACGTGCTGCCTCAAAAGAGAAACCACAGGAGAATTTTCTTTCGTTAAAATTTGTCAGAAAACCACGTTTTAAGGAAATCCCGCATCGTGAGAAATTATCTTGTTGTTCCTAACAACACGTTGTAACTCAAAAAGCTTTGGTGTTGGGTGTATGTCTAAGCGCGTAGCCCCAAAAGAGAATGCACAGGAGAGTTTTCTCTCGAAAGAATATGTAAGAATACCACGTTATAAGGAAATACAGTGTGGCAGAATAAAGACAAATACGTACGTATTGGAAACACTTTATGAGAGAAATAACGCATCTTGCAAAATTAGCTTGTATGTCCTAAACAACACGTTGTAACTTGAAAAGATTTGGTGTGGCATGTATGTCTAAATGTGTAGCCTCAAAAGAGAACCCACAGGAGAGTATTCTTTCGTCAAAATTTGTCAGAAAACCACGTTTTAAGGAAATCCTGCATAGTGCGAAATTATCTTTATTTTCATAAACAACACATTGTAACTCGAAAAGCTTTGGTGTTGCGTGTATGTCTACGCGTTTAGCCTCAAAAGAGAACGCACAGGAGAGTTTTCTCTCGAAAGAATATATAAGAATACCACGTTATAAGGAAATACAGTGTTGCAGAGTAAAGACAAATACGTACGTATTGGAAACACTTTGCTGGAAGAAATAACGCATCTTACAATGTTACCTTGTATCTCCTAAACAACACGTTGTAACTCGAAAGGATTTGGTGTGGCGTGAACGTCTAAACGTGTAGCCTCAAAAGAGAACCCACAGGACAATTTTCTTTCCTTAAAATTTGTCAGAAAACCACGTTTTAAGGAAATCCTGCATCATGAGAAATTATCTTGTTCTTCCTAAACAACACATTGTAACTCAAAAAGCTTTGATGTTGGGTGTATGTCTAAGCGTGTAGCCCCAAAAGAGAACGCACAGGAGAGTTTTCTCTCGAAAGAATATGTAAGAATACCACGTTATAAGGAAATACAGTGTGGCAGAGTAAAGACAAATACGTATGTATTGGAAACACTTTATGAGAGAAATAACGCATCTTGCCAAATTAGTTTGTATGTCCTAAACAACACGTTGTAACTCGAAAAGATTTGGTGTGGCATGCACGTCTAATCGTGTAGCCTCAAAAGAGAACCCACAGGAGAATTTTCTTTCCTCAAAATTTGTCAGAAAACCACGTTTTAAGGAAATCCCGCATCGTGCGAAATTATCTTGTTTTTCCTAAACAACACGTTGTAATTCGAAAAGCTTTGGTGAAGCGTGTATGTCAAAGCTTGTAGCCTCAAAAGAGAACACACAGGAGAGTTTTCTCTCGAATGAATATGTAAGAATACCACGTTATTAGAAAAACAGTGTTGCAGATTACAGGCAAATACGTATGTATTGGAAACACTTAAACTTTACAAGAAGAAATAATGCTTCGTAAAAAAAAAAATATCTTGTATCACCTAAACAACACGTTGTAACTCGAAAAGATTTGGTGTGGCATGTACGTCTAAACGTGTAGCCTCAAAAGAGAACCCACAGGAGAATTTTCTTTAGTCAAAGTTTGTCAGAAATCCACGTTTTAAGGAAATCCCGCAACGTGAGAAATTATCTTGTTCTTCCTAAACAACACGTTGTAACTCGAAAAGCTTTGGTGTTGCATGTATGTCTAAGCGTGTAGCCTCAAATGAGAATGCACAGGAGAGTTTTCACTCAAAAGAATATGAAAGAATACCACGTTATAAGGAAATACATGTTGCAGTGTAAAGACAAATACGTACATATTGGAAACACTTTGTGAGAAGAAATAACGCATCCTAAAAAATTAGCTTGTATGTCCTAAACAACATGTTGTAATTCGAAAGATTTGGTGTGTCGTTTACGTCTAAACGTGCTGCCTCAAAAGAGAACCCACTGGAGAATTTTCTTTCGTTAAAATTTGTCAGAAAACCACGTTTTAAGGACATCCCACATCATGAGAAATTATCTTGTTCTTCCTAAACAACACGTTGTAACTCAAAAAGCTTTGGTGTTGGGTGTATGTCTAAGCGTGTAGCCCCAAAAGAGAACGCACAGGAGACTTTTCTCTCGAAAGAATATGTAAGAATACCACGTTATAAGGAAATACAGTGTGGCAGAGTAAAGACAAATACGTACGTATTGGAAACACTTTATGAGAGAAATAACGCATCTTGCAAAATTAGCTTGTATGTCCTAAACAACACGTTGTAACTCGAAAAGGTTTGGTGCGGCATGTACGTCTAAATGTGTAGCCTCAAAAGAGAACCCACAGGAGAGTTTTCTTTCGTCAAAATTTGTCAGAAAACCATGTTTTAATGAAATCACGCATCGTGCGAAATTATCTTGTTTTTCCTAAACAACACGTTGTAACTCGAAAAGCTTTGGTGTTGCGTGTATTTCTAAGCGTGTATCCTCAAAACAGAATGCACAGGAGAGTTTTCTCTCGAAAGAATATGTAAGAATACCACGTTATAAGGAAATACAGTGTGGCAGAGTAAAGACAAATACGTACATATTGGAAACACTTTATGAGAGAAATAATGCATCTTGCAAAATTAGCTTGTATGTCCTAAACAACACGTTGTAACTCGAAAAGATTTGGTGTGGCATGTACGACTAAAGGTGTAGCCTCAAAAGAGAACAGACAGGAGAGTTTTCTTTCGTCAAAATTTTTCAGAAAACCACCTTTTAAGGAAATCCCGCATCGTGCGAAATTATCTTGTTTTTCATAAACAACACATTGTAACTCGAAAAGCTTTGGTGTTGCGTGTATGTCTAAGCATGTAGCCTCAAAAGAGAACGCACAGGAGTCTTTTCTCTCGAACGAATATGTAAGAATACCACGTTATAAGGAAATACACTGTTACAGAGTAAAGACAATTAAGTACGTATTAAAATACTTTACTAGAAGAAATAACGCATCTTACAAAGTTACCTTGTATCTCCTAAACAACACGTTGTAACTCGAAAAGATTTGGTGTGGTGTGTACGTCTAAACGTGAAGCCTCAAAAGAGAACTCACAGGACAATTTTCTTTCGTTAAAATTTGTCAGAAAACCACGTTGTAAGGAAATCCCACATCATGAGAAATTATCTTGTTCTTCCTAAAAAACACGTTGTAACTCAAAAAGCTTTGGTGTTGGGTGTATGTCTAAGTGTGTAGCCACAAAAGAGAACGCACAGGAGACTTTTCTCTCGAAAGAATATGTAAGAATACCACGTTATAAGGAAATACAGTATGGCAGAGTAAAGACAAATACATACGTATTGGAAACACTTTATGAGAGAAATAACGCATCTAGCAAAATTAGCTTGTATGTCCTAAACAACACGTTGTAACTCGAAAAGATTTGGTGTGGCATGTACGTCTAAATGTGTAGCCTCAAAAGAGAACCCACAGGAGAGTTTTCTTTCGTCAAAATTTGTCAGAAAACCATGTTTTAATGAAATCACGCATCGTGCGAAATTATCTTGTTTTTCCTAAACAACACGTTGTAACTCGAAAAGCTTTGGTGTTGCGTGTATTTCTAAGCGTGTATCCTCAAAAGAGAACACACAGGAGAGTTTTCTCTCGAAAGAATACGTAAGAATACCACGTTATAAAGAAATACTGTGTAGCAGAGTAAAGACAATTATGTAAGTATTGGAAACACATTATGAGAAGAAATAACGCATCTTACAAAATTAGCTTGTATGTCCTAAACAATACGTTGTAATTTGAAAATATTTGGTTTGGCGTGTACGTTTAAATGTGTAGCCTCAAAAGAGAACCCACAGGAGAATTTCCCTTCATCAAAAAAATTTCAGAAAACCACGTTTTAAGGAAATCCCGCATCGTGCGAAATTATCTTGTTTTTCTTAACAACACATTGTAACTCGAAAAGCTTTGGTGTTGGGTGTATGTCTAAGCGTGTAGCCTCAAAAGAGAACGCACAGGAGAGATTTCTCTTGAAAGAATATGTGAGAATACCACGTTTTAAGGAAATATATTGCTGCAGAGTAAAGACAAATACGTACGTATTGAAAACACAGTATGAGAAGAAATAAAGCATGGTACAATATTAGCTTGTATCTCCTAAACAACACGAGGTAACTCATAAGGATTTGGTGTGGCTTGTAAGTCTAAATGTGTTTCTGAAAAGAGACCCCACAGGAGAATTTTCTTACATCAAAATTTGTCAGAAAACCACGTTTTAAGGAAATCCTGCATCCTGCGAAATTATCTTGTTTTTCCTAATCAACACGTTGTAACTCGAAAAGCTTTGGTGTTGCGTGTAAGTCTAAGCGTGTAGCCTCCAAAGAGAACGCAAAGAAGAGTTTGCTCTCGAAAGAATATGTAAGAATACCACATTATAAGGAAATACAGTGTTGCAGAGTATAGACAAATACGTACTTATTGGAAACACTGTAAGAGAAGAAATAATGCATCATACAAAATTAGCTTGTAACACCTAAACAACACGTTGTAACTCGAAAAGATTTGGTGGGGCATGTACGTCTAAACGTGTAGCCTCAAAAGAGAACGCACAGGAGATTTTTGTTTCGTCAAAATTTGTCAGAAAACCACGTTTTAATGAAATCCCGCATTGTGCGAAATTATCTTGTTTTTCCTAAACAACATGTTGTAACTCGAAAAGCTTTGGTGTTGCGTGTATGTCTAACCGTGTAGCCACAAAAGAAAACGCACAGGAGAGTTTTCTCTCGAAAGAACATGTAAGAATACCACATTATAAGGAAATACAGTTTTGCAGAGTAAAGACCAATACGTATGTATTTGAAACACTTTACGAGAAGAAATAATGCATCGAACAGTATTAGCTTGTATCTCCTAAACAACACGTTATAACTCTAAAGGATTTGGTGTGGCGTGTACGTCTAAACGTGTAGCCCCAAAAGAGAACCCACAGGAGAGTTTTGTTTCGTCAAAATTTGTCAGAAAACCACGTTTTATGGAAATCCTGCATCGTGCGAAATTATCTTGTTTTTCCTAAACAACATGTTGTAACTCGAAAAGCTTTGGTGTTGCGTGTATGTCTAATCGTGTAGCCTCAAAAGAGAATGCACAGGAGAGTTTTCTCTCGAAAGAACATGTAAGAATACCACATTATAAGGAAATAAAGTTTTGCAGAGTAAAGACAAATACATAAGTATTTGAAACACTTTAGGAGAAGAAATAACGCATCGTACAGTATTACCTTGTATCTCCTAAACAACACGTTATAACTCTAAAGGATTTGGTGTGGCGTGTACGTCTAAACGTGTAGCCTCAAAAGAGAACCCACAGGAGAATTTTCTTTCGTCAAAATTTGTCACAAAACCACGTTTTAAGGAAATCCCGCACCGTGTGAAATTATCTTGTTTTTCTTAAACAACACGTTGTAACTGGAAAAGCTTTGGTGTTGCTTGTATGTCTAAGCTTGTAGCCTCAAAAGAGAATGCACAGGCGAGTTTTCTCTCGAGGGAATATGTAAGAACACCACGTTATTAGGAAATAGAGTGTTGCAGAGTAAAGGCAAATACATACATATTGGAAACACTTAAACTTTACTAGAAGAAATAACGCATCGTAAAAAAAATTAGCTTGTATCTCCTAAACAACACTTTGTAACTCGAAAAGATTTGGTGTGGAGTGTACGTCTAAACGTGTAGCCTCAAAAGAGAACGCACTGGAGAATGTTCTTTAGTCAAAATTTGTCAGAAAACCACGTTTTAAGGAAATCCCGGATCGTGGGAAATTATCTTGTTCTTCCTAAACAACACGTTGTAACTCGAAAACCTTTGGTGTTGCGTGTATGTCTAAGCATGTAGCCTCAAATGAGAACGCACAGGAGAGTTTTCTCTCAAAAGAATATATAAGAATACCACGTTATAGGGAAATACAGTGTTGCAGAGTAAAGACAAATACCTACATATTGGAAAAACTTTGTGAGAAGAAATAACGCATACTAAAAAATTAGCTTGTATGTCCTAAACAACATGTTGTAACTCGAAAATTTTTGTTGTGGTGTGTACGTCTAAACGTGCAACCTCAAAAGAGAACCCACAGGAGAATTTTCTTTCGTTCAAATTTGTCAAAAACCACGTTTTAAGGAAATCCCGCATCGTGAGAAATTATCTTGTTTTTCCTAACAACACGTTGTAACTCAAAAAGCTTTGGTGTTGGGTGTATGTCTAAGCGCGTAGCCCCAAAAGAGAATGCACACGAGAGTTTTTTCTCAAAAGAATATGTAAGAATACCACGTTATAAGGAAATACAGTGTGGCAGAGTAAAGACAAATACGTACGTATTGGAAACACTTTATGAGAGAAATAACGCATCTTGCAAAATTAGCTTGTATGCCCTAAACAACACGTTGTAACTCGAAATGATTTGGTGTGGTATGTACATCTAAACGTGTAGCCTCAAAAGAGTACCCACAGGAGAGTTTTCTTTCGTCAAAATTTTTCAGAAAACCATGTTTTAAGGAAATCCCGCTTCGTGCGAAATTATCTTGTTTTTCATAAACAACACATTGTAACTCGAAAATCTTTGGTGTTGCGTGTATGTCTAAGCATGTAGCCTCAAAAGAGAACGCACAGGAGTCTTTTCTCTCAAAAGAATATGTAAGAATACCACGTTATAAGGAAATACACTGTTGCAGAGTAAAGACAAATACGTACGTATTGGAAACACTTTACTAGAAGAAATAACGCATCTTACAAAGTTACCTTGTATCTCCTAAACAACACGTTGAAACTCGAAAAGATTTGGTGTGGCGTGTACATCTAAATGTGTAGCGTCAAAAGAGAAACCCACAGGACAATTTTCTTTCATTAAAATTTTTCAGAAAACCACGTTTTAAGGAAATCCCACATCGTGAGAAATTATCTTGTTCATCCTAAACAACACGTTGTAACTCAAAAAGCTTTGGTGTTGGGTGTATGTCTAAGCGTGTAGCACCAAAAGAGAACGCACGGGAGAGTTTTCTCTCGAAAGAATATGTAAGAATACCACGTTATAAGGAAATACAGTGTGGCAGAGTAAAGACAAATACGTACGTATTGGAAATTCTTTATGAGAGAAATAACGCATCTTGCAAAATTAGCTTGTATGTCCTAAACAACACGTTGTAACTCGAAAAGTTTTGGTGTGGCATGTACGTCTAAACGTGTAGCCTCAAAAGGGAACCCACAGGAGAGTTTTCTTTCGTCAAAATTTGTCAGAAAACTATGTTTTAATGAAATCCCGCATTGTGCAAAATTATCTTGTTTTTCCTAAACAACACGTTGTCACTCGAAAAGCTTTGGTGTTGCGTGTATTTCTAAGCATGTAGCCTCAAAAGAGAACGCACAGGAGAGTTTTCTCTCGTAAGAATATGTAAGAATACCACGTTATAAAGAAATACTGTGTTGCAGAGTAAAGAAAAATAAGTAAGTATTGGAAACACTTCATGAGAAGAAATAACGCATCTTACAAAATTAGCTTGTATGTCCTAAACAATACGTTGTAACTCGAAAATATTTGGTGTGGCGAGTACGTTTAAACGTGTAGCCTCAAAAGAGAACCCACAGGAGAATTTCCTTTCGTCAAAATATTTCAGAAAACCACATTTTAAGGAAATCCCGCATTGTGCGAAATTATCTTGTTTTTCATAAACAACACATTGTAACTCGAAAAGCTTTTGTGTTGGGTGTATGTCTAAGCGTGTAGCCTCAAAAGAGAACGCACAGGAGTTTTCTCTCGAAAGAATATGTAAGAATACCACGTTATAAGGAAATATATTGCTGCAGAGTAAAGACAAATACGTACGTATTGGAAACACATTATGAGGAGAAATAGCTCATGGTACAAAATTAGCTTGTATCTCCTAAACAACACCTGGTAACTCAAAAGGATTTGGTTGGGGTGTAAGTCTAAACGTGTAGCCTCAAAAGAGAACCCACAGGAGAATTTTCTTATGTCAAAATTTGTCAGAAAACCTCGTTTTAAAGAAATCCCGCATCCTGCGAAATTATAACATTTTTCCTAATCAACACTTTGTAACTCGAAAAGCTTTGGTGTTGCGTGTAAGTCTAAGCGTGTAGCCTCCAAAGAGAACTCAAAGGAGATTTCGCTCTCGAAAGAATATGAAAGAATACCACGTTATAAGGAAATACAGTGTTGCAGAGTATAGACAAATACGTACTTATTGGAAACACTTTACGAGAAGAAATAATGCATCATACAAAATTACCTTGTATCACCTAAACAACGCGTTGTAACTCGAAAAGATTTGGTGTGGCATGTACGTCTAAATGTGTAGCCTCAAAAGAGAACCCACAAGAGAGTTTTGTTTTGTCAAAATTTGTCAGAAAACCACGTTTTATGGAAATCCTGCATCGTGCGAAATTATCTTGTTTTTCCTAAACAACACGTTGTAACTCGAAAAACTTTGGTGTTGCGTGTATGTCTAAGATTGTAGCCTCAAAAGAGAACGCACAGGAGAGTTTTCTCTTGAAAGAATATGTAAGAACACCACGTTATTAGGAAATACAGTGTTGCAGTGTAAAGGCAAATGCATACGTATTGGAAACACTTAAACTTTACTAGAAGAAATAACGCATCGTAAAAAAATTAGCTTGTATCTCCTAAACAACACGTTGTAACTCGAAAAGATTTGGTGTGGCGTATATGTCTAAAGGTGTTGCCTCAAAAGAGAACCCACTGGAGAATTTTCTTTAGTCAAAATTTGTCAGAAAACCACGTTTTAAGGAAATCCTGCATCGTGGGAAATTATCTTGTTCTTCCTAAACAACACGTTGTAACTCGAAAAGCTTTGTTGTTGCGTGTATGTCTAAGCATGTAGCCTCAAATGAGAACGCACAGGAGAGTTTTCTCTCAAAAGAATATGTAAGAATACCACGTTATAGTGAAATACAGTGTTGCAGAGTAAAGACAAATACGTACATATTGGAAAAACTTTGTGAGAAGAAATAACGCATCCTAAAAAATTAGCTAGTTTGTCCTAAACAACATGTTGCAACTCGAAAAGTTTTGGTTTGGCGTGCACGTCTAAATGGGCAGCCTCAAAAGAGAAACCACAGTAGAATTTTCTTTCGTTAAAATATGTCAGAAAACCACGTTTTAAGGAAATCCCGCATCGTGAGAAATTATCTTGTTTTTCCTAACAACACGTTGTAACTCAAAAAGCTTTTGTGTTGGGTGTATGTCTAAGCGCGTAGCCCGAAAAGAGAATGCACAGGAGAGTTTTCTCTCGAAAGAATATGTAAGAATACCACGTTATAAGGAAATACAGTGTGGCAGAATAAAGACAAATATGTACGCATTGGAAACACTTTATGAGAGAAATAACGCATCTTGCAAAATTAGCTTGAATGTCCTAAACAACACGTTGTAACTCGAAAAGATTTGGTGTGGCATGTATGTCTAAACGTGTAGCCTCAAAAGGGAACCCACAGGAGAGTATTCTTTCGTCAAAATTTGTCAGAAAACCATG
Source organism: Apodemus sylvaticus (assembly GCF_947179515.1). Classification (NCBI taxonomy): domain Eukaryota; kingdom Metazoa; phylum Chordata; class Mammalia; order Rodentia; family Muridae; genus Apodemus; species Apodemus sylvaticus. Next base: position 65,377,012 of record NC_067491.1, on the reverse strand, counting down.
TTTTAAGGAAATCCTGCATAGTGCGAAATTATCTTTTTTTTCATAAACAACACATTGTAACTCGAAAAGCTTTGGTGTTGCGTGTATGTCTAAGCGTGTAGCCTCAAAAGAGAACACACAGGAGTGTTTTCTCTCGAAAGAATATGTAAGAATACCACGTTATAAGGAAATACAGTGTTGCAGAGTAAAGACAAATACGTACGTATTGGAAACACTTTATTGGAAGAAATAACGCATCTTGCAATGTTACCTTGTATCTCCTAAACAACACGTTGTAACTCGAAAGGATTTGGTGTGGCGTGTACGTCTAAACATGTAGCCTCAAAAGAGAACCCACAGGACAATTTTCTTTCCTTAAAATTTGTAAGAAAACCACGTTTTAAGGAAATCCCGTATCATGAGAAATTATCTTATTCTTCCTAAACAACACATTGTAACTCAAAAAGCTTTCGTGTTGGGTGTATGTCTAAGCGTGTAGCCCCAAAAGAGAACGCACAGGAGAGTTTTCTCTCGAAAGAATATGTAAGAATTCCACGTTATAAGGAAATACAGTGTGGCAGAGTAAAGACAAATACGTACGTATTGGAAACACTTTATGAGAGAAATAACGCATCTTGCCAAATTAGTTTGTATGTCCTAAACAACACGTTGTAACTGGAAAAGATTTGGTGTGGCATGTACGTCTAATCGTGTAGCCTCAAAAGAGAACCCACAGGAGAATTTTCTTTCCTCAAAATTTGTCAGAAAACCACGTTTTAAGGAAATCTCGCATCGTGCGAAATTATCTTGCTTTTCCTAAACAACACGTTGTAACTCGAAAAGCTTTGGTGATGCGTGTATGTCAAAGCTTGTAGCCTCAAAAGAGAACACACAGGAGAGTTTTCTCTCGAATGAATATGTAAGAATACCACGTTATTAGGAAATACAGTGTTGCAGATTACAGGCAAATACATATGTATTGGAAACACTTAAACTTTACTAGAAGAAATAATCGTTCGTAAAAAAATTAGCTTGTATCTCCTAAACAACACGTTGTAACTCGAAAAGATTTGGTGTGGCATGTACGTCTAAACGTGTAGCCTCAAAAGAGAACCCACAGGAGAATTTTCTTTAGTCAAAATTTGTCAGAAAACCACGTTTTAAGGAAATCCCGCAACGTGAGAAATTATCTTGTTCTTCCTAAACAACACGTTGTAACTCGCAAAGCTTTGGTGTTGCGTGTATGTCTAAGCGTGTAGCCTCAAATGAGAACGCACAGGAGAGTTTTCACTCAAAAGAATATGAAAGAATACTACGTTATAGGGAAATACATGTTGCAGAGTAAAGACAAATACGTACATATTGGAAACACTTTGTGAGAAGAAATAACGCATCCTAAAAAATTAGCTTGTATGTCCTATACAACATGTTGTAACTCAAAAAGATTTGGTGTGTTGTGTACGTCTAAACGTGCTGCCTCAAAAGAGAACCCACAGGAGAATTTTCTTTCCTTAAAATTTGTCAGAAAACCTTGTTTTAAGGAAATACCGCATCATGAGATATTATCTTGTTCTTCCTAAACAACACGTTGTAACTCAAAAAGCTTTGGTGTTGGGTGTATGTCTAAGCATGTAGCCCCAAAATAGAATGCACAGGAGAGTTTTCACTCAAAAGAATATGAAAGAATACTACGTTATAGGGAAATACATGTTGCAGAGTAAAGACAAATACGTACATATTGGAAACACTTTGTGAGAAGAAATAACGCATCCTAAAAAATTAGCTTGTATGTCCTATACAACATGTTGTAACTCACAAAGATTTGGTGTGTCGTGTACGTCTAAACGTGTAGCCTCAAAAGAGAACCCACAGGAGAATTTTCTTTCCTTAAAATTTGTCAGAAAACCTTGTTTTAAGGAAATACCGCATCATGAGAAATTATCTTGTTCTTCCTAAACAACACGTTGTAACTCAAAAAGCTTTGGTGTTGGGTGTATGTCTAAGCATGTAGCCCCAAAATAGAACGCACAGGAGAGTTTTCTCTCGAAAGAATATGCAAGAATACCACGTTATAAGGAAATACAGTGTGGCAGAGTAAAGACAAATACATACGTATTGGAAACACTTTATGAGAGAAATAACGCATCTTGCCAAATTAGCTTGTATGTCCTAAACAACACGTTGTAACTCGAAAAGATTTGTTGTGGCATGTACGACTTAACGTGTAGCCTCAAAAAGAGAACCCACAGGAGAATTTTCTTTCGTCAAAATTTTTCAGAAATCCACGTTTTCAGGAAATCCCGCATCTTGCGAAATTATCTTGTTTTTCATAAACAACACATTGTAACTCGAAAAGCTTTGGTGTTGCGTGTGTGTCTAAGCATGTAGCCTCAAAAGAGAATGCACAGGAGTCTTTTCTCTCGAACGAATATGTAAGAATACCACGTTATAAGGAAATACACTGTTACAGAGTAAAGACAAATAAGTACGTATTAAAACACTTTACTAGAAGAAATAACGCATCTTACATAGTTACCTTGTATCTCCTAAACAACACGTTGTAACTCGAAAAGATTTGGTGTGGCGTGTATGTCTAAACGTGTAGCCTCAAAAGAGAACCCACAGGACAATTTTCTTTCGTTAAAATTTGTCAGAAAACCACGTTTTAAGGAAATCCCACATCGTGAGAAATTATCTTGTTCGTCCTAAACAACACTTTGTAACTCAAAAAGCTTTGGTGTTGGGTGTATGTCTAAGCATGTAGCCACAAAAGAGAACGCACAGGAGACTTTTCTCTCGAAAGAATATGTAAGAATACCACGTTATAAGGAAATACAGTGTGGCAGAGTAAAGACAAATACGTACGTATTGGAAACACTTTATGAGAGAAATAACGCATCTTGCAAAATTAGCTTGTATGTCCTAAACAACACGTTGTAACTCGAAAAGATTTGGTGTGGCATGTACATCTAAATGTGTAGCCTCAAAAGAGAACCCACAGGAGAGTTTTCTTTCGTCAAAATTTGTCAGAAAACCATGTTTTAATGAAATCACGCATCGTGCGAAATTATCTTGTTTTTCCTAAACAACACGTTGTAACTCAAAAAGCTTTGGTGTTGCTTGTATTTCTAAGCGTGTATCCTCAAAAGAGAATGCACAGGAGAGTTTTCTCTCGAAAGAATACGTAAGAATACCACGTTATAAAGAAATACTGTGATGCAGAGTAAAGACAAATATGTAAGTATTGGAAACACATTATGAGAAGAAATAACGCATCTTACAAAATTACCTTGTATGTCCTAAACAATACGTTGTATCTCGAAAATATTTGGTGTGGCATGTACGTTTAAACGTGTAGCCTCAAAAGAGAACCCACAGGAGAATTTCCTTTTATCAAAATATTTCAGAAAACCACGTTTTAAGGAAATCCCGCATCGTGCGATATTATCTTGTTTTTCATAAACAACACATTGTAACTCGAAAAGCTTTGGTGTTGGGTGTATGTCTAAGCATGTAGCCTCAAAAGAGAACGCACAGGAGAGTTTTCTCTCGAAAGAATATGTAAGAGTACCACGTAATAAGGAAATATATTGCTGCAGAGTAAAGACAAATACGTACGTATTGGAAACATATTATGAGAAGAAATAACGCATGGTACAATATTAGCTTGTATCTCCTAAACAACACGTGGTAACTCATAAGGATTTGGTGTGGCGTGTAAGTCTAAACGTGTAGCTTCAAAAGAGACCCCACAGGAGAATTTTCTTACATCAAAATTTGTCAGAAAACCAAGTTTTAAGGAAATCCCGCATGCTGCGAAATTATCTTGTTTTTCCTAATCAACACGTTGTAACTCGAAAAGCTTTGGTGTTGCGTGTAAGTCTAAACGTGTAGCCTCCAAAGAGAACGCAAAGGAGAGTTCTCTCTCGAAAGAATATGTAAGAATACCACATTATAAGGAAATACAGTGTTGCAGAGTATAGACAAATATGTACTTATTGGAAACACTTTAAGAGAAGAAATAATGCATCATGCAAAATTAGCTTGTATCACCTAAACAACACGTTGTAACTCGAAAAGATTTGATGTGGCATGTACGTCTAAACGTGTAGCCTCAAAAGAGAACGCACAGGAGATTTTTGTTTCGTCAAAATTTGTCAGAAAACCACGTTTTAATGAAATCCCGCATTGTGAGAAATTATCTTGTTTTTCCTAAACAATATGTTGTAACTCAAAAAGGTTTGGTGTTGCGTGTATGTCTAACCGTGTAGCCTCAAAAGAGAATGCACAGGAGAGTTTTCTCTCGAAAGAACATGCAAGAATACCACATTATAAGGAAATACAGTTTTGCAGAGTAAAGACAAATATGTATGTATTTGAAACACTTTACGAGAAGAAATAACGCATCGTACAGTATTAGCTTATATCTCCTAAACAACAGGTTATAACTCTAAAGGATTTGGTGTGGCGTGTACGTCTAAACGTGTAGCCTCAAAAGAGAACCCAAAGGAGAATTTTCTTTTGTCAAAATTTGTCAGAAATCCACGTTTTAAGGAAATCCCGCATCTTGCGAAATTGTCTTGTTTTTCCTAAACAACACGTTGTAACTCGAAAAGCGTTGGTGTTGCGTGTATGTCTAAGCTTGTATCCTCAAAAGAGAATGCACAGGAGAGTTTTCTCTCGAAAGAATATGTAAGAACATCACGTTATTAGGAAATACATTGTTGCAGAGTAAAGGCAAATAGGTATGTATTGGAAACACTTAAACTATACTAGAAGAAATAACGCATCGTAAAAAATTAGCTTGTATCTCCTAAACAACACATTGTAACTCGAAAAGCTTTGGTGTTGCGTGTATTTCTAAGCGTGTATCCTCAAAAGAGAACACACAGGAGAGTTTTCTCTTGAAAGGATATGTAAGAATACCACGTTATAAGGAAATATATTGCTGCAGAGTAAAGACAAATAAGAACGTATTGGAAACACATTATGAGAAGAAATAACGCATGGTACAATATTAACTTGTATCTCCTAAACAACACGTGGTAACTCATAAGGATTTGCTGTGTGTCCTAAACAACATGTTGTAACTCGAAAAGTTTTGGTGTGGCGTATACGTCTAAACGTGTAGCCTCAAAAGAGAACCCAGAGGAGAGTTTTCTCTTGTCAAAATTTGTCAGAAAACCACTTTATATGGAAATCCCGCATCGTGCGAAATTATCTTGTTTTTCCTAAACAACATGTGGTAACTTGAAAAGCTTTGGTGTTGCGTGTATGTCTAAGCGTGTAGCCTCAAAAGAGAACGCACAGGAGAGTTTTATCTCGAAAGAATATGTAGGAATACCACGTTAGAAGGAAATACAGTGTTGCAGAGTAAAGACAAATACATACTTATTGGAAACACTTAAACTTTACGAGAAGAAATAACGCATTGTAAAAAAATTAACTTGTATCTCCTAAACAACACGTTGTAACTTAAAAAGATTTGGTGTGGCCTGTACGTCTAAACGTGTAGCCGCAAAAGAGAACCCACAGGAGAATTTTCTTTGGTCAAAATTTGTCAGAAAACCACGTATTAAGGAAATCCCACATCGTGCGAAATTATCTTGTTTTTCCTAAACAACACGTTTTAACTCGATAAGTTTTGGTGGTTGCTTGTATGTCTAAGCGTGTAGCCTCAAAAGAGAACGCACAGGAGAGTTTTCTCTTGAATGAATATGTTACCACGTTATAAGGAAATACAGTGTTGCAGAGTAAAGACAAATACGTACGTATTGGAAACACTTAACAAGAAGAAATAACGCATGTTGCAAAATTAGCTTGTATTTCCTAAACAACACGTTATAACTCGAAAAGATTTGGTGCGGCTTTTACGTCTAAACGTGTAACCTCAAAAGAGAACCCACAGGAGAATTTTCTTTCGTCAAAATTTGTCAGAAAACCACTTTTTATGGAAATCCCGCATCATGCGAAATTATCTAGTTTTTCCTAAACAACACGTTGTAACTCGAAAATCTTTGGTGTTGCGTGTATGTCTAAGCATGTAGCATCAAAGGAGAATGCACAGGATAGTTTTCCCTCGAAAGAATACATAAGAATACCACGTACTTATTGGAAACACTTAAACTTTACGAGAAGAAATAACGCATTTTACGTCTCAACAAGTAACCTCAAAAGAATTCTCCTGTGCGCTCTCCTTTGATACAGGATTTCCTTAATAAGTGGTTTTCTGACAAATTTTGACCAAAGAAAATTCTCCTATGGGTCCTTTTTTGAGGCTACACGTTTAGTCGTACAGGCCACACCAAATCTTTTTAAGTTACAACGTGTTGTTTAGGAGATACAAGCTAATTTTTTTACGATGCGTTATTTCTTCTTGTAAAGTTTAAGTGTTTCCAATAATTATGTAGTTGTCTTTACTCTGCTACACTGTATTTCCTTATAATGTGGTATTCCTACATATTCTTTCGGGAGAAAACTATCCTGTGCATTCTCTTTTGGGGCTACACGCTTAGACATACACGCAACACCAAAGCTTTTCGAGTTACAACATGTTGTTTAGGAAAAACAAGATAATTTCGCATGATGCAGGATTTCCTAAAAGGTGGTTTCCTGACAAATTTTGACCAAAGAAAACTCTCCTATGGGATTTCTTTTGAGGCTATACCTTTAGACATACACGCCACACCAAATCTTTTCGAATTACAACGTGTTGTTTAGGAGATACAAGCTAATTTTTTAAGATGCGTTATTGCTTCTCTTAAAGTTTAAGTGTTTCCAATACGAGTATCTGCCTTTACTCTGCAACACTGTATTTCCTTATAACGTGGTATTCTTACATATTCTATCGAGAGAAAACTCTCCTCTGCGTTCTCTTTTGAGGCTACACGCTTAGACATACATGCAACACCAATGCTTTTCTAGTTACAACGTGTTGTTTAGGAAAAACAAGATAATTTCGCACGATGCGGGATTTCCTTAAAACGTGGATTTCTGACAAATTTTGACGAAAGAAAATTATCCTGTGGGTTCTCTTTTGAGGCTACACGTTTAGACGTACACGCCACACCAAATCTTTTCGAGTTACAACGTGTTGTTTAGGACATACAAGCTAATTTTGCAAGATGCGTTATTTCTCTCATAAAGTGTTTCCAATACGTACATATTTGTCTTTACTCTGCCACACTGTATTTCCTTATAACGTGGTATTCTTACATATTCTTTCGAGAGAAAACTCTCCTGTGCGTTCTCTTTTGGGGCTACACGCTTAGATATACACCCAACACCAAAGCTTTTCAAGTTAAAACGTGTTATTTAGGAAGAACAAGATAATTTCTCAGGATGCGGGATTTCCTTAAAGCATGGATTTCTGACAAATTTTGACGAAAGAAAATTGTCCTGCGGGTTCTCTTTTGAGGCTACACGTTTAGACGTACATGCCACACCAAATCTTTTCGAGTTACAACGTGTTGTTTAGGAGATACAAGCTAATTTTGTACGATGCTTTATTTCATCACGTAAAGTTTATGGGTTCCCAATACATACTTATTTGTCTTTACTCTGCAACACAGTATTTCCTTATAACGTGGTATTCTTACATATTCTTTTGAGAGAAAACTCTCCTGTGCGTTCTCTTTTGAGGCTACATGCTTAGACATACACGCAACACCAAAGCTTTTCGAGTTAAAACGTGTTGTTTAGGAAAAACAAGATAATTTCACACGATTCGGGATTTCCTTAATACGTGGTTTTCTGACAAATTTTGACCAAAGAAAATTCTCCTATGTGTTCTCTTTTGAGGCTACACGTTTAGATGTACAGGCCACACCAAATCTTTTTACGTTACAACGTGTTGTTTAGGAGATACAAGCTAATTTTGTACTATGCATTATTTCTTCTCGTAAAGTTTTTCCAATAAGTACGTATTTGTCTTTACTCTGCAACACTGTATTTCCTTATAACGTGGTATTCGTACATATTCTTTCGAGAGAAAACTCTCCTGTGCGTTCACTTTTGAGGCTAAACGCTTAGACATACACGCAACACCAAAGCTTTTCGAGTTAAAACGTTTTGTTCAGGAAAAACAAGATAATTTCGCACGATGTGGGATTTCCTTAATACGTGGTTTTCTGACAAATTTTGACCAAAGAAAATTCTCCTATGGGTTCTCTTTTGAGGCTACACGTTTAGACGTACAGGCCACACCAAATCTTTTTAAGTTACAACGTGTTGTTTAGGAGATACAAGCTAATTTCTTACGATGCGTTATTTATTCTAGTAAAGTTTTTCCAATACGTAAGTATTTGTCTTTACTCTGCAACACTGTATTTCCTTATAACGTGGTATTCTTACATATTCTTTAGAGAGAAAACTCTCCTGTGCATTCTCTTTTGAGGCTACACGCTTTGACATAAACGCAACACCAAAGTTTTTCGAGTTACAATGTGTTGTTTAGGAAAAACAAGATAATTTAGCACGATGCGGGATTTCCTTAAAACGTGGTTTTCTGACAAATTTTGACGAAAGAAAATACTCCTGTGGGTTCTCTTTTGAGGCTACACATTTAGACGTACACGCCACACCAAATCTTTTCGAGTTACAACGTGTTGTTTAGGAGATACAAGCTAATGTTTTCGATGCATTATTTCTTCTCATAAAGTTTAAGTGTTTCCATTACGTACATATTTGCCTTTACTCTGCAACACTGTATTTCCTTATAACGTGGTATTCTTGCATATTCTTTCGAGAGAAAACTCTCCTGTGTGTTCTCCTTTGAGGCTCCATGCTTAGACATACACGCAACACCAAAGCTTTTCGAGTTACAAAGTATTGTTTTGGAAAAACAACATAATTTCGCACGATGCGGGATTTCCTTAAAACGTGGTTTTCTGACAAATTTTGAGGAAATAAAACTCTCCTGTGTGTACTCTTTTGAGGCTACATGTTTAGACGTACACGCCACACCAAATCTTTTCGAGTTACAACGTTTGTTTAGGACATACAAGCTAATTTTGCAAGATACGTTATTTCTCTCATAAAGTGTTTCCAATATGTACGTATTTGTCTTTACTCTGCAACACTGTATTTCCGTATAACGTGGTATCCTTACATATTCCTTCGAGAGAAAACTCTCCTGTGCGTTCTCTTTTGAGGCTACATGCTTAGACATACACGCAACACCAAAGCTTTTCGAGTTACAACGTGTTGTTTAGGAAAAACAACATAATTTTTCACGATGCGGATTTCCTTAAAACGTGGTTTTCTGACAAATTTTGACGAAAGAAAATTCTCCTGTGGCTTCTCCTTTGAGGCTAAACGTTTAGACATACACGCCACACCAAATCTTTTGAGTTATATCGTGTTGTTTAGGAGATACAAGCTAATTTTGTACCATGCATTATTTCTTCTCGTAAAGTGTTTCCCTTACTTACATATTTGTCTTTACTCTGCAGCACTGTATTTCCTTATAACGTGGTATTCTTACATATTCCTTCGAGAGAAACCTCTCCAGTGCGTTCACTTTTTAGGCTACATGCTTAGACATATATGCAACACCAAAGCTTTTCGAGTTAAAATGTGTTGTTTATGAAAAACAAGATAATTTCGCACGATGCTGGATTTACTTAAAACGTGGTTTTCTGAAAAAAAAAATTGACGAAAGAAAATTCTACTGGGGGTTCTCTTTTGAGGCTACACGTTTAGACATACACGGCACACCAAATGATTTCAAGTTACAACGTGTTGTTTAGGACATACAAGCTAATTTTGCATGATGCGTTATTTCTCTCGTAAAGTGTTTCCAATACATATGTATTTGTCTTTACTTTGCAACCCTGTATTTCCTTATAACGTGGTAATCTTACATATTCTTTCGAGAGAAAACTCTCCTGTGCGTTCTCTTTTGAGGCTATACGCTTAGATATACACGCAACACCTAAGCTTTTCGAGTTAAAACTTGTTGTTTAGGAAGAACAAGATAATTTCTCACGATGCGGGATTTCCTTAAAACGTGGTTTTCTGACAAATTTTGACGAAAGAAAATTGTCCTGTGGGTTCTCTTTTGAGGCTACACGTTTAGACGTACAGGCCACACCAAATCCTTTTGAGTAACATTGTGTTGTTTAGGAGTTACAAGCTAATTTTTTACGATGCTTTATTTCATCTCCTAAAGTTTAAGGGTTTCCAATATGTACGTTTTTGTCTTTACTCAGCAACACTGTACTTCCTTATAAAGTGGTATTCTTACCTATTCTTTCGAGAGAAAACTCTTCTGTGTGTTCTCTTTTGAGGCTACATGCTTAGACATACATGCAACACCAAAGCTTTTCGAGTTACAACGTGTTGTTTAGGAAAAACAAGATAATTTAGCACAATGCGGGATTTCCTTAATACGTGGCTTTCTGACAAATTTTGACCAAAGAAAATTCTCCTGTGGGTTCTCTTTTGAGGCTATACGCTTAGACATACACGCCACACAAAATCTTTTCGAGTTACAACCTGTTGTTTAGGAGATACAAGCTAATTTTTTAAGATGCGTTGTTTTTTCTCATAAAGTGTTTCCAATAAGTACGTATTTGTCTTTACTCTGCAACAGTGTATTTCCTTATAACATGGTATTCTTACATATTCTTTCAAGAGGAAACTCTCCTGTGTGTTCTCTTTTGAGGCTACACGCTTAGACATACACGCAACACCAAACCTTTTTGAGTTACAATGTGTTGTTTATGAAGAACAAGATAATTTCTCACGATGCTGGATTTCCTTAAACGTGGTTTTCTGACAAATTTTGACGAAAGAAAATTGTCCTGTGGTTCTCTTTTGAGGCTACACATTTAGACGTACACGCCATACCAAATCTTTCCAAGTTACGACGTGTTGTTTAGGAGATACAAGCTAATTTTATACTATGCATTATTTCATCTCCTAAAGTTAAAGGGTTTCCAATACGTAAGTATTTGTCATTATTCTGCAACACTGTACTTCCTTATAACGTGGTATTCTTACATATTCTTTCGAGAGAAAACTCTTCTGTGTGTTCTCTTTTGAGGCTACATGCTTAGACATACACGCAACACCAAAGATTTTCGAGTTATTACGTGTTGTTTAGGAAAAACAAGATAATTTCGCACGATGCTGGATTTCTTTAAAACGTGGATTTCTGAAAATTTTGACGAAAGAAAATTCTCCTATGGGTTCTCTTTTGAGGCTACAAGTTTAGAGGTACACGCCACACCAAATCTTTTCTAGTTACAACGTGTTGTTTAGGAGATACGAGCTAATTTTGTAAGATGTTTTATTTCATCTAGTAAAGTTTAAGGGTTTCCAATATGTACGTATTTGTCTTTACTCTGCAACACTGTATTTCCTTATAATGTGGTATTCTTCCATATTCTTTCGAGAGAAATCTCTCCTGTGTGTTCTCTTTTGAGGCTACACGTTGAGACATACACGCAACACAAAAGCTTTTCGAGTTACAATGTGTTGTTTAAGAAAAACAAGATAATTTCGCAAGATGCGGGATTTCCTTAAAACGTGGTTTTCTGAAAATTTTGACGAAAGAAAATTCTCCTATGGGTTCTCTTTTGAGGATACACGTTTAGATGTAAACGCCACACCAAATCTTTTCGAGTTACAACGTGTTGTTTAGGGGATACGAGCTAATTTTGTACAGTGCTTTATTTCATATCGTAAAGTTTAAGGGTTTCCAATACGTACGTATTTGTCTTTACTCTGCAACACTGTATTTCCTTATAACGTGGTATTCTTACATATTCTTTTGAGAGAAAACCCCCCTTGTGTTGGCTTTTGAGGCTACACGCTGAGACATGCACGCAACACCAAAGCTTTTCGAGTTACAACGTGTTGTTTAGGAAATACAAGATAATTACGCACGATGCAGGATTTCCTTAATACGTGGTTTTGTGACAAATTTGACCAAAGAAAATTCTCCTGTGGGTTCTCTTTTTGAGGCTACACGTTTAGACGTACACGCCACACCAAATTTTTTCGAGTTACAACGAGTTGTTTAGGAGATACAAGCTAATTTTGTATGATGTGTTATTTTTTCTCGTAAAGTGTTTCCAATACGTACATATTTGTCTTTACTCTGCAACACTGTATTTCCTTATAACCTGGTATTCTTACATATTCTTTCAGGTGAAAACTCTCCTGTGTGTTCTCTTTTGATGCTACACACTGAGACATACACGCAACACCAAAGCTTTTCGAGTTACAACGTGTTGTTTAGGAAAAACAAGATAATTTCGCAGGATGCGGGATTTCCTTAAAACGTGGTTTTCTGAAAAAATTTGATGAAAGAAAATTCTCCAGTGGGTTCTCTTTTGAGGCTAAACTTTTAGATGTACAAGCCAAACCAAATGTTTTCGAGTTTCCACTCGTTGTTTAGGAGATACAAGCTAATATTGTATGATGCTTAATTTCTTCTCGTAAAGTGTTTCCACTATGTACGTATTTGTCTTTACTCTGCAACACTGTATTTCCTTATAACGTTGAATTCTTACATGTTCTATCGAGAGAAAACTCTCCTGTGCATTCTCTTTTGAGGCTACACGCTTAGACATATACGCAACACCAAAGCTTTTCGAGTTACCACTTGTTGTTTAGGAAAAACAAGATAATTTCGCACGATGCGGTATTTCTTTAAAACGTGGTTTTCTGACAAATTTTGACCAAAGAAAGTTCTCCTTTTGGTGTTCCTTTGAGTCTACACGTGTAGACGTACGAGCCACACCAAATCTTTTCGAATTACAACGTGTTGTTTAGGAGAAACAAGCAAATTTTGTAAGATGCATTATTTCTTCTCATAAAGTGTTTCCAATAAGTACGTATTTGTCTTTACTCTGCAACACTGTATTTCGTTATAATGTGGTATTCTTACATATTCTTTCGAGGGAAAACTCTCCTGTGCGTTCTCCTTTGGGGCTACACACTTAGACATACACGCAACGCTAAAGCATTTTGAGTTACAACGTGTTGTTTAGGAAAAACAAGATAATTTCGCACGATGTGAGATTTCCATAAAACGTGGTTTTCTGACATATTTTGACGAAAGAAAGTTCTCCTGTGTGTTCTATTTGAGCCTACATGTGTAGAGGTACGAGCCACACCAAATCTTTTCGAGTTACAACGTGTTGTTTAGGAGATACAAGCTAATTTTGTACGATGCGTTATTTCTTCTCGAAAAGGTTTTCCAATATGTACTTATTGTCTTTACTCTGCAAAATTGTATTTCCTTATAACATGGTATTCTTACATATTCTTTCGAGAGAAATCTCTCCTGTGCCTTCTCTTTTGAGGCTCCATTCTTAAACATACACGCAACACCAAAGCTTTTGGAGTTACAACATGTTGTTTTGAAAAAAGAAGCTGATTTCGCACGATGAGGGATATCCTTAAAACTTGGTTTTCTGAAAAATTTTGACGAAAGAAAATTCTCCTGTGGGTTTCTTTTGGGGCTACACGTTTAGACGTACACGCTGCACCAAATCTTTTCGAGTTACAACATTTTGTTTAGGAGATAAAGCTAATTTTGTACGATGCATTACTTCTTCTCATAAAGTGTTTCCAATATGTAGGTATTTGTCTTTACTCTGCAACACTGTATTTCCTTATAACGTGGTATTCTTACATATTCTTTCGAGAGAAAACTATCCTGTGCGTTCCCTTTTGAGGCTACAAACTGAGACATACAGGCAACACCAAAGCTTTTCGAGTTACAACGTGTTGTTTATGAAAAACAAGATAATTTCGCACGATGCAGGATTTCCTTAAAACGTGGTTTTCTGACAAATTTTGAAGAAAGAAAATTCTCCTGTCGGTTCTCTTTTGAGGCTACACGTTTAGACGTACATGCCACACCAAATCCTTTCGAATTACCACGTGTTGTTTAGGAGATACATGCTAATTTTGTACGATGCGTTATTTCTTATCATAAAGTGTTTCCAATAGGTACGTATTTTTCTTTACTCTGCAACACTGTATTTCCTTATAACGTTGTATTCTTACATGTTCTTTCGAGAGAAAACTCTCCTGTGCATTGTCTTTAGAGGCAACATGCTCAGACATACACGCAACACCAAAGCTTTTCGAGTTACAACGTATTGTTTAGGAAAAACTAGATAATTTTGCACGATGCGGGATTTCCTTAAAACGTGGTTTTTTGACAAATTTTGACGAAAGAAAATTCTCCTGTGGTTTCTCTTTTGAGGCTACATGTGTAGACGTACGAGCCACACCTAATATTTTCGAGTTAAAACGTGTTGTTTAGGAGATACAAGCAAATATTGTACGATGCGTTATTTCTTCCCTAAAGTGTTTCCAGTATGTACTTATTTGTCTTTACTCTGCAACACTGTATTTTCTTATAACGTGGTATTCTTACATATTCTTTCGAGGGAAAACTCTCCTGTGCATTCTCTTTTGAGGCTACATGCTTAGACATACACACAACACCAAAGCTTTTTGTTTTACAGCTTGTTGTTTAGGAAAAACAAGATAATTTCGCACGATGCGAGATTTCCTTAAAACGTGGTTTCTGACAAATTTTGATGAAAGAAAATTCTCCTGTGGGTTCTCGATTGAGGCTACACTTTTAGACGTACACGTCACACCAAATCTTTTCGAGTTACAACGTGTTGTTTTCGGAGATACAAGCTAATTTTGAATGATGCGTTATTTCTTCTCGTAAAGTGTTTCCAATATGTACTTATTTGTCTTTACTCTGCAAAATTGTATTTCCTTATAACGTGGTATTCTTACATATTCTTTCGAAGAAAACTCTCCTGTGCGTTCTCTTTTGAGGCGACACGCTTAGACAAACACGCAACGCCAAAGCTTTTCGCGTTACAATGTGTTGTTTAGGAAAAACGAGATAATTTAGCACGATGCGAGATTTCCATAGAAGGTGGTTTTCTGAAAAATTTTGACGAAGGAAAGTTCTCCTGTGTGTTCTCTTTTGAGGCTACATGTGTAGAGGTATGAGCCACACCAAATCTTTTCGAATTACAACGTGTTGTTTAGGAAATCCAAGCTAATTTTTTATGATGCGTTAATTATTCTCATAAAGTGTTTCCTATAAGTACATATTTGTCTTTACTCTAGAACACTGTATTGCCTTATAACGTGGTATTCTTACATATTCCTCCGAGAGAAAACTATCCTGTGCGTTCCATTTTGAGGCTACACACTTAGACATACAGGCAACACCAAAGCTTTCGAGTTACAACGTGTTGTTTATGGAAAACAAGATAATTTCGCACGATGCGGGATTTCCTTAAAACGTGGTTTTCTGAGAAATTTTGACGAAAGAAAATTCTCCTGTGGCTTCTCTTTTGAGACTACACGTTTAGACGTTCACGCCACACCAAATCATTCCGAGTTACCACGTGTTGTTTAGGAGATACAAGCTAATTTTGTATGATGCTTTATTTCTTTTCGTAAAGTGTTTCCAATATGTACCTATTTGTCTTTACTCTGCAACACTGTATTTCCTTACAACGTTGTATTCTTACATGTTCTTTAGAGAGAAAACTCTCCTGTGCATTCTCTTTAGAGGATACATTCTCAGACATACACGCAACACCAAAGCTTTTCGAGTTACAACGTGTTGTTTAGGAAAAACAAGATAATTTTGCACGATGCGGGATTTCCGTAAAACGTGGTTTTCTGATAAATTTTGACGAAAGAAAGTTCTCCTGTGGGTTCTCTTTTGAGGCTTCACGTGTAGACGTAAGAGCCACATCAAATATTTTTGAGTTACAACGTGTTGTTTAGGAGATACAAGCAAATATTGTACGATGCGTTATTTCTTCTCATAAAGTGTTTCCAATACGTTAATATTTGTCATTACTCTGCAACACTGTATTTCCTTATAACATGGTATTCTTACATATTCTTTCGAGGGAAAACTCTCCTGTGCATTCTCCTTTGAGGCTACACGATTAGACAAACACGCAACACCAATGCTTTTCGAGTTACAACATATTGTTTAGGAAAAAGAAGATGATTTCGCACAATGCGGGATTTCCTTAAAATCTGGTTTTCTGAAAAATTTTGACAAAAGAAAATTCTCCTGTGGGTTCTCATTTGAGGCTACATATTTACACATACACGCCACACCAAATCTTTTCGAGTTACAAGGTGTGGGTTAGGAGAGACAAGCTAATATTTGATAATGCGTTAATTCTTCTCATAAAGTGTTTCCAATACGTACGTATTTGTCTTTACTCTGCAACAGTGTATTTCCTTATAACGTGGTATTCTTACATATTCTTTCAAGAGAAAACTATCCTGTGCATTCCCTTTTGAGGCTAAACACTTAGACATACAGGCATCACCATAGCTTTTCGAGTTACAACGAGTTGTTTATAAAAAACAAGACAATTTCGCACGATGCGGGATATCCTTAAAATGTGGTTTTCTGACAAATTTTGACGAAAGAAAATTCTCCTGTGGGTTCTCTTTTGAGGCTACATGTTTAGACGTACACACCACACGAAATCTTTTCAAGTTACAACGTGTTGTTTAGGAGATACAAGCTAATTTTGTACGATGTGATATTTCTTCTTGTAAAGTGTTTCCAATAAGTACTTATCTGTCTTTACTCTGCAACACTGTATTTCCTTATAACGTGGTATTCTTACATATTCTTTCAAGGGAAAACTCTCCAGTGCGTTCTCTTTTGAGGCTACATGCTAAGACATACACGCAACGCCAAAGTTTTTCGAGTTACAAAGTGTTGTTTAGGAAAAACAAGATAATTTCGCACGATGCGAGATTTCCATAAAACGTGGTTTTCTGAAAAATTTTATCGAAAGAAAGTTCTCCTGTGGGTTCTCTTTTGAGGCTACATGTTTAGACGTAAACGTCACACCAAATCTTTTCGAGTTACAACATGTTGTTTAGGAGCTACAAGCTAATTTTGTACGATGCGTTATTTCTTCTCATAAAGTGTTTCCAATAAGTACTTATTTGTCTTTACTCTGCAAAATTGTATTTCCTTATAACGTGGTATTCTTACATATTCTTTCGAGAGAAAACTCTCCTTTGCCTTCTCTTTTGAGGGTTTACACTTACACATACACGCAACACCAAAGCTTTTCGATTTACAACATGTTGTTTAGGAAAAAGAAGATGATTTCGCATGATGCGGGATTTCCTTAAAACAAGGTTTTCTGAAAAATTTTGACGAAAGAAAATTCTCCTGTGGGTTCTCTTTTGAGGCTACATATTTAGACGTACACGCCACACCAAATCTTTTCGAGTTACAACGTGTTGTTTAGGAGATACAAGCTAATTTTTTACGATGTGTTAATTCTTCTCGTAAAGTGTTTCCAATACATATGTATTTGTCTTTACTCTGCAACATTGTATTTCCTTATAACGTGGTATTCTTACATATTCTTTCGATAGAAAACTATCCTGTGCGTTCCCCTTTGAGGCTACACACTTAGACATACAGGCATCACCAAAGCTTTTCGAGGTAAAACGTGTTGTTTATGAAAAACAAGATAATTTCGCACGATGAGGGATTACCTTAAAACGTGGTGTTCTTACAAATTTTGACGAAAGAAAATTCTCCTGTGGGTTTTTTTTTTTTTTGAGGCTACACGTTTAGAGGTACACGCCACACCATATCCTTTCGAGTTACCACGGGTTGTTTAGGAGATACAAGCTAATTTTGTACGATGCGTTATTTCTTCTCGTAAAGAGTTTCCAAACGTACATAATTGTCTTTACACTGCAACACTGTATTTTCTTATAATGTTGAATTCTTACATGTCCTTTCGAGAGAAAACGCTCCTGTGCATTCTCTTTAGAGGCTACATGCTCACACATACACGCAACACCAAAGCTTTTCGAGTTACAACGTGTTGTTTAGGAAAAACAAGATAATTTTGCACGATGCGGGATTTCCTTAAAAGGTGGTTTTCTGACAAATTTTGACGAAAGAAAGTTTTCCTGTGGGTTGTCTTTTGAGGCTACACATTTAGACGTACATGCCACACCAAATCTTTTCGAGTTACAACTTGTTGTTTAGGAGATAGAAGCAAATTTTGTACGATGCGTTATTTCTTCTTGTAAAGTGTTTCCAATACATACTTAATTTTCTTTAGTCTGCAACACTGTATTTCCTTATAACGTGGTATTCTTACATATTCTTTCGAGGGAAAACTCTCCTGTGCATTCTCTTTTGTAGCCACACGCTTAGACATATAGGCAACGCCAAAGCTTTTCGAGTTACAACGTGTTGTTTAGGAAAAACAAGATAATTTCGCACGATGCGGGATTTCCTTAAAACGTGGTTTTCTGACAAATTTTGACGAAAGAAAATTTTCCTGTGGGTTCTCTTTTGAGGCTACACGTTTAGAGGTACACGCCACACCAAATCCTTTCGAGTTACCACGTGTTGTTTAGGAGATACAAGCTAATTTTTTAGATGCGTTATTTCTTCTCGTAAAGTGTTTCCGATAGGTACGTATTTGTCTTTACTCTGCAACACTGTATTTCCTTATAATGTTGTATTCTTACATGTTCTTTCGAGAGAAAACTCTCCTGTGCATTGTCTTTAGAGGCTACATGCTCACACATACACGCAATACCAAAGCTTTTCGAGGTATAACATGTTGTTTAGGAAAAACAAGATAATTTTTCACGATGCGGGATTTCCTTAAAACGTGGTTTTCTGACAAATTTTGACGAAAGAAAGTTCTCCTGTGGGTTGTCTTTTGAGGCTACACATTTAGACGTACATGCCACACCAAATCTTTTCAAGTTACAACTTGTTTTTTAGGAGATAGAAGTAAATTTTTTACGATGCGTTATTTCTTCTTGGAAAGTGTTTCCAATACTTTCTTATTTGTCTTTACTCTGCAACACTGTATTTCCATATAACGTGGTATTCTTATGAATTCTTTCGAGTGAAAACTCTCCTGTGCGTTCTCTTTTGAGGCTACACGCTTAGACATACACGCAACGTCAAAGCTTTTCGAGTTACAACGTGTTGTTTAGGAAAAACAAGGTAATTTCGCACGATGCGAGGTTTCCTTAAATCGTGGTTTCTGACAAATTTTGATGAAAGAAAATTCTCCTGTGGGTTCTCTTTTGAGGCTACTCATTTAGACATACAAGTCACACCAAATCTTTTCGAGTTACAACGTGTTGTTTAGGAGACACAAGCTAATTTTGTAGGATGCGTTATTTCTTCTTGTAAAGTGTTTCCAATAGGTACTTATCTGTCTTTACTCTGCAACACTGTATTTCCTTATAACGTGGTATTCTTACATATTCTTTCGAGAGAAAACTCTCCTGTGCGTTCTCTTTTGAGGCTACATGCTTAGACATACACGCAACGCCAAAGCTTTTCGAGTTACAAAGTGTTGTTTAGGAAAAACAAGATAATTTCGCACGATGCGAGATTTCCATAAAACATGGTTTTCTGAAAAATTTTGACGAAAGAAAGTTCTCCTGTGGGTTCGCTTTTGAGGCTACATGTTTAGACGTACATGTCACACCAAATCTTTTCGAGTTAAAACGTGTTGTTTAGGAGATACAAGCAAATTTTGTACGATGCGTTATTTCTTCTTGGAAAGTGTTTCCAATACATTCTTTTTTGTCTTTACTCTGCAACACTGTATTTCCTTATAACGTGGCATTCTTACGAATTCTTTTGAGGGAAAACTCTCCTGTGCGTTCTCTTTTGAGGCTACACGCTTAGACATACACGCAACGTCAAAGCTTTTCGAGTTACAACGTGTTGTTTATGAAAAAATAGGTAATTTCGCAAGATGCGAGATTTCCTTAAAACGTGGTTTCTGACAAATTTTGATGAAAGAAAATTCTCCTGTGGGTTCTCTTTTGAGGCTACACGTTTAGACATACATGTCACACCAAATCTTTTCGAGTTACAATGTGTTGTTTAGGAGATACAAGTTAATTTTGTACGATGCGTTATTTCTTCTTGTAAAGTGTTTCCAATATGTACTTATTTTTCTTTACTCTGCAAAATTGTATTTCCTTATAACGTGGTATTCTTACATATTCTTTCGAGAGAAAACGCTCCTGTGCCTTCTCTTTTGAGGCTCCACGCTTACACATACACACAACACCAAAGCTTTTCGAGTTACAGCATGTTGTTTACGAAAAAGAAGATGATTACCCACGATGCGGGATATCTTTAAAACGTGGTTTTCTGAAAAATTTTGACGAAAGAAAATTCTCCTGTCGGTTCTCCTTTGAGGCTACATGTCACACCAAATCTTTTCGAGTTACAACATGTTGTTTAGGAGATACAAGCTAGTTTTGTATGATGCGTTATTTCTTCTTGTAAAGTGTTTCCAATAAGTACTTATCTGTCTTTACTCTGCAACACTGTATTTCCTTATAACGTGGTATTCTTACATATTCTTTCGAGGGAAAACTCTCCTGTGCGTTCTCTTTTGAGGGTACATGCTTAGAAATACACACAACGCCAAAGCTTTTTGAGGTACAAAGTGTTGTTTAGGAAAAACAAGATAATTTCGCACGATGCGAGATTTCCATAAAACGTGGTTTTCTGAAAAATTTTGACGAAAGAAAGTTCTCCTGTGGGTTCGCTTTTGAGGCTACATGTTTAGACATACACGTCACACCAAATCTTTTCGAGTTACAACGTGTTGTTAAGGAGATACAAGCTAATATTTTACGAAGCGTTATTTCTTCTCAAAAAGTGTTTCCAATAAGTACTTATTTGTCTTTACTCTGCAAAATTGTATTTCTTTATAACGTGGTATTCTCACATATTCTTTCGAGAGAAAACTCTCCTGTGCCTTCTCTTTTGAGGCTCCACACTTACACATACACGCAACACCAAAGATTTTCGAGTTACAACATGTTGTTTAGGAAAAAGAAGATGATTTCGCATGATGCGGGATTTCCTTAAAACGAGGTTTTCTGAAAAATTTTGACGAAAAAAATTCTCCTGTGGGTCTTCTTTTGAGGCTACACGTTTAGACGTACAGGCCACAACAAATCTTGTCGAGTTACAACGTGTTGTTTAGGAGATACAAGCTAATTTTTTATGATGTGTTAATTCTTCTCGTAAAGTGTTTCCAGTACATACGTATTTGTCTTTACTCTGCAACATTGTATTTCCTTATAACGTGGTATTCTTACATATTCTTTCGATAGAAAACTATCCTGTGTGTTCCCCTTTTAGGCTACACACTTAGACATACAGGCAACACCAAAGCTTTTTGAGTTACAACGTGTTGTTTATGAAAAACAAGATAATTTCGCACAATGCGGGATTTCCTTAGAACATGGTGTTCTGACAAATTTTGATGAAAGAAAATTCTCCTGTGGGTTCTCTTTTGAGGCTACACGCTTAGACATACACGCAACGTCAAAGCTTTTCGAGTTACAACGTGTTGTTTAGGAAAAACAAGGTAATTTCGCATGATGCGAGGTTTCCTTAAATCGTGGTTTCTGACAAATTTTGATGAAAGAAAATTCTCCTGTGGGTTCTCTTTTGAGGCTACTCGTTTAGACATACACGTCACACCAAATCTTTTCGAGTTACAACGTGTTGTTTAAGAGATACAAGCTAATTTTGTAGGATGCGTTATTTCTTCTTGTAAAGTGTTTGCAATAAGTACTTATCTGTCTTTACTCTGCAACACTGTATTTCCTTATAACGTGGTATTCTTACATATTCTTTTGAGGGAAAACTCTCCTGTGCGTTCTCTTTTGAGGCTACATGCTTAGACATACACGCAACGCCAAAGCTTTTCGAGTTACAAAGTGTTGTTTAGGAAAAACAAGATAATTTCGCACGATGCGAGATTTCCATAAAACGTGGTTTTCTGAAAAATTTTGACGAAAGAAAGTTCTCCTGTGGGTTCGCATTTGAGGCTACATGTTTAGACGTACACGTCACACCAAATCTTTTCGAGTTACAACGTGTTGTTTAGGAGATACAAGCTAATTTTTTACGATGCGTTATTTCTTCTCATAAAGTGTTTCCAATAAGTACTTATTTGTCTTTACTCTGCAAAATTGTATTTCCTTATAACGTGGAATTCTTACATATTCTTTCGAGAGAAAACTCTCCTGTGTAGTCTCTTTTGAGGCTCCACGCTTACACATACACGCAACACCAGAGCTTTTCGAGTTACAACATGTTGTTTAGGAAAATCAAGATAATTTTTCACGATGCGGGATTTCCTTAAAACGTCGTTTTCTGACAAATTTGGACGAAAGAAAGTTCTCCTGTGGGTCGTCTTTTGAGGCTACACGTTTAGACTTACAGGCCACAGCAAATCTTTTCGAGTTACAACCTGTTGTTTAGGAGATACAAGCAGATTTTGTACGATGCGTTATTTCTTCTTGGAAAGTGTTTCCAATACATTCTTATTTGTCTTTACTCTGCAACACTGTATTTCCTTATAACGTGGTATTCTTATGAATTCTTTCGAGTGAAAACTCTCCTGTGCGTTCTCTTTTGAGGCTACACGCTTAGACATACACGCAACGTCAAAGCTTTTCGAGTTACAACGTGTTGTTTATGAAAAACAAGGTAATTTCGCAAGATGCGAGATTTCCTTAAAACGTGGTTTCTGACAAATTTTGATGAAAGAAAATTCTCCTGTGGGTTCTCTTTTGAGGCTACACGTTTAGACATACACGTCACACCAAATCTTTTCGAGTTACAATGTGTTGTTTAGGAGATACAAGTTAATTTTGTACGATGCGTTATTTCTTCTTGTAAAGTGTTTCCAATATGTACTTATTTTTCTTTACTCTGCAAAATTGTATTTCCTTATAACGTGGTATTCTTACATATTCTTTCGAGAGAAAACGCTCCTGTGCCTTCTCTTTTGAGGCTCCACGCTTACACATACACACAACACCAAAGCTTTTCGAGTTACAGCATGTTGTTTACGAAAAAGAAGATGATTACCCACGATGCGGGATATCTTTAAAACGTGGTTTTCTGAAAAATTTTGACGAAAGAAAATTCTCCTGTGGGTTCTCTTTTGGGGCTACATGTTTAGACGTACACGCCACACCAAATCTTTTCGAGTTACAACGTGTTGTTTAGGAGATACAAGCTAATTTTGTACGATGCGTTATTTCTTCTTGTAAAGTGTTTCCAATAAGTACTTATCTGTCTTTACTCTGCAACACTGTATTTCCTTATAACGTGGTATTCTTACATGTTCTTTCGAGGGAAAACTCTCCTGTGCGTTCTCTTTTGAGGGTACATGCTTAGACATACACGCAACACCAAAGCTTTTCGAGTTACAGCATGTTGTTTAGGAAAAAGAAGATGATTTCGCACGATGCGGTATTTCCTTAAAACGTGATTATCTGAAAAATTTTGACTAAAGAAAATTCTCCTGTGGGTTCTCTTTTGAGGTTACATGTTTATATGTACATGCCACACCAAATCTTTTCGAGTTACAACTTGTTATTTAGGAGATACAAGCTAATTTTGTACGATGCGTTATTTCTTCTTGGAAAGTGTTTCCAATACTTTCTTATTTGTCTTTACTCTGCCATACTGTATTTCCTTATAACGTGTTATTCTTACATATTCTTTCGAGGGAAAACTCTCCTGTGCATTCTCTTTTGAGGCTACACGCTTAGACATACACGCAACGCCAAAGCTTTTCGAGTTAAAACGTGTTGTTGAAGAAAAACAGGATAATTTCGCATGATGCGATATTTCCTTAAAACGTGGTTTCTGACAAATTTTGATGAAAGAAAATTCTCCTGTGGGTTCTCTTTTGAGGCTAAACGTTTAGACATACACATCACACCAAATCTTTTCGAGTTACAACGTGTTGTTTAGTAGATACAAGTTAATTTTGTACAATGTGTTATTTCTTCTTGTAAAGTGTTTCCAATATGTACTTATTTGTCTTTACTCTGGAAAATTGTATTTCCTTATAACGTGGTATTCTTACATATTCTTTCAAGAGAAAACGCTCCAGTGCCTTCTCTTTTGAGGCTCCACGCTTACACATACACGCAACACCAAAGCTTTTCCAGTTACAACATGTTGTTTACGAAAAAGAAGATGATTTCGCACGATGCGGGATATCCTTAAAATGTGGTTTTCTGAAAAATTTTGACGAAAGAAAATTCTCCTGTGGGTTCTCGTTTGAGGCTACATGTTTAGATGTACATGCCACACCAAATCTTTTCGAGTTACAACGTGTTGTTTAGGAAATACAAGCTAATTTTGTACAATGCGTTAATTCTTCTCGTAAAGTGTTTCGAATACGTATGTATTTGTCTTTACTCTGTAACACTGTATTTCTTTATAACGTGGTATTCTTACATATTCTTTTGAGAGAAAACTATCCTGTTCGTTCCCATTTGAGGATACACACTTAGACATACAGGCAACACCAAAGCTTTTCGAGTAACAACGTGTTGTTTATGAAAAACAAGATAATTTCGCACGATGCGGGATTTCCTTAAAACGTGGTGTTCTGACATATTTGATGAAAGAAAATTCTCCTGTGGGTTCTCTTTTGAGGCTACACGTTTAGACGTGCATGCCACACCAAATCCTTTCGAGTTACCACGTGTTGTTTAGGAGATACAAGCTAATTTTGTATGATGCGTTATTTCTTCTTGTTAAGTGTTTCCAATACGTATATATTTGTCTTTACTCTGCAACACTTTATTTCCTTATAACGTGGTATTCTTACATATTCTTTCATGGGAAAACTATCCTGTGCGTTCCCTTTTGAGGCTACACACTTAGACATACAGGCAACAACAAAGCTTTTCGAGTTACAACGTGTTGTTTATGAAAAACAAGATAATTTTGCACGATGCGGGATTTCTTTAAAATGTGGTGTTCTGACAAATTTGACGAAAGAAAATTCTCCTGTGGGTTCTCTTTTGAGGCTACACGTTTAGACGTGCACGCCACACCAAATCCTTTCGAATTACCACATGTTGTTTAGGAGATACAATCTAATTGTGTATGATGCATTATTTCTTCTCGTAAAGTGTTTCCAATACGAACGTATTTGTCTTTACTCTGCAACACTGTATTTCCTTATAACGTTGTATTCTTACATGTTCTTTCGAGAGAAAACTCTCCTGTGCATTCTCTTTAGAGGCTAAACGCTTAGACATACACGCAACTCCAAAGCTTTTCGAGTTACAACGTGTTGTTTAGGAAAAACAAGATAATTTTGCAAGATGCGGGATTTCCTTAAAACGTGGTTTTCTGACAAATTTTTACGAAAGAAAGTTCTCCTGTGGGTTCTCTTTTGAGGCTACACGTGTAGAAATATGAGCCACACCAAATCTTTTCGACATACAACGTGGTGTTTAGGTGATACAAGCAAATATTGTACGATGCGTTATTTCTTCTTGTAAAGTGTTTCCAATATGTACTTAATTGTCTTTACTCTGCAACACTGTATTTCCTTATAATGTGGTATTCTTACATATTCTTTTGAGGGAAAACTCTCCTGTGCGTTCTCTTTTGAGTGTACACGCTTAGACATACACGCAACGCCAAAGATTTTCGAGTTACAACGTGTTGTTTAGGAAAAACAAGATAATTTCGCACGATGCGGGATTTCCTTAAAACGTGGTTTCTAACAAATTTTGATTAAAGAAAATTCTCCTGTGGGTTCTCTTTTGAGGCTACACGTTTAGACGTACACGCCACACCAAATCCTTTCGAGTTACCACGTGTTGTTTAGGAGATACAAGCTAATTTTGTAAGATGCGTTATTTCTTCTTGTAAAGTTTTTCCAATACGTACCTATTTATCTTTACTCTGCAACACTGTATTTCCTTATAACGTTGTTTTCTTACATATTGTTTCGAGAGAAAACTCTCCTGTGCATTCTCTTTACAGGTTATACGCTTAGACATACATGCAACATCAAAGCTTTTCGAGTTACATTGTGTTGTATAGGAAAAACAAGATAATTTTGAACGATGCGGGATTTCCTTAAAACGTGATTTCCTGACAAATTTTGAAGAAAGAAAGTTCTCCTGTGAGTTCTCTTTTGAGTCTACACGTGTAGACGTATGAGCCACACCAAATCTTTTCGAGTTACAACGTGTTGTTTAGGAGATACAAGCAAATTTTGTATGATGCGTTATTTCTTCTTGTAAAGTGTTGCCAATACGTACTTATTTGTCTTTACCCTGCAACACTGTATTTCCTTATAACGTGGTATTCTTACATATTCTTTCGAGAGAAAACTCTCCTGTGCTTTTCCTTTGAGGTTATACGCTTAGACAAACACTCAACACCAAAGCTTTTCGAGTTACACCATGTTGTTTAGGAAAAACAAGATAATTTTGCACGATGCGAGATTTCCTTAAAATGTGTTTTCTGACAAATTTTGATGAAAGAAAATTCTTCTGTGGGTTCTCTTTTGAGGCTACACGTTTAGTCCTACACGTCACACCAAATCTTTTCGAGTTACACCGTGTTGTTTAGGAGATACAAGCTAATTTTTTATGATGCGTTATTTCTTCTCATAAAGTGTTTCCAATACATACTTATTTGTCTTTATTCTGCAAAATTGTATTTCCTTATAACGTGGTATTCTTACATATTCTTTCAAGAGAAAACTCTCCTGTGCGTTCTCTTTTGAGGCTCCACGCTTACACATACACGCAACACCAAAGCTTTTCGAGTTACAACATGTTGTTTAGAAAAAAGAAGATGATTTCGCACAATGCGGGATTTCCTTAAAACGTGGTTTTCTGAAATATTTTGACGAAAGAAAATTCTCCTGTGGGTTCTCTTTTGAAGCTACATGTTTAGATGCACACGCCACACCAAATCCTTTCGAGTTACAATGTGTTGTTTAAGAGATACAAGCTAATTTTGTACGATGCGTTAATTCTTCTCGTAAAGTGTTTCCAATATATACGTATTTGTTTTTACTCTGCAACACTGTATTTCCTTATATCATTGTATTCTTACTTGTTCTTTCGAGAGAAAACTCTCCTGTGCGTTTTCTTTAGAGGCTACATGCTTAGACATACACGCAAGACCAAAGCTTTTCGAGTTACAATGTGTTCTTTAGGAAAAACAAGATAATTTTGCACGATGCGGGATTTCCTTAAAATGTCGTTTTCTGACAAATTTTGACAAAAGATAGTTCTCCTGTGGGTTCTCTTTTGAGGCTACACGTGTATACATATGAGCCACACCAAATATTTTGAAGTTACAACGTGTTGTTTAGGAGACACAAGCAAATTTTGTACGATGCATTATTTCTTCTCGTAAAGTGTTTCCAATACGTACTTATTTGTCTTTACTCTGTAACACTGTATTTCCTTATAACGTGGTATTCTTACATATTCTTTCGAGGGAAAACTCTCCGGTGCTTTCTCTTTTGAGGCTACACGCTTAGAAAAACACGCAACGCCAAAGCTTTACGAGTTACAACGTGTTGTTTAGGAAAAACAAGATAATTTCGCACGATGCGAGATTTCCATAAAACGTGGTTTTCTGAAAAATTTTGACGAAAGAAAGTTCTCCTGTGGGTTCTCTTTTGAGGCTCTACGTGTAAAGGTATGAGCCACACCAAATCCTTTCGAGGTACAACGTGTTGTTTAGGAGATACAAGCTAATTTAGTACCTTGCGTTATTTCTTCACTTAAAGTGTTTCCAGTACGTCCTTATTTGTCTTTACTCTGCAACACTGTATTTCCTTATAACGTGGTATTGTTACATATTCTTTCGAGAGAAAACTCTCCTGTGCGTTCTCTTGTGAGGCTACAAGCTTAGACATACATGCAACACCAAACCTTTTCGAGTTACAACGTGTTTTTTAGGAAAAATAAGATAATTTCACATGATGCGAGATTTCCTTAAAACATGGTTTCTGACAAATATTGATGAAAGAAAATTCTCCTGTGGGTTCTCTTTTGAGGCTACACGTTTAGACATACACGTGACACCAAATCTTTTCGAGTTACAACGTGTTGTTTAGGAGATACAAGTTAATTTTGTACGTTGCATTATTATTTCTCGTAAAGTGTTTCCAATATGTACTTATTTGTCTTTACTCTGCAAAATTGTATTTCCTTATAACGTGGTATTATTACATATTCTTTTGAGAGAAAACTCTCCTGTGCCTTCTCTATTGAGGCTCCATGCTTACACATACATGCAACACCAAAGCTTTTCGAGTTACAACATGTTGTTTAGGAAAAAGGAGATGATTTTGCACGATGCGAGATTTCCTTAAAACATGGTTTTCTGAAAAATTTTGACGAAAGAAAATTCTCCTGTGTGTTCTCTTTTGAGGCTACATATTTAGACGTACACGCCACACCAAATCTTTTCGAGTTACAACATGTTGTTTAGGAGATACAAGCTAATTTTATACAATGCGTTAATTCTTCTCGTAAAGTGTTTCCAATATGTAACACACGATTTTGTGTGGCGTGCACGTCTAAACGTGTAGCCTCCAAAGAGAACCCACAGGAGAATTTTCTTTCGTCAAAATTTGTCAGAAAACCACGTTTTTAGGAAATCCCGCATCTTGCAAAATTATCTTGTTTTTCCTAAACAACACGTTGTAACTCGAAAAGCTTTGGTGCTGCGTGTATGTCTAAGCGTGTAGCCTCAAAAGAGAAGGCACAGGAGAGTTTTCTCTCGAAAGAATATGTAAAAATACAACGTTATAAGGAAATGCAGAGTTGCAGAGTAAAGACAAATACGTTTATATTGGAAACACTTTACAAGAAGAAATAACGCATCGTACAAAATTAGCTTGTATCTCCTAAACAACACGTTGTAACTCGAAAGGATTTGGTGTGGCCTGTATGTCTAAATGTGTAGCTCAATAGAGAACCCACAGGATAATTTTCTTTCGTCAAAAATTTTCAGAAAACCACGTTTTATGGTAATCCCGCATCGTGCGAAATTATCTTGTTTTTCCTAAACAACACATTGTAACTCGAAAATCTTTGGTTTGCGTGTATGTCTAAGCGTGTAGTCTCAAAAGAGAAGGCACAGGAGAGTTTTTCTCTCGAAAGAATATGTAAGAATACCACGTTATAAGGAAATACAGTGTTGCAGAGTAAAGACAAATACGTACATATTGGAAACACTTTACGAGAAAAAATAACGCATCGTACAAAATTAGCTTGTATCTGTATCTCCTAATCAACACGTTGTAACTCGAACTGATTTGGTGTGCTGTTTACATGTAAACGTGTAGCCTCAAAAGAGAACCCACAGGATAATTTTGTTTTGTCAAAATTTGTCAGAAAACCATGTTTTAAGGAAATCCCGCATCGTGTGAAATTACCTTGTTTTTCCTAAACAACACGTTGTATCTTGAAAAGCTTTGGTGTTGCGTGTATGTCTAAGCGTGTAGCCTCAAGAGAGAATGCAGAGGAGAGTTTTCTCTCGAAAGAATAAGTAATAATACCATGTTATAAGTAAATACAGTGTTGCAGAGTAAAGATAAATAGGTACGTATTTTAAATACTTTATGAGAATAATTAATGCATGGTACAAAATTAGCTTGTATCTCCTAAACAATTCCTTGTAACTCAAAAAGATTTGGTGTGGCATGTACGTCTAAACCTTTAGCCTCATAGGAGAACCCACAGGAGAATTTTCTTTCGTCAAAACTTGACAGAAAACCAAGTTTTAAGGAAATCCCGCATCATGCGAAATTATCTTGTTTTTCCTAAACAACACGTTGTAACTCGAAAAGCTTTGTACTTGCGTGTGTGTCTAAGCATGTAGCCTCAAAAGAAAAAGCACAAGAGTGTTTTCTCTCGAAAGAATATGAAAGAATACCACGTTATAAGGAAATACAGTGTTGCAGAATAAAGACAAATAAGTACGTATTTGAAACACTTTACGAGAAAAAATAAAGGTTCCTACAAAATTCGCTTATTTCTCCTAAACAACACGTTGTAACTCGAAAAGATTTGGTGTGGCGTGTACGTCTAAACGTGTAGCCTCAAAAGAGAACCCACAGGAGAATTTTCTTTCGTCAAAATTTGTCAGAAAACCACGTTTTAAGGAAATCCAGCATCATGCGAAATTATCTTGTTTTTCCTAAACAACACGTTGTAACTCGAAAAGCTTTGGTGTTGCGTGAATGTCTAAGCGTGTAGCCTCCAAAGAGAATGCAGAGGAGAGTTTTCTCTCGAAAGAATATGTAAGAATACCACGTTATAAGGAAATACAGTGTTGCAGAGTAAAGACAAATATGTATGTATTGGAAACCCTTAAACTTTACGAGATGAAATAAAGCATCGTACAAAATTAGCATGTATCTCCTAAACAAAACGTGGTAACTCAAAAAGATTTGGTGTGGCCTGTATGTCTAAACGTGTAGCCTCAAAAGAGAACCCACAGGACAATTTTCTTTTGTCAAAATTCGTCAGAAAACCACGTTTTAAGGAAATCCCTCATCGTGAGAAATTATCTTGTTCTTCCTAACAACACCTTGTAACTCGAAAAGCTTTGGTGTTGCGTGTATGTCTAAGCGTGTATTCTCAAAGAGAACGCACAGGAGAGTTTTCTCTCGAAAGAATATGTAAGAATACCACGTTTTAAGGAAATTCAGTGTTGCAGAGTAAAGACAAAAACGAACGTATTGGCAACACTTTGCAAGAAGAAATAACGCATCGTACAAAATTAGCTTGTATCTCCTAAACTACACGTTGTAACTCGAAAAGATTTGATGTGGCGTGTACGTCTAAATGTGTAGCCTCAAAAGAAAAACCTCAGGAGAATTTTCATTTCTCAAGATTTGTCAGAAAACCACGTTTTAAGGAAATCCCGCATCATGCGAAATTATCATGTTTTTCCTAAACAACACGTTGTCACTTGAATAGCTTTGGTGTTGCGTGTATGTCTAAGCGTGTAGCCTCAAAAGAGAACGCACAGGAGAGTTTTCTCTCGAAGAATATGTAAAAATACCACGTTTTAAGGAAATACAGTGTTGCAGAGTAAAGACAAATATGTATATATTGGAAATACTTTAAGGGAAGAAATGACGCATCGTACAAAATTAGCTTGTATCTCCTAAACAATACGTTGTAACTCGAAAAGATTTGGTGTGGCGTGTACGTCTAAACGTGTAGTCTCAAAAGAGAACCAACAGGAGAATTTTCTTAAGTCAAAATTTGTCAGAAAACCACGTTTTAAGGAAATCCCGCATCTTGCTAAATTATCTTGTTTTTCCTAAACAACACGTTGTAACTCGAAAAGCTTTGGTGTTGCGTGTATGTCTAAGCGTGTAGCCTCAAAAGAGAACGCACAGGAGAGTTTTCTCTCGAAACAATATGTAAGAATACCACGTTATAAGGATATACAGTATTGCAGAGTAAAGACAAATACATACGTATTGGAAACACTTTACGAGAAGAAATAACTCTTCGTGCAAAATTAGCTTGTATCTAATAAACAACACGTTGTAACTCGAAATGATTTGGTGTGGCGTATACATCTAAACGTGTGGCCTCAAAAGAAAACCCACGGGATCATTTTCTTTCGTCAAAATTTGTCAGAAAACCACATTTTATAAAAATCCCTCATCGTGCGAAATTATCTAGTTTTTCCTAAACAACTTGTTGTAACTCGAAAAGCTTTGGAGTTGCGTGTATGTCTAAGCGTGTAGCTTCAAAAGAGAACGCACAGGAGAGTTTTCTCTCAAAAGAATATGTAAGAATACCATGTTATAAGAAAATACAATGTTGCAGATTAAAGACAAATACGTATATATTGGAAACACTTTAGCAGAAGAAATAACGCATCGTAAAAAATTAGCTTGTGTCTCCTAAACAACACGTTTTAATTCGAAAGGATTTGGTGTGGCTTGTACGTCTAAATGTGTAGTTTCAAAAGAGAACCCACAGGATACTTTTCTTTCGTCAAAATTTTTCAGAAAACCACGTTTTATGGAAAACCCGCATCGTGCGAAATTATCTTGTTTTTCCTAAAGAACACATTGTAACTCGAAAGTCTTTCGTTTGCGTGTATGTCTAAGCATGTAGTCTCAAAAGAGAAGGCACAGGAGAGTTTTTCTCGAAAGAATATATAAGAATATCACGTTATAAGGAAATACAGTATGGCAGAGTAAAGACAATTACGTACATATTGGAAACACTTTACGAGAAGAAATAATGCATCATAAAATATTAGCTTGTATCTCTTAATCAACACGTTGTAACTCGAACTGATTTGGTGTGCTGTTTACATCTAAACGTCTAGCCTCAAAAGAGAACCCACAGGAGAATTTTGTTTCGTCAAAATTTGTCAGAAAACCACGTTTTAAGGAAATCCCGCATCATGCGAAATTACCTTGTTTTTCCTAAACAACACATTGTATCTCGAAAAGCTTTGGTGTTACGTGTATGTCTAAGCGTGTAGCCTCAAAAGAGAACGCAGAGGAGAGTTTTCTCTCTAAAGAATATGTAAGAATACCACGTTATAAGTAAATACAGTGTTGCAGAGTATAGATAAATAGGTACGTATTGTAAATACTTTATGAGAAGAATTAATGCATGGAAAAAATTAGCTTGTATCTCCTAAACATCACGTTGTAACTCGAAAAGATTTGATGTGGAGTGTACGTCTAAACTTGTAGCCTCAAAAGAGAACCCTCAGGAGAATTGTCATTTGTCAAGATTTGTCAGAAAACCACGTTTTAAGGAAATCCCGCATCATGCGAAATTATCATGTTTCTCCTAAACAACACGTTGTCACTCGAATAGCTTTGGTGTTGCGTGTATGTCTAAGCGTGTAGCCTCAAAAGAGAACGCACAGGAGAGTTTTCTCTCGAAAGAATATGTAAGAATACCACGTTTTAAGGAAATACAGTGTTGCAGAGTAAAGAAAATACGTACGTATTGGAAACACTTTAAGAGAAGAAATGACGCATCGTACAAAATTAGCTTGTATCTCCTAAACAACACGTTGTAACTCGAAAAGATTTGGTGTGGCGTGTACGTCTAAACGTGTAGCCTCAAAAGAGAACCCACAGAAGCATTTTCTTTCGTCAAAATTTGTCAGAAAACCACGTTTTACGGAAATCCCGCATCTTGCGAAATTATCTTGTTTTTCCTAAACAACACGTTGTAACTTGAAAAGCTTTGGTGTTGTGTGTATGTCTAAGCGTGTAGCCTCAAAAGACAATGCACAGGAGAGTTTTCTCCTGAAAGAATATGTAAGAATACCACGTTATAAGGAAATAGAGTGTTGCAGAGTAAAGACAAATACGTATGTATTGGAAACACTTTACAAGAAGAAATAACTCTTCGTGCAAAATTAGCTTGTATCTCCTAAACAACACGTTGTAACTCGAAATGATTTGGTGTGGCGTATACATCTAAACGTGTGGCCTCAAAAGAGAACCCACAGGATAAATTTCTTTCGTCAAAATTTGTCAGAAAACCACGTTTTATGGAAATCCCTCATCGTGCGAAATTATCTAGTTTTTCCTTAACAACACGTTGTAACTCGAAAAGCTTTGGTGTTGCCTGTATGTCTAAGCGTGTAGCCTCAAAAGAAAATGCACAGGAGAGTTTTCTCTCGAAAGAATATTTAAGAATACCACGTTATAAGGATATACAGTGTTGCAGAGTAAAGACAAATACATATATAGTGGAAACACTTTATGAGAAGAAATAACACATCCTAAAAAATTAACTTGTATCTCCTAAACAACACGTTTTAACTCGAAAGGATTTGGTGTGGCCTGTACGTCTAAATGTGAAGCCTCAAAAGAGAACCCATGGATACTTTTCTTTCGTCAAAATTTTTCAGAAAACCACGTTTTATGGAAATCCCGCATCGTGCGAAATTATCTTGTTTTCCCTAAACAACACATTGTAACTCGAAAATTTTTGGTTTTCGTGTATTTCTAAGCGTGTAGCCTCAAAAGAGAACGCAGAGGAGAGTTTTCTCTCAAAAGAATATGTAAGAATACCACGTTATAAGTAAATACAGTGTTGCAGAGTGAAAATAAATAGGTACATATTGTAAATACTTTATGAGAAGAATTAATGCATGGTACAAAATTAGCTTGTATCTCCTAAACAACACCTTGTAACTCGAAAGGATTTGGTGTGGCATGTACATCTAAACGTGTAGCCTCATAAGAGAACCCACAGGAGAACTTTCTTTCGTCAAAATTTTTCAGAAAACCACGTTTTATGGAAATCTCGCATCGTGCGAAATTATCTTGTTTTTCCTAAACAACACGTTGTAACTCGAAAAGATTTGGTGTGACGTGTACGTCTAAAGGTGTAGCCTCAAAAGAGAACCCACAAGAGAATTTTCTTTCATCAAAATTTGTCATAAACTACGTTTTAAAGAAATATCGCATCGTGCGAAATTATCTTGTTTTTTCCTAAACAACACGTTGTAACTCGAAAAGATTTGGTGTTGTGTGTATGTCTAAGCGTGTAACCTCAAAAGAGTACGCACAGGATAGTTTTCTCTCGAAAGAATATGTGAGAATACCACGTTATAAGGAAATACAATGTTGCAGTGTAAAGACAAATAAATATGTATTGGAAACACTTTAAGAGAAGAATTAACGCATCTTAAAAAATTAGCTTGTATCTCGTAAACAACACGGGGTAACTCGAAAGGATTTGGTGTGGCGTGTACGTCTAAACAACACGTTGTAACTCGAAAAGATTTGGTGTGGCTCATTCCTCTACACGTGTAGCCTCAAAAGAGTACCGACAGGAGAACTTTCTTTCTTCAAAATTTTTCAGAAAACCACGTTTTATGGAAATCTCGCATCGTTGGAAATTATCTTGTTTTTCCTAAACAACACGTTGTAACTCGAAAAGCTTTGGCGTTGCGTGTTTGTCTAAGCGTGTAGCCTCAAAAGAGAATGCACAGGAGAGTTTTCCCTCGAAAGAATATGTAAGAATACCACGTTATAAGGAAATACAGTGTTGTAGAGTAAAGACAAAAAAGTACATATTGGAAACACTTTACGAGAAGAAATAACGCATAGTAAAAATTTTGCTTCTATCTCCTAAACAACACGTTGTAACTTGAAAAGATTTGGTGTGGCTCGTACTTATGCACATGTAACCTCAAAAGAGAACCCACAGGAGAACTTTCTTTCGTCAAAATTTGTCAGAAAACCACGTTTTAAGGAAATCCCGCATCGTGCAAAATTATCTTGTTTTTCCTAAACAACAAGTTGTAACTCAAAAAGCTTTAGTGTTACATGTATGTCTAAGAGTGTAGCCTCTAAAGAGAAGGCACAGGAGAGTTTTCTCTCGAAAGAACATGTAAGAATACAACGTTATAAGGAAATACAGTGTTGCAGAGTAAAGACAAATAGGTACCTATTGGAAACACTTTACAAGAAGAAATAACGCATCGTACAAAATTAGCTTGTATCTCCTAAATAACATGTGGTAATTCGAAAAGATTTGGTGTGTCGTGTACGTCTAAACGTGTAGCCTCAAAAGAGTACCCACAGGAGAATTTTCTTTCGTCAAAATTTTTCAGAAAGCCACGTTTTAAGGAAATCCCGCATCCTGCGAAATCATCTTCTTTTTCCTAAACAACATGTTGTAACTCGAAAAGCTTTGGTGATGCTTGTATGGGTAAGCGTGGAGCCTCAGAAGTGAAGGCACAGGAGAGTTTTCTCTCGAAAGAATATGAAAAAATACCATGTTATAAGGAAATACAGTGTTGCAGAGTAACGACAAATATGTATATATTGGAAACAATTTACGAGAAGAAATAACGCATCATACAAAATTATCTTGTATCTCCTAAACAACACGTGGTAACTCGAAAGGATTTGGTGTGGCTAGTACGTCTAAACATGTAGCCTCAAAAGAGAACCCACAGGAGAATTTTATTTCGTCAAAATTTGTCAGAAAACCACGTTTTAAGGAAATCCCGCATCGTGCGAAATTATCTTGTTTTTCATAAACAACACGTTGTAACTCGAAAAGCTTTGGTGTTGCCTGTATGTCTAAGTGTGTAGCCTCAAAAGGGAACACACAGGATAGTTTTCTCTCGTAAGAATATGTAAGAATACCACGTTATAAGGAAATACAATGTTGCAGAGTAAAGACAAACAGGTAATTTTGGGAAAAACTTTACGAGAAGAATTAACGCATCGTAAAAAATTAGCTTGTATGTCCTAAACAACACGTTGTAACTCGACAAGATTTGGTGTGGCATGTACGTCTAAACGTGTAGCCTCAAAAGAGAACCCATAGGAGAATTTTCTTTCGTCAAAATTTTTCAGAAAACTCGTTTTAAGGAAATCCCGCATCGTGGGAAATCATCTTCTTTTTCCTAAAAAACATGTTATAACTCGAAAAGCTTTGGTGTTGCGTGTATGTGTAAGCGTGGAGCCTCAAAAGTGAAAGCACAGGAGAGTTTTCTCTCGAAAGAATATCTAAGAATGCCACGTTATAAGGAAATACAATTTTGCAGAGTAAAGACAAATAAGTACATTTTGGAAACACTTTACTAGAAGAAATAACGCATCGTACAAAATTAGCTTGTATCTCCTAAACAACACGTTGTAACTCAAAAAAATTTGGTGTGACATGTACGTCTAAACGTGTAGCCTCAAAAAAGAACCCACAGGAGAATTTTCTTTCATCAAAATTTGTCAGAAACCACGTTTTAAGGAAATCTCACATCATGCGAAATTATCTTGTTTTTCCTAAACTACACGTTGTAAGTCGAAAAGCTTTGGTGCTGCGTGTATGTCTAAGCTTGTAGCCTCAAAAGAGAACACACAGGAGAGTTTTCTCTCGAAAGAATATATAAGAATACCACGTTATAAGGAAATACCGTGTTGCAGAGTAAAGACAAATACGTACGTATTGGAAACACTTTAAGAGAAGAAATAACTCATCATACAAAATTAGCTTGTATCTCCTAAACAACACTTGGTAACTCGAAAGGATTTGGTGTGGCGTGTACGTCTAAACGTGTAGCCTCAAAAGAGAACCAACAGGAGAATTTTCTTTCGTCAAAATTTTCAGAGAACCACGTTTTAACGAAATCCAGCATCGTGAGAAATTATCTTGTTTTTCATAAACAACAAGTTGTAACTCGAAAAGCTTTGATGTTGCCTGTATGTCTAAGTGTGTAGCCCCAAAAGGGAACGCACAGGATAGTTTTCTCTCAAAAAAATATGTAAGAATACCACGTTATAAGGAAATACAATGTTGCAGAGTAAAGACAAATACGTACGTATTGGAAACACTTTACGAGAAGAATTAAAGCATCTTAAAAAGTTAGCTTGTATCTCCTAAACAACACGTTGTAACTCGAAAAGATTTGGTGTGTCGTGTACGTGTAAATGTATAGCCTCAATAGAGAACCCACAGGAGAATTTTCTTTCGTCAAAATTTGTCAGAAAACCACGTTTTAAGGAAATCCCGCAAGGTGCTAAATCATCTTCTTTTACCTAAGCAACATGTTATAACTCGAAAAGCTTTGGTGTTGCGTGTATGTGTAAGCGTGGAGCCTCAAAAGAGAAGACACAGGAGAGTTTTCTCTCGAAAGAATATGTAAGAATACCACGTTATAAGGATATACAATTTTGCAGAGTAAAGACAAATAAGTAGATATTGGAAACACTTTATGAGAAGAAATAACACATCGTACAAAATTAGCTTGTATCTCCTAAACAACACGTTGTAACTCGAAAAGATTTGGTGTGACGTGTATATCTTAACGTGTAGCCTCAAAAGAGAACCCACAGGAGAATTTTCTTTAATCAAAATTTGTCAGAAACCATGTTTTAAGGAAATCTCGCATCGTGCGAAATTATCTTGTTTTTCCTAAACAACACGTTGTAACTCGAAAAGCTTTGTTGTTGCGTGTATGTCTAAGCTTGTAGCCTCAAAAGAGAATGCACAGGAGAGTTTTCTCTCGAAAGAATATGTAAGAACACCACGTTATAAGAAAATACAGTGTTGCAGAGTAAAGATAAATACGTACTTATTGGAAACACTTTAAGAGAAGAAATAACGCATCGTAAAAAATTAGCTTGTATCTCCTAAACAACACGT
Source organism: Apodemus sylvaticus (assembly GCF_947179515.1). NCBI lineage: Eukaryota > Metazoa > Chordata > Mammalia > Rodentia > Muridae > Apodemus > Apodemus sylvaticus. The sequence goes on along the minus strand of NC_067491.1, from coordinate 65,338,981 downwards.
TGTAACTCGAAAAGATTTGGTGTGGCTCATACCTCTACACGTGTAACCTCAAAAGAGAACCCACAGGAGAACTTTCTTTCGTCAAAATTTTTCAGAAAACCACGTTTTATGGAAATCTCGCATAGTGCAAAATTATCTTGTTTTTACTAAACAACACATGGTAACTCAAAAAGCTATGGCGTTGCGTGATTGTCTAAGCGTGTAGCCTCAAAAGAGAACGCACAGGAGAGTTTTCCCTTGAAATAATATGTAAGAATACCACGTTATAAGGAAATACAGTGTTGCAGAGTAAAGACAAATAAGTACGTATTGGAAACACTTTAAGAGAAGAAATAAAGCATCATACAAAATTTGCTTGTATCTCCTAAAGAACACGTTGTAACTCGAAAAGATTTGGTGTGGCTCATACATCTACACGTGTTGCCTCAAAAGAGAACGCACAGGACAACTTTCTTTCGTCAAAATTTCTCAGGAAACCACGTTTTAAGGAAATCCCGCATCGTGCAAAATTATCTTGTTTTTCCTAAACAACACGATGTAACTCGAAATGCTTTGGTGTTGCATGTATGTCTAAGCGTGTAACCTCTAAAGAGAATGCACAGGAGAATTTTCTCTCGAAAGAATATGTAAGAATACAACGTTATAAGGAAATACAGTGTTGCAGAGTAAAGACAAATACGTACGTATTGGAAACACTTTATAAAAAGATAACGCATCGTAGAAAATTAGTTTGTATCTCCTAAACAACACGTGGTAACTCGAAAGGATTTAGTGTGGCGTGTACGTCTAAACATGTAGCCTCAAAAGAGAACCCACAGGAGAATTTTCTTTCGTCGAAATTTTTCAGAAAACCACGTTTTAAGGAAATCCCGCATCATGCGAAATTATCTTGTTTTTCATAAACAACACGTAGTAACTCGAAAAGCTTTGGTGTTGCCTGTATGTCTAAGTGTGTAGCCTCAAAAGGGAACGCACAGGATAGTTTTCTCTCGAAAGAATATGTAAGAATACCACGTTATAAGGAAATACAGTGTTGAAGAGAAAAGACAAATATGTACGTATTGGAAACACTTTATGAGAAGAAGTAACGCATCATACAAAATTAGCTTGTATCTCCTAAACACCACGTTTTAACTCGAAAAGATTTGGTGTGGCGTGTACGTCTAAACGTGTAGCCTCAAAAGAGAACCCACAGGAGAATTTTCTTTGGTCAAAATTTTTCAGAAAACCACGTTTTAAGAAAATCCCGCATCGTGCGAAATCATCTTCATTTTCCTAAACAATATGTTGTAACTGAAAAGCTTTTGTGTTGCATGTATGGGTAAGCTTGGAGCCTCAAAAAAGAAGGCACAGGAGAGTTTTCTCTCGAAAGAATATGTAAGAATACCACGTTATAAGGAAATACAATTGTGCAGAGTAAAGACAAATAAGTACATATTGGAAACACTTTACGAGAAGTAATAATGCATCTTACAAAATTATCTTGTATCTCCTAAACAACACGTTGTAACTCGAAAAGATTTGGTGTGAGGTGTACGTCTAAACGTGTAGCCTCAAAAGAGAACCCACAGGAGAATTTTCTTTCATCAACATTTGTCAGAAACCAAGTTTTAAGGACATCTCGCATCATGTGAAATTATCTTGTTTTTCCTAAACAACACGTTGTAACTCGAAAAGTTTTGTGTGGCGTCTATGTATAAGCGTGTAACCTCAAAAGAGAACGCACAGGATAGTTTTCTCTCGAAAGAATATGTAAGAATACCACGTTATAAGGAAATACAATGTTGCAGAGTAAAGACAATTACGTACATATTGGAAACACTTTACAAGAAGAATTAACACATCGTAAAAAATTAGCTTCTATCTCCTAAACAACACGTTGTAACTCGAAAAGATTTGGTGTGGCATGTACGTCTCAACGTGTAGCCTCAAAAGAGAACCGAGAGGAGAATTTTCTTTCTTCAAAATTTTTCAGAAAGCCACGTTTTAAGGAAATCCCTCATCGTGAGAAATCATCTTTTTCCTAAACAACATGCTGTAACTCGAAAAGCTTTGGTCTTCCGTGTACGTGTAAGCATGGAGCCTCAAAAGAGAAGGCACAGGAGAGTTTTCTCTCGAAAGAATATGTAAGAATACCACGTTATAAGGAAATACAATTTTGCAGAGTAAAGACAAATAAGTACATATTGGGAATACTTTATGAGAAGAAATAACGCATCATACAAAATTAGCTTGTATCTCCTAAACAACACGATTTTCCTCGAAAGGATTTGGTGTGACATGTACATCTAAAAGTGTAGCCTCAAACGGGAACCCACAAGAGAATTTTCTTTCATCAAAATTTGTCAGAAACCACGTTTTAAGGAAATATCGCATCGTGCGAAATTATCTTGTTTTTCCTAAACAACACGTTGTAACTCGAAAAGATTTGGTGTTGCGTGTATGTGTAAGCGTGTAGCCTCAAAAGAGAACACACAGGAGAGTTTTCTCTCGAAAGAATATGTAAGAATACCACGTTATAAGGAAATACATTGTTGCAGAGTAAAGACAACTACGTACGTATGGGAAACACTTTAAGAGAAGAAATAACGCATCGTACAAAATTAGCTTGTATCTCCTAAACAACACGTTGTAACTCGAAAAGATTTGGTGTGGCTCATACCTCTACATGTGTAGCCTCAAAAGAGAACCCACAGGAGAACTTTCTTTCATCAAAATTTTTCAGAAAACCACGTTTTATGGAAATCTCGCATCGTGCGAAATTATCTTGTTTTTCCTAAACAACACGTTGTAACTCGAAAAGCTTTGTTGTTGCGTGTATGTCTAAGCTTGTAGCCTCAAAAGAGAATGCACAGGAGAGTTTTCTCTCGAAAGAATATGTAAGAACACCACGTTATAAGAAAATACGGTGTTGCAGAGTAAAGATAAATACGTACTTATTGGAAACACTTTAAGAGAAGAAATAACGCATCGTAAAAAATTAGCTTGTATCTCCTAAACAACACGTTGTAACTCGAAAAGATTTGGTGTGGCTCATACCTCTACACGTGTAACCTCAAAAGAGAACCCACAGGAGAACTTTCTTTCGTCAAAATTTTTCAGAAAACCACGTTTTATGGAAATCTCGCATAGTGCAAAATTATCTTGTTTTTACTAAACAACACATGGTAACTCAAAAAGCTATGGCGTTGCGTGATTGTCTAAGCGTGTAGCCTCAAAAGAGAACGCACAGGAGAGTTTTCCCTTGAAATAATATGTAAGAATACCACGTTATAAGGAAATACAGTGTTGCAGAGTAAAGACAAATAAGTACGTATTGGAAACACTTTAAGAGAAGAAATAAAGCATCATACAAAATTTGCTTGTATCTCCTAAAGAACACGTTGTAACTCGAAAAGATTTGGTGTGGCTCATACATCTACACGTGTTGCCTCAAAAGAGAACGCACAGGACAACTTTCTTTCGTCAAAATTTCTCAGGAAACCACGTTTTAAGGAAATCCCGCATCGTGCAAAATTATCTTGTTTTTCCTAAACAACACGATGTAACTCGAAATGCTTTGGTGTTGCATGTATGTCTAAGCGTGTAACCTCTAAAGAGAATGCACAGGAGAATTTTCTCTCGAAAGAATATGTAAGAATACAACGTTATAAGGAAATACAGTGTTGCAGAGTAAAGACAAATACGTACGTATTGGAAACACTTTATAAAAAGAAATAACGCATCGTAGAAAATTAGTTTGTATCTCCTAAACAACACGTGGTAACTCGAAAGGATTTAGTGTGGCGTGTACGTCTAAACATGTAGCCTCAAAAGAGAACCCACAGGAGAATTTTCTTTCGTCGAAATTTTTCAGAAAACCACGTTTTAAGGAAATCCCGCATCATGCGAAATTATCTTGTTTTTCATAAACAACACGTAGTAACTCGAAAAGCTTTGGTGTTGCCTGTATGTCTAAGTGTGTAGCCTCAAAAGGGAACGCACAGGATAGTTTTCTCTCGAAAGAATATGTAAGAATACCACGTTATAAGGAAATACAGTGTTGAAGAGAAAAGACAAATATGTACGTATTGGAAACACTTTATGAGAAGAAGTAACGCATCATACAAAATTAGCTTGTATCTCCTAAACACCACGTTTTAACTCGAAAAGATTTGGTGTGGCGTGTACGTCTAAACGTGTAGCCTCAAAAGAGAACCCACAGGAGAATTTTCTTTGGTCAAAATTTTTCAGAAAACCACGTTTTAAGAAAATCCCGCATCGTGCGAAATCATCTTCATTTTCCTAAACAATATGTTGTAACTGAAAAGCTTTTGTGTTGCATGTATGGGTAAGCTTGGAGCCTCAAAAAAGAAGGCACAGGAGAGTTTTCTCTCGAAAGAATATGTAAGAATACCACGTTATAAGGAAATACAATTGTGCAGAGTAAAGACAAATAAGTACATATTGGAAACACTTTACGAGAAGTAATAATGCATCTTACAAAATTATCTTGTATCTCCTAAACAACACGTTGTAACTCGAAAAGATTTGGTGTGAGGTGTACGTCTAAACGTGTAGCCTCAAAAGAGAACCCACAGGAGAATTTTCTTTCATCAACATTTGTCAGAAACCAAGTTTTAAGGACATCTCGCATCATGTGAAATTATCTTGTTTTTCCTAAACAACACGTTGTAACTCGAAAAGTTTTGTGTGGCGTCTATGTATAAGCGTGTAACCTCAAAAGAGAACGCACAGGATAGTTTTCTCTCGAAAGAATATGTAAGAATACCACGTTATAAGGAAATACAATGTTGCAGAGTAAAGACAATTACGTACATATTGGAAACACTTTACAAGAAGAATTAACACATCGTAAAAAATTAGCTTCTATCTCCTAAACAACACGTTGTAACTCGAAAAGATTTGGTGTGGCATGTACGTCTCAACGTGTAGCCTCAAAAGAGAACCGAGAGGAGAATTTTCTTTCTTCAAAATTTTTCAGAAAACCACGTTTTATGGAAATCTCGCATCGTTGGAAATTATCTTGTTTTTCCTAAACAACACGTTGTAACTCGAAAAGCTTTGGCGTTGCGTGTTTGTCTAAGCGTGTAGCCTCAAAAGAGAATGCACAGGAGAGTTTTCCCTCGAAAGAATATGTAAGAATACCACGTTATAAGGAAATACAGTGTTGTAAAGACAAAAAAGTACATATTGGAAACACTTTACGAGAAGAAATAACGCATAGTAAAAATTTTGCTTCTATCTCCTAAACAACACGTTGTAACTTGAAAAGATTTGGTGTGGCTCGTACTTATGCACATGTAACCTCAAAAGAGAACCCACAGGAGAACTTTCTTTCGTCAAAATTTGTCAGAAAACCACGTTTTAAGGAAATCCCGCATCGTGCAAAATTATCTTGTTTTTCCTAAACAACAAGTTGTAACTCAAAAAGCTTTAGTGTTACATGTATGTCTAAGAGTGTAGCCTCTAAAGAGAAGGCACAGGAGAGTTTTCTCTCGAAAGAACATGTAAGAATACAACGTTATAAGGAAATACAGTGTTGCAGAGTAAAGACAAATAGGTACCTATTGGAAACACTTTACAAGAAGAAATAACGCATCGTACAAAATTAGCTTGTATCTCCTAAATAACATGTGGTAATTCGAAAAGATTTGGTGTGTCGTGTACGTCTAAACGTGTAGCCTCAAAAGAGTACCCACAGGAGAATTTTCTTTCGTCAAAATTTTTCAGAAAGCCACGTTTTAAGGAAATCCCGCATCCTGCGAAATCATCTTCTTTTTCCTAAACAACATGTTGTAACTCGAAAAGCTTTGGTGATGCTTGTATGGGTAAGCGTGGAGCCTCAAAAGTGAAGGCACAGGAGAGTTTTCTCTCGAAAGAATATGAAAAAATACCATGTTATAAGGAAATACAGTGTTGCAGAGTAACGACAAATATGTATATATTGGAAACAATTTACGAGAAGAAATAACGCATCATACAAAATTATCTTGTATCTCCTAAACAACACGTGGTAACTCGAAAGGATTTGGTGTGGCTAGTACGTCTAAACATGTAGCCTCAAAAGAGAACCCACAGGAGAATTTTATTTCGTCAAAATTTGTCAGAAAACCACGTTTTAAGGAAATCCCGCATCGTGCGAAATTATCTTGTTTTTCATAAACAACACGTTGTAACTCGAAAAGCTTTGGTGTTGCCTGTATGTCTAAGTGTGTAGCCTCAAAAGGGAACACACAGGATAGTTTTCTCTCGTAAGAATATGTAAGAATACCACGTTATAAGGAAATACAATGTTGCAGAGTAAAGACAAACAGGTAATTTTGGGAAAAACTTTACGAGAAGAATTAACGCATCGTAAAAAATTAGCTTGTATGTCCTAAACAACACGTTGTAACTCGACAAGATTTGGTGTGGCATGTACGTCTAAACGTGTAGCCTCAAAAGAGAACCCATAGGAGAATTTTCTTTCGTCAAAATTTTTCAGAAAACTCGTTTTAAGGAAATCCCGCATCGTGGGAAATCATCTTCTTTTTCCTAAAAAACATGTTATAACTCGAAAAGCTTTGGTGTTGCGTGTATGTGTAAGCGTGGAGCCTCAAAAGTGAAAGCACAGGAGAGTTTTCTCTCGAAAGAATATCTAAGAATGCCACGTTATAAGGAAATACAATTTTGCAGAGTAAAGACAAATAAGTACATTTTGGAAACACTTTACTAGAAGAAATAACGCATCGTACAAAATTAGCTTGTATCTCCTAAACAACACGTTGTAACTCAAAAAAATTTGGTGTGACATGTACGTCTAAACGTGTAGCCTCAAAAAAGAACCCACAGGAGAATTTTCTTTCATCAAAATTTGTCAGAAACCACGTTTTAAGGAAATCTCACATCATGCGAAATTATCTTGTTTTTCCTAAACTACACGTTGTAAGTCGAAAAGCTTTGGTGCTGCGTGTATGTCTAAGCTTGTAGCCTCAAAAGAGAACACACAGGAGAGTTTTCTCTCGAAAGAATATATAAGAATACCACGTTATAAGGAAATACCGTGTTGCAGAGTAAAGACAAATACGTACGTATTGGAAACACTTTAAGAGAAGAAATAACTCATCATACAAAATTAGCTTGTATCTCCTAAACAACACTTGGTAACTCGAAAGGATTTGGTGTGGCGTGTACGTCTAAACGTGTAGCCTCAAAAGAGAACCAACAGGAGAATTTTCTTTCGTCAAAATTTTCAGAGAACCACGTTTTAACGAAATCCAGCATCGTGAGAAATTATCTTGTTTTTCATAAACAACAAGTTGTAACTCGAAAAGCTTTGATGTTGCCTGTATGTCTAAGTGTGTAGCCCCAAAAGGGAACGCACAGGATAGTTTTCTCTCAAAAAAATATGTAAGAATACCACGTTATAAGGAAATACAATGTTGCAGAGTAAAGACAAATACGTACGTATTGGAAACACTTTACGAGAAGAATTAAAGCATCTTAAAAAGTTAGCTTGTATCTCCTAAACAACACGTTGTAACTCGAAAAGATTTGGTGTGTCGTGTACGTGTAAATGTATAGCCTCAATAGAGAACCCACAGGAGAATTTTCTTTCGTCAAAATTTGTCAGAAAACCACGTTTTAAGGAAATCCCGCAAGGTGCTAAATCATCTTCTTTTACCTAAGCAACATGTTATAACTCGAAAAGCTTTGGTGTTGCGTGTATGTGTAAGCGTGGAGCCTCAAAAGAGAAGACACAGGAGAGTTTTCTCTCGAAAGAATATGTAAGAATACCACGTTATAAGGATATACAATTTTGCAGAGTAAAGACAAATAAGTAGATATTGGAAACACTTTATGAGAAGAAATAACACATCGTACAAAATTAGCTTGTATCTCCTAAACAACACGTTGTAACTCGAAAAGATTTGGTGTGACGTGTATATCTTAACGTGTAGCCTCAAAAGAGAACCCACAGGAGAATTTTCTTTAATCAAAATTTGTCAGAAACCATGTTTTAAGGAAATCTCGCATCGTGCGAAATTATCTTGTTTTTCCTAAACAACACGTTGTAACTCGAAAAGCTTTGTTGTTGCGTGTATGTCTAAGCTTGTAGCCTCAAAAGAGAATGCACAGGAGAGTTTTCTCTCGAAAGAATATGTAAGAACACCACGTTATAAGAAAATACAGTGTTGCAGAGTAAAGATAAATACGTACTTATTGGAAACACTTTAAGAGAAGAAATAACGCATCGTAAAAAATTAGCTTGTATCTCCTAAACAACACGTTGTAACTCGAAAAGATTTGGTGTGGCTCATACCTCTACACGTGTAACCTCAAAAGAGAACCCACAGGAGAACTTTCTTTCGTCAAAATTTTTCAGAAAACCACGTTTTATGGAAATCTCGCATAGTGCAAAATTATCTTGTTTTTACTAAACAACACATGGTAACTCAAAAAGCTATGGCGTTGCGTGATTGTCTAAGCGTGTAGCCTCAAAAGAGAACGCACAGGAGAGTTTTCCCTTGAAATAATATGTAAGAATACCACGTTATAAGGAAATACAGTGTTGCAGAGTAAAGACAAATAAGTACGTATTGGAAACACTTTAAGAGAAGAAATAAAGCATCATACAAAATTTGCTTGTATCTCCTAAAGAACACGTTGTAACTCGAAAAGATTTGGTGTGGCTCATACATCTACACGTGTTGCCTCAAAAGAGAACGCACAGGACAACTTTCTTTCGTCAAAATTTCTCAGGAAACCACGTTTTAAGGAAATCCCGCATCGTGCAAAATTATCTTGTTTTTCCTAAACAACACGATGTAACTCGAAATGCTTTGGTGTTGCATGTATGTCTAAGCGTGTAACCTCTAAAGAGAATGCACAGGAGAATTTTCTCTCGAAAGAATATGTAAGAATACAACGTTATAAGGAAATACAGTGTTGCAGAGTAAAGACAAATACGTACGTATTGGAAACACTTTATAAAAAGAAATAACGCATCGTAGAAAATTAGTTTGTATCTCCTAAACAACACGTGGTAACTCGAAAGGATTTAGTGTGGCGTGTACGTCTAAACATGTAGCCTCAAAAGAGAACCCACAGGAGAATTTTCTTTCGTCGAAATTTTTCAGAAAACCACGTTTTAAGGAAATCCCGCATCATGCGAAATTATCTTGTTTTTCATAAACAACACGTAGTAACTCGAAAAGCTTTGGTGTTGCCTGTATGTCTAAGTGTGTAGCCTCAAAAGGGAACGCACAGGATAGTTTTCTCTCGAAAGAATATGTAAGAATACCACGTTATAAGGAAATACAGTGTTGAAGAGAAAAGACAAATATGTACGTATTGGAAACACTTTATGAGAAGAAGTAACGCATCATACAAAATTAGCTTGTATCTCCTAAACACCACGTTTTAACTCGAAAAGATTTGGTGTGGCGTGTACGTCTAAACGTGTAGCCTCAAAAGAGAACCCACAGGAGAATTTTCTTTGGTCAAAATTTTTCAGAAAACCACGTTTTAAGAAAATCCCGCATCGTGCGAAATCATCTTCATTTTCCTAAACAATATGTTGTAACTGAAAAGCTTTTGTGTTGCATGTATGGGTAAGCTTGGAGCCTCAAAAAAGAAGGCACAGGAGAGTTTTCTCTCGAAAGAATATGTAAGAATACCACGTTATAAGGAAATACAATTGTGCAGAGTAAAGACAAATAAGTACATATTGGAAACACTTTACGAGAAGTAATAATGCATCTTACAAAATTATCTTGTATCTCCTAAACAACACGTTGTAACTCGAAAAGATTTGGTGTGAGGTGTACGTCTAAACGTGTAGCCTCAAAAGAGAACCCACAGGAGAATTTTCTTTCATCAACATTTGTCAGAAACCAAGTTTTAAGGACATCTCGCATCATGTGAAATTATCTTGTTTTTCCTAAACAACACGTTGTAACTCGAAAAGTTTTGTGTGGCGTCTATGTATAAGCGTGTAACCTCAAAAGAGAACGCACAGGATAGTTTTCTCTCGAAAGAATATGTAAGAATACCACGTTATAAGGAAATACAATGTTGCAGAGTAAAGACAAACAGGTAATTTTGGGAAAAACTTTACGAGAAGAATTAACGCATCGTAAAAAATTAGCTTGTATGTCCTAAACAACACGTTGTAACTCGACAAGATTTGGTGTGGCATGTACGTCTAAACGTGTAGCCTCAAAAGAGAACCCATAGGAGAATTTTCTTTCGTCAAAATTTTTCAGAAAACTCGTTTTAAGGAAATCCCGCATCGTGGGAAATCATCTTCTTTTTCCTAAAAAACATGTTATAACTCGAAAAGCTTTGGTGTTGCGTGTATGTGTAAGCGTGGAGCCTCAAAAGTGAAAGCACAGGAGAGTTTTCTCTCGAAAGAATATCTAAGAATGCCACGTTATAAGGAAATACAATTTTGCAGAGTAAAGACAAATAAGTACATTTTGGAAACACTTTACTAGAAGAAATAACGCATCGTACAAAATTAGCTTGTATCTCCTAAACAACACGTTGTAACTCAAAAAAATTTGGTGTGACATGTACGTCTAAACGTGTAGCCTCAAAAAAGAACCCACAGGAGAATTTTCTTTCATCAAAATTTGTCAGAAACCACGTTTTAAGGAAATCTCACATCATGCGAAATTATCTTGTTTTTCCTAAACTACACGTTGTAAGTCGAAAAGCTTTGGTGCTGCGTGTATGTCTAAGCTTGTAGCCTCAAAAGAGAACACACAGGAGAGTTTTCTCTCGAAAGAATATATAAGAATACCACGTTATAAGGAAATACCGTGTTGCAGAGTAAAGACAAATACGTACGTATTGGAAACACTTTAAGAGAAGAAATAACTCATCATACAAAATTAGCTTGTATCTCCTAAACAACACTTGGTAACTCGAAAGGATTTGGTGTGGCGTGTACGTCTAAACGTGTAGCCTCAAAAGAGAACCAACAGGAGAATTTTCTTTCGTCAAAATTTTCAGAGAACCACGTTTTAACGAAATCCAGCATCGTGAGAAATTATCTTGTTTTTCATAAACAACAAGTTGTAACTCGAAAAGCTTTGATGTTGCCTGTATGTCTAAGTGTGTAGCCCCAAAAGGGAACGCACAGGATAGTTTTCTCTCAAAAAAATATGTAAGAATACCACGTTATAAGGAAATACAATGTTGCAGAGTAAAGACAAATACGTACGTATTGGAAACACTTTACGAGAAGAATTAAAGCATCTTAAAAAGTTAGCTTGTATCTCCTAAACAACACGTTGTAACTCGAAAAGATTTGGTGTGTCGTGTACGTGTAAATGTATAGCCTCAATAGAGAACCCACAGGAGAATTTTCTTTCGTCAAAATTTGTCAGAAAACCACGTTTTAAGGAAATCCCGCAAGGTGCTAAATCATCTTCTTTTACCTAAGCAACATGTTATAACTCGAAAAGCTTTGGTGTTGCGTGTATGTGTAAGCGTGGAGCCTCAAAAGAGAAGACACAGGAGAGTTTTCTCTCGAAAGAATATGTAAGAATACCACGTTATAAGGATATACAATTTTGCAGAGTAAAGACAAATAAGTAGATATTGGAAACACTTTATGAGAAGAAATAACACATCGTACAAAATTAGCTTGTATCTCCTAAACAACACGTTGTAACTCGAAAAGATTTGGTGTGACGTGTATATCTTAACGTGTAGCCTCAAAAGAGAACCCACAGGAGAATTTTCTTTAATCAAAATTTGTCAGAAACCATGTTTTAAGGAAATCTCGCATCGTGCGAAATTATCTTGTTTTTCCTAAACAACACGTTGTAACTCGAAAAGCTTTGTTGTTGCGTGTATGTCTAAGCTTGTAGCCTCAAAAGAGAATGCACAGGAGAGTTTTCTCTCGAAAGAATATGTAAGAACACCACGTTATAAGAAAATACAGTGTTGCAGAGTAAAGATAAATACGTACTTATTGGAAACACTTTAAGAGAAGAAATAACGCATCGTAAAAAATTAGCTTGTATCTCCTAAACAACACGTTGTAACTCGAAAAGATTTGGTGTGGCTCATACCTCTACACGTGTAACCTCAAAAGAGAACCCACAGGAGAACTTTCTTTCGTCAAAATTTTTCAGAAAACCACGTTTTATGGAAATCTCGCATAGTGCAAAATTATCTTGTTTTTACTAAACAACACATGGTAACTCAAAAAGCTATGGCGTTGCGTGATTGTCTAAGCGTGTAGCCTCAAAAGAGAACGCACAGGAGAGTTTTCCCTTGAAATAATATGTAAGAATACCACGTTATAAGGAAATACAGTGTTGCAGAGTAAAGACAAATAAGTACGTATTGGAAACACTTTAAGAGAAGAAATAAAGCATCATACAAAATTTGCTTGTATCTCCTAAAGAACACGTTGTAACTCGAAAAGATTTGGTGTGGCTCATACATCTACACGTGTTGCCTCAAAAGAGAACGCACAGGACAACTTTCTTTCGTCAAAATTTCTCAGGAAACCACGTTTTAAGGAAATCCCGCATCGTGCAAAATTATCTTGTTTTTCCTAAACAACACGATGTAACTCGAAATGCTTTGGTGTTGCATGTATGTCTAAGCGTGTAACCTCTAAAGAGAATGCACAGGAGAATTTTCTCTCGAAAGAATATGTAAGAATACAACGTTATAAGGAAATACAGTGTTGCAGAGTAAAGACAAATACGTACGTATTGGAAACACTTTATAAAAAGAAATAACGCATCGTAGAAAATTAGTTTGTATCTCCTAAACAACACGTGGTAACTCGAAAGGATTTAGTGTGGCGTGTACGTCTAAACATGTAGCCTCAAAAGAGAACCCACAGGAGAATTTTCTTTCGTCGAAATTTTTCAGAAAACCACGTTTTAAGGAAATCCCGCATCATGCGAAATTATCTTGTTTTTCATAAACAACACGTAGTAACTCGAAAAGCTTTGGTGTTGCCTGTATGTCTAAGTGTGTAGCCTCAAAAGGGAACGCACAGGATAGTTTTCTCTCGAAAGAATATGTAAGAATACCACGTTATAAGGAAATACAGTGTTGAAGAGAAAAGACAAATATGTACGTATTGGAAACACTTTATGAGAAGAAGTAACGCATCATACAAAATTAGCTTGTATCTCCTAAACACCACGTTTTAACTCGAAAAGATTTGGTGTGGCGTGTACGTCTAAACGTGTAGCCTCAAAAGAGAACCCACAGGAGAATTTTCTTTGGTCAAAATTTTTCAGAAAACCACGTTTTAAGAAAATCCCGCATCGTGCGAAATCATCTTCATTTTCCTAAACAATATGTTGTAACTGAAAAGCTTTTGTGTTGCATGTATGGGTAAGCTTGGAGCCTCAAAAAAGAAGGCACAGGAGAGTTTTCTCTCGAAAGAATATGTAAGAATACCACGTTATAAGGAAATACAATTGTGCAGAGTAAAGACAAATAAGTACATATTGGAAACACTTTACGAGAAGTAATAATGCATCTTACAAAATTATCTTGTATCTCCTAAACAACACGTTGTAACTCGAAAAGATTTGGTGTGAGGTGTACGTCTAAACGTGTAGCCTCAAAAGAGAACCCACAGGAGAATTTTCTTTCATCAACATTTGTCAGAAACCAAGTTTTAAGGACATCTCGCATCATGTGAAATTATCTTGTTTTTCCTAAACAACACGTTGTAACTCGAAAAGTTTTGTGTGGCGTCTATGTATAAGCGTGTAACCTCAAAAGAGAACGCACAGGATAGTTTTCTCTCGAAAGAATATGTAAGAATACCACGTTATAAGGAAATACAATGTTGCAGAGTAAAGACAATTACGTACATATTGGAAACACTTTACAAGAAGAATTAACACATCGTAAAAAATTAGCTTCTATCTCCTAAACAACACGTTGTAACTCGAAAAGATTTGGTGTGGCATGTACGTCTCAACGTGTAGCCTCAAAAGAGAACCGAGAGGAGAATTTTCTTTCTTCAAAATTTTTCAGAAAGCCACGTTTTAAGGAAATCCCTCATCGTGAGAAATCATCTTTTTCCTAAACAACATGCTGTAACTCGAAAAGCTTTGGTCTTCCGTGTACGTGTAAGCATGGAGCCTCAAAAGAGAAGGCACAGGAGAGTTTTCTCTCGAAAGAATATGTAAGAATACCACGTTATAAGGAAATACAATTTTGCAGAGTAAAGACAAATAAGTACATATTGGGAATACTTTATGAGAAGAAATAACGCATCATACAAAATTAGCTTGTATCTCCTAAACAACACGATTTTCCTCGAAAGGATTTGGTGTGACATGTACATCTAAAAGTGTAGCCTCAAACGGGAACCCACAAGAGAATTTTCTTTCATCAAAATTTGTCAGAAACCACGTTTTAAGGAAATATCGCATCGTGCGAAATTATCTTGTTTTTCCTAAACAACACGTTGTAACTCGAAAAGATTTGGTGTTGCGTGTATGTGTAAGCGTGTAGCCTCAAAAGAGAACACACAGGAGAGTTTTCTCTCGAAAGAATATGTAAGAATACCACGTTATAAGGAAATACATTGTTGCAGAGTAAAGACAACTACGTACGTATGGGAAACACTTTAAGAGAAGAAATAACGCATCGTACAAAATTAGCTTGTATCTCCTAAACAACACGTTGTAACTCGAAAAGATTTGGTGTGGCTCATACCTCTACATGTGTAGCCTCAAAAGAGAACCCACAGGAGAACTTTCTTTCATCAAAATTTTTCAGAAAACCACGTTTTATGGAAATCTCGCATCGTGCGAAATTATCTTGTTTTTCCTAAACAACACGTTGTAACTCGAAAAGCTTTGTTGTTGCGTGTATGTCTAAGCTTGTAGCCTCAAAAGAGAATGCACAGGAGAGTTTTCTCTCGAAAGAATATGTAAGAACACCACGTTATAAGAAAATACGGTGTTGCAGAGTAAAGATAAATACGTACTTATTGGAAACACTTTAAGAGAAGAAATAACGCATCGTAAAAAATTAGCTTGTATCTCCTAAACAACACGTTGTAACTCGAAAAGATTTGGTGTGGCTCATACCTCTACACGTGTAACCTCAAAAGAGAACCCACAGGAGAACTTTCTTTCGTCAAAATTTTTCAGAAAACCACGTTTTATGGAAATCTCGCATAGTGCAAAATTATCTTGTTTTTACTAAACAACACATGGTAACTCAAAAAGCTATGGCGTTGCGTGATTGTCTAAGCGTGTAGCCTCAAAAGAGAACGCACAGGAGAGTTTTCCCTTGAAATAATATGTAAGAATACCACGTTATAAGGAAATACAGTGTTGCAGAGTAAAGACAAATAAGTACGTATTGGAAACACTTTAAGAGAAGAAATAAAGCATCATACAAAATTTGCTTGTATCTCCTAAAGAACACGTTGTAACTCGAAAAGATTTGGTGTGGCTCATACATCTACACGTGTTGCCTCAAAAGAGAACGCACAGGACAACTTTCTTTCGTCAAAATTTCTCAGGAAACCACGTTTTAAGGAAATCCCGCATCGTGCAAAATTATCTTGTTTTTCCTAAACAACACGATGTAACTCGAAATGCTTTGGTGTTGCATGTATGTCTAAGCGTGTAACCTCTAAAGAGAATGCACAGGAGAATTTTCTCTCGAAAGAATATGTAAGAATACAACGTTATAAGGAAATACAGTGTTGCAGAGTAAAGACAAATACGTACGTATTGGAAACACTTTATAAAAAGAAATAACGCATCGTAGAAAATTAGTTTGTATCTCCTAAACAACACGTGGTAACTCGAAAGGATTTAGTGTGGCGTGTACGTCTAAACATGTAGCCTCAAAAGAGAACCCACAGGAGAATTTTCTTTCGTCGAAATTTTTCAGAAAACCACGTTTTAAGGAAATCCCGCATCATGCGAAATTATCTTGTTTTTCATAAACAACACGTAGTAACTCGAAAAGCTTTGGTGTTGCCTGTATGTCTAAGTGTGTAGCCTCAAAAGGGAACGCACAGGATAGTTTTCTCTCGAAAGAATATGTAAGAATACCACGTTATAAGGAAATACAGTGTTGAAGAGAAAAGACAAATATGTACGTATTGGAAACACTTTATGAGAAGAAGTAACGCATCATACAAAATTAGCTTGTATCTCCTAAACACCACGTTTTAACTCGAAAAGATTTGGTGTGGCGTGTACGTCTAAACGTGTAGCCTCAAAAGAGAACCCACAGGAGAATTTTCTTTGGTCAAAATTTTTCAGAAAACCACGTTTTAAGAAAATCCCGCATCGTGCGAAATCATCTTCATTTTCCTAAACAATATGTTGTAACTGAAAAGCTTTTGTGTTGCATGTATGGGTAAGCTTGGAGCCTCAAAAAAGAAGGCACAGGAGAGTTTTCTCTCGAAAGAATATGTAAGAATACCACGTTATAAGGAAATACAATTGTGCAGAGTAAAGACAAATAAGTACATATTGGAAACACTTTACGAGAAGTAATAATGCATCTTACAAAATTATCTTGTATCTCCTAAACAACACGTTGTAACTCGAAAAGATTTGGTGTGAGGTGTACGTCTAAACGTGTAGCCTCAAAAGAGAACCCACAGGAGAATTTTCTTTCATCAACATTTGTCAGAAACCAAGTTTTAAGGACATCTCGCATCATGTGAAATTATCTTGTTTTTCCTAAACAACACGTTGTAACTCGAAAAGTTTTGTGTGGCGTCTATGTATAAGCGTGTAACCTCAAAAGAGAACGCACAGGATAGTTTTCTCTCGAAAGAATATGTAAGAATACCACGTTATAAGGAAATACAATGTTGCAGAGTAAAGACAATTACGTACATATTGGAAACACTTTACAAGAAGAATTAACACATCGTAAAAAATTAGCTTCTATCTCCTAAACAACACGTTGTAACTCGAAAAGATTTGGTGTGGCATGTACGTCTCAACGTGTAGCCTCAAAAGAGAACCGAGAGGAGAATTTTCTTTCTTCAAAATTTTTCAGAAAACCACGTTTTATGGAAATCTCGCATCGTTGGAAATTATCTTGTTTTTCCTAAACAACACGTTGTAACTCGAAAAGCTTTGGCGTTGCGTGTTTGTCTAAGCGTGTAGCCTCAAAAGAGAATGCACAGGAGAGTTTTCCCTCGAAAGAATATGTAAGAATACCACGTTATAAGGAAATACAGTGTTGTAAAGACAAAAAAGTACATATTGGAAACACTTTACGAGAAGAAATAACGCATAGTAAAAATTTTGCTTCTATCTCCTAAACAACACGTTGTAACTTGAAAAGATTTGGTGTGGCTCGTACTTATGCACATGTAACCTCAAAAGAGAACCCACAGGAGAACTTTCTTTCGTCAAAATTTGTCAGAAAACCACGTTTTAAGGAAATCCCGCATCGTGCAAAATTATCTTGTTTTTCCTAAACAACAAGTTGTAACTCAAAAAGCTTTAGTGTTACATGTATGTCTAAGAGTGTAGCCTCTAAAGAGAAGGCACAGGAGAGTTTTCTCTCGAAAGAACATGTAAGAATACAACGTTATAAGGAAATACAGTGTTGCAGAGTAAAGACAAATAGGTACCTATTGGAAACACTTTACAAGAAGAAATAACGCATCGTACAAAATTAGCTTGTATCTCCTAAATAACATGTGGTAATTCGAAAAGATTTGGTGTGTCGTGTACGTCTAAACGTGTAGCCTCAAAAGAGTACCCACAGGAGAATTTTCTTTCGTCAAAATTTTTCAGAAAGCCACGTTTTAAGGAAATCCCGCATCCTGCGAAATCATCTTCTTTTTCCTAAACAACATGTTGTAACTCGAAAAGCTTTGGTGATGCTTGTATGGGTAAGCGTGGAGCCTCAAAAGTGAAGGCACAGGAGAGTTTTCTCTCGAAAGAATATGAAAAAATACCATGTTATAAGGAAATACAGTGTTGCAGAGTAACGACAAATATGTATATATTGGAAACAATTTACGAGAAGAAATAACGCATCATACAAAATTATCTTGTATCTCCTAAACAACACGTGGTAACTCGAAAGGATTTGGTGTGGCTAGTACGTCTAAACATGTAGCCTCAAAAGAGAACCCACAGGAGAATTTTATTTCGTCAAAATTTGTCAGAAAACCACGTTTTAAGGAAATCCCGCATCGTGCGAAATTATCTTGTTTTTCATAAACAACACGTTGTAACTCGAAAAGCTTTGGTGTTGCCTGTATGTCTAAGTGTGTAGCCTCAAAAGGGAACACACAGGATAGTTTTCTCTCGTAAGAATATGTAAGAATACCACGTTATAAGGAAATACAATGTTGCAGAGTAAAGACAAACAGGTAATTTTGGGAAAAACTTTACGAGAAGAATTAACGCATCGTAAAAAATTAGCTTGTATGTCCTAAACAACACGTTGTAACTCGACAAGATTTGGTGTGGCATGTACGTCTAAACGTGTAGCCTCAAAAGAGAACCCATAGGAGAATTTTCTTTCGTCAAAATTTTTCAGAAAACTCGTTTTAAGGAAATCCCGCATCGTGGGAAATCATCTTCTTTTTCCTAAAAAACATGTTATAACTCGAAAAGCTTTGGTGTTGCGTGTATGTGTAAGCGTGGAGCCTCAAAAGTGAAAGCACAGGAGAGTTTTCTCTCGAAAGAATATCTAAGAATGCCACGTTATAAGGAAATACAATTTTGCAGAGTAAAGACAAATAAGTACATTTTGGAAACACTTTACTAGAAGAAATAACGCATCGTACAAAATTAGCTTGTATCTCCTAAACAACACGTTGTAACTCAAAAAAATTTGGTGTGACATGTACGTCTAAACGTGTAGCCTCAAAAAAGAACCCACAGGAGAATTTTCTTTCATCAAAATTTGTCAGAAACCACGTTTTAAGGAAATCTCACATCATGCGAAATTATCTTGTTTTTCCTAAACTACACGTTGTAAGTCGAAAAGCTTTGGTGCTGCGTGTATGTCTAAGCTTGTAGCCTCAAAAGAGAACACACAGGAGAGTTTTCTCTCGAAAGAATATATAAGAATACCACGTTATAAGGAAATACCGTGTTGCAGAGTAAAGACAAATACGTACGTATTGGAAACACTTTAAGAGAAGAAATAACTCATCATACAAAATTAGCTTGTATCTCCTAAACAACACTTGGTAACTCGAAAGGATTTGGTGTGGCGTGTACGTCTAAACGTGTAGCCTCAAAAGAGAACCAACAGGAGAATTTTCTTTCGTCAAAATTTTCAGAGAACCACGTTTTAACGAAATCCAGCATCGTGAGAAATTATCTTGTTTTTCATAAACAACAAGTTGTAACTCGAAAAGCTTTGATGTTGCCTGTATGTCTAAGTGTGTAGCCCCAAAAGGGAACGCACAGGATAGTTTTCTCTCAAAAAAATATGTAAGAATACCACGTTATAAGGAAATACAATGTTGCAGAGTAAAGACAAATACGTACGTATTGGAAACACTTTACGAGAAGAATTAAAGCATCTTAAAAAGTTAGCTTGTATCTCCTAAACAACACGTTGTAACTCGAAAAGATTTGGTGTGTCGTGTACGTGTAAATGTATAGCCTCAATAGAGAACCCACAGGAGAATTTTCTTTCGTCAAAATTTGTCAGAAAACCACGTTTTAAGGAAATCCCGCAAGGTGCTAAATCATCTTCTTTTACCTAAGCAACATGTTATAACTCGAAAAGCTTTGGTGTTGCGTGTATGTGTAAGCGTGGAGCCTCAAAAGAGAAGACACAGGAGAGTTTTCTCTCGAAAGAATATGTAAGAATACCACGTTATAAGGATATACAATTTTGCAGAGTAAAGACAAATAAGTAGATATTGGAAACACTTTATGAGAAGAAATAACACATCGTACAAAATTAGCTTGTATCTCCTAAACAACACGTTGTAACTCGAAAAGATTTGGTGTGACGTGTATATCTTAACGTGTAGCCTCAAAAGAGAACCCACAGGAGAATTTTCTTTAATCAAAATTTGTCAGAAACCATGTTTTAAGGAAATCTCGCATCGTGCGAAATTATCTTGTTTTTCCTAAACAACACGTTGTAACTCGAAAAGCTTTGTTGTTGCGTGTATGTCTAAGCTTGTAGCCTCAAAAGAGAATGCACAGGAGAGTTTTCTCTCGAAAGAATATGTAAGAACACCACGTTATAAGAAAATACAGTGTTGCAGAGTAAAGATAAATACGTACTTATTGGAAACACTTTAAGAGAAGAAATAACGCATCGTAAAAAATTAGCTTGTATCTCCTAAACAACACGTTGTAACTCGAAAAGATTTGGTGTGGCTCATACCTCTACACGTGTAACCTCAAAAGAGAACCCACAGGAGAACTTTCTTTCGTCAAAATTTTTCAGAAAACCACGTTTTATGGAAATCTCGCATAGTGCAAAATTATCTTGTTTTTACTAAACAACACATGGTAACTCAAAAAGCTATGGCGTTGCGTGATTGTCTAAGCGTGTAGCCTCAAAAGAGAACGCACAGGAGAGTTTTCCCTTGAAATAATATGTAAGAATACCACGTTATAAGGAAATACAGTGTTGCAGAGTAAAGACAAATAAGTACGTATTGGAAACACTTTAAGAGAAGAAATAAAGCATCATACAAAATTTGCTTGTATCTCCTAAAGAACACGTTGTAACTCGAAAAGATTTGGTGTGGCTCATACATCTACACGTGTTGCCTCAAAAGAGAACGCACAGGACAACTTTCTTTCGTCAAAATTTCTCAGGAAACCACGTTTTAAGGAAATCCCGCATCGTGCATAATTATCTTGTTTTTCCTAAACAACACGATGTAACTCGAAATGCTTTGGTGTTGCATGTATGTCTAAGCGTGTAACCTCTAAAGAGAATGCACAGGAGAATTTTCTCTCGAAAGAATATGTAAGAATACAACGTTATAAGGAAATACAGTGTTGCAGAGTAAAGACAAATACGTACGTATTGGAAACACTTTATAAAAAGAAATAACGCATCGTAGAAAATTAGTTTGTATCTCCTAAACAACACGTGGTAACTCGAAAGGATTTAGTGTGGCGTGTACGTCTAAACATGTAGCCTCAAAAGAGAACCCACAGGAGAATTTTCTTTCGTCGAAATTTTTCAGAAAACCACGTTTTAAGGAAATCCCGCATCATGCGAAATTATCTTGTTTTTCATAAACAACACGTAGTAACTCGAAAAGCTTTGGTGTTGCCTGTATGTCTAAGTGTGTAGCCTCAAAAGGGAACGCACAGGATAGTTTTCTCTCGAAAGAATATGTAAGAATTCCACGTTATAAGGAAATACAGTGTTGAAGAGAAAAGACAAATATGTACGTATTGGAAACACTTTATGAGAAGAAGTAACGCATCATACAAAATTAGCTTGTATCTCCTAAACACCACGTTTTAACTCGAAAAGATTTGGTGTGGCGTGTACGTCTAAACGTGTAGCCTCAAAAGAGAACCCACAGGAGAATTTTCTTTGGTCAAAATTTTTCAGAAAACCACGTTTTAAGAAAATCCCGCATCGTGCGAAATCATCTTCATTTTCCTAAACAATATGTTGTAACTGAAAAGCTTTTGTGTTGCATGTATGGGTAAGCTTGGAGCCTCAAAAAAGAAGGCACAGGAGAGTTTTCTCTCGAAAGAATATGTAAGAATACCACGTTATAAGGAAATACAATTGTGCAGAGTAAAGACAAATAAGTACATATTGGAAACACTTTACGAGAAGTAATAATGCATCTTACAAAATTATCTTGTATCTCCTAAACAACACGTTGTAACTCGAAAAGATTTGGTGTGAGGTGTACGTCTAAACGTGTAGCCTCAAAAGAGAACCCACAGGAGAATTTTCTTTCATCAACATTTGTCAGAAACCAAGTTTTAAGGACATCTCGCATCATGTGAAATTATCTTGTTTTTCCTAAACAACACGTTGTAACTCGAAAAGTTTTGTGTGGCGTCTATGTATAAGCGTGTAACCTCAAAAGAGAACGCACAGGATAGTTTTCTCTCGAAAGAATATGTAAGAATACCACGTTATAAGGAAATACAATGTTGCAGAGTAAAGACAATTACGTACATATTGGAAACACTTTACAAGAAGAATTAACACATCGTAAAAAATTAGCTTCTATCTCCTAAACAACACGTTGTAACTCGAAAAGATTTGGTGTGGCATGTACGTCTCAACGTGTAGCCTCAAAAGAGAACCGAGAGGAGAATTTTCTTTCTTCAAAATTTTTCAGAAAGCCACGTTTTAAGGAAATCCCTCATCGTGAGAAATCATCTTTTTCCTAAACAACATGCTGTAACTCGAAAAGCTTTGGTCTTCCGTGTACGTGTAAGCATGGAGCCTCAAAAGAGAAGGCACAGGAGAGTTTTCTCTCGAAAGAATATGTAAGAATACCACGTTATAAGGAAATACAATTTTGCAGAGTAAAGACAAATAAGTACATATTGGGAATACTTTATGAGAAGAAATAACGCATCATACAAAATTAGCTTGTATCTCCTAAACAACACGATTTTCCTCGAAAGGATTTGGTGTGACATGTACATCTAAAAGTGTAGCCTCAAACGGGAACCCACAAGAGAATTTTCTTTCATCAAAATTTGTCAGAAACCACGTTTTAAGGAAATATCGCATCGTGCGAAATTATCTTGTTTTTCCTAAACAACACGTTGTAACTCGAAAAGATTTGGTGTTGCGTGTATGTGTAAGCGTGTAGCCTCAAAAGAGAACACACAGGAGAGTTTTCTCTCGAAAGAATATGTAAGAATACCACGTTATAAGGAAATACATTGTTGCAGAGTAAAGACAACTACGTACGTATGGGAAACACTTTAAGAGAAGAAATAACGCATCGTACAAAATTAGCTTGTATCTCCTAAACAACACGTTGTAACTCGAAAAGATTTGGTGTGGCTCATACCTCTACATGTGTAGCCTCAAAAGAGAACCCACAGGAGAACTTTCTTTCATCAAAATTTTTCAGAAAACCACGTTTTATGGAAATCTCGCATTGTGCGAAATTATCTTGTTTTTCCTAAACAACACGTTGCAACTCGAAAAGCTTTGGCGTTGCGTGTTTGCCTAAGCATGTAACCTCAAAAGAGAACGCACAGGAGAGTTTTCCCTCGAAAGAATATGTAAGAATACCACGCTATAAGGAAATACAATGTTGCAGAGTAAAGACAAATAAGTACGTATTGGAAACACTTTATTAGAAGAAATAATGCATCGTAAAAAATTTGCTTGTATCTCCTAAACAACACGTTGTAACTTGAAAAGATTTGGTGTGGCTCATACGTCTAAACGTGTAGCCTCAAAAGAGAACCCACAGGAGAACTTTCTTTCGTCAAAATTTGTCAGAAAACCACGTTTTAAGGATATCCCGCACCATGCAAAATTATCATGTTTTTCCTAAACAACACGTTGTAACTCGAAAAGCTTTGGAGTCGCATGTATGTCTATGCGTGTAGCCTCTAAAGAGAACGCACAGGAGATTTTTCTCTCGGAAGAACATGTAAGAATACAACATTATAAGGAAATACAGTGTAGCAGAGAAAAGACAAATACATACTTATTGGAAACACTTTACGAGAAGAAATAACGCATCATACAAAATTAGCTTGTATCTCCTAAACAACACGTGTTAACTCGAAAAGATTTGGTGTGGCGTGCACGTCTAAACGAGTAGCCTCATAAGAGAACCCACAGGAGAATTTTCTTTCGTCAAAATTTGTCAGAAAACCTCGTTTTAAGGAAGTCCCGCATCGTTCTAAATTATCTTGTTTTTCATAAACAACATGTTGTAACTCGAAAAGCTTTGGTGTTGCCTGTATGTCTAAGTGTGTAGCCTCAAAAGGGAACGCAGAGGAGAGTTTTTTCTCGAAAGAATATGTAGGAATACCACGTTATAAGGAAATACAGTGTTGCAGAGTAAAGACAAATACGTACGTATTGGAAACACTTTACGAGAAGAAGTAATGCATCTTAAAAATTAGCTTGTATCTCCTAAACAAAACGTTGTAACTCGAAATGATTTGGTGCGGCGTGTATGTCTAAACGTGTAGCCTCAAAAGAGAACCCACAGGAGAATTTTCTTTCGTCAAAATTTTTCAAAAAAACACGTTTTAAGGAAATCCCGCATCCTGCGAAATTATCTTCTTTTTCCTAAACAACATGTTGTAACTCGAAAAGATTTGGTGTTGCGTGTATGTGTAAGCGTGGAGACTCAAAATCGAAGGCACAGGAGAGTTTTCTCTCGAAAGAATATGTAAGAATACCACATTATAAGGAAATACAATTTTGCAGAGTAAAGACAAATAAGTACATATTGGAAACACTTTACAAGAAGAAATAACGCATCGCACAAAATTAGCTTGTATCTCCTAAACAACACGTTGTAACTCGAAAAGATTTGGTGTGACGTGTATGTCTAAACGTATAGCCTCAAAAGAGAACCCACAGGAGATTTTTCATTTATTCAAAATTTGTCAGAAAACACGTTTTAAGGAAATCCCGCATCCTGCGAAATTATCTTGTTTTTCCTAAAAAACACGTTGTAACTCGAAAACCTTTGTTGTTGTGTGTATGTCTAAGCGTGTAACCTCAAAAGAGAAAGCACAGGAGAGTTTTATCTCGGAACAATATGTAAGAATACCACGTTATAAGGAAATACAATTTTGCAGAGTAAAGACAAATAAGTACATATTGGAAACACTTTACGAGAAGAAATAATGCATCCTACAAAATTAGCTTGTACCTCCTAAACAACACGTTGTAACTCGAAAACATCTGGTGTGACGTGTACGTCTAAAAGTGTAGCCTCAAACGAGAACCCACAGGAGAATTTTCTTTCATCAAAATTTGTCAGAAACCACGTTTTAAGGAAATCTCGCATCCTGCGAAATTATCTTGTTTTTCCTAAACAACACGTTGTAACTGGAAAAGCTTTGGTGTTGCGTGTATGTCTAAGCATGCAGCCTCAAAAGAGAACACACAGGAGAGTTTTCTCTCGAAAGAATATTTAAGAATACCACGTTATAAGGAAATACAGTGTTGCACAGTAAAGACAACTATGTACCTATTGGAAACACTTTAAGAGAAGAAATAACGCATCATACAAAATTAGCTTGTATCTCCTAAATAACACGTTGTAACTCGAAAATATTTGGTGTGGCTCGACTTCTACATGTGTAGCCTCAAGAGAGAACCCACAGGAGAACTTTCTTTCGTCAAAATTTTTCAGAAAACCATGTTTTATGGAAATCTCGCATCCTGCGAAATTATCTTGTTTTTCCTAAACAACATGTTGTAACTCGAAAAGCTTTGGTGTTGCGTATTTGTCTAAGCGGGTAGCCTCAAAAGAGAATGCACAGGAGAGTTTTCCCTCGAAAGAATATTTAAGAATACCATGTTATAAGGAAATACAGTGTTGCAGAGTAAAGACAAATAAGTACGTATTGGAAACACTATAGGAGAAGAAATAGCGCATCGTACAATATTTGCTTGTATCTCCTAAACAACACGTTGTAACTCGAAAATATTTGGTGTGGCTCGTATGTCTACACGTGTAGCCTCAAAGGAGAACCCACAGGAGAACTTTCTTTCGTCAAAATTTGTCTGAAAACCACGTTTTAAGGAAATCCCACATCGTGCAAAATTATCTTGTTTTTCCTAAACAACATGTTATAACTCTAAAAGCTTTGGTGTTGCATGTATGTCTAAGCGTGTAGCCTCAAAAGAGAACACACAGGAGAGTTTTCCCTCGAAATAATATGTAAGAATTCCACGTTATAGGGAAATTCAGTGTTGCAGAGTAAAGACAAATAAGTACTTATTGGAAACACTTTACAAGAAGAAATAACGCATCGTACAAAATTTGCTTTTACCTCCTAAACAACACGTTGTAACTTGAAAAGATTTGTTGTGGATCATGCGTCTACACGTGTAGCCTCAAAAGAGAATGCACAGGAGAACTTTCTTTGGTCAAAATTTCTCAGGAAACCACGTTTTAAGGAAATCCCGCATCGTGCAAAATTATCTTGTTTTTCCTAAACAACACGATGGAACTCGAAAAGCTTTGGAGTTGCATGTATGTCTAAGGGTGTAACCTCTAAAGAGAACGCACAGGAGAGTTTTCTCTCGAAAGAATATGTAAGAATACAACGTTATAAGGAAATACAGTGTTGCAGAATAAAGACAAATACGTACGTATTGGAAACACTTTACGAGAAGAAATAAGGCATCATACAAAATTAGCTTGTATCTCCTAAACAACACGTTGTAACTCGAAAAGATTTGGTGTGACATGTACGTCTCAACGTGTAGCCTCAAAAGAGAACCCACAGGAGAATTTTCTTTCGTCAAAATTTGTCAGAAATGACGTTTTAAGGAAATCCCGCATCCTGCGAAATCATCTTCTTTTTCCTAAACAACACGTTGTAACTCGAAAAGCTTTGTTGTTGCGTGTATGTCTAAGCGTATAACCTCAAAAGAGAACGCACAGGAGAGTTTTATCTCGAAAGAATATGTAAGAATATCACGTAACAGGGAAATACAATTTTGCAGAGTAAAGACAAATAAGTACATATTGGAAACACTTTACGAGAAGAAATAATGCATCCTACAAAATTAGCTTGTATCTCCTAAACAACACGTTGTAACTCGAAAAGATCTGGTGTGACGTGTACGTCTAAAAGTGTAGCCTCAAACGAGAATCCACAGGAGAATTTTCTTTCATCAAAATTTGTCAGAAACCACGTTTTAAGGAAATCTCGCATCGTGCGAAATTATCTTGTTTTTCCTAAACAACACGTTGTAACTGGAAAAGCTTTGGTGTTGCGTGTATGTCTAAGCATGCAGCCTCAAAAGAGAACACACAGGAGAGTTTTCTCTCGAAAGAATATTTAAGAATACCACGTTATAAGGAAATACAGTGTTGCACAGTAAAGACAACTATGTACCTATTGGAAACACATTAGGAGAAGAAATAACGCATCATACAAAATTAGCTTGTATCTCCTAAATAACACGTTGTAACTCGAAAATATTTGGTGTGGCTCGACCTCTACATGTGTAGCCTCAAGAGAGAACCCACAGGAGAACTTTCTTTCTTTAAAATTTTTCAGAAAACCATGTTTTATGGAAATCTCGCATCCTGCGAAATTATCTTGTTTTTCCTAAACAACATGTTGTAACTCGAAAAGCTTTGGTGTTGCGTATTTGTCTAAGCGGGTAGCCTCAAAAGAGAATGCACAGGAGAGTTTTCCCTCGAAAGAATATGTAAGAATACCATGTTATAAGGAAATACAGTGTTGCAGAGTAAAGACAAATAAGTACGTATTGGAAACACTATAGGAGAAGAAATAGCGCATCGTAAAATATTTGCTTGTATCTCCTAAACAACACGTTGTAACTCGAAAATATTTGGTGTGGCTCGTATAGCTACACGTGTAGCCTCAAATGAGAACCCAAAGGAGAACTTTCTTTAGTCAAAATTTGTCAGAAACCCACGTTTTAAGGAAATCCCACATCGTACAAAATTATCTTGTTTTTTCTAAACAACATGTTGTAACTCGAAAAGCTTTGGTGTTGCATGTATGTCTAAGCGTGTAGCCTCAAAAGAGAATGCACAGGAGAGCTTTCCCTCGAAATAATATGTAAGAATTCCACGTTATAGGGAAATTCAGTGTTGCAGAGTAAAGACAAATAAGTACTTATTGGAAACACTTACGAGAAGAAATAACGCATTGTACAAAATTTGCTTGTAACTAATAAACAACACGTTGTAACTCGAAAAGATTTGGTGTGGCTCATACGTCTACATGTGTAGCCTCAAAAGAGAACGCACAGGAGAACTTTCTTTCGTCAAAATTTCTCAGGAAACCACGTTTTATGGAAATCCCGCATCGTGCAAAATTATCTTGTTTTTCCTAAACAACACGTTGTAACTAGAAAAGCTTTGGTGTTGCATGTATGTCAAAGGGTGTAACCTCTAAAGAGAACGCACAGGAGAGTTTTCTCTCGAAAGAATATGTAAGAATACAACGTTATAAGGAAATACAGTGTTGCAGAGTAAAGACAAATATGTACATATTGGAAACACTTTACAAGAAGAAATAACACATCTTAGAAAATTAGCTTGTTTCTCCTAAACAAAACGTTGTAACTCGAAAAGATTTGGGGCGGCGTGTATGTCTAAACGTGTAGCCTCAAAAGAGAACCCACAGGAGAATTTTCTTCTGTCCAAATTTTTCAGAAAACACTTTTTTAAGGAAATCCCGCATCGTTCGAAATCATCTTCTTTTTCCTAAACAACATGTAGTAACTCGAAAAGCTTTGGTGTTGCGTGTATGTGTAAGCGTGGAGCCTCAAAAGAGAAGGCACAGGAGAGTTTTCTTCGAAAGAATATGTAAGAATACCACGTTATAAGGAAATACAATTTTGCAGAGTAAAGACAAATAAGTACATATTGGAAAAACTTTACGAAAAGAAATAACGCATCATACAAAATTAGATTGTATCTCCTAAACAACACGTTTTAACTCGAAAAGATTTGGTGTGACGTGTACGTCTAAACGTGTAGCCTCAAAAGAGAACCCACAGGAGAATTTTCATTCCTCAAAATTTGTCAGAAACCACGTTTTAAGGAACTCTCGCATCGAGCGGAATTATCTTGTTTTTCCTAAACAACACGTTGTAACTCGAAAAGCTTTGGTGTTGCGTGTATGTCTAAGCGTGTAACCTCAAAAGAGAACGCACAGGAGAGTTTTCTCTCGAAAGAATATGTAAGAATACCACGTTATAAGGAAATACAGTGCTGCAGAGTAAAGACAAATACTTAATTATTGGAAATACTTTAAGAGAAGAAATAACGCATCGTACAAAATTAGCTTGTATCTTCTAAACAACACGTTTTAACTCGAAAAGATATGGTGTGGCTCGTACCTCTACACATGTAGCCTCAAAAGAGAACCCACAGGAGAATTTCCTTTTGTTAAATTTTTCAGAAAACCACGTTTTAAGGAAATCCCGCATCGTGCGAAATCGTCTTCTTTTTCCTAAACAAAATGTTGTAACTCGAAAAGCTTTGGTGTTGCGTGTATGTCTAAGCGTGGAGCCTCAAAAGAGAACGCACAGGAGAGTTTTCTCTCGAAAGATTATGTAAGAATACCACGTTATAAGGAAATCCAAATTTGCAGAGAAAAGACAAATAAGTACATATTGGAAACACTTTACGAGAAGAAATATCGCATCGTACAAAATTAGATTGTATCTCCTAAACAACACATTGTAACTCGAAAAGATTTGGTGTGACGTGTACATCTAAACGTGTAGCCTCAAAAGAGAACCCACAGGAGAATTTTCTTTTGTCAAAATTTGTCAGAAAACCACGTTTTAAGGAAATCCCGCATCGTGCGAAATTATCTTGTTATTCATAAACAACACGTTGTAACTCGAAAAACTTTGGTGTTGCCTGTATGTCTAAGTGTGTAGTCTCAAAAGGGAACGCACAGGATAGTTTTCTCTCGAAAGAATATGTAAGAATACCACGTTATAAGGAAATACAGTGTTGCAGAGTGAAGACAAATACTTACCTATTGGAAACACTTTACGAGAAGAATTAACGCATCGTACAAAATTACCTTGTATGTCCTAAACAACACGTTGTAACTCCAAAAGATTTGGTGTGGCGTGTACGTATAACGTGTAGCCTCAAAAGAGAACCCAAAGGAGAATTTTCTTTCGTCAAAATTTTTCAGAAAACCACGTTTTAAGGAAATCCCGCATCCTGCGAAATCATCTTCTTTTTCCTAAACAACATGTTGTAACTCGAAAAGATTTAGTGTTGCGTGTATGTGTAAGCGTGGAGCCTCAAAAGAGAAGGCACAAGAGAGGTTTCTCTCGAAAGAATATGTAAGAATACCACGTTATTAGGAAATACAATTTTGCAGAGTAAAGACAAATCAGTACATATTGGGAACACTTTACGAGAAGAAATAAAGCATCTAATAAAATTTGCTTGTATCTCCAAAACAACACGTGGTAACTCGAAAAGATTTGGTTTGGCGTGTACGTCTAAACGTGTAGCCTCAAAAGAGAACACAAAGGAGAATTTTCTTTCGTCAAAATTTGTCAGAAAACCACGTTTTAACGAAATCCCGCATCGTGCGAAATTATCTTGTATTTCCTAAACAACAAGTTGTAACTCGAAAAGCTTTGGTGTTGCCTGTATGTCTAAGCGTGTAGCCTCAGAAGAGAATGCACAGGAGAGTTTTCTCTCCAACGAACATGTAAGAATACGTTATAAGGAAATAAAGTGTTGCAGAGTAAAGACAAATACGTACATATTGGAAACACTTTACGAGAATAAATTACGCATCATACAATATTAGCTTCTATCTCCTAAACAACAAGTGGAAACTCGAAAACATTTGGTTTGGCGTGTATGTCTTAAAGTGTAGCCTCAAAAGAGAACCGACAGGAGAATTTTCTTTTTTCAAAATTTGTCAGAAAACCACGTTTTAACGAAATCCCGCATCCTGCGAAATTACCTTGTTTTTCCTAAACTACAAGTTGTAACTCGAAAAGCGTTGGTGTTGCGTGTATGTCTAAGCATGTAGCCTCAAAAGAGAATGCACAGGAGAGTTTTCTCTCCAACGAACATGTAAGAATACGTTATAAGGAAATAAAGTGTTGCAGAGTAAAGACAAATACGTACATATTGGAAACACTTTACGAGAAGAAATTACGCATCATACAATATTAGCTTCTATCTCCTAAACAACAAGTGGAAACTCGAAAACATTTGGTTTGGCGTGTATGTCTTAAAGTGTAGCCTCAAAAGAGAACCCACAGGAGAATTTTCTTTTTTCAAAATTTGTCAGAAAACCACGTTTTAACGAAATCCCGCATCCTGCGAAATTACCTGGTTTTTCCTAAACTACAAGTTGTAACTCGAAAAGCGTTGGTGTTGCGTGTATGTCTAATTGTGTAGCCTCAAAAGTGAATGCACAGGATAGTTTTCTCTCGAAAGAATATGTAAGAATACCACATTATAAGGAAAAACAGTGTTGCAGAGTAAAGAAAAATATGTACATATTGGAAAAACTTTAAGAGAAGAAATAACGCATCGTACAAAATTAGCTTGTATCTCCTAAACAACCCGTTGTAACTCGAAAAGATTTGCCGTGGCGTGTACGTCCAAACATGTAGCCTCAAAAGAGAACCCACAGGAGAATTTTCTTTTGTCAAAATTTGTCAGAAAACCACGTTTTAAGGAAATCCCTCTTCATGCGAAATTATCTTGTTTTTCCTAAACAACACGTTATAACTTGAAAAGCTTTGGTGTTGCGTGTATGTCTAAGCATGTAGCCTCAAAAGAGAATGCACATGAGAGTTTTCTCTTGAAAGAAGATGTAAAAATACCACATTTTAAGGAAATAGAGTGTTGCAGACTAAAGACAAATATGTACAAATTGGAAACACTTTTAGAGAAGAAATAACGCATCGTTCAAAATTAGTGTGTATCTCCTAAACAACATGTTGTAACTCGAAACGATTTGGTGTGGCATGTACTTATAAACGTGTAGCCTCAAAAGAGAACTCACAGGAGAATTTTCTTTGCTCAAAATTTTTCAGAAAACCAAGTTTTAAGGAAATCCCACATCGTGAGAAATTATCTTATTTTTCCTAAACAACACTTTGTAACTCGAAATGCTTTGGTGTAGCGTGTATGTCTAAACATTTGGCCTCAAACGAGAACTCACAGGAGAGTTTTCACTCGAAAGAATATGTAAGAATACCACGTTTTATGGAAATACAGTGTTGCAGAGTAAAGACATATACATACCTATTGGAAACACTTTACTAGAAGAAATAACGCATCGAACAAAATTAGATTGTATCTCCTAACCAACACGTTGTAACTCGAAAAGATTTGGTGTGGCGTGTAAGTCTAAACGTGTAGCCTCAAAAGAGAACCCACAGGAGAATTTTCTTTCTTAAAAATTTCAGAAAACCACGTTTTAAGGAAATCCTGCCTCATGCGAAATTATCTTGTTTTCCCTAAACAACACGTTGTAATTCGAAAAGCTTTGGTGTTGCGTGTATGTCTAAGCGTATAGCCTCAAAAGAGAACGCACAGGAGAGTTTTCTCTCGAAAGAATATGTAAGAATACCATGTTATATGGAAATACAGTGTTGCAGAATAAAGACAAATATGTACGTATTGGAAACACTTTACGAGAAGAAATAACACATGGTACAAACTTAGCTTGTATCTCCTAAACAACACGTTGTAACTCGAAAAGAACTGGTGTGGCATTTACATCTAAACGTGTAGCCTCAAAAGGGAACCCACAGGAGAATTTTCTTTCATCAAAATTTTCAGAAAACCACGTTTTAAGGAAAATCCGCAATCTGCGAAATTATCTTGTTTTTCCTAAACAACACGTTGTAACTCGAATAGCTTTTGTGTTTCGTCTATGTCTAAGAGTATAGCCTCAAAAGAGAACGCACAGGAGAGTTTTCTCTCGAAAGAATATGTAAGAATACCACGTCATAAGGAAATACAGTGTTGCAGAATAAAGACAAATACGTATATATTGGAAACACTTTACAAGAAGAAATAACGCATCGTACAAAATTTGCTTGTATCTCCTAAACAACACGTTGTAACTAGAAAAGATTTGGTGTGGCATGTATGTCTAAGGGTGTAGCCTCAAAAGAGAACGCACAGGAGAGGTTTCTCTCGAAAGAATATGTAAGAAAACCACGTTATAAGGAAATACAGTGTTGCAGAGTAAAAATAAATAGGTACGTATTGTAAATACTTTAGGAGAAGTAATAAGGCATGGTACAAAATTACTTTTATCTCCTAAACAACACATTGTAACTCAAAAAGATTTGGTGTTTCGTGTACTTCTAAACGTGTAGCCTCCAAAGAGAACCCACAGGAGAATTTTCTTTCATCAATATTTTTCAGAAAACCACGTTTTAAGGAACTCCCTCATCGTGTGAAATTATCTTGTTTTTCCTAAACAACACGTTGTAACTCGAAAAGTTTTGGTATTGGTGTATGTCTAAGCGTGTAGCCTCAAAGGCGAATGCACAGGAGAGCTTTCTCTCGAAAGAATATGTAAGAATACCACGTTATAAGGAAATACAGTGTTGCGGAGTAAAGACAAATACGTACGTATTGGAAACACTTAAACTTTACAAGAAGAAATATCGCATCATACAAAATTAGCTTGTATCTCCTGAACAACACGTTGTAACTCGAAAGGATTTGGTGTGGCATGTACATCTAAATGTGTAGCCTCAAAAGAGAACCCACAGGAGAATTTTTTTTCATCAAAATACGTCAGAAAACGACGTTTAAAGGAAATCCTGCATCGTGCGAAATTATCTTCTTTTTCCTAAACAACATGTTGTAACTTGAAAAGCTTTGGTGTTGCGTGTATGTCTAAGCATGTAGCCTCAAAAGAGAACGCACAGGAGAGTTTTCTCTCGAAAGAAGATGTAAAAATAAAACGTTGTATGGAAATAGAGTGTTGCAGACTAAAGACAAATATGTACATATTGGAAACACTTTTAGAGAAGAAATAACGCATTGTTCAAAATTAGTATGTATCTCCTAAACAACATGTTTAACGCGAAATGATTTGGTGTGGCGTGTACGTATAAACGTGTAGCTTCAAAAGAGAACCCACAGGAGAATTTTCTTTCGACAATATTTTTAAGAAATCGCGTTTTTAGGAAAACCCGCATTGTGCGAAATTATCTTGTTTTTCCTAAACAACACGTTGTAACTCGAAAAGCTTTGGTGTTGCTTGTATGTCTAAGTGTGTAGCCTCAAAAGAGAATGCACAGGAGAGTTTTCTCTCGAAAGAATATGTAAGAATACCACGTTATAAGGAAATACAGTGTTGCAGAGTAAAGACAACTACGTACGTATAAGAACACTTTACTAGAAGAAATAACACATATACAAAATTAGCATGCATCTCCTAAACAACACGTTGTAACTCGAAAAGATTTGGTATGGCATTTACATCTAAACATGTAGCCTCAAAAGAGAAACCACAGGAGAATTTTCTTTGGTCAAAATTTTTCAGACAACCACGTTGTAAGGAAATTCCACATCGTGCGAAATTATCTTGTTTTTCCTAAACAACACTTTGTAACTCGAAAAGCTTTGGTGTAGCGTGTATGTGTAAACATTTGGCCTCAAAAGAGAACGCACAGGAGAGTTTTCTCTTGAAAAAATATGTAAGAATACCACGTTATATGGAAATACAGTGTTGCAGAGTAAAGACATATACGTACCTATTGGAAACACTTTACAAGAAGAAATAACGCATCATAAAAAATTAGCTTGTATCTCCTAAACAACACGTTGTAATTCGAAAAGATTTGGTGTGGCGTGGACGTCTAAACGTGTAGCCTCAAAAGAGAACCTACAGGAGAATTTTCTTTTGTCAAATTTTCAGAAAACCACGTTTTAAGGAAAACACGCCTCATGCGAAATTATCTTGTTTTCCCTAAACAACACGTTTTAACTCGAAAAGCTTTGGTGTTGCGTGTATGTCTAAGCGTGTAGCCTCAAAAGAGAATGCACAGGAGAGTTTTCCCTTGAAAGAATATGTAAGAATACCACGTTATAAGGAAATACAGTGTTGCAGAATAGAGACAAATAATTACGTATTGGAAACAATTTATGAGAAGAAATAACGCATCGTACAAAATTTGCTTGTATCTCCTAAACAACACGTTGTAACTCGAAAGGATTTGGTGTGGCGTGTATGTCTAAGCGTGTAGCCTCTAAAGAGAACGCACAGGAGAGGTTTCTCTCGAAAGAACATGTAAGTATACAACGTTATAAGGAAATACAGTGTTGCAGAATAAAGACAAAAATATACTTATTGGAAACACTTTACTAGAAGAAATAACGCATCGTACAAAATTAGCTTGTATCTCCTAAACAACACGTGGTAACTCGAAAGGATTTGGTGTGGCGTGCACGTCTAAACGTGTAGCCTCAAAAGAGAATGCACAGGAGAATTTTCTTTCGTCAAAATTTGTCAGAACACCACGTTTTAAGGAAATCCCGCATTGTGCCAAATTATCTTGTTTTTCATAAACAACACGTTGTAACTCGAAAAGCTTTGGAGTTGCCTGTATATCTAAGTGTGTAGCCTCAAAAGGGAACACACAGGATAGTTTTCTCTCGAAAGAATATGTAAGAATACCACGTTATAAGGAAATACAGTGTTGCAGAGTAAAGACAAATACGTACATATTGGAAACACATTACGAGAAGAATTAATGCATCGTACAAAATTAGCTTGTATCTCCTAAACAACACGTTGTAACTCGAAAAGATTTGGTGTGGCGTGTACATCTTAACATGTAGCCTCAAAAGAGAACCCACAGGATGATTTTCTTTCGTCAAAATTTTTCAGAAAACCACGTTTTAAGGAAATCCTGCATCGTGCGTAATCATCTTCTTTTTCCTATACAACCTGTTGTAACTCGAAAAGCTTTGGTGTTGCATGTATGTGTAAGCTTGGAGCCTCAAAAGAGAAGGCACAGGAGAGTTTTCTCTCGAAAGAATATGTAAGTCTACCACGTTATAAAGAAATACAATTTTGCAGAGTAAAGACAAATAAGTACATATTGGAAACACTTTACGAGAAGAAATAATGCATCGTACAAAATTAACTTGTATCTCCTAAACAACACGTTGTAACTCGAAAAGCTCTGGTGTTGCGTGTATGTATAAGCATGTAGCCTCAAAAGAGAAAGCACAGGAGAGTTTTCTCTCGAAAGAATATGTAAGAATACCACTTTATAAGGAAATACAGTGTTGCAGAGTAAAGACCAACACGTATGTATTGGAAACACTTTAGGAGAAGAATTAATGCATAGTACAAAATTAGCTTGTATCTCCTAAACAATACGTTGTAACTCGAAAAGATTTGGTGTGGCGTGTACGTCGAAATGTGTAGCCTCAAAAGAGAACCCACAGGAGAATTTCCTTTTTTAAATATTTTCAGAAAACCACGTTTTAAGGAAATCCCGCATCGTGCGAAATCGTCTTCTTTTTCCTAAACAATATGTTGTAACTCGAAAAGCTTTGGTGTTGCGTGTATGTCTAAGCGTGGAGCCTCAAAAGAGAACGCACAGGAGAGTTTTCTCTCGAAAGATTATGTAAGAATACCACGTTATAAAGAAATCCAAATTTGCAGAGAAAAGGCAAATAAGTACATATTGGAAACACTTTACGAGAAGAAATAATGCATCGTACAAAATTAGATTGTATCTCCTAAACAACACGTTGTAACTCGAAAAGATTTGGTGTCACGTGTACATCTAAACGTGTAGCCTCAAAAGAGAACCCACAGGAGAATTTTCTTTTGTCAAAATTTGTCAGAAAACCACGTTTTAAGGAAATCCCGCATCGTGCGAAATTATCTTGTTATTCATAAACAACACGTTGTAACTCGAAAAACTTTGGTGTTGCCTGTATGTCTAAGTGTGTAGTCTCAAAAGGGAATGCACAGGATAGTTTTCTCTCGAAAAAATATGTAAGAGTACCACGTTATAAGGAAATACAGTGTTGCAGAGTAAAGACAAATACTTACCTATTGGAAACACTTTACAAGAAGAATTAACGCATCGTACAAAATTAGCTTGTATCTCCTAAACAACACGTTGTAACTCCAAAAGATTTGGTGTGGCGTGTACGTATAACGTGTAGCCTCAAAAGAGAACCCAAAGGAGAATTTTCTTTCATCAAAATTTTTCAGAAAACCACGTTTTAAGGAAATCCCGCATCCTGCGAAATCATCTTCTTTTTCCTAAACAACATGTTGTAACTCGAAAAGATTTAGTGTTGCGTGTATGTGTAAGCATGGAGCCTCAAAAGAGAAGGCACAGGAGAGTTTTCTCTCGATAGAATATGTAAGAATACCACGTTATTAGGAAATACAATTTTGCAGAGTAAAAACAAATAAATACATATTGGGAACACTTTACGAGAAGAAATAACGCATCGAAAAAAATTAGCTTGTATCTCCAAAACAACACGTGGTAATTAGAAAAGATTTGGTTTGGCGTGTACGTCTAAACGTGTAGCCTCAAAAGAGAACACAAAGGAGAATTTTCTTTCATCAAAATTTGTCAGAAAACCACGTTTTAAGGAAATCCCGCATCGTGCGAAATTATCTTGTTTTTCCTATACAACAAGGTGTAACTCGAAAAGCTTTGGTGTTGCCTGTATGTCTAAGCGTGTAGCCTCAAAAGAGAATGCACAGGAGAGTTTTCTCTCTAACGAACATGTAAGAATACGTTATAAGGAAATAAAGTGTTGCAGAGTAAAGACAAATACATATTGGAAACACTTTACGAGAAGAAATTACGCATCATACAATATTACCTTCTATCTCCTAAACAACAAGTGGAAACTCGAAAACATTTTGTTTGGCGTGTATGTCTAAAAGTGTAGCCTCAAAAGAGAACCCACAGGAGAATTTTCTTTCTTCAAAATTTGTCAGAAAACCACGTTTTAACGAAATCCCGCATCCTGCGAAATTACCTTGTTTTTCCTAAACTACAAGTTGTAACTCGAAAAGCGTTGGTGTTGCGTGTATGTCTAATTGTATAGCCTCAAAAGTGAATGCACAGGATAGTTTTCTCTCGAAAGAATATGTAAGAATACCACATTATAAGGAAAAAACAGTGTTGCAGTGTAAAGAAAAATACGTACATATTGGAAAAACTTTAAGAGAAGAAATAACGCACCGTACAAAATTAGCTTGTATCTCCTAAACAACACGTGGTAACTCGAAAGGATTTGGTGTGGTGTGTACGTCTAAACGTGTAGCCTCAAAAGAGAACCCACAGTAGAATTTTCTTTTGTCAAATTTTGTCAGAAAACCACGTTTTAAGAAAATCCCTCTTCATGCGAAATTATCTTGTTTTTCAAAAACAACACGTTATAACTTGAAAAGCTTTCGTGTTGTGTGTATGTCTAAGCATGTAGCCTCAAAAGAGAACGCACATGAGAGTTTTCTCTCGAAAGAAGATGTAAAAATACCACGTTTTAAGGAAATAGAGTGTTGCAGACTAAAGACAAATATGTACAAATTGGAAACAATTTACTAGAAGAAATAACGCATCGAACAAAATTAGATTGTATCTCCTAACCAACACGTTGTAACTCGAAAAGATTTGGTGTGGCGTGTAAGTCTAAACGTGTAGCCTCAAAAGAGAACCCACAGGAGAATTTTCTTTCATAAAATTTTCAGAAAACCACGTTTTAAGGAAATCCCGCCTCATGCGAAATTATCTTGTTTTCCCTAAACAACACGTTGTAACTCGAAAAGCTTTGGTGTTGCGTGTATGTCTAAGCGTATAGCCTCAAAAGAGAATGCACAGGAGAGTTTTCTCTCGAAAGAATATGTAAGATTACCACGTTATATGGAAATACAGTGTTGCAGAATAAAGACAAATATGTACATATTGGAAACACTTTACCAGAAGAAATAACGCATCGTACAAAATTAGCTTGTATCTCCTAAACAACACCTTCTAACTCGAAAGGATTTGGTGTGGCGTGTACGTCTAAACGTGTAGCCTCAAAACAGAACGCACAGGAGAATTTACTTTCGTCAAAATTTGTAAGACAACCACGATTTAAGAAAATCCCGCATCCTGCGAAATTATCTTGTTTTTCCTAAACAACATGTTGTAACTCGAAAAGCTTCAGTGTTGCGTGTATGTCTAGGCATGTAGCCTCAAAAGAGAACGCACAGGAGAGTTTTCTCTCGAAAGAATATGCAAGAATATCACGTTATAAGGAAATACAGTGTTGCAGAATAAAGACAAATACATACTTATTGGGAACACTTTACGAGAAGAAATAACGTATCGCACAAAATTAGCTTGTATCTCCTAAACAACACGTTGTAACTCGAAAAGATTTGGTGTGGCATGTACGTCTAAACGTGTATCCTCAAAAGAGAACCCATAGGAGAATTTTCTCTGGTCAAAATTTTTCAGAAAATCACGTTTTAAGGAATTCCCGCATCATGCGAAATTATCTTGTTGTAACTCGAAAAGCTTTCATGTTGCGTAAATGTCTAATTGTGTAGCCTCATGCGAAATTATCTAGTTTTTCGTTAACAAGACCTTGTAACGCGAAAATCTTTGGTGTTGCGTGTATGTCTCAGCCTGTAGCCTCAAAAGAGAAGGCACAGGAGTGTTTTCTCTCGAAAAAATATGTCAGAATACCACGTTATAAGGAAATACACTGTTGCAGAGTAAAGAAAAATATGTACATATTGGAAACAGTTTACGATAAGAAATAATGCATCGTAATAAATTAGCTTGTATCTCCTAAACAACACGTTGTAACTTGAAAAGATTTGGTGAGGCATTTACATATAAATGTGTAGCCTCAAAAGAGAACCCACAGGAGAATTTTCTTTCGTCAAAATTTGTCAGAAAACCATGTTTTAAGGAAATCCGGCATCTTGCTAAATTATCTTGTTTTTCCTAAACAACACATTGTAACTCGAAAAGCTTTCGTGTTGCGTGTATGTCTAAGTGTGTAGCCTCAAAAGAGAAGGCACAAGAGAGTTTTCTCTCAAAAGAATATGTAAGACTACCACGTTATAAGGAAATACAGTGTTGCAGCGTAAAGACAAATACGTACGTATTGGAAACACTTTACGACAAGAAATAAAGCATCGTATAAAATTAGCTTGTATCTCCTAAACAACACGATGTAACTCGAAAAGATTTGGTGTGGCGTATACGTCTAAACGTGTCACCTCAAAAGAGAACCCATAGGATAATTTCCTTTAGTCAAAATTTTTCAGAAAATCACGTTTTAAGGAAATCCCGCGTCGTGCGAAATTATCTTGTTATTCCTAAACAACACGTTGCAACTCGAAAAGCTTTGGTGTTGCCCGTATGTCTAAGAATGTAGCCTCAAAAGAGAAGGCACAGGAGAGTTTTCTCTTGAAAAAATATGTAAGAATACCAAGTTATAAGAAAATACAGTGTTGCAGAGTAAAGACAAATACGTAGATATTGGAAACACTTTAGGAAAAGAAATTACGCATCGAACAAAATTAGATTGTATCTCCTAAACAACACGTTGTTACTCGTAAAGATTTGATGTGGCGTGTACGTCTAAACGTGTAGCCTCAAAAGAGAACCCATAGGAGAATTTTCTTTCATCAAAATTTTTCAGAAAATCACGTTTTAAGGAAATCCCGCATCGCGCGAAATTATCTTGTTTTTCCTAAACAACACGTTGACTTGAAAAGCTTGGGTGTTGCATGTATGTCTAAGCGTGTAGCCTCAAAAGAGAACACACAGGAGAGTTTTCTCTTGAAAGAATATGTAAGAATACCACGTTATAAGGAAATACAGTGTTGCAGAATAAAGACAAATACGTATATATTGGAAACACTTTACAAGAAGAAATAACGCATCGTACAAAATTAGCTTGTATCTCCTAAACAACACGTTGTAACTAGAAAAGATTTGGTGTGGCGTGTATGTCTAAGCGTGTAGCCTCAAAAGAGAACGCACAGGTGAGTTTTCTCTTTAAAGAATATGTAAGAATACCACGTTATAAGGAAATACAGTGTTGCAGAGTAAAGACAAATATGTACATATTGGAAACACTTTATGAGAAGAAATAACGCATCATACAAAATTAGCT
Source organism: Apodemus sylvaticus (assembly GCF_947179515.1). Classification (NCBI taxonomy): domain Eukaryota; kingdom Metazoa; phylum Chordata; class Mammalia; order Rodentia; family Muridae; genus Apodemus; species Apodemus sylvaticus. The sequence goes on along the minus strand of NC_067491.1, from coordinate 65,298,189 downwards.
TGTATCTCCTAAACAACACGTTGTAACTCGAAAAGATTTGGTGTGGCCTGTACGTCTAAATGTGTAGCCTCAAAAGAGAACCCACAGGAGAATTTTCTTTCGTCAAAATATGTCAGAAAACCACGTTTTAAGGAAATCCCTCATCATGCGAAATTATCTTGTTTTTCCTAAACAACATGTTGTAACTTCAAAAGTTTTGGTGTTGCGTGTATATCTAAGCGTGTAACCTCAAAAGAAAACACACAGAAGAGTTTTCTCTCGAAAGAAGATGTAAGACTACCACGTTGTAATGAAATACAGTGTTGCAGACTAAGGACAAATACATACGTATTGGAAACACTTTTAGAGAAGAAATAACACATCGTTCAATATTAGCTCGTATATCCTAAACAACACATTGTAAAACGAAACGAGTTGTTGTGGCGTGTACGTCTAAACATGTAGCCTCAAAAGAGAACCCACAGGAGAATTTTCTTTCGTCAAAATATGTCAGAAAACCAAGTTTTAAGGAAATCCAGCATTGTGCGAAATTATCTTGTTTTTCCTAAACAACACGTTGTAACTAGAAAAGATTTGGTGTTACACGTATGTGTAAGCGTGTAGCCTCAAAACAGAATGCACAGGAGAGTTTTCTCTCGAAAGAATATGTAAGAATACCACGTTATAAGGAAATACTGTGTTGCAGAGTAATGACAAATAAGTACGTATAGGAAACACTTTATGAGAAGAAATAACGCATGGTAAAAAATTAGCTTGTATCTCCTAAACAACACTTTGTAACTCGAAAATATTTGGTGTGGCGTTTACATCTAAACGTGTAGCTTCAAAAGAGAACCCACAGGAGAATTTTCTTTCGTCAAAATTTTTCAGAAAACCACGTTTTAAAGAAATCCCAAATTGTACGAAATTATCTTGTTTTTCCTAAACAATACGTTGTAACTCAAAAAGCTTTGGTGTTGCATGTATGTCTAAGCGTGTAGCCTCAAAAGAGAACGCACAGGAGAGTATTCTCTCGAAAGAATATGTAAGAATACCACGTTATAAGGAAATACAGTGTTGAAGAGTAAAGACAAATACATACATATTGGAAACACTTTACGAGAAGAAATAATGCATCGTACAAAATTAGCTTGTATTTCCTAAACAACACGTTGTAACTCGAAAAGATTTGGTTTGGTGTGTACATCTAAACGTATAGCCTCAAAAGAGAACCCACAAGAGAATTTTCTTTGGTCAAAATTTGTCAGAAAACCACGTTTTAAGGAAATCCCACATAGTGCGAAATTATCTTGTTTTTCCTAAACTACACGTTGTAACTCGAAAAGATTTGGTGTGGTGTGTACGTATAAACGTGTAGTCTCAAAAGAGAACCCACAGGAGAATTTTATTTCGTCAAAATTTTTCAGAAATCACGTTTTTAGGTAATCCCAAATTGTGCGAAATAATCTTGTTTTTTCTTAACAATACGTTGTAACTGGAAAAGCTTTGGTGTTGCATGTATGTCTAAGCATGTAGCCTCAAAAGATAAGGCACAGCAGAGTTTTCTCTCGAAAGAATATGTACGAATACCACGTTATAAGTAAATACAGTGTTGCAGAGTGAAGGCAAATACGTACATATAGGAAACACTTTACGAGAAGAAATAAAGCATGGTACAAAATTAGCTTGTATCTCCTAAACAACACGGTGTAACTCGAAAATATTTGGTGTGGCGTTTACATCTAAATGTGTAGCCTCAAAAGAGAACCAACAGGAGAATTTTCTTTCATCAAATTTTTTCAGAAAACCACGTTTTAAGGAAATGCCGCCTCTGGCGAAATTATCTTGTTTTTCCTAAACAACACGTTGTAACTCGAAAAGCTTTGGTGTTGCGTGTATGTCTAAACGTGTGGCCTCAAAAGAGAACGCACAGGAGAGTTTTCTCTCGAAGGAATAGGTAAGAATACCACGTTATAAGGAAATACAGTGTTGCAGAGTAAATACAAATAATTACGTATTTGAAACACTATACAAGAAAAAATAACGCATCTTACAAAATTAGCTTGTATCTCCTAAACAACACGTAACTCAAAAGATTTGGTGTTGCGTGTACGTCTAAACATGTAGCCTCAAAAGAGAACCCACAGGAGAATTTTCTTTCGTCAAAATTTTTCAGAAATCACGTGTTTACGAAATCCCGCATTGTGCGAAATTATCTTGTTTTTTCTTAACAATACGTTTTAACTCAAAAAGCTTTGGTGTTGCATGTATGTCTAAGAGTGTAGCCTCAAAAGGGAAGGCACAGGAGAGGTTTCTTTCAAAAGAATATGTAAGAAAACCACGTTTTAAGGAAATACAGTGTTGCAGAGTAAAGACAAATACGTACATATAGGAAACACTTTACATGAAGAAATAATGCATGGTACAAAAGTAGCTTGTATCTCCTAAACAACACTTTGTAACTCGAAAATATTTGGTTTGGCATTTATATCTAAACGTGTAGCCTCAAAGAGAACCCTCAGGAGAATTTTCTTTGGTCAAAATTTGTCAGAAAACCACGTTTTAAGGAAATCCTGCTTCGTGTGAAATTATCTTGTTTTTCCTAAACAACACGTTGTAACTCGAACAGGTTTGGTGTTGCGTGTATGTCTAAGCGTGTACCCTCAAAGAGAACGCACAGGAGAGTTTTCTCTTGAAAGAATATGTAAGAATACCACGTTATAACGAAACACAGTGTTGCAGAATAAAAACAAATACATATGTTTTGGAAATACTTTACAAGAAGAAATAACGCATCGTATAAAATTAGCTTGTATCTCCTAAACAACACTTCGTAACTCGAAAAGGTTTGGTGTGGCGTTTACGTCTAAATGTGTAGCGTCAAAAGAGAGCCCACAGGAGAATTTTCTTTCGTCAAAATTTGTCAGAAAACCTAGTTTTAAGGAAATCCCGCATCATACGATATTATCTTGTTTTTCCTAAACAAAACGTTGTAACTCGAAAAGCTTTGGTGTTGCGTGTATATCTAAGCGTTTAGCCTCAAAAGAGAGTGCACAGGAGAGTTTTCTCTAGTAAAAATATGTAAGAATTCCACGTTATGAGGAAATACAGTGTTGCAGTTTAAAGACAAATACGGAAACACAAATATTTGACAAATATTGGAAACACTTTAAAAGAAGAAATAATGCTTTGTAAAAAATTAGCTTGTATCTCCTAAACAACACGTTGTAACTCGAAAAGATTTGGTGTGGCGTGTATGTCTAAGAGTGTAGCATCAAAAGCGAATGCACAGGAGAGTTTTCTCTCGAAAGAATATGTAAGAATACCACGTTATAAGGAAATACAGTATTGCAGAGGAAAGACAAATACCTATGTATTGGAAACACTTTATGAGAAGAAATAACGCATCTTACAAAATTAGCTTGTATCTCCTAAACAACACGTTGTAACTCGAAAAGATTTGGTGAGCCATGTACGTCTAAGTGTGTAGCCTCAAAAGAGAACCCACAGAAGAATTTTCTTTCGTCAAAATATGTCAGAAAACCACGTTTCAAGGAAATCCCGCATCGTGCAAAATTATCTTGTTTTTCCTAAACAACACGTTGTATCTTGAAAAGCTTTGGTGTTGCATGTATGTCTAAGCGTGTAGCCTCAAAAGAGAACGCACAGGAGAGTTTTCTCTCGAAAGAATATGGAAGAATACCACGTTGTAAGGAAATACAGTGTTGCAGACTAAAGAAAAATACGTACATATTGGAAACACTTTTAGAGAAGAAATAACGCATCGTTCAAAATTAGCTAGTATCTCCTAAACAACACGTTGTAACTCGAAACGATTTGGTGTGGCTTGTAAGTCTAAACGTGTAGCCTCAAAAGAGAACCCACAGGAGAATTTTCTTTCGTCAAAATTGTTCAAAAATCCGTTTTTAAGAAATCCCGCATTGTGCGAAATTATTTTGTTTTTCCTAAACAACAAGTTGTAACTCGAAAAGCTTAGGTGTTGCGTGTATGTCTAAGCATGTAGCCTCAAAAGAGAATGCACAGAGAGTTTTCTCTAGAAAGAATATGTAAGAATACCACGTTATAAGAAAATACAGTGTTGCAGAGTAAAGACAAATTTGTACGTATTGGAAACAGTTTAGTAGAAGAAATAACGCATGGTACAAAATTAGCTTGTATCTCCTAAACAACACGTTGTAACTCGAAAGATTTGGTGTGGTGTTTACATCTAAACGTGTAGCCTCAAAAGAGAACCCACAGGAGAATTTTCTTTGGTCAAAATTTTTTCAGAAAACCACGTTTTTAGGAAATCCCGCATCGTGTGAAATTATCTTGTTTTTTCTAAACAACACATTGCAACTAGAAAAGCTTTGGTGTTGCGTGTATGTCTAAGTGTGTAGCCTCAAAAGAGAACACACAGGAGAGTTTACTCTCGAAAGATTATGTAAGAATACCACGTTATAAGGAAAAACAGTGTTGCAGAGTAAAGACAAATATGTATGTATTGGAAACACTTTATGAGAAGAAATAACGCATCGTAAAAAATTAGCTTGTATATCCTAAACAACACGTTGTAACTCGAAAATATTTGGTGTGGCGTGTACGTCTAAACGTGTAGCCTCAAAAGAGAGCCAACAGGAGAATTTTCTTTCGTCAAAATTTGTCAGAAAACCACATTATAAGGAAATCCCGCATCGTGCCAAATTATCTTTTTTTTACTAAACTACACGTTGTAACTCGAAAATCTTTAGTGTTGCGTGTATGTCTAAGCGTGTAGACTCAAAAGAGAATGCACAGGAGAGTTTTCTCTCGAAAGAATATGTAAAAATACCATGTTATAAGGAAAAACAGTGTTGCAGAGTAAAGATAAATAGGTACGTATTGTAAATACTTCACGAGAAGAAATAACGCATGGTACAAAATTAGCTTGTATCTCCTAAACAACACATTGTAACTCGAAAAGATTTGGTGTGGCGTGTACGTCTAAACGTGTAGCCTCAAAAGAGAACCCACAGGAGAATTGTCTTTTGTCAAAATTTTTCAGAAAAACCACGTTTTAAGGAAATCCCTTATTGTGTGAAATTATCTTGTTTTTCCTAAACAACACGTTGTAACTCAAAAAGCTGTGCTGTTGCGTGTATGTTTAAGCGTGTAGCCTCAAAAGAGAATGCACAGGAGAGTTTTCTCTCGAAAGAATATGTAAGAATACCACGTTATATGGAAATACAGTGTTGCAGAGTAAAGGCAAATACTTATGTATTGGAAACACTTAAACTTTACAAGAAGGAATACTGCATCTTACAAAATTAGCTTGTATCTCCTAAACAACACGTTGTAACTCAAATGGATTTGGTGTGGCATGTATGTCTTAAAGTGTAGCCTCAAAAGAGAACCCACAGGAGAATTTTCTTTGGTCAAAATTTGTCAGAAAACCACGTTTTAAGGAAATCCCGCATCGTGCGAAATTATCTTGTTTTTCCTAAACAACACGTTGTAACTCGAACAGGTTTGGTGTTGCGTGTATTTCAAAGCGTGTAGCCTCAAAGAGAAGGCACAGGAAAGTTTTCTCTCGAAAGAATATGTAAGAATACCACGTTATAAGGAAATACAGTGTTGCAGAATAAAGACAAATACGTATGTATTGGAAACACTTTAAGAGAAGAAATAACGCATCGTACAAAATTAGCTAGTATCTCCTAAACAACACGTTGTAACTCGAAAAGATTTGATGTGGCGTGTATGTCTAAGTGTGTAGCCTCAAAAGAGAATGCACAGGAGAGTTTTCTCTCGAAAGAATATGTAAGAATACCACGTTATAAGGAAATACAGTGTTGCAGAATAAAGACAAATACATACGTATTGGAAACACTTTATGAGAAGAAATAACGCATCTTAGAAAATTAGCTTGTATCTCCTAAACAACACGGTGTAACTCGAAAAGATTTGGTGTGTCATGTACGTCTAAATATGTAGCCTCAAAAGAGAACCCACAGGAGAATTTTCTTTCGTCAAAATATGTGAGAAAACCATGTTTTAAGGAATCCCGCATCGTGCGAAATTATCTTGTTTTCCTAAACAACAAGTTGTAACTTGAAAAGCTTTGTTGTTGCGTGTATGTCTAAGCATGTATCCTCAAAAGAGAAGGGACAGGAGAGTTTTCTCTCAAAAGAATATGTAAGAATACCAAGTTATAAGGAAATACAGTGTTGCAGAGTAAAGACAAAAACGTACATATTGGAAGCACTTTACGAGAAGAAATAAAGCATCATAAAAAATTTGCTTGTATCTCCTAAACAACACATAGTAACTCAAAATGACTTGGTTTGTCGTTTACGTCTAAACGTGTAGCCTCAAAGAGAACCCACCGGAGAAATTTCTTTCTTCAAAATTTGTCAGAAAACCACGTTTTAATGAAATCCAGCATCGTGCAAAATTATCTTGTTTTTCCTAATCAACATGTTGTAACGCGAAAATCTTTGGTGTTGCGTGTATGTCTAAGCATGTAGCCTCATAAAAGAACACACAGGAGACTTTTCTCTCGAAATAATATGTAAGAATACCACATTATAAGGAAATACATTGTTGCAGAGTAAAGACAAATACGTACGTATTGGAAACACTTTAGGAGAAGAAATAACGCATCGAACAAAATTAGCTTGTATCTACTAAACAACACGTTGTAACTCGAAAAGATTTGGTGTGGCATGTACGTCTAAACGTGTAGCCTATAAAGAGAACCCACAGGAGAATTTTCTTTCGTCAAAATTGTCAGAAAACCACGTTTTAAGGAAATCCCACATCATGCGAAATTATCTTGTTTTTCCTAATCAACACGTTGTAATGCGAAAAGCTTTGGTGTTGGATGTATGTCAAAGCATGTAGCCTCAAAGGAGAACGCACAGGTGAGTTTCCTATCGAAAGAATATGTAAGAATACCACTTTATAATGAAATACAGTGTTGCAGAGTAAAGGCAAATACGTACCTATTGGAAACACTTTACGAAAAGAAATAACGCATCATACAAAATTAGCTTGTATCTCCTAAACAGCACGTTGTCACTCGAAAGGATTTGGTGGGGCGTGTACGTGTAAACGTGTAGCCTCAAAACAGAACCCACAGGAGAATTTTCTTTCATCAAAATTTGTCAGAAAACCACGTTTTAAGGAAATTATATTTTTTCCTAATCAACATGTTGTAAGGCGAAAAGTTTGGTGTTGCGTGTATGACTAAGTGTGTAGCCTCAAAAGAGAATGCACAGGAGAGTTTTCTATCGAAAGAATATGTAAGAATACCACCTTATAAGGAAATACAGTGTTGCAGAGTAAAGATAAATACTTATGTATTGGAAACACTTTAAGAGAAGAAATAACGCATGGTACAAAATTAGCTTGTATCTCCTAAACAACACGTTGTAACTCGAAAAGCTTCGGTGTTGCGTGTATGTCTAAGCATGTAGCCTCAAAATAGAAGGTACAGGAATGTTTTCTCTCGAAAGAATATGTAAGAATACCACGTTATAAGGAAATACAGTGTTGCAGAGTAAAGACAAATACGTATATATTGGAAACACTTTACGAGAAGAAATAACGCTTCTAACAAAATTAGCTTGTATCTCTTAAACAACACGTTGTAACTCGAAAAGGTTTGGTGTGGCGTGTACGTCTAAACGTGTAGCCTCAAAAGAGAACCCACAGGAGAATTTTCTTTCGTCAAAACTTGTCAGAAAACCATGTTTGTAGGAAATCCCGCATCATGCGAAATTATCCTGTTTTTCCTAAACAACATGTCGTAACTCGAAATGCTTTGGTGTTGCGTGTATGTCTAAGCGTGTAGCCTCAAAAGAGAAGCCACAAGAGAGTTTTCTCTCAAAAGAATATGTAAGAATACTATGTTATAAAGAAATACAGTGTTGCAGAGTAAAGAAAAATACGTACTTATTGGAAACACATTACAAGAAGAAATTATGCATCATAAATATTAGCTTGTATCTCCTAAACAAGACGTTGTAACTTGAAAATATTTGGTGTGGCTCGTACGTCTAAACATGTAGCCTCAAAAGAGAACCCACAGGAGAATTTTCTTTCGTCAAAATTTGTCAGAAAACCACGTTTTAAGGAAATCCCACATCGTGCGAAATTATCTTGTTTTTCCTAATCAACACTTTGTAACGCGAAAAGCTTTGGTGTTTTGTGTATGTGTAAGCATGTAGCCTCAAAAGAGAACGCACAGGAGAGTTTTCTCTCGAAAGAATATGTAAGAATACCACGTTATAAGGAAATACAGTGTTGCAGAGTAAAGACATATACGTAATTATTGGAAACACTTTACGAGAAGAAATAACGCATCGCAAAAATTAGATGTTATCTCCTAAAAAACACGTTGTAACTCGAAAAGATTTGGTGTGACGTGTACTTCTAAATGTGTAGCCTCAAAAGAAAACCGACAGGAGAATTTTCTTTCCTCAAAATTTGTCAGAAAACCACGTTTTAATGAAATCCCGCATCTTGTGAAATTATCTTGTTTTTCCTAAACAACATGTTGTAACTCGAAAAGCTTTGGGGTTGCGTATATGTCTAAGCGAGTAGCCTCAAAAGACAACGCACAGGAGAGTTTTCTCTCGAAAGAATATGTAAGAATACCACGTTATAAGGAAATACAGTGTTGCAGAGTAAAGACATATACGTAATTATTGAAAACACTTTATGAGAAGAAATAACGCATCGCAAAAATTAGATTGTATCTCCTAAACAACAAGTTGTAACTCGAAAAGATTTGATATGACGTGTACTTCTAAAGGTGTAGCCTCAAAAGAGAACCGACAGGAGAATTTTCTTTCCTCAAAATTTGTCAGAAAACCACGTTTAAAGGAAATCCTACATCGTGCGAAATTATCTTGTTTTTCCTAAACAACATGTTGTAAGTCGAAAATCTTTGGGGTTGCGTATATGTCTAAGCGTGTAGCCTCAAAAGACAGTGCACAGGAGAGTTTTCTCTCGAAAGAATATGTAAGAATACCACCTTATAAGGAAATACAGTGTTGCAGAGTAAAGACAAATACATACCTATTGGAAACACTTACGAGAAGAAATAACGCATCTTAAAAAATTAGCTAGTATCTCCTAAACAGCACGATGTAACTCGAAATGCTTTGGTGTTGCGTGTATGTCTTAACGTGTAGCCTCAAAAGAGAACCAACAGAAGAATTTTCTTTATTCAACCTTTTTTCAGAAAACGACATTTTAAGGAAATCCCGCATCGTGTGAAATTATCTTGTTTTTCCAAAACAAGACGTTGTAACTCAAAAAGCTTTGGTGTTGCGTGTACGTCTAATCGTGTAGCCTGAAAAGAGAAGGCACAGGAGAGTTTTCTCTTGAAGGAATAAGTAAGAATATCACGTTATAAGGAAATACAGTGTTGCAGAGTAAAGACAAATATGTAAGTATTGGAAACACTTTAAAAGAAGAAATAACACATCGTTCAAAATTAGCTTGTATCTCCTAAACAACACGTTGTAACTCGAAAAGATTTGGTGTGACGTGTACTTCTAAACGTGTAGCCTCAAAAGAGAACCCACAGTAGAATTTTCTTTCGTAAAAATTTGTCAGAAAACCACGTTTTAAGGAAATCCCGCATCGTGCGAAATTACCCTGTTTTTCCTAAACAACACTTTGGAACTCGAAAGGCTTTGGTGTTGCGTGTATGTCTAAGTGTGTAGCCTCAAAAGAAAATGCACAGGACAGTTTTCTCTCGAAAGAATATGTAAGAACACCACGTTATAAGGAAATACAGTGTTGCAGAGTAAAGACAAATAGGTATGTATTGGAAACACTTTACAAGAAGAAATAACGCATAGTACAAAATTAGGTTGTATCTCCTAAACAACACGTTGTAACTCGAATGGATTTGGTGTGGCGTGTACATCTAAACTTGTAGCCTCAAAAGAGAACCCACAGGAGAATTTTCTTTCGTAAAATTTTGTCAGAAAACCACGTTTTAAGGAAATCCCGCATCTTGCGAAATTATCTTGTTTTCCCTAAACAACATGTTGTAACTCGAAAAGCTTTGATGTTGCGTGTATGTCTCAGCGTGTAGCCTCAAAAGAGAATGCACAGGAGAGTTTTTTCTCGAAAGAATATGTAAGAATACTACGTTATAAGGAAATAGAGTGTTGCAGAGTAAAGAGAAATAAATATATATTGTAAACACTTTACGAGAAGAAATAACGCATCATACAAAATTAGCTTTTATCTCCTAAACAACACGTTGTAACTCGAAAATATTTGGTGTGGCATGTACGTCTAAACGTGTAGCCTCAAAAGAGAACCCACTGGAGAATTTTCTTTTGTCAAAATTGGTCAGAAAACCACGTTTTAAGGAAATCCCTCATCGTGCGAAATTATCTTGTTTTTCCTAATCAACATGTTGTAACGCGAAAAGCATTGGTGTTTTGTGTATGTGTAAGCATGTAGCCTCAAAAGAGAATGCACAGGACAAGAAGAAATAACGCATCGTAAATATTACCTTGTATCTCCTAAACAACACTTTGTAACTCGAAAATATTTGGTGTGGCTCGTACAACAAACAACACGTTGTAACTCAAAAAGCTTTGGTGTTGCGTGTATGTCTAATCGTGTAGCTGAAAAGAGAAGGCACAGGAGAGTTTTCTCTTGAAGGAATAAGTAAGAATATCATGTTATAAGGAAATACAGTGATGCAGAGTAAAGACAAATATGTAAGTATTAGAAAAACTTTAAGAGAAGAAATAACGCATCGTACAAAATTAGCTTGTATCTCCTAAACAACACGTTGTAACTCGAAAAGATTTGGTGTGACATTTACTTCTAAACGTGTAGCCTCAAAAGAGAACCCACAGGAGAATTTTCTTTCGTAAAAATTTGTCAGAGAACCACGTTTTAAGGAAATCCTGCATCGTGTGAAATTAAATTGTTTTTCCTAAACAACACGTTGGAACTCGAAAAGCTTTGGTATTGCGTGTTTGTCTAAGTGTGTAGCCTCAAAAGAAAACGTACAGGACAGTTTTCTCTCGAAAGAATATGTAAGCACACCACGTTATAAGGAAATACAGTGTTGCAGAGTAAAGACAAATAGGTATGTATTGGAAACACTTTACAAGAAGAAATAACGCATAGTACAAAATTAGGTTGTATCTCTTAAACAACACGTTGTAACTCGAAAGGATTTGGTGTGGCTTGTACATCTAAACTTGTAGCCTCAAAAGAGAACCCACAGGAGAATTTTCTTTCGTAAAATTTTGTCAGAAAATCACGTTTTAAGGAAATCCCACATCGTGCGAAATTATCTTGTTTTTCCTAAACAACATGTTGTTACTCGAAAAGCTTTGGTGTTGCGTGTATGTCTAAGCGTGTAGCCTCAAAAGAGAATGCACAGGAGAGTTTTATCTCGAAAGAATATGTAAGAATACTACGTTATAAGGAAATACAGTGTTGCAGAGTAAAGACAAATAGGTATGTATTGGAAACACTTTACAAGAAGAAATAACGCATAGTACAAAATTAGGTTGTATCTCCTAAACAACACGTTGTAACTCGAATGGATTTGGTGTGGCGTGTACATCTAAACTTGTAGCCTCAAAAGAGAACCCACAGGAGAATTTTCTTTCGTAAAATTTTGTCAGAAAACCACGTTTTAAGGAAATCCCGCATCTTGCGAAATTATCTTGTTTTTCCTAAACAACATGTTGTAACTCGAAAAGCTTTGATGTTGCGTGTATGTCTCAGCGTGTAGCCTCAAAAGAGAATGCACAGGAGAGTTTTATCTCGAAAGAATATGTAAGAATACTACGTTATAAGGAAATAGAGTGTTGCAGAGTAAAGAGAAATACATATATATTGTAAACACTTTACGAGAAGAAATAACGCATCATACAAAATTAGCTTTTATCTCCTAAACAACACGTTGTAACTCGAAAATATTTGGTGTGGCATGTATGTCTAAACGTGTAGCCTCAAAAGAGAACCCACTGGAGAATTTTCTTTTGTCAAAATTGGTCAGAAAACCACGTTTTAAGGAAATCCCTCATCGTGCGAAATTATCTTGTTTTTCCTAATCAACACGTTGTAACGCGAAAAGCATTGGTGTTTTGTGTATGTGTAAGCATGTAGCCTCAAAAGAGAATGCACAGGACAAGAAGAAATAACGCATCGTAAATATTACCTTGTATCTCCTAAACAACACTTTGTAACTCGAAAATATTTGGTGTGGCTCGTACAACAAACAACACGTTGTAACTCAAAAAGCTTTGGTGTTGCGTGTATGTCTAATCGTGTAGCTGAAAAGAGAAGGCACACGAGAGTTTTCTCTTGAAGGAATAAGTAAGAATATCATGTTATAAGGAAATACAGTGATGCAGAGTAAAGACAAATACGTAAGTATTAGAAAAACTTTAAGAGAAGAAATAACGCATCGTACAAAATTAGCTTGTATCGCCTAAACAACACGTTGTAACTCGAAAAGATTTGGTGTGACATTTACTTCTAAACGTGTAGCCTCAAAAGAGAACCCACAGGAGAATTTTCTTTCGTAAAAATTTGTCAGAGAACCACGTTTTAAGGAAATCCTGCATCGTGTGAAATTAAATTGTTTTTCCTAAACAACACGTTTGAACTCGAAAAGCTTTGGTATTGCGTGTTTGTCTAAGTGTGTAGCCTCAAAAGAAAACGTACAGGACAGTTTTCTCTCGAAAGAATATGTAAGCACACCACGTTATAAGGAAATACAGTGTTGCAGAGTAAAGACAAATAGGTATGTATTGGAAACACTTTACAAGAAGAAATAACGCATAGTACAAAATTAGGTTGTATCTCTTAAACAACACGTTGTAACTCGAAAGGATTTGGTGTGGCTTGTACATCTAAACTTGTAGCCTCAAAAGAGAACCCACAGGAGAATTTTCTTTCGTAAAATTTTGTCAGAAAATCACGTTTTAAGGAAATCCCACATCGTGCGAAATTATCTTGTTTTTCCTAAACAACATGTTGTTACTCGAAAAGCTTTGGTGTTGCGTGTATGTCTAAGCGTGTAGCCTCAAAAGACAATGCACAGGAGAGTTTTATCTCGAAAGAATATGTAAGAATACTACGTTATAAGGAAATACAGTGTTGCAGAGTAAAGACAAATACATATATATTGTAAACACTTTACGAGAAGAAATAACGCATCGTACAAAATTAGCTTGTATCTCCTAAACAACATGTTGTAACTCGAAAATATGTGGTGTGGCATGTACGTCTAAACGTGTAGCCTCAAAAGAGAACCCACAGGAGAATTTTCTTTCGTCAAAATTGGTCAGAAAACCACGTTTTAAGGAAATCCCGCATCGTGCAAAATTATCTTGTTTTTCCTAATCAACATGTTGTAACGCGAAAGGCTTTGGTGTTTTGTGTATGTGTAAGCATGTAGCCTCAAAAGAGAAAGCACAGGAGAGTTTTCTCTCGAAAGAATATGTAAGAATACCACGTTATAAGGAAATACAGTGTTGCAGAGTAAAGACAAATACGTACTTATAGTAAACACTTTACGAGATGAAATAACGCATCGCAAAAATTAGATTGTATCTCCTAAACAACATGCTGTAACTCGAAAAGATTTGGTGTGACGTGTATGTCTAAACATGTAGCCTCAAAAGAGAACCCACAGGAGAATTTTCTTTCGTAAAAATTTGTCAGAAAACCACGTTTTAAGGAAATCCCTCATCGTGCGAAATTATCTTGTTTTTCCTAATCAACACGTCGTAACGCGAAAAGCATTGGTGTTTTGTGTATGTGTAAGCATGTAGCCTCAAAAGAGAATGCACAGGACAAGAAGAAATAACGCATCGTAAATATTAGCTTGTATCTCCTAAACAACACTTTGTAACTCGAAAATATTTGGTGTGGCTCGTACAACAAGCAACACGTTGTAACTCGAAAAGCTTTGGTGTTGCGTGTATGTCTAATCGTGTAGCTGAAAAGAGAAGGCACAGGAGAGTTTTCTCTTGAAGGAATAAGTAAGAATATCACGTTATAAGGAAATACAGTGTTGCAGAGTAAAGACAAATACGTAAGTATTGGAAACACTTTAAGAGAAGAAATAACGCATCATACAAAATTAGCTTGTATCTCCTAAACAACACGTTGTAACTCGAAAAGATTTGGTGTGATGTTTACTTCTAAACGTGTAGCCTCAAAAGAGAACCCACAGGAGAATTTTCTTTCGTAAAAATTTGTCAGAGAACCACGTTTTAAGGAAATCCCGCATCGTGTCAAATTAAATTGTTTTTCCTAAACAACACGTTGGAACTCGAAAAGCTTTGGTATTGCGTGTTTGTCTAAGTGTGTAGCCTCAAAAGAAAACGTACAGGACAGTTTTCTCTCGAAAGAATATGTAAGCACACCATATTATAAGGAAATACAGTGTTGCAGAGTAAAGACAAATAGGTATGTACTGGAAACACTTTACAAGAAGAAATAACGCATAGTACAAAATTAGGTTGTATCTCTTAAACAACACGTTGTAACTCGAAAGGATTTGGTGTGGCTTGTACATCTAAACTTGTAGCCTCAAAAGAGAACCCACAGGAGAATTTTCTTTCGTAAAATTTTGTCAGAAAATCACGTTTTAAGGAAATTCCACATCGTGCGAAATTATCTTGTTTTTCCTAAACAACATGTTGTTACTCGAAAAGCTATGGTGTTGCGTGTATGTCTAAGCGTGTAGCCTCAAAAGAGAATGCACAGGAGAGTTTTATCTCGAAAGAATATGTAAGAATACTACGTTATAAGGAAATACAGTGTTGCAGAGTAAAGACAAATACATATATATTGTAAACACTTTACGAGAAGAAATAACGCATTGTACAAAATTAGCTTGTATCTCCTAAACAACACGTTGTAACTCGAAAATATGTGGTGTGGCATGTACGTCTAAATGTGTAGCCTCAAAAGAGAACCCACAGGAGAATTTTCTTTCGTCAAAATTGGTCAGAAAACCACGTTTTAAGGAAATCCCGCATCGTGCAAAATTATCTTGTTTTTCCTAATCAACATGTTGTAACGCGAAAGGCTTTGGTGTTTTGTGTATGTGTAAGCATGTAGCCTCAAAAGAGAATGCACAGGAGAGTTTTCTCTCGAAAGAATATGTAAGAATACCACGTTATAAGGAAATACAGTGTTGCAGAGTAAAGACAAATACGTACTTATTGTAAACACTTTACGAGATGAAATAACGCATCACAAAAATTAGATTGTATCTCCTAAACAACATGTTGTAACTCGAAAAGATTTGGTGTGACGTGTATGTCTAAACATGTAGCCTCAAAAGAGAACCCACAGGAGAATTTTCTTTCGTAAAAATTTGTCAGAAAACCACGTTTTAAGGAAATCCTGCATCGTGCGAAATTATCTTGTTTTTACTAAACAACAGGCTGGAACTCGAAAAGTTTTGGTGTTGCGTGTATGTCTAGGTGTGTAGCCTCAAAGGAAACGCTCAGGACACTTTTCTCTCGAAAGAATATGTAAGAACACCACGTTATAAGGAAATACAGTGTTGCAGAGTAAAGACAAATACGTATGTATTAGAAATACTTTAGGAGAAGAAATAACGCATCGACCAAAATTAGCTTGTATCTCCTAAACAACATGTTGTAACTCGAAAAGATTTGGTGTGGCGTGTATGTCTAAATGTGTAGCCTATAAAGAGAACCCACAGGAGAATTTTCTTTCGTCAAAATTTGTCAGAGAACCACGTTTTAAGGAAATCCCGCATCATGTGAAATTACCTTGGTTTTCCTAAACAACACCTTGGAACTCGAAAAGCTTAGGTATTGCGTGTTTGTCTAAGTGTGTAGCCTCAGAAGAAAACGTACAGGACAGTTTTCTCTCGAAAATATGTAAGAATACCACGTTATAAGGAAATACAGTGTTGCAGAGTAAAGACAAATAGGTATGTATTGGAAACACTTTACAAGAAGAAATAACGCATAGTACAAAATTAGGTTATATCTCTTAAACAACACGTTGTAACTCGAAAGGATTTGGTGTGGTGTGTACATCTAAACTTGTAGCCTCAAAAGAGAACCCACAGGAGAATTTTCTTTCGTAAAATTTTGTCAGAAAATCACGTTTTAAGGAAATCCCACATCGTGTGAAATTATCTTGTTTATCCTAAACAACATGTTGTTACTCGAAAAGCTTTGTTGTTGCGTGTATGTCTAAGCGTGTAGCCTCAAAAGAGAATGCACAGGAGAGTTTTATCTCGAAAGAATATGTAAGAATACTACGTTATAAGGAAATACAGTGTTGCAGAGTAAAGACAAATACATATATACTGTAAACACTTTACGAGAAGAAATAACGCATCGTACAAAATTAGCTTGTATCTCCTAAACAACACGTTGTAACTCGAAAATATGTGGTGTGGCATGTACGTCTAAACGTGTAGCCTCAAAAGAGAACCGACTGGAGAATTTTCTTTCGTCAAAATTGGTCAGAAAACCACGTTTTAAGGAAATCCCGCATCGTGCAAAATTATCTTGTTTTTCCTAATCAACATGTTGTAACGCGAAAGGATTTGGTGTTTTGTGTATGTGTAAGCATGTAGCCTCAAAAGAGAACGCACAGGAGAGTTTTTTCTCGAAAGAATATGTAAGAATACCACGTTATAAGGAAATACAGTGTTGCAGAGTAAAGACAAATACGTATGTATTGGAAACACTTTAGGAGAAGAAATTACGCATCGAACAAAATTAACTTGTATCTCCTAAACAACACGTTGTAACTCGAAAATATTTGGTGTGGCGTGTACGTCTAAACGTGTAGCCTATAAAGAGAACCCACAGGAGAATTTTCTTTCGTCAAAATTGTCAGAAAACCACGTTTTAACGAAATCCCGCATCGTGCGAAATTATCTTGTTTTTCCTAATCAACATGTTGTTATGCGAAAAGCTTTGGTGTTGCATATATGTCAAAGCATGTAGCCTCAAAAGAGAATGCACGGTATAGTATTCTCTCGAAAGAATATGTAAGAATACCACGTTATAAGGAAATACAGTGTTGCAGAGTAAAGACAGATACATACATATTGGAAACACTTTACGAGAGGGAATAATGCATCGTACAAAATTAGCTTGTATTTCCTAAACAACACGTTGTAACTCGAAAGGATTTGGTGTGGCGTGTATGTTGCAACGTGTAGCCTCAAAAGAGAACCCACAGGAGAATTTTCTTTCGTCAAAATTTGTCAGAAAACCATGTTTTAAGGAAATCCCGCATCGTGCGAAAGTATCCTCGTTTTCATAAACAACACGTTGTAACTAGAAAAGCTTTCATGTTGCATGTATGTCTAAACGTGTGGCCTCTAAAGAGAACGCACAGGAGAGTTTTCTCTCGAAAGAATATATAAGAATACCACGTTATAAGGAAATACAGTGTTGCAGAGTAAAGACAAATACGTACATATTGGAAACACTTTACCATAAGAAATAACGCATCGTACAAAATTAGCTTGTATCTCCTAAACAACACGTTGTAACTCGAAAAGATTTGTTCTGGCATGTACGGCTAAATGTGTAGCCTCAAAAGAGGACCCACAGGAGAATTTTCTTTAGTCAAAATATGTCAGAAAACCACGTTTTAAGGAAATCCCGCATCGTGCGAAATTATCTTGTTTTTCTTAAACAACACGTTGTATCTTGAAACGCTTTGGTGTTGCGTGTATGTCTAAACATGTAGCCTCAAAAGCGAACGCACAGGAGAGTTTTCTCTCGAAAGAAGATGTAAGAATACCACATTGTAAGGAAATACAGTGTTGCAGACTAAAGACAAATACGTACTTATTGGAAACACTTTTAGAGATGAAATAAAGCATCGTTCAAAATTAGCTTGTATCTCCTAAACAACCCGTTGTAACTCGAAAAGATTTGGTGTGGCATGTATGTCTAAACGTGAAGCCTCAAAAGAGAACCCAGAGGAGAATTTTCTTTCTTCAAAATTTTTCAGAAATCACGTTTTTAGGAAATCCCGCATTGTGCGAAATTATCTTGTTTTCCTAAACAACACCTTGTAACTCGAAAAGCTTTGGTGTTACATGTATATCTAAGTGTGTAGCTTCAAAAGAGAACGCACAGGAGAGTTATCTCTCCAAAGAATATGTAAGAATACCACGTTATAAGGAAATACATTGTTGCAGAATAAAGAAAAATACATATGTATTGGAAACACTTTACGAGAAGAAATAAAGCATCGTACAAAATTAGCTTGTATCTCCTGAACAACACGTTTTAACTTGAAATGATTTGGTGTGGCGTTTATGCCTAAGCATGTAGCCTCAAAAGAGAACGCACAGGAGAGTTTTCTCTCGAAAGAATACGTAAGAATACCACGTTATAAGGAAATACAGTGTTGCAGAGTAAAGAAAAATACTTACATTTTGGAAACACTTAAAGAGAAGAAATAACGCATGGTACAAAATTAGCTTGTATCTCCCAAACAACATGTTGTAACTTGAAAGGATTTGGTGTGGCGTGTACGTCTAAACGTGTAGCCTCAAACGAGAACCCACAGGAGAATTTTCTATCGTCAAAATTTTTCAGAAATCACATTTTTAGGAAATCCCGCATTGTGAGAAATTATCTTGTTTTTCCTAAACAACACGTTGTAACTCGAAAAGCTTTGGTGTTACGTGTATGTCTAAGCATGTAGCCTCAAAAGAGATCGCACAGGAGAGTTTTCTCTCGAAAGAATATGCAAGAATACCATGTTATAAGGAAATACAGTGTTGCAGAGTAAAGACAAACACTTACATATTGGAAACACTTAATGATAAGAAATAACGCATGGTAGAAAATTAGCTTATATCTCCTAAACAACACGTTGAAACTCGAAAAGATTTGGTGGGGCGTTTACATCTAAACGTGTAGCCTCAAAAGAGAACCCACAGGAGAATTTTTTTCATCAAAATTTTTAAGAAAACCACGTTTTAAGGAAATCCTGCACCATGCGAAATTATCTTGTTTTTCCTAAACAACACGTTGTAACTCGAAAAGCTTTGGTGTTGCATGTATGTCTAAGCGTGTAGCCTCAAAAAAGAACGCACAGGAGAGTTTTCTCTCGAAAGAATATGTAAGAATACCACGTTATAAGGAAATACAGTGTTGCAGAGTAAAGACAAATACATATGTATTGGAAACAATTTAAGAGAAGAAATAACGCATGGTACAAAATTAACTTGTATCTCCCAAACAACACGTTGTAACTCGAAAAGATTTGGTGTGGTGTTTACATCTAAACGTGTAGCCTCAAAAGAGAACCCACAGGAGAATTTTCTTTCGTCAAAATTTTTTCAGAAAACAACGTTTTAAGGAAACCCCGCATCATGCGAAATTATCTTGTTTTTCCTAAACAACACGTTGTAACACGAAAAGCTTTGGTGTTGTGTGTATGTCTAAGCGTGTAGCTGCAAAAGAGAATGCACAGTATAGTATTCTCTCGAAAGAATATGTAAGAATACCACGTAATAAGGAAATACAGTGTTGCAGAGTAAAGACAGATACATACATATTGGAAACACATTACGAAAGGGAATAATGCATCATACAAAATTAGCTTGTATTTCCTAAACAACACGTTGTAACTCGAAAGGATTTGGTGTGGCGTGTACGTTGCAACGTGTAGCCTCAAAAGAGAACCCACAGGACAATTTTCTTTCGTCAAAATTTGTCAGCAAACCACATTTTAAGGAAATCCCGCATCGTGCGAAATTATCCTCTTTTTCTTAAACAACACGTTGTAACTCGAAAAGCTTTCATGTTGCGTGTATGTCTAAACGTGTGGCCTCTAAAGAGAACGCACAGGAGAGTTTTCTCTCGAAAGAATATATAAGAATAACACATTATAAGGAAATACAGTGTTGCAGAGTAAAGACAAATACGTACATATTGGAAACACTGTACCAGAAGAAATAACGCATCGTGCAATATTAGCTTGTATCTCCTAAACAACACGTTGTAACTCGAAAAGATTTGTTCTGGCATGTACGGCTAAATGTGTAGCCTCAAAAGAGAACCCACAGGAGAATTTTCTTTAGTCAAAATATGTCAGAAAACCAAGTTTTAAAGAAATCCCTCATCGTGCGAAATTATCTTGTTTTTCTTAAACAACACGTTGTATCTTGAAAAGCTTTGGTGTTGCGTGTATGTCTAAGCATGTAGCCTCAAAAGCGAACGCACAGGAGAGTTTTCTCTCGAAAGAAGATGTAGGAATACCACATTGTAAGGAAATACAGTGTTGCAGACTAAAGACAAATACGTACTTATTGGAAACACTTTTAGAGATGAAATAAAGCATCGTTCAAAATTAGCTTGTATCTCCTAAACAACCCGTTGTAACTCGAAAAGATTTGGTGTGGCATGTATGTCTAAACGTGAAGCCTCAAAAGAGAACCCAGAGGAGAATTTTCTTTCTTCAAAATTTTTCAGAAATCACGTTTTTAGGAAATCCCGCATTGTGCGAAATTATCTTGTTTTCCTAAACAACACCTTGTAACTCGAAAAGCTTTGGTGTTACATGTATATCTAAGTGTGTAGCTTCAAAAGAGAACGCACAGGAGAGTTATCTCTCCAAAGAATATGTAAGAATACCACGTTATAAGGAAATACATTGTTGCAGAATAAAGAAAAATACATATGTATTGGAAACACTTTACGAGAAGAAATAAAGCATCGTACAAAATTAGCTTGTATCTCCTGAACAACACGTTTTAACTTGAAATGATTTGGTGTGGCGTTTATGCCTAAGCATGTAGCCTCAAAAGAGAACGCACAGGAGAGTTTTCTCTCGAAAGAATACGTAAGAATACCACGTTATAAGGAAATACAGTGTTGCAGAGTAAAGAAAAATACTTACATATTGGAAACACTTAAAGAGAAGAAATAACGCATGGTACAAAATTAGCTTGTATCTCCCAAACAACATGTTGTAACTTGAAAGGATTTGGTGTGGCGTGTACGTCTAAACGTGTAGCCTCAAACGAGAACCCACAGGAGAATTTTCTATCGTCAAAATTTTTCAGAAATCACATTTTTAGGAAATCCCGCATTGTGAGAAATTATCTTGTTTTTCCTAAACAACACGTTGTAACTCGAAAAGCTTTGGTGTTACGTGTATGTCTAAGCATGTAGCCTCAAAAGAGATCGCACAGGAGAGTTTTCTCTCGAAAGAATATGCAAGAATACCATGTTATAAGGAAATACAGTGTTGCAGAGTAAAGACAAACACTTACATATTGGAAACACTTAATGATAAGAAATAACGCATGGTAGAAAATTAGCTTATATCTCCTAAACAACACGTTGAAACTCGAAAAGATTTGGTGGGGCGTTTACATCTAAACGTGTAGCCTCAAAAGAGAACCCACAGGAGAATTTTTTTCATCAAAATTTTTAAGAAAACCACGTTTTAAGGAAATCCTGCACCATGCGAAATTATCTTGTTTTTCCTAAACAACACGTTGTAACTCGAAAAGCTTTGGTGTTGCATGTATGTCTAAGCGTGTAGCCTCAAAAAAGAACGCACAGGAGAGTTTTCTCTCGAAAGAATATGTAAGAATACCACGTTATAAGGAAATACAGTGTTGCAGAGTAAAGACAAATACATATGTATTGGAAACAATTTAAGAGAAGAAATAACGCATGGTACAAAATTAACTTGTATCTCCCAAACAACACGTTGTAACTCGAAAAGATTTGGTGTGGTGTTTACATCTAAACGTGTAGCCTCAAAAGAGAACCCACAGGAGAATTTTCTTTCGTCAAAATTTTTTCAGAAAACAACGTTTTAAGGAAACCCCGCATCATGCGAAATTATCTTGTTTTTCCTAAACAACACGTTGTAACACGAAAAGCTTTGGTGTTGTGTGTATGTCTAAGCGTGTAGCTGCAAAAGAGAATGCACAGTATAGTATTCTCTCGAAAGAATATGTAAGAATACCACGTAATAAGGAAATACAGTGTTGCAGAGTAAAGACAGATACATACATATTGGAAACACATTACGAAAGGGAATAATGCATCATACAAAATTAGCTTGTATTTCCTAAACAACACGTTGTAACTCGAAAGGATTTGGTGTGGCGTGTACGTTGCAACGTGTAGCCTCAAAAGAGAACCCACAGGACAATTTTCTTTCGTCAAAATTTGTCAGCAAACCACATTTTAAGGAAATCCCGCATCGTGCGAAATTATCCTCTTTTTCTTAAACAACACGTTGTAACTCGAAAAGCTTTCATGTTGCGTGTATGTCTAAACGTGTGGCCTCTAAAGAGAACGCACAGGAGAGTTTTCTCTCGAAAGAATATATAAGAATAACACATTATAAGGAAATACAGTGTTGCAGAGTAAAGACAAATACGTACATATTGGAAACACTGTACCAGAAGAAATAACGCATCGTGCAATATTAGCTTGTATCTCCTAAACAACACGTTGTAACTCGAAAAGATTTGTTCTGGCATGTACGGCTAAATGTGTAGCCTCAAAAGAGAACCCACAGGAGAATTTTCTTTAGTCAAAATATGTCAGAAAACCAAGTTTTAAAGAAATCCCTCATCGTGCGAAATTATCTTGTTTTTCTTAAACAACACGTTGTATCTTGAAAAGCTTTGGTGTTGCGTGTATGTCTAAGCATGTAGCCTCAAAAGCGAACGCACAGGAGAGTTTTCTCTCGAAAGAAGATGTAGGAATACCACATTGTAAGGAAATACAGTGTTGCAGACTAAAGACAAATACGTACTTATTGGAAACACTTTTAGAGATGAAATAAAGCATCGTTCAAAATTAGCTTGTATCTCCTAAACAACACATTGTAACTCGAAAAGATTTGGTGTGGCGTGTATGTCTAAACGTGTAGCCTCAAAAGAGAACCCAGAGGAGAATTTTCTTTCTTCAAAATTTTTCAGAAATCACGTTTTTAGGAAATCCCGCATTGTGCGAAATTATCTTGTTTTTCCTAAACAACACCTTATAACTCAAAAAGCTTTGGTGTTACGTGTATGTCTAAGTGTGAAGCCTCAAAAGAGAATGCACAGGAGAGTTATCTCTCGAAGAATATGTAAGAATACCACGTTATAAGGAAATACATTGTGCAGAATAAATACAAATACATATGTATTGGAAACACTTTACTAGAAGAAATAAAGCATCGTACAAAATTAGCTTGTATCTCCTAAACAACACGCTTTAACTTGAAATGATTTGGTGTGCCCTGTATGTCTAAGCGTGTAGCCTCAAAAGAGACCGCACAGGAGAGTTTTCTCTCGAAAGAATATGTAAGAATACCATGTTATAAGGAAATACAGTGTTGCAGAATAAAGACAAATACTTACGTATTGGAAACACTTAACGAGAAGAAATAAGGCATGGTACAAAATTAGCTGGTATCTCTTAAACAACACGTTGGAACTCGAAAAGATTTGGTGTGGTGTTTACATCTAAACGTGTAGCCTCAAAAGAGAACCCACAGGAGAATATTCTTTCGTCAAAATTTTTTCAGAAAACCACGTTTTAAGGAAATCCCGCATCGTGAGAAATTATCTTGTTTTTCCTAAAAAACACATGGTAACTTGAAAAGCTTTGGTGTTGCGTGTATGTCTAAGCGTCTAGCCTCAAAAGCGAACGCAGAGGAGAGTTTTCTCTCGAAAGAAGATGTAAAAATACCACGTTGAAAGGAAATACAGTGTTGCAGACTAAAGACAAATACGTACGTATTGGAAACACTTTTAGAGATCAAATAACGCATCGTTCAAAATTACCTTGTATCTCCTAAACAAGACGTTGTAACTTGAAAGGATTTGGTGTGGCATGTACGTCTAAACGTGTAGCCTCAAAAGAGAACCCACAGGAGAATTTTCTATCGTCAAAATTTTTCAGATCACATTTTTAGGAAATCCCGCATTGTGAGAAATTATCTTGTTTTTCCTAAACATCACGTTGTAACTCGAAAAGCTTTGGTGTTACGTGTATGTCTAAGCATGTAGCCTCAAAAGAGAACGCACAGGAGAGTTTTCTCTCAAAAGAATATGCAAGAATACCATGTTATAAGGAAATACAGTGTTGCAGAGTAAAGACAAATACTTACATATTGGAAACACTTAACGATAAGAAATAACACATGGTACAAAATTAGCTTATATCTCCTAAACAACACGTTGTAACTCGAAAAGATTTGGTAGGGCGTTTACATCTAAACGTGTAGCCTCAAAAGAGAACCTACAGGAGAATTTTTTTCGTCAAAATTTTTAAGAAAACCACGTTTTAAGGAAATCCCGCACCGTGCGAAATTATCTTGTTTTTCCTAAACAACATGTTGTAACTCGAAAAGCTTTGGTGTTGCATGTATGTCTAAGCGTGTAGCCTCAAAACAGAACGCACAGGAGAGTTTTCTCTCGAAAGAATATGTAAGAATACCACGTTATAAGGAAATACAGTGTTGCAGAGTAAAGACAAATACGTATGTATTGGAAACACTTTAAGAGAAGAAATAACGCATCGTACAAAATTAGCTTGTATCTCCTAAGCAACACGTTGTAACTCAAAAATATTTGGTGTGGCGTGTACGTCTAAACGTGTAACCTCAAAAGAGAAGAAAACCACGTTTTAAGGAAATCCCGCATCGTGCGAAATTATCTTGTTTTTCCTAAACAACATGTAGTAACTCGAAAAGCTTTGGTGTTGCGTGTATGTCTAAGAGTATAGCCTCAAAAGAGAAGGTACGGGAGAGTTTTCTCTCGAAAGAATATATAAGAATACCACGTTTTATGGAAATACAGTGTTGCAGAGTAAAGACAAATACGTACTTATTGGAAACACTTTATGAGAAGAAATAAGGCATCGTACTAAATTAGCTTGTATCTCCTAAACAACACGTTGTAACTGGAAAAGTTTTGATGTGGCGTGTATGTCTAAACTTGTAGCCTCAAAAGAGAACCCACAGGAGAATTTTCATTCATCAAAATTTTTCAGAAAACCACGTTTTAAGGAAATCCCGCATCGTGCGAAATTATCTTGTTTTTCCTACACAAGACCTTGTAACGCGAAAATCTTGGGTGTTGGGTGTATGTCTAAGCGTGTAGCATCAAAAGAGCAGGCACAGGAGAGTTTTCTCTCGAAAGAATATGTACGAATACCACGTTATAAGGAAATACAGTGTTGCAGAGTAAAGAAAAATATGTACATATTGGAAAGAGTTTACGAGAAAAAAGAATGCATCGTACTAAATTAGTTTGTATCTCCTAAACAACACGTTGTAACTCGAAAAGATTTGGTGAGGCATTTACAACTAAACGTGTAACCTCAAAAGAGAACTCACAGGAGAATTTTCTTTCGTCAAAATTTTTCAGAAAGCCAAGTTTTAAGGAAATCCCGCATCGTGCGAAATTATCTTGTTTTTCCTTAACAAGACCTTGTAACGTGAAAATCTTTGGTGTTGCGTGTATGTCTAAACGTGTAGCCTCAAAAGAGAATGCACAGGAGAGATTTCTCTCGAAAGAATATGTCAGAATACCACGTTGTAAGGAAATGCACTGTTGCAGAGTAAAGACAAATATGTACATATTGGAAACAGTTTATGAGAAGAAATAATGCATCGTACTAAATTAGCTTGTAGCTCCTAAACAACACGTTGTAACTTGAAAAGATTTGGTGAGGCATTTACATCTAAATGTGTAGCCTCAAAAGAGAACCCACAGGAGAATTTTCTTTCGTCAAAATTTTTTCAGAAAACCAAGTTTTAATGAAATCCCGCATCGTGCAAAATTATCTTGTTTTTCCTAAACAACACGTTGTAACTCGAAAAGCTTTGGTGTTGCGTGTATGTCTAAGCGTGTAGCCTCAAAAGAGAAGGCACAGGAGAGTTTTCTCTCGAAAGAATATGTAAGAATACCACATTATAAGGAAATACAGTGTTGCAGAGTAAAGACAAATATGTACGTATTGGAAACATTGTACAAGAAGAAATAACTCATCGTACAAAATTAGCTTGTATCTCCTAAACCACACGTTGTAATTCGAAAAGGTTTGGTGTGGCGTGTACATCTAAACATGTAGCCTCAAAAGAGATCCTACAGGAGAATTTCCTTTGGTCAAAATTTTTAAGAAATCCACTTCTTAAGGAAATCCCGCAATGTGCGAAATTATCTATATTTTCCTAAACAAAACGTAGTAACTAGAAGAGTATGGTGTTGCGTGTATGTCTAAGCGTGTAGCCTCAAAAGAGAATGCACAGAAGAGTTTTCTCTCGAAAGAATATGTAAGAATACCACGTTATAAGGTAATACAGTGTTGCAGAATAAAGAAAAATACGTATGTTTAGGAAACACTTTATGAGAGGAAATAACGCAACATACAAATTAGGTTGTATCTCCTAAACAACACGTTGTAACTCGAAAATATTTGGTGTGGTGTGTACGTCTAAACGTGTGGCCTCAAAAGAGAACCCACAGGAGAATTTTCTTTTATCAAAATTTGTCAGAAAGCCACGTATTAAGGAAATCCCGCATCCTGCGAAATTATCTTGTTTTTCCTAAACAACACGTTGTCACTCGAAAAGCTTTGGTGTTGCGTGTATGTCTATGCGTATAGTCTCAAAAGAGAATGCACAGAAGAGTTTTCTCTCGAAAGAATATGTAAGAATACCACGTTATAAGGAAATACAGTGTTGCAGAGTAAAGCAAATACGTTCATATTGGAAACACTTTAAAGAAGAAATAACGTATCGTACAAAATTAGCTTGTATCTCCTAAACAACTCGTTGTAACTCGGAAAGATTTGATGTGGCTTATACGTCTAAACGTGTAGCCTCAAAAGAGAACCCACAGGAGAATTTACTTTCGTCAAATTTGTCAGAAAACCACGTTTTAAGGAAATCCCGCATCGTGCGAAATTATCTTGTTTTCCTAAACAACACGTAGTAACTCGAAAAGCTTTGGTGTTGCGTGTATGTCTAAGAGTATAGACTCAAAAGAGAAGGCACAGGAGAGTTTTCTCTCGAAAGAATATGTAAGAATACCACGTTATAAGGAAATACAGTGTTGCAGAGTAAAGACAAATACGTACTTATTGGAAACACTTTATGAGAAGAAATAAGGCATCGTACTAAATTAGCTTGTATCTCCTAAACAAGACGTTGTAACTGGAAAAGTTTTGATGTGGCGTGTACGTCTAAACTTGTAGCCTCACAAGAGAACCCACAGGAGAATTTTCATTCGTCATAATTTATCAGAAAACCACGTTTTAAGGAAATCCCGCATCGTGCGACATTATCTTGTTTTTCCTAAACAAGACCTTGTAACGCGAAAATCTTTGGTGTTGGGTGTATGTCTAAGCGTGTAGCCTCAAAAGAGCAGGCACATGAGAGTTTTCTCTCGAAAGAATATGTACGAATACCACGTTATAAGGAAATACAGTGTTGCAGAGTAAAGACAAATATGTACATATTGGAAAGAGTTTATGAGAAAAAATAATGCATCGTAATAAATTAGCTTGTATCTCCTAAACAACACGTTGTAACTCGAAAAGATTTGGTGAGGCATTTACAACTAAACGTGTAGCCTCAAAAGAGAACCCACAGGAGAATTTTCTTTCGTCAAAACTTTTCAGAAAACCACGTTTTAAGGAAATCCCGCATCGTGCGAAATTATCTTGTTTTTCCTTAACAAGACCTTGTAACGCGAAAATCTTTGGTGTTGCGTGTATGTCTAAGCATGTAGCCTCAAAAGAGAAGGCACAAGAGAGTTTTCTCTCGAAAGAATATGTAAGAATACCACGTTATAAGGAAATACAGTGTTGCAGAATAAAGACAAATACGTATATATTGGAAAAACTTTACAAGAAAAAATAACGCATCGTAAAAAATTAGCTTGTACCTCCTAAACAACACGTTGTAACTCGACAAGATTTGGTGTGGCGTGTATGTCTAAGCATGTAGCCTCAAAAGCGAAAGCACAGGAGAGTTTTCTCTTGAAAGAATATGTAAGAATATCACGTTATAAGGAAATACAGAGTTTCAGAGTAAACACAAATACATACGTATTGGAAACACTTTATGAGAAGAAATAATGCATCTTACTAATTTAGCTTGTATCTCCTAAACAACATGTTGTAACTCGAAGAGATTTGGTATGGCATGTAAATCTAAATGTGTAGCCTCAAAAGAGAACCCACAGGAGAATTTTCTTTCGTCAAAATATGTCTGAACACCACGTTTCAAGGAAATCCCGCATCGTGCGAAATTATCTAGTTTTTCCTAAACAACACGTTGTAACTTGAAAAGCTTTGGTGTTGCCTGTATGTGTAAGCGTGTAGCCTCAAAACAGAACGCACAGGAGAGTTTTCCCTCGAAAGAATATGTAAGAATACCACGTTATAAGGAAATACAGTGTTGCAGAGTAATGACAAATAAGTACGTATAAGAAACACTTTACGAGAAGAAATAACGCATGGTAAAAAATTAGCTTGTACCTCCTAAACAACACTTTGTAACTCAAAAATATTTGGTGTGGCATTTACATCTAAACGTGTAGCCTCAAAAGAGAACCAACAGGAGAATTTTCTTTTGTCAAAATTTTTCAGAAAACCACGTTTGAAGGAAATCCCGCATTGTGCGAAATTATCTTGTTTTTCCTAAATAACACGTTGTAACTCAAAAAGCTTTGGTGTTGCATGTATGTCTAAGCGTGTAGCCTCAAAGGAGAACGCACAGGAGAGTATTCTCTCGAAAGAATATGTAAGAATACCACGTTATAAGGAAATACAGTGTTGCAGAGTAAAGACAAATACATATTGGAAACACTTCACGAGAAGAAATAGTGCATCGTACAAAATTAGCTTGTATTTCCTACACAACACGTTGTAACTCGAAAAGATTTGGTTTGGTGTGTACGTCTAAACGTATAGCCTCAAAGGAGAACCCACAGGAGAATTTTCTTTGGTCAAAATTTGTCAGAAAACCACGTTTTAAGGAAATCCCACATAGTGCGAAATTATCTTGTTTTTCCTAACCTACACGTGGTAACTCAAAAAGAATTGGTGTGGCGTGTACGTCTAAACATGTAGTCTCAAAAGAGAACCCACAGGAGAATTTTCTTTCGTCAATATTTTTCAGAAATCACGATTTTAGGAAATCCCGCACTGTGCGAAATATTCTTGTTTTTTCTTAACAATACATTGTAACTGGAAAAGCTTTGGTGTTTCATGTATGTCTAAGCATGTAGCCTCAAAAGAGAAGGCACAGCAGAGTTTTCTCTCGAAAGAATATGTACAAATACCACGTTATATGGAAATATATTGTTGAAGAGTAAAGACAAATACGTACATATAGGAAACACTTTACGAGAAGAAATAACGCATGGTACAAAATTAGCTTGTATCTCCTAAACAACACGTTGTAACTCGAAAAGATTTGGTGTGGCGTTTACATCTAAACGTGTAGCCTCAAAAGAGAACCCACAGGAAAATTTTCTTTCATCAATTTTTTTCAGAAAACCAAGTTTTAAGGAAATCGCGCATCTGGCGAAATTATCTTGTTTTTCCTAAACAACACGTTGAAACTCGAAAAGCTTTGGTGTTGCGTGTATGTCTAAACGTGTGGCCTCATAAGAGATCGCACAGGTGAGTTTTCTCTCGAAAGAATAGGTAAGAATACCACGTTATAAGTAAATACAGTGTTGCAGAGTAAAGACAAATGCGTACATATAGGAAACACTTTACAAGAAGAAATAACGCATGGTACAAAATTAGCTTGTATCTCCTAAACAACACTTTGTAACTCGAAAATATTTGGTGTGGCGTTTATATCTAAACATGTAGCCTCAAAGAGAACCCACAGGAGAATTTTCTTTGGTCAAAATTTGTCAGAAAACCACGTTTTAAGGAAACCCTGAATCGTGCAAAATTATCTTGTTTCTCCTAAACAACACATTGTAACTCGAACAGGTTTGGTGTTGCGTGTATGTCTAAGCGTGTAGCCTCAAAGAGAACACACAGGAGAGTGTTCTCTCGTAAGAATATTTAAGAATACCACGTTATAAGGAAACACAGTGTTGCATAATAAAAACAAATACATATGTTTTGGAAACACTTTACAAGAAGAAATAACGCATCGTACAAAATTAGCTTGTATCTCCTAAACAACACTTTGTAACTCGAAAAGGTTTGGTGTGGGGTTTACGTCTAAACGAGTAGCCTCAAAAGAGAGCCCAAAGGAGAATTTTCTTTCGTCAAAATTTGTCAGAAAACCACGTTTTAAGGAAATCCCGCATCGTGCGATATTATGTTGTTTTTCCTAATCAAAACATTGTAACTCGAAAAGCTTTGGTGCTGCGTGTATGTCTAAGCGTGTAGCCTCAAAAGAGAACGCACAGGAGAGTTTTCTCTTGAAAGAATGTCTAAGAATACCACGTTATAAGGAAATACAGTGTTGCAGAATAAAGACAAATACGTATATATTGGAAACACTTTACAAGAAGAAATAACGCATCGTAAAATATTAGCTTGTATCTCCTAAACAACACGTTGTAACTCGAAAAGCTTTCGTGTTGCCTGTATGGCTAAGTGTATAGCCTCAAAACAGAAGGCACAGGAGTGTTTTCTCTCGAAAGAATATGTAAGAATACCACGTTATAAGGAAATACAGTGTTGCAGAGTAAAGACAAATACGTACATATTGGAAACACTTTACGAGAAGAAATAAAGCATCGTATAAAATTAGCTTGTATCTCCTAAACAACAGGATGTAACTCGAAAAGATTTGGTGTGGCGTGTATGTCTAAACGTGTCACCTCAAAAGAGAACCCATAGGAGAATTTCCTTTCGTCAAAATTTTTCAGAAAATCACGTTTTAAGGAAATCCAGCATCTTGCGAAATTAACTTGTTATTACTAAACAACACGATGCAACTCGAAAAGCTTTGGTGTTGCCCATATGTCTAAGCGTGTAGCCTCAAAAGAGAAGGCACAGGAGAGTTTTCTCTTGAAAGAATATGTAAGAATACCAAGTTATAAGGAAATACAGTGTTGCAGAGTAAAGATAAATAGGTATGTATTGGAAACGCTTTACGAAAAGAAATAACGCATCAAACAAAATTAGCTTGTATCTCCTATACAACACGTTGTTACTAGTAAAGATTTGGTGTGGCATGTACGTCTAAACGTGTAGCCTCAAAAGAGAACCCATAGGAGAATTTTCATTCGTCAAAATTTTTCAGAAAATCACGTTTTAAGGAAATCCCGCATCATGCGAAATTATCTTGTTTTTACTAAACAACATGTTGTAACTTGAAAAGCTTGGGTGTTGCGTGTATGTCTAAGCGTGTAGTCTCAAAAGAGAACGCACAGGAGAGGTTTCTCTCGAAAGAATATGTAAGAATACCACGTTATAAGGAAATACAGTGTTGCAGAATAAAGACAAATACGTACATATAGGAAACACTTTACGAGAAGAAGTGATGCATGGTACAAAATTAGCTTGTATTTCCTAAACAACACGTTGTAACTCTAAAATATTTGGTGTGGCGTTTACATCTAAACGTGTAGCCTCATAAGAGGCTAAAATAGAACTCACAGGAGAATTTTCTTTTATCAAATTTTTTTCTGAAACCAAGTTTTAAGGAAATCGCGCATCTGGCGAAATTATCTTGTTTTTCCTAAACAACACGTTGAAACTCGAAAAGCTTCGGTGTTGCGTGTATGTCTAAACGTGTGGCCTCATAAGAGATTGCAAAGGAGACTTTTCTCTCGAAAGAGTAGGTAAGAATACCACGTTATAAGGAAATACAGTGTTGCAGAGTAAAGACAAATAATTACGTATTTGAAACACTATACAAGAAAAAATAACGCATCTTACAAAATTAGCTAGCATCTCCTAAACAACACGTTCTAACTCGAAAAGATTTGGTGTGGCGTGTACGTCTAAACGTGTAGCCTCAAAAGAGTACCCAGAGGAGAATTTTCTTTCGTCAAAATTTTTCAGAAATCACGTTTTTAAGAAATCCCGCATTGTGCGAAATTATCTTGTTTTTTCTTAACAATACGTTGTAACTCGAAAAGCTTTGGTGCTGCATGTATGTCTAAGAGTGTAGCCTCAAAAGGGAAGGCACAGGAGAGGTTTCTTTCAAAAGAATATGTAAGAATACCACGTTATAAGGAAATACAGTGTTGCAGAGTAAAGACAAATGCGTACATATAGGAAACACTTTACAAGAAGAAATAATGCATGGTACAAAATTAGCTTGTATCTCCTAAACAACACTTTGTAACTCAAAAATATTTGGTGTGGCGTTTGTATCTAAACGTGTAGCCTCAAAGAGAACCCACAGGAGAGTTTTCTTTGGTCAAAATTTGTCAGAAAACCACGTTTTAAGGAAATCCTGCATCGTGCGAAATTATGTTGTTTTTCCTAAACAACACGTTGTAACTCGAACAGGTTTGGTGTTGCGTGTATGTCTAAGCGTGTAGCCTCAAAGAGAACGCACAGAAGAGTTTTCTCTCGAAAGAATATTTAAGAATACCACGTTATAAGGAAACACAGTGTTTCAGAATAAAAACAAATACATATGTTTTGGAAACACTTTACAAGAAGAAATAACGCATCGTACAAAATTAGCTTGTATCTCCTAAACAACACTTCGTAACTCGAAAAGGTTTGGTGTGGGGTTTACGTCTAAACGTGTAGCCTCAAAAGAGAGCCCACAGGAGAATTTTCTTTCGTCAAAATTTGTCAGAAAACCACGTTTTAAGGAAATCCCGCATCGTGCGATATTATCTTGTTTTTCCTAATCAAAACGTTGTAACTCGAAAAGCTTTGGTGTTGCGTGCATGTCTAAGCGTGTAGCCTCAAAAGAGAACGCACAGGAGAGTTTTCTCTTGAAAGAATATGTATGAATACCACGTTATAAGGAAATACAGTGTTGCAGAAAAGACAAATACGTATATATTGGAAACACTTTACAAGAAGAAATAACGCATCATAAAAAATTAGCTTGTATCTCCTAAACAACACGTTGTAACTCGAAAAGATTTGGGATAGCGTGTATGTCTAAGCGTGTAGCCTCAAAAACGAACGCAGAGGAGAGTTTTCTCTCGAAAGAATATGTAAGAATACCACGTTATAAGGAAATACAGTGTTGCAGAGTAAAGACAAATACATACGTATTGGAAACACTTTAGTAGAAGAAATAACGCATGGTACAAAATTAGCTTGTATCTCCTAAACAACACATTGTAACTTGAAAGGATTTGGTGTGGCGTTTACATCTAAACGTGTAGCCTCAAAAGAGAACACACAGGAGAATTTTCTTTGGTCAAAAATTTTTCAGAAAACCACGTTTTAAGGAAATCCCTCATCGTGCGAAATTATCTTGTTTTTTCTAAACAACACCTTGCAACTCGAAAAGATTTGGTGTTGCGTGTATGTCTAAGTGTGTAGACTCAAAAGAGAACACACAGGATCCTTTAAGTTCTCTCTTGAGGCAACACGTTTAGACGTACATGCCACACCAAAACCTTTCGAGTTACAAGGTGTTGTTTAGGAGATACAAGCTAATTTTCTACGTTTCGTTATTTCTTCTCATAAAGTGTTTCCAAAACGTACTTATTTTTCTTTATTCTGCAACACTGTATTTCCTTATAACGTGGTATTCTTACATATACTTTCGAGAGAAAACTCTACTGTGCCTTCTCTTTTGAGGCTATACGCTTAGAATTACACGCAACACCAAAGCTTTTCGAGTTACTACGTGTTGTTTAGGAAAAATGGATAATTTCGCACAATGCGGGATTTCCTTAAAACGTGGTTTTCTGAAAAATTTTGACGAAAGAAAATTCTCCTGTGGGTTCTCTTTTGAGGCTACATGTTTAGACGTACACGCCACAGCAAATCTTTTCGAGTTACAACATGTTGTTTAGGAGATACAAGCTAATTTTGTACAATGCGTTATTTCTTCTTGTACAGTGTTTCCAATATGTACATATTTGTCTATACTCTGCAACACTGTATTTCCTTATAACGTGGTATTCTTACATATTCTTTCGAGAGAAAACTCTCCTGTGCCTTCTCTTTTGAGGCTACAAGCTAAGACATACACGCAACACCAAACTTTTCGAGTGACAAAAGGTTGTTTAGGAAAAACAAGATAATTTCGCACGATGCAGGATTTCCTTAAAACGTGGTTTTCTGAAAAATTTGACGAAAGAAAATTCTCCTGTGGGTTCTCTTTGGAGGCTACACATTTAGACATACATGCCAGACCAAATATTTTCGAGTTACAACTTGTTGTTTAGGAGATACAAGCTAATTTTGTACGATGAATTATGTCTTATTGTAAAGTGTTTCCAATACATACGTATTTGTCTTTACTCTGCAACACTGTATTTCCTTATAACGTGGTATTCTTACATATTCTTTCGAGAGAAAACTCTCCTGTGCGTTCTCTTTTGAGGCTAAATGCTTAGACATACACGCAACACCAAAGCTTTTCGAGTCACAACGTGTAGTTTAGGAAAAACAAGATAATTTCGCACGATGCGGGATTTCCTTAAAACGTGGTTTTCTGACAAATTTTGACGAAAGAAAATAGTCCTGTGGGTTCTCTTTTGAGGCTACAGGTTTAGACATACACGACACACCAAATCTTTTCGAGTTACAACGTGTTGTTTAGGAGATACAAGCTAATTTTGTATGATGCATTATTTCTTCTTGTAAAGTTTAAGTGTTTCCAATATGTACGTATTTGTCTTTACTCTGCAACACTGTATTTCCTTATAACGTGGATTCTTACATATTCTTTCGAGAGAAAACTCTCCTGTGCATTCTCTTTTGAGGCTACACGCTTAGAAATACACGCAACACCAAAGCTTTTCGAGTTACAATATGTTGTTTAGGAAAAACAAGATAATTTCGCACTATGAGGGATTTTCTTAAAACGTGGTTTTCTGACAAATTTTGATGAAAGAAAATTCTCCTTTATGTTCTCTCTTGAGGCTACACGTTTAGACGTACACGCCACACCAAAACCTTTCGAGTTACAAGGTGTTGTTTAGGAGATACAAGCTAATTTTCTATGTTTCGTTATTCCTTCTCATAAAGTGTTTCCAAAATGTACGTATTTTTCTTTATTCTGCAACACTGTATTTCCTTATAACGCGGTATTCTTACATATTCTTTCGAGAGAAAACTCTCCTGTGCCTTCTCTTTTGAGGCTATATGCTTAGACTTACACGCAAAACCAAAGCTTTTCGAGTTACGACGTGTTGTTTAGGAAAAATAGATAATTTCGCACAATGCGGGATTTCCTTAAAACGTGGTTTTCTGAAAAATTTTGACGAAAGAAAATTCTCCTGTGGGTTCTTTTTGAGGCTACATGTTTAGACGTACACGCCACAGCAAATCTTTTCGAGTTACAACGTGTTGTTTAGGAGATACAAGCTAATTTTGTACGATGCGTTATTTCTTCTTGTACAGTGTTTCCAATATGTACGTATTTGTCTTTAATCTGCAACACTGTATTTCCTTATAACGTGGTATTCTTACATATTCTTTCGAGAGAAAACTCTCCTGTGCCTTCTCTCTTGAGGGTACACGCTTAGACATACACGCAACACCAAAACTTTTCGAGTTACAACGTGTTGTTTAGGAAAAACAAGATAATTTCACATGGTTCGGGATTTCTTTAAAACGTGGTTTTCTGACAAATTTTGAGAAAGAAAATTCTCCTGTGTATTCTCGTTGGAGGCTACATGTTTAGACGTACACGCAACAACAAATCTTTTTGAGTTACAATGTGTTGTTTAGGAGATATAAGCTAATTTTGCAGGAAGCGTTATTTCTTCTCTTAAAGTGTTTCCAATATGTATGTATTTGTCTTTACTCTGCAACACTGTATTTCCTTATAACGTGGTATTCTTACTAGTCTTTTCACCGAAAGCTCTCCTGTGCCTGCTCTTTTGAGGATACATGCTTAGACATACACGCAACACCAAAGCTTTTCGAGTTACAACGTGTTGTTTAGGAAAAACAAGATAATTTCGTACGATGTGGGATTTCTTTAAAATGTGGTTTCTGACAAATTTTGACGAAAGAAAATTCTCCTGTGGGTTCTCTTTTGAGGCTACACGTTTAGACGTACACGCCACATCTAATCTTTTCGAGTTACACGTGTTGTTTAGGAGAAACAAGCTAATTTTTTACGATGCATTATTTCTTCTCCTAAAGTGTTTCCAATATGTACGTATTTGTCTTTACTATGCAACACTTTATTTCCTTATAACGTGGTATTCTTACATATTCTTTCGAGAGAAAACTCTCCTGTGCCTTCTCTTTTGAGGCTACACCCTTAGACATACACGCAACACCAAAGCTTTTCGAGTTACAACGTGTTGTTTTCGAAAAACAAGATAATTTCGCAGGATGCGGGATTTCCTTAAAACGTGGTGTTCTGACAAATTTTGACCAAAGAAAATTCTCCTGTCGGTTCTCTTTTGAGGCTACACGTTTAGACATACACACCACACCAAATATTTTCGAGTTACAACGTGTTGTTTAGGAGATACACGCTAATTTTGTACGTTGCGTTATTTCTTATGATAAAGTGTTTCCAATACGATGCATTTTTCTTTATTCTGCAACAATGTATTTCCTTATAACGTGGTATTCTTACACATTCTTTCGAGAGAAATCTCTCCTGTGCATTCTCTTTTGAGGCTATACGCTTAGACATACACGCAACACCAAAGCTTTTCGAGTTACGATGTGTTGTTTTGGAAAAAATAGATAATTTCGCACAATGCGGGATTTCCTTAAAACGTGGTTTTCTGAAAAATTTTACGAAAGAAAATGCTCCTGTGTGTTCTCTTTTGAGCCTCCATGTTTAGACATACAAGCCACACCAAATCCTTCTGAGTTACAACTTGTTATTTAGGAGATACAAGCTAATTTTGTAAGATGCGTTATTTCTTCTTTAAAGTGTTTCCAATATGTACGTATTTGCTTCACTCTGCAACACTGTATTTCCTTATAACATGGTATTCTTACATACTCTTTCGAGAGAAAACTCTCCTGTGCATTCTCTTTTGAGGCTACATGCTTAGACATACACACAATACCAAAGCTTTCGAGTGACAACGTGTTGTTTAGGAAAAACAAGATAATTTCGCACGATGCATATTTCCTTAAAACGTGGTTTTCTGACAAATTTTGTCGAAAGAAAATTCTCCTGTGGGTTCACTTTTGAGGCTACACGTTTAGACGTACATGCCACATCAAATCTTTTACAGTTACAACTTGTTGTTTAGGAGATGCAAGCTAATTTTTTTCGATGCGTCATTTCTTCTTGTAAAGTGTTTCCAATATGTATGTATTTGTCTTTACTCTGCAACACTGTATTTCCTTATAACGTGGTATTCTTACAAATTCTTTCGAGAGAAAACTATCCTGTGCCTTCTCTTTTGAGGCTATACGTTTAGATATACACGCAACACCAAAGCTTTTCGAGTTACAACGTGTTGTTTAGGAAAAACAAGATAATATCCCACGATGCAGGATTTCCTTAAAACGTGGTT
This sequence comes from Apodemus sylvaticus, assembly GCF_947179515.1. NCBI lineage: Eukaryota > Metazoa > Chordata > Mammalia > Rodentia > Muridae > Apodemus > Apodemus sylvaticus. The sequence goes on along the minus strand of NC_067491.1, from coordinate 65,260,592 downwards.
TTCTGAAAAATTTTGATGAAATAAAATTCTCCCCTCGGTTCTCTTTTGAGGCTACATGTTTAGCTGTAAACGCCACAGCAAATCTTTTTGAGTTACAACGTGTTGTTTAGGAGATACAAGGTAATTTGGTACGATGAGTTATTTTTTCTCGTAAAGTGTTTCCAAAACGTACATATTTGTCTTTATTCTGCAACACTGTATTTCCTTCTAACGTGGTATTCTTACATATTCTTTCCAGAGAAAACTCTCCTGTGCGTTTTCTTTTGAGGCTACACGCTTAGACATACATGCAAAACCAAATCTTTTCGAGTGACAACGTGTTGTTTAGGAAAAACAAGATAATTTCGCACGGTGCGGGATTTCCTTAAAACGTGGTTTTCTGACAAATTTTGACGAAAGAAAAGAGTCCTGTGGGTTCTCTTTTGAGACTACACGTTTAGATGTACACGCCACACCAAATCTTTTCGAGTTACAAAGTGTTTTTTAGGAGATATAAGCTAATTTTGTACGATGCGTTATTTCTTCTTGTAAAGTTTAAGTGTTTCCAATATGTATGTATTTGTCTTTACTCTGCAACACTGTATTTCCTTATAACGTGGTATTCTTACATATTCTTTCGAGAGAAAACTCTCCTGTGCATTCTCTTTTGAGGCTACATGCTTAGACATACTCGCAACACCAAAGCTTTTCGAGTTACAACATGTTGTTTAGGAAAAACAAGATAATATCCCACGATGCAGGATTTCCTTAAAACGTGGTTTTCTGAAAAATTTTGATGAATGAAAATTCTCCCCTGGGTTCTCTTTTGAGGCTACATGTTTAGCTGTAACTGCCACACCAAATCTTTTCGAGTTACAACGTGTTGTTTAGGAGATACAAGGTATTTTGGTACGATGAGTTATTTCTTCTCGTAAAGTGTTTCCAAAACGTATGTATTTGTCTTTATTCTGCAACACTGTATTTCCTTATAACGTGGTATTCTTACATATTCTTTCCAGAGAAAACTCTCCTGTGCGTTTTCTTTTGAGACTACACGCTTAGACATACATGCAAAACCAAATCTTTTCGAGTGACAACGTGTTGTTTAGGAAAAACAAGATAATTTCGCACGATGTGGGATTTCCATAAACGTGGTTTTCTGAAAAATTTTGACGAAAGAAAATAGTCCTGTGGGTTCTCTTTTGAGACTACACGTTTAGACGTACACGCCACACCAGATCTTTTCGAGTTACAACGTGTTGTTTAGGAGATGTAAGCTAATTTTGTACGATGCGTTATTTCTTATTGTAAACTTTAAGTGTTTCCAATATGTACGTATTTGTCTTTACTCTGCAACACTGTATTTCCTTATAACGTGGTATTCTTACATATTCTTTCGAGGGAAAACTCTCCTGTGCATTCTCTTTTGAGTCTACTCGCTTAGACATACACGCAACACCAAAGCTTTTCGAGTTACAACATGTTGTTTAGGAAAAACAAGATAATTTCGCACTATGAGGGATTTTCTTACAACGTGGTTTTCTGACAAATTTTGATGAAAGAAAATTCTCCTTTGGGTTCTCTCTTGAGGCTACACGTTTAGACGTACACGCCACACCAAATTCTTTCGAGTTACAAGGTGTTGTTTAGGAGATACAAGCTAATTTTCTACGTTGCGTTATTTCTTCTCATAAAGTGTTTCCAAAACGTACATATTTTTTTTTTTTATTCTGCAAAACTGTATTTCCTTATAACGTGGTATTCTTACATATTCTTTCGAGAGAATACTCTCCTGTGCCTTCTCTTTTGAGGCTACACGCTTAGACATAATCGGAACACCAAAGCTTTTCGATTTACAATGTGTTGTTCAGGAAAAACAAGAAAATTTCGCACGATGTGGGATTTCTTAAAACGTGGTTTCTGACAAATTTTGAAGAAAGAAAATTCTCCTGTGGGTTCTCTTTTGAGGCTACACATTTAGACGTACACGCCACAACAAATCTTTGAGAGTTACAACTTGCTGTTTAGGAGATACAAGCTAATTTTGTAAGATGCGTTATTTCTTCTCATAAAGTGTTTCCAATAAGTACATATTTGTCTTTACTCTGCAACATTGTATTTCCTTATAACGTGGTATTCATACATATTCTTTTGAGAGAAAACTGAGCTGTGGCTTCTCTTTTGAGGCTACATGCTTAGACATACATGCAACACCAATGCTTTTCGAGTTACAACGTGTTGTTTAGGAAAAACAAGATAATTTCGCAGGATGCGGAATTTCCTTAAAACGTGGTTTTCTGAAAAATTTTGACGAAAGAAAATTCTCCTGTGGGTTCTCTTTTGAGGCTACATGTTTAGTTGTAAATGCCACACCAAATCTTTTCGAGTTACAATGTGTTGTTTAGGAGATACAAGGTAATTTTGTACAATGTGTTATTTCTTCTCGTAAAGTGTTTCCAATATGTACGTAGTTATCTTTACTCTGCAACACTGTATTTCCTTAAAACGTGGTAATCTTACATATTCTTTCGAGAGAAGACTCTCCTGTGCCTTCTCTTTTGAGGCTACACGCTTAGACATTCACACAACACCAAAGCTTTTCGAGTTGCAACGTGTTGTTTAGGAAAACAAGATAATTTACACGATGTGGGATTTCCTTAAAACGTGGTTTTCTGACAAATTTTGACTGAAGAAAATTCTCCTGTGGGTTCTCTTTTGAGGCTGCACGTTTAAACGTACACGCGACACCAAATCTTTTCGAGTTCCAACTTGTTGTTTAGGAGATACAAGCTAATTTTGTACGATGCGTTATTTCTTCTTGTAAAGTGTTTCTAATACGTACGTATTTCTCTTTACTCTGCAACACTCTATTTCCTTATAACGTGGTATTCTTACATATTCTTTCGAGAGAAAACTTTCCTTTGCCTTCTCTTTTGAGGCTACATGCTTAGACATACAGGCCACACCAAATCTTTTCGAGTTACAAAGTGTTGTTTAGGAGATACAAGCTAATTTTGTATGATGCGTTATTTCTTCTTTAACGTGTTTCCAATACATATGAATTTGCTTTACTCTGCAACACTGTATTTCCTTATAACGTGGTATTCTTACATATTCTTCCCAGAGAAAACTCTCCTGTGCATTCTCTTTTGAGGCTACACGCTTAGACATACACGCAACACCAAAGCTTTTTGAGTGACAACGTGTTGTTTAGGAAAAACAAGATAATTTTGCACGATGCGGGATTTCCTTAAAACGTGGTTTTCTGACAAATTTTGACGAAAGAAAATTCTTCTGTGGGTTCTCTTTTGAGGCTACACGTTTAGACACACACGCCACATCAAATCTTTTCGAGTTACAATTTGTTTTTTAGGAGATAAAAGCTAATTTTGTACGAAGCGTTATTTCTTCTCGTAAAGTGTTTCCAATATGTACGTATTTGTCTTTATTCTGCAACACTGTATTTCCTTATAACGTGGTATTCTTACATATTATTTGGAAAAAAAAAACTCTTCTGTGCATTCTCTTCTGAGGCTACATGCTTAGAGAAACACGCAACACCAAAGCTTTTCGAGTTACAAAGTGTAATTTAGGAAAAACAAGGGAATTTCGCAAGATGCGGTATTTCCTTAAAACGTGGTTTTCTGACAAATTTTGACAAAAAAAAATTCTCCTGTGGGTTCTCTTTTGAGGCTACACATTTAGACGTACATGCCACACCAAATATTTTCGAGTTACAACGTGTTGTTTAGGAGATACAAGCTAATTTTGTACCATGCCTTATTTATTCTCGTTAAGTGTTTCCAATACGTAAGTAATTGTCTTTACTCTGCAACACTGTATTTCCCTATAACGTGGTATTCTTACATATTCTTTCGAGAGAAAACTCTCCTGTGCGTTCTCTTTTGAGGCTACACGCTTAGACATGCATGCCACACCAAATCTTTTCGAGTTAAAACGTGTTGTTTAGGAGATGCAAGCTAAATTTGTACGATGCTTTATTTCTTCTTGTAAAGTGTTTCCAATACATACATATTTGTCTTTATTCTGCAACAGTGTATTTCCTTTTAACGTGGTATTCTTACATATTCTTTCGAGAGAAAACTCTCCTGTGCGTTCTCTTTTGAGGCTACACGCTGAGACATACACTTAACACCAAAGCTTTTCGAGTTACAACGTGTTGTTTAGGAAAAACAAGATAATTTCGCACGATGCGGGATTTCCTTAAAACGTTGTTTTCTGACAAATTTTGACGAAAGAAAATAGTCCTGTGTGTTCTCCTTTGAGGCTAAAAGTTTAGATATACACGCCACACCAAATCTTTTCGAGTTACAACGTGATGTTTAGGAGATACAAGCTAATTTTGTACCATGCGTTATTTCTTCTTGTAAAGTTTAAGTGTTTCCAATATGTACGTATTTGTCTTTACTCTGCAACACTGTATTTCCTTATAACGTGGTATTCTTACATATTCTTATGAGAGAAAACTCTCCTGTGCATTCTCTTTTGAGGCTACACGCTTAGACATACACGCAACACCAAATCTTTTCGAGTTACAACATGTCGTTTAGGAAAAACAAGATAATTTCGCACAATGCGGGATTTCCTTAAAACGTGGTTTACTTAAAAATATTGACGAAAGAAAATTCTCCTTTATGTTCTCTCTTGAGGCTACACGTTTAGACGTACATGCCACACCAAAACCTTTCGAGTTACAAGGTGTTGTTTAGGAGATACAAGCTAATTTTCTACGTTTCGTTATTTCTTCTCATAAAGTGTTTCCAAAACGTACGTATTTTTCTTTATTCTGCAACACTGTATTTCCTTATAACGTGGTATTCTTACATATTCTTTCGAGGGAAAACTCTCCTGTGCGTCCTCTTTTGAGGCTATACGCTTAGAATTACACGCAACACCAAAGCTTTTCGAGTTACGATATGTTGTTTAGGAAAAATAGATAATTTCGCACAATGCGGGATTTCCTTAAAACGTGGTTTTCTGAAAAAATTTGACTAAAGAATATTCTCCTGTGGGTTCTCTTTTGAGGCTACATGTTTAGACGTACACGCCACAGCAAATCTTTTCGAGTTACAACGTGTTGTTTAGGAGATACAAGCTAATTTTGTACGATGTGTTATTTCTTCTTGTTCAGTGTTTCCAATATGTATGTATTTGTCTTTACTCTGCAACACTGTATTTCCTTATAACGTGGTATTCTTACATATTCTTTCGAGGGAAAACTCTCCTGTGCCTTCTCTCTTGAGGCTACACGCTTAGACATACACGCAACACCAAAACTTTTCGAGTTACAACGTGTTGTTTAGGAAAAACAAGATAATTTCGCATGATGCGGGATTTCCTTAAAACGTGGTTTGCTGACAAATTTTGACGAAAGAAAATTCTCCTGTGGATTCTCGTTGGAGACTACATGTTTAGACGTACACGCCACAACAAATCTTTTTGAGTTACAACGTGTTGTTTAGGAGATACAAGCTAATTTTGCATGAAGCGTTATTTCTTCTCTTAAAGTGTTTCCAACATGTATGTATTTGTCTTTACTCTGCAACACTGTATTTCCTTATAACGTGGTATTCTTACTAGTCTTTCGACCGAAACCTCTCCTGTGCCTGCGCTTTTGAGGATACATGCTTAGACACACACGCAACACCAAAGCTTTTCGATTTACAACGTGTTGTTTAGGAAAAACAAGATAATTTCGCACGATGTGGGATTTCCTTAAAACGTGGTTTTCTGACAAATTTTGACGAAAGAAAATTCTCCTGTGGGTTCTCTTTTGAGGCTATAAGTTTAGACGTACACGCCACATCAAATCTTTTCGAGTTACATGTGTTGTTTAGGAGATACAAGATAATTTTTTTACGATGCGTTATTTCTTCTCCTAAAGTGTTTCCAATATGTACGTATTTGTCTTTACTCTGCAACACTGTATTTCCTTATAACATGGTATTCTTACATATTCTTTCGAGAGAAAACTCTCCTGTGCCTTCTCTTTTGAGGCTACACGCTTAGACATACATGCAACACCAAAGCTTTTCGAGTTACAACGTGTTGTTTTCGAAAAACAAGATAATTTCGCAGGATGCGGGATTTCCTTAAAATGTGGTTTTCTGACAAATTTTGACGAAAGAAAATTCTCCTGTGGGTTCTCCTTGAGGCTACACGTTTAGACGTACACACCACACCAAATATTTTCGAGTTACAACGTGTTGTTTAGGAGATACAAGCTAATTTTGTACGTTGCGTTATTTCTTATCATAAAGTGTTTCCAATAGGACTTATTTTTCTTTATTCTGCAACAATGTATTTCCTTATAACGTTGTATTCTTACATATTCTTTCGAGAGAAATCTCTCCTGTGCATTCTCTTTTGAGGCTATACGCTTAGACATACACGCAACACAAAAGCTTTTCGAGTTACGATGTGTTGTTTAGGAAAAAATAGATAATTTCGCACAATGCGGGATTTCCTTAAAACGTGGTTTTCTGAAAAATTTTGACGAAAGAAAATGCTCCTGTGTGTTCTCTTTTGAGCCTACATGTTTAGACATACAAGCCACACCAAATCCTTCCGAGTTAAAACGTGTTATTTAGGAGATACAAGCTAATTTTGTAAGATGCGTTATTTCTTCTTTAAAGTGTTTCCAATATGTACGTATTTGCTTCACTCTGCAACACTCTATTTCCTTATAACGTGGTATTCTTACATATTCTTTCGAGGGAAACCTTTCCTGTGCATTCTCTTTTGAGGCTACATGCTTAGACATAAACACAATACCAAAGCTTTTCGAGTGACAACGTGTTGTTTAGGAAAAACAAGATAATTTCGCACGATGCAGATTTCCTTAAAACGTGTTTTTCTGACAAATTTTGATGAAAGAAAATTCTCCTGTGGGTTCACTTTTGAGGCTACACGTTTAGACGTACATGCCACATCAAATCTTTTACAGTTACAACTTGTTGTTTAGGAGATACAAGCTAATTTTATACGATGCGTTATTTCTTGTTGTAAAGTGTTTCCAATATGTATGTATTTGTCTTTACTCTGCAAGACTGTATTTCCTTATAACGTGGTATTCTTACATATTCTTTCGAGAGAAAACTCTCCTGTGCCTTCTCTTTTGAGGCTACACGTTTAGACATACACGCAACACCAAAGTTTTTCGAGTTACATCGTGTTGTTTAGGAAAAACAAGATAATTTCGCACGATGCAGGATTTCCTTAAAACGTGGTTTTCTGAAAAATTTTGATGAAAGAAAATTCTTCCCTGGGTTCTCTTTTGAGGCTACATGTTTAGCTGTAAACGCCACACCAAATCTTTTCGAGTTACAACGTGTTGTTTAGGAGATACAAGGTAATTTGGTATGATGAGTTATTTCTTCTCGTAAAGTGTTTCCAAAACGTACTTATTTGTCTTTATTCTGCAACACTGTATTTCCTTCTAACGTGGTATTCTTACATATTCTTTCCAGAGAAAACTCTCCTGTGCGTTCTCTTTTGAGGCTACATGCTTAGACATACACGCAAAACCAAATCTTTTCCAGTGACAACGTGTTGTTTAGGAAAAACAAGATAATTTCGCACGATGTGGATTTCCTTAAAACGTGGTTTTCTGACAAATTTTGACGAAAGAAAATAGTCCTGTGGGTTCTCTTTTGAGGCTACAGGTTTAGACGTACACGCCACACCAAATCTTTTCGAGTTACAACGTGTTGTTTAGGAGATACAAGCTAATTTTGTAAGATGCGTTATTTCTTCCTGTAAAGTTTAAGTGTTTCCAATATGTACGTATTTGTCTTTACTCTGCAACACTGTATTTCCTTATAACGTGGTATTCTTACATATTCTTTCGAGAGAAAACTCTCCTGTGCCTTCTCTTTTGAGGCTACACGCTTAGACATAATTGGAACACCAAAGCTTTTCGATTTACAATGTGTTGTTCAGGAAAAACAAGAAAATTTCGCACGATGTGGGATTTCTTTAAACGTGGTTTCTGACAAATTTTGAAGAAAGAAAATTCTCCTGTGGGTTCTCTTTTGAGGCTACACGTTTAGACGTACACGCCACAACAAATCTTTGAGAGTTACAACTTGTTGTTTAGGAGATACAAGCTAATTTTGTAAGATGCGTTATTTCTTCTCATAAAGTGTTTCCAATAAGTACGTATTTGTCTTTACTCTGCAACACTGTATTTCCTTATAACGTGGTATTCATACATATTCTTTTGAGAGAAAACTCAGCTGTGGCTTCTCTTTCGAGGCTACATGCTTAGACATACATGCAACACCAATGCTTTTCGAGTAACAACATGTTGTTTAGGAAAAACAAGATAATTTCGCACGATGCGGAATTTCCTTAAAACGTGGTTTTCTGAAAAATTTTGACGAAAGAAAATTCTCCTGTGGGTTCTCTTTTGAGGCTACATGTTTAGTTGTAAACGCCACACCAAATCTTTTCGAGTTACAATGTGTTGTTTAGGAGATACAAGGTAATTTTGTACAATGTGTTATTTCTTCTCGTAAAGTGTATCCAATATGTACGTAGTTATCTTTACTCTGCAACACTGTATTTCCTTAAAACGTGGTAATCTTACATATTCTTTCGAGAGAAGACTCTCCTGTGCCTTCTCTTTTGAGGCTACACGCTTAGACATTCACGCAACACCAAAGCTTTTCGAGTGACAACGTGTTGTTTAGGAAAAAAACAAGATAATTTCGCACAATGCGGGATTTCCTTAAAACGTGGTTTTCTGACAAATTTTGACGAAAGAAAATTCTTCTGTGGGTTCTCTTTTGAGGCTACACGTTTAGATGTACACGCGACACCAAATCTTTTCGAGTTCCAACTTATTGTTTAGGAGATACAAGCTAATATTGTACGATGCGTTATTTCTTCTTGTAAAGTGTTTCTAATACGTACGTATTTCTCTTTACTCTGCAACACTCTATTTCCTTATAACGTGGTATTCTTACATATTCTTTCGAGAGAAAACTTTCCTTTGCCTTCTCTTTTGAGGCTACACGCTTAGACATACACGCCACACCAAATCTTTTCGAGTTACAAAGTGTTGTTTAGGAGATACAAGCTAATTTTGTATGATGCGTTATTTCTTCTTTAACGTGTTTCCAATACATATGAATTTGCTTTACTCTGCAACACTGTATTTCCTTATAACGTGATATTCTTAAATATTCTTCCCAGAGAAAACTCTCCTGTGCGTTCTCTTTTGAGGCTACACCCTTAGACATACACGCAACTCCAAAGCTTTTCGAGTGACAACGTGTTGTTTAGGAAAAAAACAAGATAATTTCGCACAATGCGGGATTTCCTTAAAACGTGGTTTTCTGACAAATTTTGACGAAAGAAAATTCTTCTGTGGGTTCTCTTTTGAGGCTACACGTTTAGACACACACGCCATATCAAATCTTTTCGAGTTACAATGTGTTTTTTAGGAGATAAAAGCTAATTTTGTACGAAGCGTTATTTCTTCTCGTAAAGTGTTTCCAATATGTACGTATTTGTCTTTATTCTGCAACACTGTATTTCCTTATAACGTGGTATTCTTACATATTCTTTCGTGAGAAAACTCTCCTGTGCATTCTCTTTTGAGGCTACATGCTTAGACAAACACGCAACACCAAAGCTTTTCGAGTTACAAAGTGTAATTTAGGAAAAACAAGGTAATTTCGCACGATGCGGTATTTCCTTAAAACGTGGTTTTCTGACAAATTTTGACGAAAGAAAATTCTCCTGTGGATTCTCTTTCGAGGCTACACATTCAGACATACATGCCACACCAAATATTTTCGAGTTACAACGTGTTGTTTAGGAGATACAAGATAATTTTGTACGATGCGTTATTTCTTCTCTTAAAGTGTTTCTAATACATATGTATTTGTCTTTACTCTGCAACACTGTATTTCCTTATAACGTGATATTCTTACATATTCTTTCGAGAGAAAACTCTCCTGTGCATTCTGTTTTGAGGCTACATTCTTAGACATACACGCAACACCAAAGCTTTTCGAGTTGCAACGTGTTGTTTAGGAAAAACAAGATAATTTCGCACGATGCGGGATTTCCTTAAAACGTGGTTTTCTTAAAAATTTTGACTAAAGAAAATTCTCCTGTGGGTTCTCTTTTGAGGCTACACGTTTAGATGTAAACGCCATACCAAATCTTTTCGAGTTACAACGTGTTGTTTAGGAGATACAAGCTAATTTTGTACCATGCCTTATTTCTTATCGTTACTTAGGTATTTCTTTCGAGAGAAAACTCTCCTGTGCGCTCTCTTTTGAGGCTACATGCTTAGCATACACATAACACCAAAGCTTTTCGAGTTACAATGTGTTGTTTTAGGAAAAACAAGATAATTTCTCACAATGCGGGATTTCCTAAAAACGTGATTTCTGAAAAAATTTGACTAAGGAAAATTCTCCTGTGGGTTCTCTTTTGAGGCTACACGTTTAGACATACACGCCACACCAAATCGTTTCTAGTTACAACGTGTTGTTTAGGAGATAAAAGCTAATTTTGAATGATGCGTTATTTGATCTCTAAAAGTGTTTCCAATACGTACGTATTTGTCTTTCGAGAGAATACTCTACTGTGCATTCTCTTTTGAGGCTACAGACTTAGACATACACGCAACACCAAAGCTTTTCGAGTTACAACATGTTGTTTAGGAAAAACAAGATAATTTCGAACGATGCGGGATTTCCTTAAGACGTTGTTTTCTGAAAAAATTTTGACGAAAGAAAATTCTCCTGTGGGTGTTCTTTTGAGGCTACTCGTTTAGATGTAAACACCACACCAAATCTTTTCGAGTTACAACGTGTTGTTTAGGAGATACAAGCTAATTTTTTACCATGCGCTATTTCTTCTCATAAAGTGTTTCCAATACATACATATTGGTCTTTACTCTGCAAAACTGTATTTCCAAATAACTTGGTATTCTTACATATTCTTTCGAGAGAAAACTCTCCTGTGCATTCTCTTTTGAGACTACACGCTTAGACATACACGCAACACCAAAGCTTTTCGAGTTACAACGTGTTGTTTAGGAAAAACAAGATAATTTCGCACGATGCGGGATTTCCTTAAAACGTGGTTTTCTGACAAATTTTGACGAAAGAAAATTCTCCTGTGGGTTCCGTTTTGAGGCTACACGTTTAGACGTACACGCCACACCAAATCTTTTCAAGTTACAACGTCTTGTTTAAGAGATACAAGCTAATTTTGTATGATGCATTATTTCTTCTCGTAACGTGTTTCCAATAAGTACCTATTTGTCTTTACTCTGCAACACTGTATTTCCTTATAACGTGGTATTCTTACATATTCTTTCAAGAGAAAACTCTCCTGTGCATTCTCTTCTGAGGCTACACGCGTAGACTTACACACAACACCAAAGCTTTTCGAGCTACAACGTGTTGTTTAGGAAAAACAAGATAATTTCGCACGATGCAGGATTTCCTAAAAAGGTGGTTTTCTGAAAAATTTTGACGAAAGAAAATTCTCCTGTGGGTTCTCTTTTGAGGTTACACGTTTAGATGTAAACACAACACCAAATCTTTTCGAGTTACAACGTGTTGTTTAGGAGATACAAGCTAATTTTGTACCATGAGTTATTTCTTCTCATAAAGTGTTTCCAATACGTGCATATTTGTCTTTACTCTGCAACACTGTATTGCCATATAACGTGGTATTCTTATATATTCTTTTGAGAGAAAACTCTCCAGTGCGTTCTCTTTTGAGGCTACACGCTTAGACATACACGCAACACCAAAGCTTTTCGAGTTACAACGTGTTGTTTAGGAGATACAAGCAAATTTTTTACCATGCGTTATTGCTTCTTGTAAAGTATTTACAATAACTACCTATTAATCTTTACTCTGCAACACTGTATTTCCATATAACGTGGTATTCTTACATATTCTTTCGAGAGAAAACTCTCCTGTGCATTCTCTTTTGAGGCTACACGCTGAGACATACAAGCAACACCAAAGCTTTTCGAGTTACAACGTGTTGTTTAGGAAAAACAAGATAATTTCGCACGATGAGGGATTTCCTTAAAACAAGGTTTTCTGAAAATTTGACAAAAAAAAATTCTCCTGTGGGTTCTCTTTTGAGGCTACATGTTTAGACGTAAACGATACACCAAAACTTTTCGAGTTACAACGTGTTGTTTAGGAGATACAATCTAATTTTGTATGATGCATTATTTCTTCTCATAATGTTTTTCCAATATGTACGTATTTGTATTTACTCTGCAACACTGTATTTCCTTATAACATGGTATTCTTACATATTCTTTCGTGAGAAAACTCCCCTTTGAGTTGTCTTTTGAGACTACACGCTTAGACATACACACAACACCAAAGCTTTTAGAGTTACAACGTATTGTTTAGGAAAAACAAGATAATTTCGCACGATGCGGGATTTCCATAAAACGAGGTTTTCTGACAAATTTTGACGAAAGAAAATTCTCCTGAGGGTTCTCTTTTGAGGCTACACGTTTAGATGTAAACACCACACCAAATCTTTTCGAGTTACAATGTGTTGTTTAGGAGATACAAGCTAATTTTGTACCATGCCTTATTTATTCTCGCTAAGTGTTTCCAATACGTAAGTATTTGTCTTTACTCTGCAACACTGTATTTCCCTATAACGTGGTATTCTTACATATTCTTTCGAGAGAAAACTCTCCTGTGCGTTCTCTTTTGAGGCTACAAGCTTAGACATGCATGCCACACCAATTCTTTTCGAGTTAAAACGTGTTGTTTAGGAGATGCAAGCTAATTTTGTACGATGCTTTATTTCTTCTCGTAAAGTGTTTCCAATACATATGTATTTGTCTTTATTCTGCAACAGTTTATTTCCTTTTAACGTGGTATTCTTACATATTCTTTCGAGAGATATCTCTCCTGTGCGTTCTCTTTTGAGGCTACACGCTTAGACATACACGTAACACCAAAGCTTTTCGAGTTACAACGTGTTCTTTAGGAAAAGCAATATAATTTCGCACAATGCGGGATTTCCTAAAAACTTGATTTCTGAAAAATTTGGAAGAAAGAAAATTCTCCTCTGGGTTCTCTTTTGAGGCGACACGTTTAGACATACACGCAACATGAAAGCTTTTCGAGTTACAACGTGTTGTTTAAGAAAAAGAGGATAATTTCTCACGATGAGGGATTTCCTTAAAACGTGGTTTTCTGACAAATTTTGACGAACGAAAATTCTCCTGTGGGTTCTCTTTTGAGGCTACACGTTTCAACGTACACGCCACACCAAAACCTTTCGAGTTACAACGTGTTGTTTAGGAAATACAAGCTAATTTTGTACGATGTATTATTCCCTCTCGTAAAGTGTTTCCAATACGTATGTATCTGTCTTTACTCTGCAACACTGTATTTCCTTATAACGTGGTATTCTTAGATATTCTTTCGAGAGAATAGTCTACTGTGCATTCTCTTTTGAGGCTACACGCTTAGACATACACGCAACACCAAAGCTTTTCGAGTTACAACGTGTTGTTTAGGAAAAACAAGATAATTTCGCACGATGCGGGATTTCCTTAAGACGTTGTTTTCTGAAAAAAAATTGACGAAAGAAAATTATCCTGTGTGTTCTCTTTTGAGGCTACTCGTTTAGATGTAAACACCACACCAAATCTTTTCGAGTTACAACGTGTTGTTCAGGAGATACAAGCTAATTTTGTACCATGCGTTATTTCTTCTCGTTAAGTGTTTCCAATATGTAAGTATTTGTCTTTACTCTTCAACACTGTATTTCCTTATAACGTGGTATTCTAAATATTCTTTCGAGAGAAAACTCTCCTGTGCATTCTCTTTTGAGGCTACATACTTAGACATACACATAACATCAAAGCTTTTCGAGTTACAACGTGTTGTTTAGGAGATACAAGCTAATTTTGTAGATGCGTTATTTCTTCTCGTAAAGTCTTTCCTATAAGTACGTATTTGTCTTTACTCTGCAACACTGTATTTCCTTATAATGTGGTATTCTTAAATATTCTTTCGAGAGAAAACTCTTCTGTGCGTTCTCTTTAGAGGCCGCACGTTTAGACATACACGCAACCCCAAAGCTTTCCGAGTTAGAATGTGTTGTTTAGGAAAAACAAGATAATTTCGCATGATGCGGGATTTCCTTAATACGTGGTTTTCTGAAAAAAATTTGACGAAAGAAAATTCTCCTGTGGATTCTCTTTTGAGGCTACACGTTTAGATGTAAACACCACACCAAACCATTTCGAGTTACAACGTGTTGTTTAGGAGATACAAGCTAATTTTTTACCATGCGCTATTTCTTCTCATAAAGTGTTTCCAATACATACATATTGGTCTTTACTCTGCAAAACTGTATTTCCAAATAACTTGGTATTCTTACATATTCTTTCGAGAGAAAACTCTCCTGTGCATTCTCTTTTGAGGCTACACGCTTAGACATACACGCAACACCAAAGCTTTTCGAGTTACAACGTGTTCTTTAGGAAAAACAAGACAATTTCGAACGATGCGGGATTTCCTTAAAACGTGGTTTTCTGACAAATTTTGACGAAAAAAAATTCTACTGTGGGTTCCGTTTTGAGGCTACACGTTTAGACGTACACGCCACACCAAATCTTTTCTAGTTACAACGTCTTGTTTAAGAGATACAAGCTAATTTTGTATGATGCATTATTTCTTCTCGTAACGTGTTTCCAATAAGTACCTATTTGTCTTTACTCTGCAACACTGTATTTCCTTATAACGTGGTATTCTTACATATTCTTTCGAGAGAAAACTCCCCTTTGCGTTGTCTTTTGAGGCTACACGCTTAGACATACACGCAACACCAAAGCTTTTCGAGTTACAACGTATTGTTTAGGAAAAACAAGATAATTTCGCACGATGCGGGATTTCCATAAAACGTGGTTTTCTGATAAATTTTGACGAAAGAAAATTCTCCTGAGGGTTCTCTTTTGAGGCTACACATTTAGACGTACACACCACACCAAATCTTTTCGAATTACAAAGTGATTTTTAGGAGATACCAGCTAATATTGTACGATGCGTTTGTTTTTCTCGTAAAGTGTTTCCAATAAGTACGTATTTGTCTTTACTCTGCAACACTGTAATCCCTTATAACGTGGTATTCTTACATATTCTTTTGACAGAAAACTATCCTGTGCCTTCTCTTTTGAGGCTACACGCTTAGACATACACGCAACACCAAAGCTTTTCGAGTTACAATGTGTTGTTTAGGAAAAAGAAGAAAATTTTTCACGATGCGGGATTTCCTTTAAACGTGGTTTTCTGAAAAATCTTGACGAAAGAAAATTCTCCTGTTGGTTGTCTTTTGAGGGTACACGTTTAGACATAAACGAAACACCAAAACTTTTCGAGTTACAACGTTTTGTTTAGGAGATACAAGGTAATTTTTTACGATGCATTATTTATTCTCCTAATGTGTTTCCAATATGTACGTATTTGTCTTTACTCTGCAACACTGTATTTCCTTATAACATGGTATTCTTACATATTCTTTCGAGAAAAAACTCCCCTTAGCGTTGTCTTTTGAGGCTACACGCTTAGACATACACGCAACGCCAAAGCTTTTCGAGTTACAACGTGTTGTTTAGGAAAAAGAAGATGATTTCGCACGATGCGGGATTTCCATAAAACGTTATTATCTGGCAAATTTTGACGAAAGAAAATTCTCCTGAGGGTTCTCTTTTGAGGCTACACGTTTAGACATACAGGCCACACCAAATCTTTTCGAGTTACAAAGTGTTGTTTAGGAGATACAAGCTAATTTTGTACGATGCGTTAGTTCTTCTAGTAAAGTGTTTCCAATATGTACGTATTTGTCTTTACTCTGCAACACTGTATTCCCTTATAACATGGTATTCTTACATATTCTTTCGAGAGAAAACTCTCCTGTGCCTTGTCTTTTGAGGGTACACGCTTAGACATACACGCAACACCAAAGTTTTTCGAGTTACAACGTGTTGTTTAGGAAAAAGAAGATATTTTTGCATGATGCGGGATTTCCTTTAAACGTGGTTTTCTGAAAAATCTTGACGAAAGAAAATTCTCCTGTGGGTTGTATTTTGAGGTTACACATTTAGACGTACATGCCACACCAAATCTTTTCGAGTTACAACATGTTGTTTAGGAGATATATGATAATTTTTATGATGCATTATTTCTTCTCGTAAAGTGTTTCCTATACATACGTATTTGTCTTTACTCTGCAACACTGTATTTCCTTAAACGAGGTATTCTTACATATTCTTTCGAGAGAAAACTCTCCTGTGCGTTCTCTTTTGAGGCTACACGCTTAGATATACACACAACACCAAAGCTTTTCGAGTTACAACGTGTTGTTTAGGAAAAACACGATAATTTCGCTCGATGCGGGATTTCCTTAAGACGTGGTTTTCTACAAATTTTGACAAAAGAAAATTCTCCTCTGGGTTCTCGTTTAAGGCTACACATTTAGACGTATACGCCACACCAAAATCTTTTTGAGTTACAACGTGTTGTTTAGGAGATAAAAGCTAATTTTGTACAATGCGTTATTTCTTCTGGTAAAGTGTTTCCAATAGGAACATATTTGTCTTTACTCTGCAACACTGTATTTCCTTATAACGTTGTATTCTTACATATTCTTTCAAGAGAAAACTCTCCTGTGCATTCTCTTTTGAGGCTACACGCTAAGACATACACGCAACACCAAAGCTTTTAAAATTAAAATGAGTTGTTTAGGAAAAACAAGATAATTTCACCCGATGAGTGATTTCCTTCAAACGTGGTTTTCTGAAAAATTTTGATGGAAGAAAATTCTCCTGTGGCTTCTCTATTGAGGCTACATTTAGACGTACATGCCACACCAAATCCTTTCGAGTTACAACATCTTGTTTAGGAGATACAAGCTAATTTTCTACCATGGATTATTGGTTCTCGTAAAGTATTTACACTATCTACCTATTTATCTTTACTCTGCAACACTGTATTTCCTAATAGTGTGGTATTCTTACAAATTCTTTCAAGAGAAAACTCTGCTGTGTGTTCTCTTTTGAGGCTACATGCTGAGACATACACGCAACACCAAAGCTTTTCGAGTTACAACGTGTTGTTTAGGAAAAGCAAGATAATTTCGCACGATGAGGGATTTCCTTAAAACAAGGTTTTCTGACAAATTTTGACGAAAAAAATTCTCCTGTCGGTTCTCTTTTGAGGCTGCACGTTTAGACGTAAACTGTACACCAAAACTTTTCGAGTTACAACGTGTTGTTTAGGAGATACAATCTAATTTTGTACGATGCATTATTTCTTCTCATAATGTGTTTCCAATAGGTACGTATTTGTCTTTATTCTGCAACACTGTATTTCCTTATAACATGGTATTCTTACATATTCTTTCGAGAGAAAACTCCCTTTTGCGTTGTCTTTTTAGGCTACATGCTTAGACATACACGCAACACCAAAGCTTTTCGAGTTACAACGTGTTGTTTAGGAAAAACAAGATAATTTCACAGGATGCGGGATTTCCATAAAACGTGGTTTTCTGACAAATTTTTATGAAAGAAAATTCTCCTGAGGGTTCTCTTTTGAGGCTACACGTTTAGACGTACCTGCCACACCAAATCCTTTCGAGTTACAAAGTGTTGTTTAGGAGATACAAGCTAATTATGTATGATACGTTAGTTCTTCTCGTAAAGTGTTTCCAATATGTAAGTATTTGTCTGTACTCTGCAACACTGTATTACCTTATAACGTGGTATTCTTACATATTCTTTCGAGAGAAAACTCTCCTGTGCCTTCTCTTTTGAGGCTACACCCTTAGACATACACGCAACACCAAAGCTTTTCGAGTTACAACGTGTTGTTTAGGAAAAACAAGATAATTTTGCACGATGCGGGATTTCCTTTAAACGTGGTTTTCTGAAAAATCTTGACGAAAGAAAATTCTCCTGTGGGTTGTCTGTTGAGGGTACATGTTTAGACGTACACGCCACAACAAATCTTTTCGAGTTACAACGTGTTGTTTAGGAGATACAAGATAATTTTTTAGGATGCATTATTTCTTCTCGTAAAGTGTTTCCAATACCTACATATTTATCTTTACTGTGCAACACTGTATTTCCTTAAACGTGGTATTCTTACATATTATTTCGAGAGAAAACTCTCCTGTGCGTTCTCTTTTGAGGCTATCCGCTTAGACATACACGCAACACCAAAGCTTTTCGAGTTACAACGTGTTGTTTAGGAAAAACAAGATAATTTCGCACGATGCGGGATTTCCTTAATAAGTGGTTTTCTGACAAATATTGACGACAGAAAATTCTCCTGTGGGTTCTCTTTTGAGGATACACGTTTAGCCGTACACGCCACACCAAATCTTTTCGAGTTACAACGTGTTGCTTAGGAGATTCAAGCTAATTTTGTACGGTGCGTTATTTCTTCTCGTAAAGTTTAAGTGTTTCCAATAGGTACGTATTTGTCTTTACTTTGCAACACTTTATTTCCTTAGAACGTGGTATTCTTACATATTCTTTCGAGAGAAAACTCTCCTGTGCGTTCTCCTTTGAGTCTACACGCTTAGACATACAGGCAACACCAAAGCTTTTCGAGTTACAACGTGTTGCTTAGGAAAAACAAGATAGTTTCGACGATGTGGGATTTCCTTAAAATGTGGTTTTCTGACAAATTTTGACGCAAGAAAATTCTCCTGTGGGTTCTCTTTTGAGGCTACATGTTTAGACGTCCATGCCACACCAAATCTTTTCGAGTTACAACGTGTTGTTTAGGAGTTACAAGCTAATTTTGTACGATGCGTTATTTCTTCTCGTAAATTTTTTCCAATTCATATGTATTTGTCTTTACTCTACAACACTGTATTTCCTTATAACGTGGTATTCGTACATATACTTTCGAGAGAAAACTCTCCTGTGCCTTCTCTTTTGAGACTACATGCTTAGAAATACACGCAACACCAAATCGTTTCGTCTTACAACATGTTGTTTAGGAGATACAAGCTAATTTTCTATGATGCTTTATTTCTTCTCATAAAGTTTAAGTGTTTCGAAAATGTACATATTTTTCTTTACTCTGCAACACTGTATTTCCTTAAAACGTGGTATTCTTACATATTCTTTCGAGAGAAAACGCTCCTGTGCCTTCTCTTTTGAGTTTACAAGGTTAGACATACAGGCAACACGACAGCTTTTCGAGTTACAACTTGTTGTTTAGGAAAAACAAGATAATTCCACACGATGCGTGATTTGCATAGAATGTGGTTTTCTGAAAAATTTTGACAAAAGAAAATTCTCCTGTGGGTTCTCTTTTGAGGCTACATGTTTAGCTGTAAACGCCACACCAAAACTTTTTGAGTTACAACGTGTTGTTTAGGAGATACAAGGTAATTTTGAACGATGCGTTATTTCTTCTCTTAAAGTGTTGCCAATATGTACATATTTGTCTTTACTCTGCAACACTGTATTTCCTTATAACATTGTATTCTTACATATTCTTTCAAGAGAAAACTCTCCTGTGCGTTCTCTTTTGAGGATACACGCTTAGACATACATGCAACACCAAAGCTTTCGAGTTACAATGTGTTTTTTAGGAAAAACAAGATAATTTCGCAGGATGAGGAATATCCTTAAAATGCGGTTTTCTGACAAATTTTGACGAAAGAAAATTCTCCTGTGGGTTCTCTTTTGAGGCGACATGTTTAGTTGTAAACGCCACACCAAATCTTTTCGATTTACAACGTGATGTTTAGGAGCTACAAGGTAATTTTGTACGATGCATTATTTCTTCTCTTAAAGTGTTTCCAATATGTATTTGTCTTTACTCTGCAACACTGTATTTAATTATAACGTGGTATTCTTACATATTCTTTCAAGAGAAAACTCTCCTGTGCCTTCTCTTTTGAGGCTACACGCTTAGACAAACACACAACACCAAAGATTTTCAGGTTACAAGGTCTTGTTTAGGAAAAACAAGATAATTTCGCACGATGCGGGATTTCCTTGAAACGTGGTTTTCTGAAAAATTTTGACGAAAGAAAATTCTCCTGTGTGTTCTCTTTTGAGGCTACACGTTTAGACGTACACGCCACACCAAATCTTTTCGAGTTACAACGTGTTGTTTAGGAGATACAAGGTAATTTATACGATGCGTTCTTTCTTCTCATTAATTTTTTCCAATATGTACGTATTTGTCTTTACTCTGCAACACTGTATTTCCTTAAAACATGGTATTCTAACATATTCTTTCGAGAGAAAACTCTCCTGGGCCGTCTCTTTTGAGGCTACACGCTTAGACATTCACGCAACACCAAAGCTTTTCAAGTTACAACGTGTTGTTTAGGAAAAACAAGATAATTTCGCATGATGTGGGATTTCCATAAAACGTGGTTTTCTGACAAATTTTGATGAAAGAAAATTCTCCTGTGGGTTCTCTTTTGAGGTTACACGTTTAGACGTACACGCCACACCAAATATTTTCGAGTTACAACTTGTTGTTTAGGAGATACAAGATAATTTTGTACGATGCGTTATTTCTTCTCGTAAAGTGTTTCTAATATGTATGTATTTGTCTTTAGTCTGCAACACTGTATTTCCTTATAACGTGGTATTCTTACATATTCTTTCGAGAGAAAATTCTCATGTGCGTTCTCTTTTGAGGCTACACACTTAGTCATACACGCAACACCAAAGCTTTTCGAGTTACAACGTGTTCTTTAGGAAAAACAAGATAATTTCGCATGATGCGGGATTTCCTTTAAACGTGGTTTTCTGACAAATTTTGAGGTAAGAAAATTGTCCTGTGGGTTCTCTTTTGAGGCTACACGTTTAGATGTACACGCCACAACAAAACCTTTCGAGTTACAACGTGTGGTTTAGGAGATACAAGCTAATTTTGTACGATGCGTTATTTCTTCTTGTAAAGTGTTGCCAATACGTACATATTTGTCTTTACTCTGCAACACTGTATTTCCTTAAAACGTGGTATTCTTACATATTCTTTTGAGAGAAAACTCTCCTGTGCCTTCTCTTTTGAGGTTACACGCTTAGACATACACGCAACACCACAGCGTTTCGAGGTACACCGTGTTGTTTAGGAAAAACAAGATAATATCGCAGGATGCAGGATTTCCTAAAAACGTGATTTTCTGAAAAATTTTGACGAAAGAAAATTCTCCTGTGGGTTCTCTTTTGAGGCTACATGTTTAGTTGTAAACGCCACACCAAATCTTTTCGAGTTACAACGTGTTGTTTAGGAGATATAAGGGAATTTTGTACGATGCGTTATTTCTTCTCCCAAAGTGTTTCTAATATGTACATATTTGTCTTTACTCTGCAACACTGTATTTCCTTATAACTTGGTATTCTTACATATTCTTTTGAGAGAAAACTCCCCTGTGCCTTCTCTTTTGAGGCTACATGCTTAGACATACATGCAACACCAAAGCTTTTCAAGTTACGACGTGTTGTTTAGGAAAAACAAGATAATTTCGCACGATGTGGGATTTCCATAAACGTGGTTTTCTGAAAATTTTTGACGAAAGAAAATTCTCCTGTGGGTTCTCTTTTGAGGCTACATGTTTAGTTGTAAACGCCACACCAAATCTTTTCGAGTTACAACGTGTTGTTTAAGAGATACAAGCTAATTTTGTACGATGCGTTATTTCTTCTCGTAAAGGGTTTCCAAAACGTAAGTATTTGTCTTTCCTCTGCAACACTGTATTTCCTTATAACATGGTATTCTTACATATTCTTTCGAGAGAAAACTCTCGGGTGCGTTCTCTTTTGAGGCTACACGCTTAGACATACACGCAACACCAAAGCTTTTCGAGTTACAACGTGTTGTTTAGGAAAAACAAGATAATTTCGTATGATGCAAGATTTCCTTAAAACGTGGTTTTCTGAAAAATTTTAACGAATGGAAATTCTCCTGTGGGTTCTCTTTTGAGGCTACATGTTTAGTTGTAAACGCCACACCAAATCTTTTTGAGTTACAACGTGTTGTTTAGGAGATACAAGGGAATTTTGTACGATGCGTTATTTCTTCTCCCAAAGTGTTTCTAATATGTACATTTTTGTCTTTACTCTGCAACACTGTATTTCCTTATAACTTGGTATTCTTACATATTCTTTTGAGAGAAAACTCCCCTGTGCCTTCTCTTTTGAGGCTACATGCTTAGACATACATGCAACACCAAAGCTTTTCAAGTTACGACGTGTTGTTTAGGAAAAACAAGATAATTTCGCACGATGTGGGATTTCCATAAACGTGGTTTTCTGAAATTTTTTGACGAAAGAAAATTCTCCTGTGGGTTCTCTTTTGAGGCTACATGTTTAGTTGTAAATGCCACACCAAATCTTTTTGAGTTACAACGTGTTGTTTAGGAGATCCAAGTTAATTTTGTACGATGCTTTATTTCTTCTCCTAAAGTGTTTCCAATATGTACATATTTGTCTTTACTCTGCAACACTGTATTTCCTTTTAACTTGGTATTCTTACATATTCTTTGAGAGAAAACTCCCCTGTACCTTCTCTTTTGAGACTACACGCTTAGACATACATGCAACACCAAAGCTTTTCAAGTTACGACATGTTGTTTAGGAAAAACAAGATAATTTCGCACGATGTGGGATTTCCAATAACGTGGTTTTCTGAAAAATTTTGACGAAAGAAAATTCTCCTGTGGATACTCTTTTGATGCTACATGTTTAGTCGTACATGCCACACCAAATATTTTCAAGTTACAACGTGTTGTTTAAGAGATACAAGCTAATTTTGTACGATGCGTTATTTCTTCTCGTAAAGGGTTTCCAAAACGTAAGTATTTGTCTTTACTCTGCAACACTGTATTTCCTTATAACATGGTATTCTTACATATTCTTTCGAGAGAAAACTCTCCTGTGCGTTCTCTTTTGAGGCTACACACTTAGACATACACGCAACACCAAAGCTTTTCGAGTTACAACGTGTTGTTTAGGAAAAACAAGATAATTTCGTATGATGCGAGATTTCCTTAAAACGTGGTTTTCTGAAAAATTTTAACGAATGAAAATTCTCCTGTGGGTTCTCTTTTGAGGCTACATGTTTAGTTGTAAACGCCACAACAAATCTTTTCGAGTTACAACGTGTTGTTTAGTAGATATAAGGTAATTTTGTACAATGTGTAATTTCTTCTCCTAAAGTGTTTCCAATAAGTACGTATTTGTCTTTACTCTGCAACACTGTATTTCCTTATAACGTGGTATTCTTACATATTCTTTCAAGAGAAAACTCTCCTGTGCCTTCTGTTTTGATGCTACATGCTTAGACATACACGCAACACCAAAGCTTTTCGAGTTATGACGTGTTCTTTAGAAAAAACAAGATAATTTCGCACGAAGCGGGATATCCTTAAAACGTGGTTTTTGACAAATTTTGACGAAAGAAAATTCTCCTGTGGGTTCTCTTTTGAGGCTACACGTTTAGACGTACACGCCACGCCAAATCTTTTCGAGTTACAACGGGTTGTTTAGGAGATACAAGCGAATTTTTACGAAGCGTTGTTTCTTCTCCTAAAGTGTTTCCAATATGTACGTATTTGTCTTTACTCTGCAACACTCTATTTCCTTATAACGTGGTATTCTTACATATTCTTTCGAGAGAAAACTCTCCTGTGCCTTCTCTTTTGAGGCTACACGCTTAGACATACACGCAACACCAAAGCTTTTCGAGTTATAAGTGTTGTTTAGGAAATACAAGATAATTTCGCACAATGCATGATTTCCATAAAACATGGTTTTCTGACAAATTTTGACAAAAGAATATTCTCCTGTGGGTTCTCCTTTTAGGCTACACGTTTAGACGTACAAGCCACATCAAATCTTTCCGAGTTACAACGAGTTGTTTAGGAGATACAAGCTAATTTTTACGATGCCTTATTTCTTCCTTAAAGTGTTTCCAATTTGAACGTATTTGCTTTACTCTGCAACACTCTATTTCCTTATAACGTGGTATTCTTACATATTCTTTGGAGAGAAAACTATTCTGTGCGTTCTCTTTTGAGACTACACGCATAGACATACACGCAATACCAAAGCTTTTTGAGTGACAATGTGTTGTTTAGGAAAAACAAGATAATTTCGAACGATGCGGGATTTCCATAAAACTTGGTTTTCTGACAAATTTTGACAAAAAGAATATTCTCCTGTGGGTTCTCCTTTGAGGCTACACGTTTAGACATACAAGCCACATCAAATCTTTCCGAGTTACAACGAGTTGTTTAGGAGATACAAGCTTATTTTGTAGGATGCATTATTTCTTCTTTAAAGTGTTTCCAATATGAATGTATTTGCTTTACTCTGCAACACTGTATTTCCTTACAACTTGGTATTCTTACATATTCGTTCAAGAGAAAACTCTTCTGTGCGTTCTCTTTTGAGACTACACGCATAGACATACACGCAACACCAAAGCTTTTCAAGTGACAACTTGTTGTTTAGGAAAAACAAGATAATTTCGCAGGATGCGGGATTTCCTTAAAACATGGTTTTCTGACAAATTTTGATAAAAGAAAATTCTCC
The DNA here is from genome assembly GCF_947179515.1 of Apodemus sylvaticus. Lineage (NCBI taxonomy): Eukaryota > Metazoa > Chordata > Mammalia > Rodentia > Muridae > Apodemus > Apodemus sylvaticus. Next base: position 65,235,994 of record NC_067491.1, on the reverse strand, counting down.
TGTGGGTTCTCTTTTTTTCAAGTTACAACGTGTTGTTTAGGAGATACAACCTAATTTTGTACGTTGCATTATTTCTTCTCATAAAGTGTTTCCAAAACGTACTTATTTTTCTTTATTCTGCAACACTGTATTTCCTTATAAAGTGGTATTCTTACATATTCTTTCGAGAGAAAACTCTCCTGTGCATTCTCTTTTGAGGCTACACGCTTAGACATACACGCAACACCATTCTTTTTGAGTTACTACGTGTTGTTTAGGAAAAAATAGATAATTTCGCACAATTCGGGATTTCCTTAAAACGTGGTTTTCTGAAAATTATTGACGAAAGAAAATTCTCCTCTGGGTTCTCTTTTGAGGCTACATGTTTAGACGTACAGGCCACACCAAATCTTTTCGAGTTACAACGTGTTGTTTAGGAGATACAAGCTAATTTAATACGATGCAACATTTCTTCTCGTACAGTGTTTCCAATACGTACATATTAGTCTTTACTCTGCAACACTGTATTTCCTTATAACGTGGTATTCTTACATATTCTTTCGAGAGAAAACTCTCCTGTGCCTTCTCTTTTGAGGCTACACGCTTAGGCATACACGCAACACCAAAGCTTTTCGAGTTACATCGTGTTGTTTAGGAAAAACAAGATAATTTCACACGATGCGGGATTTCATTAAAACGTGGTTTTCTGAAAAATTTTGACGAAAGACAATTCTGCTGTGGGTTCTCTTTTGAGGCTACACGTTTAGATGTAAATGCCTCACCAAATCTTTCCGAGTTACAACGTGTTGTTTAGGAGATACAAGCTAATTTAGTACGATGCAACATTTCTTCTCGTAAACTGTTTCCAATATGTACATATTTGGCTTTACTCTGCAACACTGTATTTCCTTATAACGTGGTATTCGTACATATTCTTTCGAGAGAAAACTCTCCTGTGCCTTCTCTTTTGAGGCTACACGCTTAGACATACACGCAACACCAAAGATTTTCGAGTTACAAGTGTTGTTTAGGAAAAACAAGATAATTTCGCACGATGCGGGATTTCCATAAAACATGGTTTTCTGACAAATTTTGACAAAAGAATATTCTCCTGTGGGTTCTCCTTTGAGGCTACACGTTTAGACGTACAAGCCACATCAAATCTTTCCGAGTTACAATGAGTTGTTTAGGAGATACAAGCTTATTTTGTACGATGCGTTATTTCTTCTTTAAAGTGTTTTCAATATGAACGTATTTGCTTTACTCTGCAACACTGTATTTCCTTATAACGTGGTATTCTTACATATTCTTTTGAGAGAAAACTCTTCTGTGTGTTCTCTTTTGAGACTAAACGCATAGACATACATGCAACACCAAAGCTTTTCAAGTGACAACTTGTTGTTTAGGAAAAACAAGATAATTTCGCAGGATGGTGGATTTCCTTAAAACGTGGTTTTCTGACAAATTTTGATAAAAGAAAATTCTCCTGTGGGTTCTCTTTTGAGGCTACACGTTTAGACATACACACCACACCAAATATTTTCGAGTTACAACGTGTTGTTTAGGAGATACAACCTAATTTTGTACGTTGCGTTATTTCTTCTCATAAAGTGTTTCCATAACGTAAGTATTTTTCATTATTCTGCAACACTGTATTTCCTTATAACGTGGTATTCTTACATATTCTTTCGAGAGAAAACTCTCCTGTGAATTCTCTTTTGAGGCTACACGCTTAGACATACACGCAACACCATGCTTTTCGAGTTATTACGTGTTGTTTAGGAAAAAAAAGATAATTTCGCACAATGCGGGATTTCCTTAAAACGTGGTTTTCTGAAAAATATTGACGAAAGAAAATACTCCTGTGGGTTCTCTTTTGAGGCTACATGTTTAGACGTACAGGCCACACCAAATCTTTTCGAGTTACAACGTGTTGTTTAGGAGATACAAGCTAATTTTGTAAGATGCGTTATTTCTTCTCCTACATTATTTCCAATACGTACATATTAGTCTTTACTCTGCAACACTGTATTTCCTTATAACGTGGTATTCTTACACATTCTTTCGAGAGAAAACTCTCCTGTCCCTTCTCTTTTGAGGCTACACGCTTAGACATACACGCAACACCAAAGCTTTTCGAGTTACATCGTGTTGTTTAGGAAAAACAAGATAATTTCGCACGATGCGGGATTTCATTAAAACGTGGTTTTCTGAAAAATTTTGACGAATGAAAATTCTCCTGTGGGTTCTCTTTTGAGGCTACACGTTTAGCCGTACAAGCCACATCAAAACTTTCGAGATAAAACGTGTTGTTTAGGAGATACAAACTAATTTAGTATGATGCCTTATTTCTTCTCATAAAGTGTTTCCAATAAGTACGTATTTATCTTTACTCTGCAACACTGTATTTCCTTATAACGTGGTATTCTTACATATTCTTTCGAGAGAAAACTCTCCTGTGCCTTCTCTTTTGAGGCTACACGCTTACACATACACGCAACACCAAAGCTTTTCGAGTTACGACGTGTTGTTTAGGAAAAACAAGATAATTTCACAAGATGTGGGATTTCCTTAAAACTTGGTTTTCTGACAAATTTTGACGAAAGAAAATTCTCCTGTGGGTTCTCTTTTGAGGCTACACGTTTAGACGTACACGCGACACCAAATCTTTTCGAGTTACAACTTGTTGTTTAGGAGATACAAGCTAATTTTATATGATGCGTTATTTCTTCTTGTAAAGTGTTTCTAATAGGTACGTATTTGTCTTTACTCTGCAACACTGTATTTCCTTATAACGTGGTATTCTTACATACTCTTTCGAGAGAAAACTCTCCTATGCCTTCTCTATTGAGGCTATACGCTTAGACATACACGCAACACCAAAGATTTTCGCGTTACAAGGTCTTGTTTAGGAAAAACAAGATAATTTCGCACGATGCGAGATTTCCTTAAAACGTGTTTTACTGAAAAACTTTGATGAATGAAAATTCTCCTGTGTGTTTTCTTTGGCCCCTACACGTTACTCTGCAACACTGTATTTCCTTATAACGTGGTATTCTTACATATTCTTTCGAGAGAAAACTCTCCTGTGCCTTCTCTTTTGAGGCCACATGCTTAGACATACAAGCAACACCAAAGCTTTTCGAATTACGATGTGTTCTCTAGGAAAAACAAGATAATTTAGCACAATACGGGATTTCCTTAAAACGTGTTTTTTTGACAAATTTTAACGAACGAAAATTCTCCTGTGGGTTCTCTTTTGTGGCTATACGTTTAGACGTACACGCGACACCAAATCTTTTCAGGTTACAACGTGTTGTTTAGGAGATTCAAGTTAATTTTGCATGAAACATTATTTCTTCTCGTAAAGTGTTTCCAATAAGTACGTATTTGTCTTTACTCTGCAACACTGTATTTCCTTATAAAGTGGTATTCTTACATATTCTTTCGAGAGAAAACTCTCCTGTGCCTTCTCTTTTGAGGCTACATGCTTAGACATAAACGCAACACCAAAGCGTTTCGAGTTACAACGTGTTGTTCAGGAAAAACAAGATAATTTCGCACGATGTGGGATTTCCTTAAAACGTGGTTTTCTGACAAATTTTGACGAAAGAAAATTCACCTGTGGATTCTCTTTTGAGGCTACACGTTTAGACGTACATACCACACCAAATCTTTTCGAGTTACAACGTGTTGTTTAGGAGATACAAGCTAATTTTGTACGATGCGTTATTTCTTCTCATAAAGTGTTTCCAATGAGTACGTATTTGTCTTTACTCTGCAACACTATATTTCCTTATAACATGGTATTCATACATATTCTTTTGAGAAAAAAAACTCTCCTGTGGCTTCTCTTTTGAGGCTACATGCTTAGACATACACGCAACACCAATGCTTTTCGAGTTACAACGTGTTGTTTAGGAAAAACAAGATAATTTCGCATGATGCAGAATTTCCTTAAAATGTGGTTTTCTGAAAAATTTTGACAAAAGAAAATTCTCCTGTGGGTTCTCTTTTGAAGCTACATGTTTAGTTGTAAATGCCACACCAAATCTTTTCGAGTTACAACGTGTTGTTTAGGAGATACAAGGTAATTTTGTACAATGTGTTATTTCTTCTCGTAAAGTGTTTCCAATACGTACTTAGTTGTCTTTACTCTGCAACACTGTATTTCCTAAAAACGTGGTATTGTTACATATTCTTTCAAGAGAAAACTCTTTGTGCCTTCTCTTTTGAGGCTGCATGCTTAGACTTTCACGCAACACCAAAGCTTTTCGAGTTGCAATGTGTTGTTTAGGGAAAACAAGATAATTTAGCAAGATTTGGGTTTCCTTAAAATGTGGATTTCTGACAACTTTTGACGAAAGAAAATTTTCCTGTGGGTTCTCTTTTGAGGCTACACGTTTAGACGTACACGCGACACCAAAACTTTTCGAGTTACAACTTGTTGTTTAGGATATACAAGATAATTTTGTACGATGCCTTATTTCTTCTTGTAAAGTGTTTCTAATACGTACTTATTTGTCTTTATTCTGCAACACTGTATTTCCTTATAACGTGGTTTTCTTACATATTCTTTCGAGAGAAAAATCTCCTGTGCGTTCTCTTTTGAGGCTACATGCTTAGACATACACCCAACATCAAAGCTTTTCGATTTACAATGTGTTGTTTAGGAAAAACAAGATAATTTCACACGATGCGAGATTTCCTTAAAACGTGGTTTCTGACAAATTTTGATGAAAGAAAATTCTCCTGTGGGTTCTTTTTTGAGACTACACATTTAGACATACACGTCACACCAAATCTTTTCCAGTTACAACGTGTTGTTTAGGATATACAAGCAAATTTTGTACGATGCGTTATTTCTTCTCGTAAAGTGTTTCCAATATGTACTTATTGGTCTTTACTCTGCAACACTGTATTTCCTTATAACGTGGTATTCTTACATTTTCTTTCGAGGGAAAACTCTCCTGTGCGTTCTTTTTTGAGGCAACACGCTTAGACAAACACGCAATGCCAAAGCTTTTTGAGTTACAACATGTTGTTTAGGAAAAACAAGATAATTTCGCAGGATGCGAGATTTCCATAAAACATGGGTTTCTGATAATTTTTGAAAAAAGAAAGTTCTCCTGTGGGTTCTCTTTTGAGGCTACACGTGTAGAGGTACGAGCCACACCAAATCTTTTTGAGTTACAGCGTGTTGTTTAGCAGATAAAAGTTAATTTTGTAAGATGTGTTATTTCTTCTCGTAAAGTGTTTCCAATATATACTTATTTGTCTTTACTCTGCAAAATTGTATTTCTTTATAACATGGTAGTCTTACATATTCTTTCGAGAGAAAACTCTCCTATGCCTTCTCTTTTGAGGCTCCACGCTTACACATACACGCAACACCAAAGCGTTTCGAGTTAAAACATGTTGTTTAGGAAAAAGAAGATGATTTCGCACGATGCGGGATTTCCTTAAAACGTTGTTTTCTGAAAAATTTTGACGAAAGACAATTCTCCTGTGGGTTCTCTTTTGAGGCTACATGTATAGATGTACATGCCACACCAAATCTTTTTGAGTTACAACGTGTTGTTTAGGAGATACAAGCTAATTTTGTACGATGCGTTAATTCTTATCGTAAAGTGTTTCCATTACGTACATATTTGTCTTTACTCTGCAACGCTCTATTTCCTTATAACGTGGTATTCTTACATATTCTTTCGAGAGAAAACTGACCTGTGCATTCCCTTTTGAGGCTACACACTTAGACATACAGGCAATACCAAAGCTTTTCGAGTTACAACGTGTTGTTTATGAAAAACAAGATAATTTCGCACAATGCGGGAGTTCCTTAAAATGTGGTGTTCTGACAAATTTTGACGAAAGAAAATTCTCCTGTGGGTTCTCTTTTGAGGTTACACGTTTAGACGTGCACACCACACCAATTCCTTTCGAGTTACCACGTCTTGTTTAGGAGATACAAGCTAATTTTTTAGGATGCATTATTTCTTCTAGTAAAGTGTTTCCAATAAGTACGTATTTGTCTTTACTCTGCAACACTGTATTTCCTTATAACGTTGAATTCTTACATGTTCTTTCGAGAGAAACCTCTCCTGTGCGTTCTCTTTAGAGGCTACACGCTTAGACATACACGCAAAACCAAAGCTTTTCTAGTAACAACGTGTTGTTTAGGAAAAACTAGATAATTTTGCACGATGCGGGTTTTCCTTAAAACGTGGTTTTCTGACAAATTTTGACGAATGAAAGTTCTCCTCTGGGTTCTCATTTGAGGCTACATGTGCAGACGTACGAGCCACACCAAATCTTTTTGAGTTACAACGTGTTGTTTAGGAGATACAAGAAATTTTTTTACGATGTGTTATTTCTTCTCGTAAAGTGTTTCCAATACATACTTATTTGTCTCTACTCTGCAACACTGTATTTCCTTATAACGTGGTATTCTTACATATTCTTTCGAGGGAAAACTCTCCTGTGCGTTCTCTTTAGAGGCTACACGCTTAGACAAACACGCAACGACAAAGCTTTTCGAGTTAAAACGTGTTGTTTAGGAAAAACAAGATAATTTCGCACGATGCGAGATTTCCATAAAACCTGGTTTTCTGAAAAATTTTGACGAAAGAAAGTTTTCCTGTGAATTCTCTTTGGAGGCTACATGTGTAGAGGTACGAGCCACACCAAATCTTTTCGAGTTACAACATGTTGTTTAGGAGAAACAAGCTAATTTTGTATGATGCGTTATTTCTTCTCTTAAAGTGTTTCCAATACGTACATATTTGTCTATACTCTGCAACAGTGTATTTCCTTATAACGTGGTATTCTTACATATTCTTTCGAGAGAAAACTCTCCTGTGCGTTTTCTTTTGAGGCTACATGCTTAGACATACACACAACACCAAAGCTTTTCGAGTTACAACATGTTGTTTAGGAAAAAGAAGATGATTTCGCACGATGCGGGATTTCCTAAAACGTGATTTTCTGAAAAATTTTGACTAAAGAAAATTCTCCTGTGGGTTCTCTTTTGAGGCTCCATGTTTAGATGTACATGCCACACCAAATCTTTTCGAGTTACAACGTGTTGTTTTGGAGATACAAGCTAATTTTGTACGATGCGTTAATTCTTCTGTTAAAGTGTTTCCAATACATAGGTATTTGTCTTTACTCTGCAACACTGTATTTCCGAAAACGTTGTATTCTTACATGTTCTTTCGAGAGAAAACTCTCCTGTGCGTTCTCTTTAGAGGCTACACGCTGAGACATACACGCAACACCAAAGCTTTTCGAGTTACAACGTGTTGTTTAGGAAAAACAAGATAGTTTTGCACGATGCGGATTTCCTTAAAACGTGGTTTTCTGACAAATTTTGAAGAAAGAAAGTTATCCTGTGGGTTCTCTTTTGAGGCTACACGTATAGACGTACGAGCCACACCAAATCTTTTTCGAGTTACAACGTGTTGTTTAGGAGATACAAGCAAATTTTGTACGATGCATTATTTCTTCTCTTAAAGCACTTCCAATATGTACTTGTCTTTAATCTGCAACACTGTATTTCCTTATAACGTGGTATTCTTACATATTCTTTCGAGGGAAAACTCTCCTGTGGGTTCTCTTTAGAGGCTACACGCTTAGACATACAGGTAACGCTAAAGATTTTCGAGTTAAAATGTGTTTTTTAGGAAAAACAAGATAATTTCGCACAATGCGAGATTTCCATAAAACGTGGTTTTCTGAAAAATTTTGACAAAAGAAAGTTCTCCTGTGGGGTCTCTTTTGAGGCTACACGTGTAGAGGTACGAGTCACACTAAATCTTTTCGTGTTACAACGTGTTGTTTAGGAGATACACGCTAATTTTGTACAATGCGTTATTTCTTCTCTTAAAGTGTTTCCAATAGGTACGTAGTTGTCTTTACTCTGCAGCACTGTATTTCTTATAAGGTGTTATTCTTACATATTCTTTTGAAAGAACACTCTCCTGTGCGTTCTCCTTTGAGGTTACACGCTTAGTCATACACGCAACACCAAAGCTTTTCTAGTTACAACGTGTTGTTTAGGAAAAACACGATAATTTCGCACGATGCGAGATTTCCTTAAAACGTGGTTTCTGACAAATTTTGACGAAAGAAAATTCTCCTGTGGGTTCTCTTTTGAGGCTACACGTTTAAACGTACACACCACACCAAATCTTTTCGAGTTACAACGTGTTGTTTAGGAGATACAAGTTAATTTTGTAGGATGCGATATTTATTCTCGTAAAGTGTTTCCAAAATGTACTTATTTGTCTTTGCTCTGCAAAATTGTATTTCTTTATAACGTGGTAGTCATACATATTCTTTCGAGAGAAAACTCTCCTGTGCCTTCTCTTTTGAGGCAACACGCTTAGACATACAGGCAACACCAAATCTTTTCGAGTTGCAACATGTTGTTTAAGAAAAAGAAGATGATTTCGCATGATGTGGGATTTCCTTAAAACGTGATTGTCTGAAAAATTTTGACTAAAAAAAAATTCTCCTGTGGGTTCTCTTTTGAGGCTACATGTTTATATGTACACGCCACACCAAATCGTTTAGAGTAACAACTTGTTGTTTAGGAGATACAAGCTAATTTTGTATGATGCATTAATTCTTCTGGTAAAGTGTTTCCAATACGTACGTATTTGTCTTTACTCTGCAACACTGTATTTCCTTATAACGTTGTATTCTTACATGTTCTTTCGATTGAAAACTCTCCTGTGCGTTCCCTTTAGAGGCGACATGCTTTGAAATGCACGAAACACCAAAGCTTTTCCAGTTACAATGTGTTGTTTAGGAAAAACAAGATAATTTTCACGATGCGGATTTCCTCAAAACGTGGTTTTCTGACAAATTTTGACGACAGAATGTTCTCCTGTGGGTTCTCTTTTGAGGCTACACGTGTAGACGTACGAGCCACACCAAATCTTTTCTAGTTACAACGTGTTGCTTAGAAGAAAGAAGCAAATTTTGTACAATGCATTATTTCTTCTCGTAAAGTGTTTCCAGTACGTACTTATTTGTCTTTACTCTGCAACACTGTATTTCCTAATAACGTGGTATTCTTACATATTCTTTCGAGCGAAAACTCTCCTGTGCGTTCTCTTTTGAGGCTACACGCTTAGACATACACGCAACGTCAAAGATTTTCGAGTTACAACGTGTTGTTTAGGGAAAACAAGATAATTTCGCACGATGCAAGATTTCCATAAAACGTGGTTTTCTGACAAATTTTGACGAAAGAAAGTTCTCCTGTGGGTTCTCTTTTGAAGCTACACGTGTAGAGGTACGAGCCACACCAAATCTTTTCGAGTTACAACGTGTTGTTTAAGAGATACAAGCTAATTTTTTACGATGCGTTATTTCTTCTCTTAAACTGTTTCCAATACTTACGTAGCTGTCTTTACTCTGCAACACTGTATTTCCTTATAACGTGTTATTCTTACATATTCTTTCTAGAGAACACTCTCCTGTGCGTTCTCCTTTGAGGCTACACGCTTAGACATACACGCAACACCAAAGCTTTTCGATTTACAATGTGTTATTTAGGAAAAACAAGATAATTTCGCACGATGCGAGATTTCTTTAAAACGTGGTTTCTGACAAATTTTGATGAAAGAAAATTCTCCTGTGGGTTCTGTTTTGAGGCTACACGTTTAGACGTACATGTCACTCCAAATCCTTTCGAGTTACAACGTGTTGTTTAGGAGATACAAGCTAATTTTGTACGATGCGTTATTTCTTCTCGTAAAGTGTTTCCAATATGTACTTATTTTTCTTTACTCTGCAAATTGTATTTCCTTATAACGTGGTATTCTTACATATTCTTTCGAGAGAAAACTCTCCTGTGTCTTCTCTTTTAAGGCTACACGCTTAGACATACAGGCAACACTAAAGCTTTTCGAGTTATAACATGTTGTTTTGGAAAAAGTAGATGATTTCGCACGATGCGGGATTTACTTAAAACGTGGTTTTCTGAAAAATTTTGAGGAAAGAAATTTCTCCTGTGGGTTCTCTTTTGAGGCCACATGTTTAGACGTACATGCCACACCAAATCTTTTCGAGTTACAACGTGTTGTTTAGGAGATACAAGCTAATATTTTTATGATGCGTTAATTCTTCTTGTAAAGTGTTTCCAATATGTAAGTATTTGCCTTTACTCTGCAACACTCTATTTCCTTATAACATGGAATTCTTACATATTCTTTCGAGAGAAAACTATCCTGTGCTTTCCCTTTTGAGGCTACACACTTAGACATACAGGCAACACCAAAGCTTTTCGAGTTACAACGTGTTGTTTAGGAAAAACAAGATAATTTCGCCCAATGCGGGATTTCCTTAAACTGTTGTGTTCTGACAAATTTTGACGAAAAAAATTCTCCTGTGGGTTCTCTTTTGAGGCTACACGTTTAGACGTGTATGCCACACCAAATCCTTTCGAGTTACCACGTGTTGTTTAGGAGATACAAGCTAATTTTTTACGATGCGTTATTTCTTCTAGTAAAGTGTTTCCAATAAGTACATATTTGTCTTTACTCTGCAACACTGTATTTCCTTATAACGTTGTATTCTTACATGTTCTTTCGAGAGAAACCTCTCCTCTGCGTTCTCTTTAGAGGCTACACGCTTAGACATACACGCAACACCAAAGCTTTTCGAGTTACAACTTGTTGATTAGGAAAAACAAGATAATTTTTTACGATGCGCGATTTCCTTAAAACGTGTTTTTCTGACAAATTTTGACGAATGAAAGTTCTCCTGTGGGTTCTCTTTTGAGGCTACACGTGTAGACGTACGAGCCACACCAAATCTTTTCGAGTTACAATGTGTTGTTTAGGAGATACAAGCAAATTTTTTACGATGCGTTATTTCTTCTCGTAAAGTGTTTCCAATACGTACTTATTTGTCTCAAATCTGCAACACTATATTTCTTTATAACGTGGTATTCTTACATTTTCTTTTGAGGGAAAACTCTCCTGTGCGTTTTCTTTTGAGGCTACACGCTTAGACAAACACGCAACGCCAAACCTTTTCGAGCTACAATGTGTTGTTTAGGAAAAACAAGATAATTTCGCACGATGCGAGATTTCCATAAAACGTGGTTTTGTGAAAAATTTTGACGAAAGAAAGTTCTCCTGTGGGTTCTCTTTTGAGGCTACACGTGTAGAGGTATGAGCCACACCAAATATTTTTGAGTTACAATGTGTTGTTTAGGAGATACAAGCTAATTTTGTAAGATGCGTTATTTCTTCTCTTAAAGTGTTTCCAATACGTAGGTAGTTGTAGTTGTTTTAACTCTGCAACACTGTATTTCCTTATAACGTGGGATTCTTACATATTCTTTCGAGAGAAAACTGTCCTGTGCATTCCCTTTTGAGGCTACACACTTAGACATACAGGCAACACCAAAGCTTTTCGAGTTACAACGTGTTGTTTATGAAAAACAAGATAATTTCGCACAATGCGGGATATCCTTAAAACGTGGTGTTCTGACAAATTTTGACGAAAGAACATTCTCCTGTGGGTTCTCTTTTGTGGCTACACGTTTAGACGTGCACGCCACACCAAATCCTTTCGAGTTACCACATGTTGTTTAGGAGATACAAGCTAATTTTTTACGATGCGTTATTTCTTCTAGTAAAGTGTTTCCCATAAGTACGTATTTGTCTTTACTCTGCAACACTGTATTTCCTTATAACGTTGTATACTTACATGTTCTTTCGAGAGAAACCTCTCCTGTGCGTTCTCTTTAGAGGCTACATGCTTAGACATACACGCAAAACCAAAGCTTTTCTAGTAACAACGTGTTGTTTAGGAAAAACAAGATAATTTTGCACGATCCGGGATTTCCTTAAAACGTGGTTTTCTGACAAATTTTGACGAAAGAAAGTTCTCCTGTCGGTTCTCTTTTGAGGCTACACGTGTAGACGAACGAGCCTCACCAAATCTTTTTGAGTTACAACGTGTTGTTTAGGAGATACAAGAAAAGTTTTTACGATGCATTATTTCTTCTCGTAAAGTGTTTCCAATACGTACTTATTTGTCTCTACTCTGCAACACTGTATTTCCTTTTAACGTGGTATTCTTACATATTCTTTCGAGGGAAAACTCTCCTGTGCGTTCTCTTTAGAGGCTACATGCTTAGACATACACGCAACGCCAAAGCTTTTCGAGTTACAACGTGTTGTTTAGGAGATACAAGTTAATTTTGTACGATGCGTTATTTATTCTCGTAAAGTGTTTCCAAACTGTACTTATTTTTCTTTACTCTGCAAAATTGTATTTCTTTATAACGTGGTAGTCTTACATATTCTTTCGAAAGAAAACTCTCCTGTGCCTTCTCTTTTGAGGCAACACGCTTAGACATACAGGCAACACCAAATCTTTTCGAGTTACAACATGTTGTTTACGAAAAAGAAGATGATTTCGCATGATGTGGGATTTCCTTAAAACGTGATTGTCTGAAAAATTTTGACTACAAAAAATTCTCCTGTGGGTTCTCTTTTGAGGCTACATGTTTATATGTACATGCCACACCAAATCTTTTAGAGTAACAACTTGTTGTTTAGGAGATACAAGCTAATTTTGTACGATGCATTAATTCTTCTGGTAAAGTGTTTCCAATACGTACGTATTTGTCTTTACTCTGCAACACTGTATTTCCTTATAACGTTGTATTCTTACATGTTCTTTCGAGAGAAAACTCTCCTGTGCATTCTCTTTAGAGACTACACGCTTAGAAATGCACGCAAAACCAAAGCTTTTCCAGTTACAATGTGTTTTTTAGGAAAAACAAGATACTTTTCACGATGCGGATTTCCTTAAAACGTGGTTTTCTGACAAATTTTGACGAAAGAATGTTCTCCTGTGGGTTCTCTTTTGAGGCTACACGTGTAGACGTACGAGCCACACCAAATCTTTTCTGGTTACAACGTGTTGTTTAGGAGAAACAAGCAAATTTTGTACAATGCATTATTTCTTCTCGTAAAGGGTTTCCAATACATACTTATTTGTCTTTACTCTGCAACACTGTATTTCCTTATAACATGGTATTCTTACATATTCTTTCGAGGGAAAACTCTCCTTTGCGTTCTCTTTTGAGGCTACACGCTTAGACATACAGGCAACGCCAAAGATTTTTGAGTTACAACGTGTTGTTTAGGGAAAACAAGATAATTTCGCACGATGCGAGATTTCCATAAAACGTGGTTTTGTGAAAAATTTTGACGAAAGAAAGTTCTCCTGTGGGTTCTCTTTTGAGGCTACACGTGTAGAGGTACGAGCCACACCAAATCTTTTCGAGTTACAACGTGTTGTTTAGGAGATACAAGCTAATTTTTTACGATGTGTTATTTCTTCTCTTAAAGTGTTTCCAATATGTACGTAGCTGTCTTTACTCTGCAACACTGTATTTCCTTATAACGTGTTATTCTTACATATTCTTTCGAGAAAACACTCTCCTGTGCGTTCTCCTTTGAGGCTACACGCTTAGACATACACGCAACACCAAAGCTTTTCGATTTACAACGTGTTGTTTAGGAAAAACAAGATAATTTCGCATGATGCGAGATTTCTTTAAAACGTGGTTTCTGACAAATTTTGATGAAAGAAAATTCTCCTGTGGGTTCTCTTTTGAGGCTACACGTTTAGACGTACACGTCACACCAAATCCTTTTGAGTTACAACATGTTGTTTAGGAGATACAAGCTAATTTTGTACGATTCGTTATTTCTTCTCGTAAAGTGTTTCCAATATGTACTTATTTTTCTTTACTCTGCAAATTGTATTTCCTTATAACGTGGTATTGTTACATATTCTTTCGAGAGAAAACTCTCCTGCGCCTTCTCTTTTGAGGCTCCATGCTCGCACATACAAGCAACTCCAAAGCTTTTCGAGTTACAGCATGTTGTTTAGGAAAAAGAAGATGATTTCGCACGATGCGGGATTTACGTAAAATGTGGTTTTCTGAAAAATTTTGAGGAAAGAAAATTCTCCTGTTGGTTCTCTTTTGAGGCTACATGTTTAGACGTACATGCCACACCAAATCTTTTCGAGTTACAATGTGTTGTTTAGGAGATACAAGCTAATTTTTTTGTGATGCATTAATTCTTCTTGTAAAGTGTTTCCAATACGTACGTATTTGCCTTTACTCTGCAACACTCTATTTCCCTATAACATGGTATTCTTACATATTCTTTCGAGAGAAAACTATTATGTGCGTTCCCTTTTGAGGCTACACATTTAGACATACAGGCAACACCAAAGCTTTTCGAGTTACAACGTGTTGTTTATGAAAAACAAGACAATTTCGGACAATGCGGGATTTCCTTAAACCGTTGTGTTCTGACAAATTTTGACTAAAAAAAATTCTCCTGTGGGTTCTTTTTTGAGGCTGCACGTTTAGCCGTGTACGCCACACCAAATCCTTTCGAGTTACCACATGTTGTTTAGGAGATACAAGCGAATATTTTATGATGCGTTACTTCTTCTAGTAAAGTGTTTCCAATAAGTACGTATTTGTCTTTACTCTGCAACACTGTATTGCCTTATAACGTTGTATTCTTACATGTTCTTTCGAGAGAAACCTCTCTTGTGCGTTCTCTTTAGAGGCTACACGCTTAGACATACACGCAACACCAAAGGTTTTCGAGTTAAAACTTGTTGATTAGGAAAAACAATATAATATTGCATGATGCGGCATTTCCTTAAAACGTGGTTTTCTGACAAATTTTGACGAATGAAAGTTCTCCTGTGGGTTCTCTTTTGAGGCTACACATGTAGACGTACGAGCCACACCAAATCTTTTCGAGTTACAACGTGTTGTTTAGGAGATACAAGCAAATTTTGTACGATGCGTTATTTCTTCTTGTAAAGTGTTTCCAATACGTACTTATTTGTCTCAAATCTGCAACACTGTATTTCCTTATAACGTGGTATTCTTACATATTCTTTTGAGGGAAAACTCTCCTGTGCGTTCTCTTTTGAGGCTACATGCTTAGACAAACACGCAACGCCAAACCTTTTCGAGCTACAACGTGTTGTTTAGGAAAAACAAGATAATTTTGCACGATGCGAGATTTCCATAAAACGTGGTTTTGTGAAAAATTTTGACGAAAGAAAGTTCTCCTGTGGGTTCTCTTTTGAGGCTACACGTGTAGAGGTACGAGCCACACCAAATCTTTTTGAGTTACAACGTGTTGTTTAGGAGATACAAGCTAATTTTGTAAGATGCGTTATTTCTTCTCTTAAAGTGTTTCCAATACGTACGTAGTTGTTTTAACTCTGCAACACTGTATTTCCTTATAATGTGGTATTCTTACATATTATTTCGAGAGAAAACTGTCCTGTGCATTCCCTTTTGAGGCACACACTTAGACATACAGGCAACACCAAAGCTTTTCGAGTTACAACGTGTTGTTTATGAAAAACAAGATAATTTCGCACAATGCGGGATATCCTTAAAACGTGGTGTTCTGACAAATTTTGACGAAAGAAAATTCTCCTGTGGGTTCTCTTTTGAGGCTACACGTTTAGACGTGCACGCCACACCAAATCCTTTCGAGTTACCACGTGTTGTTTAGGAGATACAAGCTAATTTTGTAAGATGTGTTATTTCTTCTCTTAAAGTGTTTCCAATACGTACGTAGTTGTTTTAACTCTGCAACACTGTATTTCCTTATAATGTGGTATTCTTACATATTATTTCGAGAGAAAACTGTCCTGTGCATTCCCTTTTGAGGCACACACTTAGACATACAGGCAACACCAAAGGTTTTCGAGTTACAACGTGTTGTTTATGAAAAACAAGATAATTTCGCACAATGCGGGATATCCTTAAAACGTGGTGTTCTGACAAATTTTGACGAAAGAAAATTCTCCTGTGGGTTCTCTTTTGAGGCTACACGTTTAGACGTGCACGCCACACCAAATCCTTTCGAGTTACCACGTGTTGTTTAGGAGATACAAGCTAATTTTTTACGATGCGTTATTTCTTCTAGTAAAGTGTTTCCAATAAGTACGTATTTGTCTTTACTCTGCAACACTGTATTTCCTTATAACGTTGTATACTTACATGTTCTTTCGAGAGAAACCTCTCCTGTGCATTCTCTTTAGAGGCTACACGCTTAGACATACACGCAAAACCAAAGCTTTTCTAGTAACAACGTGTTGTTTAGGAAAAACAAGATAATTTTGCACGATCCTGGATTTCCTTAAAACGTGGTTTTCTGGCAAATTTTGACGAAAGAAAGTTCTCTTGTGGGTTCTCTTTTGAGGCTACACGTGTAGAGGTACGAGCCACACCAAATCATTTTGAGTTACAGCGTGTTGTTTAGGAGATACAAGCTAATTTTTTATGATGCGTTATTTCTTCTCGCAAAGTGTTTCCAATATGTACTTATTTGTCTTTACTCTGCAAAAGTGTATTTCTTTATAACGTGGTAGTCTTACATATTCTTTCCAGAGAAAACTCTTCTATGCCTTTTCTTTTGAGGCTCCACGCTTACACATACACGCAACACCAAAGCTTTTCGAGTTACAACATGTTGTTTAGGAAAAAGAAGATGATTTCGCACGATGCAGGATTTCCTTAAAACGTGGTTTTCTGAAAAATTTTGACGAAAGACAGTTCTCCTGTGGGTTCTCTTTTGAGGCTACATGTTTAGATGTACACGCCACACCAAATCTTTTTGAGTTACAACGTGTTGTTTAGGAGATACAAGCTAATTTTGTAAGATGCGTTAATTCTTCTCTTAAAGTGTTTCCACTACGTACATATTTGTCTTTAATCTGCAATGCTATATTTCCTTATAACGTGGTATTCTTACATATTCTTTCGAGAGAAAACTGTCCTGTGCATTCCCTTTTAAGGCTACACACTTAGACATACAGGCAACACCAAAGCTTTTCGAGTTACAACGTGTTGTTTATGAAAAACAAGATAATTTCGCACAATGACGGAGTTCCTTAAAACGTGGTGTTCTGACGAATTTTGACGAAAGAAAATTCTCCTGTGGGTTCTCTTTTGAGGCTACACGTTTAGACGTGCACGCCACACCAAATCCTTTCGATTTACCACGTCTTGTTTAGGAGATACAAGCTAATTTTTTAGGATGCGTTATTTCTTCTAGTAAAGTGTTTCCAATAAGTACGTATTTGTCTTTACTCTGCAACACTGTATTTCCTTATAATGTTGTATTCTTACATGTTCTTTCGAGAGAAACCTCTCCTGTGCGTTCTCTTTAGAGGCTACACGCTTAGACATACACGCAAAACCAAAGCTTTTCTAGTAACAACGTGTTGTTTAGGAAAAACAGGATAATTTTGCACGATGCGGGTTTTCCTTAAAACGTGGTTTTCTGACAAATTTTGACGAATGAAAGTTCTCCACTGGGTTCTCTTTTGAGGCTACACGTGCAGACGTACGAGCCACACCAAATCTTTTTGAGTTACAACGTGTTGTTTAGGAGATACAAGAAAATTTTTTACGATGTTTTATTTCTTCTCGTAAAGTGTTTCCAATATGTACTTATTTGTCTCTACTCTGCAACACTGTATTTCCTTATAACGTGGTATTCTTACATATTCTTTTGAGGGAAAACTCTCCTGTGCGTTCTCTTTTGAGGCTACACGCTTAGACAAACACGCAACGCCAAAACTTTTCGAGTTAAAACGTGTTGTTTAGGAAAAACAAGATAATTTCGCACGATGCGAGATTTCCATAAAACGTGGTTTTCTGAAAAATTTTGACGAAAGAAAGTTCTCCTGTGGGTTCTCTTTTGAGGCTACACGTGTAGAGGTACGAGCCACATCAAATCTTTTCGAGTTACAATGTGTTGTTTAGGAGATACAAGCTAATTTTGTATGATGTGTTATTTCTTCACTTAAAGTGTTTCCAATACGTACATATTTGTCTATACTCTGCAACAGTGTATTTCCTTATAACGTGGTATTCTTACATATTCTTTTGAGAGAAAACTCTCCTGTGCATTTTCTTTTGAGGCTACATGCTTAGACATACACACAACACCAAAGCTTTTCGAGTTACAACATGTTGTTTAGGAAAAAGAAGATGATTTCGCACGATGCGGGATTTCCTTAAAACGTGATTTTCTGAAAAATTTTGACTAAAGAAAATTCTCCTGTGGGTTCTCTTTTGAGGCTACTTGTGTATATGTACACACCACACCAAATCTTTTCGAGTTACAACGTGTTGTTTAGGAGATACAAGCTAATTTTGTACGATGCGTTAATTCTTCTGTTAAAGTGTTTCCAATATATACGTATTTGTCTTACTCTGCAACACTGTATTTCCGTAAACGTTGTATTCTTACATGTTCTTTCGAGAGAAAACTGTCCTGTGCGTTCTCTTTAGTGGCTACACACTGAGACATACATGCAACACCAAAGCTTTTCTAGTTACAACGTGTTGTGTACGAAAAACAAGATAATTTTGCACGATGCGGATTTCCTTAAAACGTGGTTTTCTGACAAATTTTGACGAAAGAAAGTTATCCTGTGGGTTCTCTTTTGAGGCTACACGTGTAGACGTACGAGCCACACCAAATCTTTTTCGAGTTACAACCTGTTGTTTAGGAGATATAAGCAAATTTTGTACGATGCATTATTTCTTCTCGTAAAGCACTTCCAATATGTACTTGTCTTTAATCTGCAACACTGTATTTCCTTATAACGTGGTATTCTTACATATTCTTTAGAGGGAAAACTCTCCTGTGCGTTCTCTTTAGAGGCTACACGCTTAGACATACAGGCAACGCTAAAGATTTTCGAGTTAAAATGTGTTGTTTAGGAAAAACAAGATAATTTCGCACAATGCGAGATTTCCAAAAAACGTGGTTTTCTGAAAAATTTTGACAAAAGAAAGTTCTCCTGTGGGTTCTCTTTTGAGGCTACACGTGTAGAGTTATGAGCCACACTAAATCTTTTCGAGTTACAACGTGTTTAGGAGATACAAGTTAATTTTGTAGGATGCGTCATTTCTTCTCTTAAAGTGTTTCCAATAGGTATGTGGTTGTCTTTACTCTGCAACACTGTATTTCTTATAAGGTGTTATTCTTACATATTCTTTCGAAAGAACACTCTCCTGTGTGTTCTCCTTTGAGGTTACACGCTTAGTCATACACGCAACACCAAAGCTTTTCTAGTTACAACGTGTTGTTTAGGAAAAACAAGATAATTTCGCACGATGCGAGATTTCCTTAAAACGTGGTTTCTGACAAATTTTCATGAAAGAAAATTCTCCTGTCGTTTCTATTTTGAGGCTACACGTTTACACATACATGTCACACCAAATCTTTTGGAGTTACAACGTGTTGTTTAGGAGATACAAGCTAATTTTGATTGATCCGTTATTTCTTCTTGTAAAGTGTTACCAATATGTACTTATTTATCTTTACTCTGCAAAATTGTATTTCCTTATAACGTGGTATTCTTATATATTCTTTCGAGAGAAAACTCTCCTGTGCCTTCCCTTTTGAGGCTCCATGCTTACACATACACGCAACATCAAAGATATTCGAATTACAACATGTTGTTTAGGAAAAAGAAGATGATTTCGCACGATGCGGGATTTCCTTAAAACGTGGTTTTCTGAAAAATTTTGACGAAAGAAAATTCTCCTGTGGGTTCTCTTTTGAGGCTAAACATTTAGACGTACACGCCACACTAAATCCTTTCGAGTTACCACATGTTGTTTAGGAGATACAAGCTAATTTTGTACGAAGCATTAATTCTTCTCTTAAAGTGTTTCCAATACGTACTTATTTGTCTTTACTCTGCAACACTGTATTTTCTGATAACGTGGTTTTCATACATATTCTTTCGACAGAAAAGTATCCTGTGCGTTCTCTTTTGAGGCTACACGCTTAGACATACCCTCAACACCAAAGTTTTTTGATTTACAACGTGTTGTTTAGGAAAAACAAGATAATTTCGCATGATGGGAGATTTCATGAAAACGTGGTTTCTGACAAATTTTGACGAAAGAAAATTCTCCTGTGGGTTCTCTTTTGAGGCTACACGTTTAAACGTAAATGCAAACCCAAATCTTTTCGAGTTTCAACGTGTTGTTACGAGATACAAGTTAATTTTGTACGATGCGTTATTTATTCTCGTAAAGTGTTTCCAAAATGTACTTATTTTTCTTTACTCTGCAAAATTGTATTTCTTTATAACGTGGTAGTCTTACATATTCTTTCGAGAGAAAACTCTCCTGTGCCTTCTCTTTTGAGGCAACACGCTTAGACATACAGGCAACACCAAATCTTTTCGAGATACAACATGTTGTTTAAGAAAAAGAAGATGATTTCGCATGATGTGGGATTTCCTTAAAACGTGATTGTCTGAAAAATTTTGACTACAAAAAATTCTCCTGTGGGTTCTCTTTTGAGGCTACATGTTTATATGTACACGCCACACCAAATCTTTTAGAGTAACAACTTGTTGTTTAGGAGATACAAGCTAATTTTGTACGATGCATTAATTCTTCTGGTAAAGTGTTTCCAATACGTAAGTATTTGTCTTTACTCTGCAACACTGTATTTCCTTATAACGTTGTATTCTTACATGTTCTTTCGAGAGAAAACTCCCCTGTGTGTTCTCTTTAGAGGCTACACGCTTAGAAATGCACGCAACACCAAAGCTTTTCCAGTTACAACGTGTTGTTTAGGAAAAACAAGATAATTTTCACGATGTGGATTTCCTTAAAACGTGGTTTTCTGACAAATTTTGACAAAAGAATGTTCTCCTGTGGGTTCTCTTTTGAGGCTACACGTGTAGACGTACGAGCCACACCAAATCTTTTCTAGTTACAACGTGTTGTTTAGGAGATACAAGCAAATTTTGTACAATGCATTATTTCTTCTCGTAAAGTGTTTCCAATACGTACTTATTTGTTTTTACTCTGCAACACTGTATTTCCTTATAACGTGGTATTCTTACATATTCTTTTGAGGGAAATCTCTCCTGTGCGTTCTCTTTTGAGGCTACACACTTAGACATACACGCAACGCCAAAGATTTTTGAGTTACAACGTGTTGTTTAGTGAAAACCAGATAATTTCGCACGATGCGAGATTTCCATAAAACGTGGTTTTCTGAAAAATTTTGACGAAAGAAAGTTCTCCTGTGGGTTCTCTTTTGAGGCTACACGTATAGAGGTACGAGCCACACCAAATCTTTTCGAGTTACAACGTGTTGTTTAGGAGATACAAGCTAATTTTTTACGATGCGTTATTTCTACTCTTAAAGTGTTTCTAATATGTACGTAGCTGTCTTTACTCTGCAACACTGTATTTCCTTTTAACGTGTTATTCTTACATATTCTTTCGAGAGAACACTCTCCTGTGTGTTCTCCTTTGAGGCTACACGCTTAGACATACACGCAACACCAAAGCTTTTCGATTTACAACGTGTTGTTTAGGAAAAACAAGATAATTTCGCACGATGCGAGATTTCTTTAAAACGTGGTTTCTGACAAATTTTGATGAAAGAAAATTCTTCTGTGGGTTCTCTTTTGAGGCTACACGTTCAGACGTACATGTCACACCAAATCCTTTCGAGTTACAACGTGTTGTTTAGGAGATACAAGCTAATTTTGTACGATGCGTTATTTCTTCTCGAAAAGTGTTTCCATACGTACGTAGTTGTTTTAACTCTGCAACACTGTATTTCCTTATAACGTGGTATTCTTACATATTCTTTCGAGAGAAAACTCTCCTGTGCCTTCTTTTTTGAGGCTCCATGCTTGCACATACAAGCAACTCCAAAGCTTTTCGTGTTACAGCATGTTGTTTAGGAAAAAGAAGATGATTTCGCACAATGCGGGATTTCCTTAAATCGTTGTGTTCTGACAAATTTTGACGGAAAAAATTCACCTGTGGGTTCTCTTTTGAGGCGACACGTTTAGACGTGTACGCCACACCAAATCCTTTCGAGTTCCCACGTGTTGTTTAGGAGATACAAGCTAATTTTTTACGATGCGTTATTTCTTCTAGTAAAGTGTTTCCAATAAGTACGTATTTGTCTTTACTCTGCAACACTGTATTTCCTTATAACGTTGTATTCTTACATTTTGTTTCGAGAGAAACCTCTCCTGTGCCTTCTCTTTAGAGGCTCCATGCTTAGACATACACGCAACAGCAAAGCTTTTCGAGTTACAATTTGTTGATTAGGAAAAACAAGATAATTTTGCACGATGCGGGATTTCCTTAAAACGTGGTTTTCTGACAAATTTTGACGAATGAAAGTTCTCCTGTGGGTTCTCTTTTGAGGCTACACGTGTAGACTTACGAGCCACACCAAATCTTTTCGAGTTACAACGTGTTGTTGAGGAGATACAAGAAAATTTTTTACGATGCGTTATTTCTTCTCACAAAGTGTTTCCAATACGTACTTATTTGTCTCTACTCTGCAACACTGTATTTCCTTATAACGTGGTATTCTCACATATTCTTTCGAGCGAAAACTCTCCTGTGTGTTCTCTTTAGAGGCTACACGCTTAGACATACACGCATCGCCAAAGCTTTTCGAGCTACAACGTGTTGTTTAGGAAAAACAAGATAATTTCGCACGATGCGATATTTCCATAAAACGTGGTTTTCTGAAAATTTTGACGAAAGAAAGTTCTCCTGTAGGTTCTCTTTTGAGGCTACACGTGTAGAGGTACGAGTCACACCAAATCTTTTCGAATTACAACGTGTTGTTTAGGAGATGCAAGCCAATTTTGTACGATGCTTTATTTCTTCTCTTAAAGTGTTTCCAATAGGTACGTAGTTGTCTTAACTCTGCAACACTGTATTTCCTTATAAAGTGGTATTCTTACATATTCTTTTGAGAGAACACTTTCCTGTGCGTTCTCTTTTGAGGCTACACGCTTAGACAAACACACAACTCCAAAGCTTTTCGAGTTACAACGTGTTGTTTATGAAAAACAAGATAATTTCGCACGATGCGAGATTTCCTTAAAACGTGGTTTCTGACAAATTTGGATGAAAGAAAATTCTCCTGTCGGTTCTCATTTGAGGCTACACGTTTAGACATACACGTCACACCAAATCTTTTCGAGTTACAACGTGTTGTTTAGGAGATACAAGCTAATTTTGAATGATGCATTATTTCTTCTTGTAAAGTGTTACCAATATGTACATATTTGTCTTTACTCTGCAAATTGCATTTCATTATAATGTGGTATTCTTACATATTCTTTCGAGAGAAAACACTCCTGTGCCTCTCCTTTTGAGACTCCACACTTACACATACACACAACACCAAAGGTTTTCGAGTTACAACATGTTGTTTAGGAAAAAGAAGATGATTTCGCACAATGCGAGATTTACTTAAAACGTGGTTTTCTGAAAAATTTTGACGAAAGAAAATTCTCCTGTGGGTTCTCTTTTGAGGCTACACGTTTAGACATACACGCCATACCAAATCCTTTCGAGTTACCACATGTTGTTTAGGAGATACAAGCTAATTTTGTACGATGCGTTATTTCTTCTCATAAAGTGTTTCCATTAAGTACCTTTTTGTCTTTATTCTGCAACACTGTATTTCCTTATAACGTGGTATTCTTACATATTATTTCGAGAGAAAAATCTCCTGTACCTTCCCTTTTGAGGCTCCACGCTTACACATACAAGGAACACCAAAGCTTTTCGAGTTACAACGTGTTGTTTAGAAAAAACAAGATAATTTCACACGATGCGAGATTTCCTTAAAATGTGGTTTCTGACAAATTTTGATGAAAGAAAATTCTCCTGTGGGTTCTCTTTTGAGGCTACACATTTAGACGTACATGTCACACCAAATCCTTTCGAGTTACAACGTGTTGTTTAGGAGATACAAGCTAATTTTGTACGATGCGTTATTTCTTCTCGTAAAGTGTTTCCAATAGGTACTTATTTTTCTATACTCTGCAAATTGTATTTCCTTATAACGTGGTATTCTTACATATTCTTTCAAGAGAAAACTCTCCTGTGCCTTCTCTTTTCAGGCTCCATGCTTACACATACACGCAACACCAAAGCTTTTCGAGTTACAACATGTTGTTTAGGAAAAAGAAGATGATTTCGCACGATGCGGGATTTACTGAAAATGTGGTTTTCTGAAAAATTTTGACGAAAGAAAATTCTCCTGTCGGTTCTCTTTTGAGGCTACATGTTTAGACGTACATTCCACACCAAATCTTTTCGAGTTACAACGTGTTGTTTAGGAGATACAAGCTAATTTTGTATGATGCGTTAATTCTTCTTGTAAAGTGTTTCCAATAGGTACATATTTGTCTTTACTCTGCTACACTATATTTCCTTATAACGTGGTATTCTTACATATTCTTTCGAGAGAAAACTATCCTGTGTGTTCCCTTTTGAGGCTACACACTTAGACATAAAGGCAACACCAAAGCTTTTCGAGTTATAACGTGTTGTTTATGAAAAACAAGATAATTTCACACGATGCGGGATTTCCTTAAAACGTGGTTTTCTGACAAATTTTGACGAAATTAAATAGTCCTGTGGGTTCTCATTTGAGGCTACACGTTTAGAGGTACACGCCACACCAAATTCTTTTGAGTTACCACATGTTGTTTAGGAGATACAAGCTAAATTCGTATGATGCATTATTTCTTCTCGTAAAGTGTTTCCAATATGTACGTATTTGTACTTACTCTGCAACACTGTATTTCCTTAAAACGTTGTATTCTTAAATGTTCTTTCGAGAGAAAACTCTCCTGTGCGTTCTCTTTAGAGGCTACACGCTTAGACATACATGCAACACCAAAGCTTTTCGAGTTACAACGTGTTGTTTAGGAAAAATGAGATAATTTTGCACGATGCGGGATTTCCTTAAAACGTGGTTTTCTGACAATTTTGACGAAAGAAAGTTCTCCTGTGGGTTCTCTTTTGAGGCTACACGTGTAGACGTACGAGCCACACCAAATCTTTTTGAGTTACAACATGTTGTTTAGGAGATACAAGCAAATTTTGTACGATACGTTATTTCTTCTCGTAAAGTCTTTCCAATATGTACTTATTTGTCTTTACTCTCCAACACTGTATTTCCTTATAACGTGGTATTCTTACATATTCTTTCGAGGGAAAACACTCCTGTGCGTTCTCTTTTGAGGCTACACGCTTAAACAAACACGCAACGCCAAAGCTTTTCCAAATACAAAGTGTTGTTTAGGAAACAAGATAATTTCGCACGATGCAAGATTTCCATAATACGTGGTTTTCTGAAAAATTTTGACAAAAGAAAGTTCTCCTGTGGGTTCTCTTTTGAGGCTACATGTGTAGAGGTACGAGCCACACCAAATCTTTTCGAGTTACAACGTGTTGTTTAGGAGATACAAGCCAATTTTGTACGATGCGTTATTTCTTCTCTTAAAGTGTTTCCGATAGGTATGTATTTGTCTTTACTCTGCAACACTGTATTTCCTTATAACGTGGTATTCTTACATAATCTTTCAAGAGAAAACTATCCTGTGCATTCCCTTTTGAGGCTACACACTTAGACATACAGGCAACACCAAAGCTTTTCGAGTTACAACGTGTTGTTTATGAAAAACAAGATAATTTCGCACGATGCAGTATTTCCTTAAAACGTGGTGTTCTGACAAATTTTGATGAAAGAAAATAATCCTGTTGGTTATCTTTTGAGTCTACACGTTTAGAGGTACACGCCACACCAAATCTTTCGAGTTATCACGTGTAGTTCAGGAGATACAAGCTAATTTTGTAGGATGCGTTATTTCTTCTCATTAAGTGTTTCCAATACGTACGTATTTGTCTTTACTCTGCAACACTGTATTTCCTTAAAACGTTGTATTCTTACATTTTCTTTCGAGAGAAACCTCTCCTGTGCGTTCCCTTTAGAGGCTACACGCTTAGACATACACGCAACACCAAAGCTTTTCGAGTTACAACGTGTTGTTTAGGAAAAACAAGATAATTTTGCACGATGCGGGATTTCCTTAAAACGTGGTTTTCTGACAAATTTTGGTGAAAGAAATTTCTCCTGTGTATTCTCTTTTGAGGCTACACGTGTAGACGTACGAGCCACACAAATCTTTTCGAGTTACAACGTGTTGTTTAGGAGACACAAGCGAATTTTGTATGATGCATTATTTCTCCTCGTAAAGTGTTTCCAATACGTAGTTATTTGTCTTTAATCTGCAACATTGTATTTCCTTATGACGTGGTATTCTTACTTATTCTTTCGAGGGAAATCTCTCCTGTGCGTTCTCTTTTGAGGCTACACGCTGACACATACATGCAACACCAAAGCTTTTCGAGTTACAACGTGTTGTTAGGAAAAACAAGATAATTTCGCACGATGCGGGATTTCCGTAAAACGTGGTTTTCAGAAAAATTTTGACGAAAGAAAATTCTCCTGTTGGTTCTCTTTTGAGGCTACATGTTTAGACGTACATGCCACACCAAATCTTTTCGAGTTACAACGTGTTGTTTAGGAGATACAAGCTAATTTTGTATGATGCGTTAATTCTTCTTGTAAAGTGTTTCCAATATGTACATATTTGTCTTTACTCTGCAACACTATATTTCCTTATAACGTGGTATTCTTACATATTCTTTCGAGAGAAAACTATCCTGTGTGTTCCCTTTTGAGGCTACACACTTAGACATAAAGGCAACACCAAAGCTTTTCGAGTTATAACGTGTTGTTTATGAAAAACAAGATAATTTTACACGATGCGGGATTTCTTTAAAACGTGCTTTCTGACAAATTTTGACGAAAGAAAATAGTCCTGTGGGTTCTCTTTTGAGGCTACACGTTTAGAGGTACACACCACACCAAATTCTTTCGAGTTACCACGTGTTGTTTAGGAGATACAAACTAAATTTGTATGATGCATTATTTCTTCTCGTAAAGTGTTTCCAATATGTACGTATTTGTCTTTACTCTGCAACATTGTATTTCCTTATAACGTTGTATTCTTACATGTTCTTTCGAGAGAAAACTCTCCTGTGCGTTCTCTTTAGAGGCTACACGCTTAGACATACATGCAACACCAAAGCTTTTCGAGTTACAACGTGTTGTTTAGGAAAAATAAGATAATTTTGCACGAAGCGGGATTTCCTTAAAACGTGGTTTTCTGACAATTTTGACGAAAGAAAGTTCTCCTGTGGGTTCTCTTTTGAGGCTACACATGTAGACGTACGAGCCACACCAAATCATTTCGAGTTACAACGTGTTGTTTAGGAGATACAAGCAAATTTTGTACGATACGTTATTTCTTCTCGTAAAGTCTTTCCAGTATGTACTTATTTGTCTTTACTCTGCAACACTGTATTTCCTTATAACGTGGTATTCTTACATAATCTTTCGAGGGAAAACTCTCCTGTGTGTTCTCTTTTGAGGCTACACGCTTAAACAAACATGCAACGCAGAAGCTTTTCCAGTTACAACGTGTTGTTTCGGAAAAACAAGATAATTTCGCAAGATGCAAGATTTCCATAAAACGTGGTTTTCTGAAAAATTTTGACGAAAGAAAGTTCTCCTGTGGGTTCTCTTTTGAGGCTACACGTGTAGAGGTACGAGCCACACCAAATCTTTTCGAGTTACAACGTGTTGTTTAGGAGATACCAGCTAATTTTGTACGATGCGTTATTTCTTCTCTTAAAGTGCTTCCAATATGTATGTATTTGTCTTTACTCTGCAACACTGTATTTCCTTATAACGTGGTATTCTTACATAATCTTTCGAGAGAAAACTATCCTGTGCGTTCCCTTTTGAGGCTACACACTTAGACATACAGGCAACACCAAAGCTTTTCGAGTTACAACGTGTTGTTTATGAAAAACAAGATAATTTCACACGATGCGGTATTTCCTTAAAACTTGGTGTTCTGACAAATTTTGACGAAAGAAAATAATCCTGTGGGTTCTCTTTTGAGCCTATACGTTTAGAGGTACACGCCACACCAAACCTTTCGAGTTATCACGTGTTGTTCAGGAGATACAAGCTAATTTTGTAGGATGCATTATTTCTTCTCGTAAAGTGTTTCCAATACGTACGTATTTGTCTTTACTCTGCAACACTGTATTTCCTTATAACGTTGTATTCTTACATGTTCTCTCGAGAGAAAACTCTCCTGTGCATTCTCTTTAGAAGCTACACGCTTAGACATACACGCAACAACAAGGCTATTCGAGTTACAACATGTTGTTTAGGAAAAACAAGATAATTTTGCACGATGCGGGATTTCCTTTAAACGTGGTTTTCTGACAAATTTTGATGAAAGAAAGTTCTCCTGTGGGTTCTGTTTTGAGGCTACACGTGTAGAGGTACGAGCCACACCAATCTTTACGAGGTACAACATGTTGTTTAGGAGATACAAGCTAATTTTGTACGATGCATTATTTCTTCTCTTAAAGTGTTTCCAATACGTATGTTTTTGTCTATACTCTGCAACAGTGTATTTCCTTATAACGTGATATTCTTACATATTCTTTCGAGAGAAAACTCTCCTGTGCGTTCTCTTTAGAGGCTACACGCTTAGACATACATGCAACACCAAAGCTTTTCGAGTTACAACGTGTTGTTTAGGAAAAATAAGATAATTTTGCACGATGCGGGATTTCCTTAAAACGTGGTTTTCTGACAATTTTGACGAAAGAAAGTTCTCCTGTGGGTTCTCTTTTGAGGCTACACGTGTAGACGTACGAGCCACACCAAATCTTTTTGAGTTACAACATGTTGTTTAGGAGATACAAGCAAATTTTGTACGATACGTTATTTCTTCTCGTAAAGTCTTTCCAATATGTACTTATTTGTCTTTACTCTCCAACACTGTATTTCCTTATAACGTGGTATTCTTACATATTCTTTCGAGGGAAAACTCTCCTGTGCGTTCTCTTTTGAGGCTACACGCTTAAACAAACACGCAACGCCAAAGCTTTTCCAAATACAAGGTGATGTTTAGGAAACAAGATAATTTCGCACGATGCAAGATTTCCATAATACGTGGTTTTCTGAAAAATTTTGACAAAAGAAAGTTCTCCTGTGGGTTCTCTTTTGAGGCTACATGTGTAGAGGTACGAGCCACACCAAATCTTTTCGAGTTACAACGTGTTGTTTAGGAGATACAAGCCAATTTTGTACGATGCGTTATTTCTTCTCTTAAAGTGTTTCCGATAGGTATGTATTTGTCTTTACTCTGCAACACTGTATTTCCTTATAACGTGGTATTCTTACATAATCTTTCAAGAGAAAACTATCCTGTGCATTCCCTTTTGAGGCTACACACTTAGACATACAGGCAACACCAAAGCTTTTCGAGTTACAACGTGTTGTCTATGAAAAACAAGATAATTTCACACGATGCAGTATTTCCTTAAAACGTGGTGTTCTGACAAATTTTGATGAAAGAAAATAATCCTGTTGGTTATCTTTTGAGTCTACACGTTTAGAGGTACACGCCACACCAAATCTTTCGAGTTATCACGTGTAGTTCAGGAGATACAAGCTAATTTTGTAGGATGCGTTATTTCTTCTCATTAAGTGTTTCCAATACGTACGTATTTGTCTTTACTCTGCAACACTGTATTTCCTTAAAACGTTGTATTCTTACATTTTCTTTCGAGAGAAACCTCTCCTGTGCGTTCCCTTTAGAGGCTACACGCTTAGACATACACGCAACACCAAAGCTTTTCGAGTTACAACGTGTTGTTTAGGAAAAACAAGATAATTTTGCACGATGCGGGATTTCCTTAAAACGTGGTTTTCTGACAAATTTTGGTGAAAGAAATTTCTCCTGTGGATTCTCTTTTGAGGCTACACGTGTAGACGTACGAGCCACACCAAATCTTTTCGAGTTACAACGTGTTGTTTAGGAGACACAAGCGAATTTTGTATGATGCATTATTTCTCCTCGTAAAGTGTTTCCAATACGTAGTTATTTGTCTTTAATCTGCAACATTGTATTTCCTTATGACGTGGTATTCATACTTATTCTTTCGAGGGAAATCTCTCCTGTGCGTTCTCTTTTGAGGCTACACGCTGACACATACATGCAACACCAAAGCTTTTCGAGTTACAACGTGTTGTTTAGGAAAAACAAGATAATTTCGCACGATGCGGGATTTCCGTAAAACGTGGTTTTCAGAAAAATTTTGACGAAAGAAAATTCTCCTGTTGGTTCTCTTTTGAGGCTACATGTTTAGACATACATGCCACACCAAATCTTTTCGAGTTACAACGTGTTGTTTAGGAGATACAAGCTAATTTTGTATGATGCGTTAATTCTTCTTGTAAAGTGTTTCCAATATGTACATATTTGTCTTTACTCTGCAACACTATATTTCCTTATAACGTGGTATTCTTACATATTCTTTCGAGAGAAAACTATCCTGTGTGTTCCCTTTTGAGGCTACACACTTAGACATAAAGGCAACACCAAAGCTTTTCGAGTTATAACGTGTTGTTTATGAAAAACAAGATAATTTTACACGATGCGGGATTTCTTTAAAATGTGCTTTCTGACAAATTTTGACGAAGGAAAATAGTCCTGTGGGTTCTCTTTTGAGGCTACACGTTTAGAGGTACACGCCACACCAAATTCTTTCGAGTTACCACGTGTTGTTTAGGAGATACAAACTAAATTTGTATGATGCATTATTTCTTCTCGTAAAGTGTTTCCAATATGTACGTATTTGTCTTTACTCTGCAACATTGTATTTCCTTATAACGTTGTATTCTTACATGTTCTTTCGAGAGAAAACTCTCCTGTGCGTTCTCTTTAGAGGCTACACGCTTAGACATACATGCAACACCAAACCTTTTCGAGTTACAACGTGTTGTTTAGGAAAAATAAGATAATTTTGCACGAAGCGGGATTTCCTTAAAACGTGGTTTTCTGACAATTTTGACGAAAGAAAGTTCTCCTGTGGGTTCTCTTTTGAGGCTACACATGTAGACGTACGAGCCACACCAAATCATTTCGAGTTACAACGTGTTGTTTAGGAGATACAAGCAAATTTTGTACGATGAGTTATTTCTTCTCGTAAAGTCTTTCCAATATGTACTTATTTGTCTTTACTCTGCAACACTGTATTTCCTTATAACGTGGTATTCTTACATAATCTTTCGAGGGAAAACTCTGCTGTGCGTTCTCTTTTGAGGCTACACGCTTAAACAAACATGCAACGCAGAAGCTTTTCCAGTTACAACGTGTTGTTTCGGAAAAACAAGATAATTTCGCAAGATGCAAGATTTCCATAAAACGTGGTTTTCTGAAAAATTTTGACGAAAGAAAATTCTCCTGTTGGTTCTCTTTTGAGGCTACATGTTTAGACGTACATGCCACACCAAATCTTTTCGAGTTACAACGTGTTGTTTAGGAGATACAAGCTAATTTTGTATGATGCGTTAATTCTTCTTGTAAAGTGTTTCCAATATGTACATATTTGTCTTTACTCTGCAACACTATATTTCCTTATAACGTGGTATTCTTACATATTCTTTCGAGAGAAAACTATCCTGTGTGTTCCCTTTTGAGGCTACACACTTAGACATAAAGGCAACACCAAAGCTTTTCGAGTTATAACGTGTTGTTTATGAAAAACAAGATAATTTTACACGATGCGGGATTTCTTTAAAACGTGCTTTCTGACAAATTTTGACGAAAGAAAATAGTCCTGTGGGTTCTCTTTTGAGGCTACACGTTTAGAGGTACACACCACACCAAATTCTTTCGAGTTACCACGTGTTGTTTAGGAGATACAAACTAAATTTGTATGATGCATTATTTCTTCTCGTAAAGTGTTTCCAATATGTACGTATTTGTCTTTACTCTGCAACATTGTATTTCCTTATAACGTTGTATTCTTACATGTTCTTTCGAGAGAAAACTCTCCTGTGCGTTCTCTTTAGAGGCTACACGCTTAGACATACATGCAACACCAAAGCTTTTCGAGTTACAACGTGTTGTTTAGGAAAAATAAGATAATTTTGCACGAAGCGGGATTTCCTTAAAACGTGGTTTTCTGACAATTTTGACGAAAGAAAGTTCTCCTGTGGGTTCTCTTTTGAGGCTACACATGTAGACGTACGAGCCACACCAAATCATTTCGAGTTACAACGTGTTGTTTAGGAGATACAAGCAAATTTTGTACGATACGTTATTTCTTCTCGTAAAGTCTTTCCAGTATGTACTTATTTGTCTTTACTCTGCAACACTGTATTTCCTTATAACGTGGTATTCTTACATAATCTTTCGAGGGAAAACTCTCCTGTGTGTTCTCTTTTGAGGCTACACGCTTAAACAAACATGCAACGCAGAAGCTTTTCCAGTTACAACGTGTTGTTTCGGAAAAACAAGATAATTTCGCAAGATGCAAGATTTCCATAAAACGTGGTTTTCTGAAAAATTTTGACGAAAGAAAGTTCTCCTGTGGGTTCTCTTTTGAGGCTACACGTGTAGAGGTACGAGCCACACCAAATCTTTTCGAGTTACAACGTGTTGTTTAGGAGATACCAGCTAATTTTGTACGATGCGTTATTTCTTCTCTTAAAGTGCTTCCAATATGTATGTATTTGTCTTTACTCTGCAACACTGTATTTCCTTATAACGTGGTATTCTTACATAATCTTTCGAGAGAAAACTATCCTGTGCGTTCCCTTTTGAGGCTACACACTTAGACATACAGGCAACACCAAAGCTTTTCGAGTTACAACGTGTTGTTTATGAAAAACAAGATAATTTCACACGATGCGGTATTTCCTTAAAACTTGGTGTTCTGACAAATTTTGACGAAAGAAAATAATCCTGTGGGTTCTCTTTTGAGCCTATACGTTTAGAGGTACACGCCACACCAAACCTTTCGAGTTATCACGTGTTGTTCAGGAGATACAAGCTAATTTTGTAGGATGCATTATTTCTTCTCGTAAAGTGTTTCCAATACGTACGTATTTGTCTTTACTCTGCAACACTGTATTTCCTTATAACGTTGTATTCTTACATGTTCTCTCGAGAGAAAACTCTCCTGTGCATTCTCTTTAGAAGCTACACGCTTAGACATACACGCAACAACAAGGCTATTCGAGTTACAACATGTTGTTTAGGAAAAACAAGATAATTTTGCACGATGCGGGATTTCCTTTAAACGTGGTTTTCTGACAAATTTTGATGAAAGAAAGTTCTCCTGTGGGTTCTGTTTTGAGGCTACACGTGTAGAGGTACGAGCCACACCAATCTTTACGAGGTACAACATGTTGTTTAGGAGATACAAGCTAATTTTGTACGATGCATTATTTCTTCTCTTAAAGTGTTTCCAATACGTATGTTTTTGTCTATACTCTGCAACAGTGTATTTCCTTATAACGTGATATTCTTACATATTCTTTCGAGAGAAAACTCTCCTGTGCGTTCTCTTTAGAGGCTACACGCTTAGACATACATGCAACACCAAAGCTTTTCGAGTTACAACGTGTTGTTTAGGAAAAATAAGATAATTTTGCACGATGCGGGATTTCCTTAAAACGTGGTTTTCTGACAATTTTGACGAAAGAAAGTTCTCCTGTGGGTTCTCTTTTGAGGCTACACGTGTAGACGTACGAGCCACACCAAATCTTTTTGAGTTACAACATGTTGTTTAGGAGATACAAGCAAATTTTGTACGATACGTTATTTCTTCTCGTAAAGTCTTTCCAATATGTACTTATTTGTCTTTACTCTCCAACACTGTATTTCCTTATAACGTGGTATTCTTACATATTCTTTCGAGGGAAAACTCTCCTGTGCGTTCTCTTTTGAGGCTACACGCTTAAACAAACACGCAACGCCAAAGCTTTTCCAAATACAAGGTGATGTTTAGGAAACAAGATAATTTCGCACGATGCAAGATTTCCATAATACGTGGTTTTCTGAAAAATTTTGACAAAAGAAAGTTCTCCTGTGGGTTCTCTTTTGAGGCTACATGTGTAGAG
Source organism: Apodemus sylvaticus (assembly GCF_947179515.1). Classification (NCBI taxonomy): domain Eukaryota; kingdom Metazoa; phylum Chordata; class Mammalia; order Rodentia; family Muridae; genus Apodemus; species Apodemus sylvaticus. The sequence continues at coordinate 65,202,038 of NC_067491.1, read as the reverse complement.
GTACGAGCCACACCAAATCTTTTCGAGTTACAACGTGTTGTTTAGGAGATACAAGCCAATTTTGTACGATGCGTTATTTCTTCTCTTAAAGTGTTTCCGATAGGTATGTATTTGTCTTTACTCTGCAACACTGTATTTCCTTATAACGTGGTATTCTTACATAATCTTTCAAGAGAAAACTATCCTGTGCATTCCCTTTTGAGGCTACACACTTAGACATACAGGCAACACCAAAGCTTTTCGAGTTACAACGTGTTGTCTATGAAAAACAAGATAATTTCACACGATGCAGTATTTCCTTAAAACGTGGTGTTCTGACAAATTTTGATGAAAGAAAATAATCCTGTTGGTTATCTTTTGAGTCTACACGTTTAGAGGTACACGCCACACCAAATCTTTCGAGTTATCACGTGTAGTTCAGGAGATACAAGCTAATTTTGTAGGATGCGTTATTTCTTCTCATTAAGTGTTTCCAATACGTACGTATTTGTCTTTACTCTGCAACACTGTATTTCCTTAAAACGTTGTATTCTTACATTTTCTTTCGAGAGAAACCTCTCCTGTGCGTTCCCTTTAGAGGCTACACGCTTAGACATACACGCAACACCAAAGCTTTTCGAGTTACAACGTGTTGTTTAGGAAAAACAAGATAATTTTGCACGATGCGGGATTTCCTTAAAACGTGGTTTTCTGACAAATTTTGGTGAAAGAAATTTCTCCTGTGGATTCTCTTTTGAGGCTACACGTGTAGACGTACGAGCCACACCAAATCTTTTCGAGTTACAACGTGTTGTTTAGGAGACACAAGCGAATTTTGTATGATGCATTATTTCTCCTCGTAAAGTGTTTCCAATACGTAGTTATTTGTCTTTAATCTGCAACATTGTATTTCCTTATGACGTGGTATTCATACTTATTCTTTCGAGGGAAATCTCTCCTGTGCGTTCTCTTTTGAGGCTACACGCTGACACATACATGCAACACCAAAGCTTTTCGAGTTACAACGTGTTGTTTAGGAAAAACAAGATAATTTCGCACGATGCGGGATTTCCGTAAAACGTGGTTTTCAGAAAAATTTTGACGAAAGAAAATTCTCCTGTTGGTTCTCTTTTGAGGCTACATGTTTAGACATACATGCCACACCAAATCTTTTCGAGTTACAACGTGTTGTTTAGGAGATACAAGCTAATTTTGTATGATGCGTTAATTCTTCTTGTAAAGTGTTTCCAATATGTACATATTTGTCTTTACTCTGCAACACTATATTTCCTTATAACGTGGTATTCTTACATATTCTTTCGAGAGAAAACTATCCTGTGTGTTCCCTTTTGAGGCTACACACTTAGACATAAAGGCAACACCAAAGCTTTTCGAGTTATAACGTGTTGTTTATGAAAAACAAGATAATTTTACACGATGCGGGATTTCTTTAAAATGTGCTTTCTGACAAATTTTGACGAAGGAAAATAGTCCTGTGGGTTCTCTTTTGAGGCTACACGTTTAGAGGTACACGCCACACCAAATTCTTTCGAGTTACCACGTGTTGTTTAGGAGATACAAACTAAATTTGTATGATGCATTATTTCTTCTCGTAAAGTGTTTCCAATATGTACGTATTTGTCTTTACTCTGCAACATTGTATTTCCTTATAACGTTGTATTCTTACATGTTCTTTCGAGAGAAAACTCTCCTGTGCGTTCTCTTTAGAGGCTACACGCTTAGACATACATGCAACACCAAAGCTTTTCGAGTTACAACGTGTTGTTTAGGAAAAATAAGATAATTTTGCACGAAGCGGGATTTCCTTAAAACGTGGTTTTCTGACAATTTTGACGAAAGAAAGTTCTCCTGTGGGTTCTCTTTTGAGGCTACACATGTAGACGTACGAGCCACACCAAATCATTTCGAGTTACAACGTGTTGTTTAGGAGATACAAGCAAATTTTGTACGATGAGTTATTTCTTCTCGTAAAGTCTTTCCAATATGTACTTATTTGTCTTTACTCTGCAACACTGTATTTCCTTATAACGTGGTATTCTTACATAATCTTTCGAGGGAAAACTCTGCTGTGCGTTCTCTTTTGAGGCTACACGCTTAAACAAACATGCAACGCAGAAGCTTTTCCAGTTACAACGTGTTGTTTCGGAAAAACAAGATAATTTCGCAAGATGCAAGATTTCCATAAAACGTGGTTTTCTGAAAAATTTTGACGAAAGAAAGTTCTCCTGTGGGTTCTCTTTTGAGGCTACACGTGTAGAGGTACGAGCCACACCAAATCTTTTCGAGTTACAACGTGTTGTTTAGGAGATACCAGCTAATTTTGTACGATGCGTTATTTCTTCTCTTAAAGTGCTTCCAATATGTATGTATTTGTCTTTACTCTGCAACACTGTATTTCCTTATAACGTGGTATTCTTACATAATCTTTCGAGAGAAAACTATCCTGTGCGTTCCCTTTTGAGGCTACACACTTAGACATACAGGCAACACCAAAGCTTTTCGAGTTACAACGTGTTGTTTATGAAAAACAAGATAATTTCACACGATGCGGTATTTCCTTGGAAACACTTCACGAGAAGAAATAATGCAACGTACAAAATTTGCTTGTCTATCCAAAACAACATGTTATAACTCGAAAAGATTTAGTGTGGCTCGTACGTCTACACGTGTAGCCTCAAAAGAGAACACACAGGAGAACATTCTTTCATCAAAATTTGTCAGAAAACCACGTTTTAAGGAAATCCCGCATCATGCAAATTATCTTATTTTTCCTAAACAACACATTGTAACTTGAAAAGCTTTGGTGTTGCGTGTATGTCTAAGCCTGTAGCCTCTAAAGAGAATGCACAGGAGAGTTTTCTCTCGAAAGAAAATGTAAGAATACAACGTTATAAGGAAATACAGTGTTGCAGAATAAAGACAAATATGTACATATTGGAAACACTTTACAAGAAGAAATAACGCATCGTAAAAATATTAGCTTTTAACTGGTAAGCAACAAGTGCTAACTCGAAAGGATTTGGTGTGGCGTGTATGTCTAAACATGTAGCCTCAAAAGAGAACCCAGAGGAGAATTTACTTTCGTCAAGATTTTTCAGAAAACCACGTTTTAAGGAAATCTGGCATCATGCAAAATGATCTTTTTTTTTCCCTAAACAACTTGTTGTAACTCGAAAAGCTTTGGTGTTGCATGTATGAGTAAGCGTGGAGCCTCAAAAGAGAAGGCACAGGAGAGTTTTCTCTCGAAAGAATATGTAAGAATACCACGTTATAAGGAAATACAATTTTGCAGAGTAAAGACAAATAAGTACATATTGGAAAAACTTTACAAGAAGAAATATCGCATCGTAGAAAATTACCTTGTATCTCCTAAACAACACGTTGTAACTCGAAAAGATTTGGGAGACGTGTCTGTCTAAACGTGTAGCCTCAAAAGAGAACCCACGGGAGAATTTTCTTTCATCAAAATTTGTCAGAAACCACGTTTTAAGGAAATCTCACATCGTGCGAAATTATTTAGTTTTTCCTAAACACCACGTTGTAACTTGAAAAGTATTGCTGTTGCGTGTATGTCTAAGCGTGTAGCCTCAAAAGAGAACGCACAGGAGAGTTTCCTCTTGAAAGAATATGTAAGAACACCACGTTATAAGGAAATACAGTGTTGCAGAGTAAAGACAAATATGTTCGTATTGGAAACACTTTAAGAGAAGAAATAACGCATCGTACAAAATTAGCTTGTATCTCCTAAACAACACTTTGTAAATCGAAAAGATTTGGTGTGGCTCGTACCTCTACACGTGTAGCCTCAAAAGAGAACCCACAGGAGAACTTTCTTTCCTCAAAATTTTTCAGAAAACCACGTTTTATAGAAATCTCGCATCGTGTGAAATTATCTTGTTTTTCCTAAACAACACGTTGTAACTCGAAAAGCTTTGGCGTTGCGTGTTTGTATAAGTGTGTAGCATCAAAAGAGAACACACAGGAGAGTTTTCCCTCGAAAGAATATGTAAGAATACCTCGTTATAAGGAAATACACTGTTGCAGAGTAAATACAAATAAGAATGTATTGGAAACACTTTACGAGAAGAAATAATGCATCGTACAAAATTTGCTTGTATCTCCTAAACAACACGTTTTAACTCGAAAAGATTTGGTGTGGCTCGTACGTCTAAACATGTAGCCTCAAAAGAGAACCCACAGGAGAACTTTCTTTCGTCAAAATTTGTCAGGATACCACGTTTTAAGGAAATCCCGCATCGTGCAAAATTATCTTGTTTTTCCTAAACAACACGATGTAACTCGAAAATCTTTAGTGTTGCGTGTATGTCTAAGCGTGTAACCTCTAAAGAGAACGCACAGAAGAGTTTTCTCTCGAAAGAATATGTAAGAATACAACGTTATAAGGAAATACAGTTTTGCAGATTAAAGACAAATATGTACGTATTTGAAACACTTTATGAGAAGGAATAACGCATCGTACAAAATTAGCTTGTATCTCCTAAACAACACATGGTAACTCGAAAGAATTTGGTGTGGCGTGTAAGTCTAAACGTGTAGCCTCAAAAGAGAACCCACAATTTTCTTTCGTCAAAATTTTTCAGAAAACCACGTTTTAAGGAAATCCCGCATCGTGCGAAATCATCTTCTTTTTCCAAAACAACATGTTGTAACTCGAAAATCTTTGGTGTTGCGTGTATGTGTAAGCGTGGAGCCTCAAAAGAGAAGGCACAGGAGAGTTTTCTCTCGAAAGAATATGTAAGAATTCCACGTTATAGGAAATATTATTTTGCAGAGTAAAGACAAATAAGTACATATTGGAAACACTTTACGAGAAGAAATAATGCATCCTACAAAATTAGCTTGTATCTCCTAAACAACACTTTGTAACTCGAAAAGATTTGGTGTGACATGGACGCCTAAACGTGTAGCCTCAAAAGAGAACCAACAGGAGAATTTTCTTTCATCAAAATTTGTCAGAAACAACGTTTTAAGGAAATCTCATATCGTGCGAAATTATCATGTTTTTCCAAAACAACAGGTTGTAACTCGAAAATCTTTGGTGTTGCGTGTATGTCTAAGCGTGTAGCCTCAAAAGAGAACGCACAGGAGAGATTTCCCTCGAAAGAATATGTAAGAATACCACTTTATAAGGAAATACAGTGTTGCAGAGTAAAGACAAATAAGTACGTATTGGAAACACTTTACAAGAAGAAATAACGCATCGTACAAAATTTGCTTGTATCTCCTAAACAACACGTTGTAACTCGAAAAGATTTGGTGTGGCTCATATGTCTACATGTGTAGCCTCAAAAGAGAACCCACAGGAGAACTTTCTTTCGTCAAAATTTTTCAGAAAACCACGTTTTAAGGAAATCCCGCATCTTGCGAAATTATATTCTTTTTCCTAAACAACATATTGTAACTCGAAAAGCTTTGGTGTTGCGTATATGTGTAAGCGTGGAGCCTCAAAAGTGAACGCACAGTAGAGTGTTCCCTCCAAAGAAAATGTAAGAATACCACGTTATAAGGAAATACAGTGTTGCAGAGTAAAGACAAATAATTGCGTATTGGAAACACTTTACGAGAAGAATTAACGCATCATACAAAATTAGCTTGTATCTCCTAAACAACACGTTGTAACTCGAAAAGATTTGGTGTGACGTGTATGTCTAAACGTGTAGCCTCAAAAGAGAACCCACAGGAGAATTTTCTTTCATCAAAATTTGTCAGAAACCACGTTTTCAGGAAATCTCTCAACGTGCGAAATTATCTTCTTTTTCCAAAGCAACACGTTGTAAATCGAAAAGCTTTGGTGTTTTGTGTATGTCTAAGCGTGTAGCCTCAAAAGAGAACACACAGGAATGTTTTCTCTCGAAATAATATGTAAGAAAACCATGTTATAAGGAAATACAGTGTTGCAGAGTAAAGACAAATACGTACTTATTTTAAACACTTTTCGAGAAGAATTAACACATCCTACAAAATTAGCTTGTATCTCCTAAACAACACATTGTAACTCGAAAGGATTTGGTGTGGCTCGTACCTCTACATGTGTAGCCTCAAAAGAGAACCCACAGGAGAACTTTCTTTCGTCAATTTTTTTCAGAAAACCACGTTTTATGGAAATCTCGCATCGTGCGAAATTATCTTGTTTTTCCTAAACAACATGTTTTATCTCGAAAAGCTTTGGCGTTGCGTGTTTGTCTAAGCATGTAGCCTCAAAAGTGAACGCACAGGAGAGTGTTCCCTCGAAAGAAAATGTAAGAATACCACGTTATAAGGAAATACAGTGTTGCAGAGTAAAGACAAATAAGTACGTATTGGAAACACTTTACGAGAAGAAATAACGCATCTTACAAAATTAACTTGTATCTCCTAAAGAACACGTTGTAACTCGAAAAGATTTGGTGTGACATGTATGTCTAAACGTGTAGCCTCAAAAGAGAACCCACAGGAGAATTTTCTTTCATCAAAATTTGTCAGAAACCACGTTTTCAGGAAATCTCGCAACGTGCGAAATTATCTAGTTTTTCCAAAGCAACACGTTGTAAATCGAAAAGCTTTGGTGTTGCGTGTATGTCTAAGCATGTAGCCTCAAAAGAGAACGCACAGGAGTGTTTTCTCTCGATAGAATATGGAAGAAAACCACGTTATAAGGAAATACAGTGTTGCAGAGTAAAGACAAATACGTACGTATTGGAAACACTTTAAGAGAAGAATTAACACATCGTACAAAATTAGCTTGTATCTCCTAAACAACACGTTGTATCTCAAAAGGATTTGGTGTGGCTCGTACCTCTACACGTGTAGCCTCAAAAGAGAACCCACAGGAGAACATTCTTTCGTCAAAATTTGTCAGAAAACCACGTTTTAAGGAAATCCCGCATCGTGCAAAATTATCTTATTTTTCCTAAACAACACGTTGTAACTTGAATAGCTTTGGTGTTGCGTGTATGTCTAAGCCTGTAGCCTCTAAAGAGAATGCACAGGAGAGTTTTCTGACGAAACAAAATGTAAGAATACAACATTATAAGGAAATACAGTGTTGCAGAATAACGACAAATATGTACATATTGGAAACACTTTACGAGAAGAAATAAAGCATCGTAAAATTTAGCTTGTATCTCCTAAGCAACAATTGCTAACTCCAAAGGATTTGGTGTGGCGTGTATGTCTAAACATGTAGCCTCAAAAGAGAACCCAGAGGAGAATTTTCTTTCGTCAAGATTTTTCAGAAAACCACGTTTTAAGGAAATCCCGCATAGTGCGAAATAATCTTCTTTTTCCTAAACAACATTTTGTAACTCGAAAAGCTTTGGTGTTGCGTGTATGTGTAAGCGTGGAGCCTCAAAAGAGAAGTCACAGGATAGTTTTCTCTCGAAAGAATATATAAGAATACCACGTTATAAGGAAATACAATTTTGCAGAGTAAAGACAATAAGTACATATTGGAAACACTTTACAAGAAGAAATAACGCATCGTACAAAATTAACTTGTATCTCCTAAACAACACGTTGTAACTCGAAAAGATTAGGTGTGATGTGTATGTCTAAACGTGTAGCCTCAAAAGAGAACCCACAGGAGAATTTTCTTTCATCAAAATTTGTCAGAACCACGTTTTAAGGAAATCTCGCATCGTGAGAAATTATCTTGTTTTTCCTAAACAACACGTTGTAACTCGAAAAGCTTTGCTGTTGCGTGTATGTCTAAGCGTGTAGCCTCAAAAGAGAACGCACAGGAGAGTTTCCTCTCGAAAGAATATGTAAGAACACCACGTTATAAGGAAATACAGTGTTGCAGAGTAAAGACAAATACGTACCTATTGGAAACACTTTAGGGGAAAAATTAACATATCATACAAAATTAGCTTGTATCTCCTAAACAACACGTTCTAACTCTAAAAGATTTGGTGTGGCTCGTACCTCTACAAGTGTAGCCTCAAAAGAGAACCCACAGGAGAACTTATTTTCGTCAATTTTTTTCAGAAAACCATGTTTTATGGAAATCTCGCATCATGCGAAATTATCTTGTTTTTCCTAAACAACACGTTGTAACTCGAAAAGCTTTGGCGTTGCGGGTTTGTCTAAGCATGTAGTCTCAAAAGTGAACGCACAGGAGAGTTTTCCCTCGAAAGAAAAATGTAAGAATACCATGTTTTAAGGAAATACAGTGTTGCAGAGAAAAGACAAATAAGTACGTATTGGAAACACTTTACAAGAAGAAATAATGCATCGTACAAAATTTGCATGTATATCCTAAACAACACGTTGTAACTCGAAAAAATTTAGTGTGGCTCGTACGTCTACACGTGTAGCCTCAAAAGAGAACCCACAGGAGAACATTCTTTCGTCAAAATTTGTCAGAAAACCACGTTTAAGGAAATCCCGTATCGTACAAAATTATCTTATTTTTTCTAAACAACACGTTGTAACTTGAAAAGCTTTGGAGTTACGTGTATGTCTAAGCCTGTAGCCTCTAAAGAGAACGCACAGGAGTGTTTTCTCACGAAAGAAAATGTAAGAATACAACGTTATAAGGAAATACAGTGTTGCAGAATAAAGACAAATATGTATGTATTGGAAACACTTTATGAGAAGAAATAACGCATCGTACAAAATTAGCTTGTATCTCCTAGGCAACACGTGCTAACTCGAAAGGATTTGGTGTGGCGTGTACGTCTAAACATGTAGCCTCAAAAGAGAACCCACAGGAGAATTTTCTTTCGTCAAGATTTTTCAGAAAACCACTTTTTTAAGGAAATCCCGCATCGTGCGAAATGATCTTTTTTTTTCCTAAACAACTTGTTGTAACTCGAAAAGCTTTGGTGTTGCGTGTATGTGTAAGCGTGGAGCCTCAAAAGAGAAGGCACAGGAGAGTTTTCTCTCGAAAGAATATATAAGAATACCTCGTTTTAAGGAAATACACTGTTGCAGAGTAAATACAAATAAGCACGTATTGGAAACACTTTACGAGAAGAAATAATGCATCGTACAAAATTTGCTTGTATCTCCTAAACAACACGTTTTAACTCGAAAAGATTTGGTGCGGCTCGTATGTCTACACGTGTAGCCTCAAAAGAGAACCCACAGGAGAACTTTCTTTCGTCAAAATTTGTCAGGATACCACGTTTTAAGGAAATCCCGCATCGTGCAAAATTATCTTGTTTTTCCTAAACAACACGATGTAACTCGAACATCTTTGGTGTTGCTTGTATGTCTAAGCGTGTAACTTCTAAAGAGAACGACCAGAAGAGTTTTCTCTCGAAAGAATATGTAAGAATACAACGTTATAAGGAAATACAGTGTTGCAGAGTAAAGACAAATACGTACGTATTGGAAACACTTTACGAGAAAAAATAACGCATCGTACAAAATTAGCTTGTATCTCCTAAACAACACGTGGTAACTCGAAAGGATTTGGTGTGGCTATACGTCTAAACGTGTAGCCTCAAAAGAGAACCCACAGGAGAATTTTCTTTCGTCAAAATTTTTCAGAAAGCCACGATTTAAGGAAATCCCACATCGTGCGAAATCATCTTCTTTTTCCAAAACAACATGTTGTAACTCGAAAAGCTTTGGTGTTGCGTGTATGTGTAAGCAGAGCCTCAAAAGAGAAGGCACAGGAGAGTTTTCTCTCGAAAGAATATGTAAGAATTCCACGTTATAAGGAAATATTATTTTGCAGAGTAAAGACAAATAAGTACATATTGGAAACACTTTACGAGAAGAAATAATGCATCCTACAAAATTAACTTGTATCTCCTAAACAACACGTTGTAACTCGGAAAGATTTGGTGTGACGTCTACGTCTAAACGTGTAGCCTCAAAAGAGTACCAACAGGAGAATTTTCTTTCATCAAAATTTGTCAGAAACAACGTTTTAAGGAAATCTCATATCGTGTGAAATTATCATGTTTTTCCTAAACAACAGGTTGTAACTCGAAAAGCTTTGGTGTTGTGTGTATGTCTAAGTGTGTAGAAACAAAAGAGAACGCACAGGAGAGATTTCCCTCGAAAGAATATGTAAGAATACCACTTTAAAAGGAAATACAGTGTTGCAGAGTAAAGACAAATAAGTATGTATTGGAAACACTTTACAAGAAGAAATAACGCATCGTACAAAATTTGCTTGTATCTCCTAAACAACACGTTGTAACTTAAAAAGATTTGGTGTGGCTCGTACGTCTACATGTGTAGCCTCAAAAGAGAACCCACAGGAGAACTTTCTTTCGTCAAAATTTGTCATAAAACCACGTTTTAAGGAAATCCCGCATCGTACGAAGTCATCTTGTTTCTCCTAAACAACACGATGTAACTCGAAAAGCTTTGGTGTTGCGTGTATGTCTAAGCGTGTAACCTCTAAAGAGAACGCACAGGAGAGTTTTCTCTCGAAAGAATATGTAAGAATACAACGTTATAAGGAAATACAGTGTTGCAGAGTAAAGACAAATATTTAAGTATTGGAAACACGTTAGGAGATGAAATAACGCATCGTAAAAAATTAGCTTGTATCTCCTAAACAAAACGTTGTAACTCGAAAAGATTTGGTGTGGCGTGTACGTCTAAACGTGTAGACTCAAAAGAGAACCCACAGGAGAATTTTCTTTCGTCAAAATTTTTCAGAAAACCATGTTTTAAAGAAATCCCGCATCTTGCGAAATCATCTTCTTTTTCCTAAACAACATGTTGTAACTCGAATAGCTTTGGTGGTGCGTGTATTTGTAAGCGTGGAGCCTCAAAAGAGAAGGCACAGGAGAGTTTTGTCTCGAAAGAATATGTAAGAATACCATGTTATAAGGAAAGACAATTTTGCAGAGTAAAGACAAATAAGTACGTATTGGAAACACTTTATGAGAAGAAATAACGCATCGTAAAAAATTAACTTGTATCTCCTAAACAACACATTGTAACTCGAAAAGATTTGGTGTGACGTGTATGTCTAAACGTGTAGCCTCAAAAGAGAACCCAAAGGAGAATTTTGTTTCATCAAAATTTGTCAGAAACGAACGTTTTAAAGAAATCTCGCATCGTGCGAAATTATCTTGTTTTTCCTAAACAACACCTTGTAACTCGAAAAGCTTTGCTGTTGCATGTATGTCTAAGCGTGTAGCCTCAAAAGAGAAAGCAAAGGAGAGTTTTCTCTCGAAAGAATAAGTAAGAATACCACGTTATAAGGAAATACAGTGTTGCAGAGTAAAGACAAATACGTACTTATTGGAAACACTTTAAAAGAAGAAATAACGCATCGTACAAAATTAGCTTGTATCTCGTAAACAACACATTGTATCTCGAAAAGATTTGGTGTGGCATGTACGTCTAAACATGTAACTTCAAAAGAGAACCCACAGGAGAATTTTCTTTCGTCAAACTTTTCAGAAAAACACGTTTTTAGGAAATACCGCATCGTGCGAAATCATCTTCTTTTTCCTAAACAACATGTTGTAACTCGAAAATCTTTGGTGTTGCGTGTATGTGTAAGCATGGAGCCTCAAAAGAGAAGGTACAGGAGAGTTTTCTCTCGAAAGAATATGTAAGAATCATGTTAAAAAGCAATACAATTTTGCAGAGTAAAGACAAATAAGTACATATTGGAAACACTTTACTAGAAGAAATAATGCATCGTTCAAAATTAGCTAGTATCTCCTAAACAACACATTGTAACGCGAAGGATTTGGTGTGACATGTACTTCTACACGTGTAGCCTCAAAAGAGAACCAACAGGAGAATTTTCTTTCATCAAAATTTGTCAGAAACCACGTTTTAAGGAAATCTCGTATTGTGCGAAATTATCTTGTTTTTCCTAAACAACACGTAGTAACTCGAAAAGCTTTGGTGTTGCATGTATGTTTAAGCATGTAACCTCAAAAGAGAACGCACAGGATAGTTTTCTCTCGAAAGAATATATAAGAATACCACGTTATAAGGAAATACAATGTGGCAGAGTAAAGACAAATAAGTACGTATTGGAAACACTTTACGAGAAGAATTAACGCTTCATAAAAAATTAGCTTGTATCTCCTAAACAACACGTTGTAACTCGAAAAGATTTGGTGTGGCCTGTACGTCTAAACGTGTAGCCTCAAAAGAGAACCCACAGGAGAATTTTCTTTCTTCAAAATTTTTCAGAAAGCCACGATTTAAGGAAATCCCACATCGTGCGAAATCATCTTCTTTTTCCAAAACAACATGTTGTAACTCGAAAAGCTTTGGTGTTGCGTGTATGTGTAAGCAGAGCCTCAAAAGAGAAGGCACAGGAGAGTTTTCTCTCGAAAGAATATGTAAGAATTCCACGTTATAAGGAAATATTATTTTGCAGAGTAAAGACAAATAAGTACATATTGGAAACACTTTACGAGAAGAAATAATGCATCCTACAAAATTAACTTGTATCTCCTAAACAACACGTTGTAACTCGGAAAGATTTGGTGTGACGTCTACGTCTAAACGTGTAGCCTCAAAAGAGTACCAACAGGAGAATTTTCTTTCATCAAAATTTGTCAGAAACAACGTTTTAAGGAAATCTCATATCGTGTGAAATTATCATGTTTTTCCTAAACAACAGGTTGTAACTCGAAAAGCTTTGGTGTTGTGTGTATGTCTAAGTGTGTAGAAACAAAAGAGAACGCACAGGAGAGATTTCCCTCGAAAGAATATGTAAGAATACCACTTTAAAAGGAAATACAGTGTTGCAGAGTAAAGACAAATAAGTATGTATTGGAAACACTTTACAAGAAGAAATAACGCATCGTACAAAATTTGCTTGTATCTCCTAAACAACACGTTGTAACTTAAAAAGATTTGGTGTGGCTCGTACGTCTACATGTGTAGCCTCAAAAGAGAACCCACAGGAGAACTTTCTTTCGTCAAAATTTGTCATAAAACCACGTTTTAAGGAAATCCCGCATCGTACGAAGTCATCTTGTTTCTCCTAAACAACACGATGTAACTCGAAAAGCTTTGGTGTTGCGTGTATGTCTAAGCGTGTAACCTCTAAAGAGAACGCACAGGAGAGTTTTCTCTCGAAAGAATATGTAAGAATACAACGTTATAAGGAAATACAGTGTTGCAGAGTAAAGACAAATATTTAAGTATTGGAAACACGTTAGGAGATGAAATAACGCATCGTAAAAAATTAGCTTGTATCTCCTAAACAAAACGTTGTAACTCGAAAAGATTTGGTGTGGCGTGTACGTCTAAACGTGTAGACTCAAAAGAGAACCCACAGGAGAATTTTCTTTCGTCAAAATTTTTCAGAAAACCATGTTTTAAAGAAATCCCGCATCTTGCGAAATCATCTTCTTTTTCCTAAACAACATGTTGTAACTCGAATAGCTTTGGTGGTGCGTGTATTTGTAAGCGTGGAGCCTCAAAAGAGAAGGCACAGGAGAGTTTTGTCTCGAAAGAATATGTAAGAATACCATGTTATAAGGAAAGACAATTTTGCAGAGTAAAGACAAATAAGTACGTATTGGAAACACTTTATGAGAAGAAATAACGCATCGTAAAAAATTAACTTGTATCTCCTAAACAACACATTGTAACTCGAAAAGATTTGGTGTGACGTGTATGTCTAAACGTGTAGCCTCAAAAGAGAACCCAAAGGAGAATTTTGTTTCATCAAAATTTGTCAGAAACGAACGTTTTAAAGAAATCTCGCATCGTGCGAAATTATCTTGTTTTTCCTAAACAACACCTTGTAACTCGAAAAGCTTTGCTGTTGCATGTATGTCTAAGCGTGTAGCCTCAAAAGAGAAAGCAAAGGAGAGTTTTCTCTCGAAAGAATAAGTAAGAATACCACGTTATAAGGAAATACAGTGTTGCAGAGTAAAGACAAATACGTACTTATTGGAAACACTTTAAAAGAAGAAATAACGCATCGTACAAAATTAGCTTGTATCTCGTAAACAACACATTGTATCTCGAAAAGATTTGGTGTGGCATGTACGTCTAAACATGTAACTTCAAAAGAGAACCCACAGGAGAATTTTCTTTCGTCAAACTTTTCAGAAAAACACGTTTTTAGGAAATACCGCATCGTGCGAAATCATCTTCTTTTTCCTAAACAACATGTTGTAACTCGAAAATCTTTGGTGTTGCGTGTATGTGTAAGCATGGAGCCTCAAAAGAGAAGGTACAGGAGAGTTTTCTCTCGAAAGAATATGTAAGAATCATGTTAAAAAGCAATACAATTTTGCAGAGTAAAGACAAATAAGTACATATTGGAAACACTTTACTAGAAGAAATAATGCATCGTTCAAAATTAGCTAGTATCTCCTAAACAACACATTGTAACGCGAAGGATTTGGTGTGACATGTACTTCTACACGTGTAGCCTCAAAAGAGAACCAACAGGAGAATTTTCTTTCATCAAAATTTGTCAGAAACCACGTTTTAAGGAAATCTCGTATTGTGCGAAATTATCTTGTTTTTCCTAAACAACACGTAGTAACTCGAAAAGCTTTGGTGTTGCATGTATGTTTAAGCATGTAACCTCAAAAGAGAACGCACAGGATAGTTTTCTCTCGAAAGAATATATAAGAATACCACGTTATAAGGAAATACAATGTGGCAGAGTAAAGACAAATAAGTACGTATTGGAAACACTTTACGAGAAGAATTAACGCTTCATAAAAAATTAGCTTGTATCTCCTAAACAACACGTTGTAACTCGAAAAGATTTGGTGTGGCCTGTACGTCTAAACGTGTAGCCTCAAAAGAGAACCCACAGGAGAATTTTCTTTCTTCAAAATTTTTCAGAAAACCACGTTTTAAGGAAATCCCGCATCGTGCGAAATCATCTACTTTTTCCTAAACAGCATGTTGTAACTCGAAAAGCTTTGGTGTTGCGTGTATGTGTAAGAGTGGAGCCTCAAAAGAGAAGGCACAGGAGAGTTTTCCTTCGAAAGAATATGTAAGAATAACACGTTATAAGGAATTACAATTTTGCAGAGTAAAGACAAATAAGTATATATTGGAAACACTTTACGAGAAGAAATAATGCATCGTAAAAAATTAGCTTGTATCTCCTAAACAGCACGTTGTAACTTGAAAGGATTTGGTGTGACGTGCACGTCTAAACGTGTAGCCTCAAAAGAGAACCAACAGGAGAATTTTCATTCATCAAAATTTGTCAGAAACCACGTTTTAAGGAAATCTCGCATGGTGAGAAATGATCTTGTTTTTCCTAAACAACACGTTGTAACTCGAAAAGCTTTGGTGTTGCGTGTATGTTTAAGCGTGTAACCTCAAAAGAGAATGCACAGGATAGTTTTCTCTCGAAAGAATATGAAAGAATACCACGTTATAAGGAAATACAATGTTGCAGAGTAAAGACAAATATGTATGTATTGGAAACACATTATGAGAAGAATTAACGCATCGTAAAAAATTAGCTTGTATCTCCTAAACAACACGTTGTAACTTGAAGAGATTTGGTGTGGCATGTACGTCTAAACGTGTAGCCTCAAAAGAGAACCCGCAGGAGAATTTTCTTTCTTCAAAATATTTCAGAAAACCACGTTTTAAGGAAATCCCGCATCGTGTGAAATCATCTTCTTTTTCCTAAACAACATGTTGTAACTCGAAAACCTTTGGTGTTGCGTGTATGTGTAAGAGTGGAGCCTCAAAAGAGAAGGCACAGGAGAGTTTTCTCTCGAAAGAATATGTAAGAATATCACGTTATAAGGAAATAAAATTTTGCAGATTAAAGACAAATAAGTACATATTGGAATTACTTTACGAGAAGAAATAATGCATCGTACAAAATTAGCTTGTATCTCCTAAACAACACGTTGTAACTCAAAAGGATTTGGTGTGACATGTACGTCTGAAAGTGTAGCCTCAAACGAGAACCCACAGGAGAATTTTCTTTCATCAAAATTTGTCAGAAACCACGATTTAAGGAAATCTTGAATCGTGCGAAATTATCTTGTTTTTCCTAAACAACACGTTGTAACTCGAAAATTATTGCTGTTGCGTGTATGTCTAAGCGTGTAGCCTCAAAAGAGAACGCCCAGGAGAGTTTCCTCTCCAAAGAATGTATAAGAACACCACGTTATAAGGAAATACAGTGTTGCAGAGTAAAGACAAATACGTTCGTATTGGAAACACTTTAAGAGAAGAAATAACGCATCGTACAAAATTAGCTTGTATCTCCTAAACAACACTTTGTAAATCGAAAAGATTAGGTGTGGCTCGTACCTCTACACGTGTAGCCTCAAAAGAGAACCTACAGGAGAATTTTCTTTCATCCAAATTTGTCAGAAACCACGTTTTAAGGAAATCCCGCATCGTGCGAAATTATCCTCTTTTTCTTAAACAACACGTTGTAACTCGATAAGCTTTCATGTTGCGTGTATGTCTAAACCTGTGGCCTCTAAAGAGAACGCACAGGAGAGTTTTCTCTCGAAAGAATATATAAGAATACCACGTTATAAGGAAATACAGTGTTGCAGAGTAAAGACAAATAGGTACCTATTGGAAACACGTTACCAGAAGAAATAACGCATCTTACAAAATTACCTTGTATCTCCTAAAAAACACGTTGTAACTCGAAAAGATTTGTTCTGGCATGTACGGCTAAATGTGTAGCCTCAAAATAGAACCCACAGGAGAATTTTCTTTAGTCAAAATATGTCAGAAAACCACGTTTTAAGGAAATCCCGCATCGTGGGAAATTATCTTGTTTTTCTTAAACAACACGTTGTAACTTGAAAAGCTTTGGTGTTGGGTGTATGTCTAAGCATGTAGCCTCAAAAGCGAATGCACAGGAGAGTTTTCTCTCAAAAGAAGATGTAAGAATATTACGTTGTAAGGAAATACAGTGTTGCAGACTAAAGACAAATACGTACCGTACATATTGGAAAGACTTTTAGAGATGAAATAAATCATCGTTCAAAATTAGCTTGTATCTCCTAAACAACACGTTGTAACTCGAAAAGATTTGGTGTGGTGTTTACATCTAAACGTGTAGCCTCAAAAGAGAACCCACAGGAGAATTTTTTTTCGTCAAAATTTTTTCAGAAAACCACGTTTTAAGGAAATCCGGCATCGTGAGAAATTATCTTGTTTTTTCTAAACAACACGTGGTAACTTGAAAAGCTTTGGTGTTGCGTGTATGTCTAAGCGTCTAGCCTCAAAAGCTAACGCACAGGAGAGTTTTCTCGCGAAAGAAGATGTAAGAATACCACATTGTGAGGAAATACAGTGTTGCAGACTAAAGACAAATACGTATGTATTGGAAACACTTTTAGAGATCAAATAACGCATCGTTCAAAATTAGCTTGTATCTCCTAAACAAGACGTTGTAACTTGAAAGGATTTGGTGTGGCATGTACGTCTAAACGTGTAGCCTCAAAAGAGAACCCACAGGAGAATTTTCTTTCGTCCAAATTTTTCAGAAATCACATTTTTAGGAAATCCCGCATTGTGAGAAATTATCTTGTTTTTCCTAAACAACACGTTGTAACTCGAAAAGATTTGGTGTTGCGTGTATGTCTAAGCATGTAGCCTCAAAAGAGAAAGCACAGGAGATTTTTCTCTCCAAAGAATATGCAAGAATACCACGTTATAAGGAAATACAGTGTTGCAGAGTAAAGACAAATACTTACGTATTGGAAACACTTAAGGATAAGAAATAACGCATGGTTCAAAATTAGCTTGTATCTCCTAAACAACACGTTGTAACTCGAAAAGATTTGGTGTGGCGTTTACATCTAAACATGTAGCCTCAAAAGAGAACCCACAGGAGAATTTTCTTTCGTCAAAATTTTTAAGAAAACCACGTTTTAAGGAAATCCCGCACTGTGCGAAATTATCTTGTTTTTCCTAAACAACACGTCGTAACTCGAAAAGCTTTGGTGTTGCGTGTATGTCTAAGTGTGTAGCCTCAAAAGAGAAGGCACAGGAGGGTTTTCTCTCGAAAGAATATGTAAGAATACCACGTTATAGGGAAATACAGTGCTGCAGAGTAAAGACAAATGCATACATATTGGAAACACTTTATGAGAAGAAATAAGGCATCTTACTAAATTAGCTTGTATCTCCTAAACAACACGTTTTAACTTGAAAAGTTTTGATGTGGCGTGTACGTCTAAACGTGTAGCCTCAAAAGAGAACCCACAGGAGAATTTTCTTTCATCAAAATTTTTCAGAAAACCACGTTTTAAGGAAATCCTGCATCGTGCGAAATTATCTTGTTTTTCCTTAACAAGACCTTGTAACGCGAAAATCTTTGGTGTTGCGTGTATGTCTAAGCATGTAGCCTCAAAAGAGAAGGCAAAGGAGAGTTTTCTCTCGAAAGAATATGTCAGAATACCACGTTATAAGGAAATACACTGTTGCAGAGTAAAGACAAATATGTACATATTGGAAACAGTTTAGGAGAAGAAATAATGCATCGTACTAAATTAGCTTGTATCTCCTAAACAACACGTAACTCAAAAAGATTTGGTGAGGCATTGACATCTAAATGTGTAGCCTCAAAAGAGAACCCACAGGAGAATTTTCTTTCGTCAAATATTTTTCAGAAAACCAATTTAAGGAAATCCCGCATCATGCGAAAATATCTTGTTTTGCCTAAACAACACGCTGTAACTCGAAAAGCTTTGGTGTTGCGTGTATGTCTAAACGTGCAGCCTCTAAAGAGAATGCACAGGAGAGTTTTCTCTCGAAAGAATATTTAAGAATACCACGTTATAAGGAAATACAGTCTTGCAGAGTAAAGACAAATATGTACTTATTGGAAACACTTTACGAGAAGAAATAACGAATCTACAAAATTAGCTTGTATCTCCTAAACAACACGTTGTAACTCGAAAATATTTGGTGTGGCATGTACGTCTAAACGTGTAGCCTCAAAAGGGAACCTACAGGAGAATTTTCTTTCGTCAAAATTTGTCAGAAAACCACGTTTTAAGGAAATCCTGCATCGTGCGAAATTATCTTGTTTTTCCTAAACAACACGTTGTAACTCGAAAGCTTTGTGGTTGTTTGTATGTCTAAGCGTGTAGCCTCAAAAGACAATGCACAGGAGAGTTTTCTCTCGAAAGAATATGTAAGAATACCACGGTATTTGGAAATACAGTGTTGCAGAGTAAAGACCAATATGTATGTTTTAGAAACACTTTACGAGAAGAAATAACGCATGGTAAAAAAATAGCTTGTATCTCCTAAACAACACGTTGTAACTCGAAAAGGTTTGGTGTGGTGTTTACATCTAAACTTGTAGCATCAAAATAGAACCCAAAAGAGAATTTTCTTATGTCAAATTTTTTTTCAGAAAACCACGTTTTAAGGAAATCCCGCATCATTCGAAATTATCTTGTTTTTCCTAAACAACACGTTGTAACTCGAAAAGCTTTGGGGTTGTGTGTATGTCTAAACGTGCGGCCTCTAAAGAGAACGCACAGGAGAGTTTTCTCTCGAAAGAATATTTAAGAATACCACATTATAAGGAAATACAGTGTTGCAGAGTAAAGACAAATACGTACTTATTGGAAACTCTTTACGAGAAGAAATAACGCATCTACAAAATTAGCTTCTATCTCCTAAACAACACGTTGTAACTCGAAAAGATTTGGTGTGGCGTGTGCGTCTAAACGTGTAGCCTCAAAAGAGAACCCACAGGAGAATTTTCTTCGTCAAAATTTTTCAGAAATCACGTTTTTAGGAAATCCCGCATTGTGAGAAATTATCTTGTTTTTCCTAAACAACACGTTGTAACTCGAAAATCTTTGATGTTATGTGTATGTCTAAGCATGTAGCCTCAAAAGGGAACGCACAGGAGAGTTTTCTCTCGAAAGAATATGTAAGAATACCACGTTACAAGGAAATACATTGTTGCAGAGTAAAGACAAATACTTATGTATTGGATACACTTAACAAGAAGAAATAACGCATTGTACAAAATTAGCTTGTATCTCCCAAACAACACATTGTAACTCGAAAAGATTTGGTGTGGTGCTTACATCTAAAGGTGTACCCTCAAAAGAGAACCCACAGGAAAATTTTCTTTCGTCAAAATTTTTTTCAGAAAACAACGTTTTAAGGAAATCCCGCATCGTGCGAAATTATCTTGTTTTTCCTAAACAACACGTTGTAACTTAAAAAGCTTTGGTGTTGCGTATATATCTAAGCGTGTAGCCTCAAAAGAGAATGAACAGTATAGTATTTTCTCGAAAGAATATGTAAGAATACCACGTTATAAGGAAATACAGTGTTGCAGAGTAAAGAGATACATACGTATTGGAAACACTTTAAGAGAGGGAATAATGCATCGTACAAAATTAGCTTGTATTTCCTAAACAACACGTTGTAACTCGTAAGGATTTGGTGTGGCGTGTACGTTGAAACGTGTAGCCTCAAAAGAGAAACCACAGGAGAATTTTCTTTCGTCAAAATTTATCAGAAAACCACGTTTTAAGGAAATCCCGCATCGTGCGAAATTATCCTCTTTTTCTTAAACAACACGTTGTAACTCGAAAAGCTTTCATGTTGCGTGTTTGTCTAAACGTGTGGCCTCTAAAGAGAACGCACAGGAGAGTTTTCTCTCGAAAGAATATATAAGAATACCACGTTATAAGGAAATACAGTGTTGCAGAATAAAGACAAATAAGTACGTATTGGAAACACTTTACCAGAAGAAATAACGCATCGTACAAAATTTGCTTGTATCTCCTAAACAATACGATGTAACTCGAAAAGATTTGTTCTGGCATGTACTGCTAAATGTGTAGCCTCAAAAGAGAACCCACAGGAGAATTTTCTTTAGTCAAAATATGTCCGAAAACCAAGTTTTAAGGAAATCCCGCATCGTGCGAAATTATCATGTTTTTCTTAAACAACACGTTGTAACTTGAAAAGCTTTGGTGTTGCCTGTATGTCTAAGCATGTAGCCTCAAAAGCGAACGCACAGGATAGTTTTCTCTCGAAAGAAGATGTAAGAATACCACGTTGTAAGGAAATACAGTGTTGCAGACTAAAGACAAATATGTACGTATTGGAAACACTTTTAGAGATGAAATAAAGCATCATTCAAAATTAGCTTGTATCTCCTAAACAACACGTTGTAACAACAAACGATTTGGTGTGGCGTGTACGTCTAAACGTGTAGCCTCAAAAGAGAAACCAGTGGAGAATATTCTTTCTTCAAAATTTTTCAGAAATCACGTTTTTAGGAAATCCCGCATCTTGCGAAATTATCTTGTTTTTCCTAAACAACACGTTGTAACTCGAAAAGCTTTGGTGTTACGTGTATGTCTAAGTGTTTAGCCTCAAAAGAGAACGCACAGGACAGTTATCTCTCGAAAGAATATATAAGAATACCACATTATAAGGAAATACATTGTTGCAGAATAAAGACAAATACATATGTATTGGAAACACTTTACGAGAAGAAATAAAGCATCGTACAATATTAGCTTGTATCTCCTAAACAGCACGTTTTCACTTGAAAAGATTTCGTTTGGCGTGTATGTCTAAGCGTGTAGCCTCAAAAGAGGATGCACAGGAGAGTTTTCTCTCTAAAGAATATGTAAGAATAGCACGTTATAAGGAAATACAGTGTTGCAGAGTAAAGACAAATACGTATTGGAAACACTTAACGAGAATAAATAAGGCATGGTACAAAATTAGCTTGTATCTCCTAAACAACACGTTGTAACTCGAAAAGATTTGGTGTGGTGTTTACATTTAAACGTGTAGCCTCAAAAGAGAACCCACAGGAGAATTTTCTTTCGTCAAATTTTTTTCAGAAAACCACGTTTTAAGGAAATCCCGCATCGTGAGAAATTATCTTGTTTTGCCTAAACAACACGTGGTAACTTGAAAAACTTTGGTGTTGCGTGTATGTCTAAGCGTCTAGCCTCAAAAGCGAACGCACAGGAGAGTTTTCTCTCGAAAGAAGATGTAAGAATGCCACGTTGTAATTAAATACAGTGTTGCAGACTAAAGACAAATACGTACGTATTGGAAACACTTTTAGAGATCAAATAACACATCGTTCAAAATTAGCTTGTAACTCCTAAACAAGACGTTGTAACTTGAAAGGATTTGGTGTGGCGTGTACGTCTAAACGTGTAGCCTCAAAAGAGAACCCACAGGAGAATTTTCTATCGTCAAAATTTTTCAGAAATCCCATTTTTAGGAAATCCCGCATTGTGAGAAATTATCTTGTTTTTCCTAAACAACACGTTGTAACTCGAAAAGCTTTGGTGTTACGTGTACGTCTAAGCATGTAGCCTCAAAAGAGAACGCACAGGAGAGTTTTCTCTCGAAAGAATATGCAAGAATACCATGTTATAAGGAAATACAGTGTTGCAGAGTAAAGACAAATACTTACGTATTGGAAACACTTAACAATAAGAAATAACGCATCTTACAAAATTAGCTTGTATCTCCTAAACAACACGTTGTAACTCGAAAAGATTTGGTGTGGCGTTTACATCTAAACGTGTAGCCTCAAAAGAGAACCCACAGGAGAATTTTCTTTCGTCAAAATTTTTAAGAAAACCACGTTTTAAGGAAATTCCGCACCGTGCGAAATTATCTTGTTTTTCCTAAACAACAAGTTGCAACTCGAAAAGCTTTGGTGTTGCATGTATGTCTAAGCGTGTAGCCTCAAAACAGAATGCACAGGAGAGTATTCTCTCGAAAGAATATGTAAGAATACCACTTATATGGAAATACAGTGTTGCAGAGTAAAGACAAATACGTATGTATTGGAAACACGTTAAGAGAAGAAATAACGCATCGTACAAAATTAGCTTGTATCTCCTAAACAACACGTTGTAACTCAAAAATATTTGTTGTGGCGTGTACGTCTAAACATGTAGCCTCAAAAGAGAACACACAGGAGAATTTTCTTTCGTCAAAATTTGTCAGAAAACCACGTTTAAGGAAATCCCGCAGCGTGCGATATTATCTTGCTTTTCCTAAACAACACGTTGTCACTCAAAAAGCTTTGGTATTGCGTGTATGTCTAAGCGTGTAGCCTCAACAGAGAAGGCACAGGAGAGTTTTCTCTCGAAAGAATATGTAAGAATACCACGTTATAAGGAAATACAGTGTTGCAGAGTGAAGCAAATATGTACATATTGGAAACTCTTTAAAGAAGAAATAATGCATCTTACAAAATTAGCTTGTATTTCCTAAATAACACGTTGTAACTCGGAAAGATTTGGTGTGGCGTGTATGTCTAAAAATGTAGGCTCAAAAGAGAACCCACAGGAGCATTTTCTTGTGTCAAAATTTGTAAGAAAACCACATTTTATGGAAATCCCGCATCCTGCGAAATTATCTTGTTTTTCCTAAACAACACGTTGTAACTCGAAAAGCTTTGGTGTTGCGTGTATGTCTAAGCGTGTAGCCTCAAAAGAGAAGGCACAGGAGAGTTTTCTCTCGAAAGAATATGTAATAATACCACGTTATAAGGAAATACATTGTTGCAGAGTAAAGACAAATACGTACCTATTGGAAACACTTTATGAGAAGAAATAATGCATCGTAAAAAATTAGCTTGTATCTCCTAAACAACACGTTGTAACTCGAAATGATTTGGTGTGGCATGTACGTCTAACCGTGTAGCCTCAAAAGAGAACACACAGGAGAATTTTCTTTCCTCAAAATTTGTCAGAAAACCACGTTTAAGGAAATCCCTCATCGTGCGAAATTATCTTGTTTTTCCTAAACAACACATTGTAACTCGAAAAGCTTTGGTGTTGCGTGTATGTCTAAGCGTGTAGCCTCAATAAAGAATGCACAAGAGAGTTTTCTCTCGAAAGAATATGTAAGAATACCACGTTATAAGGTTGTTGCTGAGTAAAGACAAATACGTACATATTGGACACATTTAAACTTTACAAGAAGAAATAAGGCATCGTACAAAATTAGCTTGTATCTCCTAAACAACACACATGTAGTAACTCGAAAAGATTTGGTGTGGCGTGTACGTCTAAAGATGTAGCCTCAAAAGAAAACCGACAGGAGAATTTTCTTTCGTCAAAACTTGTCAGAAAACCACATTTTAAGGAAATCCCGCATCGTGCGAAATTATCTTGTTTTTCTTAAACAACACCTTGTAACTCGAAAATCTTTGGTGTTGCATGTACGTCTAAGTGTGTAGCATCAAAAGAGAACGCACAGGAGAGTTTTCTTTCGAAATAATATGTAAGAATACCACGTTATAAGGAAATACAGTGTTGCAGAGTAAAGACAAATACTTATGTATTGGAAACACTTTATGAGGATAAATAAAGCATCTTACAAAATTAGCTTGTATCTCCTAAACAACACGTTGTAACTCGAAAAGATTTGGTGTAGCGTGTACGTCTAAACGTGTAGCCTCAAAAGAGAACCCACAGGAGAATTTTCTTTCGTCAAAATTTGTCAGAAAAGCACGTTTTAAGGAAATCCCTCATCGTGCGAAATTATCTTCTTTTTCCTAAACAACACTTTGTAACTCGAAGAGCATTGGTGTTGCATGTATGTCTAAGCGTGTAGCCTCAAAAGAGAAGGCACAGGAGATTTTTCTCTTCAAAGAATATGTAAGAATACCACATTATAAGGAAATACAGTGTTGCAGAGTAAAGACAAATACTTATGTATAGGAAACACTTTACCCGAAGAAATAATGCATCGTACAAAATTAGCTTGTATCATCTAAACAACAAGTTGTAACTCGAAAAGATTTGGTGTGGCGTGTATATCTAAACGTGTAGCCTCAAAAGAGAACCCAGAGGAGAATTTTCATTCGTCAAAATTTGTCAGAAAACCACGTTTTAATGAAATACCGCATCCTGCAAAATTATTTTGTTTTTCCTAAAGAACACATTGTAACTCGAAAAACTTTGGTGTTGCGTGTATGTTTAAGGTTGTAGCCTCAAAAGAGAAGGCACAGGAGAGTTTTCTCTCGAAAGAATATGTAAGAGTACCACGTTATAAGGAAATACAGTGTTGCAGAATAAAGAAACATACGTATGTATTGGAAACACTTTACAAGAAGAAATGACACACTGTACAAAATTAGCTTGTATCTCCTAAACAACATTTTGTAACTCGAAAAGATTTGGTGTGACGTTTACATCTAAACGTGTAGCCTCAAAAGAGAACCCACAGGAGAATTTTCTTTCGTCAAAATTTTTAAGAAAACCACATTTTAAGGAAATCCAGCACCGTGCGAAATTGTCTTGTTTTTCCTAAACAACACGTTGCAACTCGAAAAGCTTTGGTGTTGCATGTATGTCTAAACATGTAGCCTCAAAACAGAATGCACAGGAGAGTTTTCTCTCGAAAGAATATGTAAGAATAGCACGTTATATGGAAATACACTGTTGCAGAGTAAAGACAAATACGTATGTATTGGAAACACTTTAAGAGAAGAAATAACGCATCGTACAAAATTAGCCTGTATCTCCTAAACAACACGTTGTAACTCAAAAATATTTGCTGTGGCGTGTATGTCTAAACATGTAGCCTCAAAAGAGAACACACAGGAGAATTTTCTTTCGTCAAAATTTGTCAGAAAACCACGTTTTAAGGAAATCCCGCATCGAGCGAAATTATCTTGTTTTTCCTAAACAACATGTCCTAACTCGAAAAGCTTTGGTGTTGCGTGTATGTCTAAGTGTGTAGCCTCAAAAGAGAAGGCACAGGAGAGTTTTCTCTCGAAAGAATATGTAAGAATACCACGTTATAAGGAAATTCAGTGTGGCAGAGTAAAGACAAATACATACTTATTGGAAACACTTTATGAGAAGAAATAAGGCATCGTACTAAATTAGCTTGTATCTCCTAAACAACACGTTGTAACTCGAAAAGTTTTGATGTGGCATGTACGTCTACACGTGTAGCCTCAAAAGAGAACCCACAGGAGAATTTTCATTCGTCAAAATTTTTCAGAAAACCACGTTTTAAGGAAATCCCGCATCTTGCGAAATTATCTTGTTTTTCCTAAACAACACGTTGTAACTCGAAAAGCTTTGGTGTTGGTGTATGTCTAAGCGTGTAGCCTCAAATGAGAACGCACTGGAGAGTTTTCTCTCGAAAGAATATGTAAGAATACCACGTTATAAGGAAATACAGTGTTGCAGAGTAAAGACAAATACATGATTATTGGAAACACTTTATGAGAAGAAATTACGCATCGTAAAAAATTAGATTGTATCTCCTAAACAACACCTTGTAACTCGAAATGATTTGGTGTGGTGTGTATGTCTAAACGTGTAGCCTCAAAAGAGAACCCACTGGAGAATTTTCTTTCGTCAAAATCTGTCAGAAAACCACGTTTGAATGAAATACAGCATCGTGCGAAATTATCTTGTTTTTCATAAACAACACGTTGTAACTCGAAAAGCTTTGGTGTTGCGTGTATGTGTAAGCGTGTAGCCTCAAAACAGAATGCACAGGAGAGTTTTCTCTCGAAAGAATATGTAAGAATACCACGTTATATGGAAATACAGTGTTGCAGAGTAAAGATAAGTAGGTAAGTATTGTAAATACTTTACGAGAAGAAATAACGCACTGTACAAAATTAGCTTGTATCTCCTAAAGAACAAGTTGTAACTCGAAAAGATTTGGTGTGGCGTGTACGTCTAAACATGTAGCCTCATAAGAGAACCCACAGGAGCATTTTCTTTCGTCAAAATTTGTCAGAAAACCACGTTTTAGGGAAATCCCTCATCGTGCGAAATTATCTTGTTTTTCCTAAACAACACATTGTAACTCGAAAAGCTTTGGTG
The DNA here is from genome assembly GCF_947179515.1 of Apodemus sylvaticus. NCBI lineage: Eukaryota > Metazoa > Chordata > Mammalia > Rodentia > Muridae > Apodemus > Apodemus sylvaticus. Next base: position 65,175,303 of record NC_067491.1, on the reverse strand, counting down.
TTGCGTGTATGTCTAAGCGTGTAGCCTCAATAGAGAATGCACAAGAGAGTTTTCTCTCGAAAGAATATGTAAGAATACCACGTTATAAGGTTGTTGCTGAGTAAAGACAAATACGTACATATTGGACACATTTAAACTTTACAAGAAGAAGTAAGGCATCGTACAAAATTAGCTTGTATCTCCTAAACAACACACATGTAGTAACTCGAAAAGATTTGGTGTGGCGTGTACGTCTAAAGATGTAGCCTCAAAAGAAAACTGACAGGAGAATTTTCTTTCGTCAAAACTTGTCAGAAAACCACATTTTAAGGAAATCCCGCATCGTGCGAAATTATCTTGTTTTTCTTAAACAACACCTTGTAACTCGAAAATCTTTGGTGTTGCATGTATGTCTAAGTGTGTAGCATCAAAAGAGAACCCACAGGAGAATTTTCTTTCGTCAAAATTTGTCAGAAAACCACGTTTTAAGGAAATCCCTCATCGTGCGAAATTATCTTGTTTTTCCTAAACAACACTTTGTAACTCAAATAGCTTTGGTGTTGCATGTATGTCTAAGCGTGTAGCCTCAAAAGAGAAGGCACAGGAGATTTTTCTCTTCAAAGAATATGTAAGAATACCACGTTATAAGGAAATACAGTGTTGCAGAGTAAAGACAAATACTTACGTATTGGAAACACTTTACCCGAAGAAATAAAGCATCTTACAAAATTAGCTTGTATCTCCTAAACAACACGTTGTAACTCGAAAAGATTTGGTGTAGCGTGTACGTCTAAACGTGTAGCCTCAAAAGAGAACCCAGAGGAGAATTTTCATTCGTCAAAATTTGTCAGAAACCACGTTTTAATGAAATACCGCATCCTGCAAAATTATTTTGTTTTTCCTAAAGAACACATTGTAACTCGAAAAACTTTGGTGTTGCGTGTATGTTTAAGGTTGTAGCCTCAAAAGAGAAGGCACAGGAGAGTTTTCTCTCGAAAGAATATGTAAGAGTACCACGTTATAAGGAAATACAGTGTTGCAGAATAAAGAAAAATACATATGTATTGGAAACACATTACAAGAAGAAAAGACACACTGTACAAAATTAGCTTGTATCTCCTAAACAACACTTTGTAACTCGAAAAGATCTGGTGTGGCGTTTACATCTAAACGTGTAGCCTCAAAAGAGAACCCACAGGAGAATTTTCTTTCGTCAAAAATTTTAAAAAAACCACGTTTTAAGGAAATCCCGCACCGTGCGAAATTATCTTGTTTTTCCTAAACAACACGTTGCAACTCGAAAAGCTTTGGTGTTGCATGTACGTCTAAACATGTAGCCTCAAAACAGAATGCACAGGAGAGTTTTCTCTCGAAAGAATATGTAAGAATAGCACGTTATATGGAAATACACTGTTGCAGAGTAAAGACAAATACGTATGTATTGGAAACACTTTAAGAGAAGAAATAACGCATCGTACAAAATTAGCCTGTATCTCCTAAACAACACGTTGTAACTCAAAAATATTTGCTGTGGCGTGTATGTCTGAACATGTAGCCTCAAAAGAGAACACACAGGAGAATTTTCTTTCGTCAAAATTTGTCAGAAAACCACGTTTTAAGGAAATCCCGCATCGAGCGAAATTATCTTGTTTTTCCTAAACAACATGTCGTAACTCGAAAAGCTTTGGTGTTGCGTGTATGTCTAAGTGTGTAGCCTCAAAAGAGAAGACACAGGAGAGTTTTCTGTCGAAAGAATATGTAAGAATACCACGTTATAAGGAAATACAGTGTTGCAGAGTAAAGACAAATACATACTTATTGGAAACACTTTATGAGAAGAAATAAGGCATCGTACTAAATTAGCTTTTATCTCCTAAACAACACGTTGTAACTCGAAAAGTTTTGATGTGGCATGTACGTCTACACGTGTAGCCTCAAAAGAGAACCCACAGGAGAATTTTCATTCGTCAAAATTTTTCAGAAAACCACGTTTTAAGGAAATCCCGCATCTTGCGAAATTATCTTGTTTTTCCTAAACAACACGTTGTAACTCGAAAAGCTTTGGTGTTGGTGTATGTCTAAGCGTGTAGCCTCAAATGAGAACGCACTGGAGAGTTTTCTCTCGAAAGAATATGTAAGAATACCACGTTATAAGGAAATACAGTGTTGCAGAGTAAAGACAAATACATGATTATTGGAAACACTTTATGAGAAGAAATAACGCATCGTAAAATATTAGCTTGTATCTCCTAAACAACACCTTGTAACTCGAAATGATTTGGTGTGGTGTGTATGTCTAAACGTGTAGCCTCAGAAGAGAACCCACTGGAGAATTTTCTTTTGTCAAAATTTGTCAGAAAACCACGTTTGAATGAAATCCCGCATCGTGCGAAATTGTCTTGTTTTTCCTAAACATCACGTTGTAACTCGAAAAGCTTTGGTGTTGCGTGTATGTGTAAGCGTGTAGCCTCAAAACAGAATGCACAGGAGAGTTTTCTCTCGAAAGAATATGTAAGAATACCACGTTATATGGAAATACAGTGTTGCAGAGTAAAGATAAGTAGGTAAGTATTGTAAATACTTTACGAGAAGAAATAACGCACTGTACAAAATTAGCTTGTATCTCCTAAAGAACAAGTTGTAACTCGAAAAGATTTTTTGTGGCGTGTACGTCTAAACATGTAGCCTCATAAGAGAACCCACAGGAGCATTTTCTTTCGTCAAAATTTTTCAGAAATCACGTTTTTAGGAAATCTCTCATTGTGCGAAATTATCTCGTTTTTCCTAAACAACACGTTGTAACTCGGAAAGATTTGATGTGGCGTGTACGTCTAAACGTGTAGCCTCAAAAGAGAACCCACAGGAGAATTTTCTTTGGTCAAAATTTGTCTGAAAACCACGTTTTAACGAAACACTGCATCGTGCGAAATTATCTTGTTTTTCCTAAACAACACGTTGTAACTCGAAAAGCTTTGGAGTTGCGTGTATGTCTAAGCGTGTAGCCTCAAAAGAGAATGCAGAGGAGAGTTTTCTCTTGAAAGAATATGTAAGAATACCACGTTATAAGGAAATACAGTGTTGCAGTGTAAAGACGAATACATAGGTATTGGAAACACTTTTCGAGAAGAAATAAAGCATCGTTCAAAATTAGCTTCTATCTCCTAAAGAACACGTGGTAACTCGAAAAGATCTGGTGTGGCATGTACGTCTAAACGTGTAGCCTCAAAAGAGAACCCACAGGAGAATTTTGTTTCGTCAAAAGTTGTCAGAAAACCACGTTTTAAGAAAATCCCGCATCGTGAGAAATTATCTTCATTTTCCTAAACTAAAAGTTGTAACTCGAAAAGCTTTGGTGTTGCGTGTATGTCTAAGCGTGTAGCCTCAAAAGAGAAGGCACAAGAGAGTTTTCTCTCGAAAGAATATGTAAGAATACCACATTATAAGAAAATACAGTTTTGCAGAGTAAAAAAATTATGTACGTATTGGAAACACTTTTAGAGAAGAAATAACGCATCGTTCAATATTAGCTCGTATCTACTAAACAATACGTTGTAACTCGAAACGAGTTGGTGTGGCGTGTACGTCTAAACATGTAGCCTCAAAAGAGAACCCACAGGAGAATTTTCTTTCGTCAAAATATGTCAGAAAACCAAGTTTTAAAGAAATCCCGCATCGTGCGAAATTATCTTCTTTTCCTTAACCAACACGTTGTAACTTGAAAAGCTTTGGTTTTGCGTGTATGTGTAAGCGTGTAGCCTCAAAACAGAATGCACAGGAGAGTTTTCTCTCGAAAGAATATGTAAGAATACCACGTTATAAGGAAATACAGTGTTGCAGAGTAATAACAAATAAGTATGTATAGGAAACACTTTATGAGAAGAAATAACACATGGTAAAAATTAGCTTGTATCTCCTAAACAACACTTTGTAACTCGAAAATATTTGGTGTGACGTTTACATCTAAACGTGTAGCCTCAAAAGAGAACCAACAGGAGTATTTTCTTTCGTCAAAATTTTTCAGAAAACCACGTTTTAAGGAAATCCCGATTTGTGCAAAATTATCTTGTTTTTCCTAAACAACACGTTGTAACTCAAAAAGCTTTGGTGTTGCATGTATCTCTAAGCGTGTAGCCTCAAAGGAGAACACACAGGAGAGTATTCTCTCGAAAGAATATGTAAGAATACCACGTTATAAGGAAATACCGTGTTGCAAAGTAAAGACAAATGCATACATATTGGAAACACTTTACGAGAAGAAATAATGCATCGTACAAAATTAGCTTGTATTTCCTAAACAACACGTTGTAACTCGAAAAGATTTGGTTTGGTGTTTACATCTAAACGTATAACCTCAAAAGAGAACCCACATGAGAATTTTCTTTGGTCAAAATTTGTCAGAAAACCTCGTTTTAAGGAAATCCCACATAGTGCGAAATTATCATGTTTTTCCTAAACTTCACTTTGTAACTCGATAAGATTTGGTGTGGCGTGTATGTCTAAACGTGTAGTCTCAAAAGAGAACCCACAGGAGAATTTTCTTTTGTCAATATTTTTCAGAAATCACGTTTTTAGGAAATCCCGCACTGTGCGAAATAATCTTGTTTTTTCTTAACAATACGTTGTAACTGGAAAAGCTTTGGTGTTGCACGTATGTCTAAGCATGTAGCCTCAAAAGAGAAGGCACAGCAGAGTTTTCTCTCGAAAGAATATGTACAAATACCACGTTATAAGGAAATACATTGTTGCAGAGTAAAGACAAATACGTACATATAGGAAACACTTTATGAGAAGAAATATCGCATGGTAAAAATTAGCTTGTATCTCCTAAACAACACGTTGTAACTCGAAAATATTTGGTGTGGCGTTTACAACTAAACGTGTAGCCTCAAAAGAGAACCCACAGGAGAATTTTCTTTCATCAAATTTTTTCAGAAAACCACGTTTTAAGGAAATCGCGCATCTGGCGAAATTATCTTGTTTTTCCTAAACAACACGTTGAAACTCGAAAAGCTTTGGTGTTGCGTGTATGTCTAAACGTGTGGCCTCATAAGAGATCGCACAGAAGAGTTTTCTCTCGAAAGAATAGGTAAGAATACCACGTTATAAGGAAATACAGTGTTGCAGAGCAAAGACAAATAATTATGTATTTGATTCACTATACAAGAAAAAATAACGCATCTTACAAAATTAGCTTGTATCTTCAAAACAACACGTTGTAACTCGAAAAGATTTGGTGTGGCGTGTACATCTAAACGTGTAGCCTCAAAAGAGAACCCACAGGAGAATTTTCTTTCGTCAAAATTTTTCAGAAATCACGTTTTTAAGAAATCATGCATTGTGTGAAATTATCTTGTTTTTTCTTAACAATATGGTGTAACTCGAAAAGCTTTGGTGTCGCATGTATGTCTAAGAGTGTAGCCTCAAAAGGGAAGGCACAGGAGAGGTTTCTTTCAAAAGAATATGTAAGAATACCACGTTATAAGGAAATACAGTGTTGCAGAGTAAAGACAAATGAGTACATATAGGAAACATTTTACAAGAAGAAATAACGCATCGTAAAAAATTAGCTTGTATCTCCTAAGCAACACGTTGTAACTCGAAAAGATTTGGTGTGGCGTGTATGTCTAAGAGTGTAGCCACAAAAGCGAACGCACAGGAGAGTTTTCTCTCGAAAATATATGTAAGAATACCACGTTATATGGAAATACAGTGTTGCAGAGTAAAGACAAATAAGTACATATTGGAAACACTTTATGAGAATAAATAACGCATCTTAAAATATTAGCTTGTATCTCCTAAACAACATGTTGTAACTCGAAAAGATTTGGTGTGGCATGTACGTCTAAATGTGTAGCCTCAAAAGAGAACCCACAGGAGAATTTTCTTTAGTCAAAATATGTCAGAAAACCACGTTTCAAGGAAATCCCGCATTGTGCGAAATTTTCTTGTTTTTCCTAAACAACACGTTGTATCTTGAAAAGCTTTGGTGTTGCGTGTATGTCTAAGCTTGTAGCCTCAAAAGAGAACACACAGGAGAGTTTTCTCTCGAAAGAATATCGAAGAATACCACGTTGTATGGAAATACAGTGTTGCAGACTAAAGACAAATACGTATGTATTGGAACCCCTTTTAGAGAAGAAATAACGCATCGTTCAAAATTAGCTCATATCTCCTAACAACACGTTGTAACTCGAAAAGATTTGGTATGGCATGTACATCTAAACGTGTAATCTCAAAAGAGAACCCACAGGAGAATTTCCTTTCGTCAAAATTTTTCAGAAATCACGTTTTTAAGAAATCCCGCATTGTGCGAAATTATCTAGTTTTTACTAAACAACAAGTTGTAACTCGAAAAGCTTAGGTGTTGCGTGTATGTCTAAGCATGTAGCCTCAAAAGAGAACACACAGGAGAGTTTTCTCTCGAAAGAATATGTAAGAATACCACGTTATAAGAAAATACAGTGTTGCAGAGTAAGACAAATATGTAGGTATTGGAAACACTTTAGTAGAAGAAATAACGCATGGTACAAAATTAGCTTGTATCACCTAAACAACACGTTGTAACTTGAAAGAGAATTTTCTTTGGTCAAAATTTTTCAGAAAACCATGTTTTAAGGAAATCCCTCATCGTGCGAAATTATCTTGTTTTTTCTAAACAACACCTAGCAAAAGCTTTGGTGTTGCGTGTATGTCTAAGTGTGTAGCCTCAAAAGAGAACACACAGGAGAGTTTACTCTCGAAAGAATATGTAAGAATACCACGTTATAAGGAAATACAGTGTTGAACAGTAAAGATAAATTCATATGTATTGGAAACACTTTATGAGAAGAAATAACGCATCGTAGAAAATTAGCTTGTATATCCTAAACAACACGTTGTAACTCGAAAATATTTGGTGTGGCATGTGCGTCTAAACGTGTAGCCTCAAAAGAGAGCCCACAGGAGAATTTTCTTTCGTGAAAATTTGTCAGAAAACCACGTTTTAAGGAAAACCCGCATCGTGCGAAATTATCTTGTTTTTCCTAAACAACACGTTGTAACTCGAAAAGCTTTGGTGTTGCGTGTATGTCTAAGCGTGTAGACTCAAAAGAGAACGCACAGGAGAGTTTTGCCTCGAAAGAATATGTAATAATACCACGTTATAAGGAAACACAGTGTTGCAGAATAAAAACAAATACATATGTTTTGGAAACACTTTACAAGAAGAAATAACGCATGGTCCAAAATTAGCTTGTATCTCCTAAACAACACTTCGTAACTCAAAAAGGTTTGGTGTGGGGTTTATGTCTAAACGTGTAGCCTCAAAAGAGAGCCCACAGGAGAATTTTCTTTCGTCAAAATTTGGCAGAAAACCACGTTTTAAGGAAATCCAGCATCGTGCGATATTATCTTGTTTTTCCTAATCAAAACGTTGTAACTCGAAAAGCTTTGGTGTTGCGTGTATGTCTAAGCGTGTAGCATCAAAAGAGAATGCACAGGAGAGTTTTCTCTCGAAAGAATATGTAAGAATACCACGTTATAAGAAAATATAGTGTTGCAGAGTAAAGACAAATATGTACATATTGGAAACACTTTAGGAGAAGAAATAACGCATGGTACAAAATTAGCTTGTATCTCCTAAACAACACGTTGTAACTCGAAAACATTTGGTGTGGCGTTTACATCTAAACGTGTAGCCTCAAAAGAGAACCCACAGGAGAATTTTCTTTGGTCAAAATTTTTCAGAAAACCACGTTTTAAGGAAATCCCTCAACGTGCGAAATTATCTTGTTTTTTCTAAACAACAACTTGCAACTCGAAAAGCTTTGGTGTTGCGTGTATGTCTAAGTGTGTAGCCTCAAAAGAGAACACACAGGAGAGTTAAATCTTGAAAGAATATGTAAGAATACCACGTTATAAGGAAATACAGTGTTGCAGAGTACAGACAAATACATATGTATTGGAAACACTTAATGAGAAAAAATAATGCATCGTACAAAATTAGCTTGTATATCCTAAACAACACGTTGTAACTCGAAAATATTTGGTGTGGCGTGTACGTCTAAACGTGTAGCCTCAAAAGAGAGCCACAGGAGAATTTTCTTTCGTCCAAATTTGTCAGAAAACCACATTTTAAGGAAATCCCGCATTGTGCTAAATTATCCTGTTTTTCCTAAACTACAAGTTGTAACTCGAAAAGCTTTAGTGTTGTGTGTATGTCTAAGCGTGTAGACTCAAAAGAGAACGCACAGGAGAGTTTTCTCTCGAAAGAATATGTAAGAATACCACGTTATAAGGAAATACAGTGTTGCAGAGTAAAGATAAATAGGTACGTATTGTAAATACTTTACGAGAAGAAATAACGCATGGTACAAAATTAGCTTGTATCTCCTAAACAACACATTGTAACTCAAAAAGATTTGGTGTGGCGTGTACGTCTATGCCTGTAGCCTCAAAAGAGAACCCACAGGAGAATTGTCTTTCGTCACAATTTTTCAGAAAACCACGTTTTAAGGAAATCCCTCATTGTGCGAAATTATCTTGTTTTTCCTAAACAACACGTTGTTACTCGAAAAGCTTTGCTGTTGCGTGTATGTCTAAGCATGTAGCCTCAAAAGAGAATGCACAGGAGAGTTTTCTCTTGAAAGAATATGTAAGAATACCACGTTATAATGAAATACAGTGTTGCAGAGTAAAGACAAATACGTATGTATTGGAAACACTTAAACTTTACAAGAAGGAATAATGCATCGTACAAAATTAGCTTGTATCTCCTAAACAACCGTTGTAACTCAAAAAGATTTGGTGTGGCGTGTAGGTCTGAAAGTGTAGCCTCAAAAGAGAACCCACAGGAGAATTTTCTTTGGTCAAAATTTGTCAGAAAACCACGTTTTAAGGAAATCCCGCATCGTGTGAAATTATCTTGTTTTTCCTAAACAACATGTTGTAACTCGAACAGGTTTGGTGTTGCTTGTATTTCTAAGCGTGTAGACTCAAAGAGAACGCACAGGAGAGTTTTCTCTCGAAAGAATATGTAAGAATACCACATTATAAGGAAATACAGTGTTGCAGAATAAAGACAAATGCATATGTATTGGAAACACTTTACGAGAAGAAATAATGCATCGTACAAAATTAGCTTGTATCTCCTAAACAACACGTTGTAACTCGAAAAGATTTGATGTTGCGTGTATGTCTAAGCGTGCAGCCTCAAAAGAGAATGCACAGGAGAGTTTTCTCTCGAAAGAATATGTAAGAATTCCACGTTATAAGGAAATACAGTGTAGCAGAATAAAGACAAACAAGTACGTGTTGGAAACACTTTATGAGAAGAAATAACGCATCTTAGAAAATTAGCTTGTATCTCCTAAACAACACGTTGTAACTCGAAAAGATTGGGTGTGGCATGTACATCTAAATATGTAGCCTCAAAAGAGAACCCACAGGAGAATTTTCTTTCGTCAAAATATGTGAGAAAACCACGTTTTAAGGGAATCCCGCATCGTGCGAAATTATCTGGTTTTTCCTAAACAACACGTTGTAACTCGAAAAACTTTGTTGTTGCTTGTATGTCTAAGCGTGTTGCCTCAAAAGAGAAGGGACAGGAGAGTTTTCTCTCAAAAGAATATGTAAGAATACCACGTTATAAGGAAATACAGTGTTGCAGAGTAAAGACAAATAAGTACATATTGGAAACACTTTACCAGAAGAAATAAAGCTTCTAACAAAATTAGCTTGTATCTCCTATACAACACGTTGTAACTCGAAAAGATTTGTTTGGTGTGTACGTCTAAACCTGTAGCCTCAAAAGAGAACCCACAGGAGAATTTTATTTCGTCAAATTTTTTTAGAAAACCACGTTTTAAGGAAATCCCGCATCGTGCGAAATTAACTTATTTTTCCTAATCAACACGTTGTAACACAAAATGCTTTGGTTTTGCCTGTATGTCTAAGCATGTAGACTCAAAAGAGAAGACACAAGAGAGTTTTCTCTCGAAAGAATATGTAAGAATACCACGTTATAAGGAAGTACAGTGTTGCAGAGTAAAGACAAATACGTACCTATTTGAAACACTTTACGAGAAGAAATAAAGCATCATAAAAAATTAGCTTGTATCTCCTAAACAACATATTGTAAGATTTTGTGTGTCGTGTACGGCTAAACGTGTAGCCTCAAAAGAGAACCCATAGGAGAATTTACTTTCTTCAAAATTTGTCAGAAAACCACGTTTTAATGAAATCCAGCATCGTGCGAAATTATCTTCTTTTTCCTATTCAACATGTTGTAGCGCGAAAAGCTATGGTGTTGCGTGTATGTCTAAGCGTGTAGCCTCAAAAGAGAACGCACAGGAGAGTTTTCTCTCGAAATAATATGTAAGAATACCACGTTATAAGGAAATACAGTGTTGTAGAGTAAAGACAAATACGTACTTATTGGAAACACTTTAGGAGAAGAAATAACGCATCGAACAAAATTAGCTTGTATCTCCTAAACAACACGTTGTAACTCGAAAGGATTTGGTGTGGTGTGTAGGTCTAAACGTGTAGCCTATAAAGAGAACCCACAGGAGAATTTTCTTTGGTCAAAATTGTCAAAAAACCACGTTTTAAGGAAATCCCGCATCGTGCGAAATTACCTTGTTTTTCCTAATCAACACATTGTAATGCGAAAAGCTTTGGTGTTGCATGTATGTCAAAGCGTGTAGCCTCAAAGGAAAACGCACAGGAGAGTTTTCTCTCGAACGAATATGGAAGAATACCACTTTATAACGAAATACATTGTTGCAGAGTAAAGACAAATAGGTACCTATTGGAAACACTTTACGAAAAGACATAACGCATCATATAAAATTAGCTTGTATTTCCTAAACAGCAAGTTGTAACTCGAAAGGATTTGGTGGGGCGTGTACGTGTAAACGTATAGCCTCAAAGCAGAACCCACAGGAGAATTTTCTTTCGTCAAAATTTGTCAGAAAACCACGTTTTAAGGAAATTATCTTTTTTTTTTCCTAATCAACATGTGGTAACGCGAAAAGCTTTGGTGTTGCGTGTATGACTAAGTGTGTAGTCTCAAAAGAGAATGCACAGGAGAGTTTTCTATCCAAAGAATATGTAAGAATACCACCTTATAAGGAAAAACAGTGTTGCAGAGTAAAGACAAATACGTACATATTGGAAACACTTTATGAGAAGAAAAAACGCATCGTACAAAATTAGCTTGTATCTCCTAAACAACACGTTGTAAATCGAAAAGCTTCGGTGTTGCATGTATGTCTAAGCATGTAGCCTCAAAATAGAAGGTAAAGGAGAGTTTTCTCTCGAAAGAATATGTAAGAATACTATGTTATAAGGAAATGCAGTGTTGCAGAGTAAAGAAAAATACGTACTTATTGGAAACACATTACAAGAAGAAATAACGCATCATAAATATTAGCTTGTATCTCCTAAACAACACGTTGTAACTCGAAAAGATTTGGTGTGTCTCGTACGTCTAAACGTGTAGCCTCAAAAGAGAACCCTCAGGAGAATTTTCTTTCGTCAAAATTTGTCAGAAAACCACGTTTTAAGGAAATCCCTCATCGTGCGAAATTATCTTATTTTTCCTAATCAACACGTTGTAACGGGAAAAGCTTTGGTGTTTTGTGTATGTGTAACCATGTAGCCTCAAAAGAGAATGCACAGGAGAGTTTTCTCTCGAAAGAATATGGAAGAATACCACGTTATAAGGAAATACAGTGTTGCAGACTAAAGACAAATACGTACGTATTGGAAACAGTTTTAGAGAAGAAATAACGCATTGTTCAAAATTAGCTCGTATCTCCTAAACAACACTTTGTAACTCGAAAAGTTTTGGTATGGCGTGTACGTCTAAACGTGTAGCCTCAAAAGAGAACCCACAGGAGAATTTTCTTTCATCAAAATATGTCAGAAAACCACGTTTCAAGGAAATCCCGCATCATGCGAAATTATCTAGTTTTTCCTAAACAACACGTTTTATGTTGAAAAGCTTTGGTGTTGCGTGTATGTCTAAGCGTGTAGCCTCAAAAGAGAACGCACAGGAGAGTTTTCTCTCGAAAGAATATGGAAGAATACCACGTTGTAAGGAAATACAGTGTTGCAGACTAAAGACAAATACGTACCTATTGGAAACAGTTTTAGAGAAGAAATAACGCATTGTTCAAAATTAGCTCGTATCTCCTAAACAACACTTTGTAACTCGAAAAGATTTGGTATGGCGTGTACGTCTAAACGTGTAGCCTCAAAAGAGAACCCACAGGAGAATTTTCTTTCGTCAAAATTTTCCAGAAATCACGTTTTTAAGAAATCCAGCATTGTGCGAAATTATCTTGTTTTTCCTAAACAACAAGTTGTAACTCGAAAAGCTTAGGTGTTGCGTGTATGTCTAAGCATGTAGCCTCAAAAGAGAATGCACAGGAAAGTTTTCTCTCGAAAGAATATGTAAGAATACCACGTTATAAGAAAATACAGTGTTGCAGAGTAAAGACAAATATGTACGTATTGGAAACACTTTAGTAGAAGAAATAAAGCATGGTACAAAATTAGCTTGTATCTCCTAAACAACACGTTGTAACTCGAAAAGATTTGGTGTGGCGTGTATGTCTAAGCGTGTAGCCTCAAAAGCGAACGCACAGGAGAGTTTTCTCTCGAAAGAATATGTAAGATTACCACTTTTTATGGAAAAACAGTGTTGCAGAGTAAAGACAAATAAGTACGTATTGGAAACACTTTATCAGAATAAATAACGCATCTTACAAAATTAGCTTGTATCTCCTAAAAAACACGTTGTTACTCGAAAAGATTTTGTGTGGCATGTACGTCTAAATGTGTAGCCTCAAAAGAGAAACCACAGGAGAATTTTCTTTAGTCAAAATATGTCAGAAAACCACGTTTCAAGGAAATCCCGCATCGTGCGAAATTATCTTGTTTTTCCTAAACAACACTCTGCATCTTGAAAAGCTTTGGTGTTGCGTGTATGTCTAAGCGTGTAGCCTCGAAAGAGAATGCACAGGAGAGTTTTCTCTCGAAAGAATATGGAAGAATACCACGTTGTAAGGAAATACAGTGTTGCAGACTAAAGACAAATACGTACGTATTGGAACCACTTTTAGAGAAGAAATAACGCATCGTTCAAAATTAGCTCATATCTCCTAAACAACACGTTGTAACTCGAAAAGATTTGGTATGGCATGTACGTCTAAACGTGTAACCTCAAAAGAGAAACCACAGGAGAATTTTCTTTCCTCAAAATTTTTCAGAAATCACGTTTTTAAGAAATCCCGCATTGTGCGAAATTATCTTGTTTTCCTAAACATCAAGTTGTAACTCGAAAAGCTTAGGTGTTGCGTGTATGTCTAAGCGTGTAGCCTCAAAAGTGAACTCACAGGAGAGTTTTCTCTCGAAAGAATATGTAAGAATACCACGTTATAAGAAAATACAGTGTTGCAGAGTAAAGACAAATATGTAGGTATTGGAAAAACTTTAGTAGAAGAAATAACGCATAGTACAAAATTAGGTTGTATCTCCTAAACAACACGTTGTAACTCGAAAGGATTTGGTTTGGCGTTTACATCTAAACGTGTAGCCTCAGAAGAGAACCCACAGGAGAATTTTCTTTCGTCAAAATTTTTCAGAAAACCACGTTTTAAGGAAATTCCTCATCGTGCGAAATTATCTTGTTTTTTCTAAACAACACCTAGCAACTCGAAAAGCTTTGGTGTTGCGTGTATGTCTAAGTGTGTAGCCTCAAAAGAGAACACACAGGAGAGTTTACTCTCGAAAGAATATGTAAGAATACCACGTTATAAGGAAATACAGTGTTGCAGAGTAAAGACAAATACGTATGTATTGGAAACACTTTATGTGAAGAAATAACGCATCGTAGAAAATTAGCTTGTATATCCTAAACAACACGTTGTAACTCGAAAATATTTGGTGTGGCGTGTACGTCTAAACGTGTAGCCTCAAAAGAGAGCCCACAGGAGAATTTTCTTTCGTCAAAATTTGTCAGAAAACCACGTTTTAAGGAAATCCCGCATCGTGCGAAATTATCTTGTTTTCTGTAAACAACACGTTGTAACTCGAAAAGCTTTGGTGTTGCGTGTATGTCTAAGCGTGTAGACTCAAAAGAGAACGCACAGGAGAGTTTTCTCTCTAAAGAATATGTAAGAATACCACGTTATAAGGAAGTACAGTGTTGCAGAGTAAAGATAAATAGGTACGTATTGTAAATACTTTACGAGAAGAAATAACGCATGGTACAAAATTAGCTTGTATCTCCTAAACATCAAATTGTAACTCGAAAAGATTTGGTGTGGCGTGTACGTCTAAGCCTGTAGCCTCAAAAGAGAACCCACAGGAAAATTGTCTTTCGTCACAATTTTTCAGAAAACCATGTTTTAAGGAAATCCCTCATTGTGCGAAATTATCTTGTTTTTCCTAAACAACACGTTGTTACTCGAAAAGCTTTGCTTTTGTGTGTATGTCTAAGCGTGTAGCCTCAAAAGAGAATGCACAGGAAAGTTTTCTCTTGAAAGAATATGTAAGAATACCACGTTATAATGAAATACAGTGTTGCAGAGTAAAGACAAATACGTATGTATTGGAAACACTTAAACTTTACAAGAAGGAATAATGCATCGTACAAAATTAGCTTGTATCTCCTAAACAACCGTTGTAACTCAAAAAGATTTGGTGTGGCGTGTATGTCTAAAAGTGTAGCCTCAAAAGAGAACCCACAGGAGAATTTTCTTTTGTCAAAATTTGTCAGAAAACCACGTTTTAAGGAAATCCCGCATCGTGCAAAATTATCTTGTTTTTCCTAAACAACATGTTGTAACTCGAACAGGTTTGGTGTTGCTTGTATTTCTAAGCGTGTAGCCTCAAAGAGAACGCACAGGAGAGTTTTCTCTTGAAAGAATATGTAAGAGTACCACATTATAAGGAAATACAGTGTTGCAGAATAAAGACAAATACGTATGTATTGGAAACACTTTACGAGAAGAAATAATGCATCGTACAAAATTAGCTTGTATCTCCTAAACAACACGTTGTAACTCGAAAAGATTTGATGTGGTGTGTATGTCTAAGCGTGTAGCCTCAAAAGAGAATGCACAGGAGAGTTTTCTCTTGAAAGATAATGCAAGAATACCACGTTATAAGGAAATACAGTGTTGCAGAATAAAGACAAACAAGTACGTATTGGAAACACTTTATGAGAAGAAATAACGCATCTTAGAAAATTAGCCTGTATCTCCTAAACAACACATTGTAACTCGAAAAGATTTGGTGTGGCATGTACATCTAATTATGTAGCCTCAAAAGAGAACCCACAGGAGAAATTTCTTTCCTCAAAATATGTGAGAAAACCACGTTTTAAGGGAATCCCGCATCGTGCGAAATTATCTTGTTTTTCCTAAACAACACGTTGTAACTCGAAAAGCTTTGTTGTTGCTTGTATGTCTATACGTGTTGCCTCAAAAGAGAAGGGACAGGAGAGTTTTCTCTCAAAAGAATATGTAAGAATACCACGTTATAAGGAAATACAGTGTTGCAGAATAAAGACAAATACGTACATATTGGAAACACTTTACCAGAAGAAATAAAGCTTCGTACAAAATTAGCTTGTATCTCCTATACAACACGTTGTAACTCGAAAAGATTTGTGTGGCGTGTACGTCTAAACCTGTAGCCTCAAAAGAGAACCCACAGGGGAATTTTCTTTCGTCAATTTTTTTTTAAAAAACCATGTTTTAAGGAAATCCCGCATCGTGCGAAATTATCTTATTTTTCCTAATCAACACGTTGTAACACGAAATGCTTTGGTTTTGCCTCTATGTCTAAGCGTGTAGACTCAAAAGAGAAGGCACAAGAGAGTTTTCTCTCTAAAGAATATGTAAGAATACCACGTTATAAGGAAATACAGTGTTGCAGAGTAAAGACAAATACGTACGTATTGGAAACACTTTACGAGAAGAAATAAAGCATCATAAAAAATTATCTTGTATCTCCTAAACAACACATTGTAACTCGAAATGATTTTGTGTGTCGTGTACGGCTAAATGTGTAGCCTCAAAAGAGAACCCATAGGAGAATTTTCTTTCTTCAAAATTTGTCAGAAAACCACGTTTTACTGAAATCCAGCATCGTGCGAAATTATCTTGTTTTTCCTAATCAACATGTTGTAACGCGAGAAGCTTTGATGTTGCGTGTATGTCTAAGCGTGTAGCCTCAAAAGAGAACACACAGGAGAGCTTTCTCTCGAAATAATATGTAAGAATACAACTTTATAAGGAAATACAGTGTTGAAGAGTAAAGACAAATATGTACTTATTGGAAACACTTTAGGAGAAGAAATAACGCATCGAACAAAATTAGCTTGTATCTCCTAAACAACACGTTGCAACTCAAATGGATTTGGTGTGGCGTGTACGTCTAAACGTGTAGCCTATAAAGAGAACCCACAGGAGAATTTTCTTTCGTCAAAATTGTCAGAAAACCACGTTTTAAGGAAATCCCGCATCGTGCGAAATTACCTTGTTTTTCCTAATCAACACATTGTAATGCGAAAAGCTTTAGTGTTGCATGTATGTCAAAGCGTGTAGCCTCAAAGGAGAACGCACAGGAGAGTTTTCTCTCGAAAGAATATGGAAGAATACCACTTTATAACGAAATACAGTGTTGCAGAGTAAAGACAAATACGTACCTATTGGAAACACTTTAGGAAAAGAAATAACGCATCATACAAAATTAGCTTGTATCTCCTAAACAACACGTTGTAACTCGATAGGATTTGGTGGGGCGTGTACGTGTATACGTATAGCCTCAAAACAGAACCCACAGGAGAATTTTCTTTCGTCAAAATTTGTCAGAAAACCACGTTTTAAGGAAATTATCTTTTTTTTTCCTAATCAACATGTTGTAACGCGAAAAGCTTTGGTGTTGCGTGTATGACTAAGTGTGTAGCGTCAAAAGAGAATGCACAGGAGAGTTTTCTATCAAAAGAATATGTAAGAATACCACCTTATAAGGAAAAACAGTGTTGCAGAGTAAAGACAAATACGTACATAATGGAAACACTTTATGAGAAGAAATAACGCATCGTACAAAATTGGCTTGTATCTCCTAAACAACACATTGTAACTCGAAAAGCTTCGGTGTTGCATGTATGTCTAAGCATGTAGCCTCAAAATAGAAGGTAAAGGAGAGTTTTCTCTCGAAAGAATATGTAAGAATACTATGTTATAAGGAAATACAGTGTTGCAGAGTAAAGAAAAATACGTACTTATTGGAAACACATTACAAGAAGATATAACGCATCGTAAATATTAGCTTGTATCTCCTAAATAACACGTTGTAACTCGAAAAGATTTGGTGTGTCTCCTACATCTAAACGTGTAGCCTCAAAAGAGAACCCACAAGAGAATTTTCTTTCGTCAAAATTTGTCAGAAAACCAAGTTTTAAGGAAATCCCTCATCGTGCGAAATTATCTTGTTTTTCCTAATCAACACGTTGTAACGCGAAAAGCTTTGGTGTTTTGTGTATGTGTAAGCATGTAGCCTCAAAAGAGAATGCTCAGGAGAGTTTTCTCTCGAAAGAATATGTAAGAATACCACGTTATAAGGAAATACAGTGTTGCAGAATAAAGACAAATACATAAGTTTTGGATACACTTTACAAGAAAAAATAACGCATAGTACAAATTAGGTTGTATCTCCTAAACAACACGTTGTAACTCGAAAGGATTTGGTGTGGCGTGTACATCTAAACTTGTAGCCTCAAAAGAGAACCCACAGGAAAATTTTCTTTCGTAAAATTTTGTCAGAAAACCACGTGTTAAGGAAATCCCGCATCGTGCGAAATTATCGTGTTTTTCCTAAACAGCATGTTGTAACCCTAAAAGCTTTGGTGTTGCGCGTATGTCTAAGTGTGTAGCCTCAAAAGAAAACGCACAGGACAGTTTTCTCTCGAAAGAATATGTAAGAACACCATGTTATAAGGAAATACAGTGTTGCAGAGTAAAGACAAATAGGTAGGTATTGGAAACAATTTACAAGAAGAAATAACGCATAGTAAAAAATTAGGTAGTATCTCGTAAACAACACGTTGTAACTCGAAAGGATTTGGTGTGGCGTGTACATCTAAACTTGTAGCCTCAAAAGAGAACCCACAGGAGAATTTTCTTTATTAAAATTTTGTCAGAAAACCACGTTTTAAGGAAATCCCGCATCGTGCGAAATTATCTTGTTTTTCCTAAACAACATGTTATAACTAGAAAAGCTTTGGTGTTGCGTGTATGTCTAAGCGTGTAGCCTCAAAAGAGATGCACAGGAGAGTTTTATCTCGAAAGAATATGTAAGAATATTACGTTATAAGGAAATACAGTGTTGCAGAGTAAAGACAAATACATATATATTGTAAACACTTTACGAGAAGAAATAACGCATCGTACAAAATTAGCTTGTATCTCCTAAACAACACGTTGTAACTCGAAAAGATTTGTGTGGCGTGTACTTCTAAACCTGTAGCCTCAAAAGAGAACCCACAGGAGAATTTTCTTTCGTCAATTTTTTTTTAGAAAACCACGTTTTAAGGAAATCCCGCATCGTGCGAAATTATCTTATTTTTCCTAATCAACACGTTGTAACACGAAATGCTTTGGTTTTGCCTGTATGTCTAAGCATGTAGACTCAAAAGAGAAGGCACAAGAGAGTTTTCTCTCGAAAGAATATGTAAGAATACCACGTTATAAGGAAATACAGTGTTGCAGAGTAAAGACAAATACATACGTATTGGAAACACTTTACGAGAAGAAATAAAGCGTCATAAAAATTATCTTGTATCTCCTAAACAAGACATTGTAACTCGAAATGATTTTGTGTGCCGTGTACGGCTAAACGTGTAGCCTCAAAAGAGAACCCATAGGAGAATTTTCTTTCTTCAAAATTTGTCAGAAAACCACGTTTTAATGAAATCCAGCATCGTGCGAAATTATCTTGTTTTTCCTAATCAACATGTTGTAACGCGAGAAGCTTTGATGTTGCGTGTATGTCTAAGCGTGTAGCCTCAAAAGAGAACACACAGGAGAGCTTTCTCTCGAAATAATATGTAAGAATACCACTTTATAAGGAAATACAGTGTTGAAGAGTAAAGACAAATATGTACTTATTGGAAACACTTTAGGAGAAGAAATAACGCATCGAACAAAATTAGCTTGTATCTCCTAAACAGCACTTTGTAACTCGAATGGATTTGGTGTGGCGTGTACGTCTAAACGTGTAGCCTATAAAGAGAACCCACAGGAGAATTTTCCTTCGTCAAAATTGTCAGAAAACCACGTTTTAAGGAAATCCCGCATCGTGCGAAAATACCTTGTTTTTCCTAATCAACACATTGTAATGCGAAAAGCTTTAGTGTTGCATGTATGTCAAAGCGTGTAGCCTCAAAGGAGAACGCACAGGAGAGTTTTCTCTCGAAAGAATATGGAAGAATACCACTTTATAACGAAATACAGTGTTGCAGAGTAAAGACAAATACGTACCTATTGGAAACACTTTATGAAAAGAAATAACGCATCATACAAAATTAGCTTGTATCTCTTAAACAGCACGTTGTAACTCGAAAGGATTTGGTGGGGCGTGTACGTGTAAACGTATAGCCTCAAAACAGAACCCACAGGAGAATTTTCTTTCGTCAAAATTTGTCAGAAAACCACGTTTTAAGGAAATTATCTTTTTTTTTTCCTAATCAACATGTTGTAACGAGAAAAGCTTTGGTGTTGCGTGTATGACTAAGTGTGTAGCGTCAAAAGAGAATGCACAGGAGAGTTTTCTATCAAAAGAATATGTAAGAATACCACCTTATAAGGAAAAACAGTGTTGCAGAGTAAAGACAAATACGTACATATTGGAAACACTTTATGAGAAGAAATAACGCATCGTACAAAATTGGCTTGTATCTCCTAAACAACACATTGTAACTCGAAAAGCTTCGGTGTTGCATGTATGTCTAAGCATGTAGCCTCAAAATAGACGGTAAAGGAGAGTTTTCTCTCGAAAGAATATGTAAGAATACTATGTTATAAGGAAATACAGTGTTGCAGAGTAAAGAAAAATACGTACTTATTGGAAACACATTACAAGAAGATATAAAAGCATCGTAAATATTAGCTTGTATCTCCTAAACAACACGTTGTAACTCGAAAAGATTTGGTGTGTCTCCTACATCTAAACGTGTAGCCTCAAAAGAGAACCCACAAGAGAATTTTCTTTCGTCAAAATTTGTCAGAAAACCACGTTTTAAGGAAATCCCTCTTCGTGCGAAATTATCTTGTTTTTCCTAATCAACACGTTGTAACGCGAAAAGCTTTGGTGTTTTGTGTATGTGTAAGCATGTAGCCTCAAAAGAGAATGCTCAGGAGAGTTTTCTCTCGAAAGAATATGTAAGAATACCACGTTATAAGGAAATACAGTGTTGCAGAATAAAGACAAATACATAAGTTTTGGATACACTTTACAAGAAAAAATAACGCATAGTACAAATTAGGTTGTATCTCCTAAACAACACGTTGTAACTCGAAAGGATTTGGTGTGGCGTGTACATCTAAACTTGTAGCCTCAAAAGAGAACCCACAGGAAAATTTTCTTTCGTAAAATTTTGTCAGAAAACCACGTTTTAAGGAAATCCCGCATCGTGCGAAATTATCGTGTTTTTCCTAAACAGCATGTTGTAACTCTAAAAGCTTTGGTGTTGCGCGTATGTCTAAGTGTGTAGCCTCAAAAGAAAATGCACAGGACAGTTTTCTCTCGAAAGAATATGTAAGAACACCATGTTATAAGGAAATACAGTGTTGCAGAGTAAAGACAAATAGGTAGGTATTGGAAACAATTTTCAAGAAGAAATAACACATAGTAAAAAATTAGGTAGTATCTCGTAAACAACACGTTGTAACTCGAAAGGATTTGGTGTGGCTTGTACATCTAAACTTGTAGCCTCAAAAGAGAACCCACAGGAGAATTTTCTTTATTAAAATTTTGTCAGAAAACCACGTTTTAAGGAAATCCCGCATCATGCGAAATTATCTTGTTTTTCCTAAACAACATGTTGTAACTAGAAAAGCTTTGGTGTTGCTTGTATGTCTAAGCGTGTAACCTCAAAAGAGAATGCACAGGAGAGTTTTATCTCGAAAGAATATGTAAGAATATTACGTTATAAGGAAATACAGTGTTGCAGAGTAAAGACAAATACATATATATTGTAAACACTTTACGAGAAGAAATAATGCATCGTACAAAATTAGCTTGTATCTCCTAAACAACACGTTGTAACTCGAAAATATTTGGTGTGGCATGTACGTCTAAACATGTAGCCTCAAAAGAGAACCCACTGGAGAATTTTCTTTCATCAAAATTTGTCAGAAAACCACGTTTTAAGGAAATCTCGCATCGTGCGAAATTATCTTGTATTTCCTAATCAACACGTTGTAACGCGAAAAGCTATGGTGTTTTGTGTATGTGTAAGCTTGTAGCCTCAAAAGAGAACACACAGGAGAGTTTTCTCTCGAAAGAATATGTAAGAATACCACCTTATAAGGAAATAGAGTGTTGCAGAGTAAAGACAAATACGTACCTATTGGAAACACTTTACAAAGAGAAATAACGCATCTTACAAAATTAGCTTGTATCTCCTAAACAGCACGTTGTAACTCGAAAAGCTTAGGTGTTGCGTGTATGTCTTAACGTGTAGCCTCAAAAGAGAACCCACAGGAGAATTTTCTTTAGTCAACATTTTTTCAGAAAACCACGTTTTAAGGAAATCCCGCATCGTGTGAAATTATCTTGTTTTTCCAAAACAACACGTTGTAAATCAAAAAGCTTTGGTGTTGCGTGTATGTCTAATCGTGTAGCCTGAAAAGAGAAGGCACAGGACAGTTTTCTCTTGAAAGAATAAGTAAGAATATCACGTTATAAGGAAATGCAGTGTTGCAGAGTAAAGACAAATACATAAGTATTGGAAACACTTTACGAGAAGAAATAACGCATCGTACAAAATTAGCTTCTATCTCCTAAACAACACGTTGTAACTCAAAAAGATTTGGTGTGACGTGTACTTCTAAACGTGTAGCCTCAAAAGAGAACCGACAGGAGAATTTTCTTTCATAAAAGTTTGTCAGAAAACCACGTTTTAAGGAAATACTGCATCGTGCGAAATTACCTGTTTTTCCTAAACAACACGTTGGAACTCGAAAAGCTTTGGTGTTGCGTGTATGTCTAAGTGTGTAGCCTCAAAAGAAAATGCACAGGACAGTTTTCTCTCGAAAGAATATGTAAGAACACCATGTTATAAGGAAATACAGTGTTGCAGAGTAAAGACAAATAGGTAGGTATTGGAAACAATTTACAAGGAGAAATAACGCATAGTAAAAAATTAGGTTGTATCTCCTAAACAACACGTTGTAACTCGAAAGGATTTGGTGTGGCGTGTACATCTAAACTTGTAGCCTCAAAAGAGAACCCACAGGAGAATTTTCTTTATTAAAATTTTGTCAGAAAACCACGTTTTAAGGAAATCCCACATCGTGCGAAATTATCTTGTTTTTTCTAAATAACATGTTGTAACTAGAAAAGCTTTGGTGTTGCGTGTATGTCTAAGCGTGTAGCCTGAAAAGAGAATGCACAGGAGAGTTTTATCTCGAAAGAATATGTAAGAATATTACGTTATAAGGAAATACAGTGTTGCAGAGTAAAGACAAAAACATATATATTGTAAACACTTTACGAGAAGAAATAACGCATCGTACAAAATTAGCTTGTATCTCCTAAACAACACGTTGTAACTCGAAAATATTTGGTGTGGCATGTACGTCTAAACGTGTAGCCTCAAAAGAGAACCCACTGGAGAATTTTATTTCGTCAAAATTTGTCAGAAAACCACGTTTTAAGGAAATCTCGCATCGTGCGAAATTATCTTGTTTTTCCTAATCAACACGTTGTAACGCGAAAAGATTTGGTGTTTTGTGTATGTGTAAGCATGTAGCCTCAAAATAGAACGCACAGGAGAGTTTTCTCTCAAAAGAATATGTAAGAATACCACTTTATGAG
Organism: Apodemus sylvaticus; assembly: GCF_947179515.1. Lineage (NCBI taxonomy): Eukaryota > Metazoa > Chordata > Mammalia > Rodentia > Muridae > Apodemus > Apodemus sylvaticus. The sequence continues at coordinate 65,152,227 of NC_067491.1, read as the reverse complement.
GAAATACAGTGTTGCTGAATAAAGACAAATATGTACTTATTGGAAACACTTTACGAGATGAAATAACGCATCGCAAAAATTAGATTGTATCTCCTAAACAACATGTTGTAACGCGAAAAGATTTGGTGTGACGTGTACTTCTAAACGTGTAGCCTCAAAAGAGAACCCACAGTAGAATTTTGTTTTGTCAAAATTTGTCAGAAAACCACGTTTTAAGGAATTCCCGCATTGTGCGAAATTATCTTGTTTTTCCTAAACAACATGTTGTAACTAGAAAAGCTTTGATGTTGCGTGTATGTCTAAGCGTGTAGCCTCAAAAGAGAACACACAGGAGAGTTTTCTCTCGAAAGAATATGTAAGAATACCACCTTATAAGGAAATACAGTGTTGCAGAGTAAAGACAAATACGTACCTATTGGAAACACTTTATGAAGAGAAATAATGCATCTTACAAAATTAGCTTGTATCTCCTAAACAGCACGTTGTAACTCGAAAAGCTTTGGTGTTGCGTGTATGTCTTAACGTGTAACCTCAAAAGAGAACCCACAGGAGAATTTTCTTTAGTCAACTTTTTTTCAGAAAACCACGTTTTAAGGAAATCCCGCATATTGCGAAATTATCTTGTTTTTCCAAAACAACACGTTGTAACTCAAAAAGCTTTGGTGTTGCGTGTATGTCTAATCGTGTAGCCTCAAAAGTGAAGGCACAGGACAGGTTTCTCTTGAAGGAATAAGTAAGAATACCACGTTATAAGGAAATACAGTGTTGCAGAGTAAAGACAAATATGTAAGTATTGGAAACACTTCATGAGAAGAAATAACGCATCGTTCAAAATTAGCATGTATCTCCTAAACAACACGTTGTAACTCGAAAAGATTTGGTGTGACGTGTACTTCTAAACGTGTAGCCTCAAAAGAGAACCCACTGGAGAATTTTCTTTCGTAAAAATTCATACACGCAACACCAAAGCTTTTCGAGTTACAATGTGTTTTTTAGAAAAAACATGATAATTTTGCATGATGCGGGATTTCCCTAACACGTCGTTTTCTGACAAATTTTGACGAAAGAAAATTCTCCTGTGGGTCCTGTTTTGAAGCTACACATTTAGATATACATGCCACACCAAATCTTTTCGAGTTACAACGTGTAGTTTAGGAGATACAAGCTAATTTTTACGATGCGTCATTTCTTCTTGTAATGTGTTTCCAATACTTATGTATTTGTCTTTACTCTGCAACACTGTATTTCCTTATAACGTGGTATTCTTACATATTCTTTCGAGAGAAAACTCTCCTGTGCCTTCCCTTTTGAGGCTACATGCTTAGTCATACACGCAACACCAAAGCTTTTCGAGTTACAACGTGTTGTTTAGGAAAAACTAGATAATTTCGCAAGATGCGGGATTTCCATAAAACATGGTTTCTGACAAATTTTGACCAAAGAAAATTCTCCTGTGGGTTCTCTTTTGAGGCTACACGTTTAGACGTACACGCCACACCAAATCTTTTCGAATTACAACGTGTTGTATAGGAGATACAAGCTAATTTTGTACGAAGCGTTATTTCTTCTCGTAAAGTGTTTCCAATACATAAGTATTTGTCTTTACTCTGCAACACTGTATTTCCTTATAACATGGTATTCTTACATATTCTTTCAAGAGAAAACTCTCCTGTGCCTTCTCTTTTGAGGCTACACGCTAAGACATACACGCAACACCAAAGCTTTTCGAGTTACAACGTGTTTTTAAGGAAAAACATGATAATTTCATACAATGCGGGATTTCCTTATACGTGGTTTTCTGAAAAATTTTGACGAAAGAAAATTCTCCTGTGGGTTCTGTTTTGAGGCTACACATTTAGAAAGACATACACGCCACACCAAATCTTTTCGAGTTACAACGTGTAGTTTAGGAGATACAAGCTAATTTTTACGATGCGTTATTTCTTCTTGTAAAGTGTTTCCAATACTTATGTATTTGTCTTTACTCTGCAACACTGTATTTCCTTATAACGTGGTATTCTTACATATTCTTTCGAGAGAAAACTCTCCTGTGCCTTCCCTTTTGAGGCCACATGCTTAGACATACACGCAACACCAAAGCTTTTCGAGTTACAACGTGTTGTTTAGGAAAAACTAGATAATTTCGCACGATGCGGGATTTCCAAAAAACGGGGTTTTCTGACAAATTTTGACAAAAGAAAATTCTCCTGTGGGTTCTCTTTTGAGGCTACACGTTTAGACGTACACGCCACACCAAATCTTTTCGAGTTACGACGTGTTGTATAGGAGATACAAGCTAATTTTGTACGAAGCGTTATTTCTTCTCATAAAGTGTTTCCAATACGTTCGTATTTGTCTTTACTCTGAAACACTGTATTTCCTCATAACGTGGTATTCGTACATATTCTTTCGAGAGAAAACTCTCCAGTGCCTTTTCTTTTGAGGCTACTCACTTAGACATACAGGCAAAAACAAAGCATTTCGTGTTACAACGTGTTGATTAGGAAAAATAACATAATTTCGCATGATGCGGGATTTCCTTAAAACGTGGTTTTCTGACAAATTTTGACGAAAGAAAATTCTCCTGTTGGTTCTCTTTTGAGGCTACACGTTTAGACCTACACGCCACACCATATCTTTTCAAGTTACAACGTGTTGTATAGAAGGCACAAGCTAATTTTGTATGATGCATTATTTCTTCTCTTAAAGTGTTTCCAATACAAACGTATTTGTCTTTGTTCTGCAACACTGTATTTCCTTATAACGTGGTATTCTTACATATTTTTTCGAGAGAAAACTCTCCTGTGCCTTCTCTTTTGAGGCTACACGCTAAGACATACACGCAACACCAAAGCTTTTCGAGTGACAACGTGTTTTTTAGGAAAAACATGATAATTTCGCACGATGCGGGATTTCTTAAAACGTGGTTTTCTGAAAAATTTTGACGAAAGAAAATTCTCCTGTGGGTTCTGTTTTGAGGCTACACATTTAGACATACATGCCACACCAAATCTTTTCGAGTTACAACGTGTAGTTTAGGAGATACAAGCTAATTTTTACGATGTGTTATTTCTTCTTGTAAAGTGTTTCCAATACTTATGTATTTGTCTTTCTCTGCAACACTGTATTTCCTTATAACGTGGTATTCTTACATATTCTTTCGAGAGAAAACTCTCCTGTGCCTTCCCTTTTGAGGCTACATGCTTAGTCATACACGCAACACCAAAGCTTTTCGAGTTACAACGTGTTGTTTAGGAAAAACTAGATAATTTCGCAAGATGCGGGATTTCCATAAAACATGGTTTCTGACAAATTTTGACCAAAGAAAATTCTCCTGTGGGTTCTCTTTTGAGGCTACACGTTTAGACATACACGCCACACCAAATCTTTTCGACTTGCAGCGTGTTGTATACGAGATACCAGCTAATTTTGTACAAAGCATTTTCTTCTCATAAAGTTTTTCCAATAAGTACCTATTTGTCTTTACTCTGCAACAATGTATTTCCTTATAACGTGGTATTCTTACATATTCTTTCGAGAGAAAACTCTCCTGTGCCTTCTCTTTTGAGGCTACACGCTTAGACATACACGCAACACCAAAGCTTTTCGAGTTACAACGTGTTGTTTAGGAGATACAAGTTAATTTTGTATGATGCTTTATTTCTTATCTTGAAGTGTTTCCAATAAGTATGTATTTGTCTTTACTCTGCAACACTCTATTTCATTATAACGTGCTATTCTTACATATTCTTTCAAGAGAAAACTCTCCTGTGACTTCTCTTTTGAGGCTACACGCTTAGACATACAGGCAAAACCAAAGCATTTCGTGTTACAACGTGTTCATTAGGAAAAATAAGATAATTTCGCACGATGCAGGATTTCATTAAAACGTGGTTTTCTGACAAATTTTGACGAAAGAAAATTCTCCTGTTGGTTCTCTTTTGAAGCTACATGTTTAGACGTACACGCCACACCAAATTTTTTCGAGTTACCACTTGTTATATAGGAGATACAAGCTAGTTTAGTATGAAGCGATATTTCTTCTCATAAAGTGTTTCCAATACATACGTATTTGTCTTTAATCTGCAACACTCAATTTCTTTATAACGTGGTATTCTTACATAATCTTTCAAGGTAAAACTCTCTTGTACATTCTTTTTTGAGGCTTCACGCTTAGATAAACACACAACACCAAAGATTTTCGCGTTACAATGTGTTGATTAGAAAAAACAAGATAATTTCTCACGATGCAGGATTTCCTTAAAACATGATTTTCTGACAAATTTTGAAGAAAGAAAATTCTCCTGTGGGTTCTCTTTTGAGGCTACACGTTTAGCCGTACACGCCACACCAAATCTTTTCGAGTTACAACATGTAGTTTAGGAGATACAAGCTAATTTTTACGATGCCTTATTTCTTCTCTTAAAGTGTTTCCAATATGTATGTATTTGTATTCACCCTGCAACACTGTATTTCCTTATAACGTGGTATGCTTACATATTCTTTCGAGAGAAAACTCTCCTGTGCCTACTTTTTTGAGGATACACGCTTACCCATACACGCAACACCAAAGCTTTTCGAGTTATGACGTGTTGTTTAGGAAAAACAAGATCATTTCGCACGATGCCGAATTTCCTTAAAACGTGGTTTTCTGACAAATTTTGACGAAAGAAAATTCTCCTGTGGGTTCTCTTTTGAGGCTACACGTTTAGACGTACACGCCACACCAAATGTTTGCAAGTTACAACTTGTTGTTTAAGAGATACAAGCTAATTTTGTACGATGCTTAATTTCTTCTCGTAAAGTGTTTCCAATACATACCTATTTGTCTTTACTCTGCAACACTGTATTTCCTTATAACGTGGTATTCTTACATATTCTTTCGAGAGAAAACTCTCCTGTGCCTTCTCTTTTGAGGCTACACGCTTAGACATACAGGCAAACCAAAGCATTTCGTGTTACAACGTGGGTTTCTGACAAATGTTGACGAAAGAAAATTCTCCTGTGGGTTCTCTTTTGAGGCTACCCATTTAGACGTACAGGCCACACCAAATCCTTTCGAGTTACAACGTGTTGTTTAGGAGATACAAGCTAATATTTTATGATGCATTATTTCTTCTTCTAAAGTGTTTCCAAAACATACGTATTTGTCTTTACTCTGCAACAATGTATTTCCTTATAACGTGGTATTCTTACATATTCTTTCGAGAGAAAACTCTCCTTTGCCTTCTCTTTTGAGGCTACACGCCTAGACATACACGCAACACCAATGCTTTTCGAGTTACAACATGTTGTTTAGGAAAAACAAGATAATATAGCACGATGCGGGATTTACATAAAACGTGGTTTTCTGACAAATTTTGACGAAAGAAAATTCTCCTGTGGGTTCTCTTTTGAGGCTACCCATTTAGACGTACATGCCACACCAAATCTTTTCGAGTTACAACGTGTTGTTTAGGAGATACAAGTTAATTTTGTACGATGCGTTATTTCTTCTCTTAAAGTGTTTCCAATACATACATATTTGTCTTTACTCTCCAACACTGTATTTCCTTATAACGTGGTATGCTTACATATTCTTTCGAGAGAAAACTCTCCTGTGCCTACACTTTTGAGGGTACACGCTTACCCATACACGCAACACCAAAGCTTTTCGAGTTACGACGTGTTGTTTCGGAAAAACAAGATCATTTCACACGATGCCGGATTTCCTTAAAACGTGGTTTTCTGACAAATTTGGACGAAGAAAATTCTCCTGTGGGTTCTCTTTTGAGGCTACACGTTTAGACGTACATGCCACACCAAATCTTTTCGAGTTACAACTTTTTGATTAGGAAATACAAGCTAATTTTGTACGATGCCTTATTTCTTCTCTTAAAGTGTTTCCAATAAGTACATATTTGTCTTTACTCTGCAACACTGTATTTCCTTATAACGTGGTATGCTTCCATATTCTTTCGAGAGAAAATTCTCCTGTGCCTACTCTTTTGAGGCTACACGATTACCCATACACGCAATACCAAAGCTTTTCGAGTTACGACGTGTTGTTTCGGAAAAACAAGATCATTTCACACGATGCCGGATTTGCTTAAAACGTGGTTTTCTGACAAATTTGGACGAGAGAAAATTCTCCTGTGGGTTCTCTTTTGAGGCTACATGTTTAGACGTACACGCCAAACCAAATCTTTTCAAGTTACAACTTGTTGTTTAGGAGATACAAGCTAATTTTGTAGGATGCTATATTTCTTCTCGTAAAGTGTTTCCAATACGTATGTATTTGTCTTTTCTCTGCAACACTGTATTTCCTTATAACGTGTTATTTTTACATATTCTTTCGAGAGAAAACTCTCCTGTGCCTTCTCTTTTGAGGCTACACGCTTAGACATACAGGCAAAACCAAAGCATTTCGTGTTACAACGTGTTGATTAGGAAAAATAAGATAATTTCGCACGATGCGGGATTTCCTTAAAATGTGGTTTTCTGACAAATTTTGACGAAAGAAAATTCTCCTGTTGGTTCTCTTTTGAGGCTACACGTTTAGACATACACGCCACACCAAATCTTTTCGAGTTACAACGTGTTGTATAGGAGATATAAGCTAATTTTGTACGAAGCGTTATTTCTTCTCGTAAAGTGTTTCCAAAATGTACGTATTTGTCTTTACTCTGCAACACTGTATTTCCTTATAACGTGGCATGCTTACATATTCTTTGGAGAAAAAACTCTCCTGTGCCTACTCTTTTGAGGCTACACGCTTACCCATACACGCAACACCAAATCTTTTCGAGTTACTACGTGTTGTTTAGGAAAAACAAGATAATTTCGCACGATGCCGAATTTCTTTAAAACGTGGTTTTCTGACAAATTTTGAGGAGAGAAAATTCTCCTGTGGGTTCTCTTTTGAGGCTACACGTTTAGACGTACACGCCAAACCAAATCTTTTCGAGTTACAACTTGTTGTTTAGGAGATACAAGCTAATTTTATAGGATGCTTTATTTCTTCTCGTAAAGTGTTTCCAATACGTACGTATTTGTCTTTACTCTGCAACACTGTATTTCCTTATAACGTGGTATGCTTACATATTCTTTGGAGAAAAAACTCTCCTGTGCCTATTCTTTTGAGGCTACACGCTTACCCATACACGCAACACCAAATCTTTTCGAGTTACTACGTGTTGTTTAGAAAAAACAAGATAATTTCGCACGATGCCGAATTTTTTTCAAACGTGGTTTTCTGACTAATGTTGACGAAAGAAAATTCTCCTGTGGGTTCTATTTTGAGGCTACACGTTTAGACTTACACGCCACACCAAGTCTTTTCGAGTTACAACGTGTTGTATAGGAGATACAAGCTAATTTTGTACGAAGCATTATTTCTTCTCGTAAAGTGTTTCCAATACATACGTATTTGTCTTTACTCTGCAACACTGTATTTCCTTATAACGTGGTATGCTTACATATTCTTTGGAGAAAAAACTCTCCTGTGCCTATTCTTTTGAGGCTACACGCTTACCCATACACGCAACACCAAATCTTTTCGAGTTACTACGTGTTGTTTAGAAAAAACAAGATAATTTCGCACGATGCCGAATTTTTTTCAAACGTGGTTTTCTGACTAATGTTGACGAAAGAAAATTCTCCTGTGGGTTCTATTTTGAGGCTACACGTTTAGACTTACACGCCACACCAAGTCTTTTCGAGTTACAACGTGTTGTATAGGAGATACAAGCTAATTTTGTACGAAGCATTATTTCTTCTCGTAAAGTGTTTCCAATACATACGTATTTGTCTTTACTCTGTAAAACTGTATTTCCTTATAACGTGGTATTCTTACATATTCTTTCGAGAGAAAACTCTCCTGTGCCTTCTCTTTTGAGGCTACATGCTTAGACATACATGCAACACCAAATCTTTTCGAGTTACAACGTGTTGTTTAGGAAAAACTAGATAATTTCGCACGATGCGGGATTTCCTTAAAACGTGGTTTTCTGACAAATTTTGACGAAAGAAAATAATCCTGTGGGTTCTCTTTTGAGGCTACCCATTTAGACGTACACGCCACACCAAATCCTTTCAAGTTACAACGTGTTGTTTAGGAGATACAAGCTAATTTTGTATGATGCATTATTTCTCCTCGTAAAGTGTTTCCAATACATACGTATTTGTCTTTACTCTGCAACACTGTATTTTCTTATTACGTGGTATTCTTACATATTCTATCGAGAGAAAAATCTCCTGTGCCTTCTCCTTTGAGGCTACACGCTTAGACATACACGCAACACCAAAGATTTTCGAGTTAAAACGTGTTTTTTAGGAAAAACAAGATAATTTCGCACGATGCGGGATTTCCTTAAAATGTGGTTTTCTGACAAAATTTGACGAAAGAAAATTCTCCTGTGGGTTCTCTTTTGAGGCTACAAGTTTAGTCGTACACGCCACACCAAATCCTTTCGAGTTACAACGTGTTGTTTAGGAGATTCAAGCTAATTTTGTATGATGCATTATTTCTTCTCGTAAAGTGTTTCCAATTCATTCGTGTTTGTCTTTACTCTGCAACACTGTATTTCCTTATAACGTGGTATTCTTACATATTCTTTCGAGAGAAAACTCTCCTTGCGTTCTCTTTTGAGGCTACACGCTTAGACAAACATGCAACGCCAAAGCTTTTCGAGTTACAACTTGTTGTTTAGGAAAAACAAGATAATTTCGCCCAATGTGAGATTTCCAAAAAACGTGGTATTCTGAAAAATTTTGACAAAAGAAAGTTCTCTTGTGGGTTCTCTTTTGAGGCTACACGTGTAGAGGTACGAGCCACACCAAATCTTTTCGAGTTACAACGTGTTGTTTAGGAGATATAAGCTAATTTTTTTACGATGCGTTAATTCTTCTAGTAAAGTGTTTCCAATACGTATGAATTTGTCTTTACTCTGCAACACTGTATTTCCTTATAAGGTGGTTTTCTTTCATATTCTTTCGAGAGAAAACTCTCCCGTGTGTTCTCTATTGAGGCTACATGCTTAGACATACACACAACACCAAAGCTTTTCGATTTACAACGTGTTGTTTAGGAAATACAAGATAATTTAGCACGATGGGGGATTTCCATAAAACGTGGTTTTCTGACAAATTTTGACGAATGAAAATTCTCCTGTGGGTTCTCTTTTGAGGCTACCCACTTAGATGTACACGCCACACCAAAACCAAAACTACTATATCCAGCAAAACTCTCAATCACCATAGATGGAGAAACTAAGATATTTCACGACAAAACCAAGTTTACCCAATATCTATCCACAAACCCAGCCCTAAAAAGGATAATAGGAGGACAACACCAATACAAGGAGGGAAACTTCACCCTGAAAAAAGCAAGATAGTAACCTTTCATCAAACCCAAAAGAAGTTAAGCAATCAAATTTTAAAAATAACGTCAAAAATGATAGGAAGTAACAATCACTATTCCTTAATATCTCTTAACATCAATGGACTCAATGCCCCAATAAAAAGACACAGACTAACTGACTGGATACGTAAACAGGACCCTACATTTTGCTGCTTACAGGAAACACACCTCAGGGTCAAAGACAAACACTACCTTAGAGTAAAAGGCTGGAAGACAATTTTACAAGCAAATGGTCTCAGGAAACAAGCTGGAGTAGCCATTTTAATATCAGATAAAATTGACTTTCAACCCAAAGTCATCAAAAGAGACTCTGAGGGACACTTCTTGCTGGTCAAAGGAAAAATACAACAAGAAGAACTCTCAATCCTGAACATCTATGCTCCAAATGCAAGGGCACCCTCTTTCATAAAAGAAACTTTATTAAAACTCAAAGCAAACATTGCACCTAACAAAATAATTGTGGGTGACATCAACACTGCACTTTCCTCAATGGACCGATCAGGAAAACAGAAACTAAACAAGGACACAATGAAACTAATTGAAGCTTTGGACCAATTAGATTTAACTGATATATATAGAACATTCTATGCTAAAACAAAAGAATATACCTTTTTCTCAGCACGTCATGGTACCTTCTCCAAAATCGACCATATTATTGGTCATAAGACAGACCTCAACAAATATAAGAAGATAGAACTAATCCCATGCCTCCTATCTGATCACTATGGAATAAAAGTGGTCTTCAATAGCAACAGAAACAACAGAAAACCCACATACACGTGGAAATTGGACAATACTCTACTCAATGATACCTTGGTCAAGGAAGAAATAAAGAAAGAAATTAAAGACTTTTTAGAACACAATGAAAATGAAAACACAACATACCCAAATCTATGGGACACAATGAAAGCAGTGCTAAGAGGAAAACTCATAGCCCTGAGTGCCTCCAAAAAGAAAATGGAGAGAGCATACATTACCAACTTAATGACACACCTGAAAGCCCTAGAAATAAAAAGAAGCTATTTCGCCCAGGAGGAGTAGAAGGCAGGAAATCATCAAACTCATGGCCGAAATCAATCAAGTAGAAACAAAGAGAACCATACAATAAATCAACAAAACCAGGAGCTGGTTCTTTGAGAAAATCAACAAGATAGATAAACCCTTAGCCAGACTGACCAAAGGGCACAGAGAAAGTATCCAAATTAACAAACTTAGAAATGAAAAGGGAGACATAACAACGGAAACTGAGGAAATCCAAAAAAATCATCAGATCCTACTACAAGAGCCTGTACTCAACACAACTGGAGAATCTGGAGGAAATGGACAGTTTCCTTGACAGATACCAAATACCAAAATTAAATCAGGACCAACTAGACCATCTGAACAGTCCCATAAAGCCTAAAGAAATAGAAGGAGTCATCGAAAGACTTCCAACCAAAAAAAGCACAGGACCAGATGGTTTCAGTGCAGAATTCTACCAGACCTTCAAAGAAGAGTTAACACCAATACTCTTCAAACTATTCCACAAAATAGAAACAGAAGGAACACTACCCAATTCCTTCTATGAAGCCACAATTACGCTGATACCAAAGCCACACAAAGATCCAACAAAGAAAGAGAACTTCAGACCAATTTTCCTTTTGAACATCGATGCAAAAATACTCAATAAAATTCTTGCCAACCGAATCCAAGAACACATCAAAACGATCATCCACCATGATCAAGTAGGCTTTATCCCGGGAATGCAGGGTTGGTTAAATCTACGGAAATCCATCAATACAATCCACTACATAAACAAACTCAAAGAACAAAACCACATGGTCATTTCATTGGATGCTGAAAAAGCATTTGACAAAATTCAGCATCCTTTCATGCTTAAAGTCTTGGAGAGAACAGGAATTCAAGGACCATACCTAAACATAGTAAAAGCAATATACAGCAAACCGGTAGCCAACATCAAACTAAATGGAGAGAAACTTGAAGCAATCCCACTGAAATCAGGGACCAGACAAGGCTGCCCCCTTTCTCCTTATCTTTTCAATATTGTACTTGAGGTACTAGCTCGGGCAATTCGACAACATAAGGAGGTCAAAGGGATACAAATTGGAAAGGAGGAAGTCAAACTATCATTATTTGCAGACGACATGATAGTCTACCTAAGTGACCCAAAAAACTCCACTAGAGAGCTCCTACAGCTGATAAACAAGTTCAGCAAAGTGGCAGGTTATAAAATCTATTCAAGCAAATCAGTGGCCTTCCTATACTCAAAGGATAAGCAGGCTGAGAAAGAAATTAGGGAAATGACCCCCTTCACAATAGCCACAAACAGTATAAAGTATCTTGGGGTGACTCTTACCAAACATGCGAAAGATCTGTATGACAAGAACTTCAAGACTCTGAAGAAGGAAATGGAAGAAGACCTCAAAAAATGGGAAAACCTCCCATGCTCATGGATCGGTAGAATCAATATAGTTAAAATGGCCATTTTGCCTAAAGCACTATACAGATTCAATGCAATACCCATCAAAATCCCAACTCAATTCTTCACAGAGTTAGAAAGAGCAATTATCAAATTCATCTGGAACAACAAAAAACCCAGGATAGCTAAAACTATTCTCAGCAACAAAAGAAAATCTGGGGGAATCAGTATCCCTGACCTCAAGCAATACTACAGAGCAATAGTGTTAAAAACTGCATGGTATTGGTACAGTGACAGGCAGGAGGATCAATGGAACAGGATTGAAGATCCAGAAATGAACCCACACACCTATGGCCACTTGATCCTCGACAAAGAGGCTGAAAACATCCAATGGAAAAAAGATAGCCTTTTCAACAAATGGTGCTGGTTCAACTGGAGGTCAGCATGCAGAAGAATGCGAATTGATCCATCCTTGTCTCCTTGTACTAAGCTCAAATCCAAATACATCAAGGACCTCCACATAAAGCCAGACACTCTGAAGCTAATAAAAAAGAATCTGGGGAAGACCCTTGAGGACATCGGTATAGGGAGAAAGCTTCTGAACAGAACACCAATAGCGTATGCTCTACGAGCAAGAATTGACAAATGGGACCTCATAAGGTTACAGAGTTTCTGTAAGGCAAAGGACACCATCAAGAGGACAGATCAGCAACCAACAAATTGGGAAAAGATCTTCACCAATCCTACATCAGATAGAGGGCTAATATCCAATATATATAAAGAACTCAAGAAGTTAGACTCCAGAAAACCAAACAACCCTATTAAAAAATGGGGTACAGAGTTAAACAAAGAATTCTCACCTGAAGAACTTCGGATGGCGGAGAAGCATCTTAAAAAATGCTCAACTTCATTAGTCATTAGGGAAATGCAAATCAAAACAAACCTAAGATTTCATCTTACACCAGTCAGAATGGCTAAGATTAAAAATTCAGGAGACAGCAGGTGTTGGAGAGGGTGCGGAGAAAGAGGAACACTCCTCCACTGCTGGTGGGGTTGCAAATGGGTACAACCACTCTGGAAAGCACTCTGGCGGTTCCTCCGAAAACTGGGCACCTCACTTCCAGAAGATCCTGCTATACCACTCCTGGGCATATACCCAGAGGATTCCCCACCATGTAATAAGGATACATGCTCTACTATGTTCATAGCAGCCCTATTTATAATTGCCAGATGCTGGAAAGAACCCAGGTATCCCTCAACAGAAGAGTGGATGCAAAAAATGTGGTATATCTACACAATGGAGTACTATTCAGCCATTAGAAACAATGAATTCATGAAATTCTTAGGCAAATGGATGGAGCTAGAGAACATCATACTAAGTGAGGTAACCCAGACTCAAAAGGTGAATCATGGTATGCACTCACTAATAAGTGGTTATTAACCTAGAAAACTGGAATACCCAAAACATAATCCACACATCAAATGAGATATAAGAAGAAAGCAGGCGTGGTCCCTGGTTCTGGAAAGACTCAGTGAAACAGTATTTGGCAAAACCAGAACGGGGAACTGGGAAGGGGTGGGAGGGAGGACAGGGGAAGAGAAGGGGGCTTACGGGACTTTCGGGGAGTGGGGGGGTGCTAGAAAAGGGGAAATCATTTGAAATGTAAATAAATTATATCGAATAAAAAAATAGAGAAAAAAAAGAATAACATCTCCTGGTATAGGAGAATAAAACTCTTTTTTTCGTTTATTTTTGTTGTGTTTTTGGGACATAAATTCTCTGTATAGCACTGGCTGTACTGGAACACACTCTATAGACCAGGGTGACTTCAAACTCAGAAATCCACCTGCCTCTCCCTCCCAAATCCTGGGATTACAGCCCAACAGAGAACAAAACTTGTTAAAACTTATTTAGAACCCTCAGGGGTAGAGACCATGCTGTGTACTAGAATTGGGACACGGTTCACTGTGACAAGATTTGTATATTTACACATATCATGTCCTTAAAAGTCTACGTTAAAATTTAAATATATATCCTCTTATTACTTATTCCAAATAAAGATTCAGGCACATATTCATTTCATATTTATTTTATCTGTGAATATTTATTGATTGAATAAATTTTTGTCTTTTCATATCAAATTATAAGCTTTCTTTATTATGCCTAAAATTAACTTAATCAAAGTTAGCAAGTTTACAATATGTTTGACCTATTTGGCATTAAGAAAATGACGTGAAAAAGAAACAACGATCCCATGTGTATATTGGAAAAATATATAATAAAAATTAAATTACATTAAGCCATGAATTTGTGTTTATTTCTTGTCTGGGATTATTTTTCATTATTTTATTGTCATGTGAAAAATTCAAATAGAGATATTTAATAAGCATATTTTAAGTTTGGAGAGAAAGAAAACCATACATATCTAGAGTAGAAGAATTCTGAAGGCCTTTTTATCTCAGAGGAAAATTAGCTGCATAAATGACTGACCGTGAGTCTCAGCATAAGGTAGCACAATTATTCTTTGCTGACAGCAGTCTGTCTTGCCCTTGGCAGCTTATCCGGTGATTATCTATAGGGTTTATTGAATATCAAAGCCTTCACTACCTTTGTTAGTATGCAAGTTTTGGAATTATATGTGTGGATAAACTTTTAGGATCTTTTGAGAAGCCATTAAATAAGTAAGCTATTAGAATAAGAATAAATCAAAACATTAAGATATAAAATGAGTAACTTATGGGTCTGATATTTTGTGTAATAGGGACACTGTTAATTCAGTGAGACCATCAAGAATAATTATGGCCACCATTTTATATTGTATCATCTGGTTAAATTTACTAAAGCTGTGGTGAAGACGCATGGCCCATGTGATATTTATGATATCATTACCAAAGAAGGGCACCAAGGCCCATGATTTTATCCATCTTATGATGATTCCCAAGTGAAACTGAGAACAACCAAAGCAGTAGCAGTTTTCTCTTGTATTTGGACTGATCCCCATGATAATATGAAGATATTTCCCATCTGAGAATTATAGGTTCTTGGATAACTTATTTTCTATTTTCATTGGGGCAGGAAAGGTTTTGATATTATAAAAAATAAGTGCTAGGAATGCTGATAAGTGAAAAGATAGGAGCTGTGGTCCCATAGCACAACATACAAAATCTTTGACCTAATCCTGAGAATTATCCTCACCCTGACATTTCTTCTTTGTGTAACAGGGATACTATTGACTCAGTGGGATCATCAAAAATAATGATGGTCACCTAAACCTGACCCTAACCCTGTGACTTATCCTAAATCTCTAGCCATATTTTAACACCTTAATTTCCCGAGCATCCAAACCCTAAAAACACTTATCCTGATCTTAACCATAACCCTCTAATCCACTAACGCTATCTTTAACACTGGTTACTGTAGGAGATATTTCTTAATTATACTATTTGAAGTGAGAAACTCTTTCTCAATTGTGGTCTTTTGAGATGTTCTGATCCACATTTTACTTAGGCTATAGGTACTTTTTGCAACCTACATATAGAATGGTCACGAAAAGGTAGTTCATGTTTTTTTTTTTTTGTTCTTCTACTACTTTATTTTACAAAACAAATATGATTTGTTTGTTTTTTTAAAAAAACTGGCATTAGGAAGTGCTTATTTATCACGTATACAGGTATACATTGAAGATCAAATGTAATATCCTGCCACATGAAATTAACCAGTCCTTTACTTTTCTAACATCCCTTGACTGACAGCCTTTATTGGGACATTCTATTAACTACCTTTTCATACACATAGAGAGGAGGCAGCTAGGTAAAAAGGTGACTTAGTGCCATCCTTACTTCAGAAGATGAACACATCTGTTGATACATGGTGTGCAGTTACTGATCTAGTAAATGCCTTTTTGTCACTATATCTCCCTGAACATCAACAGAAGTAATTTGCTTTATTTGCCATTGACAGTAGTATACCTTTACAGTTTTGCCTTGAGGATATACTATGTTTTCAGCCCTGTGTAAAAACTAAGGTAGAAGGGATTTTGATCATCTATTTCTTCGAATAAATACAGTATTAGTGACCTAACGTGCACAATATATAGAATTTATCTAGTGAGCACAAGGTGTCACTTAATTTGGACTCATGGGTAACCCTTAAGGGCATCAGAGGACTGAAAATAAATCCAACGAAAATTTAGTAGCCTTATAATTTAGTAATATGCTTAGGAATCTAGTAGTATAGTTTACACAGACACATTAATTCCAAGGTGGAAGATAAGGCATTGCACTTGGCCACTCCCACCACTAAGAATGAAGCACAGCAGTTAGTGTGCATATCAGGACTCTGGAGAAACCATAATGCTCACTTGGATTTGGTACCCCAGCCAGTATTCCAAGGAGCCCAGAAAGCTGCAAGCTTTCTGTTGGGGGCTAAAAACAGGAGAAGGCTCTGTAACAGGACCAGGATGCTGTTTGGGCTGCTCTACCAGTTTCATGGTCATATAGGAATGTTGTTTGGAACGTTTGGCAGGTCCTTTTAGTTAACCATATGTTTTGTGTATTGCACCAATTCTCTACCATCCTCACATCAATCCCACTATGTTCCCTTTTAAAGACATGTCTTGGCCTCCTTTTCTACGTTAGTGGAAAAAACCAAGTTGAACCGGGGGAATGTTAGTGATCCACATAAAAGATACACACAGGAGCTGATCATACGCAAATCAAAGCAGGGTCTTTATTCTATTAGAGCTAGTTCAGGCCTGCTCCCTCAATGCACCACCATCACACATGATGGTTTTGATGGTGGGGAAGACTCAGATAGGAGCAAGGCTTTATAGTAAACAGCAAGCATGGAGTACTTGTACAAGCATTGTAGTGGTTATTCCTGGTTGTCAACTTGACTATATCTGGAATGAACTACAGTCTAGAATTGGAAGGCTCACCTATGATCCTAATTTGGAGGCTCAGAGATATAAGTTTCTGACCTGGATCTTGGAATGGAGACCTTGAAGCATAGTGACTAAGACAAGGAGGTCTCTGAGTTCAAGATCATTTGGGATTAAAGGCATGGATGCACACATATTTAATCTGGGCCGCATCCTCTGCTGGGGACCCACACGTCTTTAATCTGGGCTACACCCTCTGCTGGAGACCTACAGCCTTTAATCTGGGCTACACCCTCTGCTAGAGATCTATATAAGGACATTGGAAGAAGGAAGATTCTCTCTCACTCTTCCTTGCCTGCTTGCCTCGTGGAACTGAGAAACTGCTAGAACCTTGGACTTCCTCCCCAAATCCTGCTGAACATTGTTGGGGAGTTGGACTATAGACTGTATGTAAGTCACTGACAAATTCCCTAACTATATAAAGACTATCCATATGTTCTGTGACTCTAGAGAACCCTAACTAATACAAGCATGTAATTTCTAAAGAGGTTGAGACCTTTAACATAATTGGCTTGTGTTGGAAGTCATTTCATAAACTTATTTTCTGATTTCTTAATTTCTTAATTTCTCCCCTCTTCATAAGTGGTCATTAGGCAAGAGGTGAGCATGTAATTTGGTGATGCAGGTTTGTTGGGGGATTAACCTGGAGACCAAAGCTAAGCTCAAGTTTTGTTGG
The DNA here is from genome assembly GCF_947179515.1 of Apodemus sylvaticus. NCBI lineage: Eukaryota > Metazoa > Chordata > Mammalia > Rodentia > Muridae > Apodemus > Apodemus sylvaticus. The sequence continues at coordinate 65,134,792 of NC_067491.1, read as the reverse complement.
GGGACAACTTGGAAACTAATCTAGTGAACAGCCTGCTCATTTACCTGTGTTGAAACGTAAGTCAGGTTCTCTAAAATGGAGTCTGAAGTTAAAAGATTTGGCTTCTCAGTGAGAAATGAAAAACCAGATGTTTTCTCTTTTGTAGGTCAAGACCGGCTACCCCCACTCACATAAAGATCAGATGACAGTAAATTTTTCTTAATCCGTGATTTTATGGCACCAGTCTGAGACCCACAAAGTTTCTCTTCCCACATATTGATTCAATGCCAGCCTCAGAAATCAAATTCTTTCTGGGGATCTTCACAAGATCAGAGTACTGCAAGAAAAACTTCCTCAGCATGCTCTGAGATCTCCTGCAGTAAAAGAGCAGTGCTAACCAACCCTCTCCATTCTTAGCATTGCAGAGACACACTCTCCTCCAGGTGCATGTGGACCCTGAGGCAGGCTCTGTCCACTCCAGGTGGTAGTAAGATTAATCCCACCATTACCTAACCAGATGTTCCCCATCCTCTTAACCACCTTCGCAGCCCAGAAGGTCTTCTCAACTGTCTACACCATCTGATGGGCCTAATCTGCACTGATATCCTAGATGAGAGGTGACAAATCTGTTGCAAACTGACAATCACTGATCCTGTAGCTGATTCCAGAACTCAAAAGATCCTAGCATGGATGTGTAGCAGCCTAAGACAATTAGAATGCCAACCTCATGTTCCTGTTACTACAGGTTTCCAGAATTTTCTCTCTTTTATTGGGAGTGATCCAGCACACTTACTTGGTAGGACAAAAGTCAAATGTAGTGTGGGCAGGAGAGATGTGTTCTCCATTAAGAACATTTGTTGCAGTCTCAGAGGATTCACATGACAGCTACAAACCTCTTTAACTTGAATTCTCATGGAATCTGACGCCTGATTCTGGACTCTGTGGCAATTGTATGCATGTGGGACAAATACATTCAGCAGTCAGAACACACATGCATTTTCTTTTTAAAATTATCTTATTAAAATGATATGATTTTAATTGTTCTATTTAACTGTTTATTCATGTCTACATTGCTAGTGTAGTTTCCATCATGTGCACTGTTCCTCAGGAGACACTTCTCTTGAACTCCGATTTAATTAAGATAGATATTGATAGGAATGGAGATTTGTAGAGGTTTTTAAATTGTTTTGGTTTTTCATATTTTGTTTTGTTTTGCTTCTTTGTGTTTTTTTTTTAATTTTTTGTTTTATTTATTTATTTATTTATTTTGGGGGGAGTTATTTATTTATTTTTCTTTTTTGACTTTCATTTTCTTTATTTTTTGGTATTTTTTTATTTTTTGTTTTGTTTTTTGATTTGTTTTTGTTTTTTTTTCTTAATTGATTCTTTGTTTTCCATTCTTAGTTTTTTGATTCTTTGAGTTTTTTATTTTTAATTTTTTATTCAGTTTTGGTTTTTTATTTATTTTTTATTTTTGTTATTTATTTATTTATTTATTTATTTATTTATTTAGTTTTTGTTTTATGAGACAAGGCTTCTCTGTATAGCACTAGTTGTCCAGGAATTCACTCTGTAGACAAGGATGGGCTTAAACTCAGAAATCCCCCTGCCTCCACCTCCCAAGTTATAGGATTAAAGGTTTGCATCACCACTGCCTGGTGAGTTTTTATTGAATGTGTGCAAAGACATGGTCTGATCCACAACTACTTTACAATTAGACTTAATGTTCATGTTTATAACCCTAGAACCCAGGAGTTGGAGCAGAAAGGAAACCATTGTAATATATCTTCAGACAGGGCACAATGAGTTTGAGATCATCCTGAATCACAGAGCATCACTAAATACATATAGTGAGAACTGCACACAGGCCTTTCCTAACATGAAATGGTGACACGTCTCACATGGCTTCTCTATGATCCTCTTTCCTTCTTTCTTTTTGGCATGGACTTTATTTTAATATTTTTATAATGATAGTAGTGTTCAAATATCCTGAACTTTCTGGAGTTAACATACAATTTTTATACCTATCCTGATTTAAACCAAATGGCTCCTAATCTATAAAGTTCTTTAACATATGCAAAAGGAGAGAAAACTTTTTGAAGTTGTGGTTTAGTGCATATCTCAGGACGATCTTTTATAAAATAGATAAAGCACCTGAATAAAGACAAGTTCCTAATATGATAGTAACTTTTATTTGTGTGTGTGTGTGTGTTTTCCATGTCTGTGTTGAGTGTGTTCCTGTGTTCTCTCTCTCTACTCTGTCTGTTTATCCAATCTTTCTATCTGCATGCCTGTGTGGGTGTGTTTGTATGTCTGTGTGTATGATTGTGTTTATGTGTGCATATGTGTGTGTTTGTATGAGCCAGGGTGTGTGTGTTCATGCACATGTATGTGTGTGTTTGTGTGTGTGTGTGTGTGTGTGTGTGTGTGTGTGTGTGTGTGTGTGTGTGTGTGTATGCTCTTGAGGATCCTGTACTTGGAAATTTTAGAGTCTTTCTTTACATGATGTGATAGACCAAGGGATATTAAAGGGAGAGATATATCAAAGCCACAGACGATTATATATAAAGCAGATTCATTCCCCAGCATGCTGACTGTATCTGCATATAATCTGTAATTCACACAGAATATTAGTTCCAATCAGCATCTTAGGTTTTCTTCAAGGGTCCGTTTCATGGAATGCAGATCCTCTGGTTTGCATGGACACGACACACACCTGAACACCTTCATTACCTAATTTGGAGAAATGGTTGTATGGCAACATGTATTACATTCTTGTATTTAGGCTTTCCCATTCTTCAGGTTTCTCACAAATTCTCCTGCCTTTGCATGAAAGCAGAAGTGGGGAAGTTGTGAAAAGATGGATATAATTGGGCTGGTACTGCAGTCATGTGTGAGAAGATACCTGTACTTTTTTGGTATTTGTACAATGAATCCTCCTACATTTTATACTGACCAAAGCGGTGATATAAAAAGAGCAGCAGTTACGGTGACTCAGAGGAGAGTCCCTCTAAGGAGGCAAAATGAAACTAAACACATGACAAAGAGTCTGATAAAAAGACAGTCATCAAGGACCACATGCATGGAAGGATTCTATTAGGCAAGTGGAGTAACCACCACAACACACAAAAGTCAGACAGTTAGGATTATTATAATTTCTATTCAGTATGTAGTTAACAACATAAATAGGGCAGTGTTACACTTGCTATAGGAAGAAAACACTCAAGTGTACAATCTAAAAATGAATGTCATTGTTTGTGGTGGGTGTTAGAAGACTGATTTTTGGCCTTCTTGTAAGGCCAGTAGTTTTATGGAAACAACTGAGGAATTTTGCACGAAGCAGGATAAGATTATACTCAGCCAATGTATGTCTCCTATTACAACTTTGTGTGATATATGAACAATTAAATTTTGAGAAAATTATCTTAGCATCATTATTAACACATTTATGTTTAATAAGGTGAAATTAGCTTCTACTACAGAGGTCACACATTGATCTGGAGGGTCTCTAGTAGGGGAAAGCCAAGGCACTCAAATCCTCTTTCACTCTCACAGACTACAAATGCAAATCTTTGGTATAAACTGTATAGACACCAGGAAGAGACTTGTTTGTCATCCCCTGGAGTGATTTCTCTGTTTCAGATTTCCCCACAGTCGAGGAAAGCAGAGCTTGCTCAGCAGCTTGGGTGTCATGAGGCACAGCCTGGCCAGACAGCCAACTCTGCTTTTTTTAGTACTCTATCTAGGAGAGAGAGGTCTGAACCCTGGTGGCTAGTGGCAACTCTATGCTTACCTAGCCCACAAAAAAGATGGGGAAGAGAAAGAAGTGGGAACCAAAAACTCGAAGAAAGCACAGAGATAACATGGGTGGGTTGTTGCCTCTATTTTTTCATTGGGGTTCGTGTCTGGATACAGGAAGTGGTCGTGTCAAGTTCCATACTGCCAATGTAGTGAGTCACAGCTAAGGTCACCCCTATTGATTCTTGAGCGCCTCCCTTGTCCCTGGTTAGGTATCATCCTGGAGATAGCCACCACCACCTCATCCCTATCAGCTGCAGATTTCCATTCATTTGCATGGCCATCTGGGCATTTCTCCTGTCCTTCCCCATACCTGATCTCTCACCCCTTCCAAGTTCCCTGCCTCCATCTACCTCCTATGACTATTTCATTCCCTCTACTAAGTGAGATTGAAGCTTCCTTACTTGGGCCTTTATTCTTGTTTAGCTTCTGTGGGTCTGTGGAGTGTAATGTGGTACCTGCATTTTCTGCTAATATCCACTTACAGGTGTGTATATACTATGCACGTCTTTTTGAGACTGGGCTACCTCACTCAGGATGATATTCTCAACTTCCATTAATTTCCTTCAAAATTCATGATATCTTGCTTTTTAATAGCTGAATAGTAATCCAATGTATAGTTGTATCACATTTTCTTTATCTATTTTTTCATCTGAGGGGCATCTAATTTGTTTCCAGTTTCTGATTATTACGAATAAAGCTGCTATGAACACAATTGAGCAAGGTTATTTGTGAGATGCTCGAACATCTTTTGTGTATTTTATCCAGGAGTAATATAGCTGGTTCTTGAGATGGAACTATTCCCAGTTTTCTGAGGAAATGCTAAATTGATATCCAAATTGGATGTAGAAATTTGCATTCCCACCAGCAATGGAGCAATGTTCCCATTGCTCAATATCCTTACCAGCATTTGCTGTCACTTGAATTTATGATCTTAGGCATTCTAATGGGTATAAAATGGAAAATCAGAGTGTGTTGATTTGCATTTCTTTGATGACTAAGGAATTTAAACATTTCTTTAAGTGCTCCTGGCCATTCAAGATTCCTCAGGTGAGAATTATCTGTTTAGTTCTGAAACCCACTTTTTATTTAGTTGGATTGTGATTTTGTTTTGTTATGTTTTCTGAGGGTTTTTTGGGGGGTTCATGAATTATTTGGGTTGTCAGTGTCTAAATTCTTGAATACTTTGTAAATTTTTAATATTAGCCCTCTGACAAGTTATACAGAGCCATATTGGGGTGTCATGTCACTTTGTAGGAACTCGACATTGATCAAGGTGAATTTCCTCTCCCAGCCATTGTTGAGCAGGGATTCCTGTGCTCTTCAGGATTCTGCTCCATGTAGGGTCGAGTACTCAGAGAGAAGGTGAAGTGCATTGTTCCTCCAGGTCTAAGAATTTCTGAATTAAACATTTGACCCACCTAGCTGCCTGAGCAGTGTAGCCAAAACCACCAGACTATTTCTTTCCTGTATTCCTGAGTTGGGAAGGGAAAGGCATGCTGTGCTTGGTGCTTTGAGACAGGTCCATGATCACCAGGGTCTCCTTCTGATTCCCACATTGGTTTGTTTACTTTAAAACTTCATTAAACACGATAATGTAAGGCCATTTTCATGCAAGGGCAAAATGTATTTCAGTGTATCATAGAACACACAATCATGACTAGTTGCAAGCAAGGTAAATACAATGTATATTTCTGATTTAAATAACCTTCCCAAAACTTTGACTCCATTCCCTGGGAGATTTGGGAGATCACTCTGTGAGCTAGCCATTTGACTCCTCATGTCCAAGGTACTAATTTAAATTGGGATACTTGTTTGAATTCTTTTCAGGTTGTGGTTCAACTTCACCTAGTGGTCGGTACTGACTGGGATTGTTTGTCACCATGACACAAGCTGCAGTTATCACACACATAAAAGGAGCCTCCCTTGATGAAATGCCTTCATGAGATCCAGCTGTAAGGCATTTTCTCAATTAGTTATCAAGAGGGGAGAGTCCAGTCCATTTTGGGTGCTGCCATCCCTAGACTGGTACTCATGGGTTATATAAGAAATCAAGCTGAGCAACCCATGGGAAGCAAGCCAGTAAACAGCACCCTTCCATGGCCTTTGTGTCAGTGACTGCCTTCGAGTTCCTGCCTGGACTTCCTTTGATGATGAACAGCATTGTGGAAGTGTAAATTGAATAAGCCCTTTTCTCCCTCTATTAGTTTGGGTTCTCTAGAGTCAAAGAACGTATGGGCAGTCTCTATGTAGTTAGGGAATTTGTTGATGACTTACAGTCTATCGTCAACTCCCCAACAATGGATAGCAGCAGCTGTGAATGGAAATCCAAGGATCTAGCAGTTGCTCAGTCCCACGAGGCAAGCAGGCAAGGAAGAGAGAGTGAGTCTTCCTTCTTCCGATGTCCTTATATAGATTTCCAGCAGACGTTGTAGCCTAGATTAAAGGGTGTAGGTCTCCAGCAGAGGGTGTGACCCAGATTAAAGGTGTGTGCCTTTAATCCCAGATGATCTTGAACTCAGAGATCTCCTTGTCTTAATCTTCTGGAATTCATAGCCACTATGCTTCAATATCTCCATGCCTAGGTCAAGGTCAGAAACGTATATCTCTGAACCTCCAGATTAGGATCATAGTTGAGCCTTCCAATTCTAGTTTGGAGTTCATTCCAGATATAGTCAAGTTGACAACGAGGAATAGCCACTACACTCCCCCAACTTGCTTCTTGTTCCTGATGATTTGTTCAGGAATACAAACACTGAATTAGACAGGGTGAAGACATGTCAAGCCAGGGAATCTTACTCCCCTTGGCACCTTCTCTTTGTCCCCACAATTCTACTAGAATTCCACAAGGACAATGTAGCAGGTCTTACCTTAGCATGGGCATGGCTCAGTGATCAGGCTGGAAGAGTCCTGAGTTTATCTGTCCTGGATCAAACCAATCAGTCATGGTCACTAGGTTGGCTGTGCTTTTGACCTGAATATTCTCTAGCAATACCTAAGCCAAACAACTTCTCCAATCCCAGCTCTAACACAATATTATTACTGGTCAGAGATTCACAAAGAAAAAAAAAGTGCATGTTTGTTTATTATCTACTCCAGCTCCATGGGATTCAAAATGAAAAAAAAACAAAAAACAAAAGGCTTTTCCACCTTTAAAGTTATACATACCTATATAAGACAATGTCTAGAAACCAATGAAGGTCAGAATGGGGAATGCTGAACTCTGAGATTCATGATTCACCCTTCATCATTCACCCTTGATAACTGAAATTTTTTGTCATTTTTTTCTGTATTAAAAACGGAAGTTCTGCAAGAATGCCTTGAATTTTCTATTGTTGATGAAGAAATGAAGAACACTTCTTCTAGGGCTGCTCTTTATGGAAGGCATTATGGAAGGCTGTCATTCCAAGATGTATTTCCTGAGTCCCCCAACCTCTGTTGAATGTTCCAGGTTATGTGAATTAAAGAAAATGTTGAAAATTTAAAGGAAAACATGCTGATCAGTATTTCTCTACAGTGGGTATTTCTTTTCTATATACATATTATGAAAAATGAAATCAGAGAACAGTGTGTTAGCAATGATGCTCAAGTGTCTTCTTCACAATGACAGCTTTGTGACTACTCTCTAGCCTGAAACAGATTATGTATTACTAGGGAAAATATCTCTTAAAATTTCAGGGTGTACTGAAAAAGAAAAAAAATGTAACCAATAATCCAACCAACTACAAAAATAGTGTCTTGGAATCACACCAGATGTAGTCCATACTTGAGCACTAGTACCCATATTTTCAACAGGCTGGACAGAACTCAGTTGTCACTGGAGGGAAAGGCTGGGCTGCAGAGTGAGAGTTTCTAACTTCCCAGGCATTGCCTTGTCAGGTAAAATCCCATAAGAAAGATCGTAGCTGACTCTCCCAGTTCCTGAGCACTGTTTTACACAGCTGCTTCCTTTTTTTCTCCAAAAGTGCAATAAGGCCTCTCAATCAGACCCATCCATCACTCAGTCTTCTAACATGGCCTCTTTTCTTCCTTCTTTTCTTTCTTTCTTTCTTTCTTTCTTTCTTTCTTTCTTTCTTTCTTTCTTTCTTTCTTTCTTTCTTCCTTCATTCCTTCCTTCCGTCCTTCCTTCGTTTATTTGTTCCTCTCTATATATAAACCTGTCTGTCCTAAAATTCTCTGTGTACATCAGGCCAGTCTGGGACTTGCAGGGATCCATCAGCCAGGGTGAACATGCCTACCTCAGATCCATTTCCTACTGAGAGGTTAAGCATTGTGGATGACCAAAAGCTAAATGAAAGCTCTAACCTGAGAAGTTCTTCCAAGAAGGGAAGAACATGAAGGACACCATCTCAAGGCCAGGTGGCTGCTTTTTCTGTGTCAAGACCAGTGCTGCCCTGACCTGCATCCTTAGCCAGTCCTGCTTCTGCAAGTGCATTCCCTTGTGATGCAGAAATTTGCTTTTTAAATTGCTAATATTAGTAAGATACTCCAGTACAGAAATAGTAGCACAGACTGCTCATACCCATAATAGAGAAGCAAGGCAAAGTGAATCTGATTTAGAGCTAGCCTATGGTACACAGAAGAAGAAGGTGGAAGTTGGGATTTGCAGGTGGCCCCTAGATCAACTTGGATGGGAAACATCTGGGTAGATCAGTCTTCCTCCATGTTAATTCAGCAAAAGGGTTTCTCAAAGTTCTCAAGGTGGCTCCATGTGTGCTGGTTATCTTATGTCCCAACACAGCTGACAACAAGGATTCCTAATGCCCCCTACTGACTTCGTTTAACACAAACCACCAGTTAGTCTGCAACCAACAGTAGGAAAGTGTAGAGTATCCTCATCTGTGTCCACTCTACCCTCCATCTTTTCTATTGGGCCATTACAGGAAGAACACACATTCCCTGTTTCTTAACACTTTTATTAACAATGCTGTAAACAAACAAACAAATGAACAAACAAAAAACCACACTAGATGGCTGCAAAGTCACAACTGCCTTGTCTGTGCCTTTGCTGTAATACGAGCTGACTGAAAATTCGCTAATTGCAAGTCTTAGCAGGTATCATGGCTCCTGGGCTCCAAACAGAGTTCTTGGGGGCCTTTTCAATACTTCTTATAGCCAAAAGCCCTTTGAAGCCATGCCCAGCATCCTAGGTTCCTGGGACTGTCAGAAGCAGGATCCTGGTCAGGGCAGTCTACACCATCACAGGTCTCAAGTTCCAGCCTTTTCTCTATGAGCAGGATAGGTGAGGGTTGGTCTGGATCCTCTGTATCTTTGTCTTTGTCCACATCTCCTGGGGACACTTGTGGCTCCCTCTGACTATCACCCTGTGAGACCTCTGTACCCTTCTTCACGGTACAATTCAATCTGCCATAGTATCTCCAGTAGTCCAAGTATAGATCCCAATCATAGTCCAAGTATAGATCCCAATCAATGATCCTGCTTTCCTCGTAGCAGTAGCTTGGTTTTCTGACAACACAAACTGGATCAGCCTTGCAATATCGTGAACTCAGGGCTGGTAATACTTGTGCACTCACCAGTGCATGCTCTGCAGAATCTTATGTATTCTTGCCAAGACTGACAGGGAACCTCTTCATTTCCTTGGTTTTATCCATGGAACACTGATGATAAGTCATTGTCCTTCTGATACAGAGAAATCTCCAGTTAGTTAATTATCCTCTATAGCTTTTGGCCCCTCCAACCCATTGCACTGTGGGAAGCTGAGTTTTAAACCAGCAGACATAGCATGTATTTGAAGCCCCTCAGGAGGTAAGGTAAGGTAAGGTCTACCCAGTCTGCTGGCAAAATTCTTTCATCCCAGAACCTGAAGGAAAGGAGCTCAGGAAGAGGCAGGTTGATCTCTGATCTCAAAACCACCCTGGTAGTCAGACCTAGTTTCAGGACAGTTAGGGCCACACAGGAAATCCTAAGCTCAAAACACACAAAATAAGCAAACAAAGAAGGAGTGAATCATCTCAAAAGTAGAGGCTATATTCTGGATTCATTTTTTTTTTATCATTAAACACTTTAGGCGACTGATGAGGAAAGTGTTCATGGGCCAGCAAATCAATTTGGGGTGCCTGGTTTAGAGAATAAAAGATGAAATGGAATGATCTCTCACTCATTCTCCCTTTCCTGAAAGGGGATGTATTAGAATGACTTACAGGATGCAGTCTGTCTTATCCCGCAACAACTGGATAACAAGCAAAGTCCAAGAATCCAGAAGTTCTCAGTTCCTTAGGCTGGATTTCTCAGCTGGTCTTCAGTAAAAGATGGAATCACAGACAAGTGGGCTCTAATACCAGTGAAGTAATAAGATTTGCTAGATATGAGAGAGCAAGCAGGCAATGTGAAAACTTCTTCCTCTGTGTTCTTACATAGGCCTCAAGATGAAGGTATGGCCCAAATTAAAGTCATGTGTTCCAGATTCAATCTCTGGATTAAAGACTGGATTAAAGCCTCTGGATGAGTGTCTTCTGCTGAGTGTGGTGACCCGTGCCTTTATTCCAAGCACCAAGCGGGTGGATCTCTGTGTGTAGTCTGGTCTACAAAGTAAGTTTCCATACAGCCAGTGGTATTGCAGAAAAACCTGGGCCCATAGCAACAACAACAATCACAATGAAACAGTTTTGTGGCTTTCTTGCTCCATATCCAGACTAATGGCCTGTGTCTATCAAGATCAAAGAGATCTGCATCTAATTGGAATGCTTCTACTTCAAAGACCCTGATTACCTTATACAAATAAAATAACAAATCCCTTGAAGGTTTGTCCTTAAGTTTTGGAAGTGGGATTTACCTTGCAATCAAATGAAGAACTGTGATACCTGAGGCTCATTCTGAATGCACCAGGAAATGAGCTTGCTGAGAATTAATGTGTGAGCAGCCGCCCGCTGCTCCTGCAAACTCCATTACAAGATGGCACTCGCATCCAGCTTGTGCTGAGCGGCGAACAAATCAGTGCATGTTCCTGAAGTGTTTTAACGTCCTTCGGTCTCTGCCTACCTTGTGGCGTAATATGGGCCGATGAGCTGCAACCAGTTAGGAAGTGCCACGTCCTAGGCGGGCCTACCAGCCTATATAAGGGATAGGTTTTCAGAGCGTTGGAGTCTCCGTTCTGTAAGCTTATGCTCTCCCTCTCAAGATGCATTAAAGCTTTCTGCAGAAGGATCCTGAGTGTGCAGTGTCGTTTTTGCTGGCGAGACGGTAGCGCGGGACAACTGGTGCCGAAACCTGTGAACACAACCAGACCATCGTCAGCACCATCGGAGACCCCTTGAATTCAAGGAGAATTCAGAACTGCAGGTAAGGACGTTGAGAGAGGTATGTCTTCTCCGGACTTTGGCTTGAGCTTTTCTCCGTCTTAGGAAGGTAGCATTGAGGCCTTGGTTACTGTTCTACGAGCACTTACACTTTTTGTTGTAGTAATATTTTGTGTCCATCAAGGTTGGTGTTAAGTGCAGTAAGACCGATGTAGATAAGCGGCAGCAACTGGGTCTGCCTCTCAGTCTCCTGTAGATAAAGGAGCTGCAGCTCCGTTTTTACACTTTCGCTTTCCTCACGGTTTTTACTTTCGCTTTCCTCGCGGTTTTTACTTTCGCTTTCCTCGCGGTTTTACTTTCGCTTTCCTCTCGCTGGTAAAGCGGACATAGATAAGCCGAGGGGGCCCCCATTTTTGTCATCATGGGCTCCTCTCAGTCAGTTGTTACCTCTATGGAAGCCGGGTTGAAACAGCGAGATATAAAGATTGCCAACCGAACGCTCAGAAACTTTGTAAAGGAGGTGGATCGGGTGGCTCCTTGGTATGCCTGCTCCGGCTCACTAACTTTGGCCTCTTGGAACAAGCTGGGTAGGAACCTCGTTAGACGAATGGAGGACGGGGACTTGAGGCAAGGGACAACGGCCATTTGGAAACTTATCAAAAACTGTTTAGAGGATAAAACCTGCCAGACCGTTGTGGCGGAAGGCCGAAGTGTTCTTGAGGAAGTCCAGGATAGCATGTCAGAAACTGAACGCAGTGAGAGACTAGGCATGTGAAGGAAGAAACGGGCCCAGGATAAGGAAAACGGCCCTCCCAGAAAGTCTGCTGACAAGGGAGCGTATTCTAAGGAACCTAGAGACTCTTTACTTGTTGAAAAGCCGGACAAGGGGACTAATTTATACCCCGTCTGAGAGCTGAAGGCTCTGCAATTAAGTAGTTCAGACAGCCCCGGAAGCTCAGAGGATGAGAGCCTCGACCCAGAGGAGGAGGCTGAGCTAGATGAGGAAGCAGCAAAATATGAAGAGGAGAGATATCATCCAGATAATCATTTGCAGGGCAAAAAGAGACACCAAAAACATTCACATTATGTGATAGCCGCTTCAGAGGTGGTCCCTTCGGCACCCCCTCCATATGAGGTCCACCGAGGATCCTTCTCCCTCCTACCTGATAAGGTGAGAAGGAAGCTACGCTCGGCCTTCCCTGTTTTTGAAGGCCTAGAGGACGAGCGGGTATACGCGCCCATGGACTATAATCAGACAAAAGAACTAGCAGAATCAGTCAGAAAGTATGGCATTTGCGCCAACTTTACATTAGCACAAATGGATATGTTGGCAAGAGATTCCATGACACCTGCTGATTGGCAGAGAGTGGCCAAAGCCACGCTTAGCAACATGGGCCAATACATGGAATGGAAGGTCCTCTGGCATGAAGCAGCTCAAGAGCAAGGTAGAGCCAATGCTGCATCTTTAACACCAGAACAACAGGAGTGGACTTTTAACATGCTGACAGGGCAGGGGCGCTATGCGACCAACCAGACTAATTTCCCCTGGGGGGCATATCAGCAAGTTTCAGGTACTGCCATCAGGGCCTGGAAGTCACTCTCTAGGAGGGGAGAAGGGAGCAACCAATTAACAAAGATTATACAGGGGACTCAGGAGCCTTTTTCCAACTTCATGGCTAGGATGACAGAAGTGGCAGGATGCATTTTGGGGGACTCTGAGACAGCCATGCCTTTTATTGAGCAGCTCATTTTTGAACACACCACTCAGGAGTGCCGCGCAGCTATTGCTCCAAGGAAGAACAAAGGGCTGCAAGATTGGCTCAGAATCTGCAGAGAATTAGGAGGCCCCGTTACAAATGCAGGGCTAGCAGCTGCCATTTTGCAATCCCAGAGGCACCCCCTAAGGGGCCCGACAAAAGGGTTTGCTTTAACTGCGGGAAGCCCGGACACATGAAAAGAGATTGCCGAAATCAAAGGGCTCCCCCTGCTCTCTGTACCCGCTGCAGCAAGGGCTATCATAAGGCAGACCTGTGTCGCTCGGCCAGGGATCTGAGAGGTAATATCCTCCCTCCTAGAGAGACCCCCACAAATGAGGATCCAAAAAACGGGGCAGCGGGCCCATGGTCCCAGGGCCCACAAAGATATGGGAACCGATTTATCAAAGTCCTGAGAGAGCCCCCTCGGGGATGGCACAAGAATGGACTTGCGCGCCTCCTCTGACTTCTTATTGATGCCTCAAATGGGAGTACAGCCCATATCTGTTCAATTGCCTACACCGCTGCCTCAAGGGACTGTAGGGCTCCTTCTGGGCCGGGGGTCACTTACTCTGCAGGGACTAATTGTTCACCCTGGCATAATTGATAATCAACATACCCCAGAGATTCAGGTTCTGTGCTCTAGCCCCAAAGGTGCATTTTCTATAAGTAAATAAGATAGGATAGTTCAACTGCTGCTCCTTCCGAGTACCTACCAGGAGCCCAGGAGCAAGCAGATGGGATCTTCAGGTCGGGACTCAACCTATTTGGTTGTCAGCTTACAAGATAGACCGAAGCTTCTCCTACAAGTTAATGGCAAAAGTTTTGAAGGTATTCTAGACACTGGGCGGATAAGAGCATCATCTCTTCCCATTGGTGGCCAAGGTCTTGGCCAATTACCGAAGCCTCACATTCATTACAGGGGCTGGGTTACAATGCCCATCCCATAATCAGCCCTTCCACCCTCACTTGGAAGAAGGCGGAAGGGCAAGAAGGGAGATTCACTCCCTATGCTCTTCCGCTACCTGTCAACTTATGGGGACAGGATGTTATGCATGAACTCGGACTCACTTTGTCCAATGAATACTCACCACAAGAAGTCCAAATTATGAAGAAAATGGGGTATGAAAGGGGAAAAGGGTTGAGGCGGTGTGAACAAGGACGTACAGAGCCCTTAGCGCCCAACCCGAACCAAGGTAGACAGGGCTTGGGTTTTTCCTAAGCACCACTGGGCCAGTACAACCCATACCATGGAAAACGGAGACCCCAGTGTGGGTTCCTCAGTGGCCTTTGACCTCCGAGAAATTGGCTGCGGTGACTGATCTGGTCACCGAGCAGCTGGCTTTGGGACACATAGAGCCATCAACCTCCCCCTGGAATACCCCAATTTTTGTAATAAAAAAGAAATCTGGAAAATGGAGGTTATTACATGATTTAAGAACAATTATTGAGTCTTCCAGCGGCTGCGGCGGCAGCAGCGGCAGTGCAGCAGTGGCTGGTCCAGCTGAAGGGCCATCAGCAGTGGAACCAAGGCGACACAGGGTTCAGTTAGGCCCTGCGCCCACGGTCACTGACCTTCGCTGACCAGCCGGGCGGCAAGCAGCTGCAGTTGTGCAGCGCCTTTCCTGCACGGAAGCCACTTCAGAACTCGGACTCCCACCAGTCAGGAGAGGTGAATCCATCTTGGTTCCGGACTCCAGGGATCGGACAGACTGAGGTACACAAACATAATCCGAGGCCAACAACGCGGTGGTCTGAGCCCGACGGGCGTTGGCCTGCACCCAGGCCCTGGGCTGGTCGGGGGGCCATCGGGTGCCAACCCAGCCAGGAGTTTTTTTGCCCAGGCCTGAGCGCATGCCGCCATTTTGCCTGCAGGACGACAGAGAGCTCTGGCGGGCAGACCTGTAACAGGCATAACCTGAGGCTAACAAAGCGGGGGTCTAGGCCCCAAAAGGCACAGGACTGACCCAAAGAACTGGGCGGCTTGGTGGGCCATCTGTGATTCAACCCGCCCAGGACGTTGTTAGCACAGCAGACTCTCCCAGCGCTTTCAGGGAGCACAGGCGCGCACGCCCGCCATCCTAGTCACCTGGCGGACCCAATTAACAGTCATAGCCCTAGGGGAACTTTGCTCGGACCTTGGACTCCCAGGCTTTTGCCTGGACTCAGGGACTGGGCGGCCAGGCTAACCTTGTGTGCGCCAGCCCAGTTGGCGGATCGGCTGCCCAGCGGAGTGAGCGGAACACAGGGAAGGTCACAGCAGCATACACAGTCGGCACTCCCTGGGGGTGCACACGAGCTACATCTGGTCCACAGACACAATCTGGGGCAAGGCCTCAGGCGGAAGCCCTCAGCTCTACTCTCTGCGCTTCCGGATCCAGATCAGCCTGGGCGGCAGCACCACATCTCCAAGTCCTGCAAGAGGCTAGCTGGGCTTCTGGGCGGCCAGCTGGGAGAAGTCAGTGTGCTCCAGTGAATCCAGGGGCCCCAGCGGGAGCCTTCGGGTGCCTGCTTTGAGATCTGAACAGCCTGGGCAGCAGCACCCTGTCTACAAGCAGTGGAGGAGGTAAGCTGTACACCAGAGGCCAACTGGGAAGGGGCAGCTTGCACTGGTGAGTCCAGCACTGACAAGAAAAATTAACACCAGTGAGAAATAGATGGCAAAAGGCAAATGCAGAAACGTCACTAACAGAAATCAAGGCAATATGGCAACATCTGAACCCAATTCTCCTCTACCAACATGTCCCGGATACACCATCACACCAGTAAAACAAGATCTGGATTTAAAAGCACTGGTCATGATGCTGGTATAGGAACACATGAAGAACATACTTAAAGAAATTCAGGAGAAAATGGATCAAAAGTTAGAAGCCCTTGCAAGGGAAACACAAAAATCATTGAAAGAAATCCAGGAGAATACAAAAGCCAACAAGGAGGAAATGCAAAAAACACTTAAAGAAATACAGGAGAACTTTGGTCAACAGGCTGAGGTCATGAAAGACGAAACACAAAAATCTCTTAAAGAAATACAGGAGAACTTTGGTCAACAGGCTGAGGTCAGGAAAGAGGAAACACAAAAATCTCTTAAAGAATTAGAGGAAAGCACAAACAAGCAAGTGAAGGAGCTAAGCAAAACCATCCAGGATCTAAAATCAGAAGTAGAAACAATTAAGAAAACTCAAAGGGAGACAACTTTGGAGATAGAAAGCCTTGGGAAGAAATCAGGAGACAGAGATGCAAATATCAACAACAGAATACAAGAGATAGAAGAAAGAATCTCAGATGCTGAAGATTCCATAGAAACCATGGACTCAACAGTTAAAGAAAATGCAAAATGCAAAAAGCTTGTAACCCAAAATATCCATGAAATCCAGGACACAATGAGAAGACCAAACCTAAGGATTATAGGCATAGATGAGAGTGAAGATTTACAACTTAAAGGGACAGCAAATATCTTCAATAAAATTATGGAAGAAAACTTCCCTAACCTAAAGAGAGAGATGCCCATGAATATACAAGAAGCCTACAGAACTCCAAACAGACTGGACCAGAACAGAAATACTTCCCTTCACATAATAATCAAAACACCAAATGTTCTAAACAAAGAAAGAATACTAAAGGCAGTAAGAGAAAAAGGCCAAGTAACATATAAAGGAAGACCTATCAGAATCACAGCAGACTTTTCACCTGAGACTATGAAGGCTAGAAGGTCCTGGGCAGATCTGATGCAGACTCTAAGAGAACACAAATGCCAACCAAAACTACTATATCTAGCAAAACTCTCAATCACCATAGATGGAGAAACTAAGATATTTCATGACAAAACCAAGTTTACCCAATATCTATCCACAAACCCAGACCTAAAAAGGATAATAGGAGGACAACACCAATACAAGGAGGGAAATTTCACCCTGGAAAAAGCAAGATAGTAACCTTTCATCAAACCCAAAAGAAGTTAAGCATTCAAATTTAAAAAATAACGTCAAAAATGATAGGAAGTAACAATCACTATTCCTTAATATCTCTTAACATCAATGGACTTAATGCCCCAATAAAAAGACACAGACTAACTGAATGGATACGTAAACAGGACCCTACATTTTGCTGCTTACAGGAAACACACCTCAGGGTCAAAGACAAACACTACCTTAGAGTAAAAGCCTGGAAGACAATTTTACAAGCAAAGGGTCTCAGGAAACAAGCTGGAGTAGCCATTTTAATATCAGATAAAATTGACTTTCAACCCAATGTCATCAAAAGAGACCCTGAGGGACACTTTTTGCTGGTCAAAAGAAAAATACAAAAAGAAGAACTGTCAATCCTGAACATCTATGCCCCAAATGCAAGGGCACCCTCTTTCGTAAAAGAAACTTTATTAAAAATTAAAGCACACATTGCACCTAACACAATAATTGTGGGTGACTTCAACAATGCACTTTCCTCAATGGACCGATCAGGAAAACAAAAACTAAACATTGACACAATGAAACTAATTGAAGCTTTGGACCAATTAGATTTAACAGACATATATAGAACATTCTATGCTAAAACAAAAGAATATACCTTTTTCTCAGCACGTCATGGTACCTTCTCCAAAATCGACCATATAATTGGTCACAAGACAGACCTCAACAAATATAAGAAGATAGAACTAATCCCATGCCTCCTATCTGATCACTATGGAGTAAAAGTGGTCTTCAATAGCAACATAAACAAGAGAAAACCCACATACACATGGAAACTGAACAATACTCTACTCAATGATACCTTGGTCAAGGAAGAAATAAAGAAAGAAATTAAAGACTTTTTAGAACACAATTAAAATGAAAACACAACATACCCAAATCTGTGGGACACAATGAAAGCAGTGCTAAGAGGAAAACTCATAGCCCTGAATGCCTCCAAAAAGAAAATGGAGAGAGCATACATTACCAGCTTAATGACACACCTGAAAGCCTTGGAACAATAAGAAGCTATTTCACCCAGGAGGAGTAGAAGGCAGGAAATCATCAAACTCAGGGCCGAAATCAATCAAGTAGAAACAAAGAGAACCATACAAAAAATCAACAAAACCAGGAGCTGGTTCTTTGAGAAAATCAACAAGATAGATAAACCCTTAGCCAGACTGGCCAAAGGGCACAGAGAAAGTATCCAAATTAACACATTTAGAAATGAAAAGGGAGATATAACAACGGAAACTGAGGAAATCCAAAAAATCATCAGATCCTACTACAAGAGCCTGTACTCAACACAACTGGAGAATCTGGAGGAAATGGACAATTTCCTTGACAGATACCAAATACCAAAATTAAATCAGGACCAACTAGACCATCTAAACAGTCCCATAATGCCTAAAGAAATAGAAGGAGTCATAGAAAATCTTCCAACCAAAAAAAGCACAGGACCAGATGGCTTCAGTGCAGATTTCTACCAGACCTTCAAAGAAGAGATAACACAAATACTCTTCAAACTATTCCACAAAATAGAAAAAGAAGGAACACTACCCAATTCCTTCTACGAAGCCACAATTATGCTGATACCAAAGCCACAAAAAGATCCAACAAAGAAAGATAACTTCAGACCAATTTCCCTTATGAACATCGACGCAAAAATACTCAATAAAATTCTTGCCAACCGAATCCAAGAACACATCAAAATGATCATCCACCATGATCAAGTAGGCTTTATCCCGGGAATGCAGGGTTGGTTCAATATACGGAAATCCATCAATGCAATCCACTACATAAACAAACTCAAAGAACAAAACCACATGGTCATTTCATTGGATGCTGAAAAAGCATTTGACAAAATTAAGCATCCTTTCATGCTTAAAGTCTTGGAGAGAACAGGAATTCAAGGACCATACCTAAACATAGTAAAAGCAATATACAGCAAACCGGTAGCCAGCATCAAACTAAATGGAGAGAAACTTGAAGCAATCCCACTGAAATCAGGGACCAGACAAGGCTGCCCCCTTTCTCCTTATCTTTTCAATATTGTACTTGAGGTACTAGCTCGGGCAATTCGACAACATAAGGAGGTCAAAGGGATACAAATTGGAAAGGAAGAAGTCAAACTATCATTATTTGCAGACGACATGATAGTCTACCTAAGTGACCTAAAGAACTCCACTAGAGAGCTCCTACAGCTGATAAACAACTTCAGCAATGTGGCAGGTTATAAAATCAACTCAAGCAAATCAGTGGCCTTCCTATACTCAAAGGATAAGCAGGCTGAGAAAGAAATTAGGGAAATGACCCCCTTCCCAATAGCCACAAACAGTATAAAGTATCTTCGGGTGACTCTTACCAAACATGTGAAAGATCTGTATGACAAGAACTTCAAGACTCTGAAGAAGGAAATGGAAGAAAACCTCAAAAAATGGGAAAACCTCCCATGCTCATGGATCGGTAGAATCAATATAGTTAAAATGGCCATTTTGCCAAAAGCACTATACAGATTCAATGCAATACCCATCAAAATCCCAACTCAATTCTTCACAGAGTTAGAAAGAGCAATTATCAAATTCATCTGGAACAACAAAAAACCCAGGATAGCTAAAACTATTCTCAGCAACAAAAGAAAATCTGGCGGAATCAGTATCCCTGACCTCAAGCAATACTACAGAGCAATAGTGTTAAAAACTGCATGGTATTGGTACAGTGACAGGCAGGAGGATCAATGGAACAGGATTGAAGATCCAGAAATGAACCCACACACCTATGGCACTTGATCCTCGACAAAGAGGCTGAAAACATCCAATGGAAAAAAGATAGCCTTTTCAACAAATGGTGCTGGTTCAACTGGAGGTCAGCATGCAGAAGAATGCGAAATGATCCATCCTTGTCTCCTTGTACTAAGCTCAAATCCAAATGGATCAAGGACCTCCACATAAAGCCAGACACTCTGAAGCTAATAGAAAAGAAACTGGGGAAGACCTTGAGGACATCGGTACAGGGCGAACGTTTCTGAACAGAACACCAATAGCGTATGCTCTAAGAGCAAGAATTGACAAATGGGACCTCATAACATTACAAAGTTTCTGTAAGGCAAAGGACACCATTAAGAGGGCAAATCGGCAACCAACAAATTGGGAAAAGATCTTCACCAATCCTACATCAGATAGAGGACTAATATCCAATATATATAAAGAACTCAAGAAGTTAGACTCCAGAAAACTGAACAACCCTATTAAAAAATGGGGTACAGAGTTAAACAAAGAATTCACACCTGAAGAACGTTGGATGGCGGAGAAGCATTTTAAAAAATGCTCAACTTCATTAGTCATTAGGGAAATGCAAATCAAAACAACCCTGAGATTTCATCTTACACCAGTCAGAATGGCTAAGATTAAAAATTCAGGAGACAGCAGGTGTTGGAGAGGGTGTGGAGAAAGAGGAACACTCCTCCACTGCTGGTGGGGCTGCAAATTGGTACAACCACTCTGGAAATCAGTCTGGCGGTTCCTCCGAAAACTGGGCACCTCACTTCCAGAAGATCCTGCTATACCACTCCTGGGCATATACCCAGAGGATTCCACACCATGTATTAAGGATACATGCTCTACTATGTTCTTAGCAGTCCTATTTATAATTGCCAGATGCTGGAAAGAACCCAGGTATCCCTCAACATAAGAGTGGATACAAAAAATGTGGTATATCTACACAATGGAGTACTCTTCGGCCATTAGAAACAATGAATGCATGAAATTCTTAGGCAAATGGATTGAGCTAGAGAATATCATACTAAGTGAGGTAACCCAGGCTCAAAAGGTGAATCATGGTATGCACTCACTAATAAGTGGATATTAACCTAGAAAACTGGAATACCCAAATCATAATCCACACATCAAATGAGGTACAAGAAGAAAGGAGGAGTGGCCCCTGGTTCTGGAAAGATTCAGTGAAACAGTATTCGGCAAAACCAGAACGGGGAAGTGGGAAGGGGTGGGTGGGAGGACAGGGGAAGAGAAGGAGGCTTACGGGACTTTCGGGGAGTGGGGGGGGCTAGAAAAGGGAAATCATTTGAAATGTAAATAAATTATATCGAATAAAAAAAACAAAAACAAAACAAAAACAAAACAAAACAAAACAAAAAGAACCATTAATGAGCAGATGCACCTCCTTGGGGCGGTGCAACGGGGACTTCCGGTCCTCTCCGCACTGCCTAGGGATTGGAACTTAATCATGATAGATATAAAGGATTGCTTCTTCTCTATCCCTCTACACACCTCTGATAGACAGCGCTTTGCATTCACTGTCCCTTCAATTAATCATATGGAGCTAGATAAAAGATTTCAATGGAGAATGTTACCCCAGGGGATGGCCAACAGTCTCACTATATGCCAGCTGTATGTGCAAGAAGCCTTAAAGCCTGTTAGGGAGAAGTTCCCTGCGATAATCATAATTCATTACATGGATGATGTGCTCATGTGCCTCAGGGAACAGGAGACCCTCAAAAAAGCTTATCCTCTGTTGGTAAGAGATCTGCAGCTTTGGGGCCTTCAAATTGCTACCGAAAAGGTTCAGTTCTCCGATACGGGCCAGTTTCTGGGCACTGTTATTCTCCCCGACCAGATTCACCTGCAAAAAATAAAAATTTATAGAAAGGACTATGTACCCTGAATGATTTCCAAAAACTGCTAGGAGATATTAATTGGCTTCGCCCATTTCTCAGAATTCCCACAGCAGACTTAAAACCTCTTTTTGACATTCTAGAAGGGGACGCCCATATCGCTCCCCCTCTATCCTTGACGCCTGCTGAGGAAACAGCACTCCTCCTAGTGGAAGAGGCTATAGAGAAAGCACAGTTGCATCGCATTAACAGCTCCCAGTCTTTTTTTCTCTGTGTATTCAAAACAAGAAAACTGCCCACTGCGGTTCTGTGGCAGGATGGGCCCCTGTTATGGGTCCACCCGAATGCCTCCCCCCAGAGGATCATTGACTGGTACCCCGCGGCTATAGCTCAACTCACCGTTAAAGGCTTGACGCTGGCTGTAGAACATTTTGGCAGGCACCCTACATCTGTCCTGGTCCCCTACAGTTCCTCTCAGTTGCAAACATTGGCAGCCACCTGAAATGATTGGGCCATACTGGTTACTACCTTCTTGGGGAGGATTGATAATCACTATCTAAAACATCCTCTGCTGCAGTTTGCAGCCCTTCACCCTGTGATCTTCCCCCGAGTTACGTCCCCTACTCCGTTAAGGGAGGGACTAATGGTATACACAGATGGTTCCAAGAGTGGAAAAGGAGCGTATGTCGTGGCCTCTAAGGTGTTCTCACGACAATATGCAGAATCTTCCCCTCAAATGGTGGAATGCTTAGTGGTATTGGAGGTCCTTCAAAGGTTCCTAGGTCCTCTTAATATCATCTCTGATTCATCCTATGTGGTTAATGCAGTCGCTATGCTTGAGACGGCTGGTATTATAAAACCCACCAGCAGAGTGGCAGCCCTCTTTCAAAAAATACAGGATTGCTTATTAAAGAGGAGTGCACCCTTTTATATTGCACACATCAGGGCTCATTGAGGGCTTCCTGGACCGATGGCCCTGGACAACAACCAGCCGATAAGGCCACCAGGTTGGCTGCCATGGCCCTTGCTTCCCCTCTGGAAGCTGCAAAGGAGTTTCATGATAATTTTCACGTCACCTCAGAAACGTTGTGCAGACGCTTCTCACTAACTAGAAAGGAAGCCCGGGACATTGTCACTCAACGTCAGAACTGCTGCCAGTTCCTCCCCGCTCATCATACTTGTGTGAACCCCAGAGGGATCTCTCCTCCGCAAGTGTGGCAGGTGGATGTCACACATATTCCTTCATTTGGAAAGCTACAATATGTTCATGTGTCCATAGACACATGCTCTGGTGTCCTCCATGCTTCGCCACTCACGGGAGAAAAATCCTCCCAAGTCATTCAACATTGCCTCGAGGCATGGAGCGGCTGGGGGAAACCTAAATGTTTGAAAACTGATAATGGACCTGCTTACACCTCTCAAAAATTTAAACAATTCTGCTTACAAATGCAGGTTATCCATATCACAGGTCTGCCTTATAACCCTCATGGACAAGGCATTATCGAGCGAGCCCACCATACACTCAAATCCTATTTAATAAAACAAAAAGCGGGAATAGCGGAGGACTTACCCCCTATACCAAGGGTTGCTATAGCGGTAGCACTCATTACTATGAATTTTTTTAATTTGGACGAACATGACCAGACTGCAGCAGATCGACATTGCTTGGAACCACAACGGCCTAAGGAGCTTGTAAAGTGGAAGGATGTGCTAACTAATGAATGGAAAGGCCCGGATCCTATTCTAATAAGATCCAGGGGAGATGTTTGTGTTTTTCCACAGAATAAAGAGAATCCTTTTTGGTCCCCGAAAGGCTTACTCGAATCATATTGGACCAAGGAAAAAATACAACCCGGCCAGTCAATAAAGATGAACAAGCCCCTTCTGCTGATGATCCTACGATCGGAGTCAGGTTTGCTCAAGGAGAACCACGCTGGGGGATCATGTCAACATTCCCGCTACCCATGCCGGTGATGTATAATGCCCAAGTTTATCCCAGGTTTTTTGCAACCAACAAAAATCTGGGTCTCGCCTATCTGCCCAAGGATGAATAGATTGAGGAATTTAAGGAAAATAGAACTATATCCCTTAAAGGAAGTCTATGTTTTCTAATGGAAGGAAATAATTTTAGCAGCCCTTGTATTATACTAGGAAATCTCTCCTCAACACGGCTGAAAGAAGCCACTGTCGGTGGTACAGCTTTTAACATTGTCGTTGGGCAACCAGCTTCCATCAGGCCAGGGTTCAGGATCAGGTCACTGGACCACCACCGATATTAAATAAAAGACCTTTGCCCATGAGGATTATGTTGCCACCCCTGTCTGTGTCTGGCCGCCATTCATGTGGATTGTTAGCAACAAAAGCCGTGTAGATACTGAATTGAGCTGTGGAGAAGGGGATTGTTATTACACCCTATGCTGGAATGCTGAGAAGTTCCCCATTGCAGTGGTGACCCGAATGCCACGCTTTGTGACGGTTCCGATGGAAGCCCCTAATAGCATGTCATTGTTTAGACAAAAAAGAGATTTTGGGATCTCAGCCATTGTTGTGGCTATAATCACCACCACTGCAGTTGCAGCATCAGTCACGGCCTCTGCCCTTGCTCTGTCCATTTCGTTGCTAGCTGCACAAAGCATCAATGATCTGTCTGCCACAGTATCCCTGGCGATTGATTAGCAGACCCCCACTAACACTCAAATACAAGGAGGCCTCATGTTGGTCAATCAACGCATTGATCTGGTGCAAGAGCAATTGGATAGCTTATGGCAAATGGCACAGTTAGGGTGTGAAAAGAAACTCCCTGGCCTGTGTATCCCTTCTATCCCATATGAAAATTTTACTAGAGTAGCTAATTTGTCTAAGAATCTTTTTCAGTTCATTTTTCAGTTCATTTTGCAGAACTGGACTTCTGAGTTTGAGCAGACGCTTCACGAATTAAGGACGGCCGTGCTCCAGATCAACTCCACACATCTTGCTGTCATCTTGGATCTCTTCGGCCGTCTCCTATTTCAAAGAATAGGTGGGGGTTGGATTGTTTGGCATGGCCGTCTGCTGTGGACTGGTGTTTCTCCTATGGATGGTGTGCAGACTCAGAACCCAAAATAAGTGAGACAAGGTGGTTATTGCTCAGGCGCTTGCAGCCCTGGAACATGGGGCTTCCACTGACGTATGGTTAACGATGCTCAAGCAATAGATCACTGACCGGACAGCTCTTGCATGCCCGGAACTCAGGTTCACTGCACTGGGCAGAGTGTCCAACACAGCATCCAACGAGGGTTGTTGAACGAGGTATCGCACAGAGGGCCACTATCCCTCTGAGAGACATGTCGTTCCGCATAAGGGTTGCCTGCCCAAGTCTCCCTTTCCCAGAAAAACGGCAGAGGACAGGTCGAGAGTACCTCGGGCTCCAGAATAGGCCTAGGGATAACTCCCGCACATGCTCTGATCAATATTTTTGGCTGGGAGGTGCGACCACTGTCTCTACCCTCTCTACTGGGAGATCTATTTGCTGCATAATAAAACAAAAAGAGAGAGATGTGAGGAGCCACCCGCTGCTCCTGCAAACTCCATTACAAGATGGCACTCGCATCCGGGTTGTGCTGAGCAGCGAACAATTCAGTGCGCGTTCCTGAATTGATTTAACGTCCTTCGGTCTCTGCCTACCTTGTGGCGTAATATGGGCCGATGAGCTGCAACCAGTTAGGAAGTGCCACGTCCTAGGCGGGCCTACCAGCCTATATAAGGGATGGGTTTTCAGACCGTTGGAGTCTCCGCTCTGTAAGCTTATGCTCTCCCTCTCAAGATGCATTAAAGCTTTCTGCAGAAGGATCCTGAGTGTGCCGCGTCGTTTTTGCTGGCGAGACGGTAGCGCGGGACATTAATGTGCTGTTGACTTGTCAGGGTGAGATGAGGCTGTGGGGGAACATGATCTGGAAGGGTTCTCAATGGATGGATGGAGCATGTTTGTAGTATCTCTAGTAGTCCAAGTATAGATCCCTATCATAGTCCAAGTATAGATCCCAATCAACAATCCTGCCTTCCTCAGAGCAGTGGCTTGGTTCTCTTCCAAAACAAACTGGCTCAGCCTTGGAACATCCTGGACTCAGGGTTTGCAATAGTTGTGCACTCACCAGTGCATGCTCTGCAGATTTTTATGTGTCCTTGACAAGACTGACATGGAACCACTTCATTGCCTTGGCTTTATCCATGGAACACTGATGGTAAACCATTGTGCTTCTGATACAGATAAATATCCAGTTAGTTCATTATACTCTATAGTTCTTGGCCCATCCAAAACATTTCACTGTGGGAAGCTGGGTTTTAAACCAACAGACTTAGAATCTATTTGAATTCTCTAAGGAGGTAAAGTTCTGGCCAGTCTGTTGGCAAAGTACTTTCATCCCAGAACCTGAAGGAAAGAAGCAGATCAGAAAGAGGCAGTTTCATCTCTGATCTCAAGATCCCATTGGTTGTCAGACCTAGTTTCAGGACAGCTAGGGCTACACAGGAAATGTAAGTTCAAAAAAACACAAAGCAAGCAAACAAAAAGGGGTGAATCTTCTCAAAGGAAGATGCTATATTATAGATGCAATTTTCTAGTATTAAACACTATAGGCTACTGATGAGACAGGTAATGGGGAAATGTTCAAGGGCCAACAAATCTACTTGGGGGGGTCCCTGGATTAGAGAATAAAATATCAATTAGAATGATGTCTCAGTCACTTCCCCTTTCCTGAAATAGGATATATTCGAATGCCTTACAGGGTGCAGTCTGCCTTATCCCACAACATCTGGATAGGAAGCAAAGTCCAAGAATCCAGAAGTTCTCAGTCCCTGAGGATGGAAGTCTCAGTTAATCTTCAGGAGAAATTGAATCAAGCACAATCAAGTTCTGATATCAGCTAAGTAATAAGACTTGATAGCTAGGAGAGAACAATCAGGCAATGTGAAATCTTTCTTCCTCTGTTTACTTACATAATCCTCAAAATGAAGGTGTGGCCCAAATTAAAGATGTGTGTTCCAGATTCAATCTATGGATTAAATTTGAGTGTCTTCTGCTGGGCTTGGTGACTCCTGCCTTTAATCCAAGCACTATGGGAGAATCATGCAGGTGGATCTCTGTGAGTATCCTGATCTACAAAGTGATTTCCAGGACAGTTAGTGGTATTATATACAAACACTGGATCATAATAACAACAATCACAGTAACAAAGTTATGTGACTTTCTCACTCCTTATCCAGATTAAAGTCCTGTGTCTTTCATGCTCAAATGATATACACTTATTTGAGTCTTCTTACTACAAAGACACTGATAACTTTCTACAAAGTAAACAAAAATCCCTTGGATGTGTGTCCTCAAGTTTTGCACTTTGCTTAATTGGAGATTTATTCAAGTAACCCTGGCTGTTCTGAAAATCACTTTGTAGACCAAGGTGACCATCTAGTCAAAGATCTCCCTGCCTCTGCCTCCCTCATGCTGAGATTAAAGGCACATGTCACCAGGTCCTGTTTGGAAATCCTATTAAGAGTCCTTTCTTTAGCTGGAGTCCTGAGCAGATGGTAATCCTGTACTCCCAGTAGAGAGATGGTTAGAGGGAACAGCTAAGTGTAGAGATGAAGCTTCAGGACACAGACTCTCCTCTCCACCTGTCCACTCCCCAGCCCCTGTTTCTGTCTCACATTTTATGTCCTGCCTTTGAGATGAATACCCTTAACATTTCCATATCCTAGTGTCTGTGTCTGAACAGAAGGCAGGCAGGGATCTGCTGGGCTAGCTGGGCTCCAGACTGACCTGTATTGGAGTCATATTTACAGGGAAGCAGACAGCAAATCTTGAAAGATGTTTCTTGTGGGACTGTGAAACCAGAGGTCTTCTAAGTCAGGGATATCAAGGGCAGAAAGTCATAGCTCTAAGTCTGTTAATGGTAGGACTGGAGGAGGCCAGGAGTCCCTGGTGCAGAATTCCAAGACAGTTTCTTCACACACTGAAAACCAAAAGCCAGCTCTCCTGCTCTAGGTCCAGGCAAACAAGGGGATCAACAGTGTGTTCCCTGGGATGGATGACACTGAGCCTTCTGTACTCAATCTGTGGGTGGTATTAATAATCCTGAAATAGGTAGGGGTGGCAAACCAAGGACCCTGAGACCTGGTATTTACAAATTCTCAAAATACAAAGTAAGTGAAAAAGCCAAAAGTTGTCTTTAGAGTGTATGAAACTGAAACAACACACAAATATTACATAATGTAGATAATATTGTGTGACATTTGGTGTACTGTACTGCAGGGAAATACAAAGTGATAATGTATCTGAAATTGTTAAGAAATATTGGTCAACAGAGAAATATTTGTAGCCATAATTTTCCCATATATCAATCTGTGTGTCATTATACATATTATGTATACATGAAGTACTCTCTCTCTTTCTTTCTTTCTTTCTTTCTTTCTTTCTTTCTTTCTTTCTTTCTTTCTTTCTTTCTTTCTTTCTTCCCCCCCTCTCTCTCAGACACACACACACACACACAGATGCATATTATGTAATATTTGTATATTGTCTCAGGTTTCCTCCTCCTTGTGTAGTGTGCCATATACTGCTTGATTTAGGAAAATTCATCAGAAAGAAACAGCAGACTGATGCTTTCATTGTGTTCAGTGCTCAGAAAATGAGGTTTTTAATGAAACAGGTACATGCTTGCATGTTGAAATAAATGCTGAATTTGAATCCTTATTTTTCCAAACTAGAACTATGATATGGCCTACATGGAAACTGAAGTTCTAAAATCTCCATGTTTCAAAACTTAAAAAGTTAAATAATGCCAACTTCTTTCAGACTTAGCAAATAACTTTCAGTATCTTCAACAAACAATTCATTTCTCTCACAATATGCTGCTTACTGATTTTATATTATGGAGAAAACTTTTAGGAAGACATTCATGTGTATCAGCTTTTGAAGACAAACTATGAGGTATAGAGCATCAAGAATGAAAATACTCCTTTAGACAAACAGTACATGCAAGAGGAATTGTATGTTATGTCTTCTCTAGAAGATACAGAGAAATGCCACACCCAAAATCAGACAAAGTACATAATACATTTTATCAACTGAGATCCATAACTACATCTACACACTCCCCTAGTCTGTGAATATTGAATTTACGGTTTGAGGAATTAAAAAATCTCAAATCCTGCATTTTATTATTTATCATATATTTTTTCTTTTTATAGTGCATATTCTTTTCTGTACCATTACATATCATGATGTTTTATTTCACAACAAAACATAGGTTAATAGTTTGCAATCTTAAGTCAGTGGTCCGTGCAGCAAGAAGGAATGGATGAGATGCTCAATACCAAATTATTTATTGATATATCCTCTGAATAATACAAATAAAGAATTATTAGCTAAATCATTATGATAGCTTATAAACCTTTATTGTTTTTTTTGCCATCAGATATGGAACAATGTGTGAGGTGTCCAGATGATAAGTAAGCCAACTTGGAGCAAATCCACTGCCTCCAAAGAGCTGTGTCATTTTTGGCTTATGAAGATCCATTGCGAATAGCTCTAGGCTCCA
This sequence comes from Apodemus sylvaticus, assembly GCF_947179515.1. Lineage (NCBI taxonomy): Eukaryota > Metazoa > Chordata > Mammalia > Rodentia > Muridae > Apodemus > Apodemus sylvaticus. The sequence goes on along the minus strand of NC_067491.1, from coordinate 65,105,860 downwards.
CTGCTCTATCCTTCTCAGCCATCACAATTCGAATACTCATCACTTTTGTGAAGTACAAGGATGTACCTATTGTGAAGGCCAATAACCATATTCTCAGCTACAACCTGCTCATCTCTCTGGTCTTCTATTTTCTCTGCTCATTGCTCTTAATTGGATATCACAATCAGGCCACCTGCATCCTGCAGCAGACAACATTTGGAGTATTTTTCACTGTGGCTCTTTCTACATTGTTGGCCAATACATTAACTGTAGTCATGGCTTTCAAGCTCACTACTCCTGGAAGAAGGATGAGAATGATGCTGACATCGGGGGCACCTAACTTTGTCATTCCCATTTGTTCCCTGATACAACTTGTTCTCTGTGGAATCTGCTTGGTAACATCTCCCTTCATTGACAGAAATATACAACCTGAACATGGAAAAATTGTCATTATTTGCAACAAAGGCTCAGTCTTTGCCTTCCATATTGTCCTGGGATATTTGTGTTCCTTGGCTCTGGGGAGCTTCACTTTGGCTTTTCTGGCTAGGAACCTTCCTGACAGATTCAATGAAGCCAAGTTCCTAACTTTCAGCATGCTGGGGTTCTGCAGTGTCTGGATCACCTTCCTCCCTGTCTACCATAGCACCAGGGGGAAGATCATGGTGGCTGTGGAGGTCTTCTCCATCTTGGCTTCTAGTGCAGTGTTGCTAGTGTGTATCTTTGTTCCAAAGTGTTATGTTAGTTTAGTTAGACCAGATTCAAATTTTGTACAGAAGTGCAAAGGCAAATTGCTTCATTGAAACTTTCATATTAGAAAAATGTTAGGTGATACTCAACATACTTTTCTTTGTCTTAAGAAATGTAGTACAATCAATCACAGAAAAATTTTAAGGGATAAACAAATTAGAACTTACATATAGGACAGTACTATTCATTGTGATACAAATGACCAAAGTTTGGTCGAAAATGGGTTCATAAATAAGTACATAATCCTGAAGAAATTGAGAATAAGGCATCTCAATTGAAGAATGGCTACCATCATGTTGACCTGTGGTTTTGTGTAAGCCATGCGCTTAATAAATGATTAATATAAGGTGATGCTAGTGACGGAGTATGATACCCCCTGTAGGTGAGTTATTCTTGGAGTTATAAGAAAGAGGACTGCAGACATCATTGACATGTAGCCAGTAAACCACATTATTCCACATGATTTTGTGGAGTGCTTGCATCCAGTTTCATGCCTTGGCTATATTCAATATTCTGTGACAAAGGTACATAAAAAATAAACACTTTTCTCAAATGTTTCTCTTGATCATTGTGTGTTTTTTTTTGTTTGTTTTGTGCTTCTCTTAGAGCAACAAAATTAAAGATATCACCTAAATATTAAAATGCCTCTCTTGGGATATGGGATATCCGATATTTCCTATGCAATAAAAAACACTTATTTGAAAAGAGAAACAAGAGGGAATTTTAGCAGACTATGAAGTACATTGACAGTGTTGCATATGACACCATAGAAGCACTGGACTTTGGAATAGCTTTAAAATATACTAGAAGTTTCTTAAGAATATCAATTAACCTAAAAGGAAAGAAATATTTTAAGAAAAGTTCGATAGGCTTCAGATTGTGCTCTGTAAATTTATGTAAAGAGACACAATTTCATTATGAAATGAAAGTGTTTCATTAAGTGAGTAACATCACTAATGGAAGTGTCCTCCACAAGACATTTACCACATTAAGGGCGGCTCTGGCATTATATGTAGTAGAGGAAGACCTTGGACATCAATGGGAGAAGAGGCCCTTGGTCCCATGAAAGTTCAATGCCCCAGTGTATGAGAATGCCAGGGCAAGGAGGCAGGAGTGGGTGTGTGAGGGCAGACACCCTCATAGAAAGAGGAGCAGGGGTGGGATACAGAGTTTCTGGTGGGAAATTAGGAAAGGGGATAATGATTGAAATGTAAATACATAAATTATCCCATCAAAAAAAAAGATACCACAAGAATTATGGCATTTTTCTAATAGAGCCAATCAACGATCACAGATAATGAACCAAACTTGACACTGCATCCTTTTGGCAACCTCTGTATTGTTTATGTTATTCAGTGGTGTGCATTGATTGGTCTATAGGCCATGTGCTTCCTCTGCATGACTTTTTCTCCTTTTCGTTTATTTTAGCCTTCCTACCCCTCAAACCCCTCCTGCAGATGCAGTCACATGGAAGCAAGAACTTAGCCCTATCCATCCCAAAGCTCCCAGCAGTGTCTTCCATTATTTAAGATCCAATTGTTCTTGAGAGAGGGGTGTGACTCACTAATATGTGGAAAAATGCAACTTTGATCTTTTTGCACAGGCCTGCTCAGAATACCACATCCTTGTTGCACATCAAATAGGGAGGGCAGGGCTCTAGGCGACATTTTCCATGATAAAACCAGTCAGAGTTATTACAATTCATCAAGCTTCTCTGTATAAAGACAGTTTTACACTGTAAATTAATGACACATTTTTAAAATCTGGGCCTTTCTATTTACAGGAAATGTTAAGACAAAACAACAAAAGCTTAAAGTCACCCATGTGTAACATGGAATACAAACTCAGAGCAGTCTGTTGATCAATAGTGCTGATGAAAACATAAAGATAGGAATATTGCATTGTCCCTGCAGACACAGTCTTTTAAACAATTCTCACCTTAACAGCAAATAAATTGACCCAGCATATGTAGCTACTTAAGAAGAATTGCACTGTTGTGATTACATTACATTAAAGTCACCGTGCAGACCAAGAGCAGCTAAGTGGAGGGATTCTGAGTCCAGCAGTACGTTGGTGAAATTTCCATCTATTCAAACAATGTCTGCTGAGCTTTTAGCACAATCCAGCACTGTGCAAGAAAAGGCTGCTGGGTAAACACCATGGGCCTTGTCCTCACTTTTTTCTTTTTCAAAAGATATTTGCTTTATTTATATGTCAAATAGTATCCACTTTCTGAGTAAGTTACCCCTCTGAAAATCCCCTATTACATCCCCCTCCCCTGATGAAACCCCTCCCCCAATTACCTGACTTGCATTTCCCTATTCTGGGGAATCGAGCCTTCATAGCAGCAATTTCTTTGATAATTAATTAAATAATTAATTATTATTTTAAATAAGAACTATTTTAAATGAATTATTAATAATAAATAATATTAAATATAATTAAATATTATTTTAAACAAACAATTATTGATGTTTAAAATAAATTATTAATTTATTTAATAATTAATTATTTTTTAAATTATAAGTATTTTAAATAAATGTTCAATAATAAATAATATTAAATAGAATTAAATAGTGTTAATAATATTTAATAATATTAAATATTATTTTAAATAGATAATTATATCTTAAATAAATTATTAATAAATACTCAATTGATTTTTAATAAATTTAAATTATTAAATAAATTTGATAAATTTTTTATTTCCTTATTACTTGCATCTTTCCTTTATTGTACTGGCCATGAGCACAACACAAAGGCAGGCAGATTTCTGAGTTCCAGGACAGCTAGGGCTAAACAGAGAAACCCTGCCTCAAAACAACCAAAAATTATAAAGAAAAAAAAAAAAAAAAACCAGTGATGGTGTGGAGCTGACCACCCCGCAGGTATCCTGATGCTCTCATCCCTGGGGTCTCAGCTCTCCTGACATGCACTATCCACATTCTCAGATGTGAACCACAGAGGGGTTTCGGCAGGCTTTATGATACACCTTAACCTTTTCAGGGGACAGCGGCTCCCAGGGCGTGTCCTTGTTGGAATGGGTGTGTCCTTGTTGGATTAGGTGTGGCCCTGTTGGAATAGGGGTGTCCTTGTGGAGTGGGCTTGCCCTTGTTGGAGTAGCTGTGTCAGTGTTGGTGTGGCTTAAGACCCTTCCCCTAGCTGCTTGGAAGTTAATCATCCCTTACCAGCCTTTAGATGAAGATGGAGAACTCTCAGCTCCTCATGCTCCATGCCTGCCTGGATGCTGCCATGCTCCCGCCTTGATCTTAATGGACTGACCTCTGATCTGCTAGTCACCCCAATTAAATGTAGTCCTTATAAGGGTCACCTTGGTCATGGCATCGGTGCACAGCAGTGAAACTCCGACACATATCATTATTTTTCTTTAGAGAAAGAAAAATGTTTTTATAATAAAATAAGCGAGATTGACGCTCAGAATGTGAATCAACGTTTTTTAAATTTATTTTTATTTTACAGGCATTGGCGTGTTGCCTGCATGTGTATGTGATGGTGTCAGAACTGACAGAACTGACTAGTAATTTCATATATATATATATATATATATATATATATATATATATACACATATATATGTATGTATGCATATATATATGTGTATATGTGTTTGTGTATATACATATATATACATACATTCAAATAAATATGTACATATATCATATATATAAACATATACTATATATCATTATATAATATAATTACATACATATATTACATACATATATAAAATGATATATAATATTATATATAATACATAATATAATATATATTATGCATTATATATTTATATTATATATATGATATATAAAATATGTAATATATAATGTAATTATATACACATACAGAATAATTATATGTAATATATTATATAATATATATTATATGAAATTATATATGAAATTATATATATAAATAATATACATATATATATATATATATATATATATATATATATATATATATATATATATATATATATATATATACTTTATTAATTTTGCTTTCATATTTCAATACATAGTGTTGCCTTGGAACTTATTCTATAGACCAGGCTAACATCACACTTATGAGACACACACGCTTCTTCTCACCAAGTGCGCTGGTCACAGGCCTGCACCCACCCCACCTTGCTCATTCACATTTTATTAGTAAAATAAAATACAATGAGGTGGAAACTATCCAGTGGAAGTGAGGTGGGGCGACCCAGCAGAAGGAAAGGAACCCGGGAACACAAGCATGAGACGCCTTTCTGTCACACACTCTGGAATCCTGTGAACACACTAAACTACACAACTGTGACATTGTTTTTCAGTTAGTATACATACTTTTTATATTAGTACTATTTTATCTATATTATTTTCTATCCAATTCTTCAATTTGACACGTCTTTCTTTATATTTCTTCCATTCTTTCTGAAATGATTTTCAGAAAAATCTGGAATTTTATCAGAAATATTTTCTACAAGTTTTGTCAGTGAGTATTGATACATTTTCTGCTATTAGCATTTTGACTATATAATTTTCCTTTGAATTCTTCTATCTTAAGTCTTTATAATTTATAATTCCTTTTAATTATTTTAAAATTTTTTTCATGTCAAACAATTTACTGTGATATTTTCCATCCACAGCTGCTCCTGACCATGGTTGGTGAGTTGGATGACAGACTGTCAGTCATCCAGAAATTCCCTGAGTAGATAGAGACTCCCCAAAGTAAATAATAGTAATAATATATAAAATAAATTATTAATACATAACACATAATAATAAACAATAAACAATAATAAATAGTAAATAATAAATGAAGATAATAATAAAATAAATGATAATTGATACATAATAACTTATAATAACTAATAAATGATTAACATATTTAATAATTATAATAAATAAATAAATCATAAATAAATTTCCCTGAGTAAATACTGACTCAGGAAGACCCTGTCAAATCCAAGCACTGTAATGGGACAGTGGGGCACTGTGATGGGACAGTGGGGCACTGTGATGGGACAGTGGAGCAATGTGATCGGACAGTGGGGCACAGTGATGGGACAGAGCAGCACTGTGATGGGACAGCGGGGCACTGTGATGGATAGTGGGACACTGTGATGGGACAGTGGGGCACTGTGATGGACAGTGGGGCACTGTGATGGGACAGTGGGGAATTGTGATGGGACAGTGGGGCACTGTGATGGACAGTGGGGCACTGTGATGGGACAGTGGGGAATTGTGATGGGACAGTGGGGCACAGTGATGGGACAGTGGGGCACTCTGATGGGAGAGTGGGGCATTGTGATGGGACAGTGGGGCACTTTGATGAAGCCATCAGTCACAGGGTGGGGTTGAGTGCTGCTTCAGGCATTCTGCCAGGCAGGGCCTGCAACTGCCAGCATAGGCAGCGACTCTGTGGTCACCATGTTTCAAAAATGGAGCTTAATTGAGGTTCCCTTACAGTACCTCAAATTTATTAGGATTATTTTCCATGTAAATCTCCAATTTTATCAAAATTTTCTAATTCTTTCTTTATTTAATTTAGTAATATTTTTATTTCTATCCTTTTAGAAGCATCCCTTTCCTTGAAAATCTTCAACTTTCACACTTTTTTTCTATGTATTTCTTCAATTGTATCAGGAATATATTCCATGAAAATCTTCCCTTTCATCCCAAACTTTTTCTATATCCTTGGTCAGTTAGTAAAGAGAAAATTGTCTATGTTGTTTTAATATTATTTTCCAATAAGTTCTTCAATTTTAACCATTTTTCTATATACCTCTTCCATTTTATCAGAAATGTTTTACAAGTAAACTCTCGATTTTATCAGAAAATGTTTCTACTGTATTTTTCACTCATTTTAGGAATTTTTATGTCTCCCATTTATCTGTATTATTTTTCAATTAAAACCTTAAATATTTCAAGTTCTACTTCATTTTTTCACGAATATTTTCAGTGAATGTATCTACTACCTTTTTCAATTAGTTTAGAATTATTTTATATGTCTAACATTTTATCTGTATTATTTTTCTGATATCTTTCATTTTAATACATTTCCTGCATATTACTTCTATTGTATTAGAAATATTTAAGACCAAAATCTTCAATTTTATCAAAAATTTTCTAGGTTCTTGGACAATGTTCTAGGTATATTTTCTATGTTTACTATTTTACTATTATTATTATTTCCATCTAATTCTTCAATTTTAACACATATCTATATATATTTCTTCAATATTACATGAATATTATTTAAGATAAGCTTTAATTTTATCAGAAAAAATTTCTATTCAATTTTTGAACTATTTAGAGATGTTTTTATGTACACAATATTATCTGAATAATTTTCTATGAAAATCTTCAATTTAGCACTAATTTCTATATATTTCTTCAATTTTATCAAAAAGAATTTCAATGAAAATCATCAATTTTATCAGAAAATGTTTGTAAGTGCTTGATTTAGTAAAGATGTTTTCCCTTTTACCATTATTATTTTCCAAGAGATTCTTCTAATTTAACACTTTATTTTTCATTTTTTCCCTAAAATTGAGTTAGCCTACGCATTTAGATTTCTTTGTCAACTTTTTATTTGTATTTATTTTCAATGCCAAATCTTAATTTTAAATAGATTTTCTGTATATTTCTTCAATTTTATAAGAAGTATTTTCTAAGAAAGCCATCAATTTGATTAGAATTTTTTTACATGGTTTGTCAATCAGTTTTGATGTATTATCTATGTGTACACTTTCATGTGTATTATTTTACATCAAATTCTTCAATTTTAACACACATATTTATATATTTCTTCAAATTCAGTGAAAATGTCACATTGGCATCACTGTCAGTCACTCAGAGACTGTTGGCCCTGCCCCTGACGTCATGCCAACACCACCCCTTGCCCATCTACCTCAGCCCAGGGCAGGAGCCATGTTGGATTTCCTGACTGTCACCCAACAACCGATGGCCACGCCCCCTGATGTCCCCCGAGCCCCGCCCCCGCCCCTTGACCATGCACCTCAGCCCCTGGCGGGAGTCATGTTGGCGTCCCTGTCTGTCACCTGGCAAATGCTGGCACCACCCCTGACGCCACCGCAGGGCTCGCCCTGCATACAGCCTCCTGGAACGGTGTCATTTCCTGTCTTTAATTTTTATGAATGAAAGTGGGCAGGGAGTTTGAATGTGCGGGTTGGTTGGAGGTCTGGCAGAGGCAGGAAGGAGGTGAGAGCGCGCATTTAGCGACTGCTGGGATTGCTGAGATTCCTGGGCTCTGAGCAGCCCGGCCTGGAATTGTGGAACGGGACCGCATTTGCATGCGCATTCAGATGAAGATAGTGCTCCAGACTGCGAGTGTCTGTGAGCTCTGGAGTCACTCTGTGCTATCCTACTGTCGTCTCCACAGACGAGGTCTGTGAGTTTGGAGAGGCCAGGCAAGGCTCGGGCTTCCGCTCTGCTCTTGAAAATTTGCAGAGGGAAGGAGTGCAAACTCTCTCTGTGCTCCTCCAAGCGGGGACGGTGGCTGGGCAAGGTGCAGGCTTCCTGCTCTGCTCTGGAAAGTTTGCAGACCGACTAAGTGCAAACTCTCTCTGTGCTCCAGGTGGGAACCAAGGCGCAGGCTTCCTGCTCTGGAAAGTTTACAGTGGGGTGGAGTGAAAACTCTCTCTGTGCTCCAGGCAGGGACAGTGGCCAGGAAAGGTGCGGGCTTCCTGCTCTGGAAAGTTTGCAGTGCATACAGAATCTGTGCTCCTCCTGGCGGGGACAGTGGCATCCGCGCATGACCCTCCTGTGGGAATGGAAGCTGATCCTGGCCATGGATCGCTGGGCTGTGCCCCTGGCACTCACTTCTGCCTGTGAGTTGCTGAGAGAGGTAGGGAATTCACAGGCCAATAAACTGAGTCCAGTTCCTTAACGAGACAGGCCAGGCTGTGAAATGACAAAGACCTGGTAGAGTTTACAGAGGTCTGGGCTGGCGCTTTCCCAAGGAACATAAATAATCAAGTTGGAGCTGGCTGGGGTCAAGGGCTGTGGGATGGCGGGGCTAGGTCCCAGGCTAACTTGCTAACTTGTTTTGTTTTGTTTTTTTCTTTAGTTTTTTAAATTATTTCTGTAGTAATTTTATATATATATATATATATATATATATATATATATATATATTGCTTTACTTTAGATGTTTAGTGCTTAGATTATTGTGCAACAAAGGGACTTTTCCCCAATCTGTTTGGTATTTTGGATGCTTTTACATTAACTCTGGCTATATATTTATTATAATTCTGGCTATTCTTACACAGGCACCTTTAGTTTAGAAAATTTTCATTTAGGATTTCATTGGAAATGTTTTCTATACATTTATGCTGATTGATTTTTTTACTCTCGCACTCACATTCACTTTCTGAGGTGTTCCCTGTGGGTGTGCAGCTTGAATGCTTCTCTGTGTCCTGCTCTGAGCTCTGCTGTTGTGTGCTGTGTGGGGACCTCAGGGAAACATTGAAATCAAGACATGGTGAGTACAGGATATCTGCCCACAATGGGAAGAAACATGCAGCTGAGCAGTGGGTGCTGGGGTTGTGGATCTTCTATGGGGTTGGTTCGGAAGCATCATTAAGATGTGACTTCCTGTGTGGTTTCTATTGCTGCTTCTTACCTGCTAATTCAGGCCATGACATCTAAATACCTTAAGTTTCATGGTTGATTGTAATTCTGTCCAGAACATCTGGACTAGTTGCTTTCCTGTAGCAGCATGGGTGCTTTCTGTGACTATGCAGCACCTGGCTCGAAACCTTTTTGTCTTTTATAATATACATTAAGAAGGCAGGGTTAGGCCTGGAGAGATGGTTCAAAGGTTAAGAGCTCTGGCTATTTTTACACAGGACATGAGTTCAATTCTTACCAACTACATGGTGGCTCATAACTATATGTACTGTGATCTGGTGGCCTCTTCTGGCCTGCAGGAATACATGTACTGAGAACTTTGAATAAATAATGAATTCAATCCTTAAAAAAAAGAAGATGGATATGAATCTAATAGTTCTGATTTCATACATTAATAATTTTTGTTTTGTTTAGTTTGTTATTTTTTCTCCTGTAGTTTTTGTATATTTCTTTAAATTATATGTTTAGTGTTTTGATTCTTATGTGGGAAAAGACACTTTCCCAATCTGTTTGGTATTTTTGATGCTTCTTGTACATTAACAGTCATCTTCTTTAGTTTAGGAAAGTTTTCATTTATGATTTCTGTGTAAATATTTTCTATACCTTTATGTTTATTGATCTTCTTCTTCTTCTTCTTCTTCTTCTTCTTCTTCTTCTTCTTCTTCTTCTTCTTCTTCTTCTTCTTCTTCTTCTTCTCGTCCTCCTCCTCCTCCTCATTTCATTTCTCCTCTTTGTCCTCCTCCTTCGTAATATGTCTTGAGAAACTAAACTAAACTAACTGATGCAAAAGAGGTTGTATGAAGCGAGGCAGCGTATTAAAAATCGGAGATTGTTGAATTATTTTCCTGGCTGGAATACCTTATCTTTATGTGCTGGTGTCTAGGCATCTGCATGTGTGGTTATTTTAAGTTAGGTAAGGTTTCTCAGTTTGTCTAGTTTGGATGGGAAGTTATTCCTGGGTTATAGTTTGCTGTCTAGATTATCAGAGAGTATTGAATGAGTGTTGCCCCTTTTACTGCTCTGTTTTTTGGGTATGTTCAAGAGGGAATGCTGGCTAATGTTGAAAGCTAGGAGAGGAGGTTGGCAGGAAGACATAATCTTAGCAATCCACATGGAGATGTAATCAGGAGAGAGGAGAAGCTGCCAACATTTCAATATTCCAGAGCTACAGTCACCTGAACGGGCCTCATTTGAAGGTGTGCCTTTGTCATAATTGCCGGTTACTCTATCTGTGTGAGATAGTGTTGATTGTTGATGTGGGAAGGCTTTTCCACTGAAGGTGACAATATTCATAAACAAATTGGTCTGTGTTGCATGAGAGAGCTACCTGAGCATGGAACACTGACCAAGCACGACAACAAGCCAGGAGACAAAGTTTGTCTATGCTTTTACCTTCAGTTTGTACCTTCAATTTCTACTCTAAACTCCCAAAGTGCTGAACTGTGGTCCGACAGAAGCATTCACAACAACCATTTATTACCTGAGATCCTTTTGCCCTGAGGATTCCATCACAGAAGTAGAATAGCAAGTTAGAACAGCAACAGCAAATGGTATCAATATATGATTTTGCTGCTAGATGAAATCTATGTTCTCTTTTGAAGGAATATGGAATATATCAGAAATTGAGATGGTGAAAGTCATGAAAATCTGTAGATGGTATTTAATCCTTTTTTCTCATAGGACTTGGAAGATGGAAGTCTTGACAGTATGCAGCCAGAGAAAATTGAGAATATAGCTTATCAGAGGAATACAGAAACTGTATATTTTTGTGATTGGTCATTTGTGTGATATTTTGCCAAAAATCCATTTCCTTCTCTTATACCTGAATATAGAGTGGGGTAAATATTAAAAATAATGGGCTGATTTCTAAATTTTCATTCTATGTATATGTATTTGTTTGTCACTTCCCCACTTATTTATTTATTTATTTATTTATTTATTATTTATTTATTATTAATTTGAATTCCAGTTTCTCCCATCTCTCTTTTCCACCTTACACAGTCTGTCATCCCTAACTCCTTTTTCTCTTCAAGAAGCATGGGCACACCTGGCTATCAAACACCTATGGCATTTCAACTCTCTGCATGGTTAGGCATAGCTCTCTTACTGAATTTAGACAAGGCAGCCAAGTGAGTGGAAGAGTGTATTGGCTGGTTTTGTGTGTCAACTTGACTCAGACTGGAGTTATCACAGAGAAAGGTGCTTTAGTTGAGGAAGTGCCTCCATGAGATCCAACTGTGGGGCATTTTCTCAATTAGTGATCATGGGGAGAGGGCCCCTTTTGGGTGGTGCCATCACTGGACTGGTACTTTTAGGTTATATAAGAGAGCAGGCTGAGCCAGCCAGGGGAAGCAAGCCAGTAAGAAACATCCCTCCATGGCCTCTGCATCAGCTCCTGCATCCTGACCTGCTTGAGTTCCAATCCTGACCTCCTTTGGTAATGAACAGCTGAATGGAAGTATAAGCTCAATAAACCCTTTCCTCCCCAACTTGCTTCTTCGCCATGATGTTTGTGTAGAAATAGAAACCCTGACTAAGAGAAATTTGTACCATCATAGTGGGGTATCTTTGTGACAACCTGATCATTGTTTTGGGGAGGACAATGCAAAGATTTTGGAACTTTGGTTTAGAAGAACCGCTGGTTGTTAAAAGCTCAGTGGAATTTTCTGTAGGAGTTTGTATGATAATGTTGAGAACAGTTCAGAAAATGATGGCCTGGCTCGTGAATTTTCAGAAGGAAAATTTAAGACTCTTTTCAGGGCTGTTGCTGTTTTGATTGTGAACATTCCGTGGTTTTGGTCAGCTGGGGCTGAAGAATCAGTTGAGATTAACAAGATACTAGACTATTAAAGCACAACCTTTTGCATTACTGAGACTATTGATGGCTCCTTCACTGGAGCTAAGAAATTAGAGGTGATTAAGAAGTGACCAGCAGCACTGAGGTGAAATCTTCCGGGAAGTGTTTTCCAAGAGCACAGAGGCTGTGTTCCAGAGATAACCACAGTTGTACTTTGTGCTGTGGTTGGAATTGATAATGTGCATATGTGTAACACAGACAGTACTGGTTTTGAAGGTGTGAAGGTGTCCAGAAGAACAGCTGAAGCTCAGCACTGTGAGAGGCCGGCCATGTAAGCCCTTTGGCGAAAGTGCAATCTCAGTTGCAATTGAAAGCCCAGGACTTAAGGCGGTTATGCATAGGAGCTGAGGCTTGGCACTATGAAAAGTGTCTATGAGAGGCTATATGTGAAGCCTAGTTATGGCAGAAAACAGCAGTGTTTTTGGAGATGCCAGTGCCATGAGATGACCACCAAGAACAGCAGCAACAGTGGAGTACAGGCACTTGGAACCTAGAAGAAAAGTTGTGTGCTACAAAGGGCAGAGTGGGCGAAATGACCCCATCCCTCAGAGGAGTCTGGAAGCTTTTGAGTTGGATTCCAGACATTGAAGCATTTAAGTTTGAGTTTTGCTTTTGATTTTGACTGTGCCCTGATATTTTTCCCTCTTGAAGGAAGAAAGTATTTTAGTGGAGCCCACAGTTAAGGGAATTTGAATTTTTACAGTACTTTAAATTTTAAAAGATATTGGACCTTTTAAAGGAATTGCATTTTTAATATATAAAGAGTATGGGACTTGTAAAGATATTTAGATCTTAGGAATGAATAAGAAAGTAAGGGTATAGGATTATAGTGATATGTTGGTGTGTCAAGTGACAAGGGGTCAAATGTACTGGCTGCATTTGAAAGTCAACTTGACACAGTCTGGAGTTATCACAGAGAAATGAGCTTAGGTTGGGGAAGTTCCTCCAAGAGATCTAACTGTGGCCCATATTTTTCAATTAGTGATTAAGAGGGAGGGTCTCTTGTGCATTGGGACCATCCCTGGACTGGTATTCTTAGGTTATATAAGAGAGCAGGCTGAGCAAGGCAGGGGAAGCAAGGCAGTAAGTAACATCCCACCATGGCCTCTGCACCAGCTCCTGCTTCCTGTTTGAGTTCCAGTCCTGACTTCTTCTAGTTATGATCAGCACCGTGGAAGTTTAAGCTGAATAAACCCTTTCCTCCCGAACTTGCTTCTTGGTCAAGATGTTTGTTCAGGAATAGAAACCTTGACTAAGACAAGGGTAATGAAAATGAGTAGCAGTTGAGCCTTGACAGAATGAGAGGCCAGGATAGGTCAGTGGAGAGGTGAAGACATAGGGGCAGTTGAAGATTCAAGACTGAAGAGATTTTGAAATGAAGCTGGGTCTTGCAGAGCTGTTGGTGTCTGTGTGTGTTTGTGTGTGTGTGTGTGTGTGTGTGTGTGTGTGTGTGTGTGTGTGTGTGTGTGTATGTGTGTGTGTGTGTGTGTGTGTGTGTGTGTTTGTGTGTGTGTGTGTGTGTGTATGTGTGTGTGTGTTGGGGGTGCATGCTAGTCCTGATCTGGATACCCATTTTCTTTTTCTATTTTCTTATCATGGAGGTTCACCATTTTTTATGTCTGAGTGTATTCATCTTTTCCTTTTGGAGCAACATGGAACCACAGTTGGGCCATTGGGAAGGCAGTGGTGAAACTCTTTGGATTGCTGATGAGCTTCCCTGCTTTTCTTTAAAAACAAAACAAAACTAGAATTGCCCATCTGTTGAGTCTGGATTTCAAAACAGTGAAAAAATATATAACAGCAATTTATCATCACCATCATCATTATTATTATTGATTTTCAAGACTGTGTGTGTGTGTGTGTGTGTGTGTGTGTGTAGCCCTGGATGTTCTGGAACTTGCTCTGTAGTCCAGGCTGTCCTAGATCTCACAAGAGATCCACCTGCCTCTGCCTACAGAGTGCTGGGATTAAAGACTTGCACCACCACCTCCACCAGTCTTAAGAGTTCAGGAGAAAGGCATTTCATTTTTTGGTGACATGCTGATCATCATGTTTAGGGAAATTTAATTTACAGTTATGATGAGAATTAAATATCTGGGTGCTTAAGATATTGTTCATCTCCTTGTAGAAAGGATTGTAAGTTGACATCACTTAATCATGGCTTTACCTGTTTTGCTCACACAGATGGCAGACACTGCAGTTCCCTCAGCATTGCTGATGGAGACTGTGCTTACAATAACATGGGCTGAGTTGGACAACACATTTGTGTTAAGCATTAGGGATTCCATACAGCACCAGTATCCAGATATCACTTTGATAACTTTCATGGCTTCTGCTTATGCCTGGCATGGCAGAGATGATGAGAGTTTATTTGTTCAACAAATGAGATAGTGGAACTGATGTGTTAAGCAGGGAGTCTGGCATCTAATACATTATCGAGTGCCTAGGGAATGGTTATATGGAAAGCTTAGGCTGAGCCTTATTCAACTATGCATGCATATATTTTAAAAATAACAGCAGTGCATTTAACATATTGACAGACCCTAAAATAAAATTTCTTACAGGAAATAGGGCAGCTTTTTCTATTAACTTAGAAAACTAACATAAAATAATAATGAGTGAATGTCCCAGATGTCTGTAAAAGACAATGATATATAAGTTGTGTGTCTTGTTCCCCTTAAAGGCCTCCGTAATAGACATGCTATGAATAGGATTTTATTAGAAAACTAAAACCTTACAATATTTTTTATTTAAAAAACTAACACATTTGGAAGTGGGATTTACCTTGCAATAAAATGCAGATGTGTGACTCCTGAGGCTCAGTCTTAAGGCAGTCAGTTTGCTGGGAATTGAAGTGCTGTTGACTTGTCAGGATGAGATGAGGCTGTGGGGGAAGATGATATGGATGGGTCCTCAATGAATGGGTAAGAGAATGGTCTTGGAGCATGTTTGAGACAGGTGGGACATTTTTGCATGCTTGTCAAGGGTATTTGTTTGTTTATTTGGTTAGGTTTTTTTTTTCTTTGAGACAGTGTCTCATCATTAGCCAAAACTGTGCCTAGATCTTGTTCTGTGGACCAGGCTGGCCTGGAACACACAAGAAATCCACTTGCCTTTGCCTGCCAAGTTCTGGGATTAAGGGTGTGTACCACCAATGTATGGCTCTCCAGGTTCCTTTTTAAAATGGGAGGACATAGGCTAACACTGAGAGCCACCTGAGACCTCAGATCACTTGGCAACTGCTAAGTGCAAAACCTGTTCTTGCTGTCCTATTGTTTAGTTGAACCAGTAGAGATAAGAGAGAGGTTTAGAAGAGTGGTAACTTCAGCAGCCATGCCTTTAGCTCCGTGGTGAAACGTTTGACCCATGTTTTTTTTTTTTAATTGTGTTTGAGGTTATTACTGTAAATCTCAGGCAGTGTTATTTAATATTTTCTCTGAGAAAGGAGTCCAAGCCCAGTATCCAGAGGTTGCTGCATTGATGTAACTTGTTGTAATTTCCAAATGTTGCCTGCAACCTTTGTTCTCAAACTGAAGACCTTTGAGTAGGATACATGGAGTGTGTGATGTTTATTAACTTGAGTGCTGAGGTTGTTCTTACACAGTCCATGAGTTCAATTCTTAGCAACCACATGGTGTTTCATGACCATGGTATCTGGTGCCCTCATCTGGCCTGCAACAATACTTGCAGGGAGAACATTGTATAATTAATGAATTTATTACTTTAAAAAAAAGAACACATATATGAATCTAATAGTTCTGATTTCAAATATTACTAGTTTTTGTTTTGCTTGGTTCATTAATTTTTTCTGCTGTATTTTTTTGTTTTTTTCTTTAACTAATATGTTTAGTGTTTTGATTATGATGTGGCAAAAGTTTCTTCCCCAATCTGTTTGGTATTTCATGCTTCTTATACATTAACAGGCCCCTTCCTTTAGTTAAGGAAAGCTTTCATTTGTGATTTCTTTGGAAATATTTTCTTTATGCTGATTCTCCTTCTCTTCCTCCTCCTCCTCCTCCTCCTCCTCCTCCTCCTCCTCCTCCTCCTCCTCCTCCTCCTCCTCCTCCTCCTCCTCCTCTTCCTCTTTCACTAACATATACTGAGAAAGTGAAACACAGAAGTGATTGTGGTGATTATTGGTCTAGGTATTAGATTCTCAGTTTGTCTTGTTTGTCTGGGAGTGCTATTCCTGTGTTACAGTTTTCTGTCTTGACTTTAAGAGTATTGGCAGAGTGTTGTCTCTTTTACTGACATATTTGCTATATTCAATAAAATTTAATGTTTAATGTTAAATGCAAGGAGGGGAGGTGCACAGGATAAGAAAATCTTAGGAATCCACTAGGAGACATAGTCATGAGAGAGGTGAAGCTGCCAACATTTCAACATTGCAGGGCTACAGTCATCTGAAGTTGCCTCAGTTGATGATGTGTTCTCATCAGAATGGCTGGTTGCAATATATGTGAGATAATGTGGATGATTGATGTGGGAAGACTCTTCAACTCAGGGTGACAATATTCATAAGCAAGTGGATCTGGGCTTTATGAGAGAGTTACCTGACCATGGGACACTGACCAAGCATGGAAGGAAGCCAGGAGACAATGTTTCCCATGCTTTAGCCTTCAGTTTGTAGCTTCAGTTTCTACTCTAAGCTCCCAAAGTGATGAATTGTGATCTGACAGAACCATTCACAACAACCATTTGTTACATGAGAGGCTATTTCTCAGAGGATTCCTTCACAGCAGATGAGTAGCAAGATAGAAGAACAACAACTGCAACAACAACAACAAGACGGGTATCAATAGGTGATTTTGCAGTTGGACAGAATCTATATTCTTTTTTTTTTGAGGAAATGTGGAAAATATCAGGAATTGAGATGACAAAAGACATAAAAATCTCTAAAAATGTCTTAATCAGTTGTTCACATAGGACTTGCAAGACAGGAGTGTTGAGAGAAATGCAGCCAGAGGAAATTGTGAACATAGCATTTCAGAGGAAAATAGATACTGTGTAAATTTTAGTGAGAAGTCTTTGTGTGATATTTTGTTGAAAAATCTTTACTCCTTGTCTTACACCTGAAATGTAGAGTGGGGTACATTTTAAAAATAATGTGCTGATTTCTAAATTTTCATTCTATTTTTATTTATTTGTTCACTTTCCTCACTTATTTATTTATTATTTATTTATTTAATTTAAATTATACTTTCTCCCATCACTCCATTCCACTCTATACAGTTCATCATCCCTGACTCCTTTTTTCTCTCCAAGGAGCACAGGGACTACTGTAGTATCAACCAATCGTGGCATTTCAAGTTTCTTCATGGTTAGGCATATCTCTCTTTTTGAGGACAGACAAGGCAGCCAAGTGAGAGGAACTGTGTCCTGGCTGGTTTTTTGTGTAAACTTGACACAGGCTGGAGTTATAACAGAGAAAGGAGCATCAGTTGGGGAAGTGCCTCCATGGCCTCTGCATCAGCTCCTGCTTCCTAACCTGCTTGAGTTCCAGTCCTGACCTCCTTTGGTAATGAACAGCTGTTTGGAAATATAAGCTCAAAAAAACTCTTTCCTCCACAACTTGCTTCTTGGCCATGATGTTTGTGCATGAATAGAAACCCTGACTATGAGAAATTGGTACCAGGATAGTGGGGTATCCCTGTGACAACCTGACCATTGTTTTGTGGAGAACTGTGGAAGGATTTTGGATCTTTGGGCTAGAAGAGCCATTGGTTGTTAAGAGCTCTGTGGAATGTTCTTTAACAGTTTGTATGATAAAGTTGAGAACAGTGCAGAAAATGATGGACTGGCTTGTAAAATTGCAGAGGGAAAATTTAAAAATCTTATCAGGGCTATTGCTGTTTTGATTGTGAAGATTCTGTGGCTTTGGTTTGCTGGGGCAGAAGAATCACCTGTCATTAACAAGGTACTAGAACTAGTAAAGCAAAAACTTTTACATTACTGGGACTATTTATGGCTTCTTAGCTGGAGCAAAGAAACTAGTGGTGATTAAGTGAGACCAGCACCACTGAGGTGAAATCTTCTGGGAAGTGTGTTCTGAGAGCACAGAGGCTGTGTTCCAGAGATAACCACGGTTGTACATTGTGCTGTGGCTGGAATAGGTAATGTGTAAGTGTCACATTGACAGTACTGGTTTTGAAGGCAAGAAGGGGTCATGAAGAGCAGCTGAGGCTTGGCACTGTGTGAGGCTGTGGAAGACCATTGTTGTAGGTGCAAACTAAGTTGAACTTGATGGCCCAGAAATGAAGGGATCATGCATAGGAGTTGAGGCTTGGCATCATGAAGAAAGCCTATGAGAGGTTATTGGTAAAACCTAGTTACAGCAGAAAACAGCAGTTTTTTGGAGATGCCAGTGCCATCTAATGACCACGAAGAACAATAACAGTAGTGGAGTACAGGCATCTGGGTCCTAGAACGCAAGGTTGTGCTACAAAGGGCATAGCTGGAGAAGTGACCCAAGCCCTTGAAGGAGCCCGGAAGATGGTGGCAGGTGATTTGGATTCCAGATATTGGAGTTTGATTTTTCCTTTTGATTGTGACTGTACGCTGATATTTTTCTTTCTTGAAGGAAGAATGTATTTTTTTCTTTTTTTTTATTCGATATAATTTATTTACATTTCAAATGATTTCCCCTTTTCTAGCCCCCCCCACTCCCCGAAAGTCCCGTAAGCCCCCTTCTCTTCCCCTGTCCTCCCACCCACCCCGGCCCACTTCCCCGTTCTGGTTTTGCTGAATACTGTTTCACTGAGTCTTTCCAGAACCAGGGGCCACTCCTCCTTTCTTCTTGTACCTCATTTGATGTGTGGATTATGTTTTGGGTATTCCAGTTTTCTAGGTTAATATCGACTTATTAGTGAGTGCATACCATGATTCTCCTTTTGAGTCTGGGTTACCTCACTGAGTATGATATTCTCTAGCTCCATCCATTTGCCTAAGAATTTCATGAATTCGTTGTTTCTAATGGCTGAATAGTACTCCATTGTGTAGATATACCACATTTTTTGCATCCACTCTTCTGTTGAGGGATACCTGGGTTCTTTCCAACATCTGGCAATTATAAATAGGGCTGCTATGAACATAGTAGAACATGTATCCTTATTACATGGTGGGGAGTCTTCTGGGTATATGCCCAGGAGTGGTATAGCAGGATCTTCTGGAAGTGAGGTGCCCAGTTTTCGGAGGAACTGCCAGACTGATTTCCAGAGTGGTTGTACCAATTTACAACCCCACCAGCGGTGGAGGAGTGATCCTCTTTCTCCACACCCTCTCCAACACCTGCTGTCTCCTGAATTTTTAATCTTAGCCATTCTGACTGGTGTAAGATGAAATCTTAGTGTTGTTTTGATTTGCATTTCCCTAATGACTAATGAAGTTGAGCATTTTTTAAGATGCTTCTCCGCCATCCGAAGTTCTTCAGGTGAGAATTATTTGTTTAACTCTGTACCCCATTTTTTAATAGGGTTGTTTGGTTTTCTGGAGTCTAACTTCTTGAGTTCTTTATATATATCGGATATTAGCCCTCTATCTGATGTAGGATTGGTGAAGATCTTTTCCCAATTTGTTGGTTGCCGATCTGTCCTCTTGATGGTGTCCTTTGCCTTACAGAAACTCTGTAACCTTATGAGGTCCCATTTGTCAATTCTTGCTCTTAGAGCATACACTATTGGTGTTCTGTTCAGAAACTTTCTCCCTGTACCGATGTCCTCAAGGGTCTTCGCCAGTTTCTTTTCTATTAGCTTTAGAGTGTCTGGCTTTATGTGGAGGTCCTTGATCCATTTGGAGTTGAGCTTAGTACAAGGAGACAAGGATGGATCAATTCGCATTCTTCTGCATGCTGACCTCCAGTTGAACCAGCACCATTTGTTGAAAAGGCTATCTTTTTTCCATTGGATGTTTTCAGCCTCTTTGTCGAGGATCAAGTTGCCATAGGTGTGTGGGTTCATTTCTGGATCTTCAATCCTGTTCCATTGATCCTCCTGTCTATCACTGTACCAATATCTTGCAGTTTTTAACACTATTGCTCTGTAGTATTGCTTGAGGTCAGGGATACTGATTCCCCCAGATTTTCTTTTGTTGATGAGAATAGTTTTAGCTATCCTGGGTTTTTTGTTGTTCCAGATGAATTTGATAATTGCTCTTTCAACATACCCAAATCTATGGGACACAATGAAAGCAGTGCTAAGAGGAAAACTCATAGCCCTGAGTGCCTCCAAAAAGAAAATGGAGAGAGCATACATTACCAGCTTAATGACACACCTGAAAGCCCTAGAACAAAAAGAGTCCAGGAGGAGTAGAAGGCAGGAAATCATCAAACTCAGGGCCGAAATCAATCAAGTAGAAACAAAGAGAACCATACAAAAAATCAACAAAACCAGGAGCTGTTTCTTTGAGAAAATCAACAAGATAGATAAACCCTTAGCCAGACTGACCAAAGGGCACAGAGAAAGTATCCAAATTAACAAACTTAGAAATGAAAAGGGAGATATAACAACGGAAACTGAGGAAATCCAAAAAATCATCAGATCCTACTACAAGAGCCTGTACTCAACACAACTGGAGAATCTGGAGGAAATGGACAATTTCCTTTACAGATACCAGATACCAAAATTAAATCAGGACCAACTAGACCATCTAAACAGTCCCATAATGCCTAAAGAAATAGAAGGAGTCATAGAAAGTCTTCCAACCAAAAAAAGCACAGGACCAGATGGCTTCAGTGCAGATTTCTACCAGACATTCAAAGAAGAGTTAACACCAATACTCTTCAAACTATTCCACAAAATAGAAACAGAAGGAACACTACCCAATTCCTTCTATGAAGCCACAATTACGCTGATACCAAAGCCACACAAAGATCCAACAAAGAAAGAGAACTTCAGACCAATTTCCCTTATCAACATCGATGCAAAAATACTCAATAAAATTCTTGCCAACCGAATCCAAGAACACATCAAAACGATCATCCACCATGATCAAGTAGGCTTTATCCCGGGAATGCAGGGTTGGTTCAATATACGGAAATCCATCAATACAATCCACTACATAAACAAACTCAAAGAACAAAACCACATGGTCATTTCATTGGATGCTGAAAAAGCATTTGACAAAATTCAGCATCCCTTCATGCTTAAAGTCTTGGAGAGAACAGGAATTCAAGGCCCATACCTAAACATAGTAAAAGCAATATACAGCAAACCGGTAGCTAGCATCAAACTAAATGGAGAGAAACTTGTAGCAATCCCACTGTAATCAGGGACCAGTCAAGGCTGCCCCCTTTCTCCTTATCTTTTCAATATTGTACTTGAGGTACTAGCTCGGGCAATTCGACAACATAAGGAGGTCAAAGGGATACAAATTGGAAAGGAAGAAGTCAAACTATCATTATTTGCAGACGACATGATCGTCTACCTAAGTGACCCAAAGAACTCCACTAGAGAGCTCCTACAGCTGATAAATAACTTCAGCAAAGTGGCAGGTTATAACATCAATTCAAGCAAATCAGTGGCCTTCCTATACTCAAAGGATAAGCAGGCTGAGAAAGAAATTAGGGAAATGACTAGTTGCATTCTTGTAGAAGCATGGGTGGTTTCTGTGAATATGCAACACATGTGTTCAAAACTTTTTGTCTTTTATAATATACATTAAGCAGGCAGGGTTAGGTCTGGAGAGATGGCTCAGAGGTTAAGAACTCTGGCTATTCTTTCACAGGCCATGAGTTCTATTATTATTATTATTATTATTATTATTATTATTTTGCATATGTTTTTTTCGAGACAGGGTTTCTCTCTGTAGCCCTGACTGTCGTGGAACTCACTCTGTAGACCAGGCTGATCTCGAACTCAGAAATCTGCCTGCCTCTGCCTCCCAGAGTGCTGGGATTACAGGTTTGTGCCACCACCGCCTAGTCCAGGAGTTCAATTCTTAACAACCACACAGTAGCTCATAAACACATGTCATGGGATCTGGTGCCCTCTTCTGGCCTGCAGGAATGCATGCAGGGAGAACATTGTATAAGTAATGCATTAATTCCTTAAAAAAAGAAGATGGATATGAATCTAATAGTTCTGATTTCTTACATTACTCATTCTTTTGTTTAGTTTGTTATTTGTTCTGCTGTAGTTTTTTTTAATGTTTCTTTACCTTATATGTTTAGTGTTTTGATTATTATGTGGCAAAGCGACTTTTTCCTCACTCTGGTATTTTTGATGCCTCTTGTACGATAACAGACACCTTCTTTATTTTAGGAATGTTTTCATTTATGATTTTATTGGAAATATTTTCCAGACCTCCAGTCCTTTATCATATTCTTCTTCTTTTTCTTTTCTTCTTCTTCTTCTTCTTCTTCTTC
This sequence comes from Apodemus sylvaticus, assembly GCF_947179515.1. NCBI lineage: Eukaryota > Metazoa > Chordata > Mammalia > Rodentia > Muridae > Apodemus > Apodemus sylvaticus. The sequence goes on along the minus strand of NC_067491.1, from coordinate 65,083,260 downwards.
TTCTTCTTCTTCTTCTTCTTCTTCTTCTTCTTCTTCTTCTTCTTTTTCTTCTTCTCTTTTTCTTCATCTGCAGTCATTTGTATTTTTACCTTCAATTATGTTGTAGAAATCTCTGTTGTTTAGTCACAGGCATATTTTAAATTCCAGATTTTTTTTCTGAAAAATGTATCCAATTTTTTGTTCATTTTTTCTTTTTTATTAGGTATATTCTTTATTTCCATTTCAAATTTTGTCGCCTATCTTGATTCCCCCCTCCCCCTGAAAATCGATTAAGCCATCTCCCCTTCCCCAATCAACTCTCCCCTGGTCCCCTTTCCTGATATTCGTCTACATTATGGAATCAAGTTTTTCCAAGGTCAAGGGCCTCTCCTCCCTTTTGTGTCTAACAAGTCTGTCCTCTGCAGTCCATGTGTCTGGAGACATGGTTAATTCCATGTGTACTCTTTGGTTGATGATTTTGTACCTGGGAGCTCTGGGAATACTGGGTAAATCATTGCTGTTCCTTCTGTGGCACTGCAAGCCCCTTTAGCTCCTTGGAACCTTTCTCTAACTTCCCCATTGGGGACAAGTGATATGTCACAGTTATTAACAGGAACTATACAACATAATCTGTCCAACTCTAGTGCTTACATCTTATTATAAATACCAAGTCTTTTGTGTCTTTTACTTGGTTCCTTTATGGTTAAGTGTGATAATAAATTAATAAAAAATAATATTTACCACAATACTGTGGCTTTAGTTTTTGTTTCTGTCCAATGATGGAAATGGATGAAAAATAAGATGGCAGATGCTACTCAGTAGTCCTGGCTCTTGTTCTTTCTAGAAAATGTCCTTTCAGACATCTTTTTAAGAAAACAAGGGGTGACCTTGAAGTCCAACTATATAAGATCAGAGTAGAAGACATTGATATATATATATATATATATATATATATATATATATATATATATATATATATATATACTTCTTTATTAAGACTGTTAAAATTTAATACCAAAAGATACAATAGGTTTAGTGAATAAATCCATAATATATTATCAGAACATTAATTCAGGAGTGGGGAATAAACAATTTTTATTCAATCTTTCTAAGTTTCAATGACACCACATTTTAAAAGTGTCATAGTTTATTAAAACATAAAAGTAAAATTATTGTTTTTCCACAAAGAAATTTGAAAAGGTATTTCTTTTTTAAAGATGTATTTATTTATTTGTTTATGTTACGTATGTGAGCATAATATCCCTGTATTCAGACATAGAAGGCATAGGATCCCATGACAGATGGTAGTGATCCACATTGTGGTTGTTAAGAATTGAACTCAGAACTTCTGGAAGACCATCCAGTGCTCTTAACCACCGAGTCTTCTCTCCAGCCCTGAAAAACATTCTATACATCAAAAATAATTTACTCAGGATGTCTTTAAACAAATTCACATTATCTAACTAGTTTTTCCTCCTACAAATTATACAAATACTGGCCACCCATGTCCTCTCATTTCATAGAGTTTTAATAACATTTAAAAAGGCCTGCTGTTATTATGTTAATTCAATAGAGTTGAGGGTATGAAAATGCTTGTTGTTTAATTTAGATAATAACTTACATGCCCTTTGCTGATCTTTCTATCTTAGTATATTTATTGGTTTTTAATGAGGCCTTTTGGGATATGAATATTGTTTAAATTATTAAAGTTTTTATGGCTATATTAACATTTACACATGCTTCATTTTTAAAAGCACTCATGTATCATTTTTACACTGAGTGAAGACAATGTCCAATATAAAAATCAAATCCTGCTCTAGGAAAACAAAAATCTTTAAAAATAATTTAGAACCCTAAAGTTAGTGACCATGTTGTGTACTAGAATTGGGATAGGGTTCATAGAGATATCACTGTGACCAGATCTGTATGTTTACATATATCAGGTACTTAAAAATAGACATTATAATTTAATTATATATCCTCATATTACCCATTACAAATAAAGATTCAGGGACATAATATCATTTCATATTTATTTTACCTGTGGGGATTTATTGATTAAATATACATTTGTCTATTCATATTAATTTTTAAGTTTTATTTATTCTGAATAAAATTAACTTAGTCAAAATTAGCCAGTTTACTTTACTTTTAATCTATTTGGTATTAAGAAAAAGATGTGAAGAATAAGCCATGATCCCATGTGGGTATTCTATACATAAGTAATAAGAGACAAGTTTCATAAAGCCATGAATTTAAGTATATTGCTTGGCCAAGATTCTTTTTCCATAATTTTGATTGATTATTTTGTGAAAACTTCACATAAAAATCTTTAGTAAGCATATTTTTAGTTTGGACAGAAAGTAAACCATACATATCTAGAGCAGAAGGTAATGATGGCCATTTTATCTCTGAGGGAAATTAGCTGCATAAATAACTGACACTGACACCCAGCAAAGGGCAGCACAGATATTCTTTGCTGGCAGCAGTCGGTCTTGCCCTTGGCAACTTATCCCTTGATTACCTGTTTGATTTTGTGGATATCAAAGTCATCACTTCCTTTGATAGTATGCAAGTTTGGAAGTGATTTGGATAAACTTTTAGGTTCTTTTGAGAAACCATTGAGTGAATAAGGTAGACTCTACCAGAATAAGAGGAGAACAAAACATTAAGATATAAAATTAATAACTTATAGGTGTGATATTTTCTGCAATAGGGTTCCTATTGAGTCAATGAGCCCACCAAGAATAATGACGGCGGCCATTTTTTCTTTTACCATTTAGATATATTTATTAAAGCTGTGGTGAAGACAAATGGCCCATGCAATACTTTTGATATTACCAAAGAGGGGCACCAAGTCCCATGATTTTGAACATCTTATGAGGATCCCCAGGTGAAACTTAGAAAAACTAAAGCAGTAGCAGTTTTCTGTTGTATATGAACTGGGCCTCATAATAATGTAAATATATTTCCCATCTTGGAATTCTAGGTTCATGGATAACTCACATTCCACTTTCATTGGGGCAGGAAAGATTTTGATATTATAAAAAATGAGGAATAGGAAGGCATATGAGCAAAAAGATAGAAGCTGAGTTCACATAGAAAAATAAACAAATACTTTGAACTGAACCTGAGACTAACACTATACCTGACATTTCTTCTTTGTGTAACAGGGATACTATTGACTGAGTGGGATCATCAAGAATAATGGTGGCCACCTTAATCCTAACCTTGAGCCTAGCCCTGGGATTTTTCCTAAACCTCTAATCCTATCTTAACCCCTTAATTTCCTAAGCATCCTAACCCTAACAACCCTTGTCCAGTTCCTAACCATAACCCTCTAATCCCCTAACCCTAACTCTGACCCTGCTTACTGTGGGGGATGTTTCTTAATTATACCTTTTCAAGTGAGAAACCCTTTCTTAATCTTGATCTTTTGAGATATTCAGATCCACCTTTGATCTATGCTATATGTGCTTTTTGCAACCTACGTATAGTGTCATAAAAAAGCAGTTCTTTTGTTTTGGTACTTGTACTATTTTATTTTATAAAACAAAGGTGATTTGTTTGCTTTTTTAAACTTGCATTAGGAAGTACGTATTTCTTAAATATACTGGTATACACTGAAGATCAGATGTAATATCCTGAAACATGAAATCCACCAGTCATTGATTTTTCTAACCTTCCTTGGCTGACAGCCTTTATCAGGACATTCTGTTAACTACTTTTTCTATAAACATAGAAAGATTAATTTTCTCTATGATTTGAGATAAGCTTATCTACAAAATCTGTACTAATCCAACTGTATTTTGTTTTTTAATTTGCCACTGTGGAAAATGTGTTGATTAGTAATAGTGCTCCACAGTTTTTCCCTTATGTTTCCCCTATGTTTCTGTTATGGGCTTGTTTGAAAAGGGAGCTTCAGTTTCCCTGAGCCCATGATTTAGACAAAAACAAAATATTTAGTTTGTTTTTGTTAGTTTTTTTCTCTCTTTTTCTTTTTTGGAGACAGTGTTTCTCTGTATAGCAGAGGCTGACCTGGAACTCACTTTGTAGACCAGGCTGCCCTCGAACCCAGAGATTCACCTGCCTGCCACCTAAGTGCAAGGATTGCAGGCATGCACCTGGCTAAAACTGTTCTTTCTAAATATCAATATTAATATTGATATCTAAATATAAAATATTAATATTAATGTTAGTAACCTGGGTGATACATTGTTTCTTCCATTACTGGGTCAGATTGGTACATCCAAAGCACCTTCAGTAATGGTCTAGGCTAACTATTCATCATGATTATTGGAAGAAGATAAGTACTTTGAGGAAAGCTCAGGCACAGGTACTGGTAAGTGCAGGGTCTTGGGTCATAGAGGCGAGGAGCAGGCAGCTGACCAGCCTGAGCTGGAATGTTGTTCCTCCCACAGGACTGGGTGGGGTGAGATACCTCTTGGAATCTTATATCAAATGTAAGTGGAGTGCAAACAACTCCTGAGATCTTGAGAAGGTGTGGCCCCGGATACGAAGCACTCTTTAACCTGAGGAGGGCTAAGACTTACTGGCCAATCAAGGGCACCAGGCAGACCTGCCAGTCAGACAAAGAGGCGGGATCTTCCGCGTGCCTTTCTGTGTGTTCCCTGAAACTGTGCAGCTTGAATGATTCTCTGTGTCCTGCTCTGAGCCCTGCTGTTTTTTTGCTGTGAGGGGACCTCAGGGAAACACTGAAATCAAGACATGGTGAGCACCAGATATCTGCCCACAATGGGGAGGAACATGCGACTGAGCTGTATGCACTGGGCTGGTGGGTCCACTATGGGGTTGGATCAGAAGCATCAGCCAGATGTGACCACCTGTGAAGTTTCTAGTAGTGCTTCTTTCTTGCTAGTTGAGGACATGATCTCTTAATAAATTCAGTATCATGGCTGATTGTAATTCTGTCCAAAACATCTGGATCAGTTTCTTTCTTATAGAAGCATTGGTGGTTTCTGTGACTATGCAGTGCTTGTGTCCAAAGATTTTTGCCTTTTACAATATATATTAAGAAGGCAGGATTAGCCCTGGAGAGATGGCTCAGAGGTTAAGAGTTCTCGCTGTTCTTACACAGTCCATGAGTTCAATTCTTAGCAACCACATGGTGTCTCATGACCATATGTAATGGGATCTCATGCCCTCTTCTGGCCTCAGCAATACATGCAGCGAGAACATTGTATAAGTAATGAATTTATTCGTTAAAAAAAGAACACAGATATGAATCTAATAATTCTGATTTCAAACATTACTAGTTTTTGTTTTGCTTGGTTTGGTAATTTTTTGTGCTGTAATTTTTTTTTTTTTTTTTTTTTGGTGCTTTTGCTCTGATGACTCCATCACAGCATCAGAGTAGTAAGTTAGAAGAACAAGAACAACAACAAATAAAAACAAAACAAAACAAACTGGTATCAATAAGTGATTTTTGCTGTTGGACAGAATCTATGTTCTTTTTAGAGGGAATGTGAATAATATCAGAATTTGAGATGGCAAAAGAAATAGAAAGCTTTAGGTGGAGCTTAATCAGTTGGACTTGGGACATCAGCGTGTTGCCAGAGGAAATTGAGATCATAATACTTCAGCAAGAGGTCATTTGTGTGACGTTGTGGCCAAAATTCTTTCCTACTTAGCTAATAACCTGAAATATTGAGTGCGGTAAAATTTAAAAATAATAAACTGAGTTCTATATTTTCATTCTATTAATATGTATTTGTTCACTTTTTTGAATAATTTATCATTACTTACTTACTTAATTAATTAATTTTAATTCCAAGTGCTACCATCTGTCCATTCCACCTTACACCTTAACTCTTTTTATCTCTCCAAGAAGCACGGTGACCTCTAGAGTATCAACCAACTATGGCATTTCAGGTCTCTGCATAGTTAGGCATATCTCTCTTACTGAGGTCAGAAAAGGCAGCCGAGTTAGGTGAACAGTTTGGGCAGACAGACAGCAGAATAAGGGAAAACTCCAGCTCCATTAGTTGGGGGAGCAACATGAAGACGGAGTAGCCTATGTATTACATAGATGATGGGGGACTCAGTCCATCCATCCTGTGCATGTACTTTAGTTGGTGACTCAGTCTCTAAGAGTCTCCTAGTGTACGTTAATTGATACTGAGGGTCTTCTTATGGACATCCTGTTCCGACGAAGGCCCTCAATCCTTTCCCACCTCTTTCAAAAGACCCCCTGTTCTCTATCCAATTTTAGTCTGTAGGTCTCTACATCTGTTTCAGTCAGGTGCTGGGTAGAGCCCCTCAGAGGACAATTGTGATAAGCTACTCTCTGGGAGTATAACAAAGTATATCTTCAGTATTGTCAGGGATTGGTGCTCACCCATGGGATGGGTGTCATGTCAGGCAGGGTGTATTCTGGCCATTCCCTGATTCTCTGCTCCGTCTTTATACCTGCGTTTCTTGAAGAAAGGATAAATATTGGATGAAAATGTTATTGGTTCTGTTTATGTCCATAACTCTCTACTGGGGGTCCTGCCTGGCTGCAGAATTTGGTCTCTTCAGGGGACATATCTCACTGTCATGCATCTCAGCTATGTTCATCCATGTAGATTCCTTGTTGCCCTCCCTTTCATAGTCTGTGGCACATCCTAAAGATGCCTGCACCCTTTCACCCCTGAAACTTGTAGACTTCAATTCATTTTCCTTGCCCCATGGCCCTTCCTTTTTTTCTCACCACACCTGTTTCTCCCCGCCCCTTCCCCTTTCTTAACTACTTTCCCTTCCAGTTCTCTCTCTTTCACCTGCCTCAAATGACTGCTTTATTTCTACTTCTCAGTGAGATTGAACCATTCTCGTTTTGGCCTTCCTTTTCTTTTTAAAGATTTATTTACTTATTATATATAAGCACACTGTAGCTGTCTTGAGACACACCAGAACAGGGTGTCGGATCTCATTATGGGTCGTTGTGAGCCACCATGTGGGTGCTGGGATTTGAACTCTGGACTTTCATAAGAGCAGTCACTGATCTTACCAGCCTTCCTTAGATTCAGTCCCTTAGCCTTCCTTCTTGTTTATCTTCTTCGGGGCCAAGAAATATAGTGTGGCTATCCTGTACTTTATGGTTATTATTCATTTGTAAATGAGTACATAAATGTATGTCTGTTTAGATCTCGGTTACCTCACTCAGGATGATAATATCCAGTTGTATCCATTTGTCTGAATTTTTTTAAATAAACATATTTTGCATCCACATCTGTAGTTTTGAAATTTGGACAAATGTATAGGTTATATTCTATTTCTCGGGATGGCATATGTTCATAACATCAAAATTATCTGAGGTTTTCTTGTCATTGGGTGCCATGTATATGAAATTCTGCCTCAGTCTTGTGTTTGTTATGAAATGATTGAATAAATAGGAATATTTTGTCTGTGTGCATGAGTGAGAATATCACGTGTGTCTCATCTTTATTGTTGTCAGAAAATGACTTCAGAGCTCCTGATATTGAAGTAATGAGTATTTGTTGGTCCCCATGTGTATGTGAGAAATTGACCACAATTATGTGGAAGACCAGCAAGAGCTTTCCACTGCTTAGATCTCTCTCCCACCCTACGTTTCTTATTATAATAAACATTTATATTGATATTATTTTCATCTGTCCATTTATAACAATTTAAGCATATATTTTCTTTTAGTAAAGTTTTATTAATGTTATAGTTTAAACTGTTATACTTCATGTTTCTGCCAGAGGAATACAAATGTGCAGTGAATGTATAATTCTTTGTTGGAATTTTAGTAATGAACTGTGAGTTCTCTATCATTTTTGTTTCCTTGGTTGACTTTTGTAGGGATTGGGGATCTTAAAAGATAACTATTGTCCTCCTAGAACACATTACAAAGGCAATGCCAGTGTCAAGCTATTGGACATACACCTGCCTGTGCCTCTGTGATTAAAGGCATGAGAAAATACACCCAGATTGCCCATCATGTTTGTAGTTAGTAATTGTTCCTACAATTTTTCAGATGTGTTCTCAGTACTGTGGATCTGTTTCCCCTGCATATCCCTCTCAATTGGCATTTCTCTAAGAAGGCTGTATCCTATTCAAAGTGTTCAAAAGTGACAGAGGTCTATCTTATAATTAAAGCTCCTTCTAAAATGACACAGTGATTATAAATTCTGATTAAGAAAATAAGCAGAGCAAGCATGAGAATTATGTGAATATATATTTGAGAAATCAAATATTTATTTTCTGGTGATGTTAGTATCATGCTTTGTGTTGTACATGTATCTGATATTTAGGATGCAGTGACTTTTGATGATGTGCATTTGAAATTCACTGAGGAAGAGTGGAATTTGCTGGATCCTTCCCAGAAGAGTCTCTACAAAAATGTAATTTTGGAAACCTACCTGAACCTCAAAGCTATAGGTAAGACTGTTATTTTTTTCTGAAGGAAACACATGTTTCTTGTTTATTGATGATCTTCTATTATTTTAACTGTATGAAAATTGAGCTGAATAATTCAGTTTCACTGAATTTTCACTGTAATTTTCATGGTACAGTTAAAATTCACAGTACCTTTAATTTTGCCTATTTTCCAATAATATATCATTCATTTTCTGGTACTGTGTTTTAGGCTATAATTGGGAAGAGCATCATCTTGAAGAACATTGTCAAAATAATAGAAGTCATGAAAGGTAATTTTCATGTTCAAGCTGATACAAATTTGTCTCTGAGGAAATTTTAATATTTTATGGAATCTATAGCAAAAAGCAAGAGTGTAAAGTAATAGTCCTTTAAGTGTAGATATGATTATAATATTCTTATAAAAACATGTACCTCAAGATCTGGTATCTGATTTGGGTATCCATTTGATAAGTAGGTCCATTAGACCTGTGCTGTGGATCTACCAATCTGTATAGTCTCATAGTATTTAGAAATTGCACATTTAATGGTGATAAATTTATATCCAAAACATTCTAATAAACAAATAGTCCATATAAAATTTGGTGATACTCATATTCTTGTAGTAATATGGTTCAGTTTGGTGAGAGGGCATTTTATGAGAATCAAGAATGTTGCTTTGGAGAAATATTAGTCTACATTTCACATGTTCTGAGAATCAAAAATTCAAACAGTGTGAATGCAATGTGTAAACCTTTCATTTATTATTCTTTTTTATTAGGTATATCATGTGTAACAATGTATAAAACTCATGTGAGGATAGTGATATGGAAAGAAGAAACATAAACTTTTTGTTCTAAAACAAGAAGATATGTAGTATTCTGCCTTTGAAAGAATTAGGAATATTAAAGACATTTGCAATTAGTTGGTTTTTTTTTTTAATTTTGCAGGCAATATCCCAAAACTCATAGTGTAGAAAATCTTTATGGGTACTAGGAAGTTGGAAATTCTTCTGTGTGTCCTGGTCCCCAGTCAAATGTGTTGTAATTCACACTAGAGGAAAAATATGAATACAATCAGTGTTAGAAAGATCAGAGTTATTCTAACTTTCTTCAGATAGCTAAAATACATAAAAAAAAGCGGGTGTTATAAGTATGAGCCATGTAATAACCATCACAGGTGTCTTGAACATCTCATGATGAGGGAGAACAACATAAACATATAAAGTGCTAAAACCTTAAGATCTGATGCTTCTTTACCATTAGACAAATTGTAAACATAATTCATATCGATTACATGATTGATCAGAGTAATGAATGTGGTAAAGATTTCTCATGTGCTAATTATCATTGCAGGTATGTAAAAAGATATACTGGAGTGAAACACTATGAGTGTAATATATGTGATACAACCTTTACAAGATCCAGTAATCTCCAATACCATAAATCAGCACATACTGGAGAGAAACCTTATGAATGTAATCAATGTGGTAAAGCCTTTGCACAAAGCCGTAATCTCCAGAGACATAAAATGAAACATTCTGGAGAGAACTTATGAATGTAATCAATGTGGTAAAGCCTTTTCACAGCGCAGTACTTTACATTATCATAAAAGAACACATTCTGGAGAGAAACCTTATGAATGCAATCAATGTGGTAAAGCCTTTGCACAGTACACTAGTTTCCAAAGACATAAAATGACAAATACTGGAGAGAAATCTTTTGAATGTAATCAGTGTTGTAAAGCCTTTGCACAACATTGTACTTTCCACTATCATAAAAGAACATATATATACTGGAGAGAAACTTTATGAATGTAATCAATGTGGTAAAGCCTTTTAAATACCAAATCATCTCCAAAGACATAAAATGACACATAATAATCAACACATAATAAAGCAACATTATGAATGTAATCAATGTGGTAAAGCCTTTGCACAAAGCAGTAATCTCCAGAGACATAAAATGAAACATTCTGGAGAGAAACCTTATGAATGTAATCAATGTGGTAAAGCCTTTTCACAACGCAGTGTTTTGCAGAATCATAAAAGAACACATTCTGGAGAGAAACCTTATGAATGCCATCAATGTGGTAAAGCCTTTGCATGTCACAGTACTTTACATTATCATAAAAGAACACATCCTGGAGAGAAACATTATGAATGTAATCAATGTGGTAATGCCTTCTCACGGTGCAGTAATTTGCAGATTCATAAAAGAACACATTCTGGAAAGAAACCTTATGAATGCAATTAATGTGGTAAAGCCTTTGCACAGTACACTAGTTTCCAAAGACATAAAATGACAAATACTGGAGAGAAATCTTTTGAATGTAATTAGTGTTGTAAAGCCTTTGCACAGCATTGTACTTTCCAATATCATAAAAGAACACATACTGGAGAGAAATCTTATGAATGTAATCAATGTGGTAAAGCCTTTTCAATACCAAATCATCTCCAAAGACATAACTGAAACATACTGGATAGAAGCATTATGAATGTAATCAATGTGGTAAAGCCTTTTCAAGACCAAGTTATCTCCAAACACATAAAATGACACACACTGGAGAGAAACCTTATGAATGATATCAATGTGGTAAAGCCTTTTCCTTTCACAGTTATCTCCAAAGACATAAAAGAACACATTCTAGAGAGAAATCTAATTAATCAATGTGGTAAAGTCTATTAACAAGTGAGAAGTCTCCAAAGTTTCTCTGCTGGAGAGAAACCTAATGAATATAATAATGAAATAAGTAGCAGTTATGAGGCCATCACAGTAGGAATATGATTGGCATGGGTGCTTGGGATTATTTGTATTCTGGAGATGGTTCTTATGATGTTTTAGAAAAGAATGTTGCTGAATTTTACCCTTGTATATTAGTCTCCTTGAGGTTTAGGTAAAGAGATTTACATTATTTGGATTGACAATTATGTCTCCAACTTCCCACATAAATTTTGTCCTGACAATTTTCAACAAGAATAGAAAACTAAGAAAGGAAAAACAAAATGTAAGGTTCAAAATGCAAAGCCTCATCAGTAAGCTGAATGAAGTTAAATCCCATGATATTCAATGGTTTTGAAGGAATGGTTGGATTAAGGCAAGATTCCACCCAGTTAAATATATGGATTTGCAGCTGTATGAATGTGAACTGTATCAGATTAGGAATTATTATTACCTAGTTATTGTTTTCATGTGGAGATATGAAGATAAAAGTATGTGTCAAACTTAGAAGGGATGGCTCTTGATTTCTATTCTCGTTTTTCAATTTAAGATCTAAAATTAAAGATTAGATCCAAACATGGTGTTATATGTTTTTTAATTCCACAATTCCAAAGACAAGCACGCATATATCTGAGTTCAAGCAAGGTTAATCTACTGATCAAGTTCCAGGACCATCAAGCTTAGACAGTGAAAATTTTGAAAAACAGAAAGTGGGTGATAATGTAGTGGAAGGGGCCATGTTTCAGCCCTGTAAAGCAGCAGAACTCAGCAGCTTTGTCTATGTGGCTCTGGATTTAGAGGCAAGAATAGAAGGGACTAGTGAGACAATTACTGCTGGATGGCTATAGTTCAAGAATTAGAAGTGATGGAATAGAAATCAGCATCACCGAGATAAAATCTTCTGTGTAGTGTTTTCTAAATGACAAAGAATCAGTGTTCCATAGATAGCCCAGGTTTGATATAGTTGTGCAGTTGGACTTGGCCATGTGTCATAATAACCCATGTGGTACTGATTTCTAGTGCTTGTAGTTGTCGTGAATAGCAGATAAGTCTTGGCACAATTGAATAAGCATAAGGGGGGGGTGCTGTAGTTCAAGCGTACTTGCAGCAGAACCCAACATCTTGATGCAGGTACCATGGGATGAATAGCAAGAGCAGCACTAGCAGTAAAGTGGAGTCAACCAGAGCTTAAATTGATACAGATGACAATCTCTTTGGAAGAAGAGTGAAGATCGTGTGTGGATCAAGGACATTGAAAAAAGAAACTGTTATATTGAAGTTATCTTGGAGACCTCAAGATTTTGAGATGTTAGAACTGTATGATACAGCTCGGGAATGAAATAAAAACAATCAAAGGGAACAAATTGTACTCCAGTAAACAAAGCAGAAAAGAGTTGGAGATCTGAAGAACACTTTGATACCAGACATGAAGATGCAGAGTTTGGAGATTGCTCAGCTGTCTTTGGTCTCCTTTAGGTCCAGTTTTTCCTCACGATTATCTTTAGGAATGATGAAGTATATCCTATGAATTTCAAGGTATATGATGTGCTTTTTTGTTTTTGAAAGTACAGGGATTACTCTTGCATGATAGGATTAATCACAGAAGAATCTTTGACCTTTGTACTTTTAGGTTTCTGAGATTTCTACAGATAATGGTACCTTTTGAAGTTAGAGCTCATGTGTTTTGTATTATGCTTTGTTTAAATATGGTCTCCATACACTCTTGTGTTTGAACAATCATATGGGGCCACGTAGTAGAATGTGGTTGTTAGGATTTATTTGTGGAAATTAGTGGTACTATTAGGCGGTGTGGCTTTTTGCAGAATATTTATCACTTTTGGGGTGGGCTTTGGGTTCCTCTAAGTGTTGAAGAAACCCAATTAGCACCCTGGAAGATGACTCTTCCTAACTTTCGTTGAATCAAGATGCAGAACTCTCATATCCTTCTCCAGCATTATGTTTGCCTACATGCTCGCCGTTTTTCCTGCTAGGAGGAAAATGTACTAGACTTCTGAAACTGTAAGACAGCCCCAATTAAGTGTTTGGTTTTGTAAAAGTTGTATTGATTATTTCATCAATTCTTAGTCATGGACAAATCTAATTTATAAATACAATGAGTGATTTTAGGGTCGTGAAGATTTTACACAATTCTTCAGTCTTCTTCATTATGTAAGAATTAGTACTGTGGAGAAATATTATGACTTGATTTAGTACAGTGAAACCTTTGTATACATCTGTAATCTTTATCATTATGAAAGTATGCATGATGGAGGGAAATTGCATAAATTACAGCAGTGTGATAAAGCCTTTGGGGTCCACTGAGGTTCAACACAACTCAAACACCAGGAAAAGGCAAAGGATAAGAAATTATTTTAATCAAGTAAGCACTGATAAATTAGGACCAGAAAAATACACTCCAAAGCTTATCTGAAATATTTCACCCCTACTCGCACTGAGCCAGAAAGTTATAGAGTTTCCACTCTTGAAAACCACAAACACCAGTGCCAAGTTTCATCTCCATTTCCTCTCAATCACTATTGTTTGCTATTGTTAGTCTATGTCAACTGATACAGAATGTAGTTTTTTCTAGTCTATCATAGCCATGTGTTCTGTGGTTAGGAACAGACATCATATTTTGAGGAATAAAACAGGAGTAACAGAAATTATTGTAATGATCAGATTTCATGTTCTGGGGAACAAAACTTGAATATAAATATCTATTGGTAGATATTATCAATTACTCAGGTCAGCTATCACCTGGCCCTTATTTTGTTATGAACTAATGATTAAATGGAGGTTGGTAACAATCAGGCATTCCTTAGGACAATTTTTATTTGCTTGTTTCCAACATTTATATATTATAGTCATGTTCAAATATATAACAGATGGCCAGGCAGTGGTGGTGCACGTCTGTAATCCCAGCACTTGGGAGGCAGAGGCAGGCAAATCTGAGTTCGAGGCCAGCCTGGTCTACAAAGTGAGTTCCAGGACAGCCAGGGATATACAGAGAAACCCTGTCTCGAAAAAATCCAAAATCCAAAAAACCAAATATATAACAGAATACATATGGACAAAAAATCTTACAAATGTAATAAATGTTATAAAATATTTTTACAACTCATTTATTGATGATTTTATAAAACACATCCTGGAATGAAATGCTGTGCATAAGCAATATGTTAAAGCCTTTGTATGTATAAAATTGTAGTCTTAGAAAAATACTTTGAAAAAATCATGAGAAAAAGTCATAATTCAGATAAACCCTATAAACATAGATGATATGTTAATGTTTTCCACTTTCTGGTATCTTTACTCAAGAGTAAACTCATTAGTATGCAATCAATTTACTAAAGCCTATGTAACTATATTACAATTTTCTTTGAAGACATTCAAGAATACCAAAAATAATTTGTGAGTACAAAGACTTTGGCAAGATCTGAAGCAACACACTCATATTGTTTTACTGAAGACTATTTTTCTAAAAACACTGTGATGAATGTCAAGAATCATTTCAAACTTTTTGATGTCCATCAATTTTATTTTCACTTGTAAACATGTATTGAGAAAAGACACATAAAGGCAACAGTAAGGAAACCTTTTTATATTTCACAATTCTCTTAAGTTACATGAAAGATCTTTTGCAGGTGTAAGAATTTGTGGCATTGTACTAGTAACTTTTATGTTGTAATGATAAAATATGTCTAATGCAACTTCCGAAATAATTTAATTAGGTTTAAGATTCCAGAGGGATGTGGGTTGACCAAAAAAGTGGAAACACAGCAAGTGTCTTGCAAATGGGAGAATTAGCCTGAGTCAGAGAGAGCTTTCAAATTTCTTATCCAATGCAAGTGTTCATCTAAGTGTTCATCTCTGGATCATAAACACACAACCAAGATAAATAGACTCAGCATATTTTATTCTTTTATTTGCACATACTTTCAAAAACATATTTAAAATGAAAGACTTGGAAGGGAAGAAGCAGGATAGGTATTGAGAGAGGACAAGTAATAACAAAATATACATTAATTAAAAGGTCAAACAATTTTCAATAAAAACACAGCTAGATAGGCAGCATACTAGTCAAGAAAACTGAGGTTTGTTAGAGAGAAGATAAGCTTCATTCCCTGAAAACATTTGGTAAACCAATTGTGTCCTGTAACCCCAGTTCCAAGGGATGGAATGCTCTTTCTGGTCTTATACACTAAGACATCGGTGTATAAGCAGATGTATACAGGCATCGGTGCACATAAAACAAAATTGAAGGTTAAAAGGAATGTTCTATTGTGCTGACTTAGCCCTGAGACAGGGAGAGGTCATGACTTGTCTACATCAGCAACTTCTGGTCTGGATTTAGAATCAGCTGTGGAAATTCTTAAAGCCAGCCTTCTAAGAGGAAAAAAAGAAGCCTTATTCTAATGATTGAATAACACAGCATAGCTCTTCTTCTGAGATCACAACCCACAGTGCTGCTTTCCTTGAAGTTTTCTGTATTTGTGTTCTCTGTCTTCTCATGTGTGAGAACTGTTCCATTAGTACTTGTTTTCAATCTACCCTTTAGATTACTCACATGATCTAAAAGACATATCTCCTTTGTTATAGTGTGTAGACTTGTACTCTCCTGTCACTATTGCACTATCAAATGTATACCATTGGGCCTGAAAGTAAAAAAGCCTTGAGGTTGAAAGCAAATTCTCTTCTAGGCTGGTCTTCTTTGACTTTTACCAGAAAAGAATGCATGCTATTATTACATTGATTTTTTTTTCTATTAGCTCCTTAAGTGTGTGGAGTATTCTAGAACAGCTATATGTGACTTCTTTTTAAAAACGAATCTAAGACAACCTGTCCTATATTTGACTGTGAACTAAACAACTCTTTACTCAATGATTACTTGGTCAGGGAGAAATATAGAAAGAAATGAAAGACTTCCTGAAATTTAATGAAAATATTGACACATCATACATAAACTTATGATACACAAGAAAAGCATGGCTAAGAGGAAAGTCCATAGCACTTAGTGCCCAGGTTAAAAAAAAAAAACTGGAGAGATCTTACACTAACAACTTAACATCACATCTGAAAGGACTAGAACAGAAAGAAACAAACTTACCCAAGAGGAGTAGAAAGCAGGAAACAGAGAAACTCAGGGTGAAATCAACCAAATTGACACAAAGAAAATAATACAAAGAATCATCAAAACTAGAAGCTGGTTCATTGAGAGATTCAACAAGATGCATAAATCCATACCCACACTAACTAAAGGGCTGAGAAGAAGTATCCAGATTATCAAAATCAAAAATGAAAAGGAAGACATAACAACAAAAGAGGAGGAAATTCAAAAATTCATCATATTCTACTACAAAAGCTTATATTCAACAACACTTCAAAACCTAGATGAAATGGATGACTTTCTAGACAAATAGTAAACACCAAATTGAATTAAGAGCAGGTAAACAGCCTAAACAGGCCCATATCACCCAAAAAATAGAAGCCATTAAAAACCTCAGAAACATAAAATGCCCAGAGCCAGATAGATTTAGTGCAGAATTCTTCCAGAGTGTTAAACAAGATTTTTTCTCAAGCTATTCCATAAAAAGAAACGGACACTCTCTAACTCATTCTATGAAGTCACAATTATTCTAATAACTAAACCAAACAAGGACCCAAACAAATAAGAAAACTTCAGACCAATCGCCTTTATGTATATCAATACACAAATACTAAATAAAATTCCTGACAAATCCAAGAACATTTAAAAACTATCATTAACCACAGTGAAGTAGGATTCCACCCAGGGATGCAAGGCTTGTTTAATATATGAAAATCCATTAATGTAATCCACTATGTACACAATATCAAAGGAAAAAATCACATGATCATCTTTTTAGAAGAAGAAAAACCATTTGAGAAAATACAACACCCATTCATGGTTAAACATATTGGAGAGATTAAGAATTCAAGAGCCATACCTCCACATAATAAAAGCAAGTTACTACAAACCAATAGCTAATATCAAAATAAATGGAGACATAACTGAAACAATCCCACTAAAGTCAGGGCCAATATAACGATGCCCACTCTCACATATCTATTCAATATAGTAATTGAAGTGCTAGCTAGAACAAGGAGACAACAAAAAGAGTTCAAGTAGATATAAACTGGGAAAGAATAAATAAAGTTATCACTATTTGCAGATAAGATAGTATACATAAGCGACCACAAACATTTTGCAAGAGAAATTCTCCAGCTGAAAACAACTTCAGCAAAGTAACTGGATATAAAATTAATTCAAATAAATCCGAAGCCTTTCTTTATACAAATGAAAAACAGGCAGGCAAAGAAATTAGGGAAACAACTCTTTTCATAATAACCACAAACAATACAAAAGATCTTGGGGTAAATAAAACAAAAAAAAAATGAAAGAGCTGTATGAGAATAACTACAAGTCTCTCAAGAAAGTAATAAAAGTAGACCTCAGAAAATGGAGCAATCTCCCATATTCATGGATTGATAAAATTAACATATTAAAAATGGCCGTCCTAGCAAAGGCAATCTATAGATTCAATGCATTCCACATCAAAACACAACACATTTCTTCATAGACATAGAAAGTGAAATTCTCAAATTCATCTGGAAAAAAAGAAAAGCAAAAACAAGTCTTAACAATATAAATACTTCAGGAGGCATCAGAATCCCTGATCTCAAGCTATACAACAGAGAAATGGGGATAAAAACTGCATGGTATTTGTACAGAGACAGTCAGGTTGGTTAACGGTCTAGAATAGAAGATCCAGAAATAAAACCACATCCTTGATCTTTGACAATGAAGCCAAAAATATACAGTGGAAAACAGCATGCATCTTCAATAAAGTGTGCTGGCCTAACAGGCAATCTGTATTAGAAAAATGAATATAATCCCATATTTGTTATTTTAGACAAATCTTAAGCCCAAGTGGATCACACCCCTCAACATAAAACTGGATACATGTATTCAAATAAAAGGAAAATTGGGAAAGAACCTTTAATTCACCTGCACAGGGGTATATTTCTTAAGAAAGAATTCCAACTGCTCAAGCAAAAAGATCAAGAATTGTTAAGTGGGGTCTCATGAAATTGGAACGTTTCTGTAAGGCAAAGGGCATAGTCAAGAGCACAAATATGAAAACTACAGATTGGAAAAAAAGTCTTCACTATTCCCTCATTCTGTAGAAGGCTAATATATAAAATATATAAAGAAATTAAGAAGCTAACCACCAAGAAACCAAACAATCATATCAAGAAATGGGTATTGACACTAACACAAGATAATTCACAAAATCGGAATCTTGAATGGCTGAGAAGCACCTAAATAAAAGTTCAGGATTCTTAGTCATCAGAGAAATGCAAATCAAAACAACCCTGATATTGCACCTTATACCAACCACAATGGCTAAGTTCAAAAATTAAGGTGACAACCGACATTGGTGAGGATGTGAAGAAAGAGGAACACTTCTCCATTGCTAGTGGGATTGCAACATGGTAAAAACATTCTGGAAATCAATTTGGAGATTCCTGAACAAATTGGAAATAGATCAACCTGAAGACCCGAGATATACTTCTTTTGAGCATTTACCAATACATTACCCTACCACAGGGTCATGTGTTTCACTTACTGTTATTTGTGTTGTCTAGTACCTCTCAAAATCCTAGATGTCCCACAACAGAAAGATGAATACAGAAAATGTTGTTTATTTACACAATAGAATACTACTCAGCTATTAAGGAGGATATAATGATTTTTTCATACAAATAGATGGAACTAGAAAATATCACCCTGGGTCAGGTAACTCAGGCCCAAAACCATATGCATGTTTTGTACTTACCAATAAGCAGACATTTGTCAAAAAGTACAACATTAACAGGATACAGAACTCAAGGAGGTTAACAAACTGAACCAATCACACTTGGGAGGGACAAGAAAGCAATCACAAGAGTTCAAAGGACCTTCAGTGGGAAAGGAAATAGGGAGGGGAAGATGGGAAACCTGATCAGGTAATGAGGGGAAGAGAAATGAAGTTCTGAGGGACAGCAGAATGATTCAAAAGAGGCAACATCAGGAAGCATGTGGTGGGGCAACCCTATAGAATGTACCAGAGACCTGAGAGGTGAGACACACTTAGATGAAATTCCCTACTGTAAAGAGAGAGAACTTGGAGAATCCACCTACAGTAGAATGGCAGGGCATCAAGTGGAGGGATGGGGTTGCCATCCAATAGTCAATAACTGTGAACCACAAATGTACCTGTTTGAAAAAACAGTAGGGACAAAAGTGGAGAGGTACCTGATGATGAGGAGGTCCATTTACAGGCCCAAATTGAGATCCAGCTCAGAGTGAGGACCCAAGGCCTGACACTATTACTGAGTCTATGGTGTTACAAAGAGGGACCTATGAAGGCTCAAAATTTTCCCAATTTTCCCAAGGTTTGCAAAACTACTAAAAATATTCAAATTGACAGTCATAATTCAACCAAAGTATGAAACAAATGTTTATTCATAGTATCTAAGATGGTACAATAAACTCCATAGCAATATTTTATTATAAGCCAGTGCCATTGCAACCATTACAAAAATGGAGTTAAAGATTCAATTCTGTGTGAAGATTGTGGGCCAAAAATAATGCAGTTGAAGCAAATATAAACCAAATTCAATGTTCGATCTGTATCACTCATAGTAATCTAACCAAATTACATCAGTTGGCAAAACAGATATACATATGTGTTGTTGCAATGTAATCCAAGAGAGGACCATTTCAAAACAAACACCAACTTGACATGGTTGTAAAATATAAGATATACACTAATATTAGCAATACAATTCTCTATCAGAAATGGCACATTGATTCTTTCATTTCTTTGAGAAAAATATGTGAAATTGTTTTCAAATTCTAAAATAGTTGTTAACAAACATCAACAAAAAATGTTTTATCAAATGCCACTGACTGCCAAGGACTGATTATCAGCCAAGAGATCAGCATAATAACTCAGTGAATGTCTGCACAGGTAGTGATATTGGACAGAATGGGTGATGAATCTTTACAAATACAGGCATTTTTGATTTAGTGTAATGATGTGTTCCCCAGATAACAGAAATCACAGAAAGTTTGAAGATATTTTGTAAACATGGGTAGCATACAATAGTATATGAACAACAGAGAGAATGTTCAACTCCTGGCTCAATGTTTCATGTGAGACTGTGCTTCTCTACACTAGACAATGGAAGACATAATGTCCCATGATTCTTCTCAGAGTGTGAATGATATTGAACTTTTATGACTTTCTAAACTTTTGCCTATGGACGTTCTGCTGAAATCCATTGTGTTTATACATATGGTTGTTGACACATATTCTGGCAAAAGCTGTCCAGGAGAAATTGTCCTTGGGAATTATACCACGAATATGAATGAAATCATGGCACCTGAGGATGGAGAACATGATCTCCAAAATATGTTTTCCGATATATGAATGAAGTCATGGCACCTGAGGAAGGCTAGCATGATCTTCAAAACATGTTTTCAGAAATGTTTTTATCAAAAGTTTTCAGACCTCAGATGTAGTGCTTGAGGCTAGAATTTTCCTGACGTGTCCAGGGAGCATGACATAGGATGAATGCGAATGAACATTTGAATAAAATTGAGTATAGCTCCATAGAGCAATAGCCTTAAAACAGACACATTGGAGTAAATGTGTGTGATGTTTGTCTGCATAAGGAAAAGATTAAACAACTGCTCCATTAGAGCGCCCAGCAGACATGAAGAAGCTGTCTATTTTTGCTATTTCTTTTTTGCTCCTAATGCTTTCTTTCATCTTGAGCTGTTTGACTGAACCCAATTGCTTTTGGAGGGTAAAGAATAGTGAAGATAATCATGGAGATATGAGAACTGACTGTGGTTTTTTCCTTCGGACAATCGAGGGACCTATTGACAATATTTATGATGACATTTTTGAATTTAGGTAAGTCATTAACATTTATTACCTGATTCAATGTTATGAATTAAAATACTTATCTATGTACACAAACAGTGGAGTTCTGTCCTGTTCTTTCTACTCTAACTTTAGGAATCACTGAAAATTAAGTATAATATCAATCACTATTTGATATTATACTAATTTGAATGATTTCAAATGTGTCACAGTTTAGTTTAGCTTTAATATATTTGGCTCTAGATCTCATGGAGATATCACATAGACAATGAGAGAGACTACATCCTATCTTTCAGTCTTTGTGAATATCATTTGTAGAAATAGGTTTCCTAATCTGCCATGATTTCACAATTCTCACCTTTGGCAACAGTTCAATATGAAGACAAAATGCCACTGCCTATATTCAACTGTCTACCAATGATGACTGTATGAGCATGCATCTAAATGCCTTCCTAAAATGGTTGTATAATTTTCATCTCCAATAGTTAGACATAGATTCATTCATTGAAATATTTGTGTATAGGCAGGTCTACTACATCTTCTTTCATATATAACATATGTACACTTGTGAATATACTTACACATTGCATTTTAAAATCGTTTTTGTATGAATCTCTCCTGCCATTCTGGAATTGACATTGAATATGGAAAAAGACAGTCAGTCATAATATGTTGCTACCAGAATAATCTTTTGGTCCAATTTTGCAAATGCCCATCTAGGTATTAGACTTATCATCACTATCTGGTAAATAGTAAATATTTCTATTATTTCGTGAATAACTATAGCATTAGAAAAAATGTAGACGAATAAATGTAGTACTTGCTCATAAAAAGCTGTTTTGATTGTGGCACCATAGTTCTGAGATCCCAAGTATGATATATTATCATCGATGACTGCAGATCGTCAATGTGCCTGTGTCTCCTTTGTCTATCTCTGACTCTTACCCCATCTCTTATTCAATTTTCACATCTTCCAGATTAAAAAAATACATTTTCCAATTGTTAGCAACAGTACAATGCATAAACGTTGATAATGATGGTGGCTGCAATTTATTATACTTCTCTGTTAGGTTAGTAGAAATTTCATTTCTGATGCATTCTGTATTATTCCACACCTCATTGGAAAAATAGTGGAAATCCTCATTGGTGACCCATTTATAAGCCAAACCAAGGTTTAAAATACAAATAAATGAACTGTGCCAATACACTGTTCAGGTTTAGAAAGAAAATCTTATTTGCAAGCTCTAAAGTGAAAAATATAAATTTCACCAAATGAAAAGAATAGATATATTTATCCTGAGTAGAGGTAATTGCTAATAGTAACAGATGAACTACCAACAGTGCTGGGTTAGATGAACACATTTCATATGGAGATAGGATGACTGTGCTCAGGCATAATTTAAAGGATCTCAAAGAATAAGGAAGACTGAGGTGTTAAGAGAAATGTGATACCAGTTTTGCGAAATTGACATAGTAACAACACACTAAAAGGTAACATTAAATTAATGTGTAAAAGAACATAAATGATAATATTCTGGTTACGTACTATATTGTATCATTTTGAATATTTTGAATTGGATAAATATATAAATGTAATATATCTTAAAATCATTATTCAGTTTGTTGAATATTAATAGTCGAAAATTAAAATCGTGAACAATATTGTCCATAATTCCCAAATAATATTTTGTATGGTTGGAAACAATTTAGTATGCAAAATTGACATAGTATACTCAGGTATGGATATTATTAGATATGCATTAATAATATCTTAGTGTTTTAAAATATAGAATATAAAATTTTGATGTATTTTTTGATTCTCAAAATAATCAATATTATTAAGATGCTTGTTGTATAAAACCCATTCAAATAATCAAATAAATTTAATGTGAAACTCTTATGTCTTTCATATTTGTTTTAATTCTTACTTTTTATGTATATGCAGAATTATATATCCAAGGTTATTTTACAGCAGTCTTACTCAAGAGGATTATAACAAGGATGACATTCAGAGATAAAGCGATTTTCTTGAATACAAAATTTATCATATCATATTATTCAATGCATATGAATTCTGAAATTGTATTTAGTTCTAAATATATCTAGTATATGAGGCTTATTTGAAGACATTTAGAGAGTACTTTAGCATGTCTTATATTGAAAACTTTACTGCAATTGAAAATTTATGTTTCAATCATCTCCCTTAGTATTCATTATGCCTTATTTTAGAATGCCAGAAAGAAGATATGAGTTTTTTATGGTAATGTTTTTTGCTACTGATGAAATCAACAAGAATCCTTATATTTTACCCAACATATCTTTGTTATTTGTCAACATTGTTGATCTGTGTCAAGATACATTGAGTGTTTTGGATCAATTATATTCACCAGAATACAATAGATGGTATTTTGTGAATTATGTCTGCCGTGAAGATGGACTTTGTGATGTAGACCTTACAGGAATATCATGGAAAACAACTTTAAAACTGACAATTCAATATAGGACACCAAAGGTAAGAAAGTGTGACACTGAATGAGTTAGCAACATTAAATTCCATTTACAGGTGTCTACAAGAAGCCTTGGGCAACATTCATTTATGAGTGTTCTGCTATACACACCCGCACACAAACACACACACACACACACACACACACACACACACACACACACACACATTATATAGAAACAAATTAAATAAATAGATCATAGATGTTTTGGGCAAACAGGCCAAACTTTGTTGTAGGAAATTCAGAATTTTTAGGAATCGTCTAGAATCTGTTAGGAATAATACATTATATTCCTTGTATAATCTTACAGTCCTCAATAAGAGTTCTGAAATGTGAGTAGTGTTACTTGTATATGAGTCATTTAATCATAGCAATCATATTCCTGATGTGGATGTTTTGTCCTCTCTTCTACATTCTTTAGGTTTTCTTTGGGCCATTTAATACTAACCTTAATGACCATGACCAGTTTCCCTATCTCCATCAGAGAGGCCCCAAGGAAACACATTTGTCCCATGGCATGGTCTCCTTGCTGCTTAATTTTAGATGGACTTGGATAGGACTGGTCACCTCAGATAATGACCAGGGTATTCAGTTTCTCTCAGAGTTGAGAGAAGAAATGCAAAGGCATGAGATCTGTTTAGCTTTTCTGAATGTGATCCCAGAAACCATGGAGATGTACATGACAAAGGCTATGATATATGATAAACAAATTATGACATCTTCAGCAAATGTTGTTATCATTTATGGTGAAAATAATTCTACTTTAGAAGTCAGCTTTAGAAGGTGGGAATATTTGGGTTCTCGGAGAGTCTGGATCACAACCTCACAATGGGATGTTATCACAAATAAAAAAGAATTCAGCCTTGATTTCTCCCATGGGACTATCACTTTTGCACACCACAGAGGTGAGCTTGCTAAATTTAGAAATATTATGCAAACAATGAACTATAACAAATACCTTGTAAACATTTCTGAGTCTATGCTGGGGTGGACATATTTTAATTGTTCAGTCTCTAAAAACATCAATAAAATGGATAATTTTGCATTCACTAACACATTGGAATGGCCAGCACTGCACAAATATGACATGGCCCTGAGTGAAGAAGGTTACAATTTGTATAATGCTGTGTATGCTGTGGCCCACACCTACCATGAACTACTTCTTCAACAAGTAGAGTCTCAGAAAACAACAGGTGTCAAAGGAGAATTCACTGACTGCCAGCAGGTAAAGTTTCTTACATTTCATTATGCTTAGAGATATCAATGTGATCTTTTAAATGGTCCCAGAGAAACACATGTCCATTTATTAGAGATTATTCTTCCATTAGAAATATTTCTACATTGAAAAACTCCCCAATTAATCTTTCACATGGATTAATATGAATTTCAAGTATTACATTTAATAGGAGACAATACATTTTTTAAGATAACAGAGACTTTTGTGAAAACGTGTCTCAACATTTCCACAAGTGATTTTAAAGTTTAAAATATGAGACAAGAGTTTTGTCATGAAAACCTTAAGTGATGACAACACTAGAATACTTTTTTAAAGAATAATTTCTCAAGAATCAATACATGTGTATTAACTAATAGTTACTCTTTTAAATTTTCGATTATTTACAAATCCATAAGTGAATAATACTATACATTTTATTAAGTTTATATTATTTCATATATGTTTACTCTCTATACATGAAAGACTCAACAACCAATGTTTATTTTCACACACATTCAGAATCCTTCTTTATTTGCACATACATGGTTTCATTTTTTAAACAATTTTTTAGTCATTTTTTGACAAATGGGTGCACATAAACACACACACACACACACACTGATATACCATGTTACTAGTGATCTCATAATCACTTTTTTCTAGCATGTATTAGCATTGAACTTTAATAATAAGTATATTAATGTTCAATCATCCATGATGTGCAATGCCTTTACTATGTGATTACTTTAATTCACTGTCTTTTTGTAAAGTCATTAAAGATTTAGGAGAAAAATCTCAAATTTTTCTTCCCTTTATTGATGTGCATATGTAAGCATCTAAAGATGGATCTCATTTAGGTGTCTTCCGTGCTGAAAACTAGGGTATTTACTAACCCTGTTGGAGAACTGGTGAGCATGAACCATAGAGAAAACCAGTGTGCAGAGTATGATATTTTTATCATTTGGAATTTTCCACAAGGCCTTGGATTAAAAGTGAAAATCGGAAGCTATTTTAGTTGTTTTCCACGTAGCCAACAACTTCATTTATCTGAAGATTTGGAGTGGGCCACGGGAGGAACATCAGTGGGTATAATTATTATTTTTTCTGTTTATCTACATTTTAAAATATGAGGTGATGAACTATTAGCTTGAAAAAGACCATTCTCAGTTACAAGCACCAAAATTTGATCTTTCTCATTTTCATGTAAATCTGGTCTTAGAGATCAAAGCCTCTGGATTCCATGTTCAGTTTCACCCACATGCCTATTCACCACTCAGGAATATATTTATTAAATTCTTATATATAATTAAAATTTTATAACTCTATTTAAACTACAGAATTTGCAGAATCGGTGTGAACATATTTATAGCCAAATTGAAAGTAGTATGTATTCATTAACAGAAATCTTTTTCTAGATTCAACGTTTCCATTTTTAATATATATATACATATATGCATATATGTATATGATATATGCATAATATGTATGTATATATAGGACTTTTTAATTTTTATTGAATATTTTCTTTATTTACATTTCAGATATTATCCCCTTTTCTTGTCTCCCCCCAGAAGCCCCCTATGCAATTCTCCATCCAAGTGCCTCTATGAGGGTGTCCCCATCCATCCACCCAATCTATCTTACATCCCTGGCATTCACTTACACTGGAACATCCAACCCTCCTAGGCGCAAAAACTATTCCTCCTGCTGACATCTAACAAGTCCATCCTCTTCTTCCTATGCAGCTGGTCCCATGAGTTCCTGCATGTGTACTATTTGGTTGGTGGTCCAGTCCCTGAGAGTTTGGCTGGGTGAGACTGTTGCTCCCCAAATGGGTGTTGTTAGGAGATACAAGCTAATTTTGTACGATGCGTTATTTCTTCTCCTAAAGTGTTTCCAATACGTGCGTATTTGTCTTTACTCTACAACACTCTATTTCCTTATAACATGGTATTCGTACATATTCTTTCGAGAGAAAACTCTCCTGTGCATTCTGTTTTGAGGCTACACGCTTAGACATACACCCAATACCAAAGCTTTTCGAATTAAAATGTTTTGTTTATGAAAAACAAGATTATTGCGCACGATGCGGGATTTCCTTAAAACGTGGTTTTCTGACAAATTTTGACGAAAGAAAATTCTCCTGTGGGTTCTCTTTTGAGGCTGCACGTTTAGACGTACATGCCACACCAAATCTTTTCGAGTTACAACGTGTTGTTTAGGAGATACAAGCTAATTTTGTAAGATGCGTTATTTCTTCTCCTAAAGTGTTTCCAATACGTACGTATTTGTCTTTACTCTACAACAGTGCATTTCCTTATAACATGGTATTCGTACATATTCTTTCGAGAGAAAACTCTCCTGTGCATTCACTTTTGAGGCTACAAGCTTAGACATACACGCAAAACCAAAGCATTTCGAGTTAGAATGTGTTGTTTAAGAAAAACAAGATAATTTCGCATGATGCGGGAATTCCTTAAAACGTGGTTTTCTGACAAATTTGGACGAAAGAAAATTCTCCTGCGGGTTTTCATTTGAGGCTACACGTTTAGACGTACACGCCACATCAAATCTTTTCGAGTTACAACGTGTTGTTTAGGAGATACAAGCTAATTTTTTACGATGCTTTATATCTTCTCGTAAAGTTTAAGTGTTTCCACAAGGTACGTATTTATCTTTAATTTGCCACAATATATTTCCTTATAACGTGGTATTCTTACATACTCGTTCGAGAGAAATCTCTCCTGTGCGTTCTCTTTTGAGGCTACATGCTTAGACATACACGCAACACCAAAGATTTTCGAGTTACAATGTGTTGTTTAGGAAAAACAAGATAGTTTCGAACGATGCAGGATTTCCTTAATAAGTGGTTTTCTGACAAATTTTGACAAAAGGAAATTCTCCTGTGGGTTTTCTTTTGAGGCTACATGTTTAGACGTACACGCCACACCAAATCTTTTCTAGTTACAACGTCTTGTTTAGGAGATACAAACTAATTTTTTACAATGCGTTATTTCTTCTCATAAAGTGTTTCAAATACATACGTATTTGTCTTTACTCTGCAAAACTGTATTTCCTTATAATGTGGTATTCTTACATGTTCTTTCGAGAGAAAACTCTCCTGTCCCTTCTCTTTTGAGACTACACGCTTAGACATACACGCAACATCAAAGCTTTTCGAGTTACAACGTGTTATTTAGGAAAAACAAGATAATTTCGCACGATGCGGGATTTCCTTAAAACATAGTTTTCTGACAAATTTTAACGAAAAAAAATTCTCCTGTGGGTTCTCTTTTGAGGCTACACGTTTAGACGTACATGCCACACCAAATCTTTTCGTGTTACAATGTGTTGTTTAGGAGATACAAGCTAATTTTGTACGATGCGTTATTTCTTCTCGTAAAGTGTTTCCAATACGTACATATTTGCCTTTAGTCTGCAACAATGTATTTCCTATAACGTGGTATTCTTACATATTCTTTCGAGAGAAAACTCTCCTGTGCGTCCTCTTTTGAGGCTACACGCTTAGACATACACGCAACACCAAAGGTTTTCGCGTTACAACGTGTAGTTTAGGAAAACAAGATAATTTCGCACGATGAGGGATTTCCTTAATACGTGGTTTTCTGACAAATTTTGACGAAAGAAAATTCTCCTATGGGTTCTCTTTTGAGACTACTTGTTTAGACGTACAGGCCACACCAAATCTTTTTAAGTTACAACGTGTTGTTTAGGAGATACAAGCTAATTTTGTACGATGCGTTATTTCTTCTCGTAAAGTTTTGCCAATAAGTAAGTATTTGTCCTTACTCTGCAATACTGTATTTCCTTATAACGTGGTATTCTTACATATTTTTTTGAGAGAAAACTCTCCTGTGCATTCTCATTTGAGGCTACACGCTTAGCCATACACGCAACAGCAAAGCTTTTCGAGTTACAACGTGTTGTTTAGGAAGAACAAGATAATTTGTCACGATGCGGGATTCCCTTAAAACGTGGTTTTCTGACAAATTTTGACGAAAGAAAATTCTCCTGTGGGTTCTCTTTTGAGGCTACACGTTTAGACGTACATGCCACACGAAATCTTTTTGATTTACAACTTGTTGTTTAGGAGATACAAGCTAATATTTTTACGATGCGTTATTTCTTCTCGTAAAGTTTAAGTGTTTCCAATACGTATGCATTTGCCTTTACTCTGCAACACTATTTCCTTATAACGTGGTATTCTTACATATTCTTTTGAGAGAAAACTCTCCTTTGCGTTTGCTTTGGAGGCTACACGCTTCGACATTCACGCAACACCAAAGCTTTTCGAGTTACAACGTGTTGTTTAGGAAAAACAAGATAATTTCGCATGATGCTGGATTTCCTTAAGACGTGGTTTTCTGACAAATTTTGACGAAAGAAAATTCTCCTGTGGGTTCTCTTTTGAGGCTACATGTTTAGACGTACACGCCACACCAAATCCTTTCGAGTTATAACATGTTGTTTAGAATATACAAGCTAATTTTGTACTATGTGTTATTTCTTCTCGTAAAGTTTAAGTGTTTCCAATAAGTATGTATTTGTCTTTACTCTGCAACACTGTATTTCCTTATAACGTGGTATTCCTACATATTCTTTCGGGAAAAAACTCTCCTGTGCGTTCTCTTTTGAGGCTACACGCTGAGACATACACGCAACACCAAAGCTTTTCGAGTTACAACATGTTGTTTAGGAAAACAAGATAATTTCGCACGATGCCGGATTTCCTTAAAACGTGGTTTTCTGACAAATTTTGACGAAAGAAAACTCTCCTGTGGGCTCTCTTTTGAGGCTACACGTTTAGACGTACACGCCACACCAAATCTTTTCGAGTTACAACGTGTTGTTTAGGAGATACAAGCTAATTTTGCATGATGTGTTATTTCTTCTTGTAAAGTGTTTCCAATAAGTACATATTTGTCTATACTCTGCAACACTTTATTTCCTTATAAGGTTGTATTCTTACATATTCTTTCGAGAGAAAACTCTCCTGTGCATTTTCTTGGAGGCTACACGCTTAGACATACACACAAAACCAAAGCTTTTCGAGTTATAACATGTTGATTAGGAAAAACAAGATAATTTCACATGATGCGGGATTTTCTTAAAACGTGGTTTTCTGACAAATTTTGACGTAAGAAAATTATCGTGTGGGTTCTCTTTTGAGGCTACACATGTAGACGTACACGCCACACCAAACCTTTTTGAGTTACCACGTGTTGTTTAGGAGATACAAGCTAATTTTGTACCATGCGTTGTTTCTTCTCTAATATGTTTCCAATACGTATGTATTTGTCTTTACTCTGCAGCAATATATTTCCTTATAAAGTGGTATTCTTACATATTCTTTCGAGAGAAAACTCTCCTGTGCATTCTCTTTTGAGGCTACACGCTTAGACATAAACCCAACACCAATGCTTTTCGAGTTACAACGTGTTCTTTTATGAAAAACAAGATAATTTCGCATGATGCGGGATTTCCTTAAACGTGGTTTTCTGACAAATTTTGACGAAAGAAAATTCTCCTGTGGGTTCTCTTTTGAGGCTAGACATTTAGACGTACACGCCACACCAAATCTTTTCGAGTTACAACGTGTTGTTTAGGAGATACAAGCTAATTTTGTACGATGCGTTATTTCTTCTCCTAAAGTGTTTCCAGTACATACGTATTTGTCTTTACTCTACAACACTGTATTTCCTTAATACATGATATTCGTACCTATTCTTTCGAGAGAAAACTCTCCTGTGCATTCTCTTTTGAGGCTACACGCTTAGACATACACACAACACCAAAGCATTTCGAGTTAGAACGTGTTGTTTAGGAAAAACAAGATAATTTCGCACGATGCGGGAATTCCCTAAAACGTGGTTTTCTGACAAATTTTGAGGAAAGAAAATTCTCCTGCGGGTTTTCATTTGAGGCTACCTGTTTAGACGTACACGCCACACCAAATCTTTTCGAGTTACAACGTGTTGTTTAGGAGATACAAGCTAATTTTTTACGATGGTTTATATCTTCTCGTAAAGTTTAAGTGTGTCCACAAGGTACGTATTTATCTTTAATTTGCCACAATGTATTACCTTATAACGTGGTATTCTTACATACTCGTTCGAGAGAAATCTCTCCTGTGCGTTCTCTTTTGAGGCTACATGCTTAGACATACACGCAACACCAATGATTTTCGAGTTACAATGTGTTGTTTAGGAAAAACAAGATAGTTTCACACGATGCGGGATTTCATTAATAAGTAGTTTTCTGACAAATTTTGACGAAAGGAAATTCTCCTGTGGGTTTTCTTTTAGGCTACATGTTTAGACGTACACGCCACACCAAATCTTTTCTAGTTACAACGTGTTGTTTAGGAGATATAAACTAATTTTTTGCGATGTGTTATTTCTTCTCATAAAGTGTTTCAAATACACACGTATATGTCTTTACTCTGCAAAACTGTATTTCCTTATAATGTGGTATTCTTACATGTTCTTTCGAGAGAAAACTCTCCTGTGCGTTCTCTTTTGAGACTACACGCTTAGACATACACGCAACATCAAAACTTTTCGAGTTACAACGTGTTATTTAGGAAAAACAAGATAATTTCGCACGAAGCTGGATTTCCTTAAAACATGGTTTTCTGACAAATTTTAATGAAAAGAAAATTCTCCTGTGGGTTCTCTTTTGAGGCTACACGTTTAGACGTACACGCCACACCAAATCTTTTCGAGTTACAACGTGTTGTTTAGGACAT
This sequence comes from Apodemus sylvaticus, assembly GCF_947179515.1. Taxonomy (NCBI): domain Eukaryota; kingdom Metazoa; phylum Chordata; class Mammalia; order Rodentia; family Muridae; genus Apodemus; species Apodemus sylvaticus. The sequence goes on along the minus strand of NC_067491.1, from coordinate 65,051,734 downwards.
ACAAGCTAATTTTGTACGATGCGTTATTTCTTCTTGTAAAGTGTTTCCAATACGTACGTATTTGCCTTTAGTCTGCAACACTGTATTTCCTTATAACGTGGTATTCTTACATATTCTTTCGAGAGAAAACTCTATTGTTCGTCCTATTTTGAGGCTACACGCTTAGACATACACGCAACACCAAAGCTTTTCGCGTTAAAATGTGTTGTTTAGGAAAACAAGATAATTTCGCACGATGAGGGATTTCCTTAATACGTGGTTTTCTGACAAATTTTGACCAAAGAAAATTCTCCTATGGCTTCTCTTTGGAGACTCCTATGGCTTCTCTTTGGAGACTACACGTTTAGACGTACAGGCCACACCAAATCTTTTTAAGTTACAACGTGTTGTTTAGGAGATACAAGCTAATTTTGTATGCTGCGTTATTTCTTCTCGTAAAGTTTTTCCAATAAGTAAGTATTTGTCTTTACTCTGCAACACTGTATTTCCTTATAACGTGGTATTTTTACATATTTTTTCGAGAGAAAACTCTCCTGTGCGTTCTCATTTGAGGCTACACGCTTAGACATACACGCAACAGCAAAGCTTTTCGAGTTACAACGTGTTGTTTAGGAAGAACAAGATAATTTATAACGATGCGGGATTCCCTTAAAACGTGGTTTTCTGACAAATATTGACGAAAGAAAATTCTCCTGTGGGTTCTCTTTTGAGGCTACACGTTTATGCCACACCAAATCTTTTTGATTTACAACTTGTTGTTTAGGAGATACAAGCTAATTTTTTTACGATGCATTATTTCTTCTCCTAATGTTTAAGTGTTTCCAATACGTATGTATTTGCCTTTACTCTGCAACACTGTATTTCCTTATAACGTGGTATTCTTACATATTCTTTCGAGAGAAAACTCTCCTGTGCGTTCTCTTTGGTGGCTACACGCTTAGAAATTCACGCAACACCAAAGCTTTTCGAGTTACAACGTGTTGTTTTGGAAAAACAAGATAACTTCGCATGATGCTGGATTTCCTTAAGACGTGGTTTTCTGACAAATTTTGACGAAAGAAAATTCTCCTGTGGGTTCTCTTTTGAGGCTACACGTTTAGAAGTACACGCCACACCAAATCCTTTCGAGTTATAACGTGTTGTTTAGGATATACAAGCTAATTTTGTACTATGTGTTATTTCTTCTCTTAAAGTTTAAGTGTTTACAGTAAGTATGTATTTGTCTTTACTCTGCAACACTGTATTTCCTTATAACGTGGTATTCCTACATATTCTTTCGGGAGAAAACTCTCCTGTGCGTTCTCTTTTGAGGCTACACGCTTAGACATACACGCAACTCCAAAGCTTTTCGAGTTACAACATGTTGTTTAGGAAAACAAGATAATTTCGCACGATGCGGGATTTCCTTAAAACGTGGTTTTGTGGCAGTTTTTACGAAAGAAAACTCTCCTGTTGGCTCTCTTTTGAGGCTACACGTTTAGACGTGCACGCCACACCAAATCTTTTTGAGTTACAACGTGTTGTTTAGGAGATACAAGCTAATTTTACATGATGTGTTATTTCTTCTCGTAAAGTGTTTCCAATAAGTACATATTAGTCTATACTCTGCAACACTGTATTTCCTTATAAGGTGGTATTCTTACACACTCTTTCGAGAGAAAACTCTCCTGTGTGTTTTCTTTGGAGGCTACACGCTTAGACATACACGCAACACCAAAGCTTTTCGAGTTATAACATGTTGATTAGGAAAAACAACATAATTTCACACGATGCGGGATTTCCTTAAAACGTGGTTTTCTGACATATTTTGATGTAAGAAAATTATCCTGTGGGTTCTCTTTTGAGGCTACACATTTAGACATACACGCCACACCAAATCTTTTTGAGTTACCACGTGTTGTTTAGGAGATACAAGCTAATTTTGTAAAATGCGTTATTTTTTCTCATAATATGTTTCCAATTGTATGTATTCGTCTTTACTCTGCAGCAATATATTTCCTTATAACGGGGTATTCTTACATATTCTTTCGAGAGAAAACTCTCCTGTGCATTCTATTTTGAGGCTACACGCTTAGACATACACGCAACACCAATGCTTTTCGAGTTACAACTTGTTGTTTAGGAAAAACAAGATAATTTCGCACGATGCGGGATTTCCTTAAAACGTGGTTTTCTGACAAATTTTGATGAAAGAAAATTCTCCTTTGTGTTCTCTTTTGAGGCTACACGTTTAGACGTACACGCCAAACCAAATCTTTTCGAGTTACCACGTGTTGTTTTGGAGATACAAGCTAATTTTTTTCGATGCGTTATTTCTTCTCGTAAAGTATTCCCAATATGTACATATTTGTCTTTACTCTGCAAAATTGTATTTCCTAATAACGTGGTATTCTTACATATTGTTTCAAGAGAAAACTCTCCTGTGCCTTCTCTTTTGAGGCACCACGCTTACACATACACGCAACACTAAAACTTTTCGAGTTACAACATGTTGTTTAGGAAAAAGAAGATGATTTCACAGGATGAGGGATTTCCTTAAAACGTGGTTTTCTGAAAAATATTGATGAAAGAAAATTCTCCTGTGGGTTCTCTTTTGAGGCTACACGTTATCCATACACGCCACACCAAATCTTTTGGAGTTACAACGTGTTGTTTAGGAGATACAAGCTAATTTTGTACGATGCGTTAATTCTACTTGTAAAGTGTTTCCAATAGGTAAGTATTTGTCTTTACTCTGCAACAGTGTATTTCCTTATAACGTGGTATTCTTATATATTCTTTCGAGAGAAAACTATCCTGTACGTTCACTTTTGAGACTACACACTTAGACATACAGGCAACACCAAAGTTTTTCGAGTTACAACGTGTTGTTTATTAATAACAAGATAATTTCGCACGATGCGGAATTTCCTTAAAACGTGGTTTTCTGACAAATTTTGAAAAAAGAAAATTCTCCTGTGGGTTCTCTTTTGAGGATACACGTTTAGATGTACACGTCACACCAAATCTTTTCGAGTTACAACGTGTTGTTTAGGAGACACAATCTAATTTTGTACGATGCGTTATTTCTTCTCATAAAGTGTTTCCAATATGTACTTATTTGCCTTTTCTCTGCAAATTTCGATTTCTTTATAACGTGGTATTCTTACATATTCTTTTGAGAGAAAACTCTCCTGTGCGTTCTCTTTTGAGGCTCCACGCTTAGACATACACGAAACACCAAAGCTTTTCGAGTTACAATATATTGTTTAGGAAAAAGAAGACGATTTCGCACGATGCGGGATTTCCTTAAAACGTGGTTTTCTGAAAAATTTTAACAAAAGAAAATTCTCCTGTGGGTTCTCTTTTGAGGCTACACGTTTAGACGTACACGCCACACCAAATGTTTTCGAGTTACAACGTGTTGTTTAGGAGATACAAGCTAATTTTGTACTATGCGTTAATTCTTCTCGTAAAGTGTTTCCAATATAAGTGTTGGTCTTTAATCTGCAACACTGTATTTCCTTATAAAGTGGTATTCTTACATATTCTTTTGAGAGGAAACTCTCCTGTGCATTCTCTTTTGAGACTACATGCTTAGACATACACACAACGCCAGAGCTTTTCGAGTTACAACGTGTTGTTTAGGAAAAACATGATAATTTCGCACGATGCGAGATTTCCTTAAAACGTGGTTTCTGACAAATTTTGAAGAAAGAAAATTCTCCTGTGGGTTCTCTTTTGAGGCTACACGTTTAGACGTACACATCACACCAAATCTTTTCGAGTTACAGCGTGTTGTTTAGGAGATACAAGCTAATTTTGTACGATGCGTTATTTCTTCTCCTAAAATATTTCCAATATGTACTTATTTATCTTTACTCTGCAACACTGTATTTCCTTATAACGTGGTATTTTTACATATTCTTTCGAGAGAAAACTCTCCTGTGCCATCTCTTTTGAGGCTCCACGCTTAGACATACACACAACACTAAAGCTTTTCGAGTTACAATATGTTGTTTAGGAAAAAGAAGATGATTTCGCACGATGCGAAATTTCCTTAAAACGTGGTTTTCTGAAAAATTTTAAGGAAAGTAAATTCTCCTGTGGGTTCTCTTTTGAGGCTACACGTCTATACATACACGCCACACCAAATCTTTTGAGTTACAACGTGTTGGTTAGGAGATACAAGCTAATTTTGTACGATGGGTTACTTCTCGTAAAGTGTTTCCAATAGGTACTTATTTGTCTTTACTCTGCAACACTGTATTTCCTTATAACGTGGTATTCTTACATATTCTTTCGAGAAAAAAACTCTCCTTTGCGTTCTCTTTTGAGGCTACACGCTTAGACATACATGCAACACCAAAGCTTTTCGAGTTGCAATTTGTTGTTTAAGAAAAAAAAGATAATTTTGCACGATGAGGGATTTCCTTAAAACGTGGTTTTCTCACATATTTTGACGATAGAAAATTATCCTGTCCGTTCTCTTTTGAGGCTACACGTTTAGACGTACACGCCACACCAAATCCTTTCGAGTTACAACCTGTTGTTTAGGAGATACAATCTAATTTTGTATGATGCGTTATTTCTTCTCGTAATGTGTTTCCAATACATACGTATTTGTATTTACTCTGCAACACTGTATTTTCTTATAACGTGGTATTCTTACATATTCTTTCGAGAGAAAACTCTCCTGTGCATTCTCTTTTGAGGCTACACGCTTAGACATACATGCAACACCAAAGCTTTTCGAGTTACAATGTGTTGTTTAGGGAAAAAACAGGATAATTTCGCATGATGCGAGATTTCCTTAAAACGTGGTTTCTGACAAATTTTGATGAAATAAAATTCTCCTGTCTGTTCTCTTTTGAGGCTACACGTTTAGACGTACACGCCACACCAAATCATTTCGAGTTACAACGTGTTGTTTAGGAGATACAAGCTAATTTTTATGATGCGTTATTTCTTCTCTTAAAGTGTTTCCAATAGGTACGTATTTGTCTTTACTCTGCACACTGTATTTCCTTATAACGTGGTATTCTTACATATTCTTTCGAGAGAAAACTCTCCTGTGCATTCCCTTTTGTGGCTACACACTTAGGCATACACGCAACAACAAAGCTTTTCAAGTTACAATGTGTTGTTAAGGAGAAAGAAGATAATTTTGCACGTTGCAGGATTTCCTTAAAACGTGGTTTTCTGAGAAATTTTGACAAAAGAAAGTTCTCCTGTGCATTCTCTTTTGAGGCTACACGTGTAGTCGTATGAGCCACACCAAATTTTTTCGACTTACAACGTGTTGTGTAGGAGATACAAGCTAATTTTGTACGATGCGTTATTTCTTCTCTTAAAGTGTTTCCAATAGGTATGTATTTGTTTTTACTCTGCAACACTGTATTTCCTTATAACGTGGTATTCTTACATATTCTTTCAAGAGAAAACTCTCCTGTGCATTCTCTTTTGAGGGTACACACTTAGACATACACGCAACACCAAAGCTTTTCGAGTTACAAAGTGTTGTTTAGGAAAAACTAGAAAATTTCGCACGATGCGAGATATCCTTAAAACGTGGTTTCCGACAAATTTTGATGAAAGAAAATTCTCCTGTGGGTTCTCTTTTGAGGCTACACGTTTAGACGCACACGTCACACCAAATCTTTTCGAATTACAACGTGTTGTTTAGGAGATGCAAGCTAATGTTGAACGATGCCTTATTTCTTCTCGTAAAGTGTTTCCAATATGTACGTATTTGTCTTTACTCTACAACACTGTATTTCCTTATAACGTGGTATTCTTACATATTCATTCGAGAGAAAACTCTCCTGTGCATTTCCTTTTGAGGCTACACACTTAGACATACATGCAACACCAAAGCTTTTCAAGTTACAACGTGTTGTTTAGGAAAAACAAGATAATTTCGCACGATGTGGAATTACCTTGTAACGAGGTTTTCTGACAAATTTTGAAGAAAGAAATTTCTCCTGTGGGTTCTCTTTTGAGGCTACACTTTTCGACGTACACGCCAAACTAAATCTTTTTGAGTTACCACTTGTTTAGGAGATACAAGCTAATATTTTATGAGGCGTTATTTCTTCTTTTAAAGTGTTTCCAATATATACGTTTTTGTCTTTACTCTGCAACACTGTATTTCCTTATAACGTTGTATTCTTACATGTTCTTTCGAGAGAAAACTCTCCTGTGCATTCTCTTTTGAGGCTGCACGCTTAGACATACACGCAACACCAGAGCTTTTCGAGTTACAACGTGTTGTTTAGGAAAAACTAGTTAATTTCGCACGATGCGAGATTTCCTTAAAACGTGGTTTCTGACAAATTTTGATGAAAGAAAATTCTCCTGTGCGTTCACTTTTGAGGCTACATATTTAGATGTACACGTCACACCAAATCTTTTCGAGTTACAACGTGTTCTTTAGGAGATACAAGCTAATTTTGTATGATGGGTTATTTCTTCTCATAAAGTGTTTCCTATATGCACTTATTTGTCTTTATAATGCTAAATTGTTTTTACTTATAATGTGGTATTCTTACATATTCTTTCGAGAGAAATCTCTCCTGTGCCTTCTCTTTTGAGGCTCCACGCTTAGACATACACGCAACACCAATGCTTTTCGAGTTACAACATGTTGTTTAGGAAATAGAAGATGATTTCGAACGATGCGGGATTTCCTTAAAGCATGGTTTTCTGAAAACTTTTGACGAAAGAAAATTCTTCTGTGGGTTCTCTTTTGAGGCTACACGTTTAGACGTACACGGCACACCAAATCATTTCGAGTAACAACGTGTTGTTTAGGAGATTCAAGCTAATTTTGTACGATGTGTTAATTCTTCTCGTAAAGTGTTTCCAGTATGTAAGTATTTGTCTTTACTCTGCAACATTGTATTTCCTTATAACGTGGTATTATTACATATTCTTTCGAGAGAAAACTATCCTGTGCGTTCCCTTTTGAGGCTACACACTTAGACATACAGGTAACCCCAAAGCTTTTCGAGTTACAACGTGTTGTTTATGAAAAACAAGATAATTTCGCACGATGCTGGATTTCCTTAAAACGTGGTTTTCTGACAAATTTTGACGAAAGAAAATTCTCCTGTGAGTTCTCTTTTGAGGCTACACGTTTAGACGTACACACCACACCAAATCCTTTCGAGTTACCACCTGTTGTTTAGGAGATACAAGCTAATTTTGTATGATGCGTTATTTCTTCTCGTAAAGTTTTTCCAATATGTAAGTATTTTTCTTTACTCTGCAACACTGTATTTCCTTATAATGTTGTATTCTTACATGTTCTTTAGAGAGAAAACTCTCCTGTGCGTTCTCTTTAGAGGCTACAGGCTTAGGCATACACGCAACACCAACGCTTTTCGAGTTACAACATGTTGTTTAGGAAAAAGAAGATGATTTCCCACGTTGCGGGATTTCCTTAAAACGTGGTTTTCTGAAAAATTTTGAAGAACGAAAATTCTCCTGTGGGTTCTCTTTTGAGGCTACACGTTTATACGTACACGCCACACCAAATATTTTCGAGTTACAACGTGTTGTTTAGGAGATACAAGCTAATTTTGTACGATGCGTTTATTCTTCTCATAAAGTGTTTCCAATATGTACTTATTAGTCCTTACTCTGCAGAACTGTATTTCCTTATTACGTGGTATTCTTACATATTCTTTCCAGAGAAAACTATCCTGTGCATTCCCTTTTGAGGCTACACACTTAGACATACAGGCAACCCCAAAGCTTTTCGAGGTACAACGTGTTGTTTATGAAAAACAAGATAATTTGGCACGAAGCAGAATTTCCTTAAAACGTGGTTTTCTGACAAATTTTGACGAAAGAAAATTCTCCTGTGGGTTCTCATTTGAGGCTACACGTTTAGACGTACACACTACACCAAATTCTTTTGAGTTACCACGTGTTGTTTAGGAGATACAAGCTAATTTTGTACGATGCGTTATTTCTTCTCTTAAAGTGTTTCCAATATGTACGTATTTGTCTTTACTCTGCAACAATGTATTTCCTTATAACGGGGTATTCTAACATATTCTTTCAAGAGAAAACTCTCCTGTGCATACCCTTTTGAGGCTACACACTTAGACATACATGCAACACCATGCTTTTCGAGTTACAACTTGTTGTTTAGGAAAAACAAGATAATTTTGCAGGATGCCGGATTTCGTTAAAACGTGGTTTTCTGACAAATTATGAAGAAAGAAAATTCTCCTGTGGGTTCTCTTTTGAGGCTCCACTTTTAGACGTACACGCCAAACCAAATGTTTTCGGGTTTCCACTTGTTGTTTAGGAGATACAAGCTAATATTGTATGATGCGTAATTTCTTCTCGTAAAGTGTTTCCAATATGTACGTATTTGTCTTTACTCTGCAACACTGTATTTCCTTATAACGTATTCTTACATATTCGTTGGAGAGAAAACTCGCCTGTGCATTCTCCTTTGAGGCTACACATTTAGACGTACATGCCAAACCAAATCTTTTCGAATTACCACCTGTTGTTTAGGAGATACAAGCTAATTTTTTTCGATGCATTATTTCTTCTCGTAAAGTGTTCCCAATATGTACTTATTTGTCTTTACTCTGCAAAATTGTATTTCATAATAACGTGGTATTCTTACATATTCTTTCGAGAGAAAACTCTCCTGTGCCTTCCCTTTTGAGGCTCCACGCTTACACATACATGCAACACTAAAGCTTTTCGAGTTACAACATGTTGTTTAGGAAAAAGAAGATGATTTCGCAGGATGCGGGATCTCCTTAAAACGTGGTTTTCTGAAAAATTTTGTGGAAAGGAAATTCTCCTGTGAGTTCTCTTTTGAGGCTACACGTTTAGACGTAAACACCACACCAAATCCTTTCGAGTTACCACGTGATGTTTAGGAGATACAAGCTAATTTTGTATGATGCGTTATTTCTTCTCATAAAGTTTTTCCAATATGTATTTGTCTTTACTCTGCAACACTGTATTTCCTTATAACGTTGTATTCTTACATGTTCTTTAGAGAGAAAACTCTCCTGTGCGTTCTCTTTAGAGGCTACAGTCTTAGGCATACACGCAACACCAAAGCTTTTCGAGTTACAACATGTTGTTTAGGAAAAAGAAGATGATTTCCCACGTTGCGGGATTTCCTTAAAACATGGTTTTCTGAAAAAGTTTGAAGAACGACAATTCTCCTGTGGGTTCTCTTTTGAGGATACACGTTTATACGTACATGCCACACCAAATATTTTCGAGTTACAACGTGTTGTTTAGGGGATACAAGCTAATTTTGTACGATGCGTTTATTCTTCTCTTAAAGTGTTTCCAATATGTACGTATTAGTCCTTACTCTGCAGAACTGTATTTCCTTATTACGTGGTATTCTTACATATTCTTTCGAGAGAAAACTATCCTGTGCGTCCCCTTTTGAGGCTACACACTTAGACATACAGGCATCACCAAAGCTTTTCGAGGTACAACGTGTTGTTTATGAAAAACAAGATAATTTGGCACGATGCGGGATTTTCTTAAAACGTGGTTTTCTGACAAATTTTGACGAAAGAAAATTCTCCTGTGGGTTCTGTTTTGAGGCTACACGTTTAGACGTACACACTACACCAAATTCTTTCGAGTTACCACGTGTTGTTTAGGAGATACAAGCTAATTTTGTACGATGCGTTATTTCTTCTCTTAAAATGTTTCCAATATGTACGTATTTGTCTTTACTCTGCAACACTGTATTTCCTTATAACGGGGTATTCTTACATATTCTTTCGAGAGAAAACTCTCCTGTGCATTCCCTTCTGAGGCTACATACTTAGACATACATGCAACACCATGCTTTTTGAGTTACAACTTGTTGTTTAGAAAAAACAAGATAATTTTGCAGGATGCCGGATTTCGTTAAAACGTGGTTTTCTGACAAATTTTGAAGAAAGAAAATTCTCCTGTGGGTTCTCTTTTGAGGCTCTACTTTTAGACGTACACGCCAAACCAAATGTTTTCGGGTTTCCACTTGTTGTTTAGGAGATACAAGCTAATATTGTATGATGCGTAATTTCTTCTCGTAAAGTGTTTCCAATATGTACGTATTTGTCTTTACTCTGCAACACTTTATTTCCTTATAACGTATTCTTACATATTCGTTGGATAGAAAACTTGCCTGTGCATTCTCCTTTGAGGCTACACATTTAGACGTACACGCCAAGCCAAATCTTTTCGAATTACCACCTGTTGTTTAGGAGATACAAGCTAATTTTTTTCGATGCGTTATTACTTCTCATAAAGTGTTCCCAATATGTACTTATTTGTCTTTACTCTGCAAAATTGTATTTCCTAATAACTTGGTATCCTTACATATTCTTTCGAGAGAAAACTCTCCTGTGCCTTCCCTTTTGAGGCTCCACGCTTACACATACATGCAACACTAAAGCTTTTCGAGTTACAACATGTTGTTTAGGAAAAAAAAGATGATTTCGCAGGATGCGGGATTTCCTTAAAACGTGGTTTTCTGAAAAATTTTGACGAAAGAAAATAATCCTGTGAGTTCTCTTTTGAGGCTACCCTTTTAGACGTACACACCACACCAAATCCTTTCGAGTTACCACGTGTTGTTTAGGAGATACAAGCTAATTTTGTATGATGCGTTATTTCTTCTCATAAAGTTTTTCCAGTATGTATTTGTCTTTACTCTGCAACACTGTATTTCCTTATAACGTTGTATTCTTACATGTTCTTGAGAGAGAAAACTCTCCTGTGCATTCTCTTTAGAGGCTACAGGCTTAGGCATACATGCAACACCAAAGCTTTTCGAGTTACAACATGTTGTTTAGGAAAAAGAAGATGATTTCCCACGTTGCGGGATTTCCTTAAAACATGGTTTTCTGAAAAATTTTGAAGAACGACAATTCTCCTGTGGGTTCTCTTTTGAGGATACACGTTTATATGTACATGCCACACCAAATATTTTCGAGTTACAACGTGTTGTTTAGGAGATACAAGCTAATTTTATACGATGTGTTTATTCTTCTCATAAAGCGTTTCCACTATGTACGTATTTGTCCTTACTCTGCAGAACTGTATTTCCTTATAACGTGGTATTCTTACATATTCTTTCGAGAGAAAACTATCCTGTGCGTCCCCTTTTGAGGCTACATACTTAGACATACAGGCAACATCAAAGCTTTTCGAGGTACAACGTGTTGTTTATGAAAAACAAGATAATTTGGCACGATGCGGGATTTCCTTAAAACGTGGTTTTCTGACAAATTTTGACGAAAGAAAATTCTCCTGTGGGTTCTCTTTTGAGGCTACACGTTTAGACGTACACACTACACCAAATACTTTCGAATTACCACGTGTTGTTTAGGAGATACAAGCTAATTTTGTACGATGCGTTATTTCTTCTCTTAAAGTGTTTCCAATATGTAAGTATTTGTCTTTACTCTGCAACACTGTATTTCCTTATAATGGGGTATTCTTACATATTCTTTTGAGAGAAAACTCTCCTGTGCATTCCCTTTTGAGGCTACACACTTAGACATACATGCAAGACCATGCTTTTCGAGTTACAACTTGTTGTTTAGGAAAAACAAGATAATTTTGCAGGATGCCGGAATTCGTTAAAACGTGGTTTTCTGACAAATTTTGAAGAAAGAAAATTCTCCTGTGGGTTCTCTTTTGAGTCTCCACTTTTAGACGTACACGCCAAACCAAATGTTTTCGGGTTTCCACTTGTTGTTTAGGAGATACAAGCTGATATTGTATGATGCGTAATTTCTTCTCGTAAAGTGTTTCCAATATGTACGTATTTGTCTTTACTCTGCAACACTGTATTTCCTTATAATGTATTCTTACATATTCGTTGGAGAGAAAACTCACCTGTGCATTCTCCTTTGAGGCTACACATTTAGACGTACACGCCAAACCAAATCTTTTCGAATTACCACCTGTTGTTTAGGAGATACAAGCTAATTTTTTTCGATGCGTTATTTCTTCTCGTAAAGTGTTCCCAATATGTACTTATTTGTCTTTACTCTGCAAAATTGTATTTCCTAATAACGTGGTATTCTTACATATTCTTTCGAGAGAAAACTCTCCTGTGCCTTCCCTTTTGAGGCTCCACTCTTACACATACATGCAACACTAAAGCTTTTCGAGTTACAACATGTTGTTTAGGAAAAAGAAGATGATTTCGCAGGATGCGGGATTTCCTTAAAACGTGGTTTTCTGAAAAATTTTGACGAAAGAAAATAATCCTGTGAGTTCTCTTTTGAGGCTACCCTTTTAGACGTACACACCACACCAAATCCTTTCGAGTTACCACGTGTTGTTTAGGAGATACAAGCTAATTTTGTATGATGCGTTATTTCTTCTCATAAAGTTTTTCCAATATGTATTTGTCTTTACTCTGTAACACTGTATTTCCTTATAACGTTGTATTCTTACATATTCTTTAGAGAGAAAACTCTCCTGTGCGTTCTCTTTAGAGACTACAGGCTTAGGCATACACGCAACACCAAACTTTTCGAGTTACAACATGTTGTTTAGGAAAAAGAAGATGATTTCCCACGTTGCGGGATTTCCTTAAAACATGGTTTTCTGAAAAATTTTGAAGAATGACAATTCTCCTGTGGGTTCTCTTTTGAGGCTACACGTTTATACGTACACGCCACACCAAATATTTTAGAGTTACAACGTGTTGTTTAGGAGATACAAGCTAATTTTGTACGATGCGTTTATTCTTCTCGTAAAGTGTTTCCAATATGTATGTATTTGTCCTTACTCTGCAGAACTGTATTTCCATATAACGTGGTATTCTTACATATTCTTTCGAGAGAAAACTATCCTGTGCATCCCCTTTTGAGGCTACACACTTAGACATACAGGCAACACCAAAGCTTTTCGAGGTACAACGTGTTGTTTATGAAAAACAAGATAATTTGGCACGATGCGGGATTTCCTTAAAACGTGGTTTTCTGACAAATTTTGACGAAAGAAAATTCTCCTGTGGGTTCTGTTTTGAGGCTACACGTTTAGACGTACACACTACACCAAATACTTTCGAATTACCACGTGTTGTTTAGGAGATACAAGCTAATTTTGTACGATGCGTTATTTCTTCTCTTAAAGTGTTTCCAATATGTAAATATTTGCCTTTACTCTGCAACACTGTATTTCCTTATAACGGGGTATTTTTACATATTCTTTCAAGAGAAAACTCTCCTGTGCATTCCCTTTTGAGGCTACACACTTAGACATACATGCAACACCATGCTTTTCGAGTTACAACTTGTTGTTTAGGAAAAACAAGATAATTTTGCAGGATGCCGGATTTCGTTAAAACGTGGTTTTCTGACAATTTTTGAAGAAAGAAAATTCTCCTGTGGGTTCTCTTTTGAGGCTCCACTTTTAGACGTACACGCCAAACCAAATGTTTTCGGGTTTCCACTTGTTGTTTAGGAGATACAAGCTAATATTGTATGATGCGTAATTTCTTCTCATAAAGTGTTTCCAATATGTACGTATTTGTCTTTACTCTGCAACACTGTATTTCCTTATAACGTATTCTTACATATTCCTTGGAGAGAAAACTTGCCTGTGCATTCTCCTTTGAGGCTACACATTTAGACGAACATGCCAAACCAAATCTTTTCGAATTACCAACTGTTGTTTAGGAGATACAAGCTAATTTTTTTCGATGCGTTATTTCTTCTCGTAAAGTGTTCCCAACATGTACTTATTTGTCTTTACTGTGCAAAATTGTATTTCCTAATAACGTGGTATTCTTACATATTCTTTCGAGAGAAAACTCTCATGTGCCTTCCCTTTTGAGGCTCCACGCTTACACATACATGCAACACTAAAGCTTTTCGAGTTACAACATGTTGTTTAGGAAAAAGGAGATGATTTCACAGGATGCGGGATTTCCTTAAAACGTGGTTTTCTGAAAAATTTTGTGGAAAGAAAATTCTCCTGTGAGTTCTCTTTTGAGGCTACACGTTTAGACGTACACACCACACCAAATCCTTTCGAGTTACCACGTGTTGTTTAGGAGATACAAGCTAATTTTATATGATGCGTTATTTCTTCTCATAAAGTTTTTCCAATATGTATTTGTCTTTACTCTGCAACACTGTATTTCCTTATAACGTATTCTTACATATTCCTTGGAGAGAAAACTTGCCTGTGCATTCTCCTTTGAGGCTACACATTTAGACGAACATGCCAAACCAAATCTTTTCGAATTACCAACTGTTGTTTAGGAGATACAAGCTAATTTTTTTCGATGCGTTATTTCTTCTCGTAAAGTGTTCCCAACATGTACTTATTTGTCTTTACTGTGCAAAATTGTATTTCCTAATAACGTGGTATTCTTACATATTCTTTCGAGAGAAAACTCTCATGTGCCTTCCCTTTTGAGGCTCCACGCTTACACATACATGCAACACTAAAGCTTTTCGAGTTACAACATGTTGTTTAGGAAAAAGGAGATGATTTCACAGGATGCGGGATTTCCTTAAAACGTGGTTTTCTGAAAAATTTTGTGGAAAGAAAATTCTCCTGTGAGTTCTCTTTTGAGGCTACACGTTTAGACGTACACACCACACCAAATCCTTTCGAGTTACCACGTGTTGTTTAGGAGATACAAGCTAATTTTATATGATGCGTTATTTCTTCTCATAAAGTTTTTCCAATATGTATTTGTCTTTACTCTGCAACACTGTATTTCCTTATAACGTTGTATTCTTACATGTTCTTTAGAGAGAAAACTCTCCTGTGCGTTCTCTTTAGAGGCTACAGGCTTAGGCATACACGCAACACCAAAGCTTTTCGAGTTACAACATGTTGTTTAGGAAAAAGTAGATGATTTCCCACATTGCGGGATTTCCTTAAAACATGGTTTTCTGAAAAATTTTGAAGAACGACAATTCTCCTGTGGGTTCTCTTTTGAGGATACACGTTTATACGTACATGCCACACCAAATATTTTCGAGTTACAACGTATTGTTTATGAGATACAAGCTAATTTTGTACGATGCGTTTATTCTTCTCGTAAAGTGTTTCCAATATGTACATATTTGTCCTTACTCTGCAGAACTGTATTTCCTTATTACGTGGTATTCTTACATATTCTTTCGAGAGAAAACTATCCTGTGCGTCCCCTTTTGAGGCTACACACTTAGACATATAGGCAACACCAAAGCTTTTCGAGGTACAACGTGTTGTTTATGAAAAACAAGATAATTTGGCACGATGCCGGATTTCCTTAAAACGTGGTTTTCTGACAAATTTTGACGAAAGAAAATTCTCCTGTGGGTTCTCTTTTGAGGCTACTTGTATAGACATACATGCAACACCAAAGCTTTTCGAGTTACGAGTTGTTTAGGAAAAACAAGATAATTTTGCACGATGCGGGATTTCCTTAAAACGTGGTTTTCTGACAAATTTTGACGAAAGAAAGTTCTCCTGTGCGTTCTCTTTTGAGGCTACACGTGTAGTTGTACGAGCCACACCAAATATTTTCGAGGTAAAACGTGTTATTTAGGAGATACAAGCTAATTTTGAATGATGCGTTATTTCTTCTCTTAAAGTGTTTCCAATAGGTACATAGTTGTCTTTATTCTGCAACACTGTATTTCCTTATAACGTGGTATTCTTTAATATTCTTTCGAGAGAAAACTCTCCTGTGTGTTCTCTTTTGAGGCTACATGCTTAGACATACATGCAACACCAAAGCTTTTCGAGTTACAACATGATGTTTAGAAAATACAAGATAATTTTGCACGATGTGGGATTTCCTTAAATGTGGTTTTCTGACAAATTTGTAGAAAGAAAGTTCTCCTGTGGGTTCTCTATTGAGGCTACACGTGTAGACATACGAGCCACACCAAATATTTTCGAGTTACAACGTGTTGTTTAGGAGATACAAGCAAATATTGTACGATGCGTTATTTCTTCTCGTATAGTGTTTCCAATACGTACTTATTTGTCTTTACTCTGCAACACTGTATATCCTTATAACATGGTATTCTTACATATTCTTTCAAGGGAAAACTCTCCTTTGCATTCTCTTTTGAGGCTACACGCTTAGACAAATACGCAACGCCAAAGCTTTTCGAGTTACAACATGTTGTTTAGGAAAAACAAGATAATTTCGCAGGATGCGAGAAATCCATAAAACATGGTTTTCTGAAAAATTTTGACGAAAGAAAGTTCTCCTGTGGGTTCTCTTTTGAGGCTACACGTGTAGAGGTATGAGCCACACCAAATATTTTCGAGTTACAACGTGTTATTTAGGAGATACAAGCTAATTTTTTATGATGCATTATTTCTTCTCTTAAAGTGTTTCCAATAGGTACATAGTTGTCTTTACTCTGCAACACTGTATTTCCTTATAACGTGGTATTCTTACGTATTATTTCGAGAGAAAACTCTACTGTGTGTTCTCTTTTGAGGCTACACGCTTAGACATACACGCAACACCAAAGCTTTTCGAGTTAAAACGTGTTGTTTAGGAAAAACAAGATAATTTCGCACGATGCGAGATTTCCTTAAAACGTGGTTTCTGACAAATTTTGATGAAAGAAAATTCTCCTGTGGGTTCTCGTTTGAGGCTACACTTTTAGACGTACACGTCACACCAGATCTTTTCGAGTTACAACATGTTGTTTAGGAGATACAAGCTAATTTTGTACGATGCGTTATTTCTTCTCCTAAAGTGTTTCCAATATGTACTTATTTGTCTTTACTCTGCAAAATTGTATTTCCTTATAACGTGGTATTCTTACATATTCTTTCGAGAGAAAACTCTCCTGTGCTTTCTCTTTTGAGGTTACACGCTTAGACATACACGCAACAACAAAGCTTTTCGAGTTACAACGTGTTGTTTAGGAAAAACAAGATAATTTCGCAGGATGCGGGATTTCCTTAAAACATGGTTTCTGACAAATTTTGATGAATGAAAATTCTCCTGTGGGTTCTCTTTTGAGGCTACACGTTTAGACGTACACGTCACACCAAATCTTTTCGAGTTACAATGTGTTGTTTAGGAGATACAAACTAATTTTGTATGATGCGTTATTTCTTCTCGTAAAGTGTTTCCAATATGTACTTATTTGTCTTTACTCTGCAAAATTGTATTTCCTTATAACGTGGTATTTTTACATATTCTTTCGAGAGAAATCTCTCCCGTGCCTTCGATTTTGAGTCTCCACGCTTACACATACACGCAACACCAAAGCTTTTCAAGTTACAACATGTTGTTTAGGAAAAAGAAGATGATTTCGCACGATGCGGGATTTCCTTAAAACGTGGTTTTCTGAAAAATTTTGACTAAAGAAAATTCTCCTGTGTGTTCTCTTTTGAGGCTACACGTTTAGACATACACGCCGCACAAAATCTTTTCGAGTTACAACGTTTTGTTTAGGAGATACAAGCTAATTTTGTACGATGCATTACTTCTTCTCGTAAAGTGTTTCCAATATGTACATATTTGTCTTTACTCTGCAACAGTGTATTTCCTTATAACGTGTTTAGTAAGAACAAGATAATTTCTCACGATGCGGGATTTCATTAAAATGTGGTTTTCTGACAAATTTTAACGAAAGAAAATTGTCTTGTGGGTTCTCTTTTGAGGCTACATGTTTAGACGTACAAGCCACACCAAATCCTTTCGAGTTACAACGTGTTGTTAGGAGATACAAGCTAATTTTCAAGATGCGTTATTTCTCTCATAAAGTGTTTCCAATACGTACGTATTCGTTTTTACTCTGCCACACTGTATTTCCTTATAACGTGGTATTCTTACATATCCTTTCGAGAGAAAACTCTCCTCTGCATTCTCTTTTGGGGCTACACGCTTAGACATACACCCAACACGAAAGCTTTTTGAGTTTCAACGTGTTGTTTAGGAAGAACAAGATAATTTCTCACGATGAGTGATTTCCTTAAAACGTGGTTTTCTGACAAATTTTAACAAAAGAAAATTCTCCTGTGGGTTCTCTTTTGAGGCTGCACGTTTAGAAGTAAACGCCACACCAAATCTTTTCGTGTTACAACATGTTGTTTAGGACATATAGGGCTAATTTTTTAGGATGTGTTATTTCTTCTCACAAAATGTTTCCAATATGTACGTATTTGTCTTTACTCTGCAACACTGTATTTCCTTATAACGTTGTATTCTTACATATTCTTTTGAGAGAAAACTCTCCTGTGCGTTCTCATTTGTGGCTACACGCTTAGACATACACGCAACTCCAAAGCTTTTCGAGTTACAACGTGTTGTTTAGGATGAACCAGATAATTTCTCACGTTGCGGGATTTCCTTAAAACGTGGTTTTCTGACAAACTTTGACTAAAGAAAATTTTCGTATGGGTTCTCCTTTGAGGCTACACGTTTAGACGTACACGCCACACCAAATCTTTTCGAGTTACAACGTGTTGTTTAGGAGATACAAGCTAATTTTTTTACGATGCGTTATTTCTTCTAGTAAAGTTTAAGTGTTTCCAATACGTATGTATTTGCCTATACTCTGCAACACTGTATTTCCTAATAACGTGGTATTCTTACATATTCATTTGAGAGAAAACTCTCCTGTGCGTTCTCTTTTGAGGCTACAAGCTTAGACATACACGCATCACCAAAGCTTTTTGAGTTACAAAGTGTTGTTTAGGAAAAACAAGATAATTTCGCATGATGCAGGATTTCCTTAAAACGTGGTTTTCTGACAAATTTTGACGTAAGAAAATTATCCTGTGGGTTCTCTTTTGAGGCTACACATTTAGACGTACACGCCACACCAAATCTTTTTGAGTTACCACGTGTTGTTTAGGAGATACAAGCTAATTTTGTACCATGCGTTATTTCTTCTCATATTGTTTCCAATACGTATGTATTTGTCTTTACTCTGCAGCAATATACTTCCTTATAACGTGGTATTCTTACATATTCTTTCGAGAGAAAACTCTCCTGTGCGTTCTCTTTTGGGGCTACACGCTTAGACATACACCCAACACCAAAGCTTTTTGAGTTACAACGTGTTGTTTAGGAAGAACAAGATAATTTCTCACGATGCGGGATTTCCTTAAAATGTGGTTTTCTGACAAATTTTAACGAAAGAAAATTGTCCTGTGGGTTCTCTTTTGAGGCTACATATTTAGACATACACGCCACACCAAATCCTTTCGAGTTACAATGTGTTGTTTAGGAGATACAAGGTAACTTTTTATGATGCGTTATTTCTTCCTGTAAAGTGTTTCCAATACGTACGTATTTGTCTTTACTCTGCAACACTGTATTTCCTTATAACGTGGTATTCTTACGTATTATTTCGAGAGAAAACACTCCTGTGCGTTCTCTTTTGAGGCTACACGCTTAGACATACACGCAACACCAAAGCTTTTCGAGTTACAATGTGTTGTATATGAAAAACAAGATAGTTTCGCACTATGCAGGATTTCCTTAAAACGTGGTTTTCTGACAAATTTTGATGAAAGAAAACTCTCCTGTGGGTTCTCTTTTGAGGCTAAACGTTTAGACTTACATGCCACACCAAATCTTTTCGAGTTACAACGTGTTGTTTAGGACATACAAGCTAATTTTGCAAGATGCGTTATCTCTCTCATAAAGTGTTTCCAATACTTATGTATTTGTCTTTACTCTGCCACACTATATTTCCTTATAACGTGGTATTCTTACATATTCTTTCGAGAGAAAACTCTCCTGTGCGTTCCCTTTTGGGGCTACGCGCTTAGACATACACCCACCACCAAAGCTTTTTGAGTTACAACGAGTTGTTAGGAAGAACAAGATAATTTCTCACGATGCGGGATTTCCTTAAAACGTGCTTTTCTGACAAATTTTAACGAAAGAAAATTCTCCTGTGGGTTCTCTTTTGAGGCTGCACGTTTAGACATACACGCCACACCAAAACTTTTTGAGTTACAACATGTTGTTTAGGACATACAAGCTAATTTTTTAGGATGCGTTATTTCTTCTCACAAAGTTTTTCCAATATGTACGTATTTGTCTTTACTCTGCAACACTGTATTTCCCTATAACGTTGTATTCTTACATAGTCTTTTGAGAGAAAACTCTCCTTTGCCTTCTCATTTGAGGCTACATGCTTAGACATACACGCAACACCAAAGCTTTTCGAGTTACAACGTGTTGTTTAGGAAGAACAAGATAGTTTCCCACGATGCGGGATTTCCTTAAAACGTGGTTTTCTGACAAATTTTGACTAAAGAAAATTCTCCAGTGGGGTCTCTTTTGAGGCTACACGTTTAGACGTACATGCCACACCAAATCTTTTCGAGTTACAACGTGTTGTTTAGGAGATACAAGGTAACTTTGTAAGATTCGTTATTTCTTCCAGTAAAGTGTTTCCAATACGTACATATTTGTCTTTACTCTGCAACACTGTATTTCCCTATAACGTGTTATTCTTACATATTCTTTGAGAGAAAACTCTCCTGTGCAATCTCATTTGAGGCTACACGCTTAGACATTCACGCAACACCAAAGCTTTTTGAGTTACAATGTGTTGTTTAGGAAGAACCAGATAATTTCTCACGTTGCGGGATTTCCTTAAAACGTGGTTTTCTGACAAATTTTGACTAAAGAAAATTCTCCTCTGGGTTCTCTTTTGAGGCTACACGTTTAGACGTACACGCCACACCAAATCTTTTCGAGTTACAACGTGTTGTTTAGGAGATACAAGGTAATTTTTTTACGATGCGTTATTTCTTCTAGTAAAGTGTTTCCAATATGTACTTATTTGCCTTTACTCTGCAACACTGTATTTCCTAATAATGTGGTATTCTTACATATTC
Organism: Apodemus sylvaticus; assembly: GCF_947179515.1. Taxonomy (NCBI): domain Eukaryota; kingdom Metazoa; phylum Chordata; class Mammalia; order Rodentia; family Muridae; genus Apodemus; species Apodemus sylvaticus. The sequence goes on along the minus strand of NC_067491.1, from coordinate 65,030,908 downwards.
ATTCGAGAGAGAACTCTCCTGTGCGTTCTTTTTTGAGGCTACAAGCTTAGACATACACGCATCACCAAAGCCTTTTGAGTTACAACGTGTTGTTTAGGAAAAACAAGATAATTTCGCACGATGCAGGATTTCCTTAAAACGTGGTTTTCTGACAAATTTTGACGAAAGAAAATTCTCCTGTGGGTTCTCTTTTGAGGCTACACGTTTAGACGTAAATGCCGCACCAAATCTTTTCGAGTTACAACGTGTTGTTTAGGACATACAAGCTAATTTTCAAGATGCATTATTTCTCTCATAAAGTGTTTCCAATACGTACGTATTTGTCTTTACTCTGCCCCAATGTATTTCCTTATACCGTGGTATTCTTACATATTCTTTCGAGAGAAAACTCTCCTGTGCGTTCTCTTTTGGGGCTACACGCTTAGACATACACCCAACACCAAAGCTTTTTGAGTTACAACGTGTTGTTTAGTAAGAACAAGATAATTTCTCACAATGCGGGATTTCATTAAAATGTGGTTTTCTGACAAATTTTAACGAAAGAAAATTGTCTTGTGGGTTCTCTTTTGAGGCTACATGTTTAGACGTACATGCCACACCAAATCCTTTCGAGTTACAACGTGTTGTTAGGAGATACAAGCTAATTTTCAAGATGCGTTATTTCTCTCATAAAGTGTTTCCAATACGTACGTATTCGTCTTTACTCTGCCACACTGTATTTCCTTATAACGTGGAATTATTACATATTCTTTTGAGAGAAAACTCTCCTGTGCGTTCTCTTTTGGGGCTACATGCTTAGACATACACCCAACACCAAAGCTTTTTGAGTTACAACGTGTTGTTTAGGAAGAACAAGATAATTTCTCACGATGAGTGATTTCCTTAAAACGTGGTTTTCTGACAAATTTTGACGAAAGAAAATTGTCCTGTGGGTTCTCTTTTGAGGCTACACGTTTAGACCTACAGGCCACACCAAATCTTTTTGAGTTACCACGTGTTGTTTAGGAGATACAGGCTAATTTTGTACGATGCTTTATTTCATCTCGTAAAGTTTAAGGGATTCCAATACATACATATTTGTCTTTACTCTGCAACACTGTATTTCCTTATAACGTGGTATTCTTACATATTCTTTCGAGAGAAAACTATCCTGTGCGTTCTCTTTGGAGGCTACACGCTTAGACATACACGCAACAGCAAATTTTTTCGAGTTACAACGTGTTGATTAGGAAAAACAAGATAATTTTCCACGATGTGGGATTTCCTTAAAACGTCGTTTTCTGACCAATTTTGACGTAAGAAATTTCTCCTGTGGGTTCTCTTTTGAGGCTACACGTGTAGATGTACGAGACTCACCAAATCTTTTTGAGTTACCACGTGTTGTTTAGGAGATACAAGCTAATTTTGTACCATGAGTTATTTCTTCTCGTTATATGTTTCCAATACATATGTATTTGTCTTTAGTCTGCAGCAATATATTTCCTTATAACGGGGTATTCTTACATATTCTTTAGAGAGAAAACTCTCCTGTGCATTCTCTTTTGAGGCTACATGCTTAGACATACACACAACACCAAAGCTTTTTGAGTTACAATGTTTTGTTTATGAAAAACAAGATAATTGCGTATGATGCGGGATTTCCTTAAAACGTGGTTTTCTGACAAATTTTGACGAAAGAAAATTCTCCTGTGGGTTCTCTTTTGAGGCTACACGTTTAGACGTACACGCCACAGCAAATCTTTTCGAGTTACAAAGTGTTGTTTAGGAGATACAAGGTAATTTTGTACGATGTGTTATTTCTTCTCCTAAAGTGTTTCCAATACGTACTCATTTGTCTTTACTCTACAACACTGTATTTCCTTATAACATGGTATTCGTACATATTCTTTCGAGAGAAAACTCTCCTGTGCATTCTCTTTTGAGGCTACACGCTTAGACATACACGCAGCACCAAGCATTTCGAGTTAGAACGTGTTGTTTAGGAAAAACATGATAATTTCGCACGATGCGGGAATTCCTTAAAACGTGGTTTTCTGACAAATTTTGAGGAATGAAAATTCTCCTGCGGGTTTCCATTTGAGGCTACACATTTAGACATACACGCCACACCAAATCTTTTCGAGTTACAACGTGTTGTTTATGAGATACAAGCTAATTTTTTACGATGCTATATATCTTCTCGTAAAGTTTAAGTGTTTCCACAAGGTAAGTATATATCTTTAATTTGCCACAATGTATTTCCTTATAACGTGGTATTCTTACATACTCGTTCGAGAGAAATCTCTCCTGTGCGTTCTCTTTTGAGGCTACATGCTTAGACATACACGCAACACCAAAGATTTTCGAGTTCCAATGTGTTGTTTAGGAAAAACAAGATAGTTTCGCATGATGCGGGATTTCCTTAATAAGTTTTTTTCTGACAAATTTTGAGGAAAGGAAATTCTCCTGTGGGTTTTCTTTTGAGGCTACATGTTTAGACGTACACGCCACACCAAATCTTTTCTAGTTACAACGTGTTGTTTAGGAGATACAAACTAATTTTTTACGATGCGTTATTTCTTCTCGTAAAGTGTTTCAAATACATACGTATTTGTCTTTACTCTGCAAAACTGTATTTCCTTGTAATGTGGTATTCTTACATGTTCTTTCGAGAGAAAACTCTCCTGTCCCTTCTCTTTTGAGACTACACGCTTAGACATACACGCAACATCAAAGCTTTTCGAGTTACAAAGTGTTATTTAGGAAAAACAAGATAATTTCGCATGATGCGGGATTTCCTTAAAACATGGTTTTCTGACAAATTTTAATGAAAAAAATTCTCCTGTGGGTTCTCTTTTGAGGCTACACGTTTAGACGTACATGCCACACCAAATCTTTTCTTGTTACAACGTGTTGTTTAGGAGATACAAGCTAATTTTGTACGATGCGTTATTTCTTCTTGTAAAGTGTTTCCAATACGTACATATTTGCCTTTAGTCTGCAACACTGTATTTCCTTATAACGTGGTATTCTTACATATTCATTAGAGAAAACTCTCCTGTGCGTCCTCTTTTGAGGCTACATGCTTAGTCATACACGCAACACCAAAGCTTTTGGCGTTACAACCTGTTGTTTAGGAAAACAAGATAATTTCGCACGATGAGGGATTTCCTTAATAAGTGGTTTTCTGACAAATTTTGACCAAAAAAAATTCTCCTATGGGTTCTCTTTTGAGACTACACGTTTAGACGTACAGGCCACACCAAATCTTTTTAAATTACAACGTGTTGTTTAGGAGATACAAGCTAATTTTGTACGATGCGTTATTTCTTCTCGTAAAGTTTTTCCAATAAGTAAGTATTTGTCTTTACTCTGCAATACTGTATTTACTTATAACGTGGTATTCTTACATATTTTTTCGAGAGAAAGCTCTCCTGTGCGTTCTTATTTGAGGCTACACGCTTAGACATACACGCAACAGCAAAGCTTTTCGAGTTACAACGTGTTGTTTAGGAAGAACAAGATAATTTCTCACGATGCGGGATTCCCTTAAAACGTGGTTTTCTGACACATTTTGATGAAAGAAAATTCTCCTGTGGGTTCTCTTTTGAGGCTACACGATTAGACGTACATGCCACACCAATCTTTTTGAGTTACAACTTGTTGTTTAGGAGATACAAGCTAATTTTTTTACGATGCGTTATTTCTTCTCATAAAGTTTAAGTGTTTCCAATACGTATGTATTTGCCTTTACTCTGCAACACTGTATTTCCTTATAACGTGGTATTCTTACATATTCTTTCGAGAGAAAACTCTCCTGTGCATTCTCTTTTGAGGCTACACGCTTAGACATTCACGCAACACCAAAGCTTTTCGAGTTATAACGTGTTGTTTAGGAAAAACAAGATAATTTCGCATGATGCTGGATTTCCTTAAAACGTGGAATTCTGACAAATTTTGATGGAAGAAAATTCTCCTGTGGGTTCTCTTTTGAGGCTACACGTTTAGATGTACACGCCACTTCAAATCCTTTCGAGTTATAACGTGTTGTATAGGATATTCAAGCTAATTTTGTACTATGTGTTATTTCTTCTCGTAAAGTTTATGTGTTTCCAAAAAGTATGTATTTGTCTTTACTCTGCAACACTGTATTTCCTTATAACGTGGTATTCCTACATATTCTTTCAGGAAAAAACTCTCCTGTGCGTTCTCTTTTGAGGCTACACGCTTAGACATACACGCAACACCAAAGCTTTTCGAGTTACAACGTGTTGTTTAGGAGGTACGAGCTAACTTTCATGATGCGTTATTTCTTCTCGTAAAGTGTTTCCAATAAGTACATATTGTCTATACTCTGCAAAACTGTATTTCCTTATAAGGTGGTATTCTTACATATTCTTTCGAGAGAAAACTCTCCTGTGCGTTTTCTTTGGAGGCTACACGCTTAGACATACACGCAACACCAAAGCTTTTCGAGTTATAACGTGTTGATTAGGAAAAGCAAGATAATTTCACACGATGCGGGATTTCCTTAAAACGTGGTTTTCTGACAAATTTTCAGGTAAGAAAATTATCCTGTGGGTTCTCTTTTGAGGCTACGCATTTAGACGTACATGCCACACCAAATCTTTTTGAGTTACCACGTGTTGTTTAGGAGATACAAGCTAATTTTGTACCATGCGTTATTTCTTCTCATAATATATTTCCAATAAGTATGTATTTGTCTTTACTCTGCAGCAATATATTTCCTTATAACGTGGTATTCTTACATATTCTTTCGAGAGAAAACTCCCCTGTGCATTCTCTATTGAGGCTACACACTTAGACATACACCCAACACCAAAGCTTTTCGAGTTACAATGTTTTGTTTATGAAAAACAAGATAATTGCGCACGATGCGGGATTTCCTTAAAACGTGGTTTTCTGACAAATTTTGACGAAAGAAAATTCTCCTGTGGGTTCTCTTTTGAGGTTACACGTTTAGACGTACACGCCACACCAAATCTTTTCGAGTTACAACGTGTTGTTTAGGAGATACAAGCTTATTTTGTACAATGCGTTATTTTTTCTCAGAATATAACATGGTATTCGTACATTTTCTTTCGAGAGAAAACTCTCCTGTGCATTCTCTTTTGAGGCTACACGCTTAGACATACACGCAACACCAAAGCATTTCGAGTTAGAACGTGTTGTTTAGGAAAAACAAGATAATTTCGCACGATGCGGGAATTCCTTAAAACGTGCTTTTCTGACAAATTTTGACGAAAGAAATTTCTCCTGTGGGTTTTCATTTGAGGCTACACGTTTAGATGTACACGCCACACCAAATCTTTTCGAGTTACAACGTGTTGTTTAGGAGATCCAAGCTAATTTTTTACGATGATTTATATCTTCTTGTAAAGTTTAAGTGTTTCCAAAAGGTACGTATTTTTCTTTAATTTGCCACAATGTATTTCCTTATAACCTGGTATTCTTACATACTCGTTCGAGAGAAATCTCTCCTGTGCATTCTCTTTTGAGGCTACATGCTTAGACCTACACGCAACACCAAAGATTTTCGAGTTACAATGTGTTGTTTAGGAAAAACAAGATAGTTTCGCACAATGCGGGATTTCCTTAATAAGTGGTTTTCTGACAAATTTTGACGAAAGAAAATTCTCCTGTGTGTTCTCTTTTGAGGCTACACGTTTAGACGTACATGACACACCAAATCGTTTCGAGTTACAACGTGTTGTTTAGGAGATACAAACTAATTTTTTATGATGCGTTATTTCTTCTCGTAAAGTGTTTCAAATACATACGTATTTGTCTTTACTCTGCAAAACTGTATTTCCTTATAATGTGGTATTCTTACATGTTCTTTCGAGAGAAAACTCTCCTGTGCGTTGTCTTTTGAGGCTACAGGCTTAGACATACACGCAACATCAAAGCTTTTCGAGTTACATCGTGTTGTTGAGGAAAAACAAGATAATTTCGCATGATGAGTGATTTCCTTAAAACACGGTTTTCTGACATATTTTAACGAAAAAAAATTCTCCTGTGTGTTCTCTTTTGAGGCTACACATTTAGACGTACACGCCACACCAAATCTTTTTGAGTAACAACGTGTTGTATAGGAGATACAAGCTAATTTTGTACGATGCGTTATTTCTTCTAGTAAAGTGTTTCTAATAGGTACATATTTGCTTTAGTCTGCAACACTGTATTTCCTTATAACGTGGTATTCTTACATATTCTTTCGAGAGAAAACTCTCCTGTGCGTCCTCTTTTGAGGCTACACGCTTAGACATACATGCAACACCAAAAGTTTTCGCGTTACAACGTGTTGTTTAGGAAAAACAAGATAATTTCGCGCGATGAGGGATTTCCTTAATACGTGGTTTTCTGACAAATTTTGACCAAAGAAAATTCTCCTATCGGTTCTCTTTTGAGACTATACGTGGAGACGTACAGGCCACACGAAATCTTTTTAAGTTACAATGTGTTGTTTAGGAGATATAAGCTAATTTTGTAGGATGCCTTATTTCTTCTCGTAAAGTTTTTCCAATAAGTAAGTATTTGTCTTTACTCTGCAACACTGTATTTCCTTATAACGTGGTATTCTTACACATTTTTTCGAGAGAAAACTCTCCTGTGCGTTCTCATTTGAGGCTACACGCTTAGACATACACGCAAAAGCAAAGCTTTTCGAGTTACAACGTGTTGTTTAGGAAGAACAAGATAATTTCTCATGATGCGGGATTTCCTTAAAACGTGGTTTTCTGACAAATTTTGACGAAAGAAAATTCTCCTGTGGGTTCTCTTTTGAGGCTACACGTTTAGACGTACACGCCACACCAAATCCTTTTGAGTTACAACTTGTTGTTTAGGAGATACAAGCTAATTTTTTTACGATGCGTAAAAAAAATGTGTAAGAAAAGTTTAAGTGTTTCCAATACGTTTGTATTTGCCTTTACTCTGCAATACTGTATTTCCTTATAACGTGGTATTCTTACATATTCTTTCGAGAGAAAACTCTCCTGTGCGTTCTCTTCGGAGGCTACACGCTTAGACATTCACGCAACACCAAAGCTTTTCGAGTTACAACGTGTTGTTTAGGAAAAACAAGATAATTTCGCATGATGCTGGATTTCCTTAAAACGTGGTTTTCTGACAGATTTTGACGAAAGAAAACTCTCCTGTGGGTTCTCTTTTGAGGCTACACGTTTAGACGTACACGCCACACCAAATCCTTTCGAGTTATAACGTGTTTAGGATATACAAGCTAATTTTGTACTATGTGTTATTTCTTCTCGTAAAGTTTAAGTGTTTCCAATTAAGTATGTATTTGTCTTTACTCTGCAACACCGTATATCCTTATAACGTGGTATTTCTACATATTCTTTTGGGAGAAAACTCTCCTGTGCGTTCTCTTTTGAGGCTACACGCTTAGATATACATGCAACACCAAAGCTTTTCGAGTTACAACATGTTGTTTAGGAAAAACAAGATAATTTCGCATGATGCGGCACTTCCTTAAAACGTGGTTTTCTGACAAATTTTGACGAAAGAAAACTCTCCTGTGGGTTCTCTTTTGAGGCTACACGTTTAGATGTACACGCCACACCAAATCTTTTCGAGTTACAACGTGTTGTTTAGGACATACAAGCTAATTTTGCATGATGCGTTATTTCTTATCCTAAAAAGTTTCCAATAAGTACATATTTGTCTATGCTCTGCAACACTGTATTTCCTTATAACGTGGTATTCTTACATATTCTTTCGAGAGAAAAGTATCCTGTGCGTTCTCTTTGGAGGCTTCACGCTTAGACAAACACGCAACACCCAAGCTTTTCAAGTTACAACGTGTTGATTAGGAAAAACAAGATAATTTCGCCCGATGCGGGATTTCCTTAAAACGTGGTTTTCTGACAAAATTTGGAGTAAGAATATTCTCCTGTGGGTTCTCTTTTGAGGCTACACGTTTAGAGGTACATGCCACACCAAATCTTTTTGAGTTACCACGTGTTGTTTCGGAGATACAAGCTAATTTTGTACCATGCCTTATTTCTTCTCATAATGTGTTTCCAATACGTACGTATTTGTCTTTACTCTGCAGCAATATATTTCCTTATAACATGGTATTCTTACATATTCTTTCGAGAGAAAACTCTCCTGTGCATTCTCTTTTGAGGCTACACGCTTAGACATACACGCAACACCAAAGCTTTTCTAGTTACAACGTGTTGTTAAGGAAAAACAAGATAATTTCGCACGATGCAGGATTTCCTTAAAACGTGGATTTCTGACAAATTTTGACGAAAGAAAACTCTCATGTGGGTTCTCTTTTGAGGCTACAGCTTTAGACGTACACGCCACATGAAATCTTTTCAAGTTACAACGTGTTGTTAAGGAGATACATGCTAATTTTGCATGATGCGTTATTTCTTCTTTTAAAGTGTTTCCAATAAGTACATATTTGTCTATACTCTGCAACACTGTATTTCCTTATAACGTGGTATTCTTACATATTCTTTCGAGAGAAAACTATCCTGTGCGTTCTCTTTGGAGGCTACACGCTTAGACATATACGCAACACCAACGCTTTCGAGTTGCAACGTGTTGATTAAGAAAAACAAGATAATTTCACACGATGCGGGATTTCCTTAAAACGTGGTTTTCTGACAAATTTTGAGGTAAGAAAATTCTCCTGTGGGTTCTCTTTTGAGGCTACATGTTTAGACGTACATGCCACACCAAATCTTTTTGAGTTACCACGTGTTGTTTCGGAGATACAAGCTAATTTTGTACCATGCCTTATTTCTTCTCATAATGTGTTTCCAATACGTACGTATTTGTCTTTACTCTGCAGCAATATATTTCCTTATAACGTGGTATTCTTACATATTCTTTCGAGAGAAAACTCTCCTGTGCATTCTCTTTTGAGGCTACATGCTTAGACATACACGCAACACCAAAGCTTTTCTAGTTACAACGTGTTGTTTAGGAAAAACAAGATAATTTCTCACGATGCGGGATTTCCTTAAAACGTAGTTTTCTGACAAATTTTGACGAAAGAAAACTCTCCTGTTGGTTCTCTTTTGAGGCTACACGTTTAGACGTACACGCCACACCAAATCTTTTCGAGTTACAACGTGTTGTTTAGGACATACAAGCTAATTTTGCAAGATGCGTTATTTCTCTCATAAAGTGCTTCCAATACGTACATATTTGTCTTTACTCTGCCACACTGTATTTCCCTATAACGTGGAATTATTACATATTCTTTTGAGAGATAACTCTCCTGTGCGTTCTCTTTTGGGGCTACATGCTTAGACATACACCCAACACCAAAGCTTTTCGAGTTAAAACCTGTTGTTTAGGAAGAACAAGATAATTCTCACGATGCACTATTTCCATAAAACGTGGTTTTCTGAAAAATTTTGACGAAAGAAAATTGTCCTGTGCGTTCTCTTTTGAGGCTACACGTTTAGACATACACGCCACACCAAATCTTTTCGAGTTACAAAGTGTTGTTTAGGAGATACAGGCTAATTTTGTACGATGCTTTATTTCATCTCTTAAAGTTTATGTGTTTCCAATACATACATATTTGTCTTTACTCTGCAACACTGTATTTCCTTACAACGTGGTATTCTTACATATTCTTTCGAGAGAAAACTCTCCTGTGCATTCTCTTTTGAGGCTAAACGCTTAGACATACACGCAACACCGAAGCATTTGCGTTACAATGTGTTGTTTAGGAAAAAGAAGATAATTTCGCACGATGAGGGATTTCCTTAATACGTGGTTTTCTGACAAATTTTGACCAAAGAAAATTCTCCTATGGGTTCTCTTTTGAGACTACTCGTTTAGACGTACAGGCCACACCAAATCTTTTTAAGTTACAACGTGGTGTTTAGGAGATACAAGCTAAATTTTTACGATGCATTATTTTTTCTTGTAAAGTTTTTCCAATAAGTAAGTATTTGTCTTTACTCTTCAAAAATGTATTTCCTTACAACGTGGTATTCTTACATATTTTTTCGAGAGAAAACTCTCCTGTGCGTTCTCATTTGAAGCTACATGCTTAGACATACACACAACAGCAATGCTTTTCGAGTAACAACGTGTTGTTTAGGAAGAACAAGATAATTTCTCACTATGCGGGATTTCCTTAAAACGTGATTTTCTGAAAAATTTTGACGAAAGAAAATTGTCCTGTGGGTTCTCTTTTGAGGCTACACGTTTAGACGTACACGCCACACCAAATCGTTTTGAGTTACAACGTGTTGTTTAGGAGATACAAGCTAATTTTTTTACGATGCGTTATTTCTTCTCGTAAAGTTTAAGTGTTTCCAACACGTATGTATTTGCCTTTATTCTGCAACACTGTATTTCCTTATAACGTGGTATCCTTACATATTATTTCGAGAGAAAACTATCCTGTGCGTTCTCTTTGGAGGCTACACGCTTAGACATACACGCAACACCAAAGCTTTTCGAGTTACAACGTGTTGATTAGGAAAAACAAGATAATTTCGCCCGATGCGGGATTTCCTTAAAACGTGGTTTTCTGACAAAATTTGGAGTAAGAAAATTCTCCTGTGTGTTCTCTTTTGAGGCTACACGTTTAGACGTACATGCCACACAAAATCTTTTTGAGTTACCACGTGTTGTTTCAGAGATACAAGCTAATTTTGTACCATGTATTATTTCTTCTCATAATGTGTTTCCAATACGTACGTATTTGTCTTTACTCTGCAGCTATATATTTCCTTATAACGTGGTATTCTTACATATTCTTTCGAGAGAAAACTCTCCTGTGCATTCTCTTTTGAGGCTACACGCTTAGACATACACGCAACACCAAAGCTTTTCTAGTTACAACGTGTTGTTTAGGAAAAACAAGATAATTTCGCACGATGCGGGATTTCCTTAAAACTTGGTTTTCTGACAAATTTTGATGAAAGAAAACTCTCCTGTTGGTTCTCTTTTGAGGCTACACGTTTAGACATACACGCCACACCACACCTTTTCAAGTTACAACGTGTTGTTTAGGACATACAAGTTAATTTTGCAAGATGCGTTATTTCTCTCATAAAGTGCTTCCAATATGTACATATGTGTCTTTACTCTGCCACACTGTATTTCCTTATAACGTGGAATTCTTACATATTCTTTTGAGAGAAAACTCTCCTGTGCGTTCTCTTTTGGGGCTACATGCTTAGACATACACCCAACTCCAAAGCTTTTCGAGTTAAAACCTGTTGTTTAGGAAGAACAAGATAATTTCTCACGATGCGGTATTTCCTTAAAACGTGGTTTTCTGAAAAAATTTGACGAAAGAAAATTGTCCTGTGGGTTCTCTTTTGAGGCTACACGTTGAGACGTACACGCCACACCAAATCTTTGCGAGTTACAACGTGTTGTTTAGGAGATACAGGCTAATTTTGTACGATGCTTTATTTCTTCTCTTAAAGTTTATGTGTTTCCAATATATACATATTTGTCTTTACTCTGCAACACTGTATTTCCTTACAACGTGGTATTCTTACATATTCTTTAGAGAGAAAACTCTCCTGTGCGTTCTCTTTTGAGGCTACATGCTTAGACATACACGCAACACCATAGCTTTTCTCGTTACAATGTGTTGTTTAGGAAAAACAAGATAATTTCGAACGATGAGGGATTTCCTTAATACCTGGTTTTCTGACAAATTTTGACCAAAGAAAATTCTCCTATGGTTTCTCTTTTGAGACTACACGTTTAGACGTACAGGCCACACCAAATCTTTTTAAGTTATAACGTGGTGTTTAGGAGATACAAGCTAATTTTTTACGATGCGTTATTTCTTCTCGTAAACTTTTTCCAATAAGTAAGTATTTGTCTTTACTCTGCAAAAATGTATTTCCTTACAACGTGGTATTCTTACATATTTTTTCGAGAGAAAACTCTCCTGTGCTTTCTCATTTGAGGCTACACGCTTAGACATACACGCAACAGCAAAGCTTTCGAGTTACAAAGTGTTGTTTAGGAAGAACAAGATAATTTCTCACTATGCGGGATTTCCTTAAAACTAGGTTTTCTGAAAAATTTTGACGAAAGAAAATTGTCCTGTTTGTTCTCTTTTGAGGATACACGTTTAGCCGTACACGCCACACCAAATCTTTTTGAGTTACAACGTGTTGTTTAGAAGATACAAGCAAATTTTTTTACGATGCGTTATTTCTTCTCGTAAAGTTTAAGTGTTTCCAATACGTATGTATTTGCCTTTATTCTGCAACACTGTATTTCCTTATAACGTGGTATTCTTACATATTCTTTCGAGAGAAAACTCTCCTGTGCATTCTCTTTGGAGGCTACATGCTTAGACATTCACGCAACACCAAAGCTTTTCGAGTTACAACGTGTTGTTTAGGAAAAACAAGATATTTTCGCTTGATGCGGAATTTCCTTAAAACGTGGTTTTCTGACAAATTTTGACGAAAGAAAATTCTCCTGTGGGTTCTCTTTTGAGGCTACTCGTTTAGACATACACACCACACCAAATCCTTTCGAGTTATAACGTGTTGTTTAGGATATACAAGCTAATTTTGTACTATGTTTTGTTTCTTTTCATAAAGTTTAAGTGTTTCCAATAAGTATGTATTTGTCTTTATTCTGCAACACTGTATTTACTTATAACGTGGTATTCCTACATATTCTTTCAGGAGAAAAGTCTCCTGTGCGTTCTCTTTTGAGGCTACATGCTTAGACATACACGCAACACCAAAGCTTTTCGAGTTACAACATGTTGTTTAGGAAAAACAAGATAATTTCGCACGATGCGGTATTTCCTTAAAACGTAGTTTTCTGACAAATTTTGACGAAAGAAAACTCTCATGTGGGTTCTCTTTTGAGGCTACAGGTTTAGACGTACATGCCACACGAAATCTTTTCGAGTTACAACGTGTTGTTTAGGAGATACAAGCTAATTTTGCATGATGCGTTATTTCTTATCCTAAAGTGTTTCTAATAAGTACATATTTGTCTATACTCTGCAACACTGCATTTCCTGATAACGTGGTATTCTTACATATTCTTTCGAGAGAAAACTATGCTGTGCGTTCTCTTTGGAGGCTACACGTTTAGACATATACGCAACACCAAAGCTTTCGAGTTACAACATGTTGATTAGGAAAAACAAGATAATTTCACACGATGCAGGATTTCCTAAAAACGTGGTTTTCTGACAAATTTTGAAGTAAGAAAATTCTCCTGTGGGTTCTCTTTTGAGGCTACACGTTTAGACGTACATGCCACACCAAATCTTTTTGAGTTACCATGTGTTGTTTTGGAGATACAAGCTAATTTTGTACCATGCATTATTTCTTCTCATAATGTGTTTCCAATACGCACATATTTATCTTTACTCTGCAGCAATATATTTCCTTATAACGTGGTATTCTTACATATTCTTTCATGAGAAAACTCTCCTGTGCATTCTCTTTTGAGGCTACACGCATATACATACACGCAACACCAAAGCTTTTCTAGTTACAATGTGTTGTTTAGGAAAAACAAGATAATTTCGCACGATGCGGGATTTCCTTAAAACGTGGTTTTCTGACAAATTTTGACGAAAGAAAATTGTCCTGTTGGTTCTCTTTTGAGGATACACATTTAGCCGTACATGCCACACCAAATCTTTTTGAGTTACAACGTGTTGTTTAGAAGATACAAGCAAATTTTTTTACGATGCGTTATTTCTTCTCGTAATGTTTAAGTGTTTCCAATACGTATGTATTTGCCTTTATTCTGCAACACTGTATTTCCTTATAACGTGGTATTCTTACATATTCTTTCGAGAGAAAACTCTCCTGTGCATTCTCTTTGGAGGCTACACGCTTAGACATTCACGCAACACCAAAGCTTTTCGAGTTACAACGTGTTGTTTAGGAAAAACAAGATAATTTCGCATGATGCGGAATTTCCTTAAAACGTGGTTTTCTGACAAATTTTGATGAAAGAAAATTCTCCTGTGGGTTCTCTTTTGAGGCTACTCGTTTAGACATACACGCCACACCAAATTCTTTCGAGTTATAACGTGTTGTTTAGGATATACAAACTAATTTTTTACTATGTGTTATTTCTTTTCGTAAAGTTTAAGTGTTTCCAATAAGTATGTATTTGTCTTTACCTTGCAACACTGTATTTCCTTATAACGTGGTATTCCTAGATATTCTTTCGGGAGAAAAGTCTCCTGTGCGTTCTCTTTTGAGGCTACATGCTGAGACACACACGCAACACCAAAGCTTTTCGAGTTACAACATGTTGTTTAGGAAAAACAAGATAATTTCGCACGATGCGGTATTTCCTTAAAACGTGGTTTTCTGACAAATTTTGACGAAAGAAAACTCTCATGTGGGTTCTCTTTTGAGGCTACACGTTTAGATGTACACTTTGCACCAAATCTTTTTGACTTACCACGTGTTGTTTCAGAGATACAAGCTAATTTTGCAAGATGCGTTGTTTCTCTCATAAAGTGCTTCCAATATGTACGTATTTGTCTTTACTCTGCCACACTTTGACGAAAGAAAATTCTCCTGTGGGTTCTCTTTTGAGGCTACACGTTTAGACGTACACGCCACACCAAATCTTTTCGAGTTACAATCTGTTGTTTAGGAGATACAAGCTAATTTTGTACAATGCGTTAATTCTTCTCGTAAGGTCTTTCCAATACGTATTTGACTTTACTCTGCAACACTGTATTTCCTTGTAACATGGTATTCTTTCATATTCTTTGGAGAGAAAACTATCCTGTGCGTTCCATTTTGAGGCTACACACTTAGACATACACGCAACACCAAAGCTTTTCGAGTTACAACGTGTTGTTTATGAATAAAAAGATAATTTCGCACGATGCGGGATTTCTTTATAACGTGGTTTTCTGACAAATTTTGACAAAAGAAAAATCTCCTGTGGGTTCCCTTTTGACGCTAAACATATAGATGTGCACGCCACACCAAATCCTTTCGAATTACCACGTGTTGTTTAGGAGATACAAGCTTATTTTGTATGATGTCTTATTTATTCTCGTAAAGTGTTTCCAAAACTTACGTATTTGTCTTTCTCTGCAACACTGTATTTCCATATAACGTGGTATTCTTACATATTCTTTCGAGGAAAAACTCTCCTGTGCATTCACTTTTGAGGCTACACGCTTAGACATACACGCAACACCAAAGCTTTTCGAGTTACAACGTGTTGTTTAGGAAAAACAAGATAATTTCGCAGGATGCGAGATTTCCATAAAACGTGGTTTTCTGAAAAAT
Source organism: Apodemus sylvaticus (assembly GCF_947179515.1). Lineage (NCBI taxonomy): Eukaryota > Metazoa > Chordata > Mammalia > Rodentia > Muridae > Apodemus > Apodemus sylvaticus. The sequence goes on along the minus strand of NC_067491.1, from coordinate 65,015,633 downwards.
TTTGACGAAAGAAAGTTCTCCTGTGGGTTCTCTTTTGAGGCTACACGTGTAGAGGTACGAGCCACACCAAATCTTTTCGAGTTACAACGTGTTGTTTAGGAGATACAAGCTAATTTTGTATGATGCGTTATATCTTCTCTTAAAGTGTTTCCAATACGTACGTAGTTGTCTTTACTCTGCAACATGAATTTCCATATAACGTGGTATTCCTACATATTCTTTCGAGAGAAAACTATTCTTTGCGTTCTCTTTTGAGGCTACACGCTTAGACATACACGCAACACCAAAGCTTTTAGATTTACAACGTGTTGTTTGGAAAAACAAGATAATATTGCACGATGCGAGATTTCCTTAACACGTGGTTTCTGACAAATTTTGATGAAACAAAATTCTCCTGTGGGTTCTCTTTTGAGGCTACACGTTTAGACATACACGTCACACCAAATCTTTTCGAGTTACAACGTGTTGTTTAGGAGATACAAGCTAATTTTTTATGATGTGTTATTTCTTCTCCTAAAGTGTTTCCAATATGTACGTATTTTTGTTGACTCTACAACACTGTATTTCCTTATAACGTTGTATTCTTACCTATTCTTTGGAAAGAAAACTCTCCTGTGCCTTCTCTTTTGAGGCTCCACGCTTAGACATACACGCAACACTAAAGCTTTTCGCGTTACAACATGTTGTTTAGGAAAAAGAAGATGATTTCGCACGATGCGGGATTTCCTTAATACGTGGTGTTCTGAAAAATTTTAATGAAAGAAAATTCTCCTGTGGGTTCTCTTTTGAGGCTACACGTTTAGACGTACACGCCACACCAAATCTTTTCGAGTTACAACGTGTTGTTTAGGAGATACAAGCTTATTTTGTACGATGCTTTAATTCTTCTCATAAAGTGTTTTCAATACGTAAGTATTTGTCTATTTTCTGCAACACTGTATTTCCTTATAACGTGGTATTCTTACATTTTCTTTCGAGAGAAAACTATCCTGGGCATTCCCTTTTGAGGCTACAAACTTAGACATACAGGCAACACCAAAGCTTTTCGTGTTACAACGTATTGTTTATGAAAAACAAGATAATATCGCACCTTGCGGGATTTCCTTTAATCGTTATTTTCTGACAAATTTTGATGAAAGAAAATTCTCCTGTGGGTTCTCTTTTGAGGCTACACGTTTAGACGTACACGCCACACCAAATCCTTTCGAGTTACCACGTGTTGTTTAGGAGATACAAGATAATTTTGTAAGATGCATTATTTCTTCTCGTAAAGTGTTTCCAAAACGTACGTATTTGTCTTTAATCTGCAACATTATATTTTCTTATAACGTTGTATTCTTACATGTTCTTTCGAGAGAAAACTCTCCTGTGCATTCTCTTTAGAGGCTACATGCTTAGACATACACGCAACACCAAAGGTTTTCGAGTTACAACGTGTTGTTTAGGAAAAACAAGATAATTTTGCACGATGCGGGATTTCCTTAAAACGTGGTTTTCTTACAAATTTTGACGAAAGAAAGTTCTCCTGTGGGATCTCTTTTGAGGCTACACGTGTACACGTTTGAGCCACACCAAATCTTTTCGAGTTACAACGGGTTGTATAGGAGATACAACCAAATTTTTTATGATGAGTTATTGCTTCTCGTAAAGTGTTTCCAATACATACTTATTTGTCTTTACTCTGCAACACTGTATTTCCTTATAATGTGGTATTCTTACATATTCTTTCGAGTGAAAACTCTCCTGTGCCTTCTCTTTTGAGGCTACACGCTTAGACATACACCCAACGCCAAAGCTTTTCCAGTTACAACATGTTGTTTAGGAAACACAAGATAATTTTGCACGATGCGGGATTTCCTTAAAATGTGGTTTTCTGACACAATTTGACAAAAGAAAGTTCTCCTGTGGGTTCTCTTTTGAGGCTACACGTGTAGATGTACGAGCCTCACCAAATCTTTTCGAGTTACAACGTGTTGTTTAGGAGATACAAGCTAATTTTGTACGATGCGTTATTTCTTCTCTTAAAGTGTTTCCAATACGTACATATTTGTCTTTATGCTGCAACAATGTATTTCCATATAACGTGGTATTCTAAGATATTCTTTCGAGAGAAAACTCTCCTGGGCGTTCTCTTTTGAGGCTACATGCTTAGACATACACGCAACAGCAAAGCTTTTCGAGTTACAACGTGTTGTTTAGGAAAAATAAGATTATTTCGCACGATGCGGGATTTCTTTAAAACGTGGTTTCTGACAAATTTTGATGAAAGAAAATTCTCCTGTGAGTTCTCTTTTGAGGCTACACGTTTAGACGTACACCTCACACCAAATCTTTTCGAGTTACAACGTGTTGTTTAGGAGATACAAGCTAATTTTGTAAGATGCGTTATTTCTTCTCATAAAGTGTTTCCAATATGTACTTATTTGTCTTTACTCTGCAAAATTGTATTTCCCTATAATGTGGTATTCTCACATATTCTTTCGAGAGAAATCTCTCCTGTGCCTTCTCTTTTGAGGCTCCATGCTTAGACATACACGCATCACCAAAGCTTTTTGAGTTACAACACGTTGTTTAGGAAAAAGGAGATGATTTCGCACGATGCGGGATTTCCTTAAAACGTGGTTTTCTGGAAAACTTTGACGAAAGAAAATTCTCCTGTGGGTTCTCTTTTGAGGCTACACGTTTAGACGTACACGCCACACCAAATCTTTTCGAGTAACAATATTTTGTTTAGGAGATTCAAGCTAATTTTGTACTATACGTTAATTCTTCTCGTAAATTGTTTCCAATATGAACGTATTTGTGTTTACTCTGCAACACTGTATTTCCTAATAACGTGGTATTCTTACATATTCTTTGGAGGGAAAACTATCCTGTGCATTCCCTTTTGAGGCTACACACTTAGATATACAGGCAACACCAAATCTTTTCGAGGTACAACGTGTTGTTTACGAAAAACAAGATAATTTCGCACGATGCGGGATTTCCTTAAAACGTGGTTTTCTGACAAATTTTGACGAAAGAAAATTCTCCTGTGGGTTGTCTTTTGAGGCTACACGTTTAGACGTACACACCACAGCAAATCCTTTCGAGTTACCACGTGTTGTTTAGGAGATACAAGCTAATTTTGTACGATGCATTATTTCTTCTCATAAAGTTTTTCCAATACGTACATATTTGTCTTTACTCTGCAACACTGTATTTCCTTATAACGTTGTATTCTTACATGTTCTTTCGAGAGAAAACTCTCCTTTGCATTCTCTATAGAGGCTACACGCTTAGACATAGACCAACACCGAAGCTTTTCGAGTTACAACGTGTTGTTTAGGAAAAACAAGATAATTTTGCACAATGCGGGATTTCCTTAAAACGTTGTTTTCTGACGAATTTTGACGAAAAAAAGTTCTCCTGTTGGTTCTTCTTTGAGGCTACACGTGTAGACATACGAGCCACACCAAATCTTTTCGAGTTACAACGTGTTGTTTAGGAGATACAAGGTAATTTTGTACGATGCTTTATTTCTTCTCTTAAAGTGTTTCCAATGGGTATGTATTTGTTTTTACTCTGCAACACTGTATTTCCTTATAACGTGGTATTCTTACATATTCTATCAAGAGAAAACTCTCCTGTGCGTTCTCTTTTGAGACTACACGCTTAGACATACATGTAACAACAAACTTTTCGAGTTACAACGTGTTGTTTAGGAAAAACTAGAAAATTTCGCACGATGCGAGATTTCCTTAAAACGTAGTTTCTGACAAATTTTGATGAAAGAGAATTCTCCTGTGGGTTCTCTTTTGAGGCTACACGTTTAGACGTACACGACACACCACATCTTTTCGAGTTACAACGTATTGTTTAGGAGATACAAGCTAATTTTGTATGATGTGTTATTTCTTCTCCTAAGTGTTTCCAATACGTACGTATTTTTGTTGACTCTACAACACTGTATTTCCTTATAACGTGGTATTCTTACCTATTCTTTCGAAAGAAAACTCTCCTGTGCCTTCTCATTTAAGGCTCCACTCTTAGACCTACACGCAACAATAAAGCTTTTCGAGTTACAACATATTGTTTAGGAAAAAGAAGATGATTTCGCACGATGCCGGATTTCCTTAATACGTGGTTTTCTGAAAAATTTTAACGAAAGAAAATTCTCCTGTGGGTTCTCTATTGAGGCTACACGTTTAGACGTACACGCCACACCAAATCATTTCGAGTTACAACGTGTTGTTTAGGAGATACAAGCTAATTTTGTACGATGCTTTAATTCTTCTCATAAAGTGTTTCCAATACGTAAGTATTTGTCTTTACTCTGCAACAATGTATTTCCTTATAACGTTGTATTATTACATATTCTTTCGAGAGAAAACTATCCTGGGTGTTCCCTTTTGAGGCTACACACTTAGACATACAGGCAACACCAAAGCTTTTCGAGTTACAACGTGTTGTTTATGAAAAACAAGATAATATCGCACCTTGCGGGATTTCCTTAAATCGTGGTTTTCTGACAAATTTTGAGGAAAGAAAATTCTCCTGTCGGTTCTCTTTTGAGGCTACACGTTTAGACGTACACGCCACACCAAATCCTTTCGAGTTACCACGTGTTGTTTAGGAGATACAAGATAATTTTGTAAGATGCATTATTTCTTTTCGTAAAGTGTTTCCAATACGTACGTATTTGTCTTTACTCTGCAACACTGTATTTTCTTATAACGTTGTATTCTTACATGTTCTTTCGAGAGAAAACTCTCCTGTGCGTTCTCTTTAGAGGCTACACGCTTAGACAGACACGCAACACCAAACCTTTTTGAGTTACAACGTGTTGTTTTAGAAAAACAAGATAATTTTGCATGATGCGGGATTTCCTTAAAACGTGGTTTTCTTACAAATTTTGACGAAAGAAAGTTCTCCTGTGGGTTCTCTTTTGAGGCTACACGTGTACACGTATGAGCCACACCAAAACTTTTTGAGTTACAACGTGTTGTATAGGAGATACAAGCAAATTTTTTAAGATGCGTTATTTCTTCACGTAAAGTGTTTCTAATACTTATTTGTCTTTACTCTGCAATACTGTATTTCCTTATAACGTGGTATTCTTACATATTCCTTTGAGGGAAAATTCTCCTGTGCTTTCTCTTTTGAGGCTACACGCTTAGACATACACGCAACGCCAAAGCTTTTCCAGTTACAACGTGTTGTTTTGGAAAAACAAGATAATTTTCGCACGATGTGGGATTTCCTTAAAATGTGGTTTTCTGACACAATTTGACTTCTATTAAAGTTTTTCCAATACGTATGTATTTGTCTTTACTCTGCAATACTGTATTTCCTTATAACGTGGTATTCTTACATATTCTATCGAGAGAAAACTCTTCTGGGCGTTCTATTTTGAGGTTACATGCTTAGACATACTCGCAACAGCAAAGCTTTTCGCGTTACAACGTGTTGTTTAGGAGAAATAAGATAATATTGCACGATGCGAGATTTCCTTAAAACGTGGTTTCTGACAAATTTTGATGAAAGAAAATTCTCCTGTGGGTTTTCTTTAGAGGCTACACGTTTAGACGTACACCTCACACCAAATCTTTTCGAGTTACAACGTGTTGTTTAGGAGATACAAGCTAATTTTTTACGATGCATTACTTCTTCTGATAAAGTGTTTCCAATATGTACTTATTTGTCCTTACTCTGCAAAATTGTATTTCCATATAATGTGGTATTCTTACATATTCTTTTGAGAGAAAACTCTCCTGTGCCTTCTCTTTTGAGGCTCCACGCTTAGACATACACGCAACACCAAAGCTTTTCGAGTTACAACATGTTGTTTAGGAAAAAGAAGATGATTTCGCACGATGTGGGATTTCCTTAAAACGTGGTTTTCTGACAAATTTTTGACGAAAGAAAATTCTCCTGTGGGTTGTCTTTTGAGGCTAACGTTTAGCCGTACACACCACACCAAATCCTTTCAAGTTACCACGTGTTGTTTAGGAGATACAAGCTAATTTGTACGATGCATTATTTCTTCTCATAAAGTTTATCCAATATGTACGTATTTGTCTTTACTCTGCAACACTGTATTTCCTTATAACGTTGTATTCTTACATGTTCTTTCGAGAGAAAACTCTCCTTTGCGTTCTCTTTAGAGGCTACACGCTTAGACATACACGCAACACCAAAGCTTTTCGAGTTACAACGTGTTGTTTAGGAAAAACAAGATAATTTTGCACAATGCGGGATTTCCTTAAAACGTGGTTTTCTGACAAATTTTGACGAAAGAAAGTTCTCCTGTGGGTTCTCTTTTGAGGCTACACGTGTAGACATACGAGCCACACCAAATCTTTTCGAGTTACAACGTGTTGTTTAGGAGATACAAGGTAATCTTGTACGATGCTTTATTTCTTCTCTTAAAGTGTTTCCAATGGGTACGTATTTGTATTTACTCTACAACACTGTATTTCCTTATAACGTGGTATTCTTACATATTCTTTCAAGAGAAAACTCTCCTGTGCATTCTCTTTTGAGACTACACGCTTAGACATACACGCAACACCAAAGCTTTTCGAGTTACAACGTGTTGTTTAGGAAAAACTAGAAAATTTCGCACGATGCAAAATTTCCTTAAAACGTAGTTTCTGACAAATTTTGATGAAAGAGAATTCTCCTGTGGGTTCTCTTTTGAGCCTACACATTTAGACGTACACGACACACCAAATCTTTTTGAGTTACAACGTGTTGTTTAGGAGACAGAAGCTAATTTTGTACGATGCTTTATTTCATCGCATAAAGTATTTCCAATATATACTTATTTGTCTTTACTCTGCAAAATTGTATTTCCTTATAACGTGGTATTCTTACATATTCTTTCGAGAGAAAATTCTCCTGTCCCTTCTCTTTTGAGGCTCCACGCTTACAAATACACGCAACAACAAAGCTTTTCGAGTTACAACATGTTGTTTAGGAAAAAGAAAGTGATTTCGCACGATGCGGAATTTCCTTAAAACGTGGTTTTCTGAAAAATTTTGAAGAAAGAAAATTCTCCTGTGGGTTCTCTTTTGAGGCTACACGTTTAGACGTACACAACACACCAAAATTTTCGAGTTACAACTTGTTGTTTAGGAAATACAAGCTAATTTTGTACTATGCATTAATTCTTCTCGTAAAGTGTTTCCAATACGAACGTGTTTGTCTTTACTCAGCAACACTGTTTTTCCTTATAACGTGGTATTCTTACATATTCTTTCGAGAAAAAACTCTCCTGTGTGTTCTCTTTTGAGGCTAAATCCTTAGACAAACACGCAACACCAGAGCTTTTCGAGTTACAACGTGTTGTTTAGAAAAAACTAGATAATTTCGCACAATGCGAGATTTCCGTAAAACGTGGTTTCTGACAAATTTTGATGAAAGAAAATTCTCCTGTGGGTTTTCTTTTGAGGCTACACATTTAGACGTACACGTCACACCAAATCTTTTCGAGTTATAAAGTGTTGTTTAGTAGATACAAGCTAATTTTGTACGATGCGTTATTTCTTCTCGTAAAGTGTTTCCAATATATACTTAATTGCCTTTACTCTGCAAAAGTGTATTTTTTTATAACATGGTATTCTTACATATTCTTTCGAGAGAAAACTCTCCTGTGCCTTCTCTTTTGAGGCTCCACGCTTAGACATACACGCAACACCAAAGCTTTTTCGAGTTACAACATGTTGTTTAGGAAAAAGAAGATGATTTGGCACAATGCGGGATTTCCTTAAAACGTGGTTTTCTGAAAAATTTTACCGAAAGAAAATTCTCCTGTGGGTTATCTTTTGAGGCTACACGTTTAGACGTACACGCCACATCAAATCTTTTCGAGTTACAACGTGTTGTTTAGGAAACACAAGCTAAATTTGTACTATGTTTTATTCTTCTCGTAAAGTGTTTCCAATACGTACGTGTTTGTCTTTACTCTGTAACACTGTATTTCCTTATAACTTGTTATTCTTACATATTCTTTTGAGAGAAAACTCTCCTGTGCGTTCTCCTTTGAGGCTACATGCTTAGACATACACATAACGCCAGAGCTTTTCGAGTTACAACGTGTTGTTTAGGAAAAACATGATAATATCGTAAGATGCGAGATTTCCTTAAAACGTGGTTTCTGACAAATTTTGATGAAAGAAAATTCTCCTGTGGGTTCTCTTTTGAGGCTACAGGTTTAGACGTACACGTCACTTATGTGTTTGTCTTTATTCTGCAACATTCGTTATTTCTTCTTGCATGGTACAAAATTAGCTTGTATCTCCTAAACAAAACGTTGTAACATGAAAAGATTTGTTGTGGCATTTACATCTAAACGTGTAGCCTCAAAAGAAAACCCACAGGAGAATTTTCTTTCGTCAAAATTTTTCAGAAAACCACGTTTTAAGGAAATCCCGAATCGTGCGAAATTATCTTTTTTTTCCTAAACAACACCTTGTAACTCAAAAAGCTTTGGTGTTGCGTGTATGTCTAAGCATGTACCCTCAAAAGAGAACGCACAGGAGAATTTTCTCTCGAAAGAATATATAAGAATACCACGTTATAAGGAAATAGAGTGTTGCAGAATAAAGAAATATACGTAGGTATTGGAAACACTTTACGAGAAGAAATAATGCATCGCACAAATTCCTTTTTATCTCCTAAACAACAGGTTGTAACTCGAAAAGATTTGGTGAGGCATTTACATCTAAACGTGTAGCCTCAAAAGAAAACGCACAGGAGAATTTTCTTTCGTCCAAATTTTTCAGAAAACCACGTTTTAAGGAAATCCAGCTTCATGCGAAATTATCTTGTTTTTCCTAAACAACACATTTTAACTCGAAATGCTTTGGTGATGCGTGTATGTCTCAGTGTGTAGCCTCAAAAGAGAATGCACAGGAGAGTTTTCTCTCGAAAGAATATATAAGAATACCACGTTATAAGGAAATACAGTGTTGCAGAATAAAGAAAAATATGTACGTATTGGAAACACTTTACGAGAAGAAATAATGCATCGTACAAATTACTTTTTATCTCCTAAACAACAGCTTGTAATTCGAAAAGATTTGGCGAGGCATTTACATCTAAACGTGTAGCCTCAAAAGAGAACCCACAGGAGAATTTTCTTTTGTCAAAATTTTTCACAAAACCACGTTTTAAGGAAATCCCGCATCATGCGAAATTATCTTGTTTTTCCTAAACAACACATTGTAACTCGAAAAGCTTTGGTGTTGCGTGTATGTCTAAGCGTGTATCCTCAAAGGAGAACACACAGGAGAGTTTTCTCTCGAAAGAATATGTAAGAATACGACGTTTTAAGGAAATACAGTGTTGCAGAGTAAAGACAAAAACGTACGTATTGGCAACACTTTACAAGAAGAAATAACGCATCATACAAAATGAGCTTGTATCTCCTAAACAACACGTTGTAACTCGAAAAGATTTGATGTGGCGTGCACGTCTAAACGTGTCGCCTCAAAAGAGAACCCAAAGGAGATTTTTCTTTTGTCAATATTTGTCAGAAAACCACGTTTTAAGGAAATCCCACATGGTGGGAAATTATCTTGTTTTTCCTAAACAACACTTTGTAACTCGAAAAGCTTTGGTGTTGCTTGTATGTCTAAGCGTGTAGCCTCAAAGAGAAGGCACAGGAGAGTTTTCTCTCAAAAGAATATATAAGAATACCACGTTATAAGGAAATACAGTGTTGCAGAGTAAAGACAAATACGCACATATTGGAAACACTTTAGGAGAAGGAATAAAGCTTTGTACAAAATTAGTTTGTATCTCCTACACAACACGTTGTAACTCGAAAACATTTGGTGTGGCCTGTACGTCTAAACATGTAGCCTCCTAAGAGAACCCACAGGAGAATTTTCTTTCGACAAAATTTGTTAGAAAAGCACGTTTTAAGGAAATCCCAAATCGTGCGAAATTATATTGTTTTTTCTAAACAACACGTAATAACTCGAAAAGCTTTGGTGTTGCATTTATGTCTAAGTGTATAGCCTCAAAAGAGAATGCAGAGGAGAGTTTTCTCTCGATAGAATATGTACGAATATCCCGTTTTAGGGAAATACAGTGTTGCAGAGTATAGCAAATACATACGAATTGGAAACATTTTAAAGAAGAAATAACGCATCATACAAAATTAGCTTGTATTTCCTAAACAACACGTTGTAACTCGGAAAGATTTGATGTGGCTTGTATGTCTAAACGTGTAGCCTCAAAGGAGAACCAACAGGAGAATATTCTTTAGTCAAAATTTGTCAGAAAACCCCGTTTTAAGGAAATCCCGCACCGTGCGAAATTATCTTGTTTTTCCTAAACAACATGTTGTAACTCGAAAAGCTTTGGTTTTGCGTGTATGTCTAAGAGTGTAGCCTCAAAAGCGAAGGCACAAGAGAGTTTTCTCTCGAAAGAATATGTAAGAATACCACGTTATAAGGAAATACAGTGTTGCAGAGTAAAGACAAATACGTACGTATTGGAAACACTTCACGAGGCAAAATAACGCTTCATACAAAATTAGCTATATCTCCTAAACAACATATTGTAACTCGAAAAGATTTGGTGTGGTGTGTACGTCTAAACGTGTAGCCTCAAAAGAGAACCCACAGGAGAATTTTCTTTTGTCAATATTTGTCAGAAAACCACGTTTTAATGAAATCCCGCATCCTGCGAAATTATCTTGTTTTTCCTAATTAACACGTTTTAACTAGAAAAGCTTTGTTTTTGCGTGTATGTCTAAGTGTGTAGCCTCAAAAGAGAAGGCACAGGAGAGTTTTCTCTCGAAAGAATATGTAAGAATACCACGTAATAAGGAAATACAGTGTTGCACAGTAAAGACAAATACTTACGTATTGGAAACACTTTACGAGAAGAAATAAAGCCTGGTACAAAATTAGCTTGTATCTACTAAAGCACACGTTGTAACTCGAAAAGATTTGGTGTGGCGTTTACATCTAAACGTGTAGCCTCAAAAGAGAACCCAAAGGAGAATTTTCTTTCGTCAAAATTTTTAAGAAAACCACGTTTTAAGGAAATCCCGCATCCTGCGAAATTATCTTGTTTTTCCTAAACTACACGTTTTAACTCGAAAACCTGTGGTTTTGCGTGTATGTCTAACACGAAATGCTTTGGTTTTGCCTGTATGTCTAAGCGTGTAGCCTCAAAAGAGAAGGCACAGGAGAGTTTTCTCTTGAAAGAATATGTAAGAATACCACGTTATAAGGAAATATAATGTTGCAGAGTAAAGACAAAAAAGTACGTATTGGAAACACTTTACAAGTGATAATAACGCATCATACAAAATTAGCTTGTATCTCCTAAACAACTCGTTGTAACTCAGAAAGATTTGATGTGGCTTGTACGGCTAAACGTATAGCCTCAAAGGAGAACCCAACGGAGAATATTCTTTGTCAAAATTTGTCAGAAAACCATGTTTTATGGAAATTCTGCATCGTGCGAAATTATCGTGTTTTTCCTAAACAACGCTTTTTAACTCGAAAAGCTTGGTGTTGCGTGTATGTCTAAGCGTGTAGCCTCAAAAAAGAAGGCACAAGAGAGTTATAAGGAAATACAGTGATGCAGAGTAAAGACAAATATGTACATATTGGAAACACTGTAGGAGAAAAAATAACGCTTCGTAAAAAATTCGCTTGTATCTCCTAACCAACACGTTGTAACTCGAAAAGATTTGGTGTGGCGTGTACGTCTAAACGTGTAGCCTCAAAAGAGAACCCACAGGAGAATTTTCTTTTGTCAAAATTTGTCAAAAATCCACGTTTTAAGGAAATCCTGCATAGTGCGAAATTATCTTGTTTTTCCTAAAGAACACGTCCTAACTCGAAAAGCTTTGGTGTTGCGTGTATGTCTAAGCGTGTAGCCTCAAAAGAGAAGGCACAGGAGAGTTTTCTCTCGAAAGAATATGTAAGAATACCACGTTATAAGGAAATACAGTGTTGCAGAGTAAAGACAAATACGTACATATTTGAAACACTTTACTAGAAGAAATAACTCATCGTACAAAATTTCCTTGTATCTCCTAAACAACACGTTGAAACTCGAAAAGATTTGATGTGGCGTTTACAACTAAACATGTAGCCTCACAAGAGAACCCACAGGAGAATTTTCTTTCATCCTTCATCTTGCGAAATTATCTTGTTTTTCCTAAAGAACACGTTGCAACTCGAAAAGCTTTGGTGTTGCGTGTATGTCTAATCGTGTAGCCTCAAAAGAGAAGGCACAGGAGAGTTTTCTCTCGAAAGAATATGTAAGAATACCACGTTATAAGGAAATACAGTGTTGCAGAGTAAAGACAAATACGTACATATTGGAAACACTTTAGGAGAAGAAATAAAGCATCGTACAAAATTAGCTTGTATCTCCTAAAAAACAAGTTGTAACTGGAAAAGATTTGACGTGGCGTGTATGTCTAAACGTGTAGCCTCAAAAGAGAACCCACAGAAGATTTTTCTTTCGTCAAAATTTGTCAGAAAACCACGTTTTAAGGAAATCCTGCATCATGCGAAATTATCTTGTTTTTCCTAAACAACTCGTTGTCACTCGAAAAGCTTTGATATTTAGTGTATGTGTAAGCGTTTAACCTCAAAAGAGAACGCACAGGAGAGTTTTCTCTCGAAAGAATATGTAAGAATACCACGTTATAAGGAAATACAGTGTTGCAGAGTAAAGCAAATAAGAACGTATTGGAAACACTTTAAAGAAGATATAACGCATCTTACAAAATTAGCTTGTATCTCCTAAATAACACGTTGTAACTCGGTAAGATTTGGTGTGGCGTGTATGTCTAAACATGTAGCCTCAAAAGAGAACCCACAGGAGAATTTTCTTTCTTCAAAATTTTTCAGAAAACCACATTATAAGGAAATCCCGCATCGTGCGAAATTATCTTGTTTTTCCTAAACAACACATTGTAACTCAAAAAGCTTTGGTGTTGCGTGTATGTCTAAGCGTGTATCCTCAAAAGAGAACGCACAGGAGAGTTTTCTTTCGAAAGAATATGTAAGAATACCACGTTTTAAGGAAATACAGTGTTGCAGAGTAAAGACAAAAACGTATGTATTGGCAACACTTTACAAGAAGAAATAACGCATCATACAAAATTAGCTTGTATCTCCTAAACAACACATTGTAACTCGAAAAGATTTGATGTGGCGTGTACGTCTAAACGTGTAGCCTCAAAAGAGAACCCACAGGAGAATTTTCTTTTTTCAAGATTTGACAGAAAACCACGTTTTAAGGAAATCCCGCATCGTGCGAAATTATCATGTTTTTCCTAAACAACACGTTGTCACTCGAAAAGCTTTGGTGTTGCTTGTAAGTCTAAGCGTGTAGCCTCAAAAGAGAACGCACAGGAGAGTTTTCTCTCGAAAGAATATGTAAGAATACCACGTTTAAGGAAATACAGTGTTGCAGAGAAAAGCAAATACGTACGTATTGGAAACACCTTAAAAAAGAAATAACGCATCTTAAAAAATTAGCTTGTATCTCCTAAACAACACGTTGTATCTCAGAAAGATTTGATGTAGCTTGTATGTCTAAACGTGTAGCCTCAAAGGAGAACCCACAGGAGAATATTCTTTAGTCAAAATTTGTCAGAAAACCACGTTTTAAGGAAATACCGCATCGTGCGAACATATCTTGTTTTTCCTAAACAACACGTTGTAACTCGAAAAGCTTTGGTGTTGCGTGTATGTCTAAGCGTGTAGCCTCAAAAGAGAAGGCACAGAAGAGTTTTCTCTCGAAAGAATATGTAAGAATACCACGTTATAAGGAAATACATTGTTCCCGAATAAAGACAAATACGCACATATTGGAAACACTTTAGGAGAAGAAATAAAGCTTCTTACAAAATTAGCTTGTATCTCCTAAACAACACGTTGTAAATCGAAAAGATATGGTGTGGCCTGTACGTCTAAACGTTTAGCCTCAAAAGAGAACCTACAGGAAAATTTTCTTTCGACAAATTTGTCAGAAAACCACGTTTTAAGGAAATCCCGCATCGTGCGTAATTATCATGTTTTTCCTAAACAACACGTCATAACTCGAAATGCTTTGGTGTTGCGAGTATGTCTAAGCGTGTAGCCTCAAAAGAGAATGCACAGGAGAGTTTTCTCTCGATAGAATATGTAAGAATACCCGTTATAAGGAAATACAGTGTTACAGAGTAACGACATATATGTATATATTGGAAAGCTTTAAGAGAAGAAAAAACGCATTGTACAAAATTACCTTGTATCTCCTAAACAAAATGGTGTAACTGGAAAAGATATGGTGTGGCATTTACAACTAAACATGTAGCCTCAAAAGAGAACCCACAGGAGAATTTTCTTTCGTCAAAATTTTTCAGAAAACCACGTTTTAAGGAAATACCGCATCGTGGGAAATTATCTTGTTTTTCCTAAACAACACGTTGTAACTCGAAAACTTTGGTGTTGCGTGTATGTCTAAGCAGAGTAAAGACAAATACAACGTATTGGAAACAATTTACGAGGCGAAATAACGCTTCATACAAAATTAGCTATATCTCCTAAACAACACGTTGTAACTCGAAAAGATTTGGTGTGGCGTGTACATCTAAACGTGTAGCCTCAAAAGAGAACCCACAGGAGAATTTTCGTTCGTCAAAATTTGTCAGAACACCATGTTTTAGGAAATCCCGCATCCTGCGAAATTATCTTGTTTTTCCTAAACTACACGTTTTAACTCGAAAACCTGTGGTTTTGCGTGTATGTCTAAGCGTGTAGCCTCAAAAGAGAAGGCACAGGAGAGGTTTCTCTTGAAAGAATATGTAAGAATACCACGTTATAAGGAAATATAGTGTTACAAAGTAAAGACAAATACTTACGTATTGGAAACACTTTACGAGAAGAAATAACGCATGGTACAAAATTAGATTGTATCTCCTAAACAACATGTTGTAACTCGAAAAGATTTGGTGTGGTGTTTACATCTAAACGTGTAGCCTCAAAAGAGAACCGACAGGAGAATTTTCTTTCGTCAAAATAGTTAATAAAACCACGTTTTAAGGAAATCCCTCATCGTGCGAAATTATCTTGTTTTTCCTAAACAACACGTTGCAACTCGAAAAGCTTTGGTGTTACGTGTATGTCTAAGCGTGTAGCCTCAAAAGAGAACGCACAGGAGAGTTTTCTCTCAAAAGAATATGTAAGAATACCACGTTATAAGGAAATACAGTGTTGCAGAGTAAACACAAATACGTATGTATTGGAAACACTTTATGAGAAGAAATAAAGCATCGTACAAAATTAGCTTGAATCTCCTAAACAACAAGTTGTAACTCGAAAATATTTGGTGTGGCGTGTACTTCTAAATGTGTAGCCTCAAAAGAGAACCCACAGGAGAATTTTCTTTCGTCAAAATTTGTCAGAAACCCACGTTTCAAGGAAATCCCGCACTGTGCGAAATTATCTTGTTTTTACTAAACTACACGTTGTAACTCAAAAATCTTTGGTGTTGCGTGTTTGTCTAAGTGTGTAGCCTCAAAAGAGAACGAACAGGAGTGTTTTCTCTCTAAAGGATATGTAAGAATACCACGTTATAAAGAAATACAGTGTTGCAGAATAACGACAAATAAGTACATATTGGAAACACTTTACGAGAAGAAATAACGCATCGTACAAAATTAGCTTGTATCTCCCAAACAACCCGTTGTAACTCGAAATGATTTGAAGTGGCCTGTGCATCTAAACGTGTAGCCTCAAAAGAGAACCTATAGAAGAATTTTCTTTCGTCAAAATTTGTCAGAAAACCACGTTTTAAGGAAATCCCACATCGTGCGAAATTATCTTGTTTTTCCTAAACAACACGTTGTCACTCGAAAAGCTTTGGTGTTGCGTGTATGTCTAAGCGTGTAGCCTCAAAAAAGAACGCACCGGAGAGTGTTCTCTAGAAAGAATATGTAAGAATACCACGTTATAAGGAAATACAGTGTTGCAGAGTAAAGCAAATACGTACGTATTGGAAACACTTTACGGGAAGAAATAACGCATCTTACAAAATTAGCTTGTATCTCCTAAAGAACACGTTGTAACTCGGAAATATTTGGTGTGGTGTGTACGTCTAAACGTGTAGCCTCAAAAGAGAACCCACAGGAGAATTTTCTTTCGTCAAAATTTTTAAGAAAACCACGTTTTAAGGAAATCCCACATCGTGCGAAATAATCTTTTTTTTCCTAAACAACACGTTGCAACTCGAACAGCTTTGGTGTTGTGTGTATGTCTAAGCGTGTAGAATCAAAGGAGAACACACAGGAGAGTTTTCTCTCGAAAGAATATGTAAGAATACCACGTTATAAGGAAATAAAGTGTTGCAGAGTAAAGACAAATATGTATGTATTGGAAACACTTTATGAGAAGAAATAACGCATCATACAAAATTAGCATGTATCTCCTAAACACCACGTTGTAACGCGAAAATATTTGGTGTGGCGTGTACGTCTAAATGTGTAGCCTCTAATGAGAACGCCAGGAGAATTTTCTTTCATCAAAATTTGTCAGAAAAACATTTAAAGGAAATCCCGCATCGTGGGAAATTATCTTGTTTTTCCTAAACTACACATTGTCACTCGAAAAGCTTTGTGTTGCGTGTTTGTCTAAGCGTGTAGCCTCAAAAGAGAATGCACAGGAGAGTTTTCTCTCGAAAGAATATGTAAGAATACCACGTTATAAGGAAATACAGTGTTGCAGAGTAAAGACAAATAAGTACATATTGGAAACACTTTAAGAGAAGAAATAAAGCTTCGTACAAAATTAGCTTGTACCTCCTAAACAAAACGTTGTAACTCGAAAAGATTTGGTGTGGCGTGTATGTCTAAACATGTAGCCTCAAAAGAGAACCCACAGGAGAATTTTCTATCATCAAAATTTTTCAGAAAACCACGTTTTAAGGAAATCCCGCTTCGTGCGAAATTATCTATTTTTTCCTAAACAACACATCGTACCTCGAAAAGCTTTGGTGTTGCGTGTTTGTCTAAGCATGTAGCCTCAAAAGATAACCTACAGGCGAGTTTTCTCTCGAAAGAATATGTAAGAATAACATGTTATAAGGAAATACAGTGTGGCAGAATAAAGAAAAATACGTACGTATTGGAAACACTTTACGAGAAGAAATACCGCAACGTAAAAAATTAGCTTGTATCTCCTAAACAACACGTTGTAACTCGGAAATATTTGGTGTGGTGTGTACGTCTAAACGTGTAGCCTCAAAAGAGAACCCACAGGAGAATTTTCTTTAGTCAAATTTTTTAAGAAAACCACGTTTTAAGGAAATCCCGCATCGTGCGAAATTATCTGGTTTTTCCTAAACATCACGTTGCAACTCGAAAAGCTTTGGTGTTGCATATATGTCTAAATATGTAGCCTCAAAGGAGAACGCACAGGAGAGTTTCTCTCGAAAGAATATGTAAGAATACCACGATATAAGGAAATACAGTGTTGCAGAGTAAAGACAAATACGTATGTATTAGAAACACTTTATGAGAAGAAATAACGCATCATACAAAATTAGCTTGTATCTCCTAAACAACACGTTGTAACTCGAAAATTTTTGGTGTGGCGTGTACGTCTAAATGTGTAGCCTCAAAAGAGAACCCACAGGAGAATTTTTTTTCTTCAAAATTTTACAGAAAAGCACGTTTTAAGGAAATCCCGCATCGTGCGAAATTATCTTGTTTTTCCTAAACGATACGTTGTAACTCGAAAAACGTTGGTGTGCCTGTTTGTCTAAGCGTGTAGCCTCAAAAGGGAACGCACAGGAGAGTATTCTCTCAAAAGAATATGTAAGAATACCACGTTATAAGGAAATACAGTGTTGCAGAATAAAGACAAATACTTACATATTGGAAACACTTTATGAGAAGAAATATAGCATGGTAGAAAATTAGCTTGCATCTCCTAAACAACACGTTGTAACTCGAAATGATTTGCTGTGGCGTGTGCGTCTAAACGTGTAGCCTCAAAAGAGAACCGACAGACGAATTTTTTTTCGTCAAAATTTGTCCGAAAACCACGTTTTAAGGAAATCCCGCATCGTGAGAAATTATCTTGTTTTTCCTAAACAACACGTTGTCACTCGAAAAGCTTTGGTGTTGCGTGTATGTCTCAGCGTTTAGCCTCAAAAGAAAAGGCACAGGAGAGTTTTCTCTCGAAAGAATATGTAAGAATACCACGTTATAAGGAAATACAGTGTTGCAGAATAAAGAAAAATCCGTACGTATTGGAAAGACTTTACAAGAAGAAATAACGCAACATATAAAATTAGCTTGTATCTCCTAAACAACACTTTGTAACTCCAAAATATTTGGTGTGATGTGTACGTCTAAACATGTAGCCTCAAAAGAGAATCCACAGGAGAATTTTCCTTCCTCAAAATTTGTCAGAAAACCACGTTTTAAGGAAATCCCGCATTGTACGAAATTGTCTTGTTTTTCCTAAACAACACGTGCAACTCGAAAAGCTTTGATGTTGCGTGTTTGTCTAAGCGTGTAGCCTCAAAAGAGAACACACAGGAGAGTTTTCTCTCGAAAGAATATTTAAGAATACCACGTTATAAGGAAATACACTGTTGCAGAATAAAGAAAAATATGTACATATTGGAAACACTTTATGAGAAGAAATAACGCATCGTACAAAATTAGCTTGTATCTCCTAAACAACAAGTTGTAACTTGAAAAGATTTGATGTGGCGTGTGCGTCTAAACGTGTAGCCTCAAAAGAGAACCCACAGAGGAATTTTCTTTCGTCAAAATTTGTCAGAAAACCACGTTTTAAGGAAATCCCGCAATGTGCGAAATTATCTTGTTTTTCCTAATCAACACGTGTAACTCGAAAAGATTTGGTTTTGCGTGTATGTCTAAGAGTGTAGCCTCAAAAGCGAAGGCACAAGAGAGTTTTCTCTAGAAAGAATATGTAAGAATACCACGTTATAAGGAAATACAGTTTTGCAGAGTAAAGACAAATACGTACATATTGGAAACACTTTACAAGGCGAAATAACGCTTCATACAAAATTAGCTATATCTCCTAAACAACACGTTGTAACTCGAAAATATTTGGTGTGGAGTTTACATCTAAACGTGTAGCTTCAAAAGAGAACCCACAGGAGAATTTCCTTTCCTCAAAATTTTTCAGAAAACCACGTTTTAAGGAAATCCTGCATCGTGCGAAATTATCTTGTTTTTTCTAAACAACACGTTGTAATTCGAAAAGCCTTGGTGTTGCGTGTATGTCTAAGCGTGTAGCCTCAAAAAAGATCGCACAGGAGTGTTTTCTCTTGAAAAATATGTAAGAATGCCACGTTATAAGGAAATACAGTGTTGCAGAGTAAAGACAAATATGTACATATTGGAAACACTTTACGAGTCAAAATAATGCATCTTACAAAATTAGCCTGTATCTCCTAAACAACACGTTGTAACTTGAAAAGATTTGGTGTGGCATGTACGTCTAAACGTATAGCCTCAAAAGAGAACCCACAGGAGAATTTTCTTTGGTTAAAATTTGTCAGAAAACCACGTTTTAAGGAAATCCCGCATCGTGCGAAATTATCTTGTTTTTCCTAAACAACACGTTGTAACTCGAAAAGCTTTGGTGTTGCATGTATGTCTAAGCGTGTAACCTCAAAAGAGAACACACAGGAGAGTTTTCTCTCGAAAGAATATGTAAGAATACCACGTTATAAGGAAATACAGTGTTGCAGAGTAAAGACAAATACATAACTATTGGAAACACTTTACGAGAAGAAATAAGGAATAGTACAAAATTAGCTTGTATCTCCTAAACAACACGTTATAACTCGAAAGGATTGGGTGTGGCGTGTATGTCTCAACGTGTAGCCTCAAAAGAGAACCCACAGGAGAATTTTCTTTCATCAAAATTTGTCAGAAAACCACGTTTTAAAGAAATCCCGCATCGTGCGAAATTATCTTGTTTTTCTTAAACAACACGTTGTAACTCGAAAAGCTTTGGTGTTGCATGTATATCTAAGCGGGTAGCCTCAAAACAGAATGCACAGGAGAGTTTTCTCTCGAAAGAATATGTAAGAATACCACGTTATATGGAAATACAGTGTTGCAGAGTAAAGATATATAAGTACATATTGTAAATACTTTACGAGAAGAAATAATGCATGGTACAAAATTAGCTTGTATCTCCTAAAGAACACCTTGTAACTCGAAAGAATTTGGTGTGGCGTGTACATCTAAACATTTAGCCTCAAAAGAGAACCAACAGGAGAATTTTCTTTCATCAAAATTTGTCCGAAACCCACGTTTTAAGGAAATCCCTCATCGTGTGAAATTATCTTGTTTTTCCTAAACAACATGTTGTAACTCAAAAAGTTTTGGTGTTGCGTGTATGTCTAAGCGTGTAGCCTCAAAAGAGAATGCACAGGAGACTTTTCTCTCGAAAGAATATGTAAGAATACCACGATATAAGGAAATACAGTTTTGCAGAGTAAAGACAAATACGTACATATTGGAAACACTTAAACTTTACAATAAGAAATAACGCATCGTACATAATTAGCTTGTATCTCTTGAACAACACGTTTTTAGGAAATGCCTCATTGTGCGAAATCATATGGTTTTTCCTAAACAACACGTTGTAACTCGGAAAGATTTGGTGTGGCGTGTACATCTAAACGTGTAACCTCAAAAGAGAACCCAAAGGAGAATTTTCTTTGGCCATATTTGTCAGAAAACCACATTTTAAGGAAATCCTGCATCGTGCGAAATTATCTTGTTTTTCCTAAACAACATGTTGTAACTCGAAAAGCTTTGGTGTTGCGTGTATGTCTAAGTGTGTAGCCCCAAAAGAGAACGCAGAGGAGAGTTATCTCTCGAAAGAATATGTAAGAATACCACGTTATAAGGAAATACAGTGTTGCAGAGAAAAGACGAATACATGCGTATTGGAAACACTTTACAAGAAGAAATAAAGCATCGTATAAAATTAGCTTGTATCTCCTAAATAACACGTTGTAACTCGAAAAGATTTAGTGTGGCATGTACGTCTAAACGTGTACCTTCAAAAGAGAACCCACAGGAGAATTTTGTTTCGTCAAAAGTTGTCAGAAAACCATGTTTTAAGAAAATCCTGCATTGTGAGAAATTATCTTCTTTTTCCTAAACTACACATTGTAACTCGAAAAGCTTTGGTGTTGTGTGTATGTCTACGCGTGTAGCCTCAAAGGAGAAGGCACAAGAGATTTTTCTGTCGAAAGAATATGTAAGAATATCACGTTATAAGGAAATACAGTGTTGCAGAGTAAAGGCAAATATGTACATATTGGAAACACTTTACAAGAAGAAATAACGCATCATAAAAAATTAGCATGTATCTTCTAAACAACACGTTGTAACTCGAAAAGATTTGGTGTGGCGTGTACATCTAAACGTGTAGCCTCAAAAGAGAAAACAGTGGAGAATTTTCTTTCGTCAAAATTTTTCAGAAAAACACGTCTTAAGAAAATCCCGCATCATGCAAAATTATCTTGTTTCTCCTAAACAACACGTTGTAACTCGAAAAGATTTGGTGTTGTGTGTATGTTTAAGCGTGTAGCCCCAAAAGAGAACGCACAGGAGAGTTTTCTCTCGAAAGAATATGTAAGAATACCACGTTATAAGGAAATACTGTGTTGCAGAGTAAAGTCAAATACGTCTGTATTGGAAACACTTTACGAGAAGAAATAATGCATCGTACAAAATTAGCTTGTATCTCCTAAAGAACACCTTGTAACTCGAAAATACTTGGCGTGGCGTGTACGTCTAAACGTGTAACCTCAAAAGAGAACTCACAGGAGAAATTTATTTCCTCAAAATTTGTCAGAAAACCACGTTTTAAGGAAATCCCGCATCTTGCGAAATTATCTTGTTTTTCCTAAACAACACGTTGTAACTCGAAAAGCTTTGGTGTTGCATGTATGTCTAAGCATGTATCCTCAAAAGAGAAGGCACAGGAGAGTTTTCTCTCGAAAGAATATGCAAGAATACCACGTTATAAGGAAATACAGTGTGGCAGAATAATGACAAATACGTATGTATTGGAAACACTTTAGGAGAAGAAATAAAGCATCTTACAAAATTAGCTTGTATCTTCTAAACAACACGTTGTAACTCGAAAAGATTTGGTGTGGCATATACCTGTAAACGTGTAGCCTCAAAAGAGAACCCACAGGAGAATTTTCTTTGGTCAAAATTTGTCAGAAAACCATGTTTTAAGGAAATCCCGCATCGTGCGAAATTATCTTGTTTTTCCTAAAAAACACGTTGTAACTCGAAAAGCTTTGGTGTTGCTTGTATGTCTAAGCTTGTAGCCTCAAAAGAGAAGGCACAGGAGAGTTTACTCTCGAAAGAATATGTAAGAATACCACGTTATAAGGAAATACAGTGTTGTAGAGTAAAGACAAATACTAATGAATAACAAAGATAATTTTTCTTATGAATAACAAGATAATTTCGCAAGATGCGGGATTTCCTTAAAACGTGGAATTCTGACAAATTTTGACAAAAGAAAATTCTCCTGTGGGTTCTTTTTTGAGGTTACACGTTTAGATATACACGTCACACCAAATATTTTCGAGTTACAACGTGTTGTTTACAGATACAAGCTAATTTTGTACGATGCGTTATTTCTTCTCATAAAGTGTTTCCAATATGTACTTATTTGCCTTTTCTCTGCAAATATGTATTTCTTTATAACGTGGTATTCTTACATATTCTTTCGAGAGAAAATCTCCTGTGTGTTCTCTTTTGAGGCTCCATGCTTAGACATACACGCAACACCAAAGCTTTTCGAGTTACAATATATTGTTTAGGAAAAAGAAGACGATTTCGCACGATGCGGGATTTCCTTAAAACGTGGTTTTCTGAAAAATTTTAACTAAAGAAAATTCTCCTGTGGGTTCTCTTTTGAGGTTCCACGTTTAGACGTACACGCCACACCAAATCTTTTCGAGTTACTACGTGTTGTTTAGGAGATACAAGCTAATTTTGTACTATGCGTTTATTTTCTCGTAAAGTGTTTCCAATACGTACGTGTTGGTCTTTACTCTGCAACACTGTATTTCCTTATAACGTTGTATTCTTACATATTCTTTCAAGAGAAAACTCTCCTGTGCGTTCTCTTTTGAGGCTACATGCTTAGACATACACGCAACACCAGAGCTTTTCGAGTTACAACGTGTTGTTTAGGAAAAACACGATAATTTCTCACGATGCAAGATTTCCTTAAAACGTGGATTCTGACAAATTTTGAAGAAAGAAAATTCTCCTGTGGGTTCTCTTTTGAGGCTACACGTTTAGACCTACACGTCACACCAAATCTTTTCGAGTTACAACGTGTTGTTTAGGAGATACAAGCTAATTTTATATGATGCGTTATTTCTTCTCCTAAAATATTTCCAATATGTACTTATTTGTTTTTACTCTGCAAAATTGTATTTCCTTATAACGTGGTATTTTTACATATTCTTTCGAGAGAAAACTCTCCTGTGCCTTCTCTTTCGAGGCTCCCCGCTTAGACATACACGCAACACTAAAGCTTTTCGAGTTACAATATGTTGTTTAGGAAAAAGAAGATGATTTCGCACGATGCGAGATTTCCTTAAAACGTGGTTTTCTGAAAAATTTTGACGAAAGAAAATTCTCCTGTGGGTTCTCTTTTGAGGCTACACGTTTAGACTTGCATGCCACACCAAATCTTTCGAGTTACAACGTGTTGGTTAGGAGATACAAGCTAATTTTTAAGATGCGTTAATTCTTCTCGTAAAGTGTTTCCAATAGGTACATATTTGTCTTTACTCTGCAACACTGTATTTCCTTATAACGTGGTATTCTTACATATTCTTTCGAGAGAAAACTCTCCTTTGTGTTCTCTTTTGATGCTATACATTTAGACATACTCGCAACACCAAAGCTTTTCGAGTTACAACTTGTTGTTTAAGAAAAACAAGATAATTTTGCACGATGAGGGATTTCCTTAAAACGTGGTTTTCTCACATATTTGG
Source organism: Apodemus sylvaticus (assembly GCF_947179515.1). NCBI lineage: Eukaryota > Metazoa > Chordata > Mammalia > Rodentia > Muridae > Apodemus > Apodemus sylvaticus. The sequence goes on along the minus strand of NC_067491.1, from coordinate 64,991,582 downwards.
ACGATAGAAAATTCTCCTGTGTGTTCTCTTTTGAGGCCACACGTTTAGATGTACACGCCACACCAAATTCTTTCGAGTTACAACCTGTTGTTTAGGAGATACAAGCTGATTATGTATGATGCGTTATTTCTTCTCGTGATGTGTTTCCAATACATACGTATTTGTATTTACTCTGCAACACTGTATTTCCTTAAAACGTGGTATTCTTATATATTTTTCGAGAGAAAACTCTCCTGTGCATTCTCTTTTGAGGCTACACGCTTAGACATGCACGCAAAACCAAAGCTTTTCGAGTTACAACGTGTTGTTTAGGAAAAACAAGATAATTTCGCATGAGGCAAGATTTCCTTAAAACGTGGTTTCTGACAAATTTTGATGAAAGAAAATTCTCCTGTCGGTTCTCTTTTGAGGCTACACGTTTAGACGTACACGTCACACCAAATCATTTCGAGTTACAACGTGTTGTTTAGGAGATACAAGCTAATTTTGTATGATGCGTTATTTCTTCTCTTAAAGTGTTTCCAATATGTACGTATTTGTCTTTACTCTGCAACACTGTATTTCCTTATAACGTGGTATTCTTACATATTCTTTCGAGAGAAAACTCTCCTGTGCATTCCGTTTTCTGGCTACACACGTAGACATACCCGCACCACCAAAGCTTTTCGAGTTACAACTTGTTCTTTAGGAAAAACAAGATAATTTCGCACGATGCGGAATTGCCTTATAACGAGGTTTTCTGACAAAATTTGAAGATAGAAAATTCTCCAGTGGGTTCTCTTTTGAGGCTACACTTTTAGACGTACACGCCAAACTAAATCTTTTCGAGTTACCACTTGTTGTTTAGGAGATACAAGCTAATATTTTATGATGTGTGATTTCATCTTTTAAAGTGTTTCCAATATATACGTTTTTGTCTTTACTCTGCAACACTGTATTTCCTTATAACGTTGTATTCTTACATGTTCTTTCGAGAGAAAACTCTCCTGTACATTCTCTTTTGAGGCTACACGCTTAGACATACACGCAACACCAAAGCTTTTCGAGTTACAACGTGTTGTTTAGGAAAAACAAAATAATTTTACACGATGCGGGATTTCCTTAAAACATGGTTATCTGAAAAATTTTGATGAAATAAAATTCTCCTGTTGGTTCTCTTTTGAGGCTACACTTTTAAACGTACATGCCGAACCAAATCTTTTCGAGGTACCATGTGTTGTTTAGGAGATACAAGCTAATTTTGAATGATGCATTATTTCTTCTCGTAAAGTGTTTCCAATATGTACTTATTTGTCTTTATTCTGCAAATTTGTATTTCCTAATAAGGTGGTATTCTTACATACCTTTCGAGAGAAAACTCTCCTGTGCGTTCTCTTTTGAGGCTACACGCTTAGCCATACACGCACCACTAAATCATTTTGAGTTACAACATGTTGTTTAGGAAAAGGAAGATTATTTCGCACGATGCGGGATTTCCATAAAACGTGGTTTTCTGAAAAATTTTGACGATAGAAAATTCTCCTGTGGGTTCTCTTTTGAGGCTACACGTTTAGACGTACAGGCCACACCAAATCTTTTCGTGTTACAACTTGTTGTTTAGGAGATACAAGCTAATATTGTACTATGCGTTAATTCTTCTCGTAAAGTGTTTCCAATACGAATGTGTTTGTCTTTACTCTGCAACACTGTATTTCCTTATAACGTGGTATTCTTACATATTCTTTCGAAAGAAAACTCTCCTGTGCGTTCTCTTTTGAGGCTACACGCTTAGACATACACGCAACACCAGAGCTTTTCGAGTTACAACATGTTGTTTAGGAAAAAGAAGATGATTTCTCACGATGCGGGATTTCCTTAAAACGTTGTTTTCTCACATATTTTGATGATAGAAAATTCTCCTATCGGTTCTCTTTTGAGGCTACACATTTAGACGTACACGCCACACCAAATCCTTTCGAGTTAAAACCTGTTGTTTAGGAGATATAAGCTAATTTTGTATGATGCGTTATTTCTTCTCTTAAAGTGTTTCCAATACATACGTATTTGTCTTTACTCTGCAACACTGTATTTCCGTATAACGTGGTATTCTTACATATTCTTTCGAGAGAAAACTCTCCTGTGCGTTCTCTTTTGAGGCTACACGCTTAGACTTACACGCAACACCAAAGCTTTTCGAGTTACTACATGTTGTTTAGGAAAAACAAGATAATTTCGCTTGATGGAAGATTTCCTTAAAACGTGGCTTTCTGACAAATTTTGATGAAAGAAAATTCTCCTGTCGGTTCTCTTTTGAGGCTACCCGTTTAGACGTACACATCACACCAAATCATTTCGAGTTACAACTTGTTGTTTAGGAGATACAAGCTAATATTTTACGATGTGTTATTTCTTCTCTTAAAGTGTTTCCAATATGTACGTATTTGTCTTTAGTCTGCAACACTCTATTTCCATATAACGTGGTATTCTTACATATTCTTTCGAGAGAAAGCTCTCTTGTGAATTCCCTTTTTTGACTACACACTTAGACATACAGGCAACACCAAAGATTTTCGAGTTACAACTTGTTGTTTAGGAAAAACAAGATAATTTCGCAGGATGCGGGATTTTGTTAAAACGTGGATTTCTGACAAATTTTGAAGAAAGAAAATTCTCCAATGGGTTCTCTTTTGAGGCTACACGTTTAGCCGTACACGCCACACCAAATCCTTTCGAGTTACCACGTGTTGTTTAGGAGATACAAGCTAATTTTGTACGATGCGCTATTTCTTCTCGTAAAGTGTTTCCAATACGGACGTATTTGTCTTTACATTGCAACACTGTATTTACTTATAACGTTGTATTCTTATATGTTTCTTCGAGAGAAAAATCTCCTGTGCGTACTCTTTAGAGGCTACATGCTTAGACATACACGCAACACCAAAGCTTTTCGAGTTACAACGTGTTGTTTAGGAAAAACAAGATAATTTTGCACGATGCGGGATTTCCTTAAAACGTGGTTTTCTGACAAATTTTGACGAATGAAAGTTCTCCTGTGCATTCTCTTTTGAGGCTACACGTGTAGTCGTACGAGCCACACCAAATATTTTCGAGTTACAACGTGTTGTTTAGGAGATACAAGCTAATTTTGTACAATGCTTTAGTTCTTCTCTTAAAGTGTTACCAATAGGTATGTATTTGTCTTTACTCTGCAACACTGTATTTCCTTATAACGTGGTATTCTTACATATTCTTTCAAGAGAAAACTCTCCTGTGTATTCTCTTTTGAGGCTACACACTTAGACATACACGCAACACCAAAGCTTTTCGAGTTACAACGTGTTGTTTAGGAAAAACTAGAAAATTTCGCACGATGCGAGATTTCCTTAAAACGTGGTTTCTGACAAATTTTGATGAAAGAAAATTCTCCTGTGGGTTCTCTTTTAAGGCTACACGTTTAGACGTACACGTCACACCAAATCTTTTCGAGTTACAACGTGTTGTTTAGGAGATACAAGCTAATTTTGAACGATGCGTTATTTCTTCTAGTAAATTGTCTCCAATATGATCGTATTTGTCTTTACATTGCAACACTGTATTTCCTTATAACGTTGTATTCTTACATGTTCTTTCGAGAGAAAACTCTCCTGTGCATTCTCTTTAGAGGCTACAGGCTTAGACATACACACAACTCCAAAGCTTTTCGAGTTACAACATGTTGTTTAGGAAAAAGAAGATGATTTCTCACGATGCAGGATTTCCTTAAAACGTGGTTTTCTCACATATTTTGACGATAGAAAATTCTCTTGTCGGTTCTCTTTTGAGGCTACACATTTAGACGTACAGGCCACACCAAATCCTTTCGAGTTACATCCTGTTGTTTAGGAGATATAAGCTAATTTTGTATGATGCGTTATTTCTTCTCGTAAATTGTTTCCAATACATACGTATTTGTCTTTACTCTGCAACACTGTATTTCCTTATAACGTGGTATTCTTACATATGCTTTCGAGAGAAAACTCTCCTGTGCGTTCTCTTTTGAGGCTACACGCTTAGACATACACGCAACACCAAAGCTTTTCAAGTTACAACGTGTTGTTTAGGAAAAACAAGATAATTTCGCATGATGCGAGATTTCCTTAAAACGTGGTTTTCTGACAAATTTTGATGAAAGAAAATTCTCCTGTCGGTTCTCTTTTGAGGCTACACGGTTAGACTTACACGTCACACCAAATCATTTCGAGTTACAACGTGTTGTTTAGGAGATACAAGCTAATTTTTTACGATGTGTTATTTCTTCTCTTAAAGTGTTTCCAATATGTAAGTATTTGTCTTTACTCTGCAACACTCTATTTCCATATAACGTGGTATTCTTACATATTCTTTCGAGAGAAAGCTCTCCTGTGAATTCCCTTTTGTGACTACACACTTAGACATGCAGGCAACACCAAAGATTTTCGAGTTACAACTTGTTGTTTAGGAAAAACAAGATAATTTCTCAGGATGCGGGATTTTGTTAAAACGTGGATTTCTGACAAATTTTGAAGAAAGAAAATTCTCCAATGGGTTCTCTTTTAAGGCTACACGTTTAGACGTACACGCCACACCAAAGCTTTTCGAGTTACAACATGTTGTTTAGGAAAAACTAGAAAATTTCGTACGATGCGAGATTTCCTTAAAACGTGGTTTCTGCAAATTTTGATGAAAGAAAATTCTCCTGTGGGTTCTCTTTCAAGGCTACACGTTTAGACGTACACGTCACACCAAATCTTTTCAAGTTACAACGTGTTGTTTAGGAGATACAAGCTAATTTTGAATGATGCGTTATTTCTTCTCGTAAAGAGTTTCTAATATGTACGTATTTGTCTTTACTCTGCAACACTGCATTTCCTTTTATCATGGTATTCTTACATATTCTTTCGAGAGAAAACTCTCCTGTGCGTTTCCTTATGAGGCTACACACTTAGACATACATGCAACATCAAAGCTTTTCGAGTTACAACGTGTTGTTTAGGAAAAACAAGATAATTTCGAACGATGCAGGATTGCCTTATAACGTGGTTTTCTGACAAATTTTGAAGAAAAAATATTCTCCTGTGGTTTCTCGTTTGAGGCTACACTTTTAGACGTACACGCCAAACTAAATCTTTTCGAGTTACCACTTGTTGTTTAGGAGATACAAGCTAATATTTTAAGATGCGTTATTTCTTCTATTAAAGTGTTTCCAATATATACGTTTTTGTCTTTACTCTGCAACACTGTATTTCCTTATAACGTTGTATTCTTACATATTCTTTCGAGAGAAAACTCTCCTGTGCATTCTCTTTTGAGGCTACACCCTTAGACATACCACAACACCAAAGCTTTTCGAGTTACAACATGTGCTTTAGGAAAAACAAGATGATTTCTCATGATGCAGGATTTCCTTAAAACCTGGTTTTCTGAAAAATTTTGACAAAAGAAAATTCTCCTGTGGGTTCTCTTTTGGGGCTACACGTTTAGACGTACAGGCCACACCAAATCTTTTCGAGTTACAACTTGTTGTTTAGGAGATACAAGCTAATTTTGTATGATGCGTTAATTCTTCTCATAAAATGTTTCCAATACATACGTGTTTGTCTTTAATCTGCAACACTGTATTTACTTATAACATGGTATTCTTACATATTCTTTCGAGAGAAATCTCTCCTGTGCATTCTCTTTTGAGTCTACACGCTTAGACATACACGCAACACCAGAGCTTTTTGAGTTACAACGTGTTGTTTAGGAAAAACTAGATAATTTCGCACGATGCGAGATTTCCTTAAAACATGGTTTATTACAAATTTTGATGAAAGAAAATTCTCCTGTGGGTTATTTTTTGAGGCTACACATTTAGACGTACACGTCACACCAAATCTTTTCGAGGTACAACGCGTTGTTTAGGAGATACAAGCTAATTTTGTATGATGCGTTATTTCTTCTTGTAAAGTGTTTCCATTATGTACTTATTTGTCTTTACTCTGCAAAATTGTATTTGCTTATAATGTGGTATTCTTACATATTCTTTCGAGAGAAAACTCTCCTGTGCCTTCTCTTTTGAGGCTCCCCGCTTAGATATACACGCAACACCAAAGCTTTTCGAGTTACAACATGTTGTTTAGGAAAAAGAAGATGATTTCGCACGATGCGGGATTTCCTTAAAACGTGGTTTTCTGACAAATTTTGACGAAAGAAAATTCTCCTGTGGGTTCTCTTTTGAGGCTACACCTTTATACGTACATGCCACACCAAATATTTTCGAGTTACAACGTGTTGTTTAGGAGATACGAGCTAATTTTATATGATGTGTTAATTCTTCTCGTAAAGTGTTTCCAATATGTACTTAATTGTCTTTATTCTGTAACACTGTAATTCCTTATAACGTGGTATTCTTACATATTCTTTCGAGAGAAAACTATACTCTGCGTTCCCTTTTGACGCTACACACTTAGACATACAGGCAACACCAAAGGTTTTCGATGTACAACGTGTTGTTTATTAAAAACAAGATAATTTCGCAAGAAGCGGGATTTCCTTAAAACGTGGTTTTCTGACAAATTTTGAAGAAAGAAAATTCTCCTGTGGGTTCTCTTTTGAGGCTACACTTTTAGACGTACACTCCAAACCAAATGTTTTCGAGTTTCCAGTTGTTGTTTAGGAGATACAAGCTAATATTGTATGATGCGTAATTTCTTCTCATAAAGTGTTTCCAATATGTACGTATTTGTCTTTACTCTGCAACACTGTATTTCCTAATAACGTATTCTTACATGTTCGTTGGAGAGAAAACTCTCCTGTGCATTCTCTTTTGAGGCTACACGCTTAGACATACATGCAACACCAAAGCTTTTCGAGTTACAACGCGTTGTTTAGGAAAAACAAGATAATTTCGCACGATGCGGGATTTCCTTAAAACGTGGTTTTCTGACAAATTTTGACTAAAGAAAATTCTCCTTTGTGTTCTCTTTTGAGGCTACACGTTTAGACGTACACGCCAAACAAAATCTTTTCGAGTTGCCACGTGTTGTTTAGGAGATACAAGCTAATTTTTTTCGATGCGTTATTTCTTCTCCTAAAGTGTTCCCAATATGTACGTATTTGTCTTTACTCTGCAAAATTGTATTTCCTAATAAGGTGGTATTCTTACATATTCTTTCGAGAGAAAACTCTCCTGTGCCTTCTCTTTTGAGGCTCCACACTTACACATACACGCAACACTAAAGCTTTTCGAGTTACAACATGTTGTTTAGGAAAAAGAAGATGATTTCGCAGGATGCGGGATTTCCTTAAAACGTGGTTTTTTGAAAAATTTTGACGAAAGAAAATTCTCCTGTGGGTTCTCTTTTGAGGCTACACGTTTAGTCTTACACACCAAACCAAATCATTTCAAGTTACAACATGTTGTTTAGGATATACAAGCTAATTTTGTACGATGCGTTAATTCTTCACATAAAGTGTTTCCAATAGGTAAGTATTTGTCTTTACTCTGCAACACTGTATTTCCTTATGACGTGGTATTCTTGCATATTCTTTCGTGAGAAAACTATCCTGTGCGTTCCCTTTTGAGACTACACACTTAGACATACAGGCAACACAAAAGTTTTTCGAGTTACAACGTGTTGTTTATGAATAACAAGATAATTTCACACGATGCGGGATTTCCTTAAAACGTCGTTTTCTGACAAATTTTGACAAAAGAAAATTCTCCTGTGGGTTCTCTTTTGAGGCTACATGTTTAGGTGTACACGACACACCAAATCTTTTCGAGTTACAACGTGTTGGTTAGGAGATACAAATTAATTTTGTACGATGCGTTAATTATTCTCGTAAAGTGTTTCCAATAGGTGTGTATTTGTCTTTACTCTGCAACACTGTATTTCCTTATAACGTGGTATTCTTACATATTCTTTCGAGAAAAAACTCTCTTTTGCGTTCTCTTTTGAGGCTACATGCTTAGACATACACATAACACCAAAGCTTTTCGAGTTACAACTTGTTGTTTAAGAAAAACAAGCTGATTTTGCACGTTGAGGGATTTCCTTAAAACGTGGTTTTCTCACATATTTTGACGATAGAAAATGCTCCTGTCGGTTCTCTTTTGAGGCTACACGTTTAGACCTACACACCACACCAAATCCTTTCGAGTTACAACCTGTTGTTTAGGAGATACAGGCTAATTTTGAACGATGCGTTATTTATTCTCTTAAAGTGTTTCCAATAGGTACATATTTGTCTTTACTCTGCAACACTGTATTTCCTTATAACGTGGTATTCTTACATATTCTTTGGAGAGAAATCTCTCCTGTGCATTCTCTTTTGAGGCTACACGCTTAGACATACACGCAACACCAAAGCTTTTCGAGTTACTACGTGTTGTTTTGGAAAAACTAAAAAATTTCTCACGATGCGACATTTCCATAAAACGTGGTTTCTGACAAATTTTGATGAAAGAAAATTATCCTGTGCGTTCTCTTTTGAGGCTACACGTTTAGACATACATGTCACACCAAATCTTTTCGAGTTACAACGTGTTGTTTAGGAGATACAAGCTAATTTTGAACAATGCGTTATTTCTTCTCGTAAAGTCTTTCCAATATGTACGTATTTGTCTTTACTCTGCAACACTGTATTTCCTTATAACGTGGTATTCTTACATATTCGTTCGAGAGAAAACTCTCCTGTGCATTTCCTTTTAGGCTACACACTGAGACATACATGCAACACCAAAGCTTTTCGAGTTACAACGTGTTGTTTAGGAAAAACAAGATAATTTCGCACAATGCGGAATTGCCTTATAACGAGGTTTTCTGACAAATTTTGAAGAAAGAAAATTCTCCTGTAGGTTCTCTTTTGAGGCTACACTTTTAGATGTACATGCCAATCTAAATCTTTTCGAGTTACCACTTGTTGTTTAGGAGATACAAGCTAATATTTTATGATGCTTTATTTCTTCTGTTAAAGTGTTTCCAATATATACATTTTTGTCTTTACTCTGCAACACTGTATTTCCTTATAACGTTGTATTCTTACATGTTCTTTCGAGAGAAAACTCTCCTGTGCATTCCCTTTTGAGGCTACTCGCTTAGACATACACGCAACACCAAAGCTTTTCAAGTTACAACGTGTTGTTTAGGAAAAACAAGATAATTTTGCACGATGCGGGATTTCCTTAAAACGTGGTTATCTGACAAATTTTGACGAAAGAAAATTCCCCTGTTGGTTCTCTTTTGAGGCTACACTTTTAGACGTACATGCCAAACCAAATCATTTCGAGTTACCACGTGTTGTTTAGGAGATACAAGCTAATTTTGTATGATGCATTATTTCTTCTCGTAAAGTGTTTCCAATATGTACTTACTTGTCGTTACTCTGCAAAATTGTACTTCCTAATAACGTGGTATTCTTAAATTTTCTTTTGAGAGAAAACTCTCCTGTGCATTCTCTTTTGAGGCTACACGCTTAGACATACACCCAACACCAAAGCTTTTCGAGTTACAACGTGTTGTTTAGGAAAAACAAGATAATTTTGCACGATGCCGGATTTCCTTAAAACGTGGTTATCTGACAAATTTTGACAAAAGAAAATTCCCCTGTTGATTCTCTTTTGAGGCTACACTTTTAGACGTACATGCCAAACCAAATCTTTTCGAGTTACCACGTGTTGTTTAGGAGATACAAGCTAATTTTGTATGATGCATTTTTTTCTTCTCATAAAGTGTTTCCAATATGTACTTACTTGTCTTTACTCTGCAAAATTGTACTTCCTAATAACGTGGTATTCTTACATTTTCTTTTGAGAGAAAAGTCTCCTGTGCGTTCTCTTTTGAGGCTCCACGCTTAGACATACACGCAACACTAAAGCTTTTCGAGTTACAACATGTTGTTTAGGAAAAAGAAGATGATTTCGCACGATGCGGGATTTCCTTAAAACGTGGTTTTCTGAAAAATTTTGACGAAAGAAAATTCTCCTGTGGGTTCTCTTTTGAGGCTACATGTTTAGATGTACACGCCACACCAAATCTTTTCGAGTTACAACGTGTTGTTTAGGAGATACAAATTAATTTTGTACGATGCGTTAATTCTTCTCGTAAAGTGTTTCCAATAGCTGCGTATTTGTCTTTACTCTGCAACACTGTATTTCCTTATAACATGGTATTCTTACATATTCTTTGAGAAAAAACTCTGTTTTGCGTTCTTTTGAGGCTACACGCTTAGACATACACACAACACCAAAGCTTTTCGAGTTACAACTTGTTGTTTAAGAAAAACAAGCTTAATTTGCACAATGAGAGATTTCCTTAAAACGTGGTTTTCTCACATATTTTGACGATAGAAAATTTTCCTGTCGGTTCTCTTCTGAGGCTACACGTTTAGACCTACACGCCACACCAAATCCTTTCGAGTTACAACCTGTTGTTTAGGAGATACAGGCTAATTTTGTACGATGCGTTATTTATTCTCTTAAAGTGTTTCCAATAGGTACGTATTTGTCTTTACTCTGCAACACTGTATTTCCTTATAACGTGGTATTCTTACATATTCTTTCGAGAGAAATCTCTCCTGTGCATTCTCTTTTGAGGCTACACGCTTAGACATACACGCAACACCAAAGCTTTTCGAGTTACTACCTGTTGTTTTGGAAAAACTAAAAAAATTCGCAGGATGCGAGATTTCCATAAAACGTGGTTTCTGACAAATTTTGATGAAAGAAAATTCTCCTGTGCGTTCTCTTTTGAGGCTACACGTTTAGCCGTACATGTCACACCAAATCTTTTCGAGTTACAACGTGTTGTTTAGGAGATACAAGCTAATTTTGAACGATGCGTTATTGCATCTCGTAAAGTGTTTCCAATATGTACATATTGGTCTTTACTCTGCAACACTATTTCCTTATAACTTGGTATTCTTACATATTCGTTCGAGAGAAAACTCTCCTGTGCATTTCCTTTTAGGCTACACACTGTGACATACATGCAACACTAAAGGTTTTCGAGTTACAACGTGTTGTTTAGGAAAAACAAGATAATTTCACACGATGCGGAATTGCCTTATAACGATGTTTTCTGACAAATTTTGAAGAAAGAAAATTCTCCTGTGGGTTCTCTTTTGAGGCTACATGTATAGATGTACACGCCACACCAAATCTTTTCGAGTTACAACGTGTTGGTTAGGAGATACAAATTAATTTTGTACGATGCGTTCATTCTTCTCGTAAAGTGTTTCCTATAGGTGCGTATTTGTCTTTACTCAGCAACACTGTATTTCCATATAACGTGGTATTTTTACATATTCTTTTGAGAAAAAACTCTCTTTTGCGTTCTCATTTGAGGCTACACGCTTAGACATACACACAACACCAAAGCTTTTCGAGTTAGGACGTGTTCTTTAGGAAAAACAAGATAATTTCGCACTATGCAGGATTTCCTTAAAACGTGGTTTCTGACAAATTTTGATGAAAGAACATTCTCCTGTCGGTTCTAGTTTAAGGCTACACTTTTAGATGTACACGTCACACCAAATCTTTTCGAGTTACAACGTGTTGTTTAGGAGATACAAGCTAATTTTGTACGATGCGTTATTTCTTCTCGTAAAGTGTTTCCAACATGTATTTATTTGTCTTTACTCTGCAAAATTGTATTTCCTTATAACGTGGTATTCTTACATATTCTTTCGAGAGAAAACTCTCCTGTGCGTTCTCTTTTGAGGTTACACGCTTAGACATACACGCAACACCAAAGCTTTTCGAGTTTCAACGTGTTGTTTAGGAAAAACAAGATAATTTCGCACGATGCGAGATTTCCTTAAAACGTGGTTTCTGACAAATTTTGATGAATGAAAATTCTCCTGTGGGTTCTCTTTTGAGGCTACACGTTTAGACGTACAAGTCACACCAAATCTTTTCGAGTTACAACGTGTTGTTTAGGAGATACAAGCTAATTTTGTACGATGCGTTAATTCTTCTCGTAAAGTGTTTCCAATATGTACTTTTTGTCTTTACTCTGCAAAATTGTATTTCCTTATAATGTGGTATTCTTACATATTCTTTCAAGAGAAAACTCTCCTGTGCCTTCGATTTTGAAGCTCCACGCTTACACATACACGCATCACCAAAGCTTTTCGAGGTACAACATGTTGTTTAGGAAAAAGAAGATGATTTCGCAGGATGCGGGATTTCCTTAAAACGTGGTTTTCTGAAAAATTTGGATGAAAGAAAATTCTCCTGTGGGTTCTCTTTTGAGGCTACACGTTTAGACGTACAGGCCGCACAAAATCTTTTTGAGTTACAACGTTTTCTTTAGGAGATACAAGCTAATTTTGTATGATCCATTACTTCTTCTCATAAAGTGTTTCCAATACATACGTGTTTGCCTTTATTCTGCAACATTGTATTTCCTTATAACGTGGTATTCTTACATATTCTTTCGAGAAAAAAAAAAAAACTCTCCTGTGCGTTCCCTTTGAGGCTACACACTTAGACATACAGGCAACACCAAAGCTTTTCGAGTTACAACGTGTTGTTTATGAAAAACAAGATAATTTCTCACGATGCGGGAATTCCTTAAAACGTGGTTTTCTGACAAATTTTGACGAAAGAAAATTCCCCTGTGAGTTCTCTTTAGAGGCTACATGTTTAGACGTACATGCCAAACCAAATCTTTTCGAGTTACCACGTGTTGTTTAGGAGATACAAGCTAATTTTGTATGATGCATTATTTCTTCTCGTAAAGTGTTTCCAATATGTACTTACTTGTCGTTACTCTGCAAAATTGTACTTCCTAATAACGTGGTATTCTTACATTTTCTTTTGAGAGAAAACTCTCCTGTGCGTTCTCTTTTGAGGCTCCACGCTTAGACATACACGCAACACTAAAGCTTTTCGAGTTACAACATGTTGTTTAGGAAAAAGAAGATGATTTCGCACGATGCGGGACTTCCTTAAAACGTGGTTTTCTGAAAAATTTTGACGAAAGAAAATTCTCCTGTGGGTTCTCTTTTGAGGCTACATGTGTAGATGTACATGCCACACCAAATCTTTTCGAGTTACAACGTGTTGGTTAGGAGATACAAATAATTTTGTACGATGCAATAATTCTTCTCATAAAGTGTTTCCAATAGGTGGGAATTTTTCTCTACTCTGCAACACTGTATTTCCTTATAAAGTGGTATTCTTACATATTCTTTCGAGAAAAAACTCTCTTTTGCATTCTCTTTTGAGGCTACGCACTTAGACATACACACAACACCAAATCTTTTCGAGTTACAGCTTGTTGTTTAAGAAAAACAAGATTATTTTGCACGATGAGGGATTTCCTTAAAACGTGGTTTTCTCACATATTTTGATGATAGAAAATTCCCCTTCGGTTCTCTTTTGAGGCTACACGTTTAGACCTACACGCCACACCAAATCCTTTCGAGTTACAACCTTTTGTTTAGGAGATACAGGCTAATTTTGTACGATGCGTTATTTATTCTCTTAAAGTGTTTCCAATAGGTACTTATTTGTCTTTACTCTGCAACACTGTATTTCCTTATAACGTGGTATTCTTACATATTCTTTCGAGAGAAAACTCTCCTCTCCGTTCTCTTTTGAGGCTACACGCTTAGACATACACGCAACACCAAAGCTTTTCGAGTTACTACTTGTTGTTTTGGAAAAACTAAAAAAATTCGCACAATGCGAGATTTCCACAAAACGTGGTTTCTGACAAATTTTGATGAAAGAAAATTCTCCTGTGCATTCTCTTTTGAGGCTACACGTTTAGACGTACACGTCACACCAAATCTTTTCGAGTTACAACGTGTTGTTTAGGAGATACAAGCTAATTTTGAACGATGTGTTATTTCTTCTCGTAAAGTGTTTCCAATATGTACGTATTTATCTTTACTCTGCAACACTGTATTTCCTTATAACGTGGTATTCTTACATATTCGTTCGAGAGAAAACTCTCCTGTGCGTTTCCATTAGGCTACACACTGAGACATACATGCAACACCAAAGCTTTTCGAGTTACAACGTGTTGTTTAGGAAAAACAAGATAATTTCGCACGATGCGGAATTGCCTTACAACGAGGTTTTCTGACAAATTTTGAAGAAAGAAAATGCTCCTGTGGGTTCTCTTTTGAGGCTACACTTTTAGACGTACATGCCAATCTAAATCTTTTCGAGTTACCACGTGATGTTTAGGAGATACAAGCTAATATTTTATGATGCGTTATTTCTTCTATTAAAGTGTTGCCAATATATACATTTTTGTCTTTACTCTGCAACACTGTATTTCCTTATAACGTTGTATTCTTACATGTTCGCTTGAGAGAAATCTCTCCTGTGCATTCTCTTTTGAGGCTACACGCTTAGACATACACCCAACACCAAAGCTTTTCGAGTTACAACGTGTTGTTTAGGAAAAACAAGATAATTTTGCACGATGCGGGATTTCCTTAAAACGTGGTTTTCTGACAAATTTTGACAAAAGAAAATTCCCCTGTTGATTCTCTTTTGAGGCTACACTTTTAGACGTACATGCCAAACCAAATCTTTTCGAGTTACCACGTGTTGTTTAGGAGATACAAGCTAATTTTGTATGATGGATTTTTTTCTTCTCGTAAAGTGTTTCCAATATGTACTTACTTGTCTTTACTCTGCAAAATTGTACTTCCTAATAACGTGGTATTCTTACATTTTCTTTTTAGAGAAAAGTCTCCTGTGCATTCTCTTTTGAGGCTCCACGCTTAGACATACACGCAACACTAAAGCTTTTCGAGTTACAACATGTTGTTTAGGAAAAAGAAGTTGATTTCGCAGGATGCGGGATTTCCTTAAAACGTGATTTTCTGAAAAATTTTGACGAAAGAAAATTCTCCTGTCGGTTCTCTTTTGAGGGTACATGTTTAGATGTACATGCCACACCAAATCTTTTCGAGTTACAACGTGTTGTTTAGGAGATACAAATTAATTTTGTACGATGCGTTAATTCTTCTCGTAAAGTGTTTCCAATAGCTGCGTATTTGTCTTTACTCTGCAACACTGTATTTCCTTATAACATGGTATTCTTACATATTCTTTCGAGAAAAAACTCTGTTTTGCGTTCTTTTGAGGCTACACGCTTAGACATACACACAACACCAAAGCTTTTCGAGTTACAACTTGTTGTTTAAGAAAAACAAGCTGATTTTGCACGATGAGGGATTTCCTTAAAACGTGGTTTTCTCACATATTTTGACGATAGAAAATTCTCCTGTCGGTTCTCTTTTGAGGCTACACGTTTAGACCTACACGCCACACCAAATCCTTTCGAGTTACAACCTGTTGTTTAGGAGATACAGGCTAATTTTGTACGATGCGTTATTTATTCTCTTAAAGTGTTTCCAATAGGTACGTATTTGTCTTTACTCTGCAACACTGTATTTCCTTATAACGTGGTATTCTTACATATTCTTTCGAGAGAAATCTCTCCTGTGCATTCTCTTTGAGGCTACACGCTTAGACATACACGCAACACCAAAGCTTTTCGAGTTACTACCTGTTGTTTTGGAAAAACTAAAAAAATTCGCAGGATGCGAGATTTCCATAAAACGTGGTTTCTGACAAATTTTGATGAAAGAAAATTCTCCTGTGCGTTCTCTTTTGAGGCTACACGTTTAGCCGTACATGTCACACCAAATCTTTTCGAGTTACAACGTGTTGTTTAGGAGATACAAGCTAATTTTGAACGATGCGTTATTGCATCTCGTAAAGTGTTTCCAATATGTACATATTGGTCTTTACTCTGCAACACTATTTCCTTATAACTTGGTATTCTTACATATTCGTTCGAGAGAAAACTCTCCTGTGCATTTCCTTTTAGGCTACACACTGTGACATACATGCAACACTAAAGGTTTTCGAGTTACAACGTGTTGTTTAGGAAAAACAAGATAATTTCACACGATGCGGAATTGCCTTATAACGATGTTTTCTGACAAATTTTGAAGAAAGAAAATTCTCCTGTGGGTTCTCTTTTGAGGCTACATGTATAGATGTACACGCCACACCAAATCTTTTCGAGTTACAACGTGTTGGTTAGGAGATACAAATTAATTTTGTACGATTCGTTCATTCTTCTCGTAAAGTGTTTCCAATAGGTGCTTATTTGTCTTTACTCAGCAAAACTGTATTTCCATATAACGTGGTATTTTTACATATTCCTTTGAGAAAAAACTCTCTTTTGCGTTCTCATTTGAGGCTACACGCTTAGACATACACACAACACCAAAGCTTTTCGAGTTAGGACGTGTTCTTTAGGAAAAACAAGATAATTTCGCACTATGCAGGATTTCCTTAAAACGTGGTTTCTGACAAATTTTGATGAAAGAAAATTCTCCTGTCGGTTCTAGTTTAAGGCTACACTTTTAGATGTACACGTCACACCAAATCTTTTCGAGTTACAACGTGTTGTTTAGGAGATACAAGCTAATTTTGTACGATGCGTTATTTCTTCTCTTCAAGTGTTTCCAACATGTATTTATTTGTCTTTACTCTGCAAAATTGTATTTCCTTATAACGTGGTATTCTTACATATTCTTTCGAGAGAAAACTCTCCTGTGCGTTCTCTTTTGAGGTTACACGCTTAGACATACACGCAACACCAAAGCTTTTCGAGTTTCAACGTGTTGTTTAGGAAAAACAAGATAATTTCGCACGATGCGAGATTTCCTTAAAACGTGGTTTCTGACAAATTTTGATGAATGAAAATTCTCCTGTGGGTTCTCTTTTGAGGCTACATGTTTAGACGTACAAGTCACACCAAATCTTTTCGAGTTACAACGTGTTGGTTAGGAGATACAAATTAATTTTGTATGATGTGTTAATTCTTCTCGTAAAGTGTTTCCAATAGGTGCGTATTTGTCTTTACTCTGCAACACTGTATTTCCTTATAACGTCGTATTCTTACATATACTTTCGAAAAAATCTCTCTTTTGCGTTCTCTTTTGAGGCTACACGCTTAGACATACACACAACACCAAAGCTTTTCGAATTACTACGTGTTGTTTAAGAAAAACAAGCTGATTTTGCACGATGAGGGATTTCCTTAAAACGTGGTTTTCTCACATATTTTGACGATAGAAAATTCTCCTGTCGGTTCTCTTTTGAGGCTACACGTTTAGACCTACACGCCACACCAAATCCTTTCGAGTTACAACCTGTTGTTTAGGAGATACAGGCTAATTTTGTACGATGCGTTATGTATTCCCTTAAAGTGTTTCCAATAGGTACGTATTTGTCTTTACTCTGCAACACTGTATTTCCTTATAACGTGTTATTCTTACATATTCGTTCGAGAGAAAACTCTCCTGTGCATTTCCATTAGGCTACACACTGAGGCATACATGCAACACCAAAGCTTTTCGAGTTACAACGTGTTGTTTAGGAGAAACAAGATAATTTCGCACGATGCGAAATTGCCTTATAACGAGGTTTTCTGACAAATTTTGAAGAAAGAAAATTCTCCTGTGGGTTCTCTTTTGAGGCTACACTTTTAGACGTACATGCCAATCTAAATCTTTTCGAGTTACCACGTGATGTTTAGGAGATACAAGCTAATATTTTATGATGCGTTATTTCTTCTATTAAAGTGTTGCTAATATATACATTTTTGTCTTTACTCTGCAACACTGTATTTCCTTATAACGTTGTATTCTTACATGTTCGTTCGAGAGAAATCTCTCCTGTGCATTCTCTTTTGAGGCTACACGCTTAGACATACACCCCACACCAAAGCTTTTCGAGTTTCAACGTGTTGTTTAGGAAAAACAAGATAATTTCGCACGATGCGAGATTTCCTTAAAACGTGGTTTCTGACAAATTTTGATGAATGAAAATTTTCCTGTGGGTTCTCTTTTGAGGCTACACGTTTAGACGTACAAGTCACACCAAATCTTTTCGAGTTACAACGTGTTGTTTAGGAGATATAAGCTAATTTTGTACGATGCGTTAATTCTTCTCGTAAAGTGTTTCCAATATGTACTTTTTGTCTTTACTCTGCAAAATTGTATTTCCTTATAACGTGGTATTCTTACATATTCTTTCAAGAGAAAACTCTCCTGTGCCTTCGATTTTGAAGCTCCACGCTTACACATACACGCATCACCAAAGCTTTTCGAGGTACAACATGTTGTTTAGGAAAAAGAAGATGATTTCGCAGGATGCGGGATTTCCTTAAAACGTGGTTTTCTGAAAAATTTGGACAAAAGAAAATTCTCCTGTGGGTTCTCTTTTGAGGCTACACGTTTAGACGTACAGGCCGCACCAAATCTTTTCGAGTTACAAAGTTTTGTTTAGGACATACAAGCTAATTTTGTATGATGCATTACTTCTTCTCATAAAGTGTTTCCAATACATACGTATTTGTCTTTATTCTGCAACATTGTATTTCCTTATAACGTGGTATTCTTACATATTCTTTCGAGAAAAAAACTCTCCTGTGTGTCCCCTTTGAGGCTACACACTCAGACATACAGGCAACACCAAAGCTTTTCGAGTTACAACGTGTTGTTTATGAAAAACAAGATAATTTCTCGCGATGCGGGAATTCCTTAAAACGTGGTTTTCTGACAAATTTTGACGAAAGAAAATTCCCCTGTGAGTTCTCTTTTGAGGCTACACGTTTAGACGTAAACGCCACACCATATCCTTTCGACTTACTACGTGTTGTTTAGGAGATACAAGCTAATTTTGTATGATGCGTTATTTCTTCTTGTAAAGTGCTTCCAATACGTACTTATTTGTCTTTATTCTGCAACACTGTAATTCCTTATAACGTTGTATTCTTACATGTGCTTTTGTGAGAAAACTCTCCGGTGCATTCTCTTTAGAGGCTACATGCTCAGACATACAAGCAACACCAAAGTTTTTGAGTTACAACGTGTTGTTTAGGAAAAACAAGATAATTTTGCATGATGCGGGATTTCCTTAAAACGTGTTTTTTTGACAAATTTTGACGAAAGAAAGTTCTCCTGTGGGTTCTCTATTGAGGCTACACGTGTAGACGTACGAGCCATACCAAATATCCTCGAGTTACAACGTGTTGTTTTGGAGATACAAGCAAATATTGTATGATGAGTTATTTCTTCTCGTAATGTGTTTCCAATATGTACTTATTTGTCTTAAATCTGCAACACTGTATTTCCTTATAACATGGTATTCTTACATATTATTTCGAGGGAAAACTCTCTTGTGCATTCTCTTTTGGAGCTACATGCTTAGACAAACACTCAACGCCAAAGCTTTTTGAGTTACAACGTGTTGTTTAGGAAAAACAAGATAATTTCGCACGATGCGAGATTTCCTTAAAACGTGGTTTTTTGACAAATTTTGACGAAAGAATGTTCTCCTGTGGGTTCTCTTTTGAGGCTACACGTGTAGACGTACGAGCCATACCAAATATCCTCGAATTACAACGTATTGTTTAGGAGATACAAGTAAATATTGTACGATGAGTTATTTCTTCTCGTAAAGTGGTTCCAATATGTACTTATTAGTCTTAAATCTGCAACACTGTTTTTCCTTATAACATGGTCTTCTTACATATTATTTCGAGGGAAAACTCTCCTGTGCATTCTCTTTTGAAGCTACACGCTTAGACAAACACTCAACGCCAAAGCTTTTCGAGTTACAACGTGTTGTTTAGGAAAAACAAGATAATTTCGGATGATGCGAGATTTCCTTAAAATGTGGTTTCTGACAAATTTTGATGAAAGAAAATTCTCCTGTGGGTACTCTTTTGAGGCTACACGTTTAGACGTACATGTCACACCAAATCTTTTCGAGTTACAACGTGTTGTTTAGGAGATACAAGCTAATTTTGTACAATACATTATTTCTTCTCGTAAAGTGTTTCCAATATGTACTTATTTGTCTTTACTCTGCAAAATTGTATTTCCTTATAACGTGGTATTCTTACATATTATTTCGAGAGAAAACTCTCCTGTGCCTTCACTTTTGAGGCTCCACGCTTACACATACACGCAACACCAAAGCTTTTCGAGTTACAACATGTTGTTTAGGAAAAAGAAGATGATCTCGCAGGATGCGGGATTTCCTTAAAACGTGGTTTTCTGAAAAATTTTGACGAAAGAAAATTCTCCTGTGGGTTCTCTTTTGAGGCTACACGTTTAGACGTACACGCCACACCAAATCTTGTCGAGTTACAACGTGTTGTTTAGGAGATACAAGCTAATTTTTAATGACATGTTAATTCTTCTCGTAAAGTGTTTCCAATAAGTACGTGTTTGTATTTACTCTGCAACATTGTATTTCCTTATAACGTGGTATTCTTACATATTCTTTCGAGAGAAAACTATCCTGTGCGTAACCTTTTGAGGCTACACAGTTAGACATAGAGGCAACACCAAAGCTTTTCGAGGTACAACGTGTTGTTTATGTAAAACAAGATAATTTCTCACGATGCGGGATTTCCTTAAAACGTGGTTTTCTGAAAAATTTTGACGAAAGAAAATTCTCCTGTGGGTTCTCTTTTGAGGCTACACATTTAGACGTACACGCCACACCAAATCCTTTCGAGTTACCACGTGTTGTTTAGGAGATACAAGCTAATTTTGTATGGTGCGTTATTTCTTCTCGTAAAGTGTTTCCAATAAGTATGTATTTGTCTTTACTCTGCAACACTGTATTTCCTTAGAACGTTGTATTCTTACATGTTCTTTCGAGAGAAAAATCTCCTGTGCATTCTCTTTAGAGGCTATATGCTCAGACATACACGCAACACCAAAGCTTTTCGAGTTACAACATGTGGTTTAGGAAAAACAAGTTAATTTTGCACGATGCAGTATTTCCTTAAAACGTGGTTTCCTGACAAATTTTGACGAAAGTAAGCTCTCCTTTCGGGTCTCTTTTGAGGCTACACGTGTAGACGTACGAGCTACACCAAATCTTTTCGAGTTACAACGTGTTGTTTAGGAGATACAAGCAAATTTTGTACGATGCGTTATTTCTTCTAGTAAAGTGTTTCCAATACGTACTTATTTGTCTTTACTCTGCAACAATGTATTTCCTTATAAGGTGTTATTCTTACATATTATTTCGAGGGAAAACTCTCCTGTGTGTTCTCTTTTGAGGCGACACGCTTAGACAAACTCGCAACACCAAAACTTTTCGAGTTACAATGTGTTGTTGAGGAAAAACAAGATAATTTCGTACGATGGGAGATTTCCATAAAACGTGGTTTTCTGAAAAATTTTGACGAAAGAAAGTCAGCTGTGGGTTCTCTTTTAAGGCTACACGTGTAGAAGTACGAGCCACACCAAATCTTTTCGAGTTACAAAGTGTTGTTTAGGAGATACAAGCTAATTTTGTACGATGCGTTATTTCTTCTCTTCAAGTGTTTCCAATACGTTCATATTTGTCTTTACTCTGCAACACTATATTTTCTTATAACGTGGTATTCTTACATAATCTTTCGAGAGAAAACTCACCTGTGCGTTCTCTTTTGAGGCTACAAGCTTAGACATACACGCAACACCAAAGATTTTCGAGTTACAACGTGTTGTTTAGGAAAAACAAGATAATTTCGCACGATGCGAGATTTCCTTAAAACGTGGTTTCTGACAAATTTTGATGAAAGAAAATTCTCCTGTGGGTTCTCTTTTGAGGCTACACGTTTAGACGGACATGTCACACCAAATCTTTTCGAGTTACAACGTGTTTTTTAGGAGATACAAGCTAATTTTGTACAATACATTATTTCTTCTCGTAAAGTGTTTCCAATATGTACTTATTTGTCTTTACTCTGCAAAATTGTATTTCCTTATAACGTGGTATTCTTACATATTATTTCGAGAGAAAACTCTCCTGTGCCTTCACTTTTGAGGCTCCACGCTTACACATACACGCAACACCAAAGCTTTTCGAGTTACAACATGTTGTTTAGGAAAAAGAAGATGATTTCGCAGGATGCGGGATTTCCTTAAAACGTGGTTTTCTGAAAAATTTTGACGAAAGAAAATTCTCCTGTGGGTTCTCTTTTGAGGCTACACGTTTAGACGTACACGCCACACCAAATCTTGTCGAGTTACAACGTGTTGTTTAGGAGATACAAGCTAATTTTTAATGACATGTTAATTCTTCTCGTAAAGTGTTTCCAATAAGTATGTGTTTGTATTTACTCTGCAACATTGTATTTCCTTATAACGTGGTATTCTTACATATTCTTTCGAGAGAAAACTATCCTGTGCGTAACCTTTTGAGGCTACACAGTTAGACATAGAGGCAACACCAAAGCTTTTCGAGGTACAACCTGTTGTTTATGTAAAACAAGATAATTTCTCACGATGCGGGATTTCCTTAAAACGTGGTTTTCTGAAAAATTTTGACGAAAGAAAATTCTCCTGTGGGTTCTGTTTTGAGGCTACACGTTTAGACGTATACGCCACACCAAATCCTTTCGAGTTACCACGTGTTGTTTAGGAGATACAAGCTAATTTTGTATGATGCGTTATTTCTTCTCGTAAAGTGTTTCCAATAAGTATGTATTTGTCTTTACTCTGCAACACTGTATTTCCTTAGAACGTTGTATTCTTACATGTTCTTTCGAGAGAAAAATCTCCTGTGCATTCTCTTTAGAGGCTACATGCTCAGACATACACGCAACACCAAAGCTTTTCGAGTTACAACATGTGGTTTAGGAAAAACAAGTTAATTTTGCACGATGCAGGATTTCCTTAAAACGTGGTTTCCTGACAAATTTTGACGAAAGTAAGCTCTCCTTTCGGTTCTCTTTTGAGTCTACACGTGTAGACGTACGAGCTACACCAAATCTTTTCGAGTTACAACGTGTTGTTTAGGAGATACAAGCAAATTTTGTACGATGCGTTATTTCTTCTAGTAAAGTGTTTCCAATACGTACTTATTTGTCTTTACTCTGCAACAATGTATTTCCTTATAAGGTGTTATTCTTACATATTATTTCGAGGGAAAACTCTCCTGTGCATTTTCTTTTGAGGCTACACGCTTAAACATGCACGCAACACCAAAGCTTTTCGAGTTACAACGTGTTGTTTAGGAAAAACAAGATAATTTCGGATGATGCGAGATTTCCTTAAAATGTGGTTTCTGACAAATTTTGATGAAAGAAAATTCTCCTGTGGGTACTCTTTTGAGGCTACACGTTTAGACGTACATGTCACACCAAATCTTTTCGAGTTACAACGTGTTGTTTAGGAGATACAAGCTAATTTTGTACAATACATTATTTCTTCTCGTAAAGTGTTTCCAATATGTACTTATTTGTCTTTACTCTGCAAAATTGTATTTCCTTATAACGTGGTATTCTTACATATTATTTCGAGAGAAAACTCTCCTGTGCCTTCACTTTTGAGGCTCCACGCTTACACATACACGCAACACCAAAGCTTTTCGAGTTACAACATGTTGTTTAGGAAAAAGAAGATGATCTCGCAGGATGCGGGATTTCCTTAAAACGTGGTTTTCTGAAAAATTTTGACGAAAGAAAATTCTCCTGTGGGTTCTCTTTTGAGGCTACACGTTTAGACGTACACGCCACACCAAATCTTGTCGAGTTACAACGTGTTGTTTAGGAGATACAAGCTAATTTTTAATGACATGTTAATTCTTCTCGTAAAGTGTTTCCAATAAGTACGTGTTTGTATTTACTCTGCAACATTGTATTTCCTTATAACGTGGTATTCTTACATATTCTTTCGAGAGAAAACTATCCTGTGCGTAACCTTTTGAGGCTACACAGTTAGACATAGAGGCAACACCAAAGCTTTTCGAGGTACAACGTGTTGTTTATGTAAAACAAGATAATTTCTCACGATGCGGGATTTCCTTAAAACGTGGTTTTCTGAAAAATTTTGACGAAAGAAAATTCTCCTGTGGGTTCTCTTTTGAGGCTACACATTTAGACGTACACGCCACACCAAATCCTTTCGAGTTACCACGTGTTGTTTAGGAGATACAAGCTAATTTTGTATGGTGCGTTATTTCTTCTCGTAAAGTGTTTCCAATAAGTATGTATTTGTCTTTACTCTGCAACACTGTATTTCCTTAGAACGTTGTATTCTTACATGTTCTTTCGAGAGAAAAATCTCCTGTGCATTCTCTTTAGAGGCTATATGCTCAGACATACACGCAACACCAAAGCTTTTCGAGTTACAACATGTGGTTTAGGAAAAACAAGTTAATTTTGCACGATGCAGTATTTCCTTAAAACGTGGTTTCCTGACAAATTTTGACGAAAGTAAGCTCTCCTTTCGGGTCTCTTTTGAGGCTACACGTGTAGACGTACGAGCTACACCAAATCTTTTCGAGTTACAACGTGTTGTTTAGGAGATACAAGCAAATTTTGTACGATGCGTTATTTCTTCTAGTAAAGTGTTTCCAATACGTACTTATTTGTCTTTACTCTGCAACAATGTATTTCCTTATAAGGTGTTATTCTTACATATTATTTCGAGGGAAAACTCTCCTGTGTGTTCTCTTTTGAGGCGACATGCTTAGACAAACTCGCAACACCAAAACTTTTCGAGTTACAATGTGTTGTTGAGGAAAAACAAGATAATTTCGTACGATGGGAGATTTCCATAAAACGTGGTTTTCTGAAAAATTTTGACGAAAGAAAGTCAGCTGTGGGTTCTCTTTTAAGGCTACACGTGTAGAAGTACGAGCCACACCAAATCTTTTCGAGTTACAAAGTGTTGTTTAGGAGATACAAGCTAATTTTGTACGATGCGTTATTTCTTCTCTTCAAGTGTTTCCAATACGTTCATATTTGTCTTTACTCTGCAACACTATATTTTCTTATAACGTGGTATTCTTACATAATCTTTCGAGAGAAAACTCACCTGTGCGTTCTCTTTTGAGGCTACAAGCTTAGACATACACGCAACACCAAAGATTTTCGAGTTACAACGTGTTGTTTAGGAAAAACAAGATAATTTCGCACGATGCGAGATTTCCTTAAAACGTGGTTTCTGACAAATTTTGATGAAAGAAAATTCTCCTGTGGGTTCTCTTTTGAGGCTACACGTTTAGACGGACATGTCACACCAAATCTTTTCGAGTTACAACGTGTTTTTTAGGAGATACAAGCTAATTTTGTACAATACATTATTTCTTCTCGTAAAGTGTTTCCAATATGTACTTATTTGTCTTTACTCTGCAAAATTGTATTTCCTTATAACGTGGTATTCTTACATATTATTTCGAGAGAAAACTCTCCTGTGCCTTCACTTTTGAGGCTCCACGCTTACACATACACGCAACACCAAAGCTTTTCGAGTTACAACATGTTGTTTAGGAAAAAGAAGATGATTTCGCAGGATGCGGATTTCCTTAAAACGTGGTTTTCTGAAAAATTTTGACGAAAGAAAATTCTCCTGTGGGTTCTCTTTTGAGGCTACACGTTTAGACGTACACGCCACACCAAATCTTGTCGAGTTACAACGTGTTGTTTAGGAGATACAAGCTAATTTTTAATGACATGTTAATTCTTCTCGTAAAGTGTTTCCAATAAGTATGTGTTTGTATTTACTCTGCAACATTGTATTTCCTTATAACGTGGTATTCTTACATATTCTTTCGAGAGAAAACTATCCTGTGCGTAACCTTTTGAGGCTACACAGTTAGACATAGAGGCAACACCAAAGCTTTTCGAGGTACAACCTGTTGTTTATGTAAAACAAGATAATTTCTCACGATGCGGGATTTCCTTAAAACGTGGTTTTCTGAAAAATTTTGACGAAAGAAAATTCTCCTGTGGGTTCTGTTTTGAGGCTACACGTTTAGACGTACACGCCACACCAAATCCTTTCGAGTTACCACGTGTTGTTTAGGAGATACAAGCTAATTTTGTATGATGCGTTATTTCTTCTCGTAAAGTGTTTCCAATAAGTATGTATTTGTCTTTACTCTGCAACACTGTATTTCCTTAGAACGTTGTATTCTTACATGTTCTTTCGAGAGAAAAATCTCCTGTGCATTCTCTTTAGAGGCTACATGCTCAGACATACACGCAACACCAAAGCTTTTCGAGTTACAACATGTGGTTTAGGAAAAACAAGTTAATTTTGCACGATGCAGGATTTCCTTAAAACGTGGTTTCCTGACAAATTTTGACGAAAGTAAGCTCTCCTTTCGGTTCTCTTTTGAGTCTACACGTGTAGACGTACGAGCTACACCAAATCTTTTCGAGTTACAACGTGTTGTTTAGGAGATACAAGCAAATTTTGTACGATGCGTTATTTCTTCTAGTAAAGTGTTTCCAATACGTACTTATTTGTCTTTACTCTGCAACAATGTATTTCCTTATAAGGTGTTATTCTTACATATTATTTCGAGGGAAAACTCTCCTGTGTGTTCTCTTTTGAGGCGACACGCTTAGACAAACTCGCAACACCAAAGCTTTTCGAGTTACAATGTGTTGTTGAGGAAAAACAAGATAATTTCGTACGATGGGAGATTTCCATAAAACGTGGTTTTCTGAAAAATTTTGACGAAAGAAAGTCTGCTGTGGGTTCTCTTTTATGGCTACACGTGTAGAAGTACGAGCCACACCAAATCTTTTCGAGTTACAACGTGTTGTTTAGGAGATACAAGCTAATTTTGTACGATGCGTTATTTCTTCTCTTCAAGTGTTTCCAATACGTTCATATTTGTCTTTACTCTGCAACACTATATTTTCTTATAACGTGGTATTCTTACTTAATCTTTCGAGAGAAAACTCTCCTGTGCGTTCTCTTTTGAGGCTACAAGCTTAGACATACACGCAACACCAAAGCTTTTCGAGTTACAACGTGTTGTTTAGGAAAAACAAGATAATTTCGCACGATGCGAGATTTCCTTAAAACGTGGTTTCTGACAAATTTTGATGAAAGAAAATTCTCCTGTGGGTTCTCTTTTGAGGCTACACGTTTAGACGGACACATCACACCAAATCTTTTCGAGTTACAACGTGTTGTTTAGGAGATACAAGCTAATTTTGTACGATGTGTTATTTCTTCTCATAAAGTGTTTCCAATAAGTACATATGTGTAGTTACTCTGCAAAATTGTATTTCCTTATAACGTGGTATTCTTACATATTCTTTTGAGAGAAAACTCTCCTGTGCCTTCTCTTTTGAGGCTCCACGCTTACACATACACACAACACCAAAGCTTTTTGAGTTATAACATGTTGTTTAGGAAAAAGTGGATGATTTATCACGATGCGGGATTTCCTTAAACTTGGGTTTCTGAAAAATTTTGACGAAAGAAAATTCTCCTTTGGGTTCTCTTTTCAGGCTACACGTTTAGATGTACACGCCACACCAAATCTTTTCAAGTTACAACGTTTTGTTTAGGAGAAACAAGCTAATTTTTTACGATGCTTTAATTCTTCTCCTAAAGTGTTTCCAATACGTACATATTTGTCTTTACTCTTCAACATTGTATTTGCTTATAACGTGGTATTCTTACATATTCTTTCGAGAGAAAACTATCCTTTTTGTTCCCTTTCGAGGCTACACACTTAGACATACAGGCAACACCAAAGCTTTTCGAGTTACAACGTGTTGTTTATGGAAAACAAGATAATTTTGCTCGATGCGGGATTTCCTTAAAATGTGGTTTTCTGAAAAATTTGACGAAAGAAAATTCTCCTGTGGGTTCTCTTTTGAGGCTACACGTTTAGACGTACATGTCACACCAAATCCTTTCGACTTATCACGTGTTGTTTAGGAGATACAAGCTAATTTTGTAAGATGCGTTATTTCTTCTCTTAAAGTGTTTCCAATACGTCCATATTTGTCTTTACTCTGCAACACTGTATTTACTTATAACGTGGTATTCTTACATATTATTTCGAGAGAAAACTATCCTGTGCTTTCTCTTTTGAGGCTACAAGCTTAGACATACACGCAGCAGCAAAGCTTCTCGAGTTACAACGTGTAGTTTAAGAAAAACTAGATAATTTCGCACGATGCGAGATTTCCTTAAAACGTGGTTTCTGACAAATTTTGATGAAAGAAAATTCTCCTTTGGGATCTCTTTTGAGGCTACTCGTTTAGACGTACACGTCACACCAAATCTTTTCGAGTTACAACGTGTTGTTTATGAGATACAAGCTAATTTTTTACGATGCGTTATTTCTTCTCTTAAAGTGTTTCCTATATGTACTTATTTGTCTTTACTCTGCAAAATTGTATTTCCTTATAAGGTGGTATTCTTTCATATTATTTCGAGAGAAAACTCTCCTGTGCCTTCACTTTTGAGGCTCCACGCTTACACATACACGCAACACCAAAGCTTTTCGAGTTACAACATGTTGTTTAGGAAAAAGAAGATGATTTCGCAGGATGCGGGATTTCCTTAAAACGTGTTTTTCTGAAAATTTTTGACGAAAGAAAATTCTCCTGTGGGTTCTCTTTTGAGTCTACACGTTTAGACGTACACGCCACACCAAATCTTGTCGACTTACAACATGTTGTTTAGGAGATACAAGCTAATTTTTTATGATGCGTTAATTCTGCTCGTAAAGTGTTTCCAATAAGTACGTGTTTGTCTTTACTCTGCAACATTGTATTTCCTTATAACGTGGTATTCTTACATATTCTTTCGAGAGAAAACTATCCTGTGCGTTCCCTTTTGAGGCTACACAGTTAAACATACAGGCAACACCAAAGCTTTTCGAGTTACAACGTGGTGTTTATGAAAAACAAGATAATTTCTCACGATGCGGGATTTCCTTAAAACGTGGTTTTCTGAAAAATTTTGACTAAAGAAAATTCTCCTGTGGGTTCTCTTTTGAGGCTACACGTTTAGACGTACACGCCACACCAAATCCTTACGAGTTACCACGTGTTGTTTAGGAGATACAAGCTAATTTTGTATGATGCGTTATTTCTTCTCGTAAAGTGTTTCCAATAAGTACGTATTTGTCTTTACTCTGCAACACTGTATTTCTTTATAACATTGTATTCTTACATGTTCTTTCGAGAGAAAGCTCTCCTGTGCATTCTCTTTAGAGGCTACATGCTCAGACATACACGCAACACCAAAGCTTTTCGAGTTACAACATGTTGTTTAGGAAAAACAAGATAATTTTGCACGATGCAGGATTTCCTTAAAACGTGGTTTCCTGACAAATTTTGACGAAAGAAATTTCTCCTGTGGGTTCTCTTTTAAGGTTACACGTGTAGAAGTACAATCCACACCAAATCTTTTCGAGTTACAACGTGTTGTTTAGGAGTAACAAGCAAGTTTTGTACGATGCCTTATATCTTCTCTTAATGTGTTTCCAATATGTACGTAGTTGTCTTTACTCTGCAACACTGTATTTCCTTATAACGTGGTATTCTTACATATTCGTTCAAGAGAAAACTCTCCTGTGCGTTTTCTTTTGAGGCTACAAGCTTGGACATACATGCAACACCAAAGCTTGTCGAGTTACAACGTGTTGTTTAGGAAAAACAACATAATTTTGCACGATGAGAGATTTCCCTAAAACGTGGTTTCTGACCAATTTTGATGAAAGAAAATTCTCCTCTGGGTTCTCGTTTGAGGCTACACTTTTAGACGTACACGCCATACCAAATCCTTTCGAGTTACCACGTGTTGTTTAGGAGATACAAGCTAATTTTGTACCATGCGTTATTTCTTCTCTAAAAGAGTTTCAAAAAGGTACATAGGTGTCTTTACTCTGCTACACTGTATTTCCTTATAACGTGGTATTCTTACATATTATTTCGAGAGAAAACTCTCCTGTGTGTTCTCTTTTGAGGCTACACGCTTAGATATACACGCAATACCAAAGCTTTTCGAGATACAACGCGTTGTTTAGGAAAAACAAGATAATTTCGCACGATGCGAGATTTCCTTAAAATGTGGTTTCTGACAAAATTTGATGAAAGAAAATTCTCCTGTGGGTTCTCATTTGAGGCTACACTTTTAGACGTACACCTAACACCAAATCTTTTCGAGTTTCAACGTGTTGTTTAGGAGATACAAGCTAATTTTGTACGATGCATTATTTCTTTTTGTAAAGTGTTTCCAGTATGTACTTATTTGTCTTTACTCTGCAACACTGTATTTCTTTATAAAGTGGTATTCTTACATATTCTTTCGAGAGAAAACTCTCCTGTGCCTTCTCTTTTGAGGCTCCACGCTTACACATACACGCAACACCAAAGCTTTTCGAGTTACAACATGTTGTTTAGGAAAAAGATGATTTTGCACGATGCGTGATTTCCTTAAAACGTGGTTTTCTGAAAATTTTTGACGAAAGAAAATTCTCCTGTGGGTTCTCTTTTGAGGCTACACGTTTAGACGTTCACGTAACACCAAATCTTTTCGAGTTACAACGTGTTGATTAGGAGATACACACTAATTTTGTACGATGCGTTATTACTTCTCATAAATTGTTTCCAATACGTACTTATTTGTCTTTACTCTGCAACACTGTATTTCCTTATAAAGAGGTATTCTTACATATTCTTTCAAGGGAAAACTCTCCTGTGCGTTCTCTTTTGATGCTACACGCTTAGACAAACACGCAACTCCAAAGCTTTTCGAGTTACAACGTGTTGTTTAGGAAAAACAAGATAATTTTGCACGATGCGAGATTTCCATAAAACGAGGTTTTCTGAAAATTTTTGACGAAAGAAATTTCTCCTGTGGGTTCTTTTTTGAGGCTACACGTGTAGAGGTACGAACCACACCAAATCTTTTCGAGATACAACGTGTTGGTTAGGAGATAGAAGCAAATTTTGTACTATGCGTTATTTCTTCTCTTAAAGTGTTTCCAATATGTATGTATTTGTCTTTACTCTGCAACACTGTATTTCCTTTTAATGTGGTATTCTTACATATTCTTTCGAGAGAAAACTCTCCTGTGCGTTCACTTTTGAGGCTACACGCTTAGACAAACACGCAACGCCAAAGCTTTTCGAGTTACAACGTGTTGTTTAGGAAAAACAAGATAATTTCGCACGATGCGAGATTTCCATAAAACGTGGTTTCTGATAAATTTTGATGAATGAAAATTCTCCTGTGGGTTCTCTTTTGAGGCTACACGTTTAGACGTACAAGTCACACGAAATCTTTTCGAGTTACAACGTGTTGTTTAGGAGATACAAGCTAATTTTGTACGATGCATTATTTCTTCTCGTAAAGTGTTTCCAATATGTACTTTTTGTCTTTACTCTGCAAAATTGTATTTCCTTATAACGTGGTATTCTTACATATTCTTTTGAGAGAAAACTCTCCTGTGCCTTCGATTTTGAGGATCCACGCTTACACATACACGCATAACCAAAGCTTTTCGAGTTACAACATGTTGTTTAGGAAAAAGAAGATGATTTAGCACGATGCTGGATTTCCTTAAAACGTGGTTTTCTGAAAAATTTTGACGAAAGAAAATTCTCCTGTGGGTTCTCTTTTGAGGCTACACATCAGACGTACAGGCCGTACCATATCTTTTCGAGTTACAACGTTTTGTTTTGGAGATACAAGGTAATTTTATATGATGCATTACTTCTTCTCGTAAAGTGTTTCCAATACATACGTATTTGTCTTTATTCTGCAACATTGTATTTCCTTATAACGTGGTATTCTTACATATTCTTTCGAGAAAAACTCTCCTGTGCGTTCCCTTTGAGGCCACACACTTAGACATACAGGCAACACCAAAGCTTTTCGTGTTACAACGTGTTGTTTATGAAAAACAAGATAATTTCTCACGATGTGGGAAGTCCTTAAAACGTGGTTTTCTCACAAATTATGACGAAAGAAAATTCTCGTGTGGATACTCTTTTAGGCTACACGTTTAGACGTACATGCCACACCATGTCCTTTCGAGTTACCACGTGTTGTTTAGGAGATACAAGCTAATTTTGTATGATGCGTTATTTCTTCTCGTAAAGTGTTTCCAATACGTACTTATTTGTCTTTACTCTGCAACACTGTATTTCCTTATAACGTTGTATTCTTACATGTGCTTTTGAGAGAAAACTCTCCTGTGCATTCTCTTTAGAGGCTACATGCTCAGACATACAAGCAACACCAAAGTTTTTCGAGTTACAACGTGTTGTTTAGGAAAAACAAGATAATTTTGCACGATGCGGGATTTCCTTAAAACGTGTTTTTTTGACAAATTTTGACGAAAGAAAGTTCTCCTGTCGGTTCTCTTTTGAGGCTACACGTGTAGACGTATGAGCCATACCAAATATCCTCGAGTTACAACGTGTTGTTTAGGAGATACACGCAAATATTGTACGATGTGTTATTTCTTCTCGTAAAGTGTTTCCAATATGTACTTGTCTTTACTCTGCAAAATTGTATTTCCTTATAACGTGGTATTCTTACATATTATTTTGAGAGAAAACTCTCCTGTGCCTTCACTTTTGAGGCTCCACGCTTACACATACACGCAACACCAAAGCTTTTCGAGTTACAACATACTGTTTAGGAAAAAGAAGATGATTTCGCAGGCTGCGGGATTTCCTTAAAACGTGGTTTTCTGAAAAATTTTGACGAAAGAAAATTCTCCTGTGGGTTCTCTTTTGAGGCTACACGTTTAGACGTACACGCCACACCAGATCTTGTCGAGTTACAACGTGTTGTTTAGGAGATACAAGCTAATTTTTTATGATGCATTACTTCTTCTCATAAAGTGTTTCCAATAAGTATGTGTTTGTAGTTATTCTGCAACATTGTATTTCCTTATAACGTGGTATTCTTACATATTCTTTCGAGAGAAAACTATCCTGTGCATTCCCTTTTGAGTCTACACAGTTAGACATAGAGGCAACACCAAAGCTTTTCGAGGTACAACGTGTTGTTTATGTAAAACAAGATAATTTCTCACGATGCGGGATTTCCTTAAAACGTGGTTTTCTGAAAAATTTTGATGAAAGAAAATTCTCCTGTGGGTCCTCTTTTGAGGCTTCACGTTTAGACGTACACGTCACACCAAATCCTTTCGAGTTACCACGTGTTGTTTAGGAGATACAAGCTAATTTTGTATGATGCGTTATTTCTTCTCGTAAAGTGTTTCCAATAAGTACGTATTTGTCTTTACTCTGCAACACTGTATTTCCTTAGAACGTTGTATTCTTACATGTTCTTTCGAGAGAAAAATCTCCTGTGCATTCTCTTTAGAGGCTACATGCTCAGACATACACGCAACACCAAAGCTTTTCGAGTTACAACATGTGGTTTAGGAAAAACAAGTTAATTTTGCACGATGCAGGATTTCCTTAAAACGTGGTTTCCTGACAAATTTTGACGAAAGAAAGCTCTCCATTCGGTTCTCTTTTGAGGCTACAAGTGTAGACGTACGAGCTACACCAAATCTTTTGAGTTACAACGTGTTGTTTAGGAGATACAAGCAAATTTTGTACGATGCGTTATTTCTTCTAGTAAAGTGTTTCCAATACGTACTTATTTGTCTTTACTCTGCAACACTGTATTTCCTTATAAGGTGGTATTCTTACATATTATTTCGAGGGAAAACTCTACTGTGTGTTCTCCTTTGAGGCAACACGCTTAGACAAACTCGCAGTGCCAAAGCTTTTCGAGTTACAATGTGTTGTTTAGGAAAAACAAGATAATTTCGTACGATGGGAGATTACCATAAAACATGGTTTTCTGAAAAATTTTGACGAAAGAAAGTCTCCTGTGGGTTCTCTTTTAATCTACACGTGTAGAAGTACGAGCCACTCCAAATCTTTTCGAGTTACAACGTGTTGTTTAGGAGATACAAGCTAATTTCGTACGATGCATTATTTCTTCTCTCAAAGTTTTTCCAATACGTTCATATTTGTCTTTACTCTGCAACACTATATTTTCTTATAACATGGTATTCTTACATAATCTTTCGAGAGAAAACTCTCCTGTGCGTTCTCTTTTGAGGCTACAAGCTTAGACATACACCCAACACCAAAGCTTTTCGAGTTACAATGTGTTGTTTTGGAAATACAAGATAATTTCGCACAATGTGAGATTTTCTTAAAACGTGGTTTCTGACAAATTTTGATGAAAGAAAATTCTCCTGTCGGTTTTCTTTTGAGGCTACACATTTAGATGTACACGTCACACCAAATCTTTTCGAGTTACAACGTGTTGTTTAGGAGATACAAGCTAATTTTGTACGATGCATTATTTCTTCTCATAAAGTGTTTCCAATATGTACTTATGTGTCGTTACTCTGCAAAATTTTATTTCCTTATAACGTGGTATTCTTACATATTCTTTCGAGAGAAAACTCTCCTGTGCCTACTCTTTTGAGGCTCCACGCTTACACATACACACAACATCAAAGCTTTTCGAGTTATAACATTTTGTTTAGGAAAAAGAGGATGATTTATCACGATGCGGGATTTCCTTAAAACGTGGGTTCCTGAAAAATTTTGACGAAAGAAAATTCTCCTTTGGGTTCTCTTTTGAGGCTACACGTTTAGACGTACACGCCACACCACATCTTTACGAGTTACAACGTGTTGTTTAGGAGATACAGGCTAAGTTTTTACGATGCTTTAATTCTTCTCCTAAAGTGTATCCAATACGTACATATTTGTCTTTACTCTTCAACATTGTATTTGCTTATAACGTGGTATTCTTACATATTCTTTCGAGGAATACTATTCTTTGCGTTCCCTTTTGAGGCTACACACTTAGACATACAGGCAACACCAAAGCTTTTCGAGTTACAACGTGTTGTTTATGGAAAACAAGATAATTTCGCATGATGCGGGATTTCCTTAAAACTTGGTTTTCTGACAAATTTGACAAAAGAAATTTCACCGGTGGGTTCTCTTTTGAGGCTACACGTTTAGACGTACACGCCACACCAAATCCTTTCGACTTATCACGTGTTGTTTAGGAGATACAAGCTAATTTTGAACGATGTGTTATTTCTTCTCTTAAAGTGTTTCCAATACGTACATATTTGTCTTTACTCTGCAACACTGTATTTACTTATAACGTGGTATTCTTACATATTATTTCGAGAGAAAACTATCCTGTGCTTTCTCTTTTGAGGCTACAAGCTTAGACATACACGCAGCAGCAAATCTTCTCGAGTTACAACGTGTAGTTTAGGAAAAACTAGATATTTTCGCACGATGCGAGATTTCCTTAAAACGTGGTTTCTGACAATTTTTGATGAAAGAAAATTCTCCTTTGGGTTCTCTTTTGAGGCTACTCGTTTAAACGTACATGTCACACCAAATATTTTCGAGTTACAACGTGTTGTTTAGGAGATACAAGCTAATTTTTTTCGATGCGTTATTTCTTCTCTTAAAGTGTTTCCAATATGTACTTATTGTCTTTACTCTGCAAAAGTGTATTTCCTTATAAGGTGGTATTCTTACATATTATTTCGAGAGAAAACTCTCCTGTGCCTTCACTTTTGAGGCTCCACGCTTACACATACACGCAACACCAAAGCTTTTCGAGTTACAACATGTTGTTTAGGAAAAAGAAGATGATTTCGCAGGATGCGGGATTTCCTTAAAACGTGTTTTTCTGAAAAAATTTGACGAAAGAAAATTCCCCTGTGGGTTCTCTTTTGAGTCTACACGTTTAGACGTACACGCCACACCAAATCTTGTCGACTTACAACATGTTGTTTAGGAGATACAAGCAAATTTTGTACGATGCCTTATTTCTTCTAGTAAAGTGTTTCCAATACGTACTTATTTGTCTTTACTCTGCAACACTGTATTTCCTTATAAGGTGGTATTCTTACATATTATTTCGAGGGAAAACTCTCCTGTGTGTTCTCTTTAGAGGCGACACGCTTAGACACACACACAACGCCAAAGCTTTTCGAGTTACAATGTGTTGTTTAGGAATAACAAGATAATTTCGCACGATGCGAGATTTCCATAAAACGTGGTTTTCTGAAAAATTTTGACGAAAGAAAGTTCTCCTGTGGGTCCTCTTTTAAGGCTACACGTGTAGAAGTACGAGCCCTACCAAATCTTTTCGAGTTACAACGTGTTGTTTAGGAGATACAAGCTAATTTTGTACGATGCGTTATATCTTCTCTTAAAGTGTTTCCAATATGTACGTAGTTGTCTTTACTCTGCAACACTGTATTTCCTTATAAGGTGGTATTCTTACATATTCGTTCAAGAGAAAACTCTCCTGTGCGTTTTCTTTTGAGGCTACAAGCTTAGACATACACGCAACACCAAAGCTTGTCGAGTTACAACGTGTTGTTTAGGAAAAACAACATAATTTTGCACGATGAGAGATTTCCTTAAAACGTGGTTTCTGACAAATTTTGATGAAAGAAAATTCTCCAGTGGGTTCTCGTTTGAGGCTACACTTTTAGATGTACACGCCACACCAAATCCTTTCGAGTTACCACGTGTTGTTTAGGAGATACAAGCTAATTTTGTACCATGCGTTATTTCTTCTCTTAAAGTGTTTCCAAAAGGTATATAGTTGTCTTTACTCTGCTACACTCTATTTCCTTATAACGTGGTATTCTTACATATTATTTCGAGAGAAAACTCTCCTGTGCGTTCTCTTTTGAGGCTACACGCTTAGATATACACGCAATACCAAAGCTTTTCGAGTTACAACGTGTTGTTTAGGAAAAACAAGATAATTTTGCACGATGCGAGATTTCCTTAAAACGTGGATTCTGACAAATTTTGATGAAAGAAAATTCTCCTGTGGGTTCTCGTTTTAGGCTACACTTTTAGACGTAGACCTCACACCAAATCTTTTTGAGTTACAACGTGTTGTTTAGGAGATACAAGCTAATTTTGTACGATGCATTATTTCTTTTTGTAAAGTGTTTCCAATATGTACTTATTTGTCTTTATTCTGCAACACTGTATTTCCTTATAACGTGGTATTCTTACATATTCTTTCGAGAGAAAACTCTCCTGTGCCTTCTCTTTTGAGGCTCCACGCTTACACATACACGCAACACCAAAGCTTTTCGAGTTACAACATGTTGTTTAGGAAAAAGAAGATGATTTCGCACGATGCGTGATTTCCTTAAAATGTGATTTTCTGAAAAATTTTGACGAAAGAAAATTCTCCTGTGGGTTCTCTTTTGAGGCTACACGTTTAGACGTTCACGTAACACCAAATCTTTTCGAGTTACAACGTGTTGTTTAGGAGATACAAGCTAATTTTGTACGATGCGTTATTTCTTCTCGTAAAGTGTTTCCAATACGTACTTATTTGTCTTTACTCTGCAACACTGTATTTCCTTATAAAGAGGTATTCTTACATATTCTTTCCAGGGAAAACTCTCCTGTGCGTTCTCTTTTGATGCTACACGCTTAGACAAGCACGCAACTCCAAAGCTTTTCGAGCTACAACGTGATGTTTAGAAAAAACAAGATAATTTTGCACGATGTGAGATTTCCTTAAAACGTGGTTTTCTGAAAAATTTGAGGAAAGAAAGTTCTCCTGTGAGTTCTTTTTTGAGGCTACACGTGTATAGGTACGAACCACACCAAATCTTTTCGGATACAACGTGTTATTTAGGAGATACAAGCTAATTTTGTACGATGCGTTATTTCTTCTCTTAAAGTGTTTCCAATATGTTCGTATTTGTCTTTACTCTGCAACACTGTATTTCATTTTAACGTGGTATTCTTACATATTCTTTCGAGATAAAACTCTCCTGTGCCTTCACTTTTTTTTTTTAAGGAAATCTCGCATTGTGCGAAATTATCTTGTTTTTCCTAAACAACACGTTGTAAATCGAAAAGCTTTGGTGTTGCGTGTATGTCAAAACATGTAGCCTCAAAATAGAAGGCACAGGAGAGTTTTCTCTCGAAAGAATATGTAGAAATACCACGTTATAAGTAAATATAGTGTTGCAGAGTTAAGACAACTACGTACGTATTGGAAATACTTTAAGAGGAGAAATAACGCATCATACAAAATTAGCTTGTATCTCCTAAACAACACTTTTTAACTCGAAAAGATTTGGTGTGGCTCGTAACTCTACACGTGTAGCCTCAAAAGAGAACCCACAGGAGAACTTTCTTTCGTCAAAATTTTTCAGAAAACCACGTTTTATGGAAATCTCGCATCGTGCGAAATTATCTTATTTTTCCTAAACAACACGTTGTAACTTGAAAAGCTTTGGCGTTGCGTGTTTGTCTAAGCGTGTAGCCTCAAAAGAGAACGCACAGGAGAGTTTTCCCCCGAAAGAATATGTAAGAATACGAAGTTATAAGGAAATACAGTGTTGCAGAGTAAAGACAAATAAGTACATATTGGAAACACTTTACAAGAAGAAATAACGCTTCGAACAAAATTTGCTTGTATCTCCTAAACAACACGTTGTAACTCGAAAAGATTTGGTGTGGCTCGTATGTCTACACGTGTAGCCACAAATGAGAACCCACAGGAGAACATTCTTTCGTCAAAATTTGTCAGAAAACAACGTTTTATGGAAATCCAGTATCGTACAAAATTATCAACTTTTTCCTAAACAGCACGTTGTAACTCGAAAATCTTTCGTGTTGCATGTATGTTTAAGACTGTAGCCTCTAAAGAGAACGCACAGGAGAGTTTTCTGTTGAAAGAACATGTAAGAATACAACGTTATAAGGAAATAGAGTGTTGCAGAGTAAAGACAAATACGTACATATTGGAAACACTTTAACAGAGGAATTAACGCATCGTACAAAATTAGCTTGTATCTCCTAAACAACATGTTGTAACTCGAAAGGATTTGGTGTGACGTGTATGTCTAAACGTGTAGCCTCAAAAGAGAACCCACAGGAGAATTTTCTTTTATCAAAATTTGTCAGAAACCACGTTTTAAGGAAATCTCACATCGTGTAAAATTATCTTGTTTTTCCTAAACAACACGTTGTAACACGAAAAGCTTTGGTGTTGCGTGTATGTCTGAGCGTGTAGCCTGAAAAGAGAACACACAGGAGAGTTTTCTCTCGAAAGAATATGTAAGAATACCACGTTATAAGGAAATACAGTGTTGCAGAGTATAGACAAATAAGTAAGTATTGGAAACACTTTACGAGAAGAAATAAAGCATCTTAAAAATTTGCTTGTATCTCCTAAACAATACATTTTAACTCAAAAAGATTTGGTGTGGCTCGTACGTCTAAACGTGTATCCTCAAAAGAGAACCCACAGGAGAACTTTCTTTCGTCAATATTTGTCAGAAAACCACGTTTTAAGGAAATCCCGCATCGTGCAAAATTATCTTGTTTTTCCTAAACAACACGTTGAAACTGGGAAAGCTTTGGTGTTGTGTGTATGTCTAAGCGTTTAGCCTCTAAAGAGAATGCACAGGAGAGTTTTCTCTCAAAAGAACATTTAAGAATACAACGTTATAAGGAAATAGAGTGTTGCAGAGTAAAGACAAATGCGTACGTATTGGAAACACTTTATGAGAAGGAATAACGCATCGTACAAAATTAGCTTGTATCTCCTAAACAACACGTGGTAACTCGAAAGGATATGGTGTGGCGTGCACATCTAAACGTGTAGCCTCAAAAGAGAACCCACAGGAGAATCTTCTTTTGTCAAAATTTGTCAGAACACCACGTTTTAAGGAAATCCCGCATCGTGCGAAATTATCTTGTTTTTCATAAACAACACGTTCTTACTCGTAAAGCTTTGGTGTTGCCTGTATGTCTAAGTGTGTGGCCTCAAAAAGGAACGCACAGGATAGTTTTCTCTCGAAAGAATATGTAAGATTACCATGTTATAAGGAAATACAGTGTTGCAGAGTAAAGACAAATACATACATATTGGAAACAATTTATGAGAAGAAATAAAGCATCATAAAAAATTAACTTGTATCTCTTAAACAATACGTTGTAACTCGAAAAGATTTGGTGTGGCGTGTACGTCTAAATGTGTAGCCTCAAAAGAGAACCCACAGGACAATTTTCTTTCGTTAAAAATTTTCAGAAAACCACGTTTTAAGGAAATCCCGCCTCCTGCGAAATCAACTTCTTTTTCCTAAACAACATGTTGTAACTCAAAAAGCTTTGGTATTGCGTGTATGTCTAAGCTTAGAGCGTCAAAAGCGAAGGCACAGGAGAGTTTTCTCTCGAAAGAATATGAAAGAATACCACGTTATAAAGAAATACAATTTTGCAGAGTAACGGCAAATAAGTACATACTGGAAACACTTTAGGAGAAGAAATAACGCATCATACAAAATTAGCTTGTATCTCCTAAACAACACGTGGTAACTCGAAAAGATTTGGTTTGGCGTGTACGTCTAAACGTGTAGCCTCAAAAGAGAACACAAAGGAGAATTTTCTTTCGTCAAAATTTGTCAGAAAACCACGTTTAAGGAAATCCCGCATCGTGCAAAATTATCTTGTTTTTCCTAAACAACAACTTGTAACTCGTAAATCTTTGGTGTTGCGTGTATGTCTAAGCGTGTAGCCTCAAAAGAGAATGCACAGGAGAGTTTTCTCTCGAAAGAACATTTAAGAATACAACGTTATAAGGAAATACAGTGTTGCAGAGTAAAGACAAATACGTACATATTGGAAACACTTTACGAGAAGAAATTACGCATCATAAAATATTAGCTTATATCTCCTAAACAAAAAGTGGAAACTCGAAAACATTTGGTTTGGCGTGTACGTCTAAAAGTGTAGCCTCAAAAGAGAACCCACTGGAGAATTTTCTTTCTTCAAAATTTGTCAGAAAACCACATTTTAACGAAATCCCGCATCCTGCGAAATTATCTTGTTTTTCCTAAACAACAAGTAGTAACTCGAAAAGCTTTGGTGTTGCGTGTCTGTCAAGTATGTAGCCTCAAAAGGGAATGCACAGGAGAGTTTTCTCTCGAAAGAATATGTAAGAATACCCCGTTATAAGGAAATACAGTGTTGCAGAGTAAAGACAAATACGTACATATTGAAAACACTTTACGAGAAGAATTAACGCATCGTACAAAATTAGCTTGAATCTCCTAAACAACACGTTGTTACTCGAAAAGATTTGGTGTGGCGTGTACGTCTAAACGTGTAGCCTCAAAAGAGAACACACAGGAGAATTTTCTTTCGTCAAAATTTTCAGAAAACCACGTTTTAAGGAAATCCCGCATCGTGCGAAATCATCTTCTTTTTCCTAAACAACATATTGTCACTCGAAAAGCTTTGGTTTTGCGTGTATGTCTAAGCGTGGAGCCTCAAAAGAGAAGGCACAGGAGTGTTTTCTCTCAAAAGAATATGTAAGAATACCACATTATAAGGAAATACAATTTTGCAGAGTAAAGACAAATAATTACATATTGGAAACAGTTTACAAGATGAAATAACGCATCATACAAAATTAGCTTGTATCTCCTAAACAAAACGGGGTAACTCGAAAGATTT
Organism: Apodemus sylvaticus; assembly: GCF_947179515.1. NCBI lineage: Eukaryota > Metazoa > Chordata > Mammalia > Rodentia > Muridae > Apodemus > Apodemus sylvaticus. The sequence continues at coordinate 64,950,243 of NC_067491.1, read as the reverse complement.
GGTGTGACGTGTACGTCTAAACGTGTAGCCTCAAAAGAGAACCCACAGGAGAATTTTCTTTCATCAAAATTTGTCAGAAATCACGTTTTAAGGAAAATTCGCATTGTGCGAAATTATCTAGTTTTTCCTAAACAACACGGTGTAACTCGAAAAGCGCTGGGGTTGCGTGCATGTTTAAGCGTGTAGCCTCAAAAGAGAACGCACAGGAGAGTTTTCTCTCGAAAGAATATGTAAGAATACCACGTTATAAGGAAATACAGTGTTGCAGAGTAAAGACAACCACGTACGTATTAGAAACACTTTACGAGAAGAATTAACGCATAGTACAAAATTAGCTTGTATCTCCTAAACAACAAGTTGTAACTCGAAAAGATTTGGTGTGGCCTGTACGTCTAAACGGGTAGCCTCAAAGCAGTACCCACAGGAGAATTTTCTTTCGTCAAAATTTTTCAAAGAACCAAGTTTTAAGGAAATCCTGCATCGTGTGAAATCATCTTCTTTTTCCTAAACAACATGTTGTAACTCGAAAAGCTTTAGTGTTGCATGTATGTCTAAGCGTGGAGCCTCAAAAGAGAAGGTACAGGATAGTTTTCTCTCGAAAGAATATGTAAGAATACCACGTTATTAGGAAATACAATTTTGCAGAGTAAAGACAAATAAGTACATATTGGAAACACTTTATGAGAAGAAATAATACATCATACAAAATTAGTTTTTATCTCCTAAACAGCACGTGGTACCTTGAAATGATTTGGTTTGGCGTGTACATCTAAACGTGTAGCCTCAAAAGAGAACCAACAGGAGAATTTTCTTTCATCAAAATTTGTAAGATAACCACGTTTTAAGGAAATCCCGCATCGTGCAAAATTATCTTGTTTTTCCTAAACAACACGTTGTAACTCGAAAAGCTTTGGTGTTGCGTGTATATGTAAGCATGTAGCCTCAAAAGAGAATGCACAGGATAGTTTTCTCTCGAAGGAACATGTAAGAATTCAACGTTATAAGAAAATACAGTGTTGCAGAGTAAAGACAAAAACGTACATATTGGAAACACTTTATAAGAAGAAATGAAGCATCATAAAATATAAGCTTGTTTCTCCTAAACAACAAGTGGTAACTCGAAAAGATTTGGTTTGGCGTGTACGTCTAAAAGTGTAGCCTCAAAAGAGACCCCACAGGAGAATTTTCTTTCTTCAAAATTTGTCAGAAAACCACGTTATAAGGAAATCCCGCATCATGCGAAATTAACTTGTTTTTCCTAAGCAACAAGTTGTAACTCGAAAAGCTTTGGTGTTTCATGTATGTCTAAGTGTGTAGCCTCTAAGGGAATGCACAGGAGAGTTTTCTATCGAAAGAATATGTAAGAATACCACGTTATAAGGAAATACAGTGTTGCAGAGTAAAGACAAATACGTACATATTGGAAACACTTTACGAGAAGAAATAACGCATCGTTCAAAATTAGCTTGTATCTCCTAAACAACACGTTGTAACTCAAAAAGAATTGGTGTGACGTGTACGTCTAAACGTGTAGCCTCAAAAGTGAACCCACAGGAGAATTTTCTTTCATCAAAATTTGTCAGAAACCACGTTTTAAGGAAATCTCGCATCGTGCGAAATTATCTTGTTTTTCCTAAACAACACGTTGTAACTCGAAAAGCTTTGGTGTTGCGTGCACGTTTAAGCGTGTAGCCTCAAAAGAGAATGCACAGGAGAGTTTTCTCTTGAAAGAATATGTAAGAATACCACGTTATAAGGAAATACAGTGTTGCAGAGTAAAGACAAATACGTACCTATTGGAAACACTTTAAGAGAAGAAATAATGCATCGTACAAAATTAGCTTGTATCTCCTAAACAACACGTTGTTACTCGAAAAGATTTGGTGTGGCGTGTACGTCTACACGTGTAGCCTCAAGAGAACCCACAGGAGAACTTTCTTTCGTCAAAATTTGTCAGAAAACCACGTTTTAAGGAAATCCTGCATCGTGCAAAATTTTCTTGTTTTTCCTAAACAACAAGTTGTAACTCGAAAAGCTTTGGTGTTGCATGTATGTCTAAGCGTGTAGCCTCTAAAGAGTACGCAGCGGAGAGTTTTCTCTCGAAAGAACATGTAAGAATACAACGTTATAAGGGAATACAGTGTTGCAGAGTATAGACAAATACATACTTGTTGGAAACACTTTACGAGAAGAAATAACGCATTGTAAAAAATTAGCTTGTATCTCCTAAACAACACGGGGTAACTCGAAAGGACTTGGTGTGGCGTGTACGTCTAAACGTGTAGCCTCAAAAGAGAACCCATAGGAGAATTTTCTTTCATCAAAATTTGTCAAAAACCACGTTTTAAGGAAATCTCGCATCGTGCGAAAATTTCTAGTTTTTCCTAAACAACACATTTTAACTTGAAAAGCTTTGGTGTTGTGTGTATGTCTAAGCGTGTAGCCTCAAAAGAGAACGTACAGGAGAGTTTTCTCTTGAACGAATATGTAAGAATACCACGTTATAAGGAAATACAGTATTGCAGATTAAAGACAATTACGTACCTATTGGAAACAGTTTAAGAGAAGAAATAATGCATCCTACAAAATTAGCTTGTATCTCCTAAACAACACGTTGTAACTCGAAAAGATTTGGTGTGGCTCCTACGTCTACACGTGTAGCCTCATAAGTGGACCCACAGGATAACTTTTTTCGTCAAAATTTGTCAGAAAACCACGTTTTAAGGAAATCCCGCACTGTGCAAAATTATCTAGATTTTCCTAAACAACACGTTGTAACTCGAAAAGCTTTGGTGTTGCGTGTATGTCTAAGCGTGTAGCCTCTAAAGAATATGCACAGGAGAGTTTTCTCTAGAAAGAACATGTAAGAATACAACGTTATAAGGAAATACAATGTTGCAGAGTAAAAACAAATACATACATATTGGAAATACTTTACGAGAAGAAATTACGCATCATAAAATATTAGTTTGTATCTCCGAAACAAAAAGTGGAAACTCAAAAACATTTGGTTTGGCGTGTATTTCTAAACGTGTAGCCTCAAAAGAGAGCCCACTGGAGAATTTTCTTTCTTCAAAATTTGTCAGAAAACCACGTTTTAACGAAATCCCGCATCCTGCAAAATTATCTTGTTTTTTCTAAACAAGTTGTAACTCGAAAAGTTTTTGTGTTGCGTGTATGTCTAAGTTTGTAGCCTCAAAAGGATATGCAAGGAGAGTTTTCTCTCGAAAGAATATGTAAGAATACCACGTTATAAGGAAATACAGTGTTGCAGAGTAAAGACAAATACGTACAAATTGTAAACACTTTAAGAGAAGAAATAAAAAATCGTACAAAATTAGCTTGTATCTCCTAAACAACACGTTGTAACTCGAAAATATTTGGTGTGACGTGTACGTCTAAACGTGTAGCCTCAAAAGAGAACCGAAAGGAGAATTTTTTATCGTCAAAATATGTGAGAAAACCACGTTTTAAGGAAATCCCTCATCGTGCAAAATTATCATGTTTTTCCTAAACAACAAGTTGTAACTCGAAAAGCTTTGGTGTTGCGTGTATGTCTAAGCGTGTAGCCTCTAAAGAATATGCACAGGAGAATTTTCTCTAGAAAGAACATGTAAGAATACAACGTTATAAGGAAATACAATGTTGCAGAGTAAAAACAAATACATACATATTGGAAATACTTTACGAGAAGAAATTACGCATCATAAAATATTAGTTTGTATCTCCGAAACAAAAAGTGGAAACTCAAAAACATTTGGTTTGGCGTGTATTTCTAAACGTGTAGCCTCAAAAGAGAGCCCACTGGAGAATTTTCTTTCTTCAAAATTTGTCAGAAAACCACGTTTTAACGAAATCCCGCATCCTGCAAAATTATCTTGTTTTTTCTAAACAAGTTGTAACTCGAAAAGTTTTTGTGTTGCGTGTATGTCTAAGTTTGTAGCCTCAAAAGGATATGCAAGGAGAGTTTTCTCTCGAAAGAATATGTAAGAATACCACGTTATAAGGAAATACAGTGTTGCAGAGTAAAGACAAATACGTACAAATTGTAAACACTTTAAGAGAAGAAATAAAAAATCGTACAAAATTAGCTTGTATCTCCTAAACAACACGTTGTAACTCGAAAATATTTGGTGTGACGTGTACGTCTAAACGTGTAGCCTCAAAAGAGAACCGACAGGAGAATTTTTTATCGTCAAAATATGTGAGAAAACCACGTTTTAAGGAAATCCCTCATCGTGCAAAATTATCATGTTTTTCCTAAACAACAAGTTGTAACTCGAAAAGCTTTGGTGTTGCGTGTATGTCTAAGCGTGTAGCCTCAAAAGAGAACGCAAAGGAGAGTTTTTTTCTCGAAAGAATATGTAAGAATACCACGTTATAAGGAAATACAGTGTTGCAGAGTAAAGACAAATACGTACATATTGGAAACACTTTACGAGAAGAAATAACGCATTGTTCAAAATTAGCTTGTATCTCCTTTTTTTTATTTTTTTATTATTCGATATAATTTATTTACATTTCAAATGATTTCCCCTTTTCTAGTCCCCCCACTCCCCGAACGCCTCGCAAGCCCCCTTCTCTTCCCCTGTCCTCCCACCCACCCCTTCCCACTTCCCCGTTCTAGTTTTGCTGAATACTGTTTCACTGAGTCTTTCCAGAACCAGGGGCCACTCCTCCTTTCTTCTTGTACCTCATTTGATGTGTGGATTATGTTTTGGGTATTCCAGTTTTCTAGGTTAATATCCACTTATTAGTGAGTGCATACCATGATTCACCTTTTGAGTCTGGGTTACCTCACTTAGTATGATATTCTCTAGCTCCATGCATTTGCCTAAGAATTTCATGAATTCATTGTTTCTAATGGCTGAATAGTACTCCATTGTGTAGATATACCACATTTTTTGCATCCACTCTTCTGTTGAGGGATACCTGGGTTCCTTCCAGCCTCTGGCAATTACAAATAGGGCTGCTATGAACATAGTATAACATGTATCCTTATTGCATGGTGGGGAGTCTTCTGGGTATATGCCCAGGAGTGGTATAGCAGGATCTTCTGGAAGTGAGGTGCCCTGTTTTCGGAGGAACTGCCAGACTGATTTCCAGAGTGGTTGTACCAATTTGCAACCCCACCAGCAGTGGAGGAGTGTTCCTCTTTCTCCACACCCTCTCCAACACCTGCTGTCTCCTGAATTTTTAATCTTAGCCATTCTGACTGGTGTAAGATGAAATCTTAGGGTTGTTTTGATTTGCATTTCCCTAATGACTAATGAAGTTGAGCATTTTTTAAGATGCTTCTCCGCCATCCGAAGTTCTTCAGGTGAGAATTCTTTGTTTAACTCTGTACCCCATTTTTTAATAGGGTTGTTTGGTTTTCTGGAGTCTAACTTCTTGAGTTCTTTATATATATTGGATATTAGCCCTCTATCTGATGTAGGATTGGTGAAGATCTTTTCCCAATTTGTTGGTTGCCGATTTGTCCTCTTGATGGTGTCCTTTGCCTTACAGAAACTTTGTAATTTTATGAGGTCCCATTTGTCAATTCTTGCTCTTAGACCATACGCTATTGGTGTTCTGTTCAGAAACTTTCTCCCTGTACCGATGTCCTCAAGGGACTTCCCCAGTTTCTTTTCTATTAGCTTCAGAGTGTCTGGCTTTATGTGGAGGTCCTTGATCCATTTGGATTTGAGCTTAGTACAAGGAGACAAGGATGGATCAATTCGCATTCTTCTGCATGCTGACCTCCAGTTGAACCAGCACCATTTGTTGAAAAGGCTATCTTTTTTCCATTGGATGTTTTCAGCCTCTTTGTCGAGGATCAAGTGGCCATAAGTGTGTGGGTTCATTTCTGGATCTTCAATCCTGTTCCATTGATCCTCCTGCCTGTCACTGTACCAATACCATGCAGTTTTTAACACTATTGCTCTGTAGTATTGCTTGAGGTCAGGGATACCGATTCCCCCAGATTTCCTTTTGTTGCTGAGAATAGTGTTAGCTATCCTGGGTTTTTTGTTGTTCCAGATGAACTTGATAATTGCTCTTTCTAACTCTGTGAAGAATTGAGTTGGGATTTTGATGGGTATTGCATTGAATCTGTATAGTGCTTTAGGCAAAATGGCCATTTTAACTATATTTATTCTACCGATCCATGAGCATGGGAGGTTTTCCCATTTTTTGAGGTCTTCTTCCATTTCCTTCTTCAGAGTCTTGAAGTTCTTGTCATACAGATCTTTCACATGTTTGGTAAGAATCACCCCAAGATACTTTATACTGTTTGTGGCTATTGTGAAGGGGGTCATTTCCCTAATTTCTTTCTCAGCCTGCTTATCCTTTGAGTATAGGAAGGCCACTGATTTGCTTGAGTTGATTTTATAACCTGCCACTTTGCTGAAGTTGTTTATCAGCTGTAGGAGCTCTCTAGTGGAGTTCTTTGGGTCACTTAGGTAGACGATCATGTCGTCTGCAAATAATGATAGTTTGACTTCTTCCTTTCCAATTTGTATCCCTTTGACCTCCTTATGTTGTCGTATTGCCCGAGCTAGTACCTCAAGTACAATATTGAAAAGATAAGGAGAAAGGGGGCAGCCTTGTCTGGTCCCTGATTTCAGTGGGATTGCTTCAAGTTTCTCTCCATTTAGTTTGATGCTGGCTACCGGTTTGCTGTATATTGCTTTTACTATGTTTAGGTATGGGCCTTGAATTCCTGTTCTCTCCAAGACTTTAAGCATGAAGGGATGCTGAATTTTGTCAAATGCTTTTTCAGCATCCAATGAAATGACAATGTGGTTTTGTTCTTTGAGTTTGTTTATGTAGTGGATTGTATTGATGGATTTCCATATATTGAACCAACCCTGCATTCCCGGGATAAAGCCTACTTGATCATGGTGGATGATCGTTTTGATGTGTTCTTGGATTCTGTTGGCAAGAATTTTATTGAGTATTTTTGCATCGATGTTCATAAGGGAAATTGGTCTGAAGTTCTCTTTCTTTGTTGGATCTTTGTGTGGCTTTGGTATCACCGTAATTGTGGCTTCGTAGAAGGAATTGGGTAGTGTTCCTTCTGTTTCTATTTTGTCGAATAGTTTGAAGAGTATTGGTGTTAACTCTTCTTTGAAGGTCTGGTAGAATTCTGCACTGAAGCCATCTGGTCCTGTGCTTTTTTTGGTTGGAAGACTTTTTATGACTCCTTCTATTTCTTTAGGCATTATGGGACTGTTTAGATGGTCTAGTTGGTCCTGATTTAATTTTGGTATTTGGTATCTGTCAAGGAAATTGTCCATTTCCTCCAGATTCTCCAGTTGTGTTGAGTATAGGCTCTTGTAGTAGGATCTGATGATTTTTTGGATTTCCTCAGTTTCCGTTGTTATATCTCCCTTTTCATTTCTAAGTTTGTTAATTTGGATTCTTTCTCTGTGCCCTTTGGTCAGTCTGGCTAAGGGTTTATCTATCTTGTTGATTTTCTCAAAGAACCAGCTCCTGGTATTGTTGATTTTTTGTATGGTTCTCTTTGTTTCTACTTGATTGATTTCGGCCCTGAGTTTGATGATTTCCTGCCTTCTACTCCTCCTGGGCGAAATAGCTTCTTTTTGTTCTAGGGCTTTCAGGTGTGTCATTAAGCTGGTAATGTATGCTCTCTCCATTTTCTTTTTGGAGGCACTCAGGGCTATGAGTTTTCCTCTTAGCACTGCTTTCATTGTGTCCCATACATTTGGGTATGTTGTGTTTTCATTTTCATTGTGTTCTAAAAAGTCTTTAATTTCTTTCTTTATTTCTTCCTTGACCAAGGTATCATTGAGTAGAGTATTGTTCAGTTTCCACGTGTATGTGGGCTTTCTGTTGTTTCTGTTGCTATTGAAGACCACTTTTATTCCATAGTGATCAGATAGGAGGCATGGGATTAGTTCGATCTTCTTATATTTGTTGAGGTCTGTCTTGTGACCAATTATATGGTCGATTTTGCAGAAGGTACCATGAGGTGCTGAGAAAAAGGTATATTCTTTTGTTTTAGGATAGAATGTTCTATATATATCTGTTAAATCTAATTGGTCCAAAGCTTCAATTAGTTTCATTGTGTCCCTGTTTAATTTCTGTTTTCCCGATCGGTCCATTGAGGAAAGTGCAGTGTTGAAGTCACCCACAATTATTGTGTTAGGTGCAATGTGTGCTTTTAGTTTTATTAAAGTTTCTTTTACGAAAGAGGGTGCCCTTGCATTTGGGGCATAGATGTTCAGGATTGACAGTTCTTCTTTTTGTATTTTTCCTTTGACCAGCAAGAAGTGTCCCTCAGGGTCTCTTTTGATGACTTTGGGTTGAAAGTCAATTTTATCTGATTTTAAAATGGTTACTCCAGCTTGTTTCCTGACACCATTTGCTTGTAAAATTGTCTTCCAGGCTTTTACTCTAAGGTAGTGTTTGTCTTTGACCCTGAGGTGTGTTTCCTGTAAGCAGCAAAATGTAGGGTCCTGTTTACGTATCCATTCAGTTAGTCTGTGTCTTTTTATTGGGGCATTAAGTCCATTGATGTTAAGAGATATTAAGGAATAGTGATTGTTACTTCCTATCATTTTTGACATTATTTTTTAAATTTGAATGCTTAACTTCTTTTGGGTTTGATGAAAGGTTACTATCTTGCTTTTTCCAGGGTGAAGTTTCCCTCCTTGTATTGGTGTTGTCCTCCTATTATCCTTTTTAGGGCCGGGTTTGTGGATAGATATTGGGTAAACTTGGTTTTGTCATGAAATATCTTAGTTTCTCCATCTATGGTGATTGAGAGTTTTGCTGGATATAGTAGTTTTGGTTGGCATTTGTGTTCTCTTAGAGTCTGCATGAGATCTGCCCAGGACCTTCTAGCCTTCATAGTCTCAGGTGAAAAGTCTGCTGTGATTCTGATAGGTCTTCCTTTATATGTTACTTGACCTTTTTCTCTTACTGCCTTTAGTATTCTTTCTTTGTTTAGAACATTTGATGTTTTGATTATTATGTTACGGGAAGTGTTTCTGTTCTGGTCCAGTCTGTTTGGAGTTCTCTAGGCTTCTTGTATATTCATGGGCATCTCTCTCTTTAGGTTAGGGAAGTTTTCTTCCATAATTTTATTGAAGATGTTTGCTGGCCCTTTAAATTGTAAATCTTCACTCTTATCTATGCCTATAATCCTTAGGTTTGGTCTTCTCATTTTGTCCTGGATTTCCTGGATATTTTGGGTTACAAGCTTTTTGCATTTTGCATTTTCTTTAACTGTTGAGTCCATGGTTTCTATGGAATCTTCAGCATCTGAGATTCTTTCTTCTATCTCTTGTATACTGTTGTTGATATTTGCATCTCTCTCCCCTGATTTCTTCCCAAGGCTTTCTATCTCCAAAGTTGTCTTCCTTTGAGTTTTCTTAGTTGTTTCTACTTCTGATTTTAGATCCTGGATGGTTTTGCTTAGCTCCTTCACTTGCATGTTTGTGTTTTCCTGTAATTCTTTAAGAGATTTTTGTGTTTCGTCTTTCATGACCTCAGCCTGTTGCCCAAAGTTCTCCTGTATTTCTTTAAGAGATTTTTGTGTTTCGTCTTTCATGACCTCAGCCTGTTGACCAAAGTTCTCCTGTATTTCTTTAAGTGTTTTTTGCATTTCCTCCTTGTTGGCTTTTGTATTCTCCTGGATTTCTTTCAATGATTTTTGTGTTTCCCTTGCAAGGGCTTCTAACTTTTGATCCATTTTCTCCTGAATTTCTTTATGTATGTCCTTCATGTGTTCCTGTACCAGCATCATGACCAGTGATTTTAAATCCAAATCTTGTTTTACTGGTGTGATGGGGTATCCAGGACATGTTGGTAGAGGAGAATTGGGTTCAGATGTTGCCATATTGCCTTGATTTCTGTTAGTGATGTTCCTGCGTTTGCCTTTTGCCATCTAGTTCTCACTGGTGTTAGTTTATCTTGTCAGTGCTGGACTCACCAGTGAAAGCTGCCCCTTCCCAGTTGGCCTCTGGTGCACAGCTTACCTCCTGCACTGCTTGTAGACAGTGTGCTGCTGCCCAGGCTGTTCCGATCCCAAAGCAGGCACCCAAAGGCTCCCGCTGGGGCCCGCTGGATTCAATGGAGCACACTGACTTCTCCCAGCTGGCCGCCCAGAAGCCCAGCTAGCCACTTGCAGGACTTGGAGATGTGATGCTGCCGCCCAGACTGATCTGGATCCGGAAGCGGAGAGAGTAGAGCTGAGGGCTTCTGCCTGAGGCCTTGCCCCAGATTGTGTCTGTGGACCAGATGGAGCCTGTGTGCACCCCCAGGGAGTGCCGACGGTGTATGCTACTGTGACCTCCCCTGTGTTCCGCTCACTCCGCTGGGCAGCCGATCCGCCAACCGGGCTGTCGCACACAAGGTTAGCCTGGCCGCCCAGTCCCTGAGTCCAGGCAAAAGCCTGGGAGGCCAAGGTCCGAGTAAAGTTCCCCTAGGGCTATGACTGTTAATTGGGTCCACCAGGTGACTAGGATGGCGGGCGTGCACGCCCGCGCTCCCTGAAAGCACCGGGAGAGTCTGCTTTGCTAACAATCACCTGGGCGGGTTGACTCACAGATGGCCCACCAAGCCGCCCAGTTCTTGGGGTCAGTCCTGTGCCTTTTGGGGCCTGGACCCCCGCTTTGTTAGCCTTAGGCTATGCCTGTTACAGGTCTGCCCGCCAGAGCTCTCTGACGTCCTGCAGGCAAAATGGCGGCGGCGCGCACGCAGGCCTGGGCAAAAAACCTCCTTGCTGGGTTGGCACCCAGATGGCCCCCCGACCTGCCCAGGGCCTGGGTGCAGGCCAACGCCCGTCGGGCTCAGACCACCGTGGTGTTGGCCTTGGGTTATGTTTGTGTACCTCAGTCTGTCCGATCACTGGAGTACGGAACCAAGATGGATGCACCTCTCCTGACTGGTGGGAGGCCGAGTTCTGAAGTGGCCTCCGTGCAGGAAAGGCGCCGCACAACTGCAGCTGCTTGCTGCCCGGCTGGTCAGCGAAGGTCAGTGGTCGTGGGCGCAGGGCCTAAATGGTCCCTGTGACACCTTGGTTCCACTGCTGACGGCCCTTCAGCTGGAGCAGCCACTGCTGCCGCTGCCGCCGCCACCGCCGCCACCCCTCGGTGTAGCTTGTATCTCCTAAACAACATGTTGTAACTCAAAAAGAATTGGTGTGACGTGTACGTCTAAACGTGTAGCCTCAAAAGCGAACCCACAGGAGAATTTTCTTTCATCAAAATTTGTCAGAAACCACGTTTTAAGGAAATCTCGCATCCTGCGAAATTTTCTAGTTTTTCCTAAACAACACATTTTAACTCGAAAAGCTTTGGTGTTGCGTGTTTGTCTCAGTGTGTAGCCTCAAAAGAGAACACACAGGAGAGTTTTCACTCGAAAGAATATGTAAGAATACCAGGTTATAAGGAAATACAGTGTTGCAGAGTAAAGACAAATACGTACTTATTGGAAACACTTTACGAGAAGAAATAACGCATCATACAAAATTAGCTTGTATCTCCTAAACAACACGTTATAACTCTAAAGGATTCGGTGTGGCTTGTATGTCTAAACGTGAGCCTCAAAAGAGAACCCACAGGAGAATTTTCTTTCGTCAAAATTTGTCAGAAAACCACGTTGTAAAGAAATCCCGCATCATGCAAAATTATCTTGTTCTTCCTAAACAACACATTGTAACTCGAAAAGCTTTGGTCTTGCGTGTATGTCTAAGCGTGTAGCCTCAAAAGAGAACGCACAGGAGAGTTTTCTCTCGAAAGAATATGTAAGAATACCACCTTATAAGGAAATACAGTGTTGCAGATTAAAGACAAATATGTACATATTTGAAACACTTTAAGAGAAGAAATAACGCATCATACAAAATTAGCTTGTATCTCCTAAACAACACGTTGTAACTCGAAAAGATTTGGTGTGACGTGTACGTCTAAACGTGTAGCCTCAAAAGGGAACCGACAGGAGAATTTTCTTTCATCAAAATTTGTCAGAAACCACGTTTAAGGAAATCTCGCATCGTGCGAAATTATCTTGTTTTTCCTAAACAACCCGTTGTAACTCGAAAAGCTTTGGTGTTGCGTGTATGAATAAGCATGTAGCCTCAAAAGAGAACGCACAGGAGAGTTTTTTCTCGAAAGAATATGTAAGAATACCACGTTATAAGGAAATACAGTGTTGCAGGTAAAGACAAATACATATGTATTGGAAACACATTACGAGAAGAAATAACGCATCATACAAAATTAGCTTGTATCTCCTAAACAACAGGTTCTAACTCTAAAAGATTTGGTGTGACGTGTACGTCTAAACGTGTAGCCTCAAAATGGAACCAACAGGAGAATTTTCTTTCATCAAAATTTGTCAGAAACAACGTTTTAAGGAAATCTTGCATCGTGCGAAATAATATTGTTTTTCCTAAACAACACGTTGTAACTCGAAAAGCTTTGGTGTTGCGTGTATGAATAAGCGTGTAGCCTCAAAAGAGAACGCACAGGAGAGTTTTCTCTCGAAATAATATGTAAGAATACCACCTTATAAGGAAATACAGTGTTGCAGGGTAAAGACAAATACGTATGTATTGGAAACACTTTACGAGAAGAAATAACGCATCATACAAAATTAGCTTGTATCTCCAAAACAACAGGTTGTAACTCGAAAGGATTTGGTGTGGCGTGTACGGCTAAACGTGTAGCCTCAAAAGAGAACCCACAGGAGAATTGTCTTTCGTCAAAATATGTGAGAAAACCACGTTTTAATGAAATCCCTCATAGTGCAAAATTATCTTAATTTTCCTAAACAACAAGTTGTAACTCGAAAAGCTTTGGTGTTGCGTGTATGTCTAAGCATGTAGCCTCAAAAGAGAATGTAAAGGAGACTTTTTTCTCGAAAGAATATGTAAGAATACCACGTTATAAGGAAATACAGTGTTGCAGAGTAAAGACAAATACATACATATTGGAAACACTTTACGAGAAGAAATAACGCATGGTACAAAATTAGCTTGTATCTCCTAAACAACACGTTGTAACTCGAAAAGATTTGGTGTGGCGTGTACGTTTAAACGTGTAGCCTCAAAAGAGAACCCACAGGAGAATTTTCTTTCGTTAAAATTTTTCAGAAAACCACGTTTTAAGGAAATCCCGCATCGTGCGAAATCATCTTCTTTTTCTTAAAAAACATGCTGTAACTCGAAAAGCATTAGTGTTGCGTGTATGTCTAAGCGTGGAGCCTCAAAAGAGAAGGCACAGGAGAGTTTTCTCTCGAAAGAATTGTAAGAATACCACGTTATAAGGAAATACAATTTTTCAGAATAAAGACAAATAAGTACATATTGGAAACACTTTACAAGAAGAAATAACGCATCATACAAAATTAGCTTGTATCTCCTAAACAACACATTGTAACTCAAAAGGATTTGGTGTGACGTGTACGTCTAAATGTATAGCCTCAAAAGAGAACCCACAGGAGAATTTCCTTTCATCAAAATTTGTCAGAAACCACGTTTTAAACAAATCAAGCATCATGCGAAATTATCTTGTTTTTCCTAAACAACACTTTGTAACTCGAAAAGCTCTTGAGTTGCGTGTATGTGGAAGCATGTAGCCTCAAAAGAGAACGCACAGGAGAGTTTTCTCTCGAAAGAATATGTAAGAATACCACGTTATAAGGAAATACACTGTTGGAGAGTAAAGACAAACACGTATGTATTGGAAACACTTTACATAAAGAATTGACGCATGGTACAAAATTAGCTTGTATCTCCTAAACAACACGTTGTAACTCGAAAAGATTTGGTGTGACGTGTACGTCTAAACCTGTAGCCTCAAAAGAGAACCCATAAGAGAATTTTCTTTCGTCAAAATTTTCAGAAACCCACCTTTTAAGGAAATCTCACATCGTGCGAAATTATCTTGTTTTTCCTAAACAACACATAGTAACTCGAAAATCTTTGGTGTTGCGTGTATGTCTAAGCGTGTAGCCTCAAAAGAGAACACACAGGAGAGTTTTCTCTCGAAAGAATATGTACGAATACCACGTTATAAGGAAGTACAGTGTTGCAGAATAAAGACAAATACTTACGTATTGGAAACCCTTAAACTTTGCGAGATGAAATAAAGCACCTTACAAAATTAGCATGTATCTCCTAAAGAACACGTTGTAACTCGAAAAGATTTGGTGTGGCGTGTACGTCTAAATTTGTAGCCTCAAAAGAGAACCACAGGACAATTTTCTTTGGTCAAAATTTGTCAGAAAACCACGTTTTAAGGAAATCCCGCATCGTGAGAAATTATCTTGTTCTTCATAAACAACACATTGTAACTCGAAAAGCTTTGATGTTGTGTGTATGTCTAAGCGTGTAGCCTCAAAAGAGAACGCACAGGAGAGTTTTCTCTCAAAAGAATATGTAAGAATGCCACGTTATAAGGAAATACAGTGTTGCAGGGTAAAGACAAATACGTATGTATTGGAAACACTTTACGAGAAGAAATAACGCATCATACAAAATTAGCTTGTATCTCCTAAACAACAGGTTGTAACTCGAAAGGATTTGGTGTGGCGTTTACGGCTAAACGTGTAGCCTCAAAAGAGAACCCATAGGAGAATTTTCTTTCTTCAAAATATGTGAGAAAACCACGTTTTTAGGAAATCCCTCATCGTGCAAAATTATCTTAATTTTCCTAAACAACAAGTTGTAACTCGAACAGCTTTGGTGTTGCGTGTATGTCTAAGGATGTAGCCTCAAAAGAGAATGTAAAGGAGAGTTTTTTCTCGAAAGATTATGTAAGAATACCATGTTATAAGGAAATACAGTGTTGCAGTGTGAAGACACATACGTACATATTGGAAACCCTTAAACTTTACGGGATGAAATAAAGCATCATACAAAATGAGCTCGTATCTCCTAAACAACACGTTGTAATTCGAAAAGATTTGGTGTGGCGTGTACGTCTAAACGTGTAGCCTCAAAAGGAAACCCACAGGAGAATTTTCTTTCTTCAAAATTTGTCAGAAACCACGTTTTAAGGAAATATCGCATCGTGTGAAATTATCTTGTTTTTCCTAAACAACACGTTGTAACTCGAAATACTTTGGTGTTGCGTGTATGTCTAAGCGTGTAGCCTCAAAAGAGAACACACAGGAGAGTTTTCTCTCGAAAGAATAGGTAAGAATACCACTTTATAAGGAAGTACAGTGTTGCTGAGTAAAGACAAAAACGTACATATTGGAAACTCTTAAACTTTACGAGATGAAATAAAGCATCGTACAAAATTAGCTTGTGACTCCTAAACAGCACGTTGTTAATCGAAAGGATTTGGTGTCGCCTGTACGTCTAAACGTGTAGCCTCAAAAGAGAACTCACAGGACAATTTTATTTCGTCAAAATTTGTCAGAAAACCACGTTTTAAGGAAATCCCGCATTGTGAGAAATTATCTTGTTCTTCCTAAACAACACGTTGTAACTCGAAATGCTTAGGTGTTGCGTGTATATCTAAGCATATAGCCTCAAAGGAGAATGCACAGGAGAGTTTTCTCTCGAAAGAATATGTAAGAATACCACGTTATACGGAAATACAGGGTTGCAAAGTAAAGACAAATACATATGTATTGGAAACACTTTATGAGAGAAATAACGCATCATAAAAAATTAGTTTGTATGTCCTAAATAACACGTTGTAACTTGAAAACATTTGGTGTTCCGTGTATGTCTAAACGTGTAGTCTCAAAAGAGAACCCCCAGTTGAATTTTCTATTGGCAAAATTTTTCAGAAAACCACGTTTTAAGGAAATTCCGCACTGTGCGAAATTAGCTTTTTTTTCATAAACAACACATTGTAACTCGAAAAGCTTTGGTGTTGCATGTATGTCTAAGCGTGTAGCCTCAAAAGAGAATGCACAGGAGAGGTTTCTCTCGAAAAATAGGTAAGAATACCACGTTATACGGAAATACAGTGCTGCAGAGTAAAGACAAATACGTAAGTAAGGGAAACACTTTACGAGAAGAAATAATGCATGGTACAAAATTAGCTTGTATCTCCTAAACAACACGATATAACTCAAAAAGATTTGGTGTAGCGTGTATGTCTAAACGTTTAGCCTCAAAGGAGATCCCACTGGAGAATTTTCATTCGTCAAAATTTGTCAGAAAACCACGTTTTAAGGAAATCCCACATCGTGCTAAATTATCTTGTTTTTCCTAAACAACACGTTGTAACTCGAAAAGCTTTGGTTTTGCATGTATGTCTAAGCGTGTAGCCTCAAAACAGAATGGACAGCAGAGTTTTCTCTCGAAAGAATATGTAAGGATACCACGTTATAAGGAAATACTGTGTTGCAGAGTAAAGACAAATATGTACGTATTGGAAACACTTTATGAGAGAAATAACGCATCTTGCAAAATTAGGTTGTATGTCCTAAACAACATGTTGGAACTCGAAAAGATTTGGTGTGGCGTGTACGTCTAAACGTGTAGCCTCAAAAGAGTACCCACAGGAGAGTTTTCTTTCTTCAAAATTTGTCATAAATCCACGTTTTAAAGAAATCCTGCATCGTGCGAAATTATGTTGTTTTTCCTAAACAACACGTTGTAACTCGAAAAGCTTTGGTGTTGCGTGTATGTCTAAGCATGTAGCCTAAAAGGAGAACGCACAGAAGAGTTTTCTCTCGAAAGAATATGCAAGAATACCACGTGATAAGGAAATACAGTGTTGCAGAGTAATGGCAAATATGTACGTAATGGAAACTCTTAAACTTTATGAGAAGAAATAACGCATCATAAAAAAATTAGCTTGTATCTCCTAAACAACACGTTGTAACTCGAAAAGATTTGGTGTGGCGTGTACGCCTAAATGTGTAGCCTCAAAAGAGAACCCATAGGGTAATTTTCTTTCGTCCAAATTTGTCAGAAAACCACGTTTTAAGGAAATCCCGCATCGTGCTAAATTATCTTGTTTTTCCTAAACAACACATTGTAACACGAAAAGCTTTGGTGTTGCGTGTATGTCAAAGCGTGTAGCCTCAAAAGAGAACACACAGGAGAGTTTTCTCTCGAAAGAATATGTAAGAACACCACGTTATAAGGAAATACAGTGTTGCAGAGTAAAGACAAATACGTACTTATTGGAAACACTTAAACTTTACGAGAAGAAATAAGGCATCGTACAAAATTAGTATGTATCTCCTAAACAACACGTTATAACTCGAAAAGATTTGGTGTGGTGTGTACGTCTAAACGTGTAGCCTCAAAAGAGAACCCACAGGAGAATTTTCGTTCGTCAAAATTTGTCAGAAAACCACGTTTTAAGGAAATCCCGCATCGTGCGAAATTATCTTGTTTTTCCTAAACAACACATTGTAACTCGAAAAGCTTTGGTGTTGCATGTATGTGTAAGCGTGTAGCCTCAAAAGGGAATGCAAAGGAGAGTTTTTTCTCGAAAGAATATGTATGAATACCACGTTACTAGGAAATACAGTGTTGCAGAGTAAAGACAAATACTTACGTATTGGAAAAACTTTACGAGAAGAAATAACGCATCATACAAAATTAGCTTGTATCTCCTGAACAACACGTTGTAACTTAAAATGATTTGGCGTGGCCTGTACGTCTAAACGTGTGGCCTCAAAAGAGAACCCATAGGAGAAATTTCTTTGGTCAAAATTTGTCAGAAAACCACGTATTAAGGAAATCCCGCATCATGCAAAATTATCTTGTTTTCCCAAACAAAACGTTTTAACTCGAAAAGCTTTGGTGTTGCGCGTATGTCTAAGCGTTTAGCCTCAAAAGAGAACACACAGGAGAGTTTTCTCTCGAAAGAATATGTAAGAATACCACGTTATAAGGAAATACAGTGTTGCAGATTAAAGACAAATATGGACTTATTGGAATCACTTAAACTTTAGGAGAAGAAATAAGGCATCGTACAAAATTAGGTTGTATCTCGTAAACAACACGTTATAACTCGAAAAGATTTGGTGTGGTGTGTACGTCTAAACGTGTAGCCTCAAAAGAGAACCCACAGGAGAATTTTCTTTCGTCAAAATTTGTCAGAAAACCACGTTTTAAGGAAATCCCGCATCGTGCGAAATTATCTTGTTTTTCCTAAACAACACGTTGTAACTCAAAAGCTTTGGTGTTGCGTGGATGTCTAAGCATGTAGCCTCAAAAGAGAACGCAAAGGAGAGTTTTTTCTCGAAATAATATGTAAGAATAGCACGTTATTAGGAAATACAGTGTTGCAGAGTAAAGACATATACTTACGAGTTGGAAAAACTTTACAAGAAGAAATAACGCATCGTACAAAATTAGCTTGTATCTCCTAAACAACACGTTGTAACTTAAAAAGATTTGGTGTGGCGTGTACGTCTAAACGTGTAGCCTCAAAAGAGAACCTATAGGAGAATTTTCTTTGGTCAAAATTTGTCAGAAAACCACATATTAAGGAAATCCCGCATCGTGCGAAATTATCTGGTTTTTCCTAAACAACACGTTTTAACTCGAAAAGCTTTGGTGTTGCGTGTATGTCTAAGCATGTAGCCACAAAAGAGAACTCACAGGAGAGTTTTCTCTCGAAAGAATATGTAAGAATACCACGTTATAAGGAAATACAGTGTTGCAGAGTAAAGACAAATGCATATGTATTGGAAACCCTTAAACTTTACGAGATGAAATAAAGCATCTTACAAAATTAGCTTGTATCTCCTAAACAACACGTTCTAACTCGAAAAGATTTGGTGTGGCCTGTACATCTAAACGTGTAGCCTCAAAAGAGAACCCACAGGAGAATTTTCTTCCGTCAAAATTTGTCAGAAAACTACGTTTTAAGGTAATCCCGCATCGTGAGAAATTATCTTGTTCTTCCTAAACAACACGTTGTAACTCGAAAAGCTTTGGTGTTGGGTGTATGTCTAAGCATGTAGCCCGAAAAGAGAACGCAAAGGAGAGTTTTCTCTCGAAAGAATATGTAAGAATACCACGTTGTAAGGAAATACAGTGTTGCAGAGTAAAGGCAAATACATACGTATTGGAAATGCAACATCAAAGCTTTTCGAGTTAAAACGTGTTGTTTAGGAAAAACAAGATAATTTTGCACGATGAGTGATTTCCTTAAAACATGGTTTTCTGACAAATTTTAACGAAAAAAAAAATTCTCCTGTGGGTTATCTTTTGGGCTACACGTTTAGACGTACACGCCACACCAAATCTTTTCGAGTTACAACATGTTGTTTAGGAGATACAAGCTAATTTTGTACAATGGGTTATTTCTTCTTGTAAAGTGTTTCCAATAGGTACGTATTTGCCTTTAGTCTGCAACACTGTATTTCCTTATAACGTGGTATTCTTACATATTCTTTTGAGAGAAAACTCTCCTGTGCGTCCTCTTTTGAGGCTACACGCTTAGACATACACGCAACACCAAAGCTTTTCGCATTACAACCTGTTGTTTCGGAAAAACAAGATTATTTTGCACGAAGAGGGATTTCCTTAATATGCGGTTTTCTGACAAATTTTGACCAAAGAAAATTCTCCTATGGGTTCTCTTTTGAGACTACACGTTTAGACGTACAGGCCACACCAAATCTTTTTAAGTTACAGCGTGTTGTTTAGGAGATACAAGCTAATTTTTTTTACGATGCATTATTTCTTCTCGTAAAGTTTAAGTTTCTCCAATACATATGTATTTGCCTCTACTCTACAACACTTTATTTCCTTATAACGTGGTATTCTTACATATTCTTTCGAGAGAAAACTCTCCTGTGCGTTCTCTTTTGAGGCTACATGCTTAGACATACACGCAACACCAAAGCTTTTCGAGTTACAACGTGTTGATTAGGAAAAACAAGATAATTTCGCACGATGCGGGATTTCCTTAAAACGTGGTTTTCTGACAAATTTTGACATACGAAAATTCTCCTGTGGGTTCTCTTTTGAGGCTACACGTTTAGACGTATACGCCACACCAAATCTTTTTGAGTTACCACGAGTTGTTTCGGAGATACAAGCTAATTTTGTACCATGAGTTATTTCTTCTCATAATGTGTTTCCAACATGTACGTATTTGTCTTTACTCTGCAGCAATATATTTCCTTATAACGTGGTATTCTTACATATTCTTTCGAGAGAAAACTCTCTTGTGCATTCTCTTTTGAAGATACACGCTTAGACATACACGCAACACCAAAGCTTTTCTAGTTACAACATGTTGTTTAGGAAAAACCAGATAATTTCGCACGATGCGGGATTTCCTTAAAACGTGGTTTTCTGACAAATTTTAACGAAAGAAAACTCTCTTGTGGGTTCTCCTATGAGACTACATGTTTAGACATACACGCCACACCAAATCTTTTTGAGTTACAACGTGTTGTTTAGGACATACAAGCTAATTTTGCAAGATGCGTTATTTCTCTCATAAAGTGCTTCCAATACGTACTTATTTGTCTTTACTCTGCCACACTGTATTTCCTTATAACGTGGTATTCTTACATATTCTTTCGGGAGAAAACTCTCCTGTGCGTTCTCTTTTGGGGCTACATCCTTAGACATACACCCAACCCCAAAGCTTTTCGAGTTAAAACGTGTTGTTTAGGAAGAACAAGATAATTTCTCACGATGCGGGATTTCCTTAAAACGTGGTTTTCTGAAAAATTTTGACGAAAGAAAATTGTCCTTTGGGTTCTCTTTTGAGTCTACACATTTAGACGTACAGGCCACACCAAATCTTATCGAGTTACAGCGTGTTGTTTAGGAGATACAAGCTAATTTTGTAGGATGCTTTATTTCATCTCTTAAAGTTTATGGGTTTCCAATACATACATATTTGTCTATACTCTGCAACACTGTATTTCCTTATAACGTGGTATTCTTACATATTCTTTCGAGAGAAAACTCTCCTGTGCGTTCTCTTTTGAGGCTACACTCTTAGACATACACGCAACACCAAAGCTTTTGGCGTTACAACGTGTTGTTTAGGAAAAACAAGTTAATTTCTCACGATGAGGGATTTCCTTAATACGTGGTTTTCTGACAAATTTTGACCAAAGAAAATTCTCCTATGGGTTCTCTTTTGAGACTACACGTTTAGACGTACAAGCCACACCAAATCTTTTTAAGTTACAATGTGTTGTTTAGGAGATACAAGCTAATTTTATACGATGTGTTATTTCTTCTCGTAAAGTTTTTCCAATAAGAAAGTATTTGTCTTTACTCTGCAACACTGTATTTCCTTATAACGTGGTATTCTTACATATTTTTTCGAGAGAAAACACTCCTGTGCGTTCTCATTTGAGGCTACATGCTTAGACATACACGCAACAGCAAAGCTTTTCGAGTAACAACCTATTGTTTAGGAAGAACAAGATAATTTCACACGATGCGGGATTTCCTTAAAACGTGGTTTTCTGACAAATGTTGACGAAAGAAAATTCTCCTGTGGGTTCTCTTTTGAGGCTACACGTTGAGACATACATGCCACACCAAATCTTTTTGAGTTACCATGTGTTGTTTCGGAGATACAAGCTAATTCTGTACCATGCCTTATTCCTTCTCATAATGTGTTTCAAATACATACGTATTTGTCTTTACTCTGCAGCAATATTTTTCCTTATAACGTGGTATTCTTACATATTCTTTCGAGAGAAAACTCTCCTGTGCATTCTCTTTTGAGGCTACACGCTTAGACATACAAGCAACACCAAAGCTTTTCTAGTTACAACGTGTTGTTTAGGAAAAACAAGATAATTTCGCACGATGCGGGATTTCCTTAAAACGTAGTTTTCTGACAAATTTTGACGAAAGAAAACTCTCCTTTTGGTTCTCTTTTGAGGCTACACATTTAGACGTACACGCCACACCAAATCTTTTCGAGTTACAACGTGTTGTTTAGGACATACAAGCTAATTTTGCAAGATGCGTTATTTCTCTCATAAAGTGCTTCCAATACGTACATATTTGTCTTTACTCTGCCACACTGTATTTCCTTATAACGTGGAATTATTACATATTCTTTTGAGAGAAAACTCTCCTGTGCGTTCTCTTTTGGGGCTACATGCTTAGACATACACCCAACACCAAAGCTTTTCGAGTTAAAACCTGTTGTTTAGGAAGAACAAGATAATTCACACAATGCAGGATTTCCATAAAACGTGGTTTTCTGAAAAATTTTACGAAAGAAAATTGTCCTGTGGTTTCTCTTTTGAGGCTACATGTTTAGACGTACATGCCACACCAAATCTTTTCGAGTTAAAACGTGTTGTTTAGTAGATACAGGCTAATTTTTTACGACACTTTATTTCATCTCTTAAAGTTTATGTGTTTCCAATACATACATATTTGTCTTTACTCTGCAACAGTGTATTTCCTTACAACGTGGTATTCTTACATATTCTTTCGAGAGAAAACTCTCCTGTGCATTCTCTTTTGAGGCTACACGCTTAGACATACACGCAACACCAAAGCTTTTCTCCTTACAATGTGTTGTTTAGGAAAAACAAGATAATTTCACACGATGGGGGATTTCCTTAATACGTGGTTTTCTGACAAATTTTGACCAAAGAAAATTCTCCTATTTGTTATCTTTTGAGACTACACGTTTAGACGTACAGGCCACACCAAATCTTTTTAAGTTACAACGTGGTGTTTAGGAGATACAAGCTAATTTTGCATGATGCGTTATTTCTTCTCCTAAAGTGTTTCCAATAGTACATATTTGTCTATACTCTGCAACACTGTATTTCCTTATAACGTGGTATTCTTACATGTTCTTTCGAGAGAAAACTATCCTGTGCGTTCTCTTTGGAGGCTGCACGCTTAGACATACACGCAACACCAAAGCTTTTCGAGTTACAACATGCTGATTAGGAAAAACAAGATAATTTCGCCCGATGCGGGATTTCCTTAAAACGTGGTTTTCTGACAAATTTTGGAGTAAGAAAATTCTCCTGTGGGTTCTCTTTTGAGGCTACACGTTTAGACGTACATGCCACACCAAATCTTTTTGAGTTACTACGTGTTTTTTCGAGATACAAGCTAATTTTGTACCATGCATTATTTCTTCGCATAATGTTTTTCCAATACGTACGTATTTGTCTTTACTCTGCAGCAATATATTTCTTTATAACGTGGTATTCTTACATATTCTTTCGAGAGAAACCTCTCCTGTGCATTCTCTTTTGAGGCTACACGCTTAGACATACATGCAACACCAAAGCTTTTCTAGTTACAACGTGTTGTTTAGGAAAAACAAGATAATTTCACACGATGCAGGATTTCCTTAAAACGTGGTTTTCTGACCAATTTTGACGAAAGAAAACTCTCCTGTTGGTTCTCTTTTGAGGCTACACGTTTAGACGTACACGCCACCCCAAACCTTTTCGAGTTACAACGTGTTGTTTAGGACATACAAGCTAATTTTGCAAGATGCGTTATTTCGCTCATAAAGTGCTTCCAATACAAACATTTGTCTTTACTCTGCCACACTGTATTTCCTTATAACGTGGAATTATTACATATTCTTTTGAGAGAAAACTCTCCTGTGCGTTCTCTTTTGGGGCTACATGCTTAGACATAAACCCAACACCAAAGCTTTTCGAGTTAAAACGTGTTGTTTAGGAAGAACAAGATAATTACTCACGATGCGGTATTTCCTTAAAACGTGGTTTTCTGAAAACTTTTGACGAAAGAAAATTGTCCTGTGGGTTCTCTTTTGAGGCTACATGTTTAGACGTACACGCCACACCAAATCTTTTCGAGTTACAACGTGTTGTTTAGGAGATACAGGCTAATTTTTTACTATGCTTTATTTCATCTCTTAAAGTTTACGTGTTTCCACTACATACATATTTGTCTTTACTCTGCAACAGTGTATTTCCTTACAACGTGGTATTCTTTCATATTCTTTCGAGAGAAAACTCTCCTGTGCATTCTCTTTTGAGGCTACACGGTTAGACATACACGCAACACCAAAGCTTTTCTCGTTACAATGTGTTATTTAGGAAAAACAAGACAATTTCACTCGTTGGGGGATTTCCTTAATACATGGTTTTCTGACAAAATTTGACCAAAGGCAATTCTCCTATTTGTTCTCTTTTGAGACTACACGTTTAGACGTACAGGCCACACCACATCTTTTTACGTTACAACGTGGTGTTTAGGAGATACAAGCTAATTTTGCATGATGCGTTATTTCTTCTCCTAAAGTGTTTCCAATAGTACATATTTGTCTATACTCTGCAACACTGTATTTCCTTATAACGTGGTATTCTTACATGTTCTTTCGAGAGAAAACTATCCTGTGCGTTCACTTTGGAGGCTACAAGCTTAGACATTCTCGCAACACCAAACCTTTTCGAGTTACAACGTGTTGATTAGGAAAAACAAGATAATTTCGCCCGATGCGGGATTTCCTTAAAACGTGATTTTCTGACAAATTTTGGAGTAAGAAAATTCTCCTGTGGGTTCTCTTTTGAGGCTACACGTTTAGATGTATATGCCACACCAAATCTTTTTGAGTTACCACGTGTTGTTTCGAGATACAAGCTAATTTTGTACCATGCATTATTTCTTCTCATAATGTGTTTCCAATATGTACGTATTTGTCTTTACTCTGCAGCAATATATTTCCTTATAACGAGGTATTCTTACATATTCTTTCGAGAGAAACCTCTCCTGTGCATTCTCTTTTGAGGCTACACGCTTAGACATACACGCAACACCAAAGCTTTTCTAGTTACAACGTGTTGTTTAGGAAAAACAAGATAATTTCGCACGATGCGGGATTTCCTTAAAACGTGGTTTTCTGACAAATTTTGACGAAAGAAAACTCTCCTGTTGGTTCTCTTTTGAGGCTACACGTTTAGACGTACACGCCACACCAAATCTTTTCGAGTTACAACGTGTTGTTTAGGACATACAAGCTAATTTTGCCAGATGCGTTATTTCTCTCATAAAGTGCTTCCGATAAGTACATATTTGTCTTTACTCTGCCACACTGTATTTCCTTATAACGTGGAATTCTTACATATTCTTTTGAGAGAAAACTCTCCTGTGCATTCTCTTTTGGGGCTACATGCTTAGACATACACCCAACACCAAAGCTTTCCGAGATAAAACGTGTTGTCTAGGAAGAACAAGATAATTTCTCACGATGCGGGATTTCCTTAAAACGTTTTTTTTCTGAAAAATTTTGACGAAAGAAAATTGTCCTGTGGGTTCTCTTTTGAGGCTACACGTTTAGTCGTACACGCCACACCAAATCTTTTCGAGTTACAACGTGTTGTTTAGGAGATACAGGCTAATTTTGTACGATGCTTTATTTAATCTCTTAAAGTTTATGTGTTTCTAATACATACATATTTGTCTTTATTCTGCAACACTGTATTTCCTTACAACGTGGTATTCTTACATATTCTTTCGAGAGAAAACTCTCCTGTGCGTTCTCTTTTGAGGCTACACGCTTAGACATACACGCAACACCAAAGCTTTTCTCGTTACAATGTGTTGTTTAGGAAAAACAAGATAATTTCGCACGATGAGGGATTTCCTTAATACGTGGTTTTCTGACAAATTTTGACCAAAGAAAATTCTCCTATGGGTTCTCTTTTGAGACTACACGTTTAGACCTACAGGCCACACCAAATCTTTTTAAGTTACAACGTGGTGTTTAGGAGATACCACCTAATTTTGTACGATGCGTTATTTCTTCTCGTAAAGTTTTTCAAATAAGTAAGTATTTTTTTTTTTTTTTTACTCTGCAAAAATGTATTTCGTTACAACGTGGTATTCTTACATATTTTTTCGAGAGAAAACTCTCCTGTGGGTTCTCATTTGAGGCTACATGTTTAGACATACATGCAACAGCAAAGCTTTTCGAGTTACAACGTTTTGTTTAGGAAGAACAAGATAATTTCTCATGATTAGAGATTTCCTTAAAACGTGGTTTTCTGACAAATTTTGACGAAAGAAAACTCTCCTGTTGGTTCTCTTTTGAGGCTACACGTTTAGACGTACACGCCACACCAAATCTTTTCGAGTTACAACGTGTTGTTTAGGACATACAAGCTAATTTTGCAAGATGCGTTACTTCTCTCATAAAGTGCTTCCAATACGTACATATTTGTCTTTACTCTGCCACACTGTATTTCCTTATAACGTGGAATTATTACATATTCTTTTGAGAGAAATCTCTCCTGTGCGTTCTCTTTTGGGGCTACATGCTTAGACATACACCCAACACCAAAGCTTTCCGAGTTAAAACGTGTTGTCTAGGAAGAACAAGATAATTTCTCACGATGCGGGATTTCCTTAAAACGTTTTTTTTTTCTGAAAAATTTTGACGAAAGAAAATTGTCCTGTGGTTTCTCTTTTGAGGCTACACGTTTAGAAGTACATGCCACACCAAATCTTTTCGAGTTACAACGTGTTGTTTAGGAGATACAGGCTAATTTTGTACGATGCTTTATTTCATGTCTTAAAGTTTATGTGTTTCTAATACATACATATTTGTCTTTACTCTGCAACACTGTATTTCCTTACAACGTGGTATTCTTACATATTCTTTCGAGAGAAAACTCTCCTGTGCGTTCTCTTTTGAGGCTACACGCTTAGACATACACGCAACACCAAAACTTTTCTCGTTACAATGTGTTGTTTAGGAAAAACAAGATAATTTCGCACGATGAGGGATTTCCTTAATACGTGGTTTTCTGACAAATTTTGACCAAAGAAAATTCTCCTATGGGTTCTCTTTTGAGACTACACGTTTAGACGTACAGGCCACACCAAATCTTTTTAAGTTACAACGTGGTGTTTAGGAGATACAACCTAATTTTGTACGATGCGATATTTCTTCTCTTAAAGTTTTTCCAATAAATAAGTATTTGTCTTTACTCTGCAAAAATGTATTTCCTTACAACGTGGTATTCTTACATATTTTTTCGAGAGAAAACTCTCCTGTGCGTTCTCATTTGAGGCTACACGCTTAGACATACACGCAACACAAAGCTTTTCGAGTTACAATGTGTTGTTTAGGAAGAACAAGATAATTTCTCACTATGCGGGATTTCCTGAAAACGTGGTTTTTTGAAAAATTTTGACGAAAGAAAATTGTCCTGTTGGTTCTCTTTTGAGGAAACACGTTTAGATGTACATGCCACACCAAATCTTTTTGAGTTACAACGTGTTGTTTAGGAGATACAAGCAAATTTTTTTACGATGCATTATTTCTTCTCGTAAAGTTTAATTGTTTCCAATACGTATGTATTTGCCTTTATTCTGCAACACTGTATTTCCTTATAACGTGGTATTCTTACATATTCTTTCGAGAGAAAACTCTCCTGTGCGTTCACTTTGGAGGCTACATGCTTAGACATTCACGCAACACCAAAGCTTTTGGCGTTACAACGTGTTGTTTAGGAAAAACAAGATAATTTTGCATGATGCGGGATTTCCTTAAAACGTGGTTTTCTGACAAATTTTGACGAAAGAAAATTCTCCTGTGGGTTCTCTTTTGAGGCTACACGTTTAGACATACATGCCACACCAAATCCTTTCGAGTTATAACGTGTTGTTTAGTATATACAAGCTAATTTTGTACTATGTGTTGTTTCTTTTCGTAAAGTTTAAGTGTTTCCAATAAGTATGTATTTGTCTTTACTCTGCAACACTGTATTTCCTTATAACGTGGTATTCCTACATATTCTTTCGGGAGAAAACTGTCCTGTGCGTTCTCTTTTGAGGCTACATGCTTAGACATACACGCAACACCAAAGCTTTTCGAGTTACAACATGTTGTTTAGGAAAAACAAGATAATTTCGCACGATGCAGTATTTCCTTAAAACGTGGTTTTCTGACAAATTTTGACGAAAGAAAACTCTCATGTGGGTTCTCTTTTGAGGCTACAGGTTTAGATGTACACGCCACACGAAATCTTTTCAAGTTACAACGTGTTGTTTAGGAGATACAAGCTAATTTTGCATGATACGTTATTTCTTCTCCTAAAGTGTTTCCAATAAGTACATATTTGTCTATACTCTGCAACACTGTATTTCCTTAGAACGTGTTATTCTTACATATTCTTTCGAGAGAAAACTATCCTGTGCGTTCTTTTTGGAGGCTACACGCTTAGACATATACGCAACACCAAAGCTTTCGAGTTGCAACTTGTTGATTAGGAAAAACAAGATAATTTCACACGATGCGTGATTTCCTTAAAACGTGGTTTTCTGACAAATTTTGAGGTAAGAAAATTCTCCTGTGGGTTCTCTTTTGAGGCTACACGTTGAGACATACATGCCACACCAAATCTTTTTGAGTTACCATGTGTTGTTTCGGAGATACAAGCTAATTTTGTACCATGCCTTATTCCTTCTCATAATGTGTTTCCAATAGGTACGTATTTGTCTTTACTCTGCAGCAATATTTTTCCTTATAACGTGGTATTCTTACATAATCTTTCGAGAGAAAACTCTCCTGTGCATTCTCTTTTGAGGGTACACGCTTAGACATACAAGCAACACCAAAGCTTTTCTAGTTACAACGTGTTGTTTAGGAAAAACAAGATAATTTCGCACGATGCGGGATTTCCTTAAAACATAGTTTTCTGACAAATTTTGACGAAAGAAAAGTCTCCTGTTGGTTCTCTTTTGAGGCTACACATTTAGACGTACACGCCACACCAAATCTTTTCGAGTTACAACGTGTTGTTTAGGACATACAAGCTAATTTTGCAAGATGCGTTATTTCTCTCATAAAGTGCTTCCAATACGTACATATTTGTATTTACTCTGCCACACTGTATTTCCTTATAACGTGGAATTATTACATATTCTTTTGAGAGAAAACTCTCCTGTGCGTTCTCTTTTGGGGCTACATGCTTAGACATACACCCAACACTAAAGCTTTTCGAGTTAAAACCTGTTGTTTAGGAAGAACAAGATAATTCTCACGATGCGGGATTTCCATAAAACGTGGTTTTCTGAAAAATTTTACGAAAGAAAATTGTCCTGTGGGTTCTCTTTTGAGGCTACATGATTAGACGTACATGCCACACCAAATCTTTTCGATTTACAACGTGTTGTTTAGGAGATAGAGGCTAATTTTTTAGGATGCTTTATTTCATCTCTTAAAGTTTATGTGTTTCCAATACATACATATTTGTCTTTACTCTGCAACAGTGTATTTCCTTACAACGTGGTATTCTTACATATTCTTTCGAGAGAAAACTCTCCTGTGCATTCTCTTTTGAGGCTACACGCTTAGACATACATGCAACACCAAAGCTTTTCTCCTTACAATGTGTTGTTTAGGAAAAACAAGATAATTTCACACGATGGGGGATTTCCTTAATACGTGGTTTTCTGACAAATTTTGACCAAAGAAAATTCTCCTATTTGTTCTCTTTTGAGACTACACGTTTAGACGTACAGGCCACACCAAATCTTTTTAAGTTACAACGTGGTGTTTAGGAGATACAAGCTAATTTTGCATGATGCGTTATTTCTTCTCCTAAAGTGTTTCCAATAGTACATATTTGTCTATACTCTGCAACACTGTATTTCCTTATAACGTGGTATTCTTACATATTCTTTCGAGAGAAAACTATTCTGTGCATTCTCTTTGGAGGCTACACGCTTAGACATACACGCAACACCAAAGCTTTTCGAGTTACAACGTGTTGATTAGGCAAAACAAGATAATTTCGCCCGATGCGGGATTTCCTTAAAACGTGGTTTTCTGACAAATTTGGAGTAAGAAAATTCTCCTGTGGGTTCTCTTTTGAGGCTACACGTTTAGACGTACATGCCACACCAAATCTTTTTGAGTTAACACGTGTTGTTTCGAGATACAAGCTAATTTTGTACCATGCATTATTTCTTCTCATAATATGTTTCCAATACGTACGTATTTGTCTTTACTCTGCAGCAATATATTTCCTTATAACGAGGTATTCTTACATATTCTTTTGAGAGAACCCTCTCCTGTGCATTCTCTTTTGAGGCTACACGCTTAGACATACACACAACACCAAAGCTTTTCTAGTTACAACGTGTTGTTTAGGAAAAACATGATAATTTCACACGATGTGGGATTTCCTTAAAACGTGGTTTTCTTACAAATTTTGAAAACTCTCCTGTTGGTTCTCTTTTGAGGCTAAACGTTTAGACGTACAAGCCACACCAAATCTTTTCGAGTTACAACGTGTTGTTTAGGACATACAAGCTAATTTTGCAAGATGCGTTATTTCTCTCATAAAATGCTTCCAATACGTACATATTTGTCTTTACTCTGCCACACTGTATTTCCTTATAACGTGGAATTATTACATATTCTTTTGAGAGAAAACTCTCCTGTGCGTTCTCTTTTGAGGCTACACGCTTAGATATACACGCAACACCAAAGCTTTTCTCGTTACAATGTGTTGTTAAGAAAATCAAGAAAATTTCGCACGATGAGGGATTTCCTTAATATGTGGTTTTCTGACAAATTTTGACCAAAGAAAATTCTCCTATCGGTTCTCTTTTGAGACTATACGTTTAGACGTAGAGGCCACACCAAATCTTTTTAAGTTACAACGTGGTGTTTAGGAGATACCACCTAATTTTGTACGATGTTATTTTTTCTTCTCGTAAAGTTTTACCAATAAGTAAGTATTTTTTTTTTACTCTGCAAAAATGTATTTCCTTACAACGTGGTATTCTTACATATTTTTTCGAGAGAAAACTCTCCTGTGCATTCTCTTTTGAGGCTACATGCTTAGACATACACGCAACACCAAAGCTTTTCTCCTTACAATGTGTTGTTTAGGAAAAACACGATAATTTCACACGATGGGGGATTTCCTTAATACATCGTTTTCTGACAAATTTTGACCAAAGAAAATTCTCCTATTTGTTCTCTTTTGAGACTACACGTTTAGACGTACAGGCCACACCAAATCTTTTTAAGTTACAACGTGGTGTTTAGGAGATACAACTAATTTTGCATGATGCGTTATTTCTTCTCCTAAAGTGTTTCCAATAGTACATATTTGTCTATACTCTGCAACACTGTATTTCCTTATAACGTGGTATTCTTACATATTCTTTCGAGAGAAAACTATCCAGTGCGCTCTCTTTGGAGGCTACACGCTTAGACATACACGCAACACCAAAGATTTTCGAGTTACAACGTGTTGATTAAGTAAAACAAGATAATTACGCCCGATGCGGGATTTCCTTAAAACGTGGTTTTCTGACAAATTTTGGAGTAAGAAAATTCTCCTGTGGGTTCTCTTTTGAGGCTACACGTTTAGACGTACATGCCACACCAAATCTTTTTGAGTTAACACGTGTTGTTTCGAGATACAAGCTAATTTTGTACCATGCATTATTTCTTCTCATAATGTGTTTCCAATACGTACGTATTTGTCTTTACTCTGCAGCAATATATTTCCATATAACGAGGTATTCTTACATATTCTTTCGAGAGAAACCTCTCCTTTGCATTCTCTTTTGAGGCTACACGCTTAGACATACACACAACACCAAAGCTTTTCTAGTTACAATGTGGTGTTTAGGTGATACAAGCTAATTTTGTACGATGCATTATTTTTTCTTGTAAAGTTTTTCCAATAAGTAAGTATTTGTCTTTACTCTGCAAAAATGTATTTCCTTACAACCTGGTATTCTTACATATTTTTTCGAGAGAAAACTCTCCTGTGCGTTCTCATTTGAGGCTACACGCTTAGACATACACGCAACAGCAAAGCTTTTCGAGTTACAACGTGTTGTTTAGGAAGAAAAAGATAATTTCTCACGATTAGAGATTTCCTTAAAACGTGGTTTTCTGAAAAATTTTGACGAAAGAAAACTCTCCTGTTGGTTCTCTTTTGAGGCTACACGTTTAGACATACACGCCACACCAAACCTTTTCGAGTTACAACGTGTTGTTTAGGACATACAAGCTAATTTTGCAAGATGCGTTATTTCTCTCATAAAGTGCTTCCAATATGTACATATTTGTCTTTACTCTGCCACACTGTATTTCCTTATAACGTGGAATTCTTACATATTCTTTTGAGAGAAAACTCTCCTGTGCGTTCTCTTTTGGGGCTACATGCTTAGACATACACCCAACACCAAAGCTTTTCGAGTTAAAAGCTGCTGTTTACGAAGAACAAGATAATTTCTCACGATGCGGGATTTCCTTAAAACGTGGTTTTCTGAAAAAAATTGACGAAAGAAAATTGTCCTGTGGGTTCTCTTTTTAGGCTACACGTTTAGACGTACACGCCACACCAAATCTTTTCGAGTTACATCGTGTTGTTTAGGAGATACAGGCTAATTTTGTACGATGCTTTATTTCATCTCTTAAAGTTTATGTGTTTCCAATACATACATATTTGTCTTTACTCTGCAACACTGTATTTCCTTACAACGTGTTATTCTTACATATTCTTTGAGAGAAAACTCTCCTG
This sequence comes from Apodemus sylvaticus, assembly GCF_947179515.1. Lineage (NCBI taxonomy): Eukaryota > Metazoa > Chordata > Mammalia > Rodentia > Muridae > Apodemus > Apodemus sylvaticus. Next base: position 64,917,810 of record NC_067491.1, on the reverse strand, counting down.
TGCGTTCTCTTTTGAGGCTACACGCTTAGACATACACGCAACACCATAGCTTTTCTCGTTACAATGTGTTGTTTAGGAAAAACAAGATAATTTCGCACGATGAGGGATTTCCTTAATAAGTGGTTTTCTGACAAATTTTGACCAAAGAAAATTCTCCTATGTGTTCTCTTTTGAGACTACACGTTTAGACGTACAGGCCACACCAAATCTTTTTAAGTTACAACGTGGTGTTTAGGAGATACAAGCTAATTTTGTACGATGCGTTATTTCTTCTCGTAAATTTTTTCCAATAAGTAAGTATTTGTCTTTACTCTGCAAAAATGTATTTCGTTACAACGTGGTATTCTTACATATTTTTTCGAGAGAAAACTCTCCTGTGCGTTCTCATTTGAGGCTACACGCTTAGACATACACGCAACAGCAAAGCTTTTCGAGTTAAAACGTGTTGTTTAGGAAGAACAATATAATTTCTCACTATGCAGGATTTCCTTAAAACGTGGTTTTCTGAAAAATTTTGACGAAAGAAAATTGTCCTGTTGGTTCTCTTTTGAGGATACACGTTTAGACGTACACGCCACACCAAATCTTGTTGAGTTACTACGTGTTGTTTAGGAGATACAAGCAAATTTTTTTTTATGATGCGTTATTTCTTGTCGTAAAGTTTAAGAGTTTCCAATACGTATGTATTTGCCTTTATTCTTCAACACTGTATTTCCTTATAAGGTGGTATTCTTACATATTCTTTCGAGAGAAATCTCTCCTGTGCATTCTCTTTGGAGGCTACATGCTTAGACATTCACGCAACACCAAAGCTTTTCAAGTTACAACGTCTTGTTTAGGAAAAACAAGATAATTTCGCATGATGCGGAATTTCCTTAAAACGTGGTTTTCTGACAAATTTTGACGAAAGAAAATTCTCCTGTGGGTTCCCTTTGAGGCTACTCGTTTAGACATACACGCCACACCAAATCCTTTCGAGTTACAACGTGTTGTTTAGGACATACAAGCTAATTTTGCAAGATGCGTTATTTCTCTCATAAAATGCTTCCAATACGTACATATTTGTCTTTACTCTGCCACACTGTATTTCCTTATAACGTGGAATTATTACATATTCTTTTGAGAGAAAACTCTCCTGTGCGTTCTCTTTTGGGGCTACATGCTTAGACATACACCCAACACCAAAGCTTTTCGAGTTAAAACGTGTTGTTTAGGAAGAACAAGATAATTTCTCACGATGCGGGATTTCCTTAAAACGTGGTTTTCTGAAAAATTTTGAAGAAAGAAAATTGTCCTGTCGGTTCTCTTTTGAGGCTACACGTTTAGACGTACACGCCACACCAAATCTTTTCGAGTTACAACGTGTTGTTTAGGAGATACAGGCTAATTTTGTACGATGCTTTATTTCATCTCTTAAAGTTTATGTGTTTCTAATACATACATATTTGTCTTTGCAACACTGTATTTCCTTACAACGTGGTATTCTTACATATTCTTTCGAGAAAAAACTCTCCTGTGCGTTCTCTTTTGAGGCTACACGCTTAGATATACACGCAACACCAAAGCTTTTCTCGTTACAATGTGTTGTTAAGAAAAACAAGATAATTTCGCACAATGAGGGATTTCCTTAATACGTGGTTTTCAGACAAATTTTGACCAAAGAAAATTCTCCTATCGGTTTTCTTTTGAGACTATACGTTTAGACGTAGAGGCCACACCAAATCTTTTTAAGTTACAACGTGGTGTTTAGGAGATACCACCTAATTTTGTACGATGCGTTATTTCTTCTCGTAAAGTTTTTCCAATAAGTAAGTATTTTTTTTTTTTTTTTACTCTGCAAAAATGTATTTCCTTACAACGTGGTATTCTTACATATTTTTTTCGAGAGAAAACTCTCCTGTGCATTCTCTTTTGAGGCTACATGCTTAGACATACACGCAACACCAAAGCTTTTCTCCTTACAATGTGTTGTTTAGGAAAAACAAGATAATTTCACACGATGGGGGATTTCCTTAATACATCGTTTTCTGACAAATTTTGACCAAAGAAAATTCTCCTATTTGTTCTCTTTTGAGACTACACGTTTAGACGTACAGGCCACACCAAATCTTTTTAAGTTACAACGTGGTGTTTAGGAGATACAACTAATTTTGCATGATGCGTTATTTCTTCTCCTAAAGTGTTTCCAATAGTACATATTTGTCTATACTCTGCAACACTGTATTTCCTTATAACGTGGTATTCTTACATATTCTTTCGAGAGAAAACTATCCAGTGCGCTCTCTTTGGAGGCTACACGCTTAGACATACACGCAACACCAAAGATTTTCGAGTTACAACGTGTTGATTAAGTAAAACAAGATAATTTCGCCCGATGCGGGATTTCCTTAAAACGTGGTTTTCTGACAAATTTTGGAGTAAGAAAATTCTCCTGTGGGTTCTCTTTTGAGGCTACACGTTTAGACGTACATGCCACACCAAATCTTTTTGAGTTAACACGTGTTGTTTCGAGATACAAGTTAATTTTGTACCATGCATTATTTCTTCTCATAATGTGTTTCCAATACGTACGTATTTGTCTTTACTCTGCAGCAATATATTTCCATATAATGAGGTATTCTTACATATTCTTTCGAGAGAAACCTCTCCTTTGCATTCTCTTTTGAGGCTACACGCTTAGACATACACACAACACCAAAGCTTTTCTAGTTACAATGTGGTGTTTAGGTGATACAAGCTAATTTTGTACGATGCATTATTTTTTCTTGTAAAGTTTTTCCAATAAGTAAGTATTTGTCTTTACTCTGCAAAAATGTATTTCCTTACAACCTGGTATTCTTACATATTTTTTCGAGAGAAAACTCTCCTGTGCGTTCTCGTTTGAGGCTACACGCTTAGACATACACGCAACAGCAAAGCTTTTCGAGTTGCAACGTGTTGTTTAGGAAGAACAAGATAATTTCTCACGATTAGAGATTTCCTTAAAACGTGGTTTTCTGAAAAATTTTGACGAAAGAAAACTCTCCTGTTGGTTCTCTTTAGAGGCTACACGTTTAGACATACACGCCACACCAAACCTTTTCGAGTTACAACGTGTTGTTTAGGACATACAAGCTAATTTTGCAAGATGCGTTATTTCTCTCATAAAGTGCTTCCAATATGTACATATTTGTCTTTACTCTGCCACACTGTATTTCCTTATAACGTGGAATTCTTACATATTCTTTTGAGAGAAAACTCTCCTGTGCGTTCTCTTTTGGGGCTACATGCTTAGACATACACCCAACACCAAAGCTTTTCGAGTTAAAACCTGCTGTTTACGAAGAACAAGATAATTTCTCACGATGCGGGATTTCCTTAAAACGTGGTTTTCTGAAAAAAATTGACGAAAGAAAATTGTCCTGTGGGTTCTCTTTTTAGGCTACACGTTTAGACGTACACGCCACACCAAATCTTTTCGAGTTACATCGTGTTGTTTAGGAGATACAGGCTAATTTTGTACGATGCTTTATTTCATCTCTTAAAGTTTATGTGTTTCCAATACATACATATTTGTCTTTACTCTGCAACACTGTATTTCCTTACAACGTGTTATTCTTACATATTCTTTGAGAGAAAACTCTCCTGTGCGTTCTCTTTTGAGGCTACACGCTTAGACATACACGCAACACCATAGCTTTTCTCGTTACAATGTGTTGTTTAGGAAAAACAAGATAATTTCGCACGATGAGGGATTTCCTTAATAAGTGGTTTTCTGACAAATTTTGACCAAAGAAAATTCTCCTATGTGTTCTCTTTTGAGACTACACGTTTAGACGTACAGGCCACACCAAATCTTTTTAAGTTACAACGTGGTGTTTAGGAGATACAAGCTAATTTTGTACGATGCGTTATTTCTTCTCGTAAATTTTTTCCAATAAGTAAGTATTTGTCTTTACTCTGCAAAAATGTATTTCGTTACAACGTGGTATTCTTACATATTTTTTCGAGAGAAAACTCTCCTGTGCGTTCTCATTTGAGGCTACACGCTTAGACATACACGCAACAGCAAAGCTTTTCGAGTTAAAACGTGTTGTTTAAGAAGAACAATATAATTTCTCACTATGCGGGATTTCCTTAAAACGTGGTTTTCTGAAAAATTTTGACGAAAGAAAATTGTCCTGTTGGTTCTCTTTTGAGGATACACGTTTAGACGTACACGCCACACCAAATCTTTTTGAGTTACAACGTGTTGTTTAGGAGATACAAGCAAATTTTTTTTACGATGCGTTATTTCTTGTCGTAAAGTTTAAGTGTTTCCAATACGTATGTATTTGCCTTTATTCTTCAACACTGTATTTCCTTATAAGGTGGTATTCTTACATATTCTTTCGAGAGAAATCTCTCCTGTGCATTCTCTTTGGAGGCTACATGCTTAGACATTCACGCAACACCAAAGCTTTTCATGTTACAACGTCTTGTTTAGGAAAAACAAGATAATTTCGCATGATGCGGAATTTCCTTAAAACGTGGTTTTCTGACAAATTTTGAAAACTCTCCTGTTGGTTCTCTTTTGAGGCTACACGTTTAGACGTACAAGCCACACCAAATCTTTTCGAGTTACAACGTGTTGTTTAGGACATACAAGCTAATTTTGCAAGATGCGTTATTTCTCTCATAAAATGCTTCCAATACGTACATATTTGTCTTTACTCTGCCACACTGTATTTCCTTATAACATGGAATTATTACATATTCTTTTGAGAGAAAACTCTCCTGTGCGTTCTCTTTTGGGGCTACATGCGTAGACATACACCCAACACCAAAGCTTTTCGAGTTAAAACGTGTTCTTTAGGAAGAACAAGATAATTTCTCACGATGCGGGATTTCCTTAAAACGTGGTTTTCTGAAAAATTTTGAAGAAAGAAAATTGTCCTGTCGGTTCTCTTTTGAGGCTACACGTTTAGACATACACGCCACACCAAATCTTTTCGAGTTACAACGTGTTGTTTAGGAGATACAGGCTAATTTTGTACGATGCTTTATTTCATCTCTTAAAGTTTATGTGTTTCTAATACATACATATTTGTCTTTACTCTGCAACACTGTATTTCCTTACAACGTGGTATTCTTACATATTCTTTCGAGAAAAAACTCTCCTGTGCGTTCTCTTTTGAGGCTAAAGCGCTTAGATATACACGCAACAACAAAGCTTTTCTCGTTACAATGTGTTGTTAAGAAAAACAAGATAATTTCGCACAATGAGGGATTTCCTTAATACGTGGTTTTCAGACAAATTTTGACCAAAGAAAATTCTCCTATCGGTTCTCTTTTGAGACTATACGTTTAGACGTAGAGGCCACACCAAATCTTTTTAAGTTACAACGTGGTGTTTAGGAGATACCACCTAATTTTGTACGATGCGTTATTTCTTCTCGTAAAGTTTTTCCAATAAGTAAGTATTTTTTTTTTACTCTGCAAAAATGTATTTCCTTACAACGTGGTATTCTTACATATTTTTTTCGAGAGAAAACTCTCCTGTGCATTCTCTTTTGAGGCTACATGCTTAGACATACACGCAACACCAAAGCTTTTCTCCTTACAATGTGTTGTTTAGGAAAAACAAGATAATTTCACACGATGGGGGATTTCCTTAATACATCGTTTTCTGACAAATTTTGACCAAAGAAAATTCTCCTATTTGTTCTCTTTTGAGACTACACGTTTAGACGTACAGGCCACACCAAATCTTTTTAAGTTACAACGTGGTGTTTAGGAGATACAACTAATTTTGCATGATGCGTTATTTCTTCTCCTAAAGTGTTTCCAATAGTACATATTTGTCTATACTCTGCAACACTGTATTTCTTTATAACGTGGTATTCTTACATATTCTTTCGAGAGAAAACTATCCAGTGCGCTCTCTTTGGAGGCTACACGCTTAGACATACACGCAACACCAAAGATTTTCGAGTTACAACGTGTTGATTAAGTAAAACAAGATAATTTCGCCCGATGCGGGATTTCCTTAAAACGTGGTTTTCTGACAAATTTTGGAGTAAGAAAATTCTCCTGTGGGTTCTCTTTTGAGGCTACACGTTTAGACGTACATGCCACACCAAATCTTTTTGAGTTAACACGTGTTGTTTCGAGATACAAGTTAATTTTGTACCATGCATTATTTCTTCTCATAATGTGTTTCCAATACGTACGTATTTGTCTTTACTCTGCAGCAATATATTTCCATATAACGAGGTATTCTTACATATTCTTTCGAGAGAAACCTCTCCTTTGCATTCTCTTTTGAGGCTACACGCTTAGACATACACACAACACCAAAGCTTTTCTAGTTACAATGTGGTGTTTAGGTGATACAAGCTAATTTTGTACGATGCATTATTTTTTCTTGTAAAGTTTTTCCAATAAGTAAGTATTTGTCTTTACTCTGCAAAAATGTATTTCCTTACAACCTGGTATTCTTACATATTTTTTCGAGAGAAAACTCTCCTGTGCGTTCTCATTTGAGGCTACACGCTTAGACATACACGCAACAGCAAAGCTTTTCGAGTTGCAACGTGTTGTTTAGGAAGAACAAGATAATTTCTCACGATTAGAGATTTCCTTAAAACGTGGTTTTCTGAAAAATTTTGACGAAAGAAAACTCTCCTGTTGGTTCTCTTTTGAGGCTACACGTTTAGACATACACGCCACACCAAACCTTTTCGAGTTACAACGTGTTGTTTAGGACATACAAGCTAATTTTGCAAGATGTGTTATTTCTCTCATAAAGTGCTTCCAATATGTACATATTTGTCTTTACTCTGCCACACTGTATTTCCTTATAACGTGGAATTCTTACATATTCTTTTGAGAGAAAACTCTCCTGTGCGTTCTCTTTTGGGGCTACATGCTTAGACATACACCCAACACCAAAGCTTTTCGAGTTAAAACCTGCTGTTTACGAAGAACAAGATAATTTCTCACGATGCGGGATTTCCTTAAAACGTGGTTTTCTGAAAAAAATTGACGAAAGAAAATTATCCTGTGGGTTCTCTTTTTAGGCTACACGTTTAGACGTACACGCCACACCAAATCTTTTCGAGTTACATCGTGTTGTTTAGGAGATACAGGCTAATTTTGTACGATGCTTTATTTCATCTCTTAAAGTTTATGTGTTTCCAATACATACATATTTGTCTTTACTCTGCAACACTGTATTTCCTTACAACGTGTTATTCTTACATATTCTTTGAGAGAAAACTCTCCTGTGCGTTCTCTTTTGAGGCTACACGCTTAGACATACACGCAACACCATAGCTTTTCTCGTTACAATGTGTTGTTTAGGAAAAACAAGATAATTTCGCACGATGAGGGATTTCCTTAATAAGTGGTTTTCTGACAAATTTTGACCAAAGAAAATTCTCCTATGTGTTCTCTTTTGAGACTACACGTTTAGACGTACAGGCCACACCAAATCTTTTTAAGTTACAACGTGGTGTTTAGGAGATACAAGCTAATTTTGTACGATGCGTTATTTCTTCTCGTAAATTTTTTCCAATAAGTAAGTATTTGTCTTTACTCTGCAAAAATGTATTTCGTTACAACGTGGTATTCTTACATATTTTTTCGAGAGAAAACTCTCCTGTGCGTTCTCATTTGAGGCTACACGCTTAGACATACACGCAACAGCAAAGCTTTTCGAGTTAAAACGTGTTGTTTAGGAAGAACAATATAATTTCTCACTATGCGGGATTTCCTTAAAACGTGGTTTTCTGAAAAATTTTGACGAAAGAAAATTGTCCTTTTGGTTCTCTTTTGAGGATACACGTTTAGACGTACACGCCACACCAAATCTTTTTGAGTTACAACGTGTTGTTTAGGAGATACAAGCAATTTTTTTTTACGATGCGTTATTTCTTGTCGTAAAGTTTAAGTGTTTCCAATACGTATGTATTTGCCTTTATTCTTCAACACTGTATTTCCTTATAAGGTGGTATTCTTACATATTCTTTCGAGAGAAATCTCTCCTGTGCATTCTCTTTGGAGGCTACATGCTTAGACATTCACGCAACACCAAAGCTTTTCATGTTACAACGTCTTGTTTAGGAAAAACAAGATAATTTCGCATGATGCGGAATTTCCTTAAAACGTGGTTTTCTGACAAATTTTGAAAACTCTCCTGTTGGTTCTCTTTTGAGGCTACACGTTTAGACGTACAAGCCACACCAAATCTTTTCGAGTTACAACGTGTTGTTTAGGACATACAAGCTAATTTTGCAAGATGCGTTATTTCTCTCATAAAATGCTTCCAATACGTACATATTTGTCTTTACTCTGCCACACTGTATTTCCTTATAACGTGGAATTATTACATATTCTTTTGAGAGAAAACTCTCCTGTGCGTTCTCTTTTGGGGCTACATGCTTAGACATACACCCAACACCAAAACTTTTCGAGTTAAAACGTGTTGTTTAGGAAGAACAAGATAATTTCTCACGATGCGGGATTTCCTTAAAACGTGGTTTTCTGAAAAATTTTGAAGAAAGAAAATTGTCCTGTCGGTTCTCTTTTGAGGCTACACGTTTAGACGTACACGCCACACCAAATCTTTTCGAGTTACAACGTGTTGTTTAGGAGATACAGGCTAATTTTGTACGATGCTTTATTTCATGTCTTAAAGTTTATGTGTTTCTAATACATACATATTTGTCTTTACTCTGCAACACTGTATTTCCTTACAACGTGGTATTCTTACATATTCTTTCGAGAAAAAACTCTCCTGTGCGTTCTCTTTTGAGGCTACACGCTTAGATATACACGCAACACCAAAGCTTTTCTCGTTACAATGTGTTGTTAAGAAAAACAAGATAATTTCGCACAATGAGGGATTTCCTTAATACGTGGTTTTCAGACAAATTTTGACCAAAGAAAATTCTCCTATCGGTTCTCTTTTGAGACTATACGTTTAGACGTAGAGGCCACACCAAATCTTTTTAAGTTACAACGTGGTGTTTAGGAGATACCACCTAATTTTGTACGATGCGTTATTTCTTCTCGTAAAGTTTTTCCAATAAGTAAGTATTTTTTTTTTTACTCTGCAAAAATGTATTTCCTTACAACGTGGTATTCTTACATATTTTTTTCGAGAGAAAACTCTCCTGTGCATTCTCTTTTGAGGCTACATGCTTAGACATACACGCAACACCAAAGCTTTTCTCCTTACAATGTGTTGTTTAGGAAAAACAAGATAATTTCACACGATGGGGGATTTCCTTAATACATCGTTTTCTGACAAATTTTGACCAAAGAAAATTCTCCTATTTGTTCTCTTTTGAGACTACACGTTTAGACGTACAGGCCACACCAAATCTTTTTAAGTTACAACGTGGTGTTTAGGAGATACAACTAATTTTGCATGATGCGTTATTTCTTCTCCTAAAGTGTTTCCAATAGTACATATTTGTCTATACTCTGCAACACTGTATTTCCTTATAACGTGGTATTCTTACATATTCTTTCGAGAGAAAACTATCCAGTGCGCTCTCTTTGGAGGCTACACGCTTAGACATACACGCAACACCAAAGATTTTCGAGTTACAACGTGTTGATTAAGTAAAACAAGATAATTTCGCCCGATGCGGGATTTCCTTAAAACGTGGTTTTCTGACAAATTTTGGAGTAAGAAAATTCTCCTGTGGGTTCTCTTTTGAGGCTACACGTTTAGACGTACATGCCACACCAAATCTTTTTGAGTTAACACGTGTTGTTTCGAGATACAAGTTAATTTTGTACCATGAATTATTTCTTCTCATAATGTGTTTCCAATACGTACGTATTTGTCTTTACTCTGCAGCAATATATTTCCATATAACGAGGTATTCTTACATATTCTTTCGAGAGAAACCTCTCCTTTGCATTCTCTTTTGAGGCTACACGCTTAGACATACACACAACACCAAAGCTTTTCTAGTTACAATGTGGTGTTTAGGTGATACAAGCTAATTTTGTACGATGCATTATTTTTTCTTGTAAAGTTTTTCCAATAAGTAAGTATTTGTCTTTACTCTGCAAAAATGTATTTCCTTACAACCTGGTATTCTTACATATTTTTTCGAGAGAAAACTCTCCTGTGCGTTCTCATTTGAGGCTACACGCTTAGACATACACGCAACAGCAAAGCTTTTCGAGTTGCAACGTGTCGTTTAGGAAGAACAAGATAATTTCTCACGATTAGAGATTTCCTTAAAACGTGGTTTTCTGAAAAATTTTGACGAAAGAAAACTCTCCTGTTGGTTCTCTTTTGAGGCTACACGTTTAGACATACACGCCACACCAAACCTTTTCGAGTTACAACGTGTTGTTTAGGACATACAAGCTAATTTTGCAAGATGCGTTATTTCTCTCATAAAGTGCTTCCAATATGTACATATTTGTCTTTACTCTGCCACACTGTATTTCCTTATAACGTGGAATTCTTACATATTCTTTTGAGAGAAAACTCTCCTGTGCGTTCTCTTTTGGGGCTACATGCTTAGACATACACCCAACACCAAAGCTTTTCGAGTTAAAACCTGCTGTTTACGAAGAACAAGATAATTTCTCACGATGCGGGATTTCCTTAAAACGTGGTTTTCTGAAAAAAATTGACGAAAGAAAATTGTCCTGTGGGTTCTCTTTTTAGGCTACACGTTTAGACGTACACGCCACACCAAATCTTTTCGAGTTACATCGTGTTGTTTAGGAGATACAGGCTAATTTTGTACGATGCTTTATTTCATCTCTTAAAGTTTATGTGTTTCCAATACATACATATTTGTCTTTACTCTGCAACACTGTATTTCCTTACAACGTGTTATTCTTACATATTCTTTGAGAGAAAACTCTCCTGTGCGTTCTCTTTTGAGGCTACACGCTTAGACATACACGCAACACCATAGCTTTTCTCGTTACAATGTGTTGTTTAGGAAAAACAAGATAATTTCGCACGATGAGGGATTTCCTTAATAAGTGGTTTTCTGACAAATTTTGACCAAAGAAAATTCTCCTATGTGTTCTCTTTTGAGACTACACGTTTAGACGTACAGGCCACACCAAATCTTTTTAAGTTACAATGTGGTGTTTAGGAGATACAAGCTAATTTTGTACGATGCGTTATTTCTTCTCGTAAATTTTTTCCAATAAGTAAGTATTTGTCTTTACTCTGCAAAAATGTATTTCGTTACAACGTGGTATTCTTACATATTTTTTCGAGAGAAAACTCTCCTGTGCGTTCTCATTTGAGGCTACACGCTTAGACATACACGCAACAGCAAAGCTTTTCGAGTTAAAACGTGTTGTTTAGGAAGAACAATATAATTTCTCACTATGCGGGATTTCCTTAAAACGTGGTTTTCTGAAAAATTTTGACGAAAGAAAATTGTCCTGTTGGTTCTCTTTTGAGGATACACGTTTAGACATACACGCCACACCAAATCTTTTTGAGTTACAACGTGTTGTTTAGGAGATACAAGCAAATTTTTTTTACGATGCGTTATTTCTTGTCGTAAAGTTTAAGTGTTTCCAATACGTATGTATTTGCCTTTATTCTTCAACACTGTATTTCCTTATAAGGTGGTATTCTTACATATTCTTTCGAGAGAAAACTCTCCTGTGCATTCTCTTTGGAGGCTACATGCTTAGACATTCACGCAACACCAAAGCTTTTCAAGTTACAACGTCTTGTTTAGGAAAAACAAGATAATTTCGCATGATGCGGAATTTCCTTAAAACGTGGTTTTCTGACAAATTTTGACGAAAGAAAATTCTCCTGTGGGTTCCCTTTGAGGCTACTCGTTTAGACATACACGCCACACCAAATCCTTTCGAGTTATAACGTGTTGTTTAGGATATACAAGCTAATTTTGTACTATGTGTTATTTCTTTTCGTAAAGTTTAAGTGTTTCCAATAAGTATGCATTTGTCTTTACTCTGCAACACTGTATTTCCTTATAACGTGGTATTCCTACATATTCTTTCGGGAGAAAACTCTCCTGTGCGTTCTCTTTTGAGGCTACATGCTTAGACATACACACAACACAAAAGCTTTTCGAGTTACATGTTGTTTAGGAAAAACAAGATAATTTCGCTCGATGCGGTATTTCCTTAAAACGTGGTTTTCTGACAAATTTTGACGAAAGAAAACTCTCATGTGGGTTCTCTTTTGAGGCTACAGGTTTAGACGTAGACGCCACACGAAATCTTTTCGAGTTACAACGTGTTGTTTAGGAGATACAAGCTAATTTTGCATGATGCGTTATTTCTTATCCTAAAGTGTTTCCAATAAGTACATATTTGTCTATACTCTGCAACACTGTATTTCCTGATAACATGGTATTCTTACATATTCTTTCGAGAGAAAACTATGCTGTGCATTCTCTTTGGAGGCTACACGCTTAGACATATAAGCAACACCAAAGCTTTCGAGTTACAACATGTTGATTAGGAAAAACAAGATAATTTCACACGATGCAGGATGTCCTTAAAACGTGGTTTTCTGACAAATTTTGAGGTAAGAAAATTCTCCTGTGGGTTCTCTTTTGAGGCTACACGTTTAGACGTTCATGCCACACCAAATCTTTTTAAGTTACCATGTGTTGTTTCAGAAATACAAGCTAATTTTGTACCATGCATTATTTCTTCTCATAATGTGTTTCCAATACGTACGTATTTGTCTTTACTCTGCAGCAATATATTTCCTTATAACGTGGTATTCTTACATATTCTTCGTGAGAAAACTCTCCTGTGCATTCTCTTTTGAGGCTACACGCTTAGACATACACGCAACACCAAAGCTTTTCTAATTACAACGTGTTGTTTAGGAAAAACAAGATAATTTCGCACGATGCGGGATTTCCTTAAAACGTGGTTATCTGAAAAATTTTGACGAAAGAAAACTCTCCTGTTGGTTCTCTTTTGAGACTACACGTTTAGACGTACATGCCACACCAAATCTTTTCGAGTTACAACGTGTTTTTTAGGACATACAAGCTAATTTTGCAAGATGCGTTATTTCGCTCATAAAGTGCTTCCAATACGTACATATTTGTCTTTACTCTGCCACACTGTATTTCCTTATAACGTGGAATTCTTACATATTCTTTTGAGAGAAAACTCTCCTGTGCGTTCTCTTTTGGGGCTACATGCTTAGACATACACCCAACACCAAAGCTTTTTGAGTTAAAACCTGTTGTTTAGGAAGAACAAGATAATTTCTCACGATGCAGGATTTCCATAAAACGTTGTTTTCTGAAAAATTTTGACGAAAGAAAATTGTCCTGTGGGTTCTCTTTTGAGGCGACACGTTTAGACGTACACGCCACACCAAATCTTTTCGAGTTACAACGTGTTGTTTAGGAGATACAGGCTAATTTTGTAAGATGCTTTATCTCATCTCTTAAAGTTTATGTGTTTCCAATACATACATATATGTCTTTACTCTGCAACACTGTATTTCCTTACAACGTGGTATTCTTACATATTCTTTCGAGAGAAAACTCTCCTGTGCATTCTCTTTTGAGGCTACACGCTTAGACATACACGCACACCTAAGCTTTTCGCGTTAAAATGTGTTGTTTAGGAAAAACAGGATAATTTCGCACGATGAGGGATTTCCTTAATACCTGGCTTTCTGACAAATTTTGACCAAAGAAAATTCTCCTGTGGGTTCTCTTTTGAGGCTACACGTTTAGACGTACATGCCACACCAAATCTTTTTGAGTTACCATGTGTTGTTTCGGAGATACAAGCTAATTTTGTACCATGCATTATTTCTTCTCATAATGTGTTTCCAATACGTACGTATTTGTGTTTACTCTGCAGCAATATATTTCCTTATAACGTGGTATTCTTACATATTCTTTCGTGAGAAAACTCTCCTGTGCATTCTCTTTTGAGGCTACACGCTTAGACATACACGCAACACCAAAGCTTTTCTAGTTACAACGTGTTGTTTAGGAAAAACAAGATAATTTCGCAGGATGCGGGATTTCCTTAAAACGTGGTTTTCTGACAAATTTGGACGAAAGAAAACTCTCCTGTTGGTTCTCTTTTGAGGCTACACGTTTAGACGTACACGCCACACCAAATCTTTTCCAGTTACAACGTGTTGTTCAGGACATACAAGCTAATTTTGCAAGATGCGTTATTTCTCTCATAAAGTGCTTCCAATACGTACATATTTGTCTTTACTCTGCCACACTGTATTTCCTTATAACGTGGAATTCTTACATATTCTTTTGAGAGAAAACTCTCCTGTGCGTTCTCTTTTGGGGCTACATGCTTAGACATACACCCAACACCAAAGCTTTTCGAGTTAAAACCTGTTGTTTAGGAAGAACAAGATAATTTCTCACGATGCAGGATTTCCATAAAACGTTGTTTTCTGAAAAATTTTGACGAAAGAAAATTGTCCTATGGGTTCTCTTTTGAGGTGACACGTTTAGACGTACACGCCACACCACATCTTTTCGAGTTACAACGTGTTGTTTAGGAGATACAGGCTAATTTTGTAAGATGCTTTATTTCAACTCTTAAAGTTTATGTGTTTCCAATACATACATATTTGTCTTTACTCTGCAACACTGTTTTTCCTTACAACGTGGTATTCTTACATATCCTTTCGAGAGAAAACTCTCCTGTGCATTCTCTTTTGAGGCTACACGCTTAGACATACACGCAACACCAAAACTTTTCGCGTTACAATGTGCTGTTTAGGAAAAACAGGATAATTTCGCACGATGAGGGATTTCCTTAATACCTGGTTTTCTGACAAATTTTGACCAAAGAAAATTCTCCTATGGGTTCTCTTTTGAGGCTACACGTTTAGACGTAAAGGCCACACCAAATCTTTTTAAGTTACAACGTGGTGTTTAGGAGATACAAGCTAATTTTATTCGATGCATTATTTCTTCTTGTAAAGTTTTTCCAATAAGTAAGTATTTGTCTTTACTCTGCAAAAATGTATTTCCTTACAACGTGGTATTCTTACATATTTTTTCGAGAGAAAACTCTCCTGTGCATTCTCATTTGAGGCTACACGCTTAGCCATACAGGCAACAGCAAAGCTTTTCGAGTTACAACGTGTTGTTTAGGAAGAACAAGATAATTTCTCACGATGAGAGATTTCCTTAAAACATGGTTTTCTGAAAAATTTTGACGAAAGAAAATTGTCCTGTGGGTTCTCTTTTGAGGCTACACGTTTAGACGTACATGCCACACCAAATCTTTTTGAGTTACAACCTGTTGTTTAGGAGATACAAGCTAATTTTTTTACGATGCGTTATTTCTTCTCGTAAAGTTTAAGTGTTTCCAATACGTATGTATTTGCCTTTATTCTGCTACACTGTATTTCGTTATAACGTGGTATTCTTACATATTCTTTCGAGAGAAAACTCTCCTGTGCGTTCTCTTTGGAGGCTACATGCTTAGATATTCACGCAACACCAAAGCTTTTCGAGTTACAAAGTGTTGTTTAGGAAAAACAAGATAATTTCGCATGATTCGGGATTTCCTTAAAACGTGGTTTTCTGACAAATTTTGACGAAAGAAAATTCTCCTGTGGGTTCTCTTTTGAGGCTACACGTTTAGACGTACACGCCACACCAAATCCATTCAAGTTATAACTTGTTGTTTAGGATATACAACCTAATTTTGTACTATGTGTTATTTCTTCTCGTAAAGTTTAAGTGTTTCCAATAAGTATGTATTTGTCTTTACTCTGCAACACTGTATTTCCTTATAACGTGGTATTCATACATATTCTTTCGGGAGAAAACTCTTCTGCGCATTCTCTTTTGAGGCTACACGCTTAAACATACACGCAATACCAAACTTTTCGAGTTAAAACATGTTGTTTAGGAAAAACAAGATAATTTCGCACGATGCCGGATTTCTTTAAAACGTGGTTTTCTGACAAAATTTGAGGTAAGAAAATTCTCCTGTGGGTTCTCTTTTGAGGCTACACGTTTAGATGTACACTTCGCAACAAATCTTTTTGAGTTACCACGTGTTGTTTCAGAGATACAAGCTAATTTTGCAAGATGCGTTGTTTCTCTCATAAAGTGCTTCCAATATGTACGTATTTGTCTTTACTCTGCCACACTGTATTTCCTTATAACGTGTTATTCTTACATATTCTTTCGAGAGAAAACCCTCCTGTGCGTTCTCTTTTGGGGCTACATGCTTAGACATACACCCAACACCAAAGTTTTTCGAGTTAAAACGTGTTGTTTAGGAAGAACAAGATAATTTCTCACGATGCGGGATTTCCTTAAAACGTGGTTTTCTGACAAATTTTGACGAAAGAAAATTCTCCTTTGTGTTCTCTTTTGAGGCTACACGTTTAGACGTACACACCGAACCAAAACTTTTCGAGTTACAACGTGTTGTTTAGGAGATACAAGCTAATTTTGTTCGATGCGTTATTTCTTCTCGTAAAGTGTTCCCAATATATACTTATTTGTCTTTACTCTGCAAAATTGTATTTCCTAATAACGTGGTATTCTTACATATTCTTTCGAGAGAAAACTCTCCTGTGCCTTCTCTTTTGAGGCTCCACGCTTACACATACACGCAACACAAAAGCTTTTCCAGTTACAACATGTTGTTTAGGAAAAAGAAGATGATTACGCACAATGCTGGATTTCCTTAAAACATAAATTTCTGAAAAAAATTGACGACAGAAAATTCTCCTGTGGGTTCTCTTTTGAGGCCACACGGTTAGACGTACACGCCACACCAAATCTTTTCGAATTACAACGTGTTGTTTAGGAGATACAAGCTAATTTTGTACGATGCTTTAATTCTTCTCATAAAGTGTTTCCAATACGTAAGTATTTGTCTTTATTCTGCAACACTGTATTTCCTTATAACGTGGTGTTCTTACATATTCTTTCGAGAGAAAACTATCCTGGGCGTTGCCTTTTGAGGCTACAAACTTAGACATGCAGGCAACACCAAAGCTTTTCGAGTTACAACGTATTGTTTATGAAAAACAAGATAATATTGCACCTTGCGGGATTTCCATAAATCGTGATTTTCTGACAAATTTTGATGAAAGAAAATTCTCTTGTGGGTTCTCTTTTGAGGCTACACATTTAGACGTACACGCCACACCAAATCCTTTCGAGTTACCACGTGTTGTTTAGGAGATACAAGATAATTTTGTAAGATGCATTATTTCTTCTCGTAAAGTGTTTCCAAAACGTACGTATTTGTCTTTAATCTGCAACACTGTATTTTCTTATAATGTTGTATTCTTACATGTTCTTTCGAGAGAAAACTCTCCTGTGCGTTGTCTTTAGAGGCTACATGCTTAGACATACACGCAACACCAAAGGTTTTCGAGTTACAACGTGTTGTTTAGAAAAAACAAGATAATTTTGCACGATGCGGGATTTCCTTAAAACGTGGTTTTCTTACAAATTTTGACGAAAGAACGTTCTCCTGTGGGTACTCTTTTGAGGCTACACGTGTACACGTTTGAGCCACACCAAATCTTTTCGAGTTACAACGTGTTGTATAGGAGATACAACCAAATTTTTTACGATGCGTTATTTCTTCTCGTAAAGTGTTTCCAATACATACTTATTTGTCTTTACTCTGCAACACTGTATTTCCTTATAACGTTGTATTCTTACATATTCTTTCGAGGGAAAACTCTCCTGTGCCTTCTCTTTTGAGGCTACATGCTTAGACATACACCCAACGCCAAAGCTTTTCCAGTTACAACATGTTGTTTAGGAAACACAAGATAATTTCGCACGATGCGGGATTTCCTTAAAACGTGTTTTTCTGACACAATTTGACAAAAGAAAGTTCTCCTGTGGGTTCTCTTTGAGGCTACACGTGTAGATGTACGAGCCTCACCAAATCTTTTCGAGTTACAACGTGTTGTTTAGGAGATACAAGCTAATTTTGTACGACGCGTTATTTCTTCTCTTAAAGTGTTACCAATACGTACATATTTGTCCTTATGCTGCAACACTGTATTTCCTTATAACGTGGTATTCTAAGATATTCTTTCGAGAGAAAACTCTCCTGGGCGTTCTCTTTTGAGGCTACATGCTTAGACATACACGCAACAGCAAAGCTTTTCGAGTTACAACGTGTTGTTTAGGAAAAATAAGATAATTTCGCACGATGCGGGATTTCTTTAAAACGTGGTTTCTGACAAATTTTGATGAAAGAAAATTCTCCTGTGGGTCTCTTTTGAGGCTACACGTTTAGACGTACACCTCACACCAAATCTTTTCGAGTTACAACGTGTTGTTTAGGAGATACAAGCTAATTTTGTAAGATACGTTATTTCTTCTCATAAAGTGTTTCCAATATGTACTTATTTGTCTTTACTCTGCAAAATTGTATTTCCTTATAATGTGGTATTCTCACATATTCTTCCGAGAGAAAACTCTCCTGTGCCTTCTCTTTTGAGTCTCCATGCTTAGACATACACGCATCACCAAAGCTTTTCGAGTTACAACATATTGTTTAGGAAAAAGAAGATGATTTCGCACGATGCGGGATTTCCTTAAAACGTGGTTTTCTGAAAAATTTTGACTAAAGAAAATTCTCCTGTGGGTTCTCTTTTGAGGCTACACGTTTAGACGTACACGCCACACCAAATCTTTTCGAGTAACAATATTTTGTTTAGGAGATTCTTGCTAATTTTGTACTATGCGTTAATTCTTCTCCTAAAGTTTTTCCAATATGAACGTATTTGTCTTTACTCTGCAACACTGTATTTCCTTATAACGTGGTATTCTTACATATTCTTTGGAGAGAAAACTATCCTGTGCATTCCCTTTTGAGGCTACACACTTAGATATACAGGCAACACCAAATCTTTTCGAGGTACAACGTGTTGTTTACGAAAAACAAGATAATTTCGCACGATGCGGGATTTCCTTAAAACGTGGTTTTCTGACAAATTTTGACGAAAGAAAATTCTCCTGTGGGTTGTCTTTTGAGGCTACACGTTTAGACGTACACACCACAGCAAATCCTTTCGAGTTACCACGTGTTGTTTAGGAGATACAAGCTAATTTTGTACGATGCATTATTTCTTCTCATAAAGTTTTTCCAATATGTACATATTTGTCTTTACTCTGCAACACTGTATTTCCTTATAACGTTGTATTCTTAAATGTTCTTTCGAGAGAAAACTCTCCTTTGCATTCTCTTTAGAGGCTACACACTTAGACATACACGCAACACCAAAGCTTTTCGAGTTACAACGTGTTGTTTAGGAAAAACAAGATAATTTTGCACAATGCGGGATTTCCATAAACGTTGTTTTCTGACAAATTTTGACGAAAGAAAGTTCTCCTTTGGGTTCTCCTTTGAGGCTACACGTGTAGACATACGAGCCACACCAAATCTTTTCGAGTTACAACGTGTTGTTTATGAGATACAAGGTAATTTTGTACGATGCTTTATTTCTTCTCTTAAAGTGTTTCCAATGGGTACGTATTTGTCTTTACTCTGCAACACTGTATTTCCTTATAACGTGGTATTCTTACATATTCTTTCAAGAGAAAACTCTCCTGTGCATTCTCTTTTGAGACTACACGCTTAGATACACGGAACAAAAACTTTTCGAGTTACAACGTGTTGTTTAGGAAAAACTAGAAAATTTCGCACGATGCGAGATTTCCTTAAAACGTAGTTTCTGACAAATTTTGATGAAAGAGAATTCTCCTGTGGGTTCTCTTTTGAAGCTACACGTTTAGACGTACATGACACACCAAATCTTTTCGAGTTACAACGTGTTGTTTAGGAGATACAAGCTAATTTTGTATGATGTGTTATTTCTTCTCCTAAGTGTTTCCAATACCTACGTATTTTTGTTGACTCTACAACACTGTATTTCCTTATAACGTGGTATTCTTACCTATTCTTTCGAAAGAAAACTCTCCTGTGCCTTCTCATTTAAGGCCCCACGCTTAGACCTACACGCAACACTAAAACTTTTCGAGTTACAACATGTTGTTTAGGAAAATGAAGATGATTTCGCATGATGCGGGATTTCCTTAATACGTGGTTTTCTGAAAAATTTTAACGAAAGAAAATTCTCCTGTGTGTTCTCTATTGAGGCTACACGTTTAGACGTACACGCCACACCAAATCTTTTCGAGTTACAACGTGTTGTTTAGGAGATACAAGCTAATTTTGTACGATGCTTTAATTCTTCTCATAAAGTGTTTCCAATACGTAAGTATTTGTCTTTACTCTGCAACACTGTATTTCCTTATAACGTGGTATACTTACACATTCTTTCGAGAGAAAACTATCCTGGGCGTTCCCTTTTGAGGCTACACACTTAGACATACAGGCAACTCCAAAGCTTTTCGAGTTACAACGTGTTGTTTATGAAAAACAAGATAATATCGCACCCTGCGGGATTTCCTTAAATCGTGGTTTTCTGACAAATTTTGAGGAAAGAAAATTCTCCTGTGGGTTCTCTTTTGAGGCTACACGTTTAGACGTACACGCCACACCAAATCCTTTCGAGTTACCACGTGTTGTTTAGGAGATACAAGATAATTTTGTAAGATGCATTATTTCTTTTCGTAAAGTTTTTCCAATATGTACGTATTTGGCTTTACTCTGCAACACTGTATTTTCTTATAACGTTGTATTCTTACATGTTCTTTCGAGAGAAAACTCTCCTGTGCGTTCTCTTTAGAGGCTACACGCTTAGACATACACACAACACCAAACCTTTTCGAGTTACAACGTGTTGTTTTAGAAAATCAAGATAATTTTGCATGATGCGGGATATCCTTAAAATGTGGTTTTCTTACAAATTTTGACGAAAGAAAGTTCTCCTGTGGGTTCTCTTTTGAGGCTACACGTGTACACGTATTAGCCACACCAAATCTTTTCGAGTTACAACGTGTTGTATAGGAGATACAAGCAAATTTTTTAAAATGCGTTATTTCTTCACTTAAAGTGTTTCTAATACATACTTATTTGTCTTTTCTCTGCAATACTGTATTTCCTTATAACGTGGTATTCTTACATATTCCTTTGAGGGAAAATTCTCCTGTGTCTTCTCTTTTGAGGCTACATGCTTAGACATACACGCAACGCCAAAACTTTTCCAGTTACAACGTGTTGTTTAGGAAACACAAGATAATTTCGCACGATGCGGGATTTCCTTAAAACGTGGTTTTCTGACACAATTTGACAAAAGAAAGTTCTTCTGTGTGTTCTCTTTGAGGCTACACGTGTAGATGTACGAGCCTCACCAAATCTTTCGAGTTACAACGTGTTGTTTAGGAGATACAAGCTAATTTTGTACGACACGTTATTTCTTCTCTTAAAGTGTTTCCAATACGTACGTATTTGTCTTTACTCTGCAATACTGTATTTCCTTATAACGTGGTATTCCTACATATTCTATCGAGAGAAAACTCTTCTGGGAGTTCTATTTTGAGGTTACATGCTTAGACATACACACAACAGCAAAGGTTTTCGCGTTACAACGTGTTGTTTAGGAGAAATAAGATAATATCGCACGATGCGAGACTTCCTTAAAACGTGGTTTCTGACAAATTTTGATGAAAGAAAATTCTCCTGTGGGTTCTCTTTAGAGGTTACACGTTTAGACGTACACCTCACACCAAATCTTTTCGAGTTACAACATGTTGTTTAGGAGATACAAACTAATTTTTTACGATGCGTTACTTCTTCTGATAAAGTGTTTCCAATATGTACTTATTTGTCCTTACTCTGCAAAATTGTATTTCCATATTATGTGGTATTCTTACATATTCTTTCGAGAGAAAACTCTCCTGTGCCTTCTCTTTTGAGGCTCCACGCTTAGACATACACGCAACACCAAAGCCTTTCCAGTTACAACATGTTGTTTAGGAAAAAGAAGATGATTTCTCACGATGCGGGATTTCCTTAAAACGTGGTTTTCTGACAAATTTTGACGAAAGAAAATTCTCCTGAGGGTTGTCTTTTGAGGCTATACGTTTAGACGTACACACCACACCAAATCCTTTCAAGTTACCACGTGTTGTTTAGGAGATACAAGCTAATTTGTACGATGCATTATTTCTTCTCATAAAGTTTATCCAATACGTACGTATTTGTCTTTACTCTGCAACACTGTATTTCCTTATAACGTTGTATTCTTACATGTTCTTTCGAGAGAAAACTCTCCTTTGCGTTCTCTTTAGAGGATACATGCTTAGACATACACGCAACACCAAAGCTTTTCGAGTTACAACGTGTTGTTTATGAAAAACAAGATAATTTTGCACGATGCGGGATTTCCTTAAAACGTGGTTTTCTGACAAATTTTGACGAAAGAAAGTTCTCCTGTGGGTTCTCTTTTGAGGCTACACGAGTAGACATACGAGCCACACCAAATCTTTTCGAGTTACAACGTGTTGTTTAGGAGATACAAGGTAATTTTGTACGATGCTTTATTTCTTCTCTTAAAGTGTTTCCAATGGGTACGTATTTGTATATACTCTACAACACTGTATTTCCTTATAACGTGGTATTCTTACATATTCTTTCAAGAGAAAACTCTCCTGTGCGTTCTCTTTTGAGACTACACGCTTAGACATACACGCAACAACAAAGCTTTTCTAGTTACAACGTGTTGTTTAGGAAAAACTAGAAAATTTCGCACGATGCGAGATTTCCTTAAAACGTAGTTTCTGACAAATTTGCTGAAAGAGAATTCTCCTGTGGGTCCTCTTTTGAGGCTACACATTTAGATGTACACGACACACCAAATCTTTTCGAGTTACAACGTGTTGTTTAGGAGATAGAAGCTAATTTTGTACGATGCTTTATTTCATCGCATAAAGTATTTCCAATATATACTGTTTTGTCTTTACTCTGCAAAATTGTATTTCCTTATAACGTGGTATTCTTACATATTCTTTCGAGAGAAAACTCTCCTGTGCCTTCTCTTTTGAGGCTCCACGCTTACAAATACACGCAACACCAAAGCTTTTCGAGTTACAACATGTTGTTTAGGAAAAAGAAGGTGATTTCGCACGATGCGGAATTTCCTTAAAACGTGGTTTTTTGAAAAATTTTGAAGAAAGAAAAATCTCCTGTGGATTCTCTTTTGAGGCTACACGTTTAGACATACACACAACACCAAAATTTTCGAGTTACAACTTGTTGTTTAGGAAATACATGCTAATTTTGTACTATGCATTAATTCTTCTCGTAAAGTGTTTCCAATACGTACGTGTTTGTCTTTACTCTGCAACACTGTATTTCCTTATAACGTGGTATTCTTACATATTCTTTCGAGAGAAAACTCTCCTGTGTGTTCTCTTTTGAGGCTAAATCCTTAGACAAACACGCAACTCCAGAGCTTTTCGAGTTACAACGTGTTGTTTAGGAAAAACTAGATAATTTCGCACAATGCGAGATTTCCGTAAAACGTGGTTTCTGACAAATTTTGATGAAAGAAAATTCTCCTGTGGGTTTTCTTTTGAGGCTACACGTTTAGACGTACACGTCACACCAAATTTTTTCGAGTTATAATGTCTTGTTTAGGAGATACAAGCTAATTTTGTACGATGCGTTATTTCTTCTCGTAAAGTGTTTCCAGTATGTACTTAATTGACTTTACTCAGCAAAAGTGTATTTCTTTATAACATGGTATTCTTACATATTCTTTCGAGAGAAAACTCTCCTGTGCCTTCTCTTTTGAGGCTCCACGCTTAGACATACACGCAACACCAAAGCTTTTCGAGTTACAACATGTTGTTTAGGAAAAAGAAGATGATTTGGCACGATGCGGGATTTCCTTAAAACGTGGTTTTCTGAAAAATTTTAACCAAAGAAAATTGTCCTGTGGGTTCTCTTTTGAGGCTACACGTTTAGACGTACACGCCACACCAAATCTTTTCGAGTTACAACGTGTTGTTTAGGAAATACAAGCTAATTTTGTACTATGTTTTCTTCTTCTCGTAAAGTGTTTCCAATACGTACTTGTTTGTCTTTACTCTGTAACACTGTATTTCCTTATAACTTGGTATTCTTACATATTCTTTTGAGAGAAAACTCTCCTGTGCGTTCTCCTTTGAGGCTACATGCTTAGACATACACATAACGCCAGAGCTTTTCGAGTTACAACGTGTTGTTTAGGAAAAACAAGATAATTTCGTAAGATGCGAGATTTCCTTAAAACGTGGTTTCTGACAAATTTTGATGAAAGAAAATTCTCCTGTGGGTTCTCTTTTGAGGCTACAGGTTTAGACGTACACGTCACTTATGTGTTTGTCTTTACTCTGCAACATTCGTTATTTCTTCTCGCATGGTACAAAATTAGCTTGTATCTCCTAAACAAAACGTTGTAACATGAAAAGATTTGTTGTGGCATTTACATCTAAACATGTAGCCTCAAAAGAAAACCCATAGGAGAATTTTCTTTCATCAAAATTTTTCAGAAAACCACGTTTTAAGGAAACCCCGAATCGTGCGAAATTATCTTGTTTTTCCTAAACAACACCTTGTAACTCGAAAAGCTTTGGTGTTGCGTGTATGTCTAAGCGTGTAGCCTCAAAAGAGAACGCACAGGAGAGTTTTCTCTCGAAAGAATATATAAGAATACCACGTTATAAGGAAATAGAGTGTTGCAGAATAAAGAAAAATACGTAGGTATTGGAAACACTTTACGAGAAGAAATAATGCATCGCACAAATTCCTTTTTATCTCCTAAACAACAGGTTGTAACTCGAAAAGATTTGGTGAGGCATTAACATCTAAACGTGTAGCCTCAAAAGAAAACGCACAGGAGAATTTTCTTTCATCAAAATTTTTCAGAAAACCACGTTTTAAGGAAATCCCGCATCATGCGAAATTATCTTGTTTTTCCTAAACAACACATTGTAACTCGAAATGCTTTGGTGTTGTGTGTATGTCTCAGCGTGTAGCCTCAAAAGAGAATGCACAGGAGAGTTTTCTCTCGAAAGAATATATAAGAATACCACGTTATAAGGAAATACAGTGTTGCAGAATAAAGAAAAATACGTACGTATTGGAAACACTTTATGAGAAGAAATAATGCATCGTACAAATTACTTTTTATCTCCTAAACAACAGGTTGTAATTCGAAAAGATTTGGCGAGGCATTTACATCTAAACGTGTAGCCTCAAAAGAGAACCCAAAGGAGAATTTTCTTTTGTCAAAATTTTTCAGAAAACCACGATTTAAGGAAATCCCGCATCATGCGAAATTATCTTGTTTTTCCTAAACAACACATTGTAACTCGAAAAGATTTGGTGTTGTGTGTATGTCTAAGCATGTATCCTCAAAGGAGAACGCACAGGAGAGTTTTCTCTCGAAAGAATATGTAAGAATACGACGTTTTAAGGAAATACAGTGTTGCAGAGTAAAGACAAAAACATACGTATTGGCAACACTTTACAAGAAGAAATAACGCATCGTACAAAATGAGCTTGTATCTCCTAAACAACACGTTGTAACTCGAAAAGATTTGATGTGGCGTGCACGTCTAAACGTGTAGCCTCAAAAGAGAACCCAAAGGAGATTTTTCTTTTGTCAATATTTGTCAGAAAACCACGTTTTAAGGAAATCCCACATGGTGGGAAATTATCTTGTTTTTCCTAAACAACACTTTGAAACTCGAAAAGCTTTGGTGTTGCTTGTATGTCTAAGCGTGTAGCCTCAAAGAGAAGGCACAGGAGAGTTTTCTCTCAAAAGAATATGTAAGAATACCATGTTATAAGGAAATACAGTGTTGCAGAGTAAAGACAAATGCGCACATATTGGAAACACTTTAGGAGAAGGAATAAATCTTCGTACAAAATTAGCTTGTATCTCCTACACAACACGTTGTAACTCGAAAACATTTTGTGTGGCCTGTACGTCTAAACATGTAGCCTCCTAAGAGAACCCACAGGAGAATTTTCTTTCAACAAAATTTGTTAGAAAAGCACGTTTTAAGGAAATCCCAAATCGTGCGAAATTATATTGTTTTTCCTAAACAACACGTCATAACTCGAAAAGCTTTGGTGTTGCATTTATGTCTAAGTGTATAGCCTCAAAAGAGAATGCAGAGGAGAGTTTTCTCTCGATAGAATATGTATGAATATCCCGTTTTAGGGAAATACAGTGTTGCAGAGTAAAGCAAATACATACGTATTGGAAACATTTTAAAGAAGAAATAATGCATCATAAAAAATTAGCTTGTATCTCCTAAACAACACGTTGTAACTCGGAAAGATTTGATGTGGCTTGTACGTCTAAACGTGTAGCCTCAAAGGAGAACCAACAGGAGAATATTCTTTAGTCAAAATTTGTCAGAAAACCCCGTTTTAAGGAAATACCGCATCGTGCGAAATTATCTTGTTTTTCCTAAACAACATGTTGTAACTCGAAAAGCTTTGGTTTTGCGTGTATGTCTAAGAGTGTAGCCTCAAAAGCGAAGGCACAAGAGAGTTTTCTCTCGAAAGAATATGTAAGAATACCACGTTATAAGGAAATACAGTGTTGCAGAGTAAAGACAAATACGTACGTATTGGAAACACTTTACGAGGCGAAATAACGCTTCATACAAAATTAGCTATATCTCCTAAACAACATATTGTAACTCGAAAAGATTTGGTGTGGCGTGTACGTCTAAACGTGTAGCCTCAAAAGAGAACCCACAGGAGAATTTTCTTTTGTCAAAATTTGTCAGAAAACCACGTTTTAATGAAATCCCGCATCCTGCGAAATTATCTTGTTTTTCCTAATTAACACGTTTTAACTCGAAAAGCATTGGTTTTGCGTGTATGTCTAAGTGTGTAGCCTCAAAAGAGAAGGCACAGGAGAGTTTTCTCTCGAAAGAATATGTAAGAATACCACCTAATATGGAAATACAGTGTTGCACAGTAAAGACAAATACTTACGTATTGGAAACACTTTACGAAAAGAAATAATGCCTGGTACAAAATTAGCTTGTATCTACTAAAGAACACATTGTAACTCGAAAAGATTTGGTGTGGCGTTTACATCTAAACGTGTAGCCTCAAAAGAGAACCCACAGGAGAATTTTCTTTCGTCAAAATTTTTAAGAAAACCACGTTTTAAGGAAATCCTGCATCCTGCGAAATTATCTTGTTTTTCCTAAACTACACGTTTTAACTCGAAAACCTGTGGTTTTGCGTGTATGTCTAACACTAAATTCTTTGGTTTTGCCTGTATGTCTAAGCGTGTAGCCTCAAAAGAGAAGGCACAAGAGAGTTTTCTCTTGAAAGAATATGTAAGAATACCACGTTATAAGGAAATATAATGTTGCAGAGTAAAGACAAATAAGTACGTATTGGAATCACTTTACGAGAGGAAATAACGCATCATACAAAATTAGCTTGTATCTCCTAAACAACTCGTTGTAACTCGGAAAGATTTGATGTGGCTTGTACGGCTAAACGTATAGCCTCAAAGGAGAACCCAACGGAGAATATTCTTTGTCAAAATTTGTCAGAAAACCATGTTTTATGGAAATTCTGCATCGTGCGAAATTATCTTGTTTTTCCTAAACAACACTTTTTAACTCGAAAAGCTTGGTGTTGCGTGTATGTCTAAGCGTGTAGTCTCAAAAGAGAAGGCAAAAGAGAGTTATAAGGAAATACAGTGATGCAGAGTAAAGACAAATATGTACATATTGGAAACACTGTAGGAGAAGAAATAACGCTTCGTAAAAAATTCGCTTGTATCTCCTAACCAATACGTTGTAACTTGAAAAGATTTGGTGTGGCGTGTACGTCTAAACGTGTAGCCTCAAAAGAGAACCCACAGGAGAATTTTCTTTTGTCAAAATTTGTCAAAAATCCACGTTTTAAGGAAATCCTGCATAGTGCGAAATTATCTTGTTTTTCCTAAAGAACACGTCCTAACACGAAAAGCTTTGGTGTTGCGTGTATGTCTAAGCATGTAGCCTCAAAAGAGAAGGCACAGGAGAGTTTTCTCTCGAAAGAATATGTAAGAATACCACGTTATAAGGAAACACAGTGTTGCAGAGTAAAGACAAATACGTACGTATTGGAAACAATTTACTAGAAGAAATAACTCATCGTACAAAATTACCTTGTATCTCCTAAAAAACACGTTGTAACTCGAAAAGATTTGATGTGGCGTTTACAACTAAACATGTAGCCTCACAAGAGAACCCACAGGAGAATTTCCTTTCATTCTGCATCGTGCGAAATTATCTTGTTTTTCCTAAAGAACACGTTGTAACTCGAAAAGCTTTGGTGTTGCGTGTATGTCTAAGCGTGTAGCCTCAAAAGAGAAGGCACAGGAGAGTTTTCTCTCGAAAGAATATGTAAGAATACCACGTTATAAGGAAATACAGTGTTGCAGAGTAAAGACAAATACGTACATATTGGAAACACTTTAGGAGAAGAAATAAAGCATCGTACAAAATTAGCTTGTATCTCCTAAACAACAAGTTGTAACTGGAAAAGATTTGACGTGGCATGTACGTCTAAACGTGTAGCCTCAAAAGAGAACCCACAGTAGAATTTTCTTTCGTCAAAATTTGTCAGAAAACCATGTTTTAAGGAAATCCTGCATCATGCGAAATTATCTTGTTTTTCCTAAACAACTCGTTGTCACTCGAAAAGCTTTGATATTTAGTGTATGTGTAAGCGTTTAGCCTCAAAAGAGAACGCACAGGAGAGTTTTCTCTCAAAAGAATATGTAAGAATACCACGTTATAAGGAAATACAGTGTTGCAGAGTAAAGCAAATAAGTACGTATTGGAAACACTTTAAAGAAGAAATAACGCATCTTACAAAATTAGCTTGTATCTCCTAAACAACACGTTGTAACTCGAAAAGATTTGATGTGGCGTGTATGTCTAAACGTGTAGCCTCAAAAGAGAACCCACAGGAGAATTTTCTTTTGTCAAGGTTTGACAGAAAACCACGTTTTAAGGAAATCCCGCATCGTGCGAAATTATCATGTTTTTCCTAAACAACACATTGTCACTCGAAAAGCTTTGGTGTTGCTTGTAAGTCTAAGCGTGTAGCCTCAAAAGAGCATGCACAGGAGAGTTTTCTCTCGAAAGAATATGTAAGAATACCACGTTTAAGGAAATACAGTGTTGCAGAGTAAAGCAAATACGTACGTATTGGAAACACTTTAAAGAAGAAATAACGCATCTTAAAAAATTAGCTTGTATCTCCTAAACAACACGTTGTATCTCAGAAAGATTTGATGTAGCTTGTATGTCTAAACGTGTAGCCTCAAAGGAGAACCGACAGGAGAATATTCTTTAGTCAAAATTTGTCAGAAAACCTCGTTTTAAGGAAATCCCGCATCGTGCGAAATTATCTTGTTTTTCCTAAACAACACGTTGTAACTCGAAAAGCTTTGGTGTTGCGTGTATGTCTAAGCGTTTAGACTCAAAAGAGTAGGCACAGAAGAGTTTTCTCTCGAAAGAATATGTAAGAATACCACGTTATAAGGAAATACAGTGTTCCCTAGTAAAGACAAATATGCACATATTGGAAACACGTTAGGAGAAGAAATAAAGCTTCGTACAAAATTAGCTTGTATCTCCTAAACAACACGTTGTAACTCGAAAAGATATGGTGTGGCCTGTACGTCTAAACGTTTAGCCTCAAAAGAGAACCTACAGGAAAATTTTCTTTCGACAAATTTATCAGAAAACCACGTTTTAAGGAAATCCCGCATCGTGCGTAATTATCATGTTTTTCCTAAACAATACGTAATAACTCGAAATGCTTTGGTGTTGCGAGTATGTCTAAGCGTGTAGCCTCAAAAGAGAATGCACAGGAGAGTTTTCTCTCGATAGAATATGTAAGAATACCCCGTTATAAGGAAATACAGTGTTGCAGAGTAAAGACATATATGTATATATTGGAAAACTTTTAGAGAAGTAAAAATGCATTGTACAAAATTACCTTGTATCTCCTAAACAAAATTGTGTAACTCGAAAAGATTTGGTGTGGCATTTACAACTAAACATGTAGTCTCAAAAGAGAACCCACAGGAGAATTTTCTTTCGTCAAAATTTTTCAGAAAACCACGTTTTAAGGAAATCCCGCATCGTGCGAAATCATCTTCTTTTTCCTAAACAACATGTTGTAACTCGAAAAGCTTTAGTGTTGCGTGTAGGTCTAAGCGTGGAGCCTTAAATGAGAAGGCACAGGAGAGTTTTCTTTCGAAAGAATAGGTAAGAATACCACGTTATAAGGAAATACAGTGTTGTAGAGTCAACAAAAATACGTAGGTATTGGAAACACTTAGGAGAAGAAATAACACATCATACAAAATTAGCCTGTATCTCCTAAACAACACGTTGTAACTCGAAAAGATTTGGTGTGTCGTGTACGTCTAAACGTGTAGCATCAATAGAGAACCCACAGGAGAATTCTCTTTCATCAAAATTTGTCAGAAACTACGTTTTAAGGAAATCTCGCATCGTGCGAAATTTTCTAGTTTTTCCTAAACAACACGTTGGTAACTCGAAAAGTTTGTTGTTACATGTATGTCTAAGCGTGTAGTCTCAAAAGAGAACGCACAGGAGAGTTTTCTCTTTAAAGAATATGTAAGAATATCACGTTATATGGAAATACAGTGTTGCAGAGTAAAGATATGTAAGTACGTATTGTAAATACTTTACGAGGCGAAATAACGCTTCATACAAAATTAGCTATATCTCCTAAACAACACGTTGTAACTCGAAAAGATTTGGTGTGGCGTGTACATCTAAACATGTAGCCTCAAAAGAGAACCCACAGGAGAATTTTCCTTCGTCAAAATTTGTCAGAAAACCATGTTTTAGGAAATCCCGCTTCCTGCGAAATTATCTTGTTTTTCCTAAACTACACGTTTTAACTCGAAAACCTGAGGTTTTGCATGTATGTCTAAGCGTGTAGCCCCAAAAGAGAAGGCACAGGAGAGTTTTCTCTTGAAAGAATATGTAAGAATACCACGTTATAAGGAAATATAGTGTTACAGAGTAAAGACAAATACTTACGTATTGGAAACACTTTACGAGAAGAAATAACGCATGGTACAAAATTAGCTTGTATCTCCTAAACAACACGTTGCAACTCGAAAAGATTTGGTGTGGTGTTTACATCTAAACGTGTAGCCTCAAAAGAGAACCGACAGGAGAATTTTCTTTCGTCAAAATTGTTAATAAAACCACGTTTTAAGGAAATCCCGCATCGTGCGAAATTATCTTGTTTTTCCTAAACAACACGTTGCAACTCGAAAAGCTTTGGTGTTGCATGTATGTCTAAGCGTGTAGCCTCAAAAGAGAACGCACAGGAGAGTTTTCTCTCGAAAGAATATGTAAGAATACCTCGTTATAAGTAAATACAGTGTTGCAGAATAAACACAAATACGTATGTATTGGAAACACTTTATGAGAAGAAATAAAGCATCATACAATATTAGCTTGAATCTCCTAAACAACAAGTTGTAACTCGAAAATATTTGGTGTGGCGTGTACTTCTAAATGTGTAGCCTCAAAAGAGAACCCACAGGAGAATTTTCTTTCGTCAAAATTTGTCAAAAACCCACGTTTCAAGGAAATCCCGCACTGTGCGAAATTATCTTGTTTTTACTAAACTACACGTTGTAACTCGAAAATCTTTGGTGTTACGTGTTTTTCTAAGTGTGTAGCCTCAAAAGAGAACGCACAGGAGAGTTTTCGCTCGAAAGGATATGTAAGAATACCACGTTATAAAGAAATACAGTGTTGCAGAATAAAGACAAATAAGTACATATTGGAAACACTTTACGAGAAGAAATAACGCATCGTACAAAATTAGCTTGTAGCTCCCAAACAACCCGTTGTAACTCGAAATGATTTGAAGTGGCCTGTGCATCTAAACGTGTAGCCTCAAAAGAGAACCCATTGAAGAATTTTCTTTCGTCAAAATTTGTCAGAAAACCACGTTTTAAGGAAATCCCACATCGTGCGAAATTATCTTGTTTTTCCTAAACAACACGTTGTCACTCGAAAAGCTTTGGTGTTGCTTGTATGTCTAAGCGTGTAGCCTCAAAAAAGAACGCACTGGAGAGTGTTCTCTCGAAAGAATATGTAAGAATACCACGTTATAAGGAAATACAGTGTTGGAGAGTAAAGCAAATACGTACATATTGGAAACACTTTACGGGAAGAAATAACGCAACATACAAAATTAGCTTGTATCTCCTAAAGAACACGTTGTAACTCGGAAATATTTGGTGTGGTGTGTATGTCTAAACGTGTAGCCTCAAACGAGAACCCACAGGAGAATTTTCTTTCGTCAAAATTTTTAAGAAAACCACGTTTTAAGGAAATCCCGCATCGTGCACAATAATCTTGTTTTTCCTAAACAACATGTTGCAACTCGAACAGCTTTGGTGTTGCGTGTATGTCGAAGCGTGTAGCCTCAAAGGAGAACGCACAGGAGAGTTTTCTATCGAAAGAATATGTAAGAATACCACGTTATAAGGAAATAAAGTGTTGCAGAGTAAAGACAAATATGTATGTATTGGGAACACTTTATGAGAAGAAATAACGCATCATACAAAATTAGCATGTATCTCCTAAACACCACGTTGTAACGCGAAAATATTTGGTGTGGCGTGTACGTCTAAATGTGTAGCCTCAAACGAGAACGCCAGGAGAATTTTCTTTCGTCAAAATTTGTCAGAAAAACACATTTAAAGGAAATCCCGCATCGTGGGAAATAATCTTGTTTTTCCTAGACTACACGTTGTCACTCGAAAAGCTTTGGTGTTGCGTGTTTGTCTAAGCGTGTAGCCTCAAAAGAGAATGCACAGGAGAGTTTTCTCTCGAAAGAATATATAAGAATATCACGTTATAAGGAAATACAGTGTTGCAGAGTAAAGACAAATAAGTACATATTGGAAACACTTTAGGCGAAGAAATAAAGCTTCGTAAAAAATTAGCTTGTATCTCCTAAACAAAACGTTGTAACTCGAAAAGATTTGGTGTGGCGTGTACGTCTAAACATGTAGCCTCAAAAGAGAACCCACTGGAGAATTTTCTATCATCAAAATTTTTCAGAAAACCACGTTTTAAGGAAATCCCGCTTCGTGCGAAATTATCTATTTTTTCCTAAACAACACGTCGTACCTCGAAAAGCTTTGGTGTTGCGTGTTTGTCTAAGCATGTAGCATCAAAAGAGAACGCACAGGAGAGTTTTCTCTCGAAAGAATATGTAAGAATACCATGTTATAAGGAAATACAGTGTGGCAGAATAAAGAAAAATACGTACGTATTGGAAACACTATACGAGAAGAAATACCGCAACGTAAAAAATTAGCTTGTATCTCCTAAACAACACGTTGTAACTCGGAAATATTTGGTGTGGTGTGTACGTCTAAACGTGTAGCCTCAAAAGAGAACCCACAGGAGAATTTTCTTTAGTCAAAAATTTGTCAGAAAACCACGTTTTAAGGAAATCCCGCATCGTGCGAAATTATCTGGTTTTTCCTAAACAACACGTTGCAACTCGAAAAGCTTTGGTATTGCGTATATGTCTAAATGTGTAGCCTCAAAGGAGAATGCACAGGAGAGTTTCTCTCGAAAGAATATGTAAGAATACCACGTTATAAGGAAATACAGTGTTGCAGAGTAAAGACAAATACGTATGTATTAGAAACACTTTATGAGAGGAAATAACGCATCATACAAAATTAGCTTGTATCTCCTAAACAACACGTTGTAACTCGAAAATATTTGGTGTGGCTTGTACGTCTAAATGTGTAGCCTCAAAAGAGAACCCACAGGAGATTTTCTTTCTTCAAAATTTTACAGAAAAGCACGTTTTAAGGAAATCCCGCATCGTACGAAATTATCTTGTTTTTCCTAAACGACACGTTGTAACTCGAAAAGCTTTGGTGTGCCTGTTTGTCTAATCGTGTAGCCTCAAAAGGGAACGCACAGGAGAGTATTCTCTTGAAAGAATATGTAAGAATACCACGTTATAAGGAAATACAGTTTTGCTGAATAAAGACAAATACTTCCATATTGGAAACACTTTATGAGAAGAAATATCGCATGGCAGAAAATTAGCTTGTATCTCCTAAACAACACCTTGTAACTCGAAATGATTTGGTGTGGCGTGTGCGTCTAAACGTGTAGCCTCAAAAGAGAACCGACAGAAGAATTTTCTTTCGTCAAAATTTGTCAGAAAACCACGTTTTAAGGAAATCCCGCATCGTGAGAAATTATCTTGTTTTTCCTAAACAACACGTTGTCACTTGAAAAGCTTTGGTGTTTCGTGTATGTCTAAGCATGTAGCCTCAAAAGAAAAGGCACAGGAGAGTTTTCTCTCGAAAGAATATGTAAGAATACCACGTTATAAGGAAATACAGTGTTGCAGAATAAAGAAAAATCCGTACCTATTGGAAAGACTTTACAAGAAGAAATAACGCAACATAAAAAATTAGCTTGTATCTCCTAAACAACACTTTGTAACTCGAAAATATTTGGTGTGATGTGTACGTCTAAACATGTAGCCTCAAAAGAGAACCCACAAGAGAATTTTCCTTCCTCAAAATTTGTCAGAAAACCATGTTTTAAGGAAATCCCGCATCGTGCGAAATTGTCTTGTTTTTCCTAAACAACACGTGTAACTCGAAAAGCTTTGGTGTTGCGTGTTTGTCTAAGCATGTAGCCTCAAAAGAGAACACACAGGAGAGTTTTCTCTTGAAAGAATATGTAAGAATACCACGTTATAAGGAAATACAGTGTTGCAGAATAAAGACAAATATGTACATATTGGAAACACTTTATGAGAAGAAATAACGCATTGTACAAAATTAGCTTGTATCTCCTAAACAACAAGTTGTAACTTGAAAAGATTTGATGTGGCGTGTGTGTCTAAACGTGTAGCCTCAAAAGAGAACCCACAGAGGAATTTTCTTTCGTCAAAATTTGTCAGAAAACCACGTTTTAAGGAAATCCCGCAATGTGCGAAATTATCTTGTTTTTCCTAATCAACACGTGTAACTCGAAAAGATTTGGTTTTGCGTGTATGTCTAAGCGTGTAGCCTCAAAAGCGAAGGCACAAGAGAGTTTTCTCTCGAAAGAATATGTAAGAATACCACGTTATAAGGAAATACAGTGTTGCAGAGTAAAGACAAATACGTAAGTATTGGAAACACTTTACGAGGCGAAATAACGCTTCATACAAAATTAGCTATATCTCCTAAACAACATGTTGTAACTCGAAAATATTTGGTGTGGCGTTTACATCTAAACGTGTAGCCTCAAAAGAGAACCCACAGGAGAATTTCCTTTCCTCAAAATGTTTCAGAAAACCACGTTTTAAGGAAATCCTGCATCGTGCGAAATTATCTTGTTTTTTCTAAACAACACGTTGTAATTCGAAAAGCCTTGGTGTTGCGTGTATGTCTAAGCGTGTAGCCTCAAAAAAGATCGCACAGGAGTGTTTTCTCTTGAAAACTATGTAAGAATGCCACGTTATAAGGAAATACAGTGTTGCAGAGTAAAGACAAATATGTACATATTGGAAACACTTTACGAGTCAAAATAATGCATCGTACAAAATTAGCCTGTATCTCCTAAACAACACGTTGTAACTCGAAAAGATTTGGTGCGGCATGTACGTCTAAACGTATAGCCTCAAAAGAGAACCCACAGGAGAATTTTCTTTTGTCAAAATTCGTCAGAAAACCACGTTTTAAGGAAATCCCGCATCGTGTGAAATTATCTTGTTTTTCCTAAATAACACTTTGTAACACGAAAAGCTTTGGTGTTGCATGTATGTCTAAGCGTGTAACCTCAAAAGAGAACACACAGGAGAGTTTTCTCTCGAAAGAATATGTAAGAATGCCACGTTATAAGGAAATACAGTGTTGCAGAGTAAAGACAAATACATAACTATTGGAAACACTTTAAGAGAAGAAATAAGGCATCGTACAAAATTAGCTTGTATCTCCTAAACAACACGTTGTAACTCGAAAGGATTGGGTGTGGCGTGAATGTCTCAACGTGTAGCCTCAAAAGAGAACCCACAGGAGAATTTTCTTTCATCAAAATTTGTCAGAAAACCACGTTTTAAAGAAATCCCGCATCGTGCGAAATTATCTTGTTTTTCTTAAACAACACGTTGTAACTCGAAAAGCTTTGGTGTTGCATGTATGTCTAAGCGTGTAGCCTCAAAACAGAACGCACAGGAGAGTTTTCTCTCGAAAGAATATGTAAGAATACCACGTTATATGGAAATACAGTGTTGCAGAGTAAAGATATATAAGTACGTATTGTAAATACTTTTCGAGAAGAAATAATGCATGGTACAAAATTAGCTTGTATCTCCTACAGAACACCTTGTAACTCGAAAGAATTTGGTGTGGCGTGTACATCTAAACATGTAGCCTCAAAAGAGAACCAACAGGAGAATTTTCTTTCGTCAAAATTTGTCCGAAACCCACGTTTTAAGGAAATCCCTCATCGTGTGAAATTATCTTGTTTTTCCTAAACAACATGTTGTAACTCGAAAAGCTTTGGTGTTGCGTGTATGTCTAAGCGTGTAGCCTCAAAAGAGAATGCACAAGAGACTTTTCTCTCGAAAGAATATGTAAGAATACCACGTTATAAGGAAATACAGTTTTGCAGAGTAAAGACAAATACGTACATATTGGAAACACTTAAACTTTACAATAAGAAATAACGCATCGTACATAATTAGCTTGTATCTCCTAAACAACACGTTGTAACTCGAAAAGATTTGGTGTGGCATGTACGTCTAAACGTGGAGCCTCATAAGAGAACCCACAGGAGAATTTCCTTTCGTCAAAATTTTTCAGAAATCACGTTTTTAGGAAATGCCTCATTGTGCGAAATCATCTGGATTTTCCTAAACAACACGTTGTAACTCGGAAAGATTTGGTGTGGCGTGTATATCTAAACGTGTAGCCTGAAAAGAGAACCCAAAGGAGAATTTTCTTTGGCCAAATTTGTCAGAAAACCATGTTCTAAGGAAATCCCTCATCGTGCGAAATTATCTTGTTTTTCCTAAACTACACGTTGTAACTCGAAATAAGCATCGTAAAACTTTGCTTGTATCTCCTAAACAACACGTTGTAACTCGAAAAGATTTGCTTTGGTGTGTACGTCTAAACGTGTAGCCTCAAAGAGAACCCACAGGAGAATTTCTTTCGTCAAAATTTTTCAGAAAACCACGCTTTAAGGAAATCCCGCATCGCGCGAAATTATCTTGTTTTTCCTAAACAACATATTATAACTCGAAAAGGCTTGGTGTTGCGTGTATGTCTAAGTGTGCAGCCTCAAAAGAAAACTCACAGAATAGTTTTCTCTCGAAAGAATATGTAAGAATACCACGTTATAAGGATATACAGTGTTGCAGAGTAAAGACAAATATGTACATATTGGAAACAATTTACGAGAAGAAATAAGCATTGTAAAACTTTGCTTGTATCTCCTAAACAACACGTTGTAACTCGAAAAGATTTGCTTTGGTGTGTATGTCTAAACGTGTAGCCTCAAAGAGAACCCACAGGAGAATTTCTTTCGTCAAAATTTTTCAGAAAACCACGCTTTAAGGAAATCCCGCATCGCGCGAAATTATCTTGTTTTTCCTAAACAACATATTATAACTCGAAAAGGCTTGGTGTTGCGTGTATGTCTAAGCGTGCAGCCTCAAAACAGAACGCACAGGAGAGTTTTCTCTCGAAAGAATATGTAAGAATACCTCCTTATAAGGAAATACAGTGTTGTAGAGTAAAGACAAATATGTACATATTGGAAACACTTTACGAGAAGAAATAACGCATCGTACAAAATTAGCTTGTATCTACTAAACAACACCTTCTAACTCGAACGGATTTGGTGTGGTGTGTACTTCTAAACGTGTAGCCTCAAAAGAGAATCCACAGGAAAATTTTCTTTCGTCAAAATTTGTCAGAAAACCACGTTTTAAGAAAATCCCGCATCCTGCGAAAATATCTTGTTTTTCCTAAACAACACGTAGTAACTCGAAAAGCTTTGGTGTTGCGTGAATGTCTAGGCATGTAGCCTCAAAAGAGAACGCACAGGAGAGTTTTCTCTCGAAAGAATATGTAAGAATACCACGTTATACGGAAATACAGTGTTGCAGAGTAAAGACAAATAAGTACTTATTGGAAACACTTTTGGAGAAGAAATAATACATCATAAAAAATTAGCTTCTATCTCCTAAACAACACGTTGTGACTCGAAAATATTTGGTTTGGTGTGTACGTCTAAACGTGTAGCCTCGAAGAGAACCAACAGGAGAATTTTCTTTCGTCAAAATTAGTCAGAAAACAACGTTTTAAGGAAATCCCGCATCGTGCGAAATTATCTTGTTTTTCCTAAACAACATGTTGTAACTCGAAAAGCTTTGGTGTTGCGTGTATATCTAAGCGTGTAACCTCAAAAG
Organism: Apodemus sylvaticus; assembly: GCF_947179515.1. Taxonomy (NCBI): domain Eukaryota; kingdom Metazoa; phylum Chordata; class Mammalia; order Rodentia; family Muridae; genus Apodemus; species Apodemus sylvaticus. The sequence goes on along the minus strand of NC_067491.1, from coordinate 64,879,362 downwards.
AGAATGCACAGTAAAGGATTCTCTCGAAAGAATATGTAAGAATACCACGTTATAAGGAAATACAGTGTTGCAGAGTCAAGATAAATAGGTAGTAATTGTAAATACTTTACGAGAAGAAATAACACATGGTACAAAATTAGTTTGTATCTCCTAAACAACACGTTGTAACTCGAAAAGATTTGGTGTGGCGTGTACATCTAAACGTGTAGCCTCAAAAGAAAACCCACACGAGAATTTTCTTTCGTCAAAATTTGTCAGAAACCCACGTTTTATGGAAATCCCGCATCGTGCGAAATTATCTTGTTTTTCCTAAACAACACGTTGTAATTCGAAAAGCTTTGGTGTTGCATGTATGTCTAAGCGTGTGGCCATAAAAGAGAATGCACAGGAGAGTTTTCTCTCGAAAGAATATGTAAGAATACCATGTTATAAGGAAATACAGTGTTGCAGAATAAAGACAAATATGTACGTATTGGAAACACTTTACGAGAAGAAATAACGCATCGTACAAATTTAGCTTGTATCTCCTAACCAACACGTTGTAACTTGAAAGATTTGGTGTGGCGTGTACGTCTAAACGTGTAGCCTCAAAAGAGAACCCACAGGAGAATTTTCTTTCGTCAAAATTTGTCAGAAAACCATGTTCTAAGGAAATCCCTCATCGTGCGAAATTATCTTGTTTTTCCTAAACTACACGTTGTAACTCGAAAAGCTTTGGTGTTGCGTGTATGTCTGAGCATGTAGCCTCAAAAGAGAACACACAGGAGAGTTTTCTCTCGAAAGAATATGTAAGAATACCACGTTATAAGGAAATACAGTGTTGAAGAGTAAAGATAAATAGGTAGTAATTGTAAATACTTTACGAGAAAAAATAATGCATGGTACAAAATTAGCTTGTATCTCCTAAACAACACGTTGTAATTCGTAAATATTTGGTGTGGCGTGTGAGTCTAAACGTGTAGCCTCAAAAGAGAACGCACAGGAGAATTTATTTTCTTCAAAATTTGTCAGAAAACCACGTTTTAAGGAAATCCCTCATCGTGCGAACTTATCTTGTTTTTCTTAAACAACACGTTGTAACTCGAAAAGCTTTGGTGTTGGGTGTATGTCTAAGCGTGTAGCCTCAAAAGAGAATGCACAGGAGAGTTTTCTCTCAAAAGAATATGTAAGAATACCACGTTATAAGGAAATACAGTGTTGCAAAATTAAGACAAATACGTAAGTATTGGAAACACTTTACGAGAAGAAATAATGTATCATTTAAAATTAGCTTGTATCTCCTAAACAACACGTTGTAACTCGAAAATATTTGGCATGGCATGTACGTCTAAACGTGTAGCCTCAAAAGAGAACCCACAAGAGAAATTTCTTTCGTCAAAATTTGTCAGAAAACCATGTTCTAAGGAAATTCTGCATCGTGCGAAATTATTTTGTTTTTCCTAAACTACACGTTGTATCTCGAAAAGCTTTGGTGTTGCATGTATGTCTAAGCGTGTAGTCTCAAAAGAGAATGAACAGGAGAGTTTTCCCTTGAAAGAATATGTAAGAATACCATGTTATAAGGAAATACAGTGTTGCAGAATAAATATAAATAGGAGGTTATTGTAAATACTTTACGAGAAGAAATAATGCATCGTACAAAATTAGCTTGTATCTCCTAAACAACACCTTGTAACTCGAAAAGATTTGGTGTGGCGTGTACGTCTAAACATGTAGCCTCAAAAGAGAACCCACAGGAAAATTTTCTTTTGTCAAAATTTTTCAGAAAACCACGTTTTAAGGAAATCCCACATCGTGCGAAATTATCTTGTTTTTCCTGAACAACACGTTGTAACTCGAAAAGCCTTGGTGTTGCGTGTATGTCTAAGCGTGTAGCCTCAAAAGAGAATGCACAGGAGAGTTTTCTCTTGAAAGAATATGTAAGAATACCACGTTATAAGGAAATACAGTGTTGCAGAATAAATATAAATAGGTAGTTATTGTCAATATGAGAAGAAATAATGCATCGTACAAAATTAGCTTGTATCTCCTAAACAACACCTTGTAACTCGAAAAGATTTGGTGTGGCGTGTACGTCTAAACATGTAGCCTCAAAAGAGAACCCACAGGAGAATTTTCTTTCGTCAAAATTTGTCAGAAAACCATGTTTTAAGGAAATGCCACATCGTGCGAAATTATCTTGTTTTTCCTGAACAACACGTTGTAAATCGAAAAGCTTTGGTGTTGCGTGTATGTCTAAGTGTGTAGCCACAAAAGAGAATGCACAGGAGAGATTTCTCTCTAAAGAATATGTAAAAATACCACGTTATAAGGAAATACAGTGTCACAGAGTAAAGACAAATACATACTTATTGGAAACACTTTACGAGAAGAAATAACGCATGGTACAAAATTAGCTTGTATCTCCTAAACAACACGTTGTATCTCGAAAAGATTTGGTGTGGCGTTTACATCTAAACGTGTGGCCTCAAAAGAAAACCAACAGGAGAATTTTCTTTCGTCAAAATTTGTCAGAAAACAACTTTTTAAGGAAATACCGCATCGTGCGAAATTATTGTGTTTTTCCTTAACAACACGTTGTAACTCAAAAAGCTTTGGTGTTGCGTGTATGTCTAAGCGTGTAGCCTCAAAGTAGAACGCACAGGAGAGTTTTCTCTCGAAATAATATGTAATAATACCACGTTATAAGGAAATAGAGTGTTGCAGAATAAAGACAAATACATATGTATTGGAAACACTTTACGAGAAGAAATAATGCATCGTAAAATATTAGCTTGTATCTCCTCAACAACACCTTGTAACTCGAAAAGTTTTGGTGTCGCATGTTTGTCTAAACGTGTAGCCTCAAAAGAGAATGCACAGGGGAGTTTTCTCTCGAAAGAATATGTAAGAATAGCACGTTATAAGGAAATACAGAGTTGCAGAGTAAAGACAAATACGTACGTATTGAAAACACTTTATGAGAAGAAATAACGCATTGTACAAAATTAGCATGTATGTCCTAAACAACACCTTGTAACTCGAAAGGATTTGGTGTGGCGTGTACGTCTAAATGTGTAGCCTCAAAAGAGAAACCACAGGAGAATTTTCTTTCGTCAAAATTTGTCAGAAAACCACGTTTTAAGGAAATCCCACATCGTGCGAAATTATCTTGTTTTTCCTGAACAACACGTTGTAACTCGAAAAGCCTTGGTGTTGTGTGTATGTCTAAGCGTGTAGCCTCAAAAAAGAACGCACTCGAGAGTGTTCTCTCGAAAGAATATGTAAGAATACCACGTTATAAGGAAATACAGTGTTGCAGAGTAAAGATGAATAGGTAGTTATTGTAATTACTTTACGAGAAGAAATAACACATGGTACAAAATTAGCTTGTATCTCCTAAACAACACGTTGTAATTCGAAAATATTTGGTGTGGCATGTACGTCTAAACGTGTAGCCTCAAAAGAGAACCCACAGGAGAATTTTCTTTCGTCAAAATTTTTCAGAAAACCCCGTTTTAGGGAAATCCCTCATCGTGCGAAATTATCTTGTTAGAAAACTCTCCTGTGGGTTCTCTTTTGAGGCTACACGTTTAGATGTACACGCCAAACCAAATCATTTCGAGTTACAACGTCTTGTTTAGGAGATACAAGCTAATTTTTTTCGATGTGTTATTTCTTCTCGTAAAGTGTTCCCAATATGTACTTATTTGTCTTTACTCTGCAAAATTGTATTTCCTAATAACGTGGTATTCTTACATATTCTTTCGAGAGAAAACTCTCCTGTGCCTTCTCTTTTGAGGCTCCACGCTTACAGATACACGCAACACTAAAGCGTTTCGAGTTACAACATGTTGTTTAGGAAAAAGAAAATGATTTCGCAGGATGCGGGATTTCCTTAAAACGTGGTTTTCTGAAAAATTTTGAGGAAAGAAAATTCTCCTGTGGGTTCTCTTATGAGGCTACACGTTATAAGTACACACCACACCAAATCTTTTGGAGTTACAACGTGTTGTTTAGGAGATACAAGCTAATTTTTTACGATGCGTTAATTCTTCTTGTAAAGTGTTTCCAATAGGTAAGTATTTGTCTTTACTCTGCAACACTGTATTTCCTTATAACGTGGTATTCTTACATATTCTTTCGAGAGAAAACTATCCTGTGCGTTCCCTTTTGAGACTACACACTTAGACATACAGGCAACACCAAAGTTTTTCGAGTTACAACGTGTTGTTTATGAATAACAAGATAATTTTGCACGATGCGGGATTTCCTTAAAACGTGGTTTTCTGACAAATTTTGACAAAAGAAAATTCTCCTGTGGGTTCTCTTTTGAGGCTACACGTTTAGATATACACATCACACCAAATATTTTCGAGTTACAACGTGTTGTTTACAGATACAAGCTAATTTTGTACGATGCGTTATTTCTTCCCATAACGTGTTTCCAATATGTACTTATTTTCCTTTTCTCTGCAAATATGTATTTCTTTATAACGTGGTATTCTTACATATTCTTTCGAGAGAAAATCTCCTGTGCGTTCTCTTTTGAGGCTCCACGCTTAGACATACACGCAACACCAAAGCTTTTCGAGTTACAACATATTGTTTAGGAAAAAGAAGACGATTTCGTAAGATGCGGGATTTCCTTAAAACGTGGTTTTCTGAAAAATTTTAACGAAAGAAAATTCTCCTGTTGGTTCTCTTTTGAGGCTACACGTTTAGACGTACACGCCACACCAAATCTTTTCGAGTTACTACGTGTTGTTTAGGAGATACAATCTAATTTTGTACTATGCGTTTATTTTCTCGTAAAGTGTTTCCAATGCGTATGTATTTGTCTTTAATCTGCAAAACTGTATTTGCTTATAACGTGGTATTCTTACATATTCTTTCGAGAAAAAAACTCTCCTGTGCTTTCTCTTTTGAGGTGATACACTTAGACATACACGCAACACGAAAGCTTTTCGAGTTACAAAGTGTTGTTTAGGAAAAACAAGATAATTTCTCACGATGCGAGATTTCCATAAAACGTGGTTTCTGACCAATTTTGAAGAAAGAAAATTCTCCTGTGGGTTCTCTTTTGAGGCTACATGTTTAGACGTACACGTCACACCAAATCTTTTCGAGTTACAACGTGTAGTTTAGGAGATACAAGCTAATTTTGTATGATGCGTTATTTCTTCTCCTAAAATATTTCCAATATGTACTTATTTGTCTTTACTCTGCAAAATTCTATTTCCTTATAACGTGGTAATTTTACATATTCTTTCGAGGGAAAACTCTCCTGTGCTTTCTCTTTCGAGGCTCCCCACTTAGACATACATGCAACACTAAAGCTTTTCGAGTTACAATATGTTGTTTAGGAAAAAGATGATTTCGCACGATGCGAGATTTCCTTAAAACATGGTTTTCTGAAAAATTTTGATGAAAGAAAATTCTCCTGTGGGTTCTCTTTTGAGGCTACACGTTTAGACTTACATGCCACACCAAATCTTTCGAGTTACAACGTGTTGGTTAGGAGATACAAGCTAATTTTTAAGATGCGTTAATTCTTCTCGTAAAGTGTTTCCAATAGGTACATATTTGTCTTTACTCTGCAACACTGTATTTCCTTATAACGTGGTATTCTTACATATTCTTTCGAGAAAAAACTCTCCTTTGTGTTCTCTTTTGATGCTACACACTTAGACATACTTGCAAAACCAAAGCTTTTCGAGTTACAACTTGTTGTTTAAGAAAAACAAGATAATTTTGCACGATGAGGGATTTCCTTAAAACATGGTTTTCTCACATATTTGGACGATAGAAAATTCTCCTGTCTGTTCTCTTTTGAGGCTACACGTTTAGACGTACACGCCACACCAAATTCTTTCGAGTTACAACCTGTTGTTTAGGAGATACAAGCTAATTATGTATGATGCGTTATTTCTTCTCGTAATGTGTTTCCAATACATACGTATTTGTATTTAATCTGCAACACTGTATTTCCTTATAACGTGGTATTCTTACATATTCTTTCGAGAGAAAACTATCCTGTGCATTCTCTGTTGAGGCTACACGCTTAGACATACACGCAACACCAAAGCTTTCCGAGTTACAACGTGTTGTTTAGGAAAAACAAGATAATTTCGCATGAGGCGACATTTCCTTAAAACGTGGTTTCTGACAAATTTTGATGAAAGAAAATTCTCCTGTCGGTTCTCTTTTGAGGCTACACGTTTAGACGTACACGTCACACCAAATCATTTCGAGTTACAACGTGTTGTTTAGGAGATACAAGCTAATTTTGTACGATGCGTTATTTCTTCTCTTAAAGTGTTTCCAATATGTCCGTATTTGTCTTTACTCTGCAACACTGTATTTCCTTATAACGTGGTATTCTTACATATTCTTTCGAGAGAAAACTCTACTGTGCATTCCGTTTTCTGGCTACACACTTAGACATACCCGCACCACCAAAGCTTTTCGAGTTACAACTTGTTCTTTAGGAAAAACAAGATAATTTCGCACGATGCGGAATTGCCTTATAACGAGGTTTTCTGACAAAATTTGAAGATTGAAAATTCTCCAGTGGGTTCTCTTTTGAGGCTACACTTTTAGACGTACACGCCAAACTAAATCTTTTCCTGTTACCACTTGTTGTTTAGGAGATACAAGCTAATATTTTATGATGCGTTATTTCATCTTTTAAAGTGTGTCCAATATATACGTTTTTGTCTTTACTCTGCAACACTGTATTTCCTTATAACGTTGTATTCTTACATGTTCTTTCGAGAGAAAACTCTCCTGTGCATTCTCTTTTGAGGCTACAGGCTTAGACATACACGCAGCACCAAAGCTTTTCGAGTTACAACGTGTTGTTTAGGAAAAACAAGATAATTTTACACGATGCGGGATTTCCTTAAAACATGGTTATCTGAAAAATTTTGACGAAATAAAATTCTCCTGTTGGTTCTCTTTTGAGGCTACACATTTAGACGTACATGCCAAACCAAATCTTTTCGAGTTACCACGTGTTGTTTAGGAGATACAAGCTAATTTTGAATGATGCATTATTTCTTCTTGTAAAGTGTTTCCAATATGTACTTATTTGTCTTTACTCTGCAAAATTGTATTTCCTAATAACGTGGTATTCTTACATACCTTTCGAGAGAAAACTCTCCTGTGCGTTCTCTTTGAGGCTCCACGCTTAGCCATACACGCACCACTAAATCTTTTCGAGTTACAACATGTTGTTTAGGAAAAGGAAGATTATTTCGCACGATGCGGGATTTCCATAAAACGTGGTTTTCTGAAAAATTTTGACGATAGAAAATTCTCCTGTGGGTTCTCTTTTGAGGCTACATGTTTAGATGTACACGCCACACCAAATCTTTTCGTGTTACAACTTGTTGTTTAGGAGATACAAGCTAATATTGTACTATGCGTTAATTCTTCTCGTAAAGTGTTTCCAATACGAATGTGTTTGTCTTTACTCTGCAACACTGTATTCCTTATAACGTGGTATTCTTACATATTCTTTCGAAAGAAAACTCTCCTGTGTGTTCTCTTTTGAGGCTACACGCTTAGACATACACGCAACACCAGAGCTTTTCGAGTTACAACATGTTGTTTAGGAAAAACTAGATAATTTCGCACGATGCGAGATTTCCTTAAAATGTGGTTTCTGACAAATTCTGATGAAAGAAAATTATCCTGTGGGTTCTCTTTTGAGGCTACACATTTAGACGTACATGTCACACCAAAACTTTTTGAGTTACAACGTGTTGTTTAGGAGATACAAGCTAATTTTGTATGATGCGTTATTTCTTCTCGTAAAGTGTTTCCAATATGTACTTATTTGTCTTTACTCTGCAAAATTGTATTTCCTTATAATGTGGTATTCTTACATATTCTTTCGAGAGAAAACTCTCCTGTACCTTCTCTTTTGAGGCTCCACGCCTAGACATACACGCAACACCAAAGCTTTTCGAGTTACAACATGTTGTTTTGGAAATAGAAGACGTTTTCGCACGATGCGGGATTTCCTTAAAGCATGGCTTTCTGAAAAATTTTTACGAAAGAAAATTCTTCTGTGGGTTCTCTTTTGAGGCTACACGTTTAGATGTATACGCCACACCAAATCTTTTTGAGTAACAACGTGTTGTTTAGGAGATTCAAGCTAATTTTGTACGATGCCTTAATTCTTCTCGTAAAGTGTTTACGATATGTAAGTATTTGTCTTTACTCTGCAACACTGTATTTCCTTATAACATGGTATTCTTACATATTCTTTCCAGAGAAAACTATCCTGTGCTTTCCCTTTTGAAGCTACACACTTAGAAATACAGGCAACACCAAAGCTTTATGAGGTACAACGTGTTGTTTATGAAAAACAAGATAATTTGCACGATGCGGGATTTCCTTAAAACGTGGTTTTCTGACAAATTTTGACGAAAGAAAATTCTCCTGTGGGTTCTCTTTTGAGGCTACACGTTTAGACGTACACACCACACCAAATCCTTTCGAGTTACCATGTGTTGTTTAGGAGATACAAGCTAATTTTGTATGATGCTTTATTTCTTCTCGTAATGTTTTTCCAATATGTAAGTATTTGTCTTTAATTTGCAACACTGTATTTCCTTATAACGTTGTATTCTTACATGTTCTTTCGAGAGAAAACTCTCCTGTGCGTTCTCTTTAGAGGCTACAGGCTTAGACATACATGCAACTCCAAAGCTTTTCGAGTTACAACATGTTGTTTAGGAAAAAGAAGATAATTTCTCACGATGCGGGATATCCTTAAAACGTGGTTTTCTCACATATTTTGACGATAGAAAATTCTCCTGTCGGTTCTCTTTTGAGGCTACACATTTAGACGTACAGGCCACACCAAAACCTTTCGAGTTACAACCTGTTGTTTAGGAGATACAAGCTAATTTTGTATGATGCGTTATTTCTTCTCTTAAAGTGTTTCCAATACATACGTATTTGTCTTTACTCTGCAACACTGTATTTCCTTATAACGTGGTATTCTTACATATTCTTTCGAGAGAAAACTCTCCTGTGCGTTCTCTTTTGAGGCTACATGCTTAGACATACACGCAACACCAAAGCTTTTCGAGTTACAACGTGTTGTTTAGGAAAAACAAGATAATTTCGCATGATGCGAGATTTCCTTAAAACGTGGTTTTCTGACAAATTTTGATCTAAGAAAATTCTCCTGTCGGTTCTCTTTTGAGGCTACACGTTTAGACGTACACGTCACACCAAATCATTTCGAGTTACGTGTTGTTTAGGAGATACAAGCTAATTTTTTACGATGTGTTATTTCTTCTCTTAAAGTGTTTCCAATATGTATGTATTTGTCTTTACTCTGCAACACTCTATTTCCATATAACGTGGTATTCTTACATATTCTTTCGAGAGAAAGCTCTCCTGTGAATTCCCTTTTGTGACTACACACTTAGACATGCAGGCAACACCAAAGATTTTCGAGTTACAACTTGTTGTTTAGGAAAAACAAGATAATTTCGCAGGATGCGGGATTTTGTTAAAACGTGGATTTCTGACAAATTTTGAAGAAAGAAAATTCTCCAATGGGCTCTCTTTTGAGACTACACGTTTAGCCGTACACGCCACACCAAATCATTTCGAGTTACCACGTGTAGTTTAGGAGATGCAAGCTAATTTTGTATGATGCTTTATTTCTTCTCATAAAGTGTTTCCAATACGGACGTATTTGTCTTTACATTGCAACACTGTATTTACTTATAACGTTGTATTCTTATATGTTCTTTCGAGAGAAAAATCTCCTGTGCGTACTCTTTAGAGGCTACATGCTTAGACATACACGCAACACCAAAGCTTTTCGAGTTACAACGTGTTGTTTAGGAAAAACAAGATAATTTTGCACGATGCAGGATTTCCTTAAAACGTGGTTTTCTCACATATTTTGACGATAGAAAATTCTCCTGTCGGTTCTCTTTTGAGGCTGCACATTTAGACGTACAGGCCACACCAAATCCTTTCGAGTTACAACCTGTTGTTTAGGAGATATAAGCTAATTTTGTATGATGCGTTATTTCTTCTCGTAAAGTGTTTCCAATACATACGTATTTGTCTTTACTCTGCAACACTGTATTTCCTTATAACGTGGTATTCTTACATATTCTTTCGAGAGAAAACTCTCCTGTGCATTCTCTTTTGAGGCTACACGCTTAGACATACACGCAACACCAAATCTTTTCGAGTTACAACGTGTTGTTTAGGAAAAACAAGATAATTTCGCATGATGCGAGATTTCCTTAAAACGTGGTTTCTGACAAATTTTGATGAAAGAAAATTCTCCTGTTGGTTCTCTTTCAAGGCTACACGTTTAGACGTACACGTCACACCAAATCTTTTCGAGTTACAAGGTGTTGTTTAGGAGATACAAGCTAATTTTGAATGATGCGTTATTTCTTCTCGTAAAGAGTTTCCAATATGTACGTATTTGTCTTTACTGGGCAACACTGTATTTCCTTATAACGTGGTATTCTTACATATTCTTTCGAGAGAAAACTCTCCTGTGCGTTTCCTTTTGAGGCTACACACTTAGACATGCATGCAACACCAAAGCTTTTCGAGTTACAACGTGTTGTTTAGGAAAAACAAGATAATTTCGCACGATGCGGGATTGCCTTATAACGTGGTTTTCTGACAAATTTTGAAGAAAGAAAATTCTCCTGTGGTTTCTCGTTTGAGGCTACACTTTTAGACGTACACGCCTAACTAAATCTTTTCGAGTTACCACTTGTTGTTTAGGAGATACAAGCTAATATTTTAAGATGTGTTATTTCTTCTATTAAAGTGTTTCCAATATATACGTTTTTGTCTTTACTCTGCAACACTGTATTTCCTTATAACGTTGTATTCTTACATGTTCTTTCGAGAGAAAACTCTCCTGTGCATTCTCTTTTGAGGCTACACCCTTAGACATACCACAACACCAAAGCTTTTCGAGTTACAACATGTGCTTTAGGAAAAACAAGATGATTTCTCACGATGCGGGATTTCCTTAAAACCTGGTTTTCTGAAAAATTTTGACGAAAGAAAATTCTCCTGTGGGTTCTCTTTTGGGGCTAAACGTTTAGAAGTACAGGCCACACCAAAGCTTTTCGAGTTATAACTTGTTGTTTAGGAGATACAAGCTAACTTTGTATGATGCGTTAATTCTTCTCATAAAATGTTTCCAATACGTACGTGTTTGTCTTTAATCTGCAACACTGTATTTCCTTATAACGTGGTATTCTTACATATTCTTTCGAGAGACATCTCTCCTGTGCATTCTCTTTTGAGTCTACACGCCTAGATATACACGCAACACCAGAGATATTTGAGTTACAACGTGTTGTTTAGGAAAAACTTGATAATTTCGCACGATGCGAGATTTCCTTAAAACGTGGTTTCTGACAAATTTTGATGAAAGAAAATTCTCCTGTGGGTTATTTTTAGAGGCTACACATTTAGACGTACACGTCACACCAAATCCTTTCGAGGTACAACGTGTTGTTTAGGAGATACAAGCTAATTTTGTATGATGCGTTGTTTCTTCTTGTAAAGTGTTTCCAATATGTACTTATTTGTCTTTACTCTGCAAAATTGTATTTGCTTATAATGTGGTATTCTTGAATATTCTTTCGAGAGAAAACTCTCCTGTGCCTTCTCTTTTGATGCTCCACGCTTAGATATACACGCAACACCAAAGCTTTTCGAGTTACAACATGTTGTTTAGGAAAAAGAAGATGATTTCGCACGATGCGGGATTTCCTTAAAACGTGGTTTTCTTACAAATTTTGACCAAAGAAAATTCTCCTGTGGGTTCTCTTTTGAGGCTACACCTTTATACGTACACGCCACACCAAATATTTTCGAGTTAAAACGTGTTGTTTAGTAGATACAAGCTAATTTTGTATGATGTGTTAATTCTTCTCTTAAAGTGTTTCCAATATGTACTTATTTGTCTTTATTCTGCAACACTGTAATTCCTTATAACGTGGTATTCTTACATATTCTTTCGAGAGAAAACTATACTCTGCGTTCCCTTTTGACGCTACACACTTAGACATACAGGCAACACCAAAGGTTTTCGAAGTACAACGTGTTGTTTATGAAAAACAAGATAATTTCGCACGAAGCGGGATTTCCTTAAAACGTGGTTTTCTGGCAAATTTTGAAGAAAGAAAATTCTCCTGTGGGTTCTCTTTTGAGGCTACACTTTTAGACGTACACTCCAAACCAAATGTTTTCGAGTTTCCACTTGTTGTTTAGGAGATACAAGCTAATATTGTATGATGCATAATTTCTTCTCGTAAAGTGTTTCCAATATGTACGTATTTGTCTTTACTCTGCAACACTGTATTTCCTTATAACGTATTCTTACATGTTCGTTGGAGAGAAAACTCTCCTGTGCATTCTCTTTTGAGGCTACACGCTTAGACATACATGCAACACCAAAGCTTTTCGAGTTACAACGTGTTGTTTAGGAAAAACAAGATAATTTCGCACGATGCGGGATTTCCTTAAAGCGTGGTTTCTGACAAATTTTGACGAAAGAAAATTCTCCTTTGTGTTCTCTTTTGAGACTACATGTTTAGACGTACACGCCAAACAAAATCTTTTCGAGTTACCGCGTGTTGTTTAGGAGATACAAGCTAATTTTTTTCGATGCGTTATTTCTTCTCCTAAAGTGTTCCCAATATGTACTTATTTGTCTTTACTCTGCAAAATTGTATTTCCTAATAAGGTGGTATTCTTACATATTCTTTCGAGAGAAAACTCTCCTGTGCCTTCTCTTTTGAGGCTCCACGCTTACACATACACGCAACACTAAAGCTTTTCGAGTTACAACATGTTGTTTAGGAAAAAGAAGATGATTTCGCAGGATGCGGGATTTCCTTAAAACGTGGTTTTCTGAAAAATTTTGACGAAAGAAAATTCTCCTGTGGGTTATCTTTTGAGGCTACACGTTTAGTCGTAGACGCCACACCAAATCTTTTCGAGTTACAACATGTTGTTTAGGAGATACAAGCTAATTTTGTACGATGCGTTAATTCTTCTCATAAAGTGTTACCAATAGGTAAGTATTTGTCTTTACTCTGCAACACTGTATTTCCTTATGACATGGTATTCTTACATATTCTATCGTGAGAAAACTATCCTGTGCGTTCCCTTTTGAGACTACACACTTAGACATACAGGCAACACCAAAGTTTTTCGAGTTACAACGTGTTGTTTATGAATAACAAGATAATTTTACACGATGCGGGATTTCCTTAAAACGTCGTTTTCTGACAAATTTTGACAAAAGAAAATTCTCCTGTGGGTTCTCTTTTGAGGCTACATGTTTAGATGTACACGCCACACCAAATCTTTTCGAGTTACAACGTGTTGGTTAGGAGATACAAATTAATTTTGTACGATGCGTTAATTATTCTCGTAAAGTGTTTCCAATAGGTGCGTATTTGTCTTTACTCTGCAACACTGTATTTCCTTATAACGTGGTATTCTTACATATTCTTTCGAGAAAAAACTCTCCTGTGCCTTCTCTTTTGAGGCTACACGCTTAGACATACACATAACACCAAAGCTTTTCGAGTTACAACTTGTTGTTTAAGAAAAACAAGATGATTTTGCACGATGAGGGATTTCCTTAAAACGTGGTTTTCTCACATATTTTGACGATAGAAAATTCTCCTGTGGGTTCTCTTTTGAGGCTACACGTTTAGACGTACACGGCACACCAAATCTTGTCGAGTTACAACGTGTTGTTTAGGAGATACAAGCTAATTTTTTATGATGCGTTAATTCTTCTCGTAAAGTGTTTCCAATAAGTACGTGTTTGTCTTTACTCTGCAACATTGTATTTCCTTATAACGTGGTATTCTTACATATTCTTTCAAGAGAAAACTATCCTGTGCGTTCCCTTTTGAGGCTACACAGTTAGACATAGAGGCAACACCAAAGCTTTTCAAGTTACAACGTGTTGTTTATGAAAAACAAGATTATTTCTCACGATGCGGTTTTCCTTAAAATGTGGTTTTCTGAAAAATTTTGACGAAAGAAAGTTCTCCTGGGGGTTCTCTTTTGAGGCTACACGTGTAGAGGTACGCACCACACCAAATCTTTTCGAGTTACAACGTGTTGTTTAGGAGATACAAGCTAATTTTGTACGATGCGTTATTTCTTCTCTTAAAGTGTTTCCAATAAGTACGTAGTTGTCTTTATAATGCAACACTGTATTTCCTTATTACGTGGTATTCTCACCTATTCTTTAGAGAGAAAACTCTTCTGTGCGTTCTCTTTTGAGGCTACACGCTTTGACATACGCGCAACACCAAAGCTTTTCGAATTACAACGTGGTGTTTAGCAAAAACAAGGTAATTTCACACGAAGCGAGATTTCCTTAAAACGTGGTTTCTGACAAATTTTGATGAAAGAAAATTCTCCTGTGGGTTCTAGTTTAAGGCTACACTTTTAGATGTACACGTCACACCAAATCTTTTCGAGTTACAACGTGTTGTTTAGGAGATACTAGCTAATTTTGTACGATGCGTTATTTCTTCTCGTAAAGTGTTTCCAATATGTATTTATTTGTCTTTACTCTGCAAAATTGAATTTCCTTATAACGTGGTATTCTTACATATTCTTTCGAGAGAAAACTCTCCTGTGCGTTCTCTTTTGAGGTTACACGCTTAGACATACACGCAACACCAAAGCTTTTCGAGTTACAACGTGTTGTTTAGGAAAAACAAGATAATTTCTCACGATGCGAGATTTCCTTAAAACGTGGTTTCTGACAAATTTTGATGAAAGAAAATTCTCCTGTGGGTACTCTTTTGAGGCTACACGTTTAGACGTACATGTCACACCAAATCTTTTCGAGTTACAACGTGTAGTTTAGGAGATACAAGCTAATTTTGTACGATGCGTTATTTCTTCTCATAAAGTGTTTCCAATATGTGCTTATTTGTCTTTTCTCTGCAAAATTGTATTTCCTTATAACGTGGTATTCTTACATATTATTTCGAGAGAAAACTCTCCTGTGCCTTCTCTTTTGAGGCTCCACGCTTACACATACACGCAACACCAAAGCTTTTCGAGTTACAACATGTTGTTTAGGAAAAAGAAGATGATTTCGCAGGATGCGGGATTTCCTTAAAACGTGGTTTTCTGAAAAATTTTGACGAAAGAAAATTCTCCTGTGGGTTCTCTTTTGAGGCTACACGTTTAGACGTACACGGCACACCAAATCTTGTGGAGTTACAACGTGTTGTTTAGGAGATACAAGCTAATTTTTTATGATGCGTTAATTCTTCTCTTAAAGTGTTTCCAATAAGTACGTGTTTGTCTTTACTCTGCAACATTGTATTTCCTTATAACGTGGTATTCTTACATCTTCTTTCGAGAGAAAACTATCCTGTGCGTTCCCTTTTGAGGCTACACAGTTAGACATAGAGGCAACACCAAAGCTTTTCAAGTTACAACGTGTTGTTTATGAAAAACAAGATAATTTCTCACGATGCGGGATTTCCTTAAAACGTGGTTTTCTGAAAAATTTTGACGAAAGAAAGTTCTCCTGGGGGTTCTCTTTTGAGGCTACACGTGTAGAGGTACGCGCCACACCAAATCTTTTCGAGTTACAACGTGTTGTTTAGGAGATACAAGCTAATTTTGTACCATGCGTTATTTCTTCTCTTAAAGTGTTTCCAATAAGAACGTAGTTGTCTTTACAATGCAACACTGTATTTCCTTATTACATGGTATTCTCACCTATTCTTTAGAGAGAAAACTCTTCTGTGCATTCTCTTTTGAGGCTACACGCTTTGACATACACGCAACACCAAAGCTTTTCGAGTTACAACGTGTTGTTTAGCAAAAACAAGGTAATTTCACACGATGCAAGATTTCCTTAAAACGTGGTTTCTGACAAATTTTGATGAAAGAAAATTCTCCTGTGGGTTCTAGTTTAAGGCTACACTTTTAGATGTACACGTCACACCAAATCTTTTCGAGTTACAACGTGTTGTTTAGGAGATACAAGCTAATTTTGTACGATGCGTTATTTTTTCTCTTAAAGTGTTTCCAATATGTATTTATTTGTCTTTACTCTGCAAAATTGTATTTCCTTTTAACGTGGTATTCTTACATATTCTTTCGAGAGAAAACTCTCCTGTGCGTTCTCTTTTGAGGTTACACACTTAGACATACACGCAACACCAAAGCTTTTCGAGTTACAACATGTTGTTTAGGAAAAACAAGATAATTTCGCACGATGCGAGATTTCCTTAAAACGTGGTTTCTGACAAATTTTGATGAAGGAAAATTCTCCTGTGGGTTCTCTTTTGAGGCTACACGTTTAGACGTACAAGTCACACCAAATCTTTTCGAGTTACAACGTGTTGTTTAGGAGATACAAGCTAATTTTGTACGATGCGTTAATTCTTCTCGTAAAGTGTTTCCAATATGTACTTTTTGTCTTTACTCTGCAAAATTGTATTTCCTTATAACGTGGTATTCTTACATATTCTTTCAAGAGAAAACTCTCCTGTGCCTTCGATTTTGAAGCTCCACGCTTACACATACACGCATCACCAAAGCTTTTCGAGGTACAACATGTTGTTTAGGAAAAAGAAGATGATTTCGCAGGATGCGGGATTTCCTTAAAACGTGGTTTTCTGAAAAATTTGGACGAAAGAAAATTCTCCTGTGGGTTCTCTTTTGAGGCTACACGTTTAGACGTACAGGCCGCACCAAATCTTTTCGAGTTACAACGTTTTGTTTAGGAGATACAAGCTAATTTTGTATGATGCATTACTTCTTCTCATAAAGTGTTTCCAATACATACGTATTTGTCTTTATTCTGCAACATTGTATTTCCTTATAACGTGGTATTCTTACATATTCTTTCGAGAAAAAACTCTCCTGTGCGTTCCCTTTGAGGCTACACACTAAGACATACAGGCAACACCAAAGCTTTTCGAGTTACAACGTGTTGTTTATGAAAAACAAGATAATTTCTCACGATGCGGGTATTCCTTAAAACGTGGTTTTCTGACAAATTTTGACGAAAGAAAATTCCCCTGTGAGTTCTCTTTTGAGGCTACACGTTTAGACGTACATGCCACACCATATCCTTTCGAGTTACTATGTGTTGTTTAGGAGATACAAGCTAATTTTGTATGATGCATTATTTCTTCTTGTAAAGTGTTTCCAATACCTACTTACTTGTCTTTACTCTGCAACACTGTAATTCCTTATAACGTTGTAATCTTACATGTGCTTTTGTGAGAAAACTCTCCGGTGCATTCTCTTTAGAGGCTACATGCTCAGGCATACAAGCAACACCAACGTTTTTCGAGTTACAGCGTGTTGTTTAGGAAAAACAAGATAATTTTGCACGATGCGGGATTTCTTTAAAACGTGTTTTTTTGACAAATTTTGACGAAAGAAAGTTCTCCTGTGGGTTCTCTATTGAGGCTTCACGTGTAGACGTATGAGCTATACCAAATATCCTCGAGTTACAACGTGTTGTTTAGGATATACAAGCAAATATTGTATGATGAGTTATTTCTTCTCGTAATGTGTTTCCAATATGTACTTATTTGTCTTAAATCTGCAACACTGTATTTCCTTATAACATGGTATTCTTACATATTATTTCGAGGGAAAACTCTCCTGTGCATTCTCTTTTGGAGCTACACGCTTAGACAAACACTCAACGCCAAAGCTTTTCGAGTTACAACGTGTTGGTTAGGAAAAACAAGATAATTTCGCACGATGCGAGATTTCCTTAAAACGTGGTTTCTGACAAATTTTGATGAAAGAAAATTCTCCTGTCGGTACTCTTTTGAGGCTACACATTTAGATTTACACGTCACACCAAATCTTTTCGAGTTACAACGTGTTGTTTAGAAGATACAAGCTAATTTTGTACAATGCATTATTTCTTCTCGTAAAGTGTTTCCAATATGTACTTATTTGTCTTTACTCTGCAAAATTGTATTTCCTTATAACGTGGTATTCTTACATATTATTTTGAGAGAAAACTCTCCTGTGACCTCACTTTTGAGGCGCCACGCTTACACATACACGCAACACCAAAGCTTTTCGAGTTACAACATGTTGTTTAGGAAAAAGAAGATGATTTCGCAGGATACGGGATTTCCTTAAAACGTGGTTTTCTGAAAAATTTTGACGAAAGAAAATTCTCCTGTGGGTTCTCTTTTGAGGCTACACGTTTAGAGGTACACGCCACACCAAATCTTGTCGAGTTACAACGTGTTGTTTAGGAGATACAAGCTAATTTTTTATGATATGTTAATTCTTCTCGTAAAGTGTTTCCAATAAGTACGTGTTTGTCTTTACTCTGCAACATTGTATTTCCTTATAACGTGGTATTCTTACATATTCTTTCGAGAGAAAACTATCCTGTGCGTTCCCTTTCGAGGCTACACAGTTAGACATAGAGGCAACACCAAAGCTTTTCGAGGTAAAACGTGTTGTTTATGTAAAACAAGATAATTTCTCACGATGCGGGATTTCCTTAAAACGTGGTTTTCTGAAAAATTTTGACGAAAGAAAATTCTCCTGTGGGTCCTCTTTTGAGGCTACATGTGTCGACGTACGAGCCTCACCAAGTCTTTTCGCGTTACAACGTGTTGTTTAGGAGATACAAGCAAATATTGTACGATGCCTTATTTCTTCTAGTAAAGTGTTTCCAATATGTACTTATTTGTCTTTACTCTGCAACACTGTATTTACTTATAAGGTGGTATTCTTACATATTATTTTGAGCGAAAACTCTCCTGTGTGTTCTCTTTTGAGGCGACACGCTTAGACAAACTCGCAACACCAAAGCTTTTCGAGTTACTATGTGTTGTTGAGGAAAAACAAGATAATTTCGTACGATGGGAGATTTCCATAAAACGTGGTTTTCTGAAAAATTTTGACGAAAGAAAGTCTGCTGTGGGTTCTCTTTTAAGGCTACACGTGTAGAAGTACGAGCCACACCAAATCTTTTCGAGTTACAACGTGTTGTTTAGGAGATACAAGCTAATTTTGTACGATGCGTTATTTCTTCTCTTCAAGTGTTTCCAATACGTTCATATTTGTCTTTACTCTGCAACACTATATATTATTATAACGTGGTATTCTTACATAATCTTTTGAGAGAAAACTCTCCTGTGCGTTCTCTTTTGAGGCTACAAGCTTAGACATACACGCAACACCAAAGCTTTTCGAGTTACAACGTGTTGTTTAGGAAAAACAAGATAATTTCGCATGATGCGAGATTTCCTTAAAACGTGGTTTCTGACAAATTTTGATGAAACAAAATTCTCCTGTGGGTTCTCTTTTGAGGCTAAACGTTTAGACGTAGACGTCACACCAAATCTTTTCGAGTTACAACGTGTTGTTTAGGAGATACAAGCTAATTTTGTACGATGTGTTATTTCTTCTCATAAAGTGTTTCCAATATGTACTTATGTGTAGTTACTCTGCAAAATTGTATTTCCTTATAACATGGTATTCTTACATATTCTTTTGAGAGAAAACTCTCCTGTGCCTTCTCTTTTGAGGCTCCACGCTTACACATACACACAACACCAAAGCTTTTCGAGTTATAACATGTTGTTTTGGAAAAAGAGGATGATTTATCTCGATGCGGGATCTCCTTAAAGCTTGTGTTTCTGAAAAAATTTGACGAAAGAAAATTCTCCTTTGGGTTCTCTTTTGAGGCTACACGTTTAGACGTATACGCCACACCAAATCTTTTCGAGTTACAACGTGTTGTTTAGGAGATACAAGCTAATTTTTTACGATGCTTTAATTCTTCTCCTAAAGTGTTTCCAATACGTACATATTTGTCTTTACTTTGAAACATTTTATTTCCTTATAACGTGGTATTCTTACATATTCTTTCGAGAGAAAACTATCCTTTGTGTTCCCTTTTGAGGCTACACACTTAGACATACAGGCAACACCAAAGCTTTTCGAGTTACAACGTGTTGTTTATGGAAAACAAGATAATTTTGCTCGATGCGGGATTTCCTTAAAATGTGGTTTTCTGACAAATTTGACGAAAGAAAATTCTCCTGTGGGTTCTCTTTTGAGGCTACACGTTTAGACGTACACGCCACACCAAATCCTTTCGACTTATCACGTGTTGTTTACGAGATACAAGCTAATTTTTTAAGATGCGTTATTTCTTCTCTTAAAGTGTTTCCAATACGTCCATATTTGTCTTTACTCTGCAACACTGTATTTACTTATAACGTGGTATTCTTACATATTATTTCGAGAGAAAACTATCCTGTGCTTTCTCTTTTGAGGCTACAAGCTTAGACATACACGCAGCAGCAAAGCTTCTCGAGTTACAACGTGTAGTTTAGGAAAACTAGATAATTTCGCACGATGCGATATTTCCTTAAAACGTGGTTTCTGACAAATTTTGATGAAAGAAAATTCTCCTTTGGGTTCTCTTTTGAGGCTACTCATTTAGACGAACACATCACACCAAATCTTTTCGAGTTACAACGTGTTGTTTAGGAGATACAAGCTAATTTTTTATGATGCGTTATTTCTTCTCGTAAAGTATTTTCTATATGTACTTATTTGTCTTTACTCTGCAAAATTGTATTTCCTTATAAGGTGGTATTCTTACATATTATTTCGAGAGAAAACTCTCCTGTGCCTTCACTTTTGAGGCTCCACGCTGACAGATACACGCAACACCAAAGCTTTTCGAGTTGCAACATGTTGTTTAGGAAAAAGAAGATGATTTCGCAGGATGCGGGATTTCCTTAAAACGTGTTTTTCTGAAAATTTTTGAGGAAAGAAAATTCTCCTGTGGGTTGTCTTTTGAGTCTACACGTTTAGACATACACGCCACACCAAATCTTGTCGACTTACAACATGTTGTTTAGGAGATACAAGCTAATTTTTTATGATGCGTTAATTCTGCTCGTAAAGTGTTTCCAATAAGTACGTGTTTGTCTTAACTCTGAAACATTGTATTTCCTTGTAACGTGGTATTAATACATATTCTTTCGAGAGAAAACTATCCTGTGCGTTCCCTTTTGAGGCTACAGAGTTAAACATATAGGCAACACCAAAGCTTTTCGAGTTACAACGTGTTGTTTATGAAAAACAAGATAATTTCTCACGATGCGGGAATTCCTTAAAACGTGGTTTTCTGAAAAATTTTGACGAAAGAAAATTCTCCTGTGGGTTCTCTTTTGAGGCTACACGTTTAGACGTACACGCCACACCATATCCTTTCGAGTTACCACGTGTTGTTTAGGAGAAACAAGCTAATTTTGCATGATGATTTATTTCTTCTCGTAAAGTGTTTCCAATACGTACTTATTTGTCTTTACTCTGCAACACTGTATTTCCTTATAACGTTGTATTCTTACATGTGCTTTTGAGAGAAAACTCTCCTGTGCATTCTCTTTAGAGGCTGCATGCTCAGACATACAAACAACACCAAAGTTTTTCGAGTTACAACGTGTTGTTTAGGAAAAACAAGATAAATTTGCACGATGCAAAATTTCCTTAAAACGTGGTTTCCTGACAAATTTTGACGAAAGAAAGTTCTCCTTTCCATTCTCTTTTGAGGCTACATGTGTAGACGTACGAGCCACACCAAATCCTTTCGAGTTACCACGTGTTGTTTAGGAGATATAAGCTAATTTTTTATGATGCGTTATTTCTTCTCGTAAAGTCTTTCCAATAAGTACGTATTTGTCTTTACTCTGCAACACTGTATTTCTTTATAACGTTGTATTCTTACATGTTCTTTCGAGAGAAAGCTCTCCTGTGCATTCTCTTTAGAGGCTACATGCTCAGACATACACGAAACACCAAAGCTTTTCGAGTTACAACATGTTGTTTAGGAAAAACAAGATAATTTTGCACGATGCAGGATTTCCTTAAAACGTGGTTTCCTGACAAATTTTGACGAAAGAAAGTTCTCCTTTCGGTTCTCTTTTGAGGCTACATGTGTAGACGTACGAGCCACACCAAATCCTTTCGAGTTACCACGTGTTGTTTAGGAGATACAAGCTAATTTTGTATGATGCGTTATTTCTTCTCGTAAAGTGTTTCCAATAAGTACGTATTTGTCTTTACTCTGCAACACTGTATTTCTTTATAACGTTGTATTCTTACATGTTCTTTCGAGAGAAAGCTCTCCTGTGCATTCTCTTTAGAGGCTACATGCTCAGACATACACGCAACACCATAGCTTTTCGAGTTACAACATGTTGTTTAGGAAAAACAAGATAATTTTGCACGATGCAGGATTTCCTTAAAACGTGGTTTCCTGACAAATTTTGACGAAAGAAAGTTCTCCTTTCGGTTCTCTTTTGAGGCTACATGTGTAGACGTACGAGCCACACCAAGTCTTTTCGAGTTACAACGTGTTGTTTAGGAGATACAAGCAAATTTTGTACGATGCGTTATTACTTCTAGAAAAGTGTTTCCAATATGTACTTATTTGTCTTTACTCTGCAACACTGTATTTCCTTATAAGGTGGTATTCTTACATATTATTTCGAGGGAAAACTCTCCTGTGTGTTCTCTTTTGAGGCGACAAGCTTAGACAAACACGCAACGCCAAAGCTTTTCTAGTTACAATGTGTTGTTTAGGAAAAACAAGATAGTTTCGCACGATGCGAGATTTCCATAAAACATGGTTTTTTGAAAAATTTTGACGAAAGAAAGTTCTCCTGTGGGTTATCTTTTAAGGTTACACGTGTAGAAGTACGAGCCACACCAAATCTTTTCGAGTTACAACGTGTTGTTTAGGAGTAAGAAGCAAATTTTGTACGATGCGTTATATCTTCTCTTAAAGTGTTTCCAATATGTATGTAGTTGTCTTTACTCTGCAACACTGTATTTCCTTATAAGGTGGTATTCTTACATATTCGTTCAAGAGAAAACTCTCCTGTGCGTTTTCTTTTGAGGCTACAAGCTTAGACATACACGCAACACCAAAGCTTGTCGAGTTACAACATGTTGTTTAGGAAAAACAACATAATTTTGCACGATGAGAGATTTCCTTAAAACGTGGTTTCTGACCAATTTTGATGAAAGAAAATTCTCCTCTGGGTTCTCATTTGAGGCTACACTTTTAGACGTACACGCCACACCAAATCCTTTCGAGTTACCACGTGTTGTTTAGGAGATACAAGCTAATTTTGAACCATGCGTTATTTCTTCTCTTAAATAGTTTCCAAAAGGTACATAGTTGTCTTTACTCTGCTACACTGTATTTCCTTATAACGTGGTATTCTTACATATTATTTCGAGAGAAAACTCTCCTGTGCGTTCTCTTTTGAGGCGACACGCTTAGATATACATGCAATACCAAAGCTTTTCGAGATACAACGTGTTGTTTAGGAAAAACAAGATAATTTCACCCGATGCGAGATTTCCTTAAAATTTGGTTTCTGACAAAATTGCATTATTTCTTTTTGTAAAGTGTTTCCAATATGTACTTATTTGTCTTTACTCTGCAACACTGTATTTCCTTATAAAGTGGTATTCTTACATATTCTTTCGAGAGAAAACTCTCCTGTGCCTTCTCTTTTGAGGCTCCACGCTTACACATACACGCAACACCAAAGCTTTTCGAGTTACAACATGTTTAGGAAAAAGAAGATGATTTTGTACGATGCGTGATTTCCTTAAAACGTGGTTTTCTGAAAATTTTTGACGAAAGAAAATTCTCCTGTGGGTTCTCTTTTGAGGCTACACGTTTAGACGTTCACGTAACACCAAATCTTTTCGAGTTACAACGTGTTGTTTAGGAGATACAAGCTAATTTTGTATGATGCGTTATTTCTTCTCATAAAGTGTTTCCAATACGCACTTATTTGTCTTTACTCTGCAACACTGTATTTCCTTATAACGTGGTATTCTTACATATTATTTCGAGGGAAAACTCTCCTGTGCGTTCTCTTTTGATGCTACACGCTTAGACAAACACGCAACTCCAAAGCTTTTCGAGTTACAACGTGTTGTTTAGGAAAAACAAGATAATTTTGCACGATGCGAGATTTCCATAAAACGTGGTTTTCTGAAAAATTTTGACGAAAGAAAGTTCTCCTGTGGGTTCTTTTTTGAGGCTACACGTGTAGAGGTACGAACCACACCAAATCTTTTCGAGATACAACGTGTTGTTTAGGAGATACAAGCTAATTTTTTACGATGCGTTATTTCTTCTCTTAAAGTGTTTCCAATATGTACATATTTGTCTTTACTCTACAACACTGTATTTCCTTTTAACGTGGTATTCTTACATATTCTTTCGAGAGAAAACTCTCCTGTGTGTTCGCTTTTGAGGCTACACGCTTAGACATACGGGCAACACCAAAGCTTTTCGAGTTACAACGTGTTGTTTAGGAAAAACAAGATAATTTCGCACGAGGCGAGATTTCCTTAAAACGTGGTTTCTGACAAATTTTGATGAAAGAAAATTCTCCTGTGGGCTCTCTTTGAGACTACACGTTTAGACATACACGTAACACCAAATCATTCGAGTCACAACGTGTTGTTTAGGAGATACAAGTTAATTTTGTACGATGCGTTATTTCTTCTCATAACGTGTTTCCAATATGTACTTATTTGTGTTTACTCTGCAAAATTGTATTTCCTTATAACGTGGTATTCTTACATATTCTTTCGAGAGAAAACTCTCCTGTGCCTTCTCTTTTGAGGCTCACACGCTTACACATACACACAACACCAAAGCTTTTCGAGTTACAACATGTTGTTTAGGAAAAAGAAGATGATTTCGAATGATGCGGGATTTCCTTAAAACGTGGTTTTCTGAAAAAATTTGACAAAAGAAAATTCTCCTGTGGGTTCTCTTTTGAGGCTACATTTTTAGACGTACACGCCACACCAAATCTTTCGAGTTACAACGTGTTGTTTAGGAGATACAAGCTAATTTTGTACAATGCGTTAATTCTTCTCCTAAAGTGTTTCCAATATGTACGTATTTGTCTTTACTCTGCAACATTGTATTTCCATATAACGTGGTATTCTTATTATTCTTTCGAGAGAAAACTATCCTGTGCATTCCCTTTTGAGGCTACACACTTAGACATACAGGCAACACCAAAGCTTTTCGAATTACAACGTGTATTTTATGAAAAGCAAGATAATTTCGCACGAAGCGGGATTTCCATAAAACGTGGTTTTCTGACAAATTTTGACGAAAGAATATTTCTGACAAATTTTGACGAAAGAATTTCTCCTGTGGGATCTCTTTTGAGGCTACACGTTTAGACGTAAACGCCACACCAAATCCTTTCGAGTTACCACGTGTTGTTTAGGAGATGCAAACTAATTTTGTACAATGCGTTATTTATTCTCATAAAGTGTTTTCAATAAGTATGTATTTGTCTTTACTCTGCAACACTGTATTTCCTTATAACGTTGTATTGTCACATGTTCTTTCAATAAAAATCTCTACTGTGAATTCTCGTTAGAGGCTACATGCTTAGACATACACGCAACACCAAAGCTTTTCGAGTTACAACGTGTTATTTAGGAAAGAGAAGATAATTTTGCAAGATGCGGGATTTCCTTAAAACGTGGTTTTCTGACAAATTTTGATGAAAGAAAGTTCTCCTGTGGGTTCTCTTTTGAGGCTACACGTGTAGAGGTAAGAGCCACACCAAATCTTTTCGAGTTACAATGTGTTGTTTAGGAGATACAAGCTAATTTTGTACGATGCGTTATTTCTTCTCGTAAAGTGTTTCCAAAATGTACGTATTTGTCTTTACTCTGCAACACTGTATTTCTTTAAAACGTGGTGTTCTTACATATTCTTTCAAGAGAAAACTATCCTGTGTGTTCCCTTTTGAGGCTACACACTCAGACATACAGGCAACACCAAAGCTTTTTGAGTTACAACGTGCTGTTTATGAAAAACAAGATAATTTCACACGATGCGGGATTTCCTTAAAACGTGGTTTTCTGACAAATTTTTACGAAAGAAAATTCTCCTGTGGGTTCAATTTTGAGGCGACACGTTTAGACGTGCACGCCACACCAAATCCTTTCGAGTTACCACGTGTTGTTTAGGAGATCCAAGCTAATTTTTTATGATGTGTTACTTCTCGTAAAGTGTTTCCAATACGTACGTATTTGTCTTTACTCTGCAACACTGTATTTCCTTATAAAGTGGTATTCTTACATATTCTTTCGAGGGAAAATTATCCTGTGCATTCCCATTTGAGGCTACACACTTAGACATGCAGGCAAAACAAAAGCTTTTCGAGTAACAACGTGTTGTTTATGAAAAACAAGATAATTTCGCACGATGCGGGATTTCCTTAAAACGTGGTATTCAGACCAATTTTGACGAAAGAAAATTCTCCTGTGGGTTCTCTTTTGAGGCTACACGTTTAGACGTGCACGCCACACCAAATCCTTTCAAAATACCACGTGTTGTTTAGGAGATACAATCTAATTTCTAAGATGCATTATTTCTTCTCGTAAAGTGTTCCCAATACGAACGTATTTGTCTTTACTCTGCAACAATGTATTTCCTTATAACGTTGTATTCCTACATGTTCTTTCGAGAGAAAACTCTCCTGTGCATTCTGATTAGAGGCTACACGCTTAGACATACACGCAACACGAAAGCTTTTCGAGTTACAACATGTTGTTTAGGAAAAACAAGATAATTTTGCAAGATGTGGGATTTTCTTAAAACGTGGTTTTCTGACAAATTTTGACGAAAGAAAGTTCTCCTGTGGGTTCTCTTTTGAGGCTACACGTTTAGACCTATGAGCCACACCAAATCTTTTCGAGTTACAACGTGTTGTTTAGGAGATACAAGCAAATTTTTTACGATGCATTATTTCTTCTCGTAAAGTGTTTCCAATACGTACTTATTTGTCTTTACTCTGCAACACTGTATTTCCTTATAATGTGGTATTCTTACATATTCTTTCGAGGGAAAACTCTCCTGTGCATTCTCTTTTGAGGCTACACGCTTAGACATACACGCTACGCCAAAGATTTTCGAGTTACAACGTGTTGTTTAGGAAAAACAAGATAATTTTGCTTGATGCGAGATTTCCATAAAACGTTATTTTCTGAAAATTTTTGATGAAAGAAAGTTCTCCTGTGTGTTCTCTTTTGAGGCTACACGTGTAGAGGTACGAGCCACACCAAATACTTTCGAGTTACAACGTGTTGTTTAGGAGATACAAGCTAATTTTGTACGAGGCATTATTTCTTCTCTTAAAGTGTTTCCAATGCATACATAGTTGTCTTTACTCTGCAACACTGTATTTCCTTATGACGATGTATTCTTATATACTCTTTCGAGAGAAAACTCTCCTGTGCGTACTCCTTTGAGGTTACATGCTTAGACATACACGCAACACCAAAAGTTTTCGAGTTACAACGTGTTGTTTAGGAAAAACAAGATAATTTCGCACGATGCGAGATTTCCATAAAACGTGGTTTCTGACAAATATTGATGAAAGAAAATTCTCTTTGGGTTCTCTTTTGAGGCTACACGTTTAGACGTACACGTCACACCAAATGTTTTCGAGTTACAATGTTTTGTTTTGGAGATACAAGCTAATTTTGTACGATGCGTTATTTCTTCTCATAAAGTGTATCCAATATGTACTTATTTGTCTTTACTCTGCAAAATTGCATTTCATTATAACATGGTATTCTTACATATTCTTTCAAGAGAAAACTCTCCTGTGCCTTCTCCTTTGAGGCTACACGCTTAGACAAACACGCAACGCCAAAGCTTTTCGAGTTACAACGTGTTGTTTAGGAAAAACAAGATAATTTCGCACGATGCGAGATTTCCTTAAAACGTGTTTTCTGAAATATCTTGTGAAAGAAAGTTCTCCTGTGGGTTCTCTTTTGAGGCTACACGTGTAGAGGTACGAGCCACACAAAATCTTTTCAATTACAACATGTTGTTTAGGAGATACAAGCTAATTTTTTACAATGGGTTATTTCTTCTCTTAAAGAGTTTCCAATACGTACGTAGTTGTCTTTACTCTGCAACACTGTATTTCCTTATCACGTGGTAATCTTACATATTCTTTCGAGAGAAAACTCTCCTGTGCATTCTCTTTTGAGGTTACACGCTTAGACATACACGCAATACCAAAGCTTTTCAAGTTACAACGTGTTGTTTAGGAAAAACAAGATAATTTCGCATGATGCGGGATTTCCTTAAAACGTGGTTTCTAACAAATTTTGATGAAAGAAAAATCTCCTGTGGGTTCTCTTTTGAGGCTACACGTTTAGACGTACATGCCACACCAAATCCTTTTGAGTTACCACGTGTTGTTTAGGAGATACAAGCTAATTTTGTATGATGCGTTATTTTTTCTTGTAAAGTGTTTCCAATACGTATTTATTTGTCTTTACTCTGCAACACTGCATTTCCTTATAACGTTGTATTCTTACATGTTCTTTCGAGAGAAAACTCTCCTGTGCGTTCTCTTTAGAGGCTACACGCTTAGACATACACGCAACACCAAAGCTTTTCGAGTTACAAAGTGTTCTTTAGGAAAAACAAGATAATTTTGCACGATGCGTGATTTCCATAAAACGTGGTTTTCTGACAAATTTGGACGAAAGAAAGTTCTCCTGTGGGTTCTCTTTTGAGGTTACACGTGCATACTTACGAGCCACACCAAATCTTTTCAAGTTACAACGTGTTGTTTAGGAGATAGAAGCAAATTTTGTACTATGCGTTATTTCTTCTCGTAAAGTGTTTCCTATACGTACTCATTTGTCTTTACTCTACAACACTGTATTTCCTTATAACGTGGTATTCTTACATATTCCTTCTAGGGAAAACTCTCCTGTGCGTTTTATTTTGAGGCTACACACTTAGACAAACAAGCAACGCCAATGCTTTTCGAGTTACAACGTGTTGTTTAGGAAAAACAAGATAATTTCGCACGATGCGAGATTTCCATAAAACGTGGTTTTCTGAAAAATTTTGAAGAAAGAAAGTTCTCCTGTGGGTTCTCTTTTGAGGCTACACGTGTAGAGGAACGAGCCACACCAAATATTTTCGAGTTACAACGTGTTGTTTAGGAGATACAAGCTAATTTAGTAGGATGCGTTATTACTTCTCTTAAAGTGTTTCCAATATGTACATATTTGTCTTTACTCTGCAACACTGTATTTCCTTATAAAGTGGTATTCTTACATATTCTTTCGAGAGAAAACTCTCCTGTGCGTTCTCTTTTGAGGCTACAAGCTTAGACATACACGCAACACCAAATCTTTTCGAGTTACAACGTGTTGTTTAGGAAAAAAAAGATAATTTAGCATGATGTGAGATTTCCTTAAAACATGGTTTCTGACAAATTTTGTAGAAAGAAAATTCTCCTGTGGGTTCTCTTTTAAGGCTACACGTTTAGACATGCACGTCACACCAAATCTTTTCGAGTTACAACGTGTTGTTTAGGAAAAACAAGAAAATTTTGCACGATGCAGGATTTCCTTAAAACGTGATTTTTTGACAAATTTTGACAAAAGTAAGTTCTCCTGTGGGTTCCCTTTTGAGGGTACACGTGTAGACGTACGAGCCACACCAAATAACCTCGAGTTACAACGTGTTGTTTAGGAGATACAAGCAAATATTGTACGATGCGTTATTTCTTCTCATAAAGTGTTTCCAATATGTACATATTTGTCTTAAATCTGCAACACTGTATATCCTTATAACGTGGTATTCTTACATATTATTTCGAGGGAAAACTCTCCTGTGCATTCTCTTTTGAAGCTACACGCTTAGACAAACACTCAACGCCAAAGCTTTTCGAGTTACAACGTGTTGTTTAGGAAAAACAAGATAATTTCGCACGATGCGAGATTTCCATAAAACGTGGTTTTCTGAAAAATTTTGACGAAAGAAAGTTCTCCTATGGGTTCTCTTTTGAGGCTACACGTGTAGAGGTACGAGCCACACCAAATCTTTTCGAGTTACAACGTGTTGTTTGGGAGATACAAGCTAGTTTTGCAAGATGCGTTATTTCTTCTCTTAAAGTGTTTCCAATATGTACGTAGTTGTCTTTACAATGCAACACTGTATTTCCTTATAACGTGGTATTCTTACATTTTCTTTCGAGAGAAAACTCTTCTGTGCATTCTCTTTTGAGGCTACATGCTTTGACATACACGCAACACCAAAGCTTTTCGAGTTACAACGTGTTGTTTAGGAAAAACAAGATTATTTCGCACGATGCGATATTTCCTTAAAACGTGGTTTCTGACAAATTTTGATGAATGAAAATTCTCCTGTGGGTTCTCTTTTGAGGCTACATGTTTAGACGTACAGGCCGCACCAAATCTTTTCGAGTTACAACGTTTTGTTTAGGAGATACAAGCAAATTTTGTATGATGCATTACTTCTTCTCGTAAAGTTTTTTCCAATAAATACGTATTTGTCTTTATTCTGCAACATTGTATTTCCTTATAACGTGGTATTCTTACATATTCAATCGAGAAAAAGAAGATGATTTAGCACGATGCTGGATTTCCTTAAAACGTGGTTTTCTGAAAAATTTTGACGAAAGAAAATTCTCCTGTGGGTTCTCGTTTGAGGCTACACTTTTAGATGTACACGCCACACCAAATCCTTTTGAGTTACCACGTGTTGTTTAGGAGATACAAGCTAATTTTGTACCATGCGTTATTTCTTCTCTTAAAGTGTTCCCAAAAGGTACATAGTTGTCTTTACTCTGCTACACTGTATTTCCTTATAACGTGGTATTCTTACATATTACGTATGTAGTTTTCTTTACTCTGCAACAGTGTATTTCCTTATAACGTGGTATTCTTACATATACGTATGTATTACAAATACGTATGTATTGGAAACACTTTAAAAGAAGAAATAATACATCATACAAAATTAGCTGGTATCTCGTAAACAAAACTTTGTAACTCAAAAAGATTTGGTCTGGCTCGTACCTCTACACGTGTAGCCTCAAAAGAGAACCCACAGGAGAACTTTCTTTCGTCAAAATTTTTCAGAAAACCACGTTTTATGGAAATCTCGCATCGTGCGAAATTATCTTGTTTTTCCTAAACAACACGTTGTAACTCGAAAAGCTTTGGCGTTGCGTGTTTGTCTAAGTATGTAGCCTCAAAAGAGAACGCACAGGAGAGTTTTCCCTCGAAAGAATATGTAGGAATACCACGTTATAAGGAAATACAGTGTTGCAGAATAAAGACAAATAAGTACGTATTGGAAACACTTTACGAGAAGAAATAAAGCTTCGTACAAAATTTGCTTGTATCTCCTAAACAAAACGTTGTAACTCGAAAAGATTTGGTGTGGCTCGTATGTCTACACGTGTAGCCTCAAAAGAGAACACACGGGAGAACTTTCTTTCGTCAAAATTTGTCAGAAAACAACGTTTTATGGAAATCCCGCATCGTGCAAAATTATCTACTTTTTCCTAAACAGCACGTTTTAACTCGAAAAGATTTGGTGTTGCATGTATGTTTAAGCCTGTAGCCTCTAAAGAGAACACACAGGAGAGTTTTCTCTTTAAAGAACATGTAAGAATACAATGTTATAAGGAAAAAGAGTGTTGCAGAGTAAAGACAAATACGTATGTATTGGAAACACTTTACCAGAGGAATTAACGCATCGTACAAAATTAGCTTGTATCTCGTAAACAACATTTTGTAACTCGAAAGGATTTGGTGTGACGTGTACGTCTACACGTGTAGCCTCAAAAGAGAACCCACAGGAGAATTTTCTTTCATCAAAATTTGTCAGAAACCACGTTTTAAGGAAATCTCGCATTGTGCGAAATTATCTTGTTTTTCCTAAACAACACGCTGTAACTCGAAAAGCATTGGCGTTGCGTGTCTGTCTAAGCGTATAGCATCAAAAGAGAACACACAGGAGTGTTTTCCCTCAAAAGAATATGTAAGAATACCACGTTATAAAGAAATACAGTGTTGCAGAGTAAAGACAAATAAGTACGTATTGGAAACACTTTACGAGAAGAAATAAAGCTTCGTACAAAATTTGCTTGTATGTCCTAAACAACACGTTGTAACTCGAAAAGATTTGGTGTGGCTCGTATGTCTACACATGTAGCCTCAAAAGAAAACCCACAGGAGAACTTTCTTTCGTCAAAATTTGTCAGAAAACAACGTTTTATGGAAATCCCGCATCGTGCAAAATTATCTACTTTTTCCTAAACAGCACGTTTTAACTCGAAAAGCTTTGGTGTTGCATGTATGTTTAAGCCTATAGCCTCTAAAGAGAACACACAGGAGAGTTTTCTCTTGAAAGAACATGTAAGAATACAATGTTATAAGGAAATAGAGTATTGCAGAGTAAAGACAAATACATACGTATTGGAAACACTTTACCAGAGGAATTAACGCATCGTACAAAATTAGCTTGTATCTCCTAAACAACATGTTGTAACTCGAAAGGATTTGGTGTGACGTGTACGTCTACACGTGTAGCCTCAAAAGAGAACCCACCGGAGAATTTTCTTTCATCAAAATTTGTCAGAAATCACGTTTTAAGGAAATCTCGCATTGTGCGAAATTATCTTGTTTTTCCTAAACAACACGTTGTAACTCGAAAAGCTTTGGTGTTGCGTGTATGTCTCAGCGTGTAGCCTGAAAAGAGAATGCACAGGAGAGTTTTCTCTCGAAAGAATATGTAAGAATACCATGTTATAAGGAAATACAGTGTTGCAGAGTAAAGACAAATAAGTACATATTGTAAACACTTTACAAGAAGAAATATCGCAACGTAAAAAATTTGCTTGTATCTCCTAAACAACACGTTGTAACTCGAAAAGATTTGGTGTGGCTCGTACGTCTAAACGTGTAGCCTCAAAAGAGAACCCACAGGAGTACTTTCTTTCGTCAATATTTGTCAGAAAACCACGTTTTAAGGAAATCCCGAATCGTGCAAAATTATCTTGTTTTTCCTAAACAACATGTTGAAACTCGGAAATCTTTGGTGTTGCGTGTATGTCTAAGCGTGTAGCCTCTAAAGAGAATGCACAGGAGAGTATTTTCTCGAAAGAACATGTAAGAATACAACGTTATAAGGAAATAGAATGTTGCAGAGTAAAGACAAATGCGTACATATTGGAAACACTTTATGAGAAGGAATAACGCATCGTACAAAATTAGCTTGTATCTCCTAAACAACACATGGTAACTCGAAAGGATTTGGTGTGGCATGCACGTCTAAACGTGTAGCCTCAAAAGAGAACACACAGGAGAATTTTCTTTCGTCAAAATTTCTCAGAACACCACGTTTTAAGGAAATCCCGCATCGTGCGAAATTATCTTGTTTTTCATAAACAGCACGTTCTAACTCGAAAAGCTTTGGTGTTGCCTGTATGTCTAAGTGTGTAGCCTCAAAAGGGAACGAACAGGATAGTTTTCTCTTGAAATAATATGTAAGATTACCATGTTATAAGGAAATACAGTGTTGCAGAGTAAAGACAAATACGTATGTACTGGAAACACTTTATGAGAAGAATTAACGCATCTTACAAAATTAGCTTGTATCTCCTAAACAAAACGTTGTAACTCGAAAAGATTTGGTGTGGCGTGTACATCTAAACATGTAGCCTCAAAAGAGAACCCACAGGAGAATTTTCTTTCGTCAAAATTTTTCAGAAAACCAAGTTTTAAGGAAATCCCGCATTGTGCGAAATTATCTTCTTTTTCCTAAACAACATGTTGTAACTCCAAAAGCTTTGGTGTTACGTGTATGTGTAAGCGTGGAGCCTCAAAAGAGAAGGCACAGGAGAGTTTTCTCTCGAAAGAATATGTAAGAATACCACGTTATAAGGAAATACAATTTTGCAGAGTAAAGACAAATAAGTACATATTGGAAACACTTTAGGAGAAGAATTAACGCATCGTACAAAATTAGCTTGTATCTCCTAAACAACACATTGTAACTCGAAAAGATTTGCTGTGGCGTGTTCATTTAAACATGTAGCCTCAAAAGAGAACCCACAGGAGAATTTTCTTTCGTCAAAATTTGTCAGACAACCACGTTTTAAGGAAATCCCGCATCGTGCGAAATCATCTTCTTTTCGCTAAACAACATGTTGTAACTCGAAAAGCTTTGGTGTTGCGTGTATGTGTAAGTGTGGAGCCTCAAAAGAGAAGGCACAGGAGCGTTTTCTCTGGAAAGAATATGTAAGAATACCACGTTATAAGGAAATACAATTTTGCAGAGTAAAGATAAATAAGTACATATTGGAAACACTTTATGAGAAGAAATAACGGATCGAAAAAAATTAGCTTGTATCTCCTAAACAACATGTTGTAACTAGAAAAGATTTGGTGTGACGTGTACGTCTAAACGTGTAGCCTCAAACGAGAACCCACAGGATACTTTTTTTTCATCAAAATTTGTCAGAAACGAAGTTTTAAGTAAATCACGCAGCGTGCGAAATTATATTGTTTTTCCTAAACAACACGTTGTAACTCGAAAAGCTTTGGTGTTGCGTGTATGTCTAAGCGTGTAGCCTCAAAAGAGAACGCAGAGGAGAGTTTTCTCCGAAAGAATATGTAAGAATACCACGTTAAAGGTAGTACAGTGTTGCAGATTAAAGACAAATAAGCACGTATTGGAAACACTTTATAAGAAGAAATAATGCATCGTAAAATATTTGCTTGTATCTCCTAAACAACACGTTGCAACTCGAAAAGATTTGGTGTGGCTCGTACGTCTAAACGTGTAGCCTCAAAAGAGAACCCACAGGAGTACTTTCTTTCGTCAATATTTGTCAGAAAACCACGTTTTAAGGAAATCCCGCATCGTGCAAAATTATCTTGTTTTTCCTAAACAAAACGTTGTAACTGGAAAAGCTTTGGTGTTACGTGTATGTCTAAGCGTGAAGCCTCTAAAGAGAATGCACAGGAGAGTTTTCTCTTGAAAGAACATGTAAGAATACAACGTTATAAGGAAATAGAGTGTTGCAGAGTAAAGACAAATGCATACTTATTGGAAACACTTTACTAGAAGAAATAACACATCGTACAAAATTAGCTTGTATCTCCTAAACAACATGTGGTAACTTGAAAGGATTTGGTGTGGCATGCACGTCTAAACTTGTTACCTCAAAAGAGAACCCACAGGAGAATTTTCTTTCGTCCAAATTTGTCAGACCACCACGTTTTAAGGAAATCCCGCATCGTGTGAAATTATCTTGTTTTTCATAAACAACACGTTGTAATTCGAAAAGCTTTGGTGTTGCCTGTAGGTCTAAGTGTGTAGTCTGAAAAGGGAACGCACAGGATAGTTTTCTCTCTAAAGAATATGTAAGAATACCACGTTATAAGGAAATACAGTGTTGCAGAGTAAAGACAAATACGTACTTATTGGAAACACTTTACAAGAAGAATTAATGCATCTTACAAAATTAGCTTGTATCTCCTAAACAACACGTTGTAACTCGAAAAGATTTGGTGTGGCGTGTACATCTAAACATGTAGCCTCAAAAGAGAACCCACAGGAGAATTTTCTTTCGTCAAAATTTTTCAGAAAACCACGTTTTAAGGAAATCCCGCATCGTGCGAAATCATCTTCTTTTCCTACACAACATGTTGTAACTCGAAAAGCTTTGGTTTAGCGTGTATGTGTAAGCGTGGAGCCTCAAAGAGAAGGCACAGGAGAGTTTTCTCTCGAAAGAATATGTAAGAATACCACGTTAAAAGGAAATACAATTTTGCAGAGTAAAGACAAATAAATACATATTGGAAACACTTTAGGAGATGAAATAACACATCGTACGAAATTAACTTGTATCTCCTAAACAACACGTTGTAACTTGAAGAGATTTGGTGTGACGTGTATGTATAAACGTTTAGTCTCAAGAGAGAACCCACAGGAGAATTTTCTTTCATCAAAATTTGTCAGAAACCATGTTTAAAGGAAATCTCGCATCGTGCGAAATTATCTTGTTTTTCCTAAACAACACGTTGTAAATAGAAAAGCTTTGGTGTTGCGTGTATGTCTAAGCGTGTAGACTCTAAAGAGAATGCACAGGAGACTTTTCTCTCGAAAGAATATGTAAGAATACCACGTTATAACGAAATACACTGTTGCAGAGTATAGACAAATATGTACCTATTGGAAACACTTTAAGAGAAGAAATAACGCATTGTACAAAATTAGCTTGTATCTCCTAAACCACACGTTGTAAATCGAAAAGATTTGGTGTGGCTCGTACCTCTACACGTGTAGCCTCAAAAGAGAACCCACAGGAGAACTTTCTTTCATCAAAATTTTTCAGAAAACCACGTTTTATGGAAATCTCGCATCGTGCGAAATTATCTTGTTTTTCCTAAACAACACGTTGTAACTCGAAAAGCTTTGGTGTTGCGTGTATGTCTCAGCGTGTAGCCTCAAAGGAGAACGCACAGGAGCGTTTTCCCTCGAAAGAATATGTAAGAATACCACGTTATAAGGAAATACAATGTTGCAGAATAAAGGCAAATAAGTACATATTGGAAAAACTTACAAGAAGAAATAATGCATCTTCCAAAATTTGCTTGTATCTCCTAAACAACACGTTGTAACTCGAAAAGCTTTGGTGTTGCCTGTATGTCTAAGTGTGTAGCCTCAAAAGGGAATGCACAGGATAATTTTCTCTCGAAAGAATATGTAAGAATACCACGTTATAAGGAAATACAGTGTTGCAGAGTAAGACAAATACGTACTTATTGGAAACACTTTATGAGAAGAATTAACGCATCGTACAAAATTAGATTGTATCTCCGAAACAACACGTTGTAACTCGAAAAGATTTGGTGTGGCGTGTACATCTAAACATGTAGCCTCAAAAGAGTACCCACAGGAGAATTTTCTTTCGTCAAAATTTTTCAGAAAACCACGTTTTAAGGAAATCCCGCATCGTGCGAAATCATCTTCTTTTTCCTAAACAACATGTTGTAACTCGAAAAGCGATGGTGTTGTGTGTATGTGTAAGTGTGGAGCCTCAAAGGGGAATGCACAGGAGAGTTTTCTCTCGAAAGAATATGTAAGAATACCACGTTATAATGAAATATAGTGTTGCAGAGTAAAGACAAATACGTACATATTGGAAACACTTTAAGAGAAGAAATAACGCATCTTACAAAATTAGCTTGTGTCTCCTAAAAAACTCGTTGTAACTCGAAAGATTTGGTGTGACCTGTACGTCTAAACGTGTAGCCTCAAAAGAGAACCCACAGGAGAATTTTCTTTCTTCAAAATTTGTCAAACCACGTTTTAAGGAAATCTCGCATCGTGCGAAATTATCAAGTTTTTCCTAAACAACACGCTGTAACTCGAAAAGCTTTGGTGTTGTGTGTATGTCTAAGCGTGTAGCCTCAAAAGAGAACACACAGGAGAGTTTTCCCTCGAAAGAATATGTAAGAATACCACGTTATAAGGAAATACAGTGTTGCAGAGAAAAGACAATTACTTATGTATTGGAAACACTGAACGAGAAGTAATAATGCATCATACAAAATTAGCTTGTATCTCCTAAACAACAGGTTGTACCTCGAAAGGATTTGGTGTGGCGTGTACGGCTAAACGTGTAGCCTCAAAAGAGAACCCACAGGAGAATTTTCTTTCGTCAAAATATGTGAGAAAACCACGTTTTAAGGAAATCCCTCATCGTGCAAAATTATCTTGTTTTTCCTAAACAACAAGTTGTAACTTGAAAAGCTTTGGTGTTGCGTGTATGTCTAAGCGTGTAGCCTCAAAAGAGAATGTAAAGGAGAGTTTTTTTCTCGAAAGAATATGTAAGAATACCACATTATAAGGAAATACAGTGTTGCATAGTAAAGACAAATACTTACATATTGGAAACACTTTACGAGAAGAAATAACGCATCGTAAAATATTAACTTGTATCTCTTAAACAACACGTTGTAACTCGAAAAGATTTGGTGTGTCGTGTAAGTCTAAATGTGTAGCCTCAAAAGAGAACCCACAGGACAATTTTCTTTCTTTAAAACTTTTCAGAAAACCACATTTTAAGGAAATCCCGCATCCTGTGAAATAAACTTCTTTTTCCTAAACAACATGCTGTAACTCAAAAAGCTTTGGTATTGCGTGTATGTCTAAGCGTAGAGCGTCAAAAGCGAAGGCACAGGAGAGTTTTCTCTCGAAAGAATATGTAAGAATACCACGTTATAAAGAAATACAATTTTTTTGCCAGATGCTGGAAAGAACCCAGGTATCCCTCAACAGAAGAGTGGATGCAAAAAATGTGGTATATCTACACAATGGAGTACTATTCAGCCATTAGAAACAATGAATTCATGAAATTCTTAGGCAAATGGATGGAGCTAGAGAATATCATACTAAGTGAGGTAACCCAGACTCAAAAGGTGAATCATGGTATGCACTCACTAATAAGTGGATATTAACCTAGAAAACTGGAATACCCAAAACATAATCCACACATCAAATGAGGTACAAGAAGAAAGGAGGAGTGGCCCCTGGTTCTGGAAAGACTCAGTGAAACAGTATTCAGCAAAACCAGAACGCGGAAGTGGGAAGGGGTGGGTGGGAGGACAGGGGAAGAGAAGGGGGCTTGCGGGACTTTCGGGGAGTGGGGGGGCTAGAAAAGGGGAAATCATTTGAAATGTAAATAAATTATATCGAATAAAAAAAAAAAAGAAATACAATTTTGCAGAGTAACGGCAAATAAGTACATACTGGAAACACTTTAGGAGAAGAAATAACGCATCGTACAAAATTAGCTTGTATCTCCTAAACAACAGGTGGTAACTCGAAAAGATTTGGTTTGGCGTGTACGTCTAAACGTGTAGCCTCAAAGAGAACACAAAGGAGAATTTTCTTTCGTCAAAATTTGTCAGAAAACCACGTTTAAGGAAATCCCGCATCGTGCGAAATTATCTTCTTTTTCCTAATCAACAACTTGTAACTCGAAAATCTTTGGTGTTGCGTGTATGTCTAAGCGAGTAGCCTCAAAAGAGAATGCACAGGAGAGTTTTCTCTCGAAAGAACATGTAAGAATACAACGTTATAAGAAAATACAGTGTTGCAGAGTAAAGACAAATACGTACATATTGGAAACACTTTACGAGAAGAAATTACGCATCATACAATATTAGCTTGTATCTCCTAAACAAAAAGTGGAAACTTGAAAACATTTGGTTTGGCGTGTACGTCTAAATGTGTAGCCTCAAAAGAGAACCCACTGGAGAATTTTCTTTCTTCAAAATGTGTCAGAAAACCACGTTTTAACGAAATCCCGCATCCTGCGAAATTATCTTGTTTTTCCTAAACAACAAGTAGTAAGTCGAAAGCTTTGGTGTTGCGTGTCTGTCAAGTGTGTAGCCTCAAAAGTGAATGCACAGTAGAGTTTTCTCTCGAAAGAATATGTAAGAATACCCCGTTATAAGGAAATACAGTGTTGCAGAGTAAAGACAAATACGTACATATTGGAAACACTTTACGAGAAGAATTAACGCATCGTACAAAATTAGCTTGAATCTCCTAAACAACACGTTGTTACTCGAAAAGATTTGGTGTGGCGTGTACGTCTAAACGTGTAGCCTCAAAAGAGAACACACAGGAGAATTTTCTTTCGTCAAAATTTTCAGAAAACCACGTTTTAAGGAAATCCCGCATCGTGCGAAATCATCTTCTTTTTCCTAAACAACATGTTGTAACTCGAAAAGTTTTGGTTTTGCGTGTATGTCTAAGCGTGGAGCCTCAAAAGAGAAGGCACAGGAGTGTTTTCTCTCGAAAGAATATGTAAGAATACCACATTATAAGGAAATACAATTTTGCAGAGTAAAGACAAATAATTACATATTGGAAACACTTTACAAGATGAAATAACGCATCATACAAAATTAGCTTGTATCTCCTAAACAAAACGTGGTAACTCGAAAGATTTGGTGTGACGTGTACGTCTAAACGTGTAGCCTCAAAAGAGAACCCACAGGAGAATTTTCTTTCATCAAAATTTGTCAGAAACCACGTTTTAAGGAAATCTCGCATTGTGCGAAATTATCTACTTTTTCCTAAACAACACGTTGTAACTCGAAAAGCGCTGGGGTTGCGTGCATGTATAAGCGTGTAGTCTCAAAAGAGAACGCACAGGAGGGTTTTCTCTCGAAAGAATATGTAAGAATACCACGTTATAAGGAAATACAGTGTTGCAGAGTAAAGACAACCACGTACGTATTGGAAACACTTTACAAGAAGAATTAACGCATAGTACAAAATTAGCTTGTATCTCCTAAACAACAAGTTGTAACTCGAAAAGATTTGGTGTGGCCTGTACGTCTAAACGTGTAGCCTCAAAGGAGTACCCACAGGAGAATTTTCTTTCGTCAAAATTTTTCAAAGAACCAAGTTTTAAGGAAATCCCGCATCGTGTGAAATCATCTTCTTTTTCCTAAACAACATGTTGTAACTCGAAAAGCTTTAGTGTTGCATGTATGTCTAAGCGTGGAGCCTCAAAAGAGAAGGCACAGGATAGTTTTCTCTCGAAAGAATATGTAAGAATACCACGTTATTAGGAAATACAATTTTGCAGAGTAAAGACAAATAAGTACATATTGGAAACACTTTATGAGAAGAAATAATACATCATACAAAATTAGCTTTTGTCTCCTAAACAGCACGTGGTACCTTGAAAAGATTTGGTTTGGCGTGTACATCTAAATGTGTAGCCTCAAACGAGAACCAACAGGAGAATTTTCTTTCGTCAAAATTTGTCAGATAACCACGTTTTAAGGAAATCCGGCATCATGCACAATTATCTTTTTTTTCCTAAACAACACGTTGTAACTCGAAAAGCTTTGGTGTTGCGTGTATATCTAAGCGTGTAGCCTCAAAAGAGAATGCACAGGATAGTTTTCTCTCGAAGGAACATGTAAGAATTCAACGTTATAAGGAAATACAGTGTTGCAGAGTAAAGACAAAAACGTACATATTGGAAACACTTTATAAGAAGAAATGAAGCATCATAAAATATAAGCTTG
This sequence comes from Apodemus sylvaticus, assembly GCF_947179515.1. Lineage (NCBI taxonomy): Eukaryota > Metazoa > Chordata > Mammalia > Rodentia > Muridae > Apodemus > Apodemus sylvaticus. The sequence continues at coordinate 64,838,316 of NC_067491.1, read as the reverse complement.
TATCTCCTAAACAACAAGTGGTAACTCGAAAAGATGTGGTTTGGCGTGTACGTCTAAAAGTGTAGCCTCAAAAGAGACCACACAGGAGAATTTTCTTTCTTCAAAATTTGTCAGAAAACCACGTTATAAGGAAATCCCGCATCGTGCGAAATTATCTTGTTTTTCCTAAACAACAAGTTGTAACTCGAAAAGCTTTGGTGTTTCATGTATGTCTAAGTGTATAGCCTCTAAAGGGGATGCACAGGAGAGTTTTCTATCGAAAGAATATGTAAGAATACCACGTTATAGGGAAATACAGTGTTGCAGAGAAAAGACAAATATGTACCTATTGGAAACACTTTACGAGAAGAAATAACGCATTGTTCAAAATTAGCTTGTATCTCCTAAACAACACGTTGTAACTCAAAAAGAATTGGTGTGACGTGTACGTCTAAACGTGTAGCCTCAAAAGCGAACCCACAGGAGAATTTTCTTTCATCAAAATTTGTCAGAAACCACGTTTTAAGGAAATCTCGCATCGTGCGAAATTATCTTGTTTTTCCTCAACAACACGTTGTAACTCGAAAAGCTTTGGTGTTGCGTGTATGTCTAAGCCTGTAGCCTCAAAAGAGAATGCACAGGAGAGTTTTCTCTTGAAAGAATATGTAAGAATACCACGTTATAAGGAAAAACAGTGTTGCAGAGTAAAGACAAATACGTACCTATTGGAAACACTTTAAGAGAAGAAATAATGCATCTTACAAAATTAGCTTGTATCTCCTAAACAACACGTTGTTACTCGAAAAGATTTGGTGTGGCTCGTACGTCTACACGTGTAGCCTCAAGAGAACCCACAGGAGAACTTTCTTTCGTCCAAATTTGTCAGAAAACCACGTTTTAAGGAAATCCCGCATCGTGCAAAATTATCTTGTTTTTCCTAAACAACAAGTTGTAACTCGAAATGCTTTGGTGTTGCGTGTATGTCTAAGCGATTAGCCTCTAAAGAGTACACACCGGAGAGTTTTCTCTCGAAAGAACATGTAAGAATACAACGTTATAAGGGAATACAGTGTTGCAGAGTAAAGACAAATACATACTTGTTGGAAACACTTTACGAGAAGAAATAACGCATTGTAAAAAATTAGCTTATATCTCCTAAACAACACGGGGTAACTCGAAAGGACTTGGTGTGACGTGTACGTCTAAACGTGTAGCCTCAAAAGAGAACCCACAGGAGAATTTTCTTTCATCAAAATTTGTCAGAAACCACGTTTTAAGGAAATCTCGCATTGTGCGAAATTTTCTAGTTTTTCCTAAACAACACATTTTAACTAGAAAAGCTTTGGTGTTGCGTGTATGTCTAAGCGTGTAGCCTCAAAAGAGAACGCACAGGAGAGTTTTCTCTTGAACGAATATGTAAGAATAGCACGTTATAAGGAAATACAGTGTTGCAGAGTAAATACAATTACGTACCTATTGGAAACACTTTAAGAGAAGAAATAATGCATCGTACAAAATTAGCTTGTATCTCCTAAACAACACGTTGTAACTCGAAAAGATTTGGTGTGGCTCATACGTCTACACGTGTAGCCTCAAAAGAGAACCCAAAGGATAACTTTTTTCGTCAAAATTTGTCAGAAAACCACGTTTTAAGGAAATCCCGCATCGTGCAAAATTATCTAGTTTTTCCTAAACAACACGTTGTAACTCGAAAAGCTTTGGTGTTGCGTGTATGTCTAAGCATGTAGCCTCTAAAGAGTATGCACAGGAGAGTTTTCTCTAGAAAGAACATGTAAGAATACAACGTTATAAGGAAATACAGTGTTGCAGAGTAAAGACAAATAAGTACATATTGGAAACACTTTACGAGAAGAAATTACGCATCATAAAATATTAGCTTGTATCTCCGAAACAAAAAGTGGAAACTCAAAAACATTTGGTTTGGCGTGTATGTCTAAACGTGTAGCCTCAAAAGAGAGCCCACTGGAGAATTTTCTTTCTTCAAAATTTGTCAGAAAACCACGTTTTAACGAAATCCCGCATCCTGCAAAATTATCTTGTTTTTCCTAAACAAGTTGTAAATCGAAAAGTTTTTGTGTTGCGTGTATGTCTAAGTGTGTAGCCGCAAAAGGATATGCAAGGAGAGTTTTCTCTCGAAAGAATATGTAAGAATACCACGTTATAAGGAAATACAGTGTTGCAGAGTAAAGACAAATACGTACAAATTGTAAACACTTTAAGAGAAGAAATAAAAATCGTACAAAATTAGCTTGTATCTCCTAAACAACACGTTGTAACTCGAAAATATTTGGTGTGACGTGTAAGTCTAAACGTGTAGCCTCAAAAGAGAACCGACAGGAGAATTTTTTATCGTCAAAATATGTGAGAAAACCACGTTTTAAGGAAATCCCTCATCGTGCAAAATTATCATGTTTTTCCTAAACAACAAGTTGTAACTCGAAAAGCTTTGGTGTTGCGTGTATGTCTAAGTTTGTAGCCTCAAAAGAGAACGAAAAGGAGAGTTTTTTCTCGAAAGAATATGTAAGAATACCACGTTATAAGGAAATACAGTGTTGCAGAGTAAAGACAAATACGTACATATTGGAAACACTTTACGAGAAGAAATAACGCATCATACAAAATTAGGTTGTATCTCCTAAACAACACGTTGTAACTCGAAAAGATTTGATGTGGCGTGTACGTCTAAACGTGTAGCATCAAAAGAGAACGCACAGGAGATTTTTCTTTGGTCAAATTTGTCAGAAAACCACGTGTTAAGGAAATCCTGCATCGTGGGAAATTATCTTGTTTTTTCTAAACAACACGTTGTAACTCGAAAAGCTTTGGTGTTGCATGTTTGTCTCAGTGTGTAGCCTCAAAAGAGAACACACAGGAGAGTTTTCACTCGAAAGAATATGTAAGAATACCAGGTTATAAGGAAATACAGTGTTGCAGAGTAAAGACAAATACGTACTTATTGGAAACACTTTACGAGAAGAAATAACGCATCATACAAAATTAGCTTGTATCTCCTAAACAACACGTTATAACTCTAAAGGATTCGGTGTGGCATGTATGTCTAAACGTGTGCCTCAAAAGAGAACCCACAGGAGAATTTTCTTTCGTCAAAGTTTGTCAGAAAACCACGTTGTAAAGAAATCCTGCATCGTGCGAAATTATCTTGTTCTTCCTAAACAACACATTTTAACTCGAAAAGCATTGGTCTTGCGTGTGTGTCTAAGCGTGTAGCCTCCAAAGAGAAAGCACAGAAGAGTTTTCTCTCCAAAGAATATGTAAGAATACCACGTTATAAGGAAATACAGTGTTGCAGATTAAAGACAAATATGTACATATTTGAAACACTTTAAGAGAAGAAATAACGAATCGTACAAAATTAGCTTGTATCTCCTAAACAACACGTTGTAACTCGAAAAGATTTGGTGTGACGTGTACGTCTAAACGTGTAGCCTCAAAAGGGAACCGACAGGAGAATTTTCTTTCATCAAAATTTGTCAGAAACCATGTTTAAGGAAATCTCGCATCGTGCGAAATTATCTTGTTTTTCCTAAACAACACGTTGTAACTCGAAAAGCTTTGGTGTTGCGTGTATGAATAAGCATGTAGCCTCAAAAGAGAACGCACAGGAGAGTTTTCTCTCAAAAGAATTTGTAAGAATACCACGTTATAAGGAAATACAGTGTTGCAGGTAAAGACAAATACATATGTATTGGAAACACTTTACGAGAAGAAATAACGCATCATACAAAATTAGCTTGTATCTCCTAAACAACAGGTTGTAACTCTAAAAGATTTGGTGTGACGTATACGTCTAAACGTGTAGCCTCAAAATGGAACCAACAGGAGATTTTTCTTTCATCAAAATTTGTCAGAAACAACGTTTTAAGGTAATCTCGCATCGTGCGAAATAATATTGTTTTTCCTAAACAACACGTTGTAACTCGAAAAGCTTTGGTGTTGCGTGTATGAATAAGCGTGTAGCCTCAAAAGAGAACGCACAGGAGAGTTTTCTCTCGAAATAATATGTAAGAATACCACCTTATAAGGAAATACAGTGTTGCAGGGTAAAGACAAATACGTATGTATTGGAAACACTTTATGAGAAGAAATAACGCATCATACAAAATTAGCTTGTATCTCCTAAACAACAGGTTGTAACTCGAAAGGATTTGGTGTGGCGTGTACGGCTAAACGTGTAGCCTCAAAAGAGAACCCACAGGAGAATTTTCTTTCGTCAAAATATGTGAGAAAACCACGTTTTAAGGAAATCCCTCATCGTGCAAAATTATCTTAATTTTCCTAAACAACAAGTTGTAACTCGAAAAGCTTTGGTGTTGCGTGTATGTCTAAGCATGTAGCCTCAAAAGAGAATGTAAAGGAGAGTTTTTTCTCGAAAGAATATGTAAGAATACCACGTTATAAGGAAATACAGTGTTGCAGAGTAAAGACAAATACATACATATTGGAAACACTTTATGAGAAGAAATAACGCATGGTACAAATTAGCTTTTATCTCCTAAACAACACGTTGTAACTCGAAAAGATTTGGTGTGGTGTGTACGTCTAAACGTGTAGCCTCAAAAGAGAACCCACAGGAGAATTTTCTTTCGTTAAAATTTTTCAGAAAAGCACGTTTTAAGGAAATCCTGCATCGTGCGAAATCATCTTCTTTTTCCTAAAAAACATGTTGTAACTCGAAAAGCTTCAGTGTTGCGTGTATATCTAAGTGTGGAGCCTCAAAAGAGAAGGCACAGGAGAGTTTTCTCTCGAAAGAATATGTAAGAATACCACGTTATAAGGAAATACAATTTTTCAGAATAAAGACAAATAAGTACATATTGGAAACACTTTACAAGAAGAAATAACGCATCATACAAAATTAGCTTGTATCTCCTAAACAACACATTGTAACTCAAAAGGATTTGGTGTGACGTGTACGTCTAAATGTATAGCCTCAAAAGAGAACCCACAGGAGAATTTTCTTTCATCAAAATTTGTCAAAACCACGTTTTAAGCAAATCTAGCATCGTGCGAAATTATCTTGTTTTTCCTTAACAACACTTTGTAACTCGAAAAGCTCTTGAGTTGCGTGTATGTCTAAGCATGTAGCCTCAAAAGAGAACGCACAGGAGAGTTTTCTCTCGAAAGAATATGTAAGAATACCACGTTATAAAGAAATACACTGTTGCAGAGTAAAGACAAACACGTATGTATTGTAAACACTTTACATAAAGAATTAACACATAGTACAAAATTAGCTTGTATCTCCTAAACAACACGTTGTAACTCGAAAAGATTTGGTGTGACGTGTACGTCTAAACCTGTAGCCTCAAAAGAGAACCCATAAGAGAATTTTCTTTCGTCAATATTTCCAGAAATCCACGTTTTAAGGAAATCCCACATCGTGCGAAATTATCTTGTTTTTCCTAAACTACACATAGTAACTCGAAAATCTTTGGTGTTGCGTGTATATCTAAGCGTGTAGCCTCAAAAGAGAACACACAGGAGAGTTTTCTCTCGAAAGAATATGGAAAAATACCACATTATAAGGAAGTACAGTGTAGCAGAATAAAGACTTACGTATTGGAAACCCTTAAACTTTGCGAGATGAAATAAAGCATCTTACAAAATTAGCATGTATCTCCTAAAGAACACGTTGTAACTCGAAAAGATTTGGTGTGGCGTGTACGTCTAAATATGTAGCCTCAAAAGAGAACCACAGGACAATTTTCTTTCGTCAAAATTTGTCAGAAAAACCACGTTTTAAGGAAATCCCGCATCGTGAGAAATTATCTTGTTCTTCATAAACAATACATTGTAACTCGAAAAGCTTTGGTGTTGCGTGTATGTCTAAGCGTGTAGCCTCAAAAGAGAACGCACAGGAGAGTTTTCTCTCAAAAGAATATGTAAGAATACCACGTTATAAGGAAATACAGTGTTGCAGAGTAAAGACAAATACGTACATATTGGAAACCTTTAAACTTTACGAGATGAAATAAAGCATCGTACAAAATGAGCTCGTATCTCCCAAACAACACGTTGTAACTCGAAAAGATTTGGTGTGGCGTGTACGTCTAAATGTGTAGCCTCAAAAGGGAACCGTCAGGAGAATTTTCTTTCATCAAAATTTGTCAGAAACCACGTTTTAAGGAAATCTCGCATCGTGTGAAATTATCTTGTTTTTCCTAAACAACACATTGTAACTCGAAAAGCTTTGGTGTTGCGTGTATGAATAAGCGTGTAGCCTCAACAGAGAATGCACAGGATAGTTTTCTCTCGAAAGAATATGTAAGAATACCATGTTATAAGGAAATACAGTGTTGCAGGGTAAAGACAAATACGTATGTATTGGACACACTTTACGCGAAGAAATAACGCATCATAAAAAATTAGCTTGTATCTCCTAAACAACAGGTTGTAACTCGAAAGGATTTGGTGTGGCGTTTATGGCTAAATGTGTAGCCTCAAAAGAGAACACATAGGAGAACTTTCTTTCGTCAAAATATGTGAGAAAACCACGTTTTTAGGAAATCCCTCATCGTGCAAAATTATCTTAATTTTCCTAAACAACAAGTTGTAACTCGAACAGCTTTGGTGTTGCGTGTATGTCTAAGGATGTAGCCACAAAAGAGAATGTAAAGGAGAGTTTTTTTCTCGAAAGATTATGTAAGAATACCATGTTATAAGGAAATACAGTGTTGCAGAGTGAAGACACATACGTACATATTGGAAACCCTTAAAATTTAGGGGATGAAATAAAGCATCATACAAAATGAGCTCGTATCTCCTAAACAACACGTTGTAACTCGAAAAGATTTGGTGTAGCGTGTATGTCTAAACGTGAGGCCTCAAAAGGAAACCCACAGGAGAATTTTCTTTCTTCAAAATTTGTCAGAAACCACGTTTTAAGGAAATATCGCATCGTGTAAAATTATCTTGTTTTTCCTAAACAACACGTTGTAACTCGAAAAACTTTGGTGTTGCGTGTATGTCTAAGCGTGTAGCCTCAAAAGAGAACACACAGGAGAGTTTTCTCTCGAAAGAATAGGTAAGAGTACCACTTTATAAGGAAGTACAGTGTTGCTGAGTAAAGACAAAAACGTACATATTGGAAACCCTTAAACTTTACGAGATGAAATAAAGCATCGTACAAAATTAGCTTGTGACTACTAAAGAACACGTTGTTAATCGAAAGGATTTGGTGTCTCCTGTACGTCTAAACGTGTAGCCTCAAAAGAGAACTCTCAGGACAATTTTATTTCGTCAAAATTTGTCAGAAAACCACGTGTTAAGGAAATCCCGCATCTTGAGAAATTATCTTGTTCTTCCTAAACAACACGTTGTAACTCGAAAAGCTTAGGTGTTGCATGTATATCTAAGCATATAGCCTCAAAGGAGAATGCACAGGAGAATTTTCTCTCGAAAGAATATGTAAGAATACCACGTTATACGGAAATACAGGGTTGCAAAGTAAAGACAAAAACATATGTATTGGAAACACTTTATGAGAGAAATAACGCATCATACAAAATTAGTTTGTATGTCCTAAACAACACGTTGTAACTTGAAAACATTTGGTGTTCCGTGTATGTCTAAACGTGTAGTCTCAAAAGAGAACCCCCAGTCGAATTTTCTATTGGCAAAATTTTTCAGAAAACCACGTTTTAAGGAAATTCCGCACCGTGCGAAATTATCTTGTTTTTCCTAAACAACACATTGTAACTCGAAAAGCTTTGGTGTTGCATGTATGTCTGAGCGTGTAGCCTTAAAAGAGAACGCACAGGAGAGGTTTCTCTCGAAAGAATATGTAAGAATAGCACGTTATAAGGAAATACAGTGCTGCAGAGTAAAGACAAATACGTAAGTAAGGGAAACACTTTACGAGAAGAAATAATGCATGGTACAAAATTAGTTTGTATCTCCTAAACAACACGATATAACTCAAAAAGATTTGGTGTAGCGTGTATGTCTAAACGTTTAGCCTCAAAGGAGAACCCACTGGAGAATTTTCATTCATCAAAATTTGTCAGAAAACCACGTTTTAAGGAAATCCCACATCGTGCTAAAATATCTTGTTTTTCCTAAACAACACGTTGTAACTCGAAAAGCTTTGGTTTTGCATGTATGTCTAAGCGTGTAGCCTCAAAACCGAACGGACAGGAGAGTTTTCTCTCGAAAGAATATGTAAGGATACCACGTTATAAGGAAATACAGTGTTGCAGAGTAAAGACAAATATGTACGTATGGGAAACACTTTATGAGTGAAATAACGCATCTTGCAAAATTAGCTTGTATGTCCTAAACAACACGTTGGAACTCGAAAAGATTTGGTGTGGCATGTACGTCTAAACGTGTAGCCTCAAAAGAGTACCCACAGGAGAGTTTTATTTCTTCAAAATTTGTCAGAAATCCACGTTTTAAAGAAATCCTGCATCGTACGAAATTATGTTGTTTTTCCTAAACAACACGTTGTAACTCGAAAATCTTTGGTGTTGCGTGTATGTCTAAGCATGTAGCCTAAAAGGAGAACGCACAGAAGAGTTTTCTCTCGAAAGAATATGCAAGAATACCACGTGATAAGGAAATACAGTGTTGCAGAGTAAAGGCAAATATGTACGTAATGGAAACTCTTAAACTTTATGAGAAGAAATAACGCATCATAAAAAAATTAGCTTGTATCTCCTAAACAACACGTTGTAACTCGAAAAGATTTGGTGTGGCGTGTACGTGTAAATGTGTAGCCTCAAAAGAGAACCCACAGGGTAATTTTCTTTGGTCCAAATTTGTCAAAAAACCACGTTTTAAGGAAATCCCGCATCGTGCTAAATTATCTTGTTTTTCCTAAACAACACATTGTAACTCGAAAAGCTTTGGTGTTGCGTGTATGTCAAAGAGTGTAGCCTCAAAAGAGAACACACAGGAGAGTTTTCTCTCGAAAGAATGTGTAAGAATACCACGTTATAAGGAAATACAGTGTTGCAGAGTAAAGACAAATACGTACTTATTGGAAACACTTAAATTTTACGAGAAGAAATAAGGCATCGTAAAAAATTAGTATGTATCTCCTAAACAACACGTTATAACTCGAAAAGATTTGGTGTGGTGTGTACGTCTAAACGTGTAGCCTCAAAAGAGAACCCACAGGAGAATTTTCTTTCGTCAAAATTTGTCAGAAAACCAAGTTTAAAGGAAACCCCGCATCGTGCGAAATTATCTTGTTTTTCCTAAACAACACATTGTAACTCGAAAAGCTTTGGTGTTGCGTGTATGTCTAAGCGTGTAGCCTCAAAAGGGAATGCAAAGGAGAGTTTTTTCTCGAAAGAATATGTAAGAATACCACGTTACTAGGAAATACAGTGTTGCAGAGTAAAGACAAATACTTACATATTGGAAAAACTTTACGAGAAGAAATAATGCATCATACAAAATTAGCTTGTATCTCCTGAACAACGTACGTATTGGAAATGCAACATCAAAGCTTTTCGAGTTACAACGTGTTGTTTAGGAAAAACAAGATAATTTCGCACTATGAGTGATTTCCTTAAAACATGGTTTTCTGACAAATTTTAACGAAAAAAAATTCTCCTGTGGGTTATCTTTTGGGCTACACGTTTAGACGTACACGCCACACCAAATCTTTTCGAGTTACAACATGTTGTTTAGGAGATACAAGCTAATTTTGTACAATGCGTTATTTCTTCTCGTAAAGTGTTTCCAATAGGTACGTATTTGCCTTTAGTCTGCAACACTGTATTTCCTTAAAACGTGGTATTCTTACATATTCTTTCGAGAGAAAACTCTCCTGTGCGTCCTCTTTTGAGGCTACACGCTTAGACATACACGCAACACCAAAGCTTTTCGCATTACAACCTGTTGTTTCGGAAAAACAAGATTATTTTGCACGAAGAGGGATTTCCTTAATATGTGGTTTTCTGACAAATTTTGACCAAAGAAAATTCTCCTATGGGTTCTCTTTTGAGACTACACGTTTAGACGTACAGGCCACACCAAATCTTTTTAAGTTACAACGTGTTGTTTAGGAGATACAAGCTAATTTTTTATGATGCATTATTTCTTCTCGTAAAGGTTAAGTTTCTCCAATACTTATGTATTTGCCTCTACTCTGCAACACTGTATTTCCTTATAACGTGGTATTCTTACATATTCTTCCGGGAGAATACTCTCCTGTGCGTTCTCTTTTGGGGCTACATCCTTAGACATACACCCAACCCCAAAGCTTTTCGAGTTAAAACGTGTTGTTTAGGAAGAACAAGATAATTTCTCACGATGCGGGATTTCCTTAAAACGTGGTTTTCTGAAAAATTTTGACGAAAGAAAATTGTCCTTTGGGTTCTCTTTTGAGTCTACACATTTAGACGTACATGCCACACCAAATCTTATCGAGTTACAGCGTGTTGTTTAGGAGATACAAGCTAATTTTGTACGATGCTTTATTTCATCTCTTAAAGTTTATGGGTTTCCAATACATACATATTTGTCTTTACTCTGCAACATTGTATTTCATTATAACGTGGTATTCTTACATATTCTTTCGAGAGAAAACTCTCCTGTGCATTCTCTTTTGAGGCTACACGCTTAGACATACATGCAACACCAAAGCTTTTCGCGTTACAACGTGTTGTTTAGGAAAAACAAGATAATTTCGCACGATGAGGGATTTCCTTAATACGTGGTTTTCTGACAAATTTTGACCAAAGAAAATTCTCCTATGGGTTCTCTTTTGAGACTACACGTTTAGACGTACAAGCCACACCAAATCTTTTTAAGTTACAACGTCGTGTTTAGGAGATACAAGCTAATTTTATACGATGCATTATTTCTTCTTGTAAAGTTTTTCCAATAAGTAAGTATTTGTCTTTACTCTGCAACACTGTATTTCCTTATAACGTTGTATTCTTACATATTTTTTTGGGAGAAAACACTCCTGTGCGTTCTCATTTGAGCCTACATGCTTAGACATACACGCAACAGCAAAGCTTTTCGAGTTACAACCTATTGTTTAGGAAGAACAAGATAATTTCTCACGATGCGGGATTTCCTTAAAACGTGGTTTTCTGACAAATGTTGACGAAAGAAAATTCTCCTGTGGGTTCTCTTTTGAGGCTACACGTTTAGACGTACATGCCACACCAAATCTTTTTGAGTTACAACTTGTTGTTTAGGAGATACAAGCTAATTTTTTACGATGCATTATTTCTTCTCGTAAAGTTTAAGTGTTTCCAATACGTATGTATTTGCCTCTACTCTGCAACACTGTATTTCCTTATAACGTGGTATTCTTACATATTCTTTCGAGAGAAAACTCTCCTGTGCGTTATCTTTGGAGGCTACAAGCTTAGACATTCACGCAACACCAAAGCTTTTCAAGTTACAACGTGTTGTTTAGGAAAAACAAGATAATTACGCATGATGCGGGATTTCCTTAAAACGTGGTTTTCTGACAAAATTTGACGAAAGAAAATTCTCCTCTGGGTTCTCTTTTGAGGCAACACGTTTAGACGTACACACCACAACAAATCCTTTCGAGTTATCTCCTCTTGTTTAGGATATACAAGCTAATTTTGTACTATGTGTTATTCCTTCCCGTAAAGTTTAAGTGTTTCCAATAAGTATGTATATGTCTTTACTCTGCAACACTGTATTTCCTTATAACGTGGTATTCCTACATATTCTTTCGGGAGAAAACTCTCCTGTGCATTCTCTTTTGAGGCTACACGCTTAGACATCGTACAAAATTAGCTTGTATCTCCTAAACTACATGTTGTAACTCGAGAAGAATTGGTGTGGCGTGTACGACTAAACGTGTAGCCTCAAAAGAGAACACAAAGGAGAATTTTCTTTCGTCAAATTTTTTCAGAAAATCACGTTTTAAGGAAATCCAGCATCCTGCGAAAGTATCTTGTTTTTCCTAAACAACACGTTGTAACTCGAAAAGCTTTCGTGTTGCGTGTATATCTAAGTGTGTAGCCTCAAAAGAGAAGGCACAGGAGAGTTTTCTCTCGAAAGAATATGTAAGAATACCACGTTATAAGGAAATACAGTTTTGCAGAGTAAAGACTAATAGGTACATATTGGAAACACTTTACAAGAAGAAATAATGCATCATACAAAATTAGCTTGTATCTCCAAAACTACACGTTGTAACTCGAAGAGAATTGGTGTGGCGTGTACGTCTAAACGTGTAGTCTCAAAAGAGAACCGATAGGAGAATTATCTTTCGTCAAATTTTTCAGAAAATCACGTTTTAAGGAAATCCCGCATCGTGGAAAATTATCTTGTTTTTCCTAAACAACACGTTGTAACTCGAAAAGCTTTTGTGTTGTGTGTATGTCTAAGTGTGTAGCATCAAAAAAGAAGGCACAGGAGAGTTTTCTCCCGAAAGAATATGTAAGAATACCACGTTATAAGGAAATACAGTTTTGCAGAGTAAAGACATATACCTACGTTTAGGAAACACATTACGAGAAGAAATAATGCATCGTAAAAAATTAGTTTGTATCTCTTAAACTACACGTTGTAACTTGAAAAGAATTTGTGTGGCGTGTACGTCTAAACGTGTAGCCTCAAAAGAGAACCCAAAGGAGAATTTTCTTTCGTCAAAATTTTTCAGAAAATCACGTTTTAAGGAAATCCCGCATCGTGCGAAATTATCTTGTTTTTCCTAAACAACACGTTGTAACTCGAAAAACTTTCGTGTAGAGTGTATGTCTAAGTGTGTAGCCTCAAAAGAGAAGGCATAGGAGAGGTTTCTATCGAAAGAATATGAAAGAATACCACGTTATAAGGAAATACAGTTTTGCAGAGTAAAGACAAATAAGTACTTATTGGAAACACTTTACGAGAAGAAATAATGCATCCTACAAAATTAGCTTGTATCTCCTAAACTACACGTTGTAACTCGAAAAGAATTGGTGTGGCGTGTACGTCTAAACGTGTAGCCTCAAAAGAGAACCCAAAGGAGAATTTTCTTTCGTCAAAATTTTTCAGAAAATCACGTTTTAAGGAAATCCCGCATCGTATGAAATTATCTTGTTTTTCCTAAACAACACGTTGTAACTCGAAAAGCTTTTGTGTTGCGCGTATGTCTAAGTGTGTAGCCTCAAAAAAGAAGGTACAGGAGAGTTTTCTCTCGAAAGAATATGTAAGAATACCACATTATAAGGAAATACAGTTTTGCAGAGAAAAGACATATATGTACGTTTTGGAAACTCTTTACAAGAAGAAATAACGAATCATACAAAATTAGCTTGTATCTCCTAAACTACACGTTGTAACTCGAAAAGAATAGGTGTGGCGTGTAAGACTTAACGTGTAGCCTCAAAAGAGAACCCAAAGGAGAATTTTCTTTAGTCAAAATTTTTCAGATTATCACTGTTTAAGGAAATCCCGCATCGTGCGAAATTATCTTGTTTTTCCTAAACAACACGTTGTAACTCGAAAAGCTTTCGTGATGCGTGTATGTTTAAGTGTGTAGCCTCAAAAGAGAAGGCACAGGAGATTTTTCTCTCGAAAGAATATGTAAGAATACCACGTTATAAAGAAATACAGTTTTGCAGAGTAAAGTCATATACGTACGTTTTGGAAACACTTTAAAAGAAGAAATAACGCAGCTTAGAAAATTAGCTTGTATCTCCTAAACTACACGTTCTAACTCGAAAAGAATTGGTGTAGCATGTACTTCTAAACGTATAGCCTCAAAAGCGAACCCAAATGAGAATTTTCTTTCTTAAAAATTTTTCAGAAAATCACGTTTTAAGGAAATCCCGCATCGTGGGAAATTATCTTGTTTTTCCTAAACAACACGTTGTAACTCGAAAAGCTTTAGCGTTGCGTGTATGTCTAAGTGTGTAGAATCAAAAGAGAAGGCACAGGAGAGTTTTCTCTCGAAAGAATATGTAAGAATACCACGTTATAAGGAAATACAGTTTTGCAGAGAAAAGACAAATATGTACTTATTGGAAACACTTTAGGAGAAGAAATAACGCATCATAAAAATTAGCTTGTATCTCCAAAACTACACGTTGTAACTTGAAAAGAATTGGTGTGGCGTGTACGTCTAAACGTGTAGCCTTAAAAGAGAACCCCAAGGAGAATTTTCTTTCGTCAAAATTTTTCAGAAAATCACATTTTAAGGAAATTCCGCATCGTGGGAAATTATCTTGTTTTTCCTAAACAACACTTTGTAACTCTAAAAGCTTTCGTGTTGCGTGTATGTCTAAGTGTGCAGCCTCAAAAGAGAAGTCACAAGAGACTTTTCTCTCGAAAGAATATGTAAGAATACCACGTTATAATGAAATACAGTTTTGCAGAGTAAAGACAAATAGGTAGGTATTGGAAACACTTTTCGAGAAGAAATAACGCATCTTACAAAATTAGCTTGTATATCCTAAACTATACGTTGTAACTCGAAAAGAATTGGTGTGGCGTGTACGTCTAATCGTGAAGCCTCAAAAGAGAACCCAAAGGAGAATTTTCTTTCGTCAAAATTTTTCAGAAAATGATGTTTTAAGGAAATCCCGCATCGTGCGAAATTATCTTGTTTTTCCTAAACAACACGTTGTAACTCGAAAAGCTTACGTGTTGCGTGTATGTCTAAGTGTGTAGCCTCAAAAGAGAAGGCACAGGAGAGTTTTCTCTCGAAAGAATATGTAAGAATACCACGTTATAAGGAAATACGTTTTTGCAGAGTAAAGACAAATACGTAGGTATTGGAAACACTTTTCGAGAAGCAATAATGCATCTTACAAAATTAGCTTGTATCTCCTAAACTACACTTTGTAACTCGAAAGAATTGGTGTGGTGTGTACGTCTAATCGTGTAGCCTCAAAAGAGCACCCAAAGGAGAATTTTCTTTCGTCAAAATTTTTCAGAAAATCACGTTTTAAGGAAATCCCGCATCGTGCGAAATTATCTTGTTTTTCCTAAAAAAACACATTGTAACTCAAAAAGCTTTCGTGTTGCGTGTATGTCTAAGTGTGTAGCCTCAAAAGAGAAGGCACAGGAGAGTTTTCTTTCGAAAGAATATGTAAGAATACCACGTTATAATGAAATACAGTTTTGCAGAGTAAAGACAAATACGTATGTATTGGAAACACTTTGAGAAGAATTAACGCATCCTACAAAATTAGCTTTTATCTCCCAAACTACACGTTGTAACTCGGAAAGAATTGGTGTGGCGTGTACGGCTATATGTGTAGCCTCAAAAGAGAACCCAAAGCAGAATTTTCTTTCTTCAAAATTTTTCGGGAAATCACGTTTTAAGGAAATCCGGCATTGTGCGAATTTATCTTGTTTTTCCTAAAAAACACGTTGTAACTCGAAAAGCTTTCGTGTTGCGTGTATGTCTAAGTGTGTATCCTCAAAAGAGAAGGCACAGGAGAGTTTTCTCTCGAAAGAATATGTAAGAATACCACGTTATAAGGAAATACAGTTTTGCAGAGTAAAGACAAATACTTAGGTATTGGAAACACTTTTCGAGAAGAAATAACGCATCGTACAAAATTAGCTTGTATCTCCCAAACTACACGTTGTAACTCGAAACGAATAGGTGTGGCGTGTACGTCTAAACGTGTAGCCTCAAAAGAGAACCCAAAGGAGAATTTTCTTTCGTCTAAATTTTTCAGAAAATCACGTTTTAAAAAAATCCTGCATCGTGCGAAATTATCTTGTTTTTCCTAAACAACACGTTGTAACTCGAAAAGCTTTTGTGTTGCGTGTATGTCTAAGTGTGTAGCCTCAAAAGAGAAGGCACAGGAGAGTTTTCTCTTGAAAGAATATGTAAGAATACCACGTTATAAGGAAATACAATTTTGCAGAGTAAAGAAAAATACGTACCTATTGGAAACACTTTATGAGAAGAATTAACGCATCCTAGAAAATTAGATTTTATCTCCAAAACTACACGTTGTAACTCGAAAAGAATTGGTGTGGCATGTACGTCTAAACGTGTAGCCTCAAAAGAGAATCCAAAGCAGAATTTTCTTTCGTCAAATTTTTCCCGAAAATCACATTTTAAGGAAATCCCGCATCGTGCGAAATTATCTTGTTTTTCCTAAACAACACGTTGTAACTCGAAAAGCTTTTGTGTTGCGTGTATGTCTAAGTGTGTAGCCTCAAAAGAGAAGGCACAGGAGAGTTTTCTCTCGAAAGAATATGTAAGAATACCACGTTATAAGGAAATACAATTTTGCAGAGTAAAGAAAAATACGTACCTATTGGAAACACTTTATGAGAAGAATTAACGCATCCTAGAAAATTAGATTTTATCTCCAAAACTACACGTTGTAACTCGAAAAGAATTGGTGTGGCATGTACGTCTAAACGTGTAGCCTCAAAAGAGAATCCAAAGCAGAATTTTCTTTCGTCAAATTTTTCCCGAAAATCACATTTTAAGGAAATCCCGCATCGTGCGAAATTATCTTGTTTTTCCTAAACAACACGTTGTAACTCGAATAGCTTTCGTGTTGCGTTTATGACTAAGTGTGTAGACTCAAAAGAGAAGGCACAGGAGAGTTTTCTCTCGAAAGAATATGTAAGAATACCACGTTATAATGAAATACAGTTTTGCAGATTAAAGACAAATACGTAGGTATTGGAAACACTTTTCGAGAAGAAATAATGCATCGTACAAAATTAGCTTGTATCTCCTAAACTACACTTTGTAACTCGAAAGAATTGGTGTGGTGTGTACATCTAATCGTGTAGCCTCAAAAGAGCACCCAAAGGAGAATTTTCTTTCGTCAAAATTTTTCAGAAAATCACGTTTTAAGGAAATCCCGCATTGTGCGAAATTATCTTGTTTTTCCTAAACAACACATTGTAACTCGAAAAGCTTTCGTGTTACGTGTATGTCTAAGTGTGTAGCCTCAAAAGAGAAGGCACAGGAGAGTTTTCTCTCGAAAGAATATGTAAGAATACCACGTTATAATGAAATACAGTTTTGCAGAGTAAAGACAAATACGTAGGTATTGGAAACACTTTTCGAGAAGAAATAATGCATCGTACAAAATTAGCTTGTATCTCCTAAACTACACTTTGTAACTCGAAAGAATTGGTGTGGTGTGTACGTCTAATCGTGTAGCCTCAAAAGAGCACCCAAAGGAGAATTTTCTTTGGTCAAAATTTTTAAGAAAATCACGTTTTAAGGAAATCCCGCATCGTGCGAAATTATCTTGTTTTTCCTAAACAACACGTTGTAACTCGAAAAGCTTTCGTGTTGCGTGTATATCTAAGTGTGTAGCTTCAAAAGAGAAGGCACAAGAAGTTTTCTCTCGAAAGAATATGTAAGAATACCACGTTATAAGGAAATACAGTTTTGCAGAGTAAAGACAAATGCGTATGTATTGGAAACACTTTGAGAAGAATTAACACATACTACAAAATTAGCTTTTATCTCCCAAACTACACGTTGTAACTCAAAAAGAATTGGTGTGGAGTGTACATCTAAACGTGTAGCCTCAAAAGAGAACCCAAAGGAGAATTTTCTTTCGTCAAAATTTTTCAGAAAATCACGTTTTAAGGAAATCCCACATAGTGCGAAATTATCTTGTTTTTCCTAAACAACAGGTTGTAACTCGAAAAGCTTTCGTGTTGCGTGTATGTCTAAGTGTGTAGCCTCAAAAGAGAAGGCACAGGAGAGTTTTCTCATGAAAGAATATGTAAGAATACCACGTTATAAGGAAATACAATTTTGCAGAGTAAAGACAAATACGTAAGTATTGGAAATACTTTATCAGAAGAAATAACACATCGTACAAAATTAGCTTTTATCTCCAAAACTAAACGTTGTAGCTCGAAAAGAATTGGTGTGGCGTGTACGTCTAAACGTGTAGCCTCAAAAGAGAACCCAAAGGAGAATTTTCTTTCGTCAAAATTTTTCCGAAAATCACGTTTTAAGGAAATCCCGCATCGTGCGAAATTATCTTGTTTTTCCAAAAAACACGTTGTAACTCGAAAAGCTTTCGTGTTGCATGTATATCTAAGTGTGTAGCCTCAAAAGAGAAGGCACAGGAGAGTTTTCTCTCGAAAGAATATGTAAGAATACCACGTTATAATGAAATACAGTTTTGCAGAGTAAAGGCAAATACGTAGGTATTGGAAACACTTTCCGAGAAGAAATAACGCATCGTACAAAATTAGCTTGTATCTCCTAAACTACACGTTGTAACTCGAAAAGAATTCGTGTTGCGTGTACTTGTAATCGTGTAGCCTCAAAAGAGAACCCAAAGGAGAATTTACTTTCGTCAAAATTTTTCAGAAAATCACGTTTTAAGGAAATCCCACATCGTGGGAAATTATCTTGATTTTCCTAAACAATACGTTGTAACTCGAAAAGTTTTCGTGTTGCGTGTATGTCTAAGTGTGTAGCCTCAAAAGAGAAGGCACAGGAGAGTTTTCTCAGGAAAGAATATGTAAGAATACCACGTTATAATTAAATACAGTTTTGCAGAGTAAAGGCAAATACATAGGTATTGGAAACACTTTTGGAGAAGAAATAACACATCGTACAAAATTAGCTTGTATCTGCTAAACTACAGGTTTTAACTCGAAAAGAATTGGTGTGGCATGTACGTCTAATCGTGTAGCCTCAAAACAGATCCCAAAGGAGAATTTTCTTTCGTCAATATTTTCAGAAAATCACGTTTTAAGGAAATCCAGCATCGTGCGAAATTATCTTGTTTTTCCTAAACGACATGTTGTTACTCGAAAAGCTTTCGTGTTGCGTGTATGTCTAAGTGTGTTGCCTCAAAAGAGAAGGGACAGGAGAGTTTTCTCTCGAAAGAATATGTAAGAATACCACGTTATAAGGAAATACAGTTTTGCAAAGTAAAGACAAATATGTATGTATTGGAAACACTTTATGAGAAGAATTAACGCATCCTACAATATTAGCTTTTATCTCCAAAACTACACGTTGTAACTCAAAAAGAATTGGTGTGGCGTGTACGTCTAAACCTGTAGCCTCAAAAGAGAACCCAAAGGAGAATTTTCTTTCGTCAAAATTTTTCAGAAAATCACGTTTTAAGGAAATCCCGCATCGTGCGAAATTATCTTGTTTTTCCTAAACAACACGTTATAACTCGAAAAGCTTTCGTGTTGCGTGTATGTCTAAGTGTGTAGCCTCAAAAGAGAAGGCACAGGAGAGTTTTCTCTCAAAGAATATGTTAGAATACCATGTTATAAGGAAATTCAGATTTGCAGAGAAAAGACAAATACTTACGTATTGGAGACGCATCCTACAAAATTAGCTTTTAACTCCAAAACTACACGTTGTTACTCGAAAAAAATTGGTTTGGCATGTACGTCTAAACGTGTAGACTCAAAAGAGAACACAAAGGAGAATTTTCTTTCGTCAAAATTTTTCAGAAAATCAGGTTTTAAGGAAATCCTGCATCATTCGAAATTATCTTGTTTTTCCTGAACAACACGTTGTAACTCGAAAAGCTTTCGTGTTGCGTGTACGTCTAAGTGTGTAGCCTCAAAAGAGAAGGCACAGGAGAGTTTTCTCTCGAAAGAATATGTAAGAATACCACGTTAAAAGAAAATACAGTTTTGCAGAGTAAAGACAATTACGTACATATTGGAAACACTTAACAAGAAGAAATACCGCATCGTACAAAATTAGATTTTAACTCCAAAACTACACGTCGTAACTCAAAAAGAATTGGTGTGGCGTGTACGTCTAAACGTGTAGCCTCAAAAGAGAACCCAAAGGAGAATTTTCTTTCGTCAAAATTTTTCAGAAAATCACGTTTTAAGGAAATCCCACATCGTGCGAAATTATCTTGTTTTTCCTAAACAACAGGTTGTAAATCGAAAAGCTTTCGTGTTGCGTGTATGTCTAAGTGTGTAGCCTCAAAAGAGAAGGCACAGGAGAGTTTTCTCTCGAAAGAATATGTAAGAATACCACATTATAAGGAAATACAATTTTGCTGAGTAAAGACAAATACGAACGTATTTGAAACACTTTATGAGAAGAATTAAAGCATCCTAAAAAATTAGCTTTTATCTCCAAAACTACACGTTGTAACACGGAAAGAATTGGTGTGGCGTGTACGGCTAAACGTGTAGCCTCAAAAGAGAACACAAAGGAGAATTTTCTTTCGTCAAATTTTTCCGAAAATCACGTTTTATGGAAATCCCGCATTGTGCGAATTTATCTTGTTTTTCCTAAACAACACGTTGTAAGTCGAAAACCTTTCGTGTTGCGTGTATGTTAAGTGTGTAGCTTCAAAAGAGAAGGCACAGGAGAGTTTTCTCATGAAAGAATATGTAAGAATACCACGTTATAAGGAAATACAATTTTGCAGAGTAAAGACAAATACGTAAGTATTGGAAATACTTTATCAGAAGAAATAACACATCGTACAAAATTAGCTTTTATCTCCAAAACTAAACGTTGTAGCTCGAAAAGAATTGGTGTGGCGTGTACGTCTAAACGTGTAGCCTCAAAAGAGAACCCAAAGGAGAATTTTCTTTCGTCAAAATTTTTCCGAAAATCACGTTTTAAGGAAATCCCGCATCATGCGAAATTATCTTGTTTTTCCAAAAAAACATGTTGTAACTCGAAAAGCTTTCGTGTTGCATGTATATCTAAGTGTGTAGCCTCAAAAGAGAAGGCACAGGAGAGTTTTCTCTCGAAAGAATATGTAAGAATACCACGTTATAATGAAATACAGTTTTGCAGAGTAAAGGCAAATACGTAGGTATTGGAAACACTTTCCGAGAAGAAATAACGCATCGTACAAAATTAGCTTGTATCTCCTAAACTACACGTTGTAACTCGAAAAGAATTCGTGTTGCGTGTACTTGTAATCGTGTAGCCTCAAAAGAGAACCCAAAGGAGAATTTACTTTCGTCAAAATTTTTCAGAAAATCACGTTTTAAGGAAATCCCACATCGTGGGATATTATCTTGATTTTCCTAAACAATACGTTGTTACTCGAAAAGTTTTCGTGTTGCGTGTATGTCTAAGTGTGTAGCCTCAAAAGAGAAGGCACAGGAGAGTTTTCTCACGAAAGAATATGTAAGAATACCACGTTATAATTAAATACAGTTTTGCAGAGTAAAGGCAAATACATAGGTATTGGAAACACTTTTGGAGAAGAAATAACGCATCGTACAAAATTAGCTTGTATCTGCTAAACTACAGGTTTTAACTCGAAAAGAATTGGTGTGGCATGTACGTCTAATCGTGTAGCCTCAAAACAGATCCCAAAGGAGAATTTTCTTTCGTCAATATTTTCAGAAAATCACGTTTTAAGGAAATCCAGCATCGTGCGAAATTATCTTGTTTTTCCTAAACGACATGTTGTTACTCGAAAAGCTTTCGTGTTGCGTGTATGTCTAAGTGTGTTGCCTCAAAAGAGAAGGGACAGGAGAGTTTTCTCTCGAAAGAATATGTAAGAATACCACGTTATAAGGAAATACAGTTTTGCAAAGTAAAGGCAAATATGTATGTATTGGAAACACTTTATGAGAAGAATTAACGCATCCTAAAATATTAGCTTTTATCTCCAAAACTACACGTTGTAACTCAAAAAGAATTGGTGTGGCGTGTACGTCTAAACCTGTAGGCTCAAAAGAGAACCCAAAGGAGAATTTTCTTTCGTCAAAATTTTTCAGAAAATCACGTTTTAAGGAAATCCCGCATCGTGCGAAATTATCTTGTTTTTCCTAAACAACACGTTGTAACTCGAAAAGCTTTCGTGTTGCGTGTATGTCTAAGTGTGTAGCCTCAAAAGAGAAGGCACAGGAGAGTTTTCTCTCAAAGAATATGTTAGAATACCACGTTATAAGGAAATTCAGATTTGCAGAGAAAAGACAAATACTTACGTATTGGAGACGCATCCTACAAAATTAGCTTTTAACTCCAAAACTACACGTTGTTACTCGAAAAGAATTGGTTTGGCATGTACGTCTAAACGAGTAGACTCAAAAGAGAACACAAAGGAGAATTTTCTTTCGTCAAAATTTTTCAGAAAATCAGGTTTTAAGGAAATCCCGCATCATTCGAAATTATCTTGTTTTTCCTGAACAACACGTTTTAACTCGAAAAGCTTTCGTGTTGCGTGTACGTCTAAGTGTGTAGCCTCAAAAGAGAAGGCACAGGAGAGTTTTCTCTCGAAAGAATATGTAAGAATACCACGTTAAAAGAAAATACAGTTTTGCAGAGTAAAGACAATTACGTACATATTGGAAACACTTAACAAGAAGAAATACCGCATCGTACAAAATTAGATTTTAACTCCAAAACTACACGCGTAACTCAAAAAGAATTGGTGTGGCGTGTACGTCTAAACGTGTAGCCTCAAAAGAGAACCCAAAGGAGAATTTTCTTTCGTCAAAATTTTTCAGAAAATCACGTTTTAAGGAAATCCCGCATTCTGCGAAATTATCTTGTTTTTCCTAAACAACACGTTGTAACTCGAAAAGCTTTCGTGTTGCGTGTATGTCTAAGTGTGTAGCCTCAAAAGAGAAGGAACAGGAGAGTTTTCTCTCGAAAGAATATGTAATAATAGCACATTATAAGGAAATACAATTTTGCAGAGTAAAGACAAATACGAACATATTGGAAACACTTTATGAGAAGAATTAACGCATCCGACAAAATTAGCTTTTATCTCCAAAACTACAGATTGTAACTCGCAAAGGATTGGTGTGGCGTGTACGTCTAAACGTGTAGCCTCAATAGAGAACCCAAAGGAGAATTTTCTTTCATCAAAATTTTTCTGAAAATCACGTTTTAAGGAAATCCTGCATTGTGCGAATTTATCATGTTTTTCCAAAACAACACGTTGTAACTCGAAAAGCTTTCGTGTTTCGTGTATGTCTAAGTGTGTAGCCTCAAAAGAGAATGCACAGGAGAGTTTTCTCACGAAAGAATATGTAAGAATACCACATTATAATGAAATACAGTTTTGCACACTAAAGACAAATACGTAGGTTTTGGAAAAACTTTTCGAGAAGAAATAACGCATCGTTCAAAATTAGCTTGTATCTCCTAAACTACATGTTGTAATTCGAAAAGAATTGGTGTGGCATGTACGTCTAATCGTGTAGCCTCAAAAGAGCACCCAAAAGAGAATTTTCTTTCGTCAAAATTTTTCAGGAAATCACGTTTTAAGGAAATCCCGCATCATGCGAAATTATCTTGTTTTTCCTAAACAACACGTTGTAACTTGAAAAGCTTTCGTGTTGCGTGTATGTCTAAGTATGTAGCCTCAAAAGAGAAGGCACAGGAGAGTTTTCTCTCGAAAGAATATGTTTGAATACCACGTTATAAGGAAATACAGATTTGCAGAGTAAAGACAAATACTTACGTATTGGAAACACTTTATGAGAAGAATTAACGCATCCTTCAAAATTAGCTTTTAACTCCAAAACTACACATTGTAACTCGAAAAGAATTGGTGTGGCGTGTACGTCTAAACGTGTAGCCTCAAAAGAGAACCCAAAGGAGAATTTTCTTTCGTCAAAATTTTTCAGAAAATCACGTTTTAAGGAAATGCCGCATCATGCGAAATTATCTTGTTTTTCCTGAACAACACGTTGTAACTCGAAAAGCTTTCGTGTTGCGTGTATGTCTAAGTATGTAGCCTCAAAAGAGAAGGCACAGGAGAGTTTTCTCTCGAAAGAATATGTAAGAATACCACGTTATAAGAAAATACAGTTTTGCAGAGTAAAGACAAATACGTACTTATTGGAAACACTTTAAGAGAAGAAATACCGCATAGTACAAAATTAGATTTTATCTCCAAAACTACATGTTGTAAGTCAAAAAGAATTGGTGTGGCGTGTACGTCTAAACGTGTAGCCTCAAAAGAGAACCCAAAGGAGAATTTTCTTTCGTCAAAATTTTTCAGAAAATCACGTTATAAGGAAATCCTGCATAGTGCGAAATTATCTTGTTTTTCCTAAACAACACGTTGTAACTAGAAAAGCTTTCGTGTTGCGTGTATGTCTAAGTGTGTAGCCTCAAAAGAGAAGGCACAGGAGAGTTTTCTCTCGAAAGAATATGTAAGAATACCACGTTATAAGGAAATACAATTTTGCAGAGTAAAGACAAATACGTACGTTTTGGAAACACTTTTCAAGAAGAAATAACGCATCCTACAAAATTAGCTTTTATCTCCAAAACTACACGTTGTAATTAGGAAAGAATTGGTGTGGCGTTTACGTCTAAACGTGTAGCCTCAAAAGAGAACCCAAAGGAGAATTTTCTTTCGTCAAAATTTTTCAGAAAATCACGTTTTAAGGAAATCCCGCATCATGCGAAATTATCTTGTTTTTCCTAAACAACACGTAGTAACTCGTAAAGCTTTCGTGTTGCGTGTATGTCTAAGTGTGTAGACTCTAAAGAGAAGGCACAGGAGAGTTTTCTCTCTAAAGTATATGTTAGAATACCAAGTTATAAGGAAATACAGATTTGCAGAGTAAAGACAAATACTTACGTATTGGAAACACTTTATGAGAAGAATTAACGCATCCTACAAAATTAGCTTTTATCTCCAAAACTACACGTTTTAACTCGGAAAGAATTGGTGTGGCGTGTACGTCTAAACGTGTAGACTCAAAAGAGAACCCACAGGAGAATTTTCTTTCGTCAAAATTTTTCAGAAAATCACGTTTTAAGGAAATCCCGCATCATGCGAAATTATCTTGTTTTTCATAAACAACACGTTGTAACTCGAAAAGCTGTCGTGTTGCGTGTATGTCTAAGTGTGTAGCCTCAAAAGAGAAGGGACAGGAGAGTTTTCTCTTGAAAGAATATGTAACAATACCACGTTATAAGAAAATACAGTTTTGCAGAGTAAAGACAAATACGTACGTATTGGAAACACTTTAAGAGAAGAAATACCGCATCGTAAAAAATTAGCTTTTATCTCTAAAACTACAAGTTGTAACTCGAAAAGAATTGGTGTGGCGTTGTACGTCTAAACGTGTAGCCTCAAAAGAGAACCCAGAGGAGAATTTTCTTTCTTCAAAATTTTTCACTAAATCACGTTTTAAGGAAATCCCGCATTGTGCGAATTTATCTTGTTTTTC
Organism: Apodemus sylvaticus; assembly: GCF_947179515.1. NCBI lineage: Eukaryota > Metazoa > Chordata > Mammalia > Rodentia > Muridae > Apodemus > Apodemus sylvaticus. Next base: position 64,813,251 of record NC_067491.1, on the reverse strand, counting down.
CTAAACAACACGTTGTAACTCGAAAAGCTTTCGTGTTTCGTGTATGTCTAAGTGTGTAGCCTCAAAAGGGAAGGCACAGGAGAGTTTTCTCATGAAAGAATATGTAAGAATACCACGTTATAAGGAAATACAATTTTGCAGAGAAAAGACAAATACTTACGTATTGGAGACGCATCCTACAAAATTAGCTTTTAACTCCAAAACTACACGTTGTTACTCGAAAAGAATTGGTTTGGCATGTACGTCTAAACGAGTAGACTCAAAAGAGAACCCACAGGAGAATTTTCTTTCGTCAAAATTTTTCAGAAAATCACGTTTTAAGGAAATCCCGCATCATGCGAAATTATCTTGTTTTTCATAAACAACACGTTGTAACTCGAAAAGCTGTCGTGTTGCGTGTATGTCTAAGTGTGTAGCCTCAAAAGAGAAGGGACAGGAGAGTTTTCTCTTGAAAGAATATGTAACAATACCACGTTATAAGAAAATACAGTTTTGCAGAGTAAAGACAAATACGTACGTATTGGAAACACTTTAAGAGAAGAAATACCGCATCGTAAAAAATTAGCTTTTATCTCTAAAACTACAAGTTGTAACTCGAAAAGAATTGGTGTGGCGTTGTACGTCTAAACGTGTAGCCTCAAAAGAGAACCCAGAGGAGAATTTTCTTTCTTCAAAATTTTTCACTAAATCACGTTTTAAGGAAATCCCGCATTGTGCGAATTTATCTTGTTTTTCCTAAACAACACGTTGTAACTCGAAAAGCTTTCGTGTTTCGTGTATGTCTAAGTGTGTAGCCTCAAAAGGGAAGGCACAGGAGAGTTTTCTCATGAAAGAATATGTAAGAATACCACGTTATAAGGAAATACAATTTTGCAGAGTAAAGACAAATACGTACTTATTGGAAATACTTTATCAGAAGAAATAACACATCGTACAAAATTAGCTTTTATCTCCAGAACTACACTTTGTAGCTCGAAAAGAATTGGTGTGGCATGTACGTCTAAACGTGTAGCCTCAAAAGAGAACACAAAGGAGAAGTTTCTTTCGTCAAATTTTTTCCGAAAATCACTTTTTAAGGAAATCCTGCATCGTGCGAAATTATATTGTTTTTCCTGAACAACAAGTTGTAACTCGAAAAGCTTTCGTGTTGCGTGTATGTCTAAATGTGTAGCCTCAAAGAGAAGGCACAGGAGAGTTTTCTCTCGAAAGAATATGTTAGAATACCACGTTATAAGGAAATACAGATTTGCAGAGTAAAGACAAATACTTACGTATTGGAAACACTTTATGAGAAGAATTAACGCATCCTACAAAATTAGCTTTTAACTCCAAAAGTACACATTGTAACTCGAAAAGAATTGGTGTGGTGTGTACGTCTAAACGTGTAGACTCAAAAGAGTACCCAAAGGAGAATTTTCTTTCGTCAAAATTTTTCAGAAAATCACGTTTTTAGGAAATCCCGCATCATGCGAAATTATCTTGTTTTTCCTGAACAACACGTTGTAACTCGAAAAGCTTTCGTGTTGCGTGTATGTCTAAGTGTGTAGCCTCAAAAGAGAAGGCACAAGAGAGTTTTCTCTCGAAAGAATATGTAAGAATACCACTTTATAAGAAAATACAGTTTTGCAGAGTAAAGACAAATACGTACATATTGGAAACACTTTACGAGAAGAAATACCGCATCATACAAAATTAGATTTTATCTCCAAAACTACACGTTGTAACTCAAAAAGAATTAGTGTGGCGTGTACGTCTAAACGTGTAGCCTCAAAAGAGAACCCAAAGGAGAATTTTCTTTTGTCAAAATTTTTCAGAAAATCACGTTTTAAGGAAATCCAGCATCGTGTGAAATTATCTTGTTTTTCCTAAACAACAAGTTGTAACTCGAAAAGCTTTCATGTTGCGTGTATGTTTAAGTGTGTAGCCTCAAAAGAGAAGGCACAGGAGAGTTTTCTCTCGAAAGAATATGTAAGAATACCACGTTATAAGGAAATACAATTTTGCAGAGTAAAGACAAATACTTACGTTTTGGAAACACTTTTTGAGAAGAAATAACGCATCCTAAAAAATTAGCTTTTATCTCCAAAACTACACGTTGTAACTCGGAAAGAATTGGTGTGGCGTGTACGCCTAAACTTGTAGCCTCAAAAGAGAACCCAAAGGAGAATTTTCTTTCGTCAAAATTTTTCAGAAAATCACGTTTTAAGGAAATCCCGCATCGTGCGAAATTATCTTGTTTTTCCTAAACATCAAGTTGTAACTCGAAAAGCTTTCGTGTTGCGTGTATGTCTAAGTGTGTAGCCTCAAAAGAGAAGGCACAGGAGAGTTTTCTCTCCAAAGAATATGTTAGAATACCACGTTATAAGGAAATACAGATTTGCAGAGTAAAGACAAATACTTACGTATTGGAAACACTTTATGAGAAGAATTAACGCATCCTACAAAATTAGCTTTTATCTCCAAAACTACACGTTGTAACTCGGAAAGAATTGGTGTGTTGTGTACGTCTAAGCGTGTAGCCTCAAAAGAGAACCCAAAGGAGAATTTTCTTTCTTCAAAATTTTTCAGAAAATCACGTTTTATGGAAATCCCGCATTGTGCGAATTTATCTTGTTTTTCCTAAACAACACGTTGTAACTCGAAAAGCTTTCGTGTTTCGTGTATGTCTAAGTGTGCAGCCTCAAAAGAAAAGGCACAGGAGATTTTTCTCTCGAAAGAATATGTAAGAATACCACGTGTATGGAAATACAATTTTGCAGAGTAAAGACAAATACGTACGTATTGGAAACACTTTATGAGAAGAAATAACGCATCGTACAAAATTAGATTTTATCTCTAAACTACACGTTGCAACTCGAAAAGAATTGGTGTGGCGTGCACATCTAAACGTGTAGCCTCAAAAGAGAACCCAAAGGAGAATTTTCTTTCGTCAAATTTTTTTTCCGAAAATCACGTTTTAAGGAAATCCCGCATCGTGCGAAATTATCTTGTTTTTCCTAAACAACACGTTGTAACTCGAAAAGCTTTCGTGTTGCGTGTATGTCTAAGTGTGTAGCCTCAAAAGAGAAGGCACAGGAGAGTTTTCTCTCGAAAGAATATGTTAGAATACCACGTTATAAGGAAATATAGTTTTGCAGAGTAAAGACAAATACATAGGTATTGGAAACACTTTTCGAGAAGAAATAACGCATCGTAAAAAATTAGCTTGTATCTCCTAAACTACACGTTGTAACTCGAAACGAATTGGTGTGGCGTGTACGTCTAAACATGTAGCCTCAAAAGAGAACCGAATGGAGAATTTTCTTTCGTCAAACTTTTTCAGAAAATCACGTTTTAAGGAAATTCCGCATTGTGCGAATTTATCTTGGTTTTCCTAAACAACACATAGTAACTCGAAAAGCTTTCATGTAGCGTGTATGTCTAAGTGTGTAGCCTCAAAAGAGAAGGCATAGGAGAGTTTTCTATCGAAAGAATATGAACGAATACCACGTTATAAGGAAATACAGTTTTGCAGAGTAAAGACAAATAAGTACTTATTGGAAACACTTTACGAGAAGAAATAATGCATCGTACAAAATTAGCTTGTATCTGCTAAACTACACGTTGTAACTCGAAAAGAATTGGTGTGGCGTGTACGTCTAAACGTGTAGCCTCAAAAGAGAACCCAAAGGAGAATTTTCTTTCGTCAAAATTTTTCAGAAAATCACGTTTTAAGGAAATCCCGCATTGTGCGAAATTATCTTGTTTTTCCTAAACAACACGTTGTAACTCGAAAAGCTTTCGTGTTGCGTGTATGTCTAAGTGTGTAGCCTCAAAAGAGAAGGCACAGGAGAGTTTTCTCTCGAAAGAATATGTAAGAATACCACATTATAAGGAAATACAATTTTGCAGAGTAAAGACAAATACGAACGTATTTGAAACACTTTTTGAGAAGAATTAACGCAATCGACCAAATTAGCTTTTATCTCCAAAACTACACATTGTAACTCGGAAAGGATTGGTGTGGCGTGTACGTCTAAACGTGTAGCCTCAAAAGAGAACTCAAAGGAGAATTTTCTTTCGTCAAAATTTTTCTGAAAATCACGTTTTAAGGAAATCCTGCATTGTGCGAATTTATCATGTTTTTCCTAAACAACACGTTGTAACTCGAAAAGCTTTCGTGTTTCGTGTATGTCTAAGTGTGTAGTTTCAAAAGAGAATGCACAGGAGAGTTTTCTCACGAAAGAATATGTAAGAATACCACATTATAATGAAATACAGTTTTGCAGAATAAAGACAAATACGTAGGTTTTGGAAAAACTTTTCGAGAAGAAATAACGCATCGTACAAAATTAGCTTCTATCTCCTAAACTACATGTTGTAATTCGAAAAGAATTGGTGTGGCATGTACGTCTAATCGTGTACCCTCAAAAGAGCACCCAAATGAGAATTTTCTTTCGTCAAAATTTTTCAGAAAATCACGTTTTAAGGAAATCCCGCATCATGCGAAATTATCTTGTTTTTCCTAAACAACACGTTGTAACTCGAAAAGCTTTCGTGTTGTGTGTATGTCTAAGTGTGTAGCCTCAAAAGAGAAGGAACAGGAGAGTTTTCTCTCGAAAGAATATGTAAGAATACCACATTATAAGGAAATACAATTTTGCAGAGAAAAGACAAATACGTACGTATTTGAAACACTTTATGAGAAGAATTAACGCATCCTACAAAATTAGCTTTTATCTCCAAAACTACACGTTATAACTCGGAAAGAATTGGTGTGGCGTGTACGTCTAATCGTGTAGCCTCAAAAGAGAACACAAAGAAGAATTTTCTTTCGTCAAAATTTTTCCGAAAATCACGTTTTAAGGAAATCCCGCATTGTGCGAATTTATCTTGTTTTTCCTAAACAACACGTTGTAACTCGAAAAGCTTTGGTGTTTCGTGTATGTCTAAGTGTGTAGACTCAAAAGGGAAGGCACAGGAGAGTTTTCTCACGAAAAATATGTAAGAATACCACGTTATAAGGAAATACAATTTTGCAGAGTAAAGACAAATACGTACTTATTGGAAATACTTTATCAGAAGAAATAACACATCGTACAAAATTAGCTTTTATCTCCAGAACTACACGTTGTAGTTCGAAAAGAATTGGTGTGGCATGTACGTCTAAATGTGTAGCCTCAAAAGAGAACACAAAGGAGAATTTTCTTTCGTCAAATTTTTTCCGAAAATCACGTTTTAAGGAAATCCCACATCATGCGAAATTATCTTGTTTTTCCTCAACAACACGTTGTAACTCGAAAATCTTTCGTGTTGCGTGTATGTCTAAATGTGTAGCCTCAAAAGAGAAGGCACAGGAGAGTTTTCCCTCGAAAGAATATGTTACAATACCACGTTATAAGGAAATACAGATTTGCAGAGTAAAGACAAATACTTACGTATTGGAAACACTTTATGAGAAGAATTAACGCATCCTACAAAATTAGCTTTTATCTCCAAAACTACACGTTGTAACTCGGAAAGAATTGGTGTGGCGTGTACGTCTAAACGTGTAGCCTCAAAAGAGAACCCAAAGGAGAATTTTCTTTCTTCAAAATTTTTCAGAAAATCACGTTTTAAGGAAATCCCGCATTGTGCGAATTTATCTTGTTTTTCCTAAACAACACGTTGTAACTCGAAAAGCTTTCGTGTTTCGTCTATGTCTAAGTGTGCAGCCTCAAAAGAAAAGGCACAGGAGATTTTTCTCTCGAAAGAATATGTAAGAATACCACGTTTATGGAAATACAATTTTGCAGAGTAAAGACAAATAAGTACGTATTGGAAACACTTTATGAGAAGAAATAACGCATCGTACAAAATTAGATTTTATCTCTAAACTACACGTTGCAACTCGAAAAGAATTGGTGTGGCGTGTACATCTAAACGTGTAGCCTCAAAAGAGAACCCAAAGGAGAATTTTCTTTCGTCAAATTTTTTCCGAAAATCACGTTTTAAGGAAATCCCGCATCGTGCGAAATTATCTTGTTTTTCCTAAACAACACGTTGTAACTCGAAAAGCTTTCGTGTTGCGTGTATGTCTAAGTGTGTAGCCTCAAAAGAGAAGGCACAGGAGAGTTTTCTCTCGAAAGAATATGTAAGAATACCACGTTATAAGGAAAAACAGTTTTGTAGAGTAAAGACAAATACATAGGTATTGGAAACACTTTTCGAAAAGAAATAACGCATCGTAAAAAATTAGCTTGTATCTCCTAAACTACACGTTGTAACTCGAAACGAATTGGTGTGGCGTGTACGTCTAAACGTGTAGCCTCAAAAGAGAACCGAATGGAGAATTTTCTTTCGTCAAACTTTTTCAGAAAATCACGTTTTAAGGAAATCCCGCATTGTGTGAATTTATCTTGTTTTTCCTAAACAACACGTTGTAACTCGAAAAGCTTTCATGTAGCGTGTATGTCTAAGTGTGTAGCCTCAAAAGAGAAGGCATAGGAGAGTTTTCTATCGAAAGAATATGAAAGAATACCACGTTATAAGGAAATACAGTTTTGCAGAGAAAAGACATATACAAACGTTTTGGAAACTCTTTACAAGAAGAAATAACGCATCGTACAAAATTAGCTTGTATCTCCTAAACTACACGTTGTAACTCGAAAAGAACTGCTGTGGCGTGTAAGACTTAACGTGTAGCCTCAAAAGAGAACCGAAAGGAGAATTATCTTTCGTCATAATTTTTCAGAAAATCACTGTTTAAGGAAATCCCGCATCGTGCGAAATTACCTTGTTTTTCCTAAACAACACGTTGTAACTCGAAAAGCTTTCGTGTTGCGTGTTTGTTTAAGTGTGTAGCCTCAAAAGAGAAGGCACAGGAGAGTTTTCTCTCGAAAGAATATGTAAGAATACCACGTTATAAAGAAATACAGTTTTGTAGAGTAAAGTCTTATACGTACATTTTGGAAACACTTTAAAAGAAGAAATAACGCATCTTAGAAAATTAGCTTGTATCTCCTAAACTACACGTTCTAACTCGAAAAGAATTGGTGTAGCATGTACATCTAAACGGATAGCCTCAAAAGCGAAACCAAATGAGAATTTTCTTTCTTCAAAATTTTCAGAAAATCACGTTTTAAGGAAATCCCGCATCGTGGGAAATTATCTTGTTTTTCCTAAACAACACGTTGTAACTCGAAAAGCTTTAGTGTTGCGTGTATGTCTAAGTGTGTAGCCTCAAAAGAGAAGGCACAGGAGAGTTTTCTCTCGAACGAATATGTAAGAATACCACGTTATAAGGAAATACATTTTTGCAGAGTAAAGACAAATATGTACTTATTGGAAACACTTTAGGAGAAGAAATAACGCATCATACAAAATTAGCTTGTATCTCCAAAACTTCACGTTGTAACTTGAAAAGAATTGGTGTGGCGTGTACGTCTAAACGTGTAGCCTTAAAAAGAACCCCAAGGAGAATTTTCTTTCGTCAAAATATTTCAGAAATCACGTTTTAAGGAAATCCCGCATCGTGGGAAATTATCTTGTTTTTCCTAAACAACACGTTGTAACTCGAAAAGCTTTCGTGTTGCGTGTTTGTCTAAGTGTGCAGCCTCAAAAGAGAAGGCACAGGAGATTTTCTCTCGAAAGAATTTGTAAGAATACCACGTTATAATGAAATACAGTTTTGCAGAGTAAAGACAAATAAGGAGGTATTGGAAACACTTTCAGAGAAGAAATAACGTATCGTAAAAAATTAGCTTGTATCTCCTAAACTACACGTTGTAACTCGAAAATAATTCGTGTGGCGTGTACATCTAATCGTGTAGCCTCTAAAGAGAACCCAAAGGAGAATTTACTTTCGTCAAAATTTTTCAGAAAATCACGTTTTAAGGAAATCCCGCATCTTGCGAAATTATCTTGATTTTCCTAAACAATACGTTGTAACTCGAAAAGCTTTCGTGTTGCGTGTATGTCTAAGTGTGTAGCCTCAAAAGAGAAGGCACAGGAGAGTTTTCTCTCGAAAGAATATGTAAGAATACCACGTTATAAGGAAATACAATTTTGCAGATTAAAGACAAATACTTACGTATTGGAAACACTTTATCAGAAGAAATAACACATCGTACAAATTAGCTTTTATCTCCAAAACTACACGTTGTAGCTCGAAAAGAATTGGTGTGGCTTGTACGTCTAAACGTGTAGCCTCAAAAGAGAACCCAAAGGAGAATTTTCTTTTGTCAAATTTTTCCCGAAAATCACGTTTTAAGGAAATCCCGCATCGTGTGAAATTACCTTGTTTTTCCTAAACAACAGGTTGTAACTCGAAAAGCTTTCGTGTTGCGTGTATGTCTAAGTGTCTAGCCTCAAAAGAGAAGGCACAGGAGAGTTTTCTCTCGAAAGAATATGTAAGAATACCACGTTATAATGAAATACAGTTTTGCAGAGTAAAGATAAATACGTAGGTATTGGAAACACTTTTGGAGAAGAAATAACGCATCGTACAAAATTAGCTTGTATCTCCTAAACTATACGTTGTAACTCAAAAGAATTGGTGTGGCGTGTTCCTCTAATCGTGTAGCCTCAAAAGAGATCAAAAGGTAGAATTTTCTTTCGTCAATATTTTCAGAAAGTCACGTTTTAAGGAAATCCCGCATCGTGCGAAATTATCTTGTTTTTCCTAAACAACACGTTGTAACTCGAAAAGCTTTCGTGTTTCGTGTATGTCTAAGTGTGTAGACTCAAAAGTGAAGGCACAGGAGAGTTTTCTCTCGAAAGAATATGTAAGAATACCACGTTATAAGGAAATACAGTTTTGCAGAGTAAAGACAAATACATATGTATTGGAAACACTTTATGAGAAGAATTAACGCATCCTACAAAATTAGCTTTTATCTCCAAAACTACACGTTGTAACTTAAAAAGAATTGGTGTGGCATGTACGTCTAAATGTGTAGCCTCAAAAGAGAACCCAAAGGAGAATTTTTTTCGTCAAAATTTTTCAGAAAATCACGTTTTAAGGAAATCCCGCATCGTGCGAAATTATCTTGTTTTTCCTAAACAACACGTTGTAACTCGAAAAGCTTTCGTGTTGCATGTATGTCTACGTGTGTAGCCTCAAAAGAGAAGGAACAGGAGAGTTTGCTCTCGAAAGAATATGTAAGAATACCACGTTATAAGGAAATACAATTTTGCAAAATAAAGACAAATACGTACTTATTGGAAACACTTTTAGAGAAGAAATAACTCATCCTACAAAATTAGCTTTTATCTCCAAAACTACACGTTGTAACTCGGAAAGAATTGGTGTGGCGTGTACGTCTAAACGTGTAGCCTCAAAAGAGAACCCAAAGGAGAATTTTCTTTCCTCAAAATTTTTCAGAAAATCACGTTTTAAGGAAATCCCGCATTGTGCGAATTTATCTTGTTTTTCCTAAACAACACGTTGTAACTCGAAAAGCTTTCGTGTTTCGTGTATGTCTAAGTTTGTAGCCTCAAAAGAGAAGGCACAGGAGAGTTTTCTCACGAAAGAATATGTAAGAATACCACATTATAATGAAATAGAGTTTTGCAGAGTAAAGACAAATACATAGGTATTGGAAAAACTTTTCGAGAAAAATTAACGCATCATACAAAATTAGCTTGTATCTCCTAAACTACACGTTGTAACTCGAAAAGAATTGGTGTGGCGTGTACGTCTAATCGTGTAGCCTCAAAAGAGAAGCAAAGGAGAATTTTTTTCGTCAAAAATTTTCAAAAAATCACGTTTTAAGGAAATCCCGCATCATGCGAAATTATCTTGTTTTTCCTAAACAACACGTAACTAGAAAAGCTTTCCTGTTGCGTGTATGTCTAAGTGTGTAGCTTCAAAAGAGAAGGCACAGGAGAGTTTTCTCTTGAAAGAATATGTAAGAATACCACATTATAAGGAAATACAATTTTGCAGAGTAAAGACAAATACGTACGTATTTGAAACACTTTATGAGAAGAATTAACGCATCCTACAAAATTAGCTTTTATCTCCAAAAGTACACGTTGTAACTCGGAAAGAATTGGTGTGGCGTGTACGTCTAAACGTGTAGCCTCAAAAGAGAACACAAAGGAGAATTTTCTTTCATCAAAATTTTTCTGAAAATCACGTTTTTAGGAATTCCCGAATTGTGCGAATTTATCTTGTTTTTCCTAAACAACACGTTGTAACTCGAAAAGCTTTCGTGTTGCGTGTATGTCTATTTGTGTAGCCTCAAAAGAGAAGGCACAGTAGAGTTTTCTCACGAAAGAATATGTAAGAATACCACGTTATAAGGAAATAAAATTTTGCGGAGTAAAGACAAATACGTACGTACTGGAAATACTTTATCAGAAGAAATAACACATCGTACAAAATTAGCTTTTATCTCCAAAACTACACGTTGTAGCTCGAAAAGAATTGGTGTGGCGTGTACGTCTAAACGTGTAGCCTCAAAAGAGAACACAAAGGAGAATTTTCATTCGTCAAATTTTTTCAGAAAATCACGTTTTAAGCAAATCCCGCATCGTGCGAAATTATCTTGTTTTTCCTAAACAACACGTTGTAACTCGAAAAGCTTTCGTGTTGCGTGTATGTCTAAGTGTGTAGCCTCAAAAGAGAAGGCACAGGAGAGTTTTCTCACGAAAGAATATGTAAGAATACCACATTATAATGAAATACAGTTTTGCAGAGTAAAGACACATACGTAGTTATTGGAAACACTTTTCGAGAAGAAATAACGCATCGTACAAAATTAGCTTGTATCTCCTAAACTACACGTTGTAACTCGAAAAGAATTGGTGTGGCGTGTACGTCTAAACGTGTAGCCTTAAAAGAGAACCCAAAGGAGAATTTTCTTTCGTCAAATTTTTTCAGAAAATCACGTTTTAAGGAAATCCCGCATCATGCGAAATTATCTTGTTTTTCCTAAACAACACGTTGTAACTCGAAAAGCTTTCGTGTTGCGTGTATGTCTAAGTGTGTAGCCTCAAAAGAGAAGGCACAGGAGAGTTTTCTCTCGAAAGAATATGTTAGAATACCACGTTATAAGGAAATGCAGATTTGCAGAGTAAAGACAAATACTTACGTATTGGAAACGCATCCTACAAAATTAGCTTTTAACTGCAAAACTACACGTTGTAGCTCGAAAAGAATTGGTGTGGCGTGTACGTCTAAACGTGTAGCCTCAAAAGAGAACACAAAGGAGAATTTTCATTCGTCAAATTTTTTCAGAAAATCACGTTTTAAGCAAATCCCGCATCGTGCGAAATTATCTTGTTTTTCCTAAACAACACGTTGTAACTCGAAAAGCTTTCGTGTTGCGTGTATGTCTAAGTGTGTAGCCTCAAAAGAGAAGGCACAGGAGAGTTTTCTCTCGAAAGAATATGTAAGAATACCACGTTATAATGAAATACAGTTTTGCAGAGGAAAGACAAATACGTAGGTATTGGAAACACTTTCCGAGAAGAAATAATGCATTGTACAAAATTAGCTTGTATCTCCAAAACTACACATTGTAACTCGAAAAGAATTGGTGTGGTGTGTTCGTCTAAACGTGTAGCCTCAAAAGAGAAGGCACAGGAAGTTTTCTCTCGAAAGAATATGTTAGAATACCACGTTATAAGGAAATACAGATTTGCAGAGAAAAGACAAATACTTATGTATTGGAAACGCATCCTACAAAATTAGCTTTTAACTCCAAAACTATACGTTGTAACTCGAAAAGAATTGGTGTGGCATGTACGTCTAATCGTGTAGACTCAAAAGAGAACACAAAGGAGAATTTTCTTTCGTCAAAATTTTTCAGAAAATCACATTTTCAGGAAATCCCGCATCATGCGAAATTATCTTGTTTTTCCTGAACAACACGTTGTTACTCGAAAAGCTTTCGTGTTGCGTGTATGTCTAAGTGTGTAGCCTCAAAAGAGTAGGCACAGGAGAGTTTTCTCTCGAAAGAATATGTAAGAATATCACGTTAAGAGAAAATACAGTTTTGCAGAGTAAAGACAATTACATACATATTGGAAACACTTTACAAGAAGAAATACCGCATCGTACAAAATTAGATTTTATCTCCAAAACTACACGTCGTAACTCAAAAAGAATTGGTGTGGCGTGTACGTCTAAACGTGTAGCCTCAAAAGGGAACCCAAAGGAGAATTTTCTTTCGTCAAAATTTTTCAGAAAATCACGTTTTAAGGAAATCCCGCATCGTGCGAAATTATCTTTTTTTTCCTAAACAACACGTTGTAACTCGAAAAGCTTTCGTGTTGCGTGTATGTCTAAGTGTGTAGCCTCAAAAGAGAAGGCACAGGAGAGTTTTCTCTCGAAAGAATATGTAAGAATAGCACATTATAAGGAAATACAATTTTGCAGAGTAAAGACAAATACGAACGTATATGAAACACTTTATGAGAAGAATTAACACATCTGACAAAATTAGATTTTATCTCCAAAACTACACGTTGTAACTCGGAAAGGATTGGTGTGGCGTGTACGTCTAAACGTGTAGCCTCAAAAGAGAACCCAAAGGAGAATTTTCTTTCGTCAAAATTTTTCTGAAAATCGCGTTTTAAGGAAATCCTGCATTGTGCGAATTTATCATGTTTTTCCTAAACAACACGTTGTAACTCGAAAAGCTTTCGTGTTTCGTGTATGTCTAAGTGTGTAGCCTCAAAAGAGAAGGCACAGGAGAGTTTTCTCACGAAAGAATATGTAAGAATACCACATTATAATGAAATACAGTTTTGCAGAGTAAAGACACATACGTAGTTATTGGAAACACTTTTCGAGAAGAAATAACGCATCGTACAAAATTAGCTTGTATCTCCTAAACTACACGTTGTAACTCGAAAAGAATTGGTGTGGCGTGTACGTCTAAACGTGTAGCCTTAAAAGAGAACCCAAAGGAGAATTTTCTTTCGTCAAATTTTTTCAGAAAATCACGTTTTAAGGAAATCCCGCATCATGCGAAATTATCTTGTTTTTCCTAAACAACACGTTGTAACTCGAAAAGCTTTCGTGTTGCGTGTATGTCTAAGTGTGTAGCCTCAAAAGAGAAGGCACAGGAGAGTTTTCTCTCGAAAGAATATGTTAGAATACCACGTTATAAGGAAATGCAGATTTGCAGAGTAAAGACAAATACTTACGTATTGGAAACGCATCCTACAAAATTAGCTTTTAACTGCAAAACTACACGTTGTAGCTCGAAAAGAATTGGTGTGGCGTGTACGTCTAAACGTGTAGCCTCAAAAGAGAACACAAAGGAGAATTTTCATTCGTCAAATTTTTTCAGAAAATCACGTTTTAAGCAAATCCCGCATCGTGCGAAATTATCTTGTTTTTCCTAAACAACACGTTGTAACTCGAAAAGCTTTCGTGTTGCGTGTATGTCTAAGTGTGTAGCCTCAAAAGAGAAGGCACAGGAGAGTTTTCTCTCGAAAGAATATGTAAGAATACCACGTTATAATGAAATACAGTTTTGCAGAGGAAAGACAAATACGTAGGTATTGGAAACACTTTCCGAGAAGAAATAATGCATTGTACAAAATTAGCTTGTATCTCCAAAACTACACATTGTAACTCGAAAAGAATTGGTGTGGTGTGTTCGTCTAAACGTGTAGCCTCAAAAGAGAAGGCACAGGAAGTTTTCTCTCGAAAGAATATGTTAGAATACCACGTTATAAGGAAATACAGATTTGCAGAGAAAAGACAAATACTTATGTATTGGAAACGCATCCTACAAAATTAGCTTTTAACTCCAAAACTATACGTTGTAACTCGAAAAGAATTGGTGTGGCATGTACGTCTAATCGTGTAGACTCAAAAGAGAACACAAAGGAGAATTTTCTTTCGTCAAAATTTTTCAGAAAATCACGTTTTCAGGAAATCCCGCATCATGCGAAATTATCTTGTTTTTCCTGAACAACACGTTGTTACTCGAAAAGCTTTCGTGTTGCGTGTATGTCTAAGTGTGTAGCCTCAAAAGAGTAGGCACAGGAGAGTTTTCTCTCGAAAGAATATGTAAGAATATCACGTTAAGAGAAAATACAGTTTTGCAGAGTAAAGACAATTACATACATATTGGAAACACTTTACAAGAAGAAATACCGCATCGTACAAAATTAGATTTTATCTCCAAAACTACACGTCGTAACTCAAAAAGAATTGGTGTGGCGTGTACGTCTAAACGTGTAGCCTCAAAAGGGAACCCAAAGGAGAATTTTCTTTCGTCAAAATTTTTCAGAAAATCACGTTTTAAGGAAATCCCGCATCGTGCGAAATTATCTTTTTTTTCCTAAACAACACGTTGTAACTCGAAAAGCTTTCGTGTTGCGTGTATGTCTAAGTGTGTAGCCTCAAAAGAGAAGGCACAGGAGAGTTTTCTCTCGAAAGAATATGTAAGAATAGCACATTATAAGGAAATACAATTTTGCAGAGTAAAGACAAATACGAACATATATGAAACACTTTATGAGAAGAATTAACACATCTGACAAAATTAGATTTTATCTCCAAAACTACACGTTGTAACTCGGAAAGGATTCGTGTGGCGTGTACGTCTAAACGTGTAGCCTCAAAAGAGAACCCAAAGGAGAATTTTCTTTCGTCAAATTTTTTCTGAAAATCGCGTTTTAAGGAAATCCTGCATTGTGCGAATTTATCATGTTTTTCCTAAACAACACGTTGTAACTCGAAAAGCTTTCGTGTTTCGTGTATGTCTAAGTGTGTAGCCTCAAAAGAGAAGGCACAGGAGAGTTTTCTCACGAAAGAATATGTAAGAATACCACATTATAATGAAATACAGTTTTGCAGAGTAAAGACAAATACGTAGTTATTGGAAACACTTTTCGAGAAGAAATAACGCATCGTACAAAATTAGCTTGTATCTCCTAAACTACACGTTGTAACTCGAAAAGAATTGGTGTGGCGTGTACGTCTAAACGTGTAGCCTTAAAAGAGAACCCAAAGGAGAATTTTCTTTCGTCAAATTTTTTCAGAAAATCACGTTTTAAGGAAATCCCGCATCATGCGAAATTATCTTGTTTTTCCTAAACAACACGTTGTAACTCGAAAAGCTTTCGTGTTGCGTGTATGTCTAAGTGTGTAGCCTCAAAAGAGAAGGCACAGGAGAGTTTTCTCTCGAAAGAATATGTTAGAATACCACGTTATAAGGAAATGCAGATTTGCAGAGTAAAGACAAATACTTACGTATTGGAAACGCATCCTACAAAATTAGCTTTTAACTGCAAAACTACACGTTGTAGCTCGAAAAGAATTGGTGTGGCGTGTACGTCTAAACGTGTAGCCTCAAAAGAGAACACAAAGGAGAATTTTCATTCGTCAAATTTTTTCAGAAAATCACGTTTTAAGCAAATCCCGCATCGTGCGAAATTATCTTGTTTTTCCTAAACAACACGTTGTAACTCGAAAAGCTTTCGTGTTGCGTGTATGTCTAAGTGTGTAGCCTCAAAAGCGAAGGCACAGGAGAGTTTTCTCTCGAAAGAATATGTAAGAATACCACGTTATAATGAAATACAGTTTTGCAGAGGAAAGACAAATACGTAGGTATTGGAAACACTTTCCGAGAAGAAATAATGCATCATACAAAATTAGCTTGTATCTCCAAAACTACACGTTGTAACTCGAAAAGAATTGGTGTGGTGTGTTCGTCTAAACGTGTAGCCTCAAAAGAGAAGGCACAGGAAGTTTTCTCTCGAAAGAATATGTTAGAATACCACGTTATAAGGAAATACAGATTTGCAGAGAAAAGACAAATACTTATGTATTGGAAACGCATCCTACAAAATTAGCTTTTAACTCCAAAACTATACGTTGTAACTCGAAAAGAATTGGTGTGGCATGTACGTCTAATCGTGTAGACTCAAAAGAGAACACAAAGGAGAATTTTCTTTCGTCAAAATTTTTCAGAAAATCACGTTTTCAGGAAATCCCGCATCATGCGAAATTATCTTGTTTTTCCTGAACAACACGTTGTAACTCGAAAAGCTTTCGTGTTGCGTGTATGTCTAAGTGTGTAGCCTCAAAAGAGTAGGCACAGGAGAGTTTTCTCTCGAAAGAATATGTAAGAATATCACGTTAAGAGAAAATACAGTTTTGCAGAGTAAAGACAATTACATACATATTGGAAACACTTTACAAGAAGAAATACCGCATCGTACAAAATTAGATTTTATCTCCAAAACTACACGTCGTAACTCAAAAAGAATTGGTGTGGCGTGTACGTCTAAACGTGTAGCCTCAAAAGGGAACCCAAAGGAGAATTTTCTTTCTTCAAAATTTTTCAGAAAATCACGTTTTAAGGAAATCCCGCATTGTGCGAATTTATCTTGTTTTTCCTAAACAACACGTTGTAACTCGAAAAGCTTTCGTGTTTCGTATATGTCTAAGTGTGCAGCCTCAAAAGAAAAGGCACAGGAGATTTTTCTCTCGAAAGAATATGTAAGAATACCACGTTTATGGAAATACAATTTTGCAGAGTAAAGACAAATACGTACGTATTGGAAACACTTTATGAGAAGAAATAACGCATCGTACAAAATTAGATTTTATCTCTAAACTACACGTTGCAACTCGAAAAGAATTGGTGTGGCGTGTACATCTAAACGTGTAGCCTCAAAAGAGAACCGAATGGAGAATTTTCTTTCCTCAAATTTTTTCCGAAAATCACGTTTTAAGGAAATCCCTCATCGTGCGAAATTACCTTGTTTTTCCTAAACAACACGTTGTAACTCGAAAAGCTTTCGTGTTGCGAGTATGTCTAAGTGTGTAGCCTCAAAAGAGAAGGCACAGGAGAGTTTTCTCTCGAAAGAATATGTAAGAATACCACGTTATAAGGAAATACAGTTTTGCAGAGTAAAGACAAATACATAGGTATTGGAAACACTTTTCGAGAAGAAATAACGCATCGTAAAAAATTAGCTTGTATCTCCTAAACTACACGTTGTAACTCGAAACGAATTGGTGTGGCGTGTACGTCTAAACGTGTAGCCTCAAAAGAGAACCGAATGGAGAATTTTCTTTCGTCAAACTTTTTCAGAAAATCACGTTTTAAGGAAATCCCGCATTGTGCGAATTTATCTTGTTTTTCCTAAACAAAACGTTGTAACTCGAAAAGCTTTCATGTAGCGTGTATGTCTAAGTGTGTAGCCTCAAAAGAGAAGGCATAGGAGAGTTTTCTATCGAAAGAATATGAAAGAATACCACGTTATAAGGAAATACAGTTTTGCAGACTAAAGACAAATAAGTACTTATTGGAAACACTTTACGAGAAGAAATAATGCATCGTACAAAATTAGCTTGTATCTCCTAAACTACACGTTGTAACTCGAAAAGAATTGGTGTGGCGTGTACGTCTAAACGTGTAGCCTCAAAAGAGAACCCAAAGGAGAATTTTCTTTCGTCAAAATTTTTCAGAAAATCCCGTTTTAAGGAAATCCCGCATCGTGCGAAATTATCTTGTTTTTCCTAAACAACACGTTGTAACTCGAAAAGCTTTGGTGTTGTGTGTATGTCTAAGTGTGTAGCCTCAAAAAAGAAGGCACAGGAGAGTTTTCTCTCGAAAGAATATGTAAGAATACCACGTTATAAGGAAATACAGTTTTGCAGAGAAAAGACATATACATACGTTTTGGAAACTCTTTACAAGAAGAAATAACGCATCATACAAAATTAGCTTGTATCTCCTAAACTACACGTTGTAACTCGAAAAGAATTGGTGTGGCGTGTAAGACTTAACGTGTAGCCTCAAAAGAGAACCCAAAGGAGAATTATCTTTCGTCAAAATTTTTCAGAAAATCACTGTTTAAGGAAATCCCGCATCGTGCGAAATTACCTTGTTTTTCCTAAACAACACGTTGTAACTCGAAAAGTTTTCGTGTTGCGTGTTTGTTTAAGTGTGTAGCCTCAATAGAGAAGGCACAGGAGAGTTTTCTCTCGAAAGAATATGTAAGAATATCACGTTGTAAAGAAATACAGTTTTGCAGAGTAAAGTCATATACGTACGTTTTGGAAACACTTTAAAAGAAGAAATAACGCATCTTAGAAAATTAGCTTGTATCTCCTAAACTACACGTTGTAACTCGAAAAGAATTGGTGTAGCATGTACATCTAAACGGATAGCCTCAAGAGCGAACCCAAATGAGAATTTTCTTTCTTCAAAATTTTTCAGAAAATCACGTTTTAAGGAAATCCCGCATCGTGGGAAATTATCTTGTTTTTCCTAAACAACACGTTGTAACTCGAAAAGCTTTAGTGTTGCGTGTATGTCTAAGAGTGTAGCCTCAAAAGAGAAGGCACAGGAGAGTTTTCTCTCGAACGAATATGTAAGAATACCACGTTATAAGGAAATACAGTTTTGCAGAGTAAAGACAAATATGTACTTATTGGAAACACTTTAGGAGAAGAAATAACGCATTATACAAAATTAGCTTGTATCTCCAAAACTTCACGTTGTAACTTGAGAAGAATTGGTGTGGCGTGTACATCTAAACGTGTAGCCTCAAACGAGAACCCAAAGGAGAATTTTCTTTCGTCAAATTTTTTCCGAAAATCACGTTTTAAGGAAATCCCGCATTGTGCGAATTTCTCTTGTTTTTCCTAAACAACACGTTGTAACTCGAAAAGCTTTCGTGTTGCGTGTATGTCTAAGTGTGTAGCCTCAAAAGAGAAGGCACAGGAGAGTTTTCTCTCGAAAGAATATGTAAGAATACCACGTTATAAGGAAATACAGTTTTGCAGAGTAAAGACAAATACATAGGTATGGAAACACTTTTCGAGAAGAAATAACACATCGTAAAAAATTAGCTTGTATCTCCTAAACTACACGTTGTAACTCGAAACGAATTGGTGTGGCGTGTACGTCTAAACGTGTAGCCTCAAAAGAGAACCGAATTGAGAATTTTCTTTCGTCAAACTTTTTCAGAAAATCACGTTTTAAGGAAATCCCGCATTGTACGTATTTATCTTGTTTTTCCTAAACAACACGTTGTAACTCGAAAAGCTTTCATGTAGCGTGTATGTCTAAGTGTGTAGCCTCAAAAGAGAAGGCGCAAAAGAGTTTTCTCTCGAACGAATATGTAAGAATACCACGTTATAAGGAAATACATTTTTGCAGAGTAAAGACAAATATGTACTTATTGGAAACACTTTAGGAGAAGAAATAACGCATCATACAAAATTAGCTTGTATCTCCAAAACTTCACGTTGTAACTTGAAAAGAATTGGTGTGGCGTGTACGTCTAAACGTGTAGCCTTAAAAAGAACCCCAAGGAGAATTTTCTTTCGTCAAAATATTTCAGAAATCACGTTTTAAGGAAATCCCGCATCGTGGGAAATTATCTTGTTTTTCCTAAACATCACGTTGTAACTCGAAAAGCTTACGTGTTGCGTGTTTGTCTAAGTGTGCAGCCTCAAAAGAGAAGGCACAGGAGATTTTCTCTCGAAAGAATATGTAAGAATACCACGTTATAATGAAATACAGTTTTGCAGAGTAAAGACAAATGCGTAGGTATTGGAAACACTTTATGAGAAGAATTAACGCATCCTACAAAATTAGCTTTTATCTCCAAAACTACACGTTGTAACTCAAAAAGAAGTGGTGTGGCGTGTACGTCTAAACGTGTAGCCTCAAAAGAGAACCCAAAGGAGAATTTTCTTTCGTCAAAATTTTTCAGAAAATCACGTTTTAAGGAAATCCCGCATCGTGCGAAATTATCTTGTTTTTCCTAAACAACACGTTGTAACTCGAAAAGCTTTCGTGTTGTTTGTATGTCTAAGTGTGTAGCCTCAAAAGAGAAGGCACAGGAGAGTTTTCTCTCGAAAGAATATGTAAGAATACCACGTTATAAGGAAATACAATTTTGCAGAATAAAGACAAATACGTACTTATTGGAAACACTTATAGAGAAGAAATAACTCTTCCTACAAAATTAGCTTTTATCTCCAAAACTACACGTTGTAACTCTGAAAGAATTGGTGTCGCGTGTACGTCTAAACGTGTAGCCTCAAAAGAGAACCCAAAGGAGAATTTTCTTCCGTCAAAATTTTTCAGAAAATCACGTTTTAAGGAAATCCCGCATTGTGCGAATTTATCTTGTTTTTCCTAAACAACACGTTGTAACTCGAAAAGCTTTCGTGTTTCGTGTATGTCTAAGTTTGTAGCCTCAAAAGAGAAAGCACATGAGTGTTTTCTCACGAAAGAATATGTAAGAATACCACATTATAATGAAATAGAGTTTTGCAGAGTAAAGACAAATACATAGGTATTGGAAACACTTTTCGAGAAAAATTAACGCATCATACAAAATTAGCTTGTATCTCCTAAACTACACGTTGAAACTCCAAAAAGAATTGGTGTGGCGTGTACGTCTAATCGTGTAGCCTCAAAAGAGAACCCAAAGGAGAATTTTTTTCGTCAAAATTTTTCAGAAAATCACGTTTTAAGGAAATCCCACATCGTGCGAAATTATCTTGTTTTTCCTAAAAAACACGTAACTAGAAAAGCTTTCCTGTTGCGTGTATGTCTAAGTGTGTAGCCTCAAAAGAGAAGGCACAGGAGAGTTTTCTCTCGAAAGAATATGTAAGAATACCACATTATAAGGAAATACAATTTTGCAGAGTAAAGACAAATACGTACGTATTTGAAACACTTTATGAGAAGAATTAACGCATCCTACAAAATTAGCTTTTATCTCCAAAAGTACACGTTGTAACTCGGAAAGAATTGGTGTGGCGTGTACGTCTAAACGTGTAGCCTCAAAAAAGAACACAAAGGAGAATTTTCTTTCGTCAAAATTTTTCCGAAAATCACGTTTTAAGGAATTCCCGAATTGTGCGAATTTATCTTGTTTTTCCTAAACAACACGTTGTAACTCGAAAAGCTTTCGTGTTGCGTGTATGTCTAAGTGTGTAGCCTCAAAAGAGAAGGCACAGTAGAGTTTTCTCACGAAAGAATATGTAAGAATACCACGTTATAAGGAAATAAAATTTTGCGGAGTAAAGACAAATACGTACGTATTGGAAATACTTTATCAGAAGAAATAACACATCATACAAAATTAGCTTTTATCTCCAAAACTACATGTTGTAGCTCGAAAAGAATTGGTGTGGCGTGTACGTCTAAACGTGTAGCCTCAAAAGAGAACACAAAGGAGAATTTTCATTCGTCAAATTTTTTCAGAAAATCACGTTTTAAGCAAATCTTGCATCGTGCGAAATTATCTTGTTTTTCCTAAACAACACGTTTTAACTCGAAAAGCTTTCGTGTTGCGTGTATGTCTAAGTGTGTAGCCTCAAAATAGAAGGCACAGGAGAGTTTTCTCTCGAAAGAATATGTAAGAATACCACGTTATAATGAAATACAGTTTTGCAGAGGAAAGACAAATACGTAGGTATTGGAAACACTTTCCGAGAAGAAATAACGCATCATACAAAATTAGCTTGTATCTCCTAAACTACACGTTGTAACTCGAAAAGAATTGGTGTGGTGTGTTCGTCTAAACGTGTAGCCTCAAAAGAGAAGGCACAGGAAGTTTTCTCTCGAAAGAATATGTAAGAATAACACGTTATAAGGAAATACAGTTTTGCAGAGTAAAGACAAATACGTATGTATTGGAAACACTTTATGAGAAGAATTAACGCATCCTACAAAATTAGCTTTTATCTCCCAAACTACACGTTGTAACTCAAAAAGAATTGGTGTGGCGTGTACGTCTAAACGTGTAGCCTCAAAGAGAACCCAAAGGAGAATTTTCTTTCATCAAAATTTTTCAGAAAATCACGTTTTAAGGAAATCCCACATCGTGCGAAATTATCTTGTTTTTCCTAAACAACACTTTGTAACTCGAAAAGCTTTCATGATGCGTGTATGTCTAAGTGTGTAGCCTCAAAAGAAAAGGCACAGGAGAGTTTTCTCTCGAAAGAATATGTAAGAATACCACATTATAAGGAAATACAATTTTGCAATGTAAAGACAAATACGAACGTATTTGAAACACTTTATGAGAAGAATTAACGCATCCTACAAAATTAGCTTTTATCTCCAAAACTACACGTTGTAACTCGGAAAAAATTGGTGTGGCGTGTACGGCTAAACGTGTAGCCTCAAAAGAGAAGCCAAAGGAGAATTTTGTTTCGTCAAAATTTTTCCGAATTTCACGTTTTAAGGAAATCCCGCATTGTGCGAATTTATCTTGTTTTTCCTAAACAACACGTTGTAACACGAAAAGCTTTCGTGTTGCGTGTTTGTCTAAGTGTGCAGCCTCAAAAGAGAAGGCACAGGAGAGTTTTCTCTCGAAAGAATATGTAAGAATACTACGTTATAATGAAATACAGTTTTGCAGAGTAAAGACAAATATGTAGGTATTGGAAACACTTTCCGAGAAGAAAAAACGCATCGTACAAAATTAGCTTTTATCTCCAAAACTACACGTTGTAACTCAAAAAGAATTGGTGTGACATGTACGTCTAAACGTGTAGCCTCAAAAGAGAACCCAAAGGAGAATTTTCTTTCGTCAAAATTTTTCAGAAAATCACGTTTAAAGGAAATCCCGCATCGTGCGAAATTATCCTGTTTTTCCTAAACCACACGTTGTAACTCGAAAAGCTTTCGTTTTGCGTGTATGTCTCAGTGTGTAGCCTCAAAAGAGAAGGCACAGGAGAGTTTTCTCTCGAAAGAATATGTAAGAATACCACGTTATAAGGAAATACAATTTTGCAGAGTAAAGACAAATATGTACATATTGGAAACACTTTTCGAGAAGAAATAACTCATCCTACAAATTTGCTTTTATCTCCAAAAGTACACGTTGTAACACGGAAAGAATTGGTGTGGCTTGTATGTCTAAACGTGTAAACTCAAAAGAGAACCCAAAGGAGAATTTTCTTTCGTCAAAGTTTTTCAGAAAATCACGTTTTAAGGAAATCCCGCATTGTGCATATTTATCTTGTTTTTCCTAAACAACACGTTGTAACTCGAAAAGCTTTCGTGTTTCGTGTATGTCTAAGTGTGTAGACTCAAAAGAGAAGGCACAGGAGAGTTTTCTCACGAAAGAATAAGTAAGAATACCACATTATAATGAAATAGAGTTTTGCAGAGTAAAGACAAATACATAGGTATTGGAAACACTTTTCGAGAAGAAATAACGCATCGTACAAAATTAGCTTGTATCTCCTAAACTACACGTTGTAACTCGAAAAGAATTTGTGTGGCGTGTACGTCTAATCGTGTAGCCTCAAAAGAGCACCGAAAGGAGAATTTTCTTTGGTCAAAATTTTTCAGAAAATCACGTTTTAAGGAAATCCCGCATCGTGCGAAATTATCTTGTTTTTCCTAAACAACACGTTGTAACTCGAAAAGCTTTCGTGTTGCGTGTATGTCTATGTGTGTAGCCTCAAAAGAGAGGGCACAGGAGAGTTTTCTCTCGAAAGAATATATAAGAATACCACATTATAAGGAAATACAATTTTGCCGAGTAAAGACAAATACGTACATATTTGAAACACTTTATGAGAAGAATTAACGCATCCTACAAAATTAGCTTTTATCTCCAAAACTACACGTTGTAATTCGGAAAGAATTGGTGTGGCGTGTACATCTAAACGTGTAGCATCAAAAGAGAACACAAAGGAGAATTTTCTTTCGTCAAAATTTTTCCGAAAATCACATTTTAAGGAAATCCCGAATTGTGCGAATTTATCTTGTTTTTCCTAAACTACACGTAACTCGAAAAGCTTTCGTGTTTCGTGTATGTCTAAGTGTGTTGCCTCAAAAGAGAAGGCACAGGAGAGTTTTCTCACGAAAGAATAAGTAAGAATACCACATTATAATGAAATAGAGTTTTGCAGAGTAAAGACAAATACATAGGTATTGGAAACAATTTTCGAGAAGAAATAACGCATCGTACAAAATTAGCTTGTATCTCCTAAACTACACGTTGTAACTCGAAAAGAATTGGTGTGGCGTGTACGTCTAATCGTGTAGCCTCAAAAGAGCACCGAAAGGAGAATTTTCTTTGGTCAAAATTTTTCAGAAAATCACGTTTTAAGGAAATCCCGCATCGTGCGAAATTATCTTGTTTTTCCTAAACAACACGTTGTAACTCGAAAAGCTTTCGTGTTGCGTGTATGTCTAAGTGTGTAGCCTCAAAAGAGAACGCACAGGAGAGTTTTCTCTCGAAAGAATATGTAAGAATACCACATTATAAGGAAATACAATTTTGCAGAGTAAAGACAAATACGTACGTATTTGAAACACTTTATGAGAAGAATTAACGCATGCTACAAAATTAGCTTTTATCTCCAAAACTACACGTTGTAACTCGGAAAGAATTGGTGTGGCGTGTATGTCTAAACGTGTAGCATCAAAAGAGAACACAAAGGAGAATTTTCTTTCGTCAAAATTTTTCCGAAAATCACGTTTTAAGGAAATCCCGAATTGTGTGAATTTATCTTGTTTTTCCTAAACAACACTTTGTAACTCGAAAATCTTTCGTGTTGCGTGTATGTCTAAGTGTGTAGCCTCAAAAGAGAAGGCACAGGAGAGTTTTCTCACGAAAGAATATGTAAGAATACCACGTTATAAGGAAATAAAATTTTGCAGAGTACAGACAAATACGTACGTATTGGAAATACTTTATCAGAAGAAATAACACATCGTACAAAATTAGCTTTTATCTCCAAAACTACACGTTGTAGCTCGAAAAGATTTGGTGTGGCGTGTGCGTCTAAACGTGTAGCCTCAAAAGAGAACACAAAGGAGAATTTTCATTCGTCAATTTTTTTCAGAAAATCACGTTTTAAGGAAATCCCGCATCGAGTGAATTTATCTTGTTTTTCCTAAACAACACGTTGTATCTCGAAAAGCTTTCGTGTTGCGTGTATGTCTAAGGGTGTAGCCTCAAAATAGAAGGCACAGGAGAGTTTTCTCTCGAAAGAATATGTAAGAATACCACATTATAATGAAATACAGTTTTGCAGACTAAAGACAGATACGTAGGTCTTGGAAAAACTTTCCGAGAAAATAACGCATCGTAAAAATTAGCTTGTATCTCCTAAACTACATGTTGTAACTCGAAAAGAATTGGTGTGGCGTGTACGTCTAAACTTGTAGCCTCAAAAGAGAACCCAAAGGAGAATTTACTTTTGTCAAAATTTTTCAGAAATTCACGTTTTAAGGAAATCCCGCATCGTGCGAAATTATCTTGTTTTTCCTAAACAACACGTTGTAACTCGAAAAGCTTTCGTGTTGCGTGTATGTCTAAGTGTGTAGCCTCAAAAGAGAAGGCACAGGAGACTTTTCTCACGAAAGAATATGTAAGAATACCACGTTATAAGGAAATAAAATTTTGCAGAGTACAGACAAATACGTACGTATTGGAAAAACTTTATCAGAAGAAATAACACATCGTACAAAATTAGCTTTTATCTCCAAAACTACACGTTGTAGCTAGAAAAGATTTGGTGTGGCATGTACGTCTAAACGTGTAGCCTCAAAAGAGAACCCAAAGGAGAATTTTCTTTCGTCAAAATTTTTTTCAGAAAATCACGTTTTAAGGAAATCCCGCATTGTGCGTATTTATCTTGTTTTTCCTAAACAACACGTTGTAACTCGAAATGCTTTCGTGTTTCGTGTATGTCTAAGTGTGTAGCCTCAAAAGAGAAGGCACAGGAGAGTTTTCTCACGAAAGAATATGTAAGAATACCACATTATAATGAAATAGAGTTTTGCAGAGTAAAGACAAATACATAGGTATTGGAAACACTTTTCGAGAAGAAATAACGCATCGTACAAAATTAGCTTGTATCTCCTAAACTACACGTTGTAACTCGAAAAGAATTGGTGTGGCATGTACGTCTAATCGTGTAGCCTCAAAAGAGCACCCAAAGGAGAATTTACTTTGGTCAAAATTTTTCAGAAAATCACGTTTTAAGGAAATCCCGCATCGTGCGAAATTATCTTGTTTTTCCTAAACAACACGTAACTCAAAAAGCTTTCCTGTTGCGTGTATGTCTAAGTGTGTAGCCTGAAAAGAGAAGGAACAGGAGAGTTTTCTCTCGAAAGAATATGTAAGAATACCACATTATAAGGAAATACAATTTTGCAGAGTAAAGACAAATACGTACATATTTGAAACACTTTATGAGAAGAATTAAGGCATCCTACAAAATTAGCTTTTATCTCCAAAACTACACGTTGTAACTCGGAAAGAATTGGTGTGGCATGTACGTCTAAACGTGTAGCATCAAAAGAGAACCCAAAGGAGAATTTTCTTTCGTCAAAATTTTTCCGAAAATCACGTTTTAAGGAAATCCCGAATTGTGCGAATTTATCTTGTTTTTCCTAAACAACACGTTGTAACTCGAAAAGCTTTCGTGTTGCGTGTATGTCTAAGTGTGTAGCCTCAAAAGAGAAGGCACAGGAGAGTTTTCTCACGAAAGATTATGTAAGAATACCACGTTATAAGGAAATAAAATTTTGCAGAGTACAGACAAATACGTACGTATTGGAAATACCTTATCAGAAGAAATAACACATCGTACAAAATTAGCTTTTATCTCCAAAACTACTCGTTGTAGCTCGAAAAGATTTGGTGTGGCGTGTACGCCTAAACGTGTAGCCTCAAAAGAGAACCCAAAGGAGAATTTTCTTTCGTCAAAATTTTTCAGAAATTCACGTTTTAAGGAAATCCTGCATCATGGGAAATTATCTTGTTTTTCCTAAACAACACGTAACTAGAAAAGCTTTCCTGTTGCGTGTATGTCTAAGTGTGTAGCCTCAAAAGAGAAGGCACAGGAGAGTTTTCTCTCGAAAGAATATGTAAGAATACCACATTATAAGGAAATACAATTTTGCAGAGTAAAGACAAATACGTACGTATTTGAAACACTTTATGAGAAGAATTAACGAATCCTACAAAATTAGCTTTTATCTCCAAAAGTACACGTTGTAACTCGGAAAGAATTGGTGTGGCGTGTACGTCTAAACGTGTAGCCTCAAAAAAGAACCCAAAGGAGAATTTTCTTTCGTCAAAATTTTTCCGAAAATCACGTTTTAAGGAATTCCCGAATTGTGCGAATTTATCTTGTTTTTCCTAAACAACACGTTGTAACTCGAAAAGCTTTCGTGTTGCGTGTATGTCTAAGTGTGTAGCCTCAAAAGAGAAGGCACAGTAGAGTTTTCTCACGAAAGAATATGTAAGAATACCACGTTATAAGGAAATAAAATTTTGCGGAGTAAAGACAAATACATACGTATTGGAAATACTTTATCAGAAGAAATAACACATCGTACAAAATTAGCTTTTATCTCCAAAACTACACGTTGTAGCTCGAAAAGAATTGGTGTGGCGTGTACGTCTAAACGTGTAGCCTCAAAAGAGAACACAAAGGAGAATTTTCATTCGTCAAATTTTTTCAGAAAATCACGTTTTAAGCAAATCTTGCATCGTGCGAAATTATCTTGTTTTTCCTAAACAACACGTTTTAACTCGAAAAGCTTTCGTGTTGCGTGTATGTCTAAGTGTGTAGCCTCAAAATAGAAGGCACAGGAGAGTTTTCTCTCGAAAGAATATGTAAGAATACCACGTTATAATGAAATACAGTTTTGCAGAGGAAAGACAAATACGTAGGTATTGGAAACACTTTCCGAGAAGAAATAACGCATCATACAAAATTAGCTTGTATCTCCTAAACTACACGTTGTAACTCGAAAAGAATTGGTGTGGTGTGTTCGTCTAAACGTGTAGCCTCAAAAGAGAAGGCACAGGAAGTTTTCTCTCGAAAGAATATGTAAGAATACCACGTTATAAGGAAATACAGTTTTGCAGAGTAAAGACAAATACGTATGTATTGGAAACACTTTATGAGAAGAATTAACGCATCCTACAAAATTAGCTTTTATCTCCCAAACTACACGTTGTAACTCAAAAAGAATTGGTGTGGCGTGTACGTCTAAACGTGTAGCGTCAAAGAGAACCCAAAGGAGAATTTTCTTTCATCAAAATTTTTCAGAAAATCACGTTTTAAGGAAATCCCACATCGTGCGAAATTATCTTGTTTTTCCTAAACAACACTTTGTAACTCGAAAAGCTTTCATGATGCGTGTATGTCTAAATGTGTAGCCTCAAAAGAAAAGGCACAGGAGAGTTTTCTCTCGAAAGAATATGTAAGAATACCACATTATAAGGAAATACAATTTTGCAATGTAAAGACAAATACGAACGTATTTGAAACACTTTATGAGAAGAATTAACGCATCCTACAAAATTAGCTTTTATCTCCAAAACTACACATTGTAACTCGGAAAAAATTGGTGTGGCGTGTACGGCTAAACGTGTAGCCTCAAAAGAGAAGCCAAAGGAGAATTTTGTTTCGTCAAAATTTTTCCGAATTTCACGTTTTAAGGAAATCCCGCATTGTGCGAATTTATCTTGTTTTTCCTACACAACACGTTTTAACTCGAAAAGCTTTCGTGTTGCGTGTATGTCTAAGTGTGTAGCCTCAAAATAGAAGGCACAGGAGAGTTTTCTCTCGAAAGAATATGTAAGAATACCACGTTATAATGAAATACAGTTTTGCAGAGGAAAGACAAATACGTAGGTATTGGAAACACTTTCCGAGAAGAAATAACGCATCATACAAAATTAGCTTGTATCTCCTAAACTACACGTTGTAACTCGAAAAGAATTGGTGTGGTGTGTTCGTCTAAACGTGTAGCCTCAAAAGAGAAGGCACAGGAAGTTTTCTCTCGAAAGAATATGTAAGAATACCACGTTATAAGGAAATACAGTTTTGCAGAGTAAAGACAAATACGTATGTATTGGAAACACTTTATGAGAAGAATTAACGCATCCTACAAAATTAGCTTTTATCTCCCAAACTACACGTTGTAACTCAAAAAGAATTGGTGTGGCGTGTACGTCTAAACGTGTAGCCTCAAAGAGAACCCAAAGGAGAATTTTCTTTCATCAAAATTTTTCAGAAAATCACGTTTTAAGGAAATCCCACATCGTGCGAAATTATCTTGTTTTTCCTAAACAACACTTTGTAACTCGAAAAGCTTTCATGATGCGTGTATGTCTAAGTGTGTAGCCTCAAAAGAAAAGGCACAGGAGAGTTTTCTCTCGAAAGAATATGTAAGAATACCACATTATAAGGAAATACAATTTTGCAATGTAAAGACAAATACGAACGTATTTGAAACACTTTATGAGAAGAATTAACGCATCCTACAAAATTAGCTTTTATCTCCAAAACTACACATTGTAACTCGGAAAAAATTGGTGTGGCGTGTACGGCTAAACGTGTAGCCTCAAAAGAGAAGCCAAAGGAGAATTTTGTTTCGTCAAAATTTTTCCGAATTTCACGTTTTAAGGAAATCCCGCATTGTGCGAATTTATCTTGTTTTTCCTAAACAACACGTTGTAACACGAAAAGCTTTCGTGTTGCGTGTTTGTCTAAGTGTGCAGCCTCAAAAGAGAAGGCACAGGAGAGTTTTCTCTCGAAAGAATATGTAAGAATACTACGTTATAATGAAATACAGTTTTGCAGAGTAAAGACAAATATGTAGGTATTGGAAACACTTTCCGAGAAGAAAAAACGCATCGTACAAAATTAGCTTTTATCTCCAAAACTACACGTTGTAACTCAAAAAGAATTGGTGTGGCATGTACGTCTAAACGTGTAGCCTCAAAAGAGAACCCAAAGGAGAATTTTCTTTCGTCAAAATTTTTCAGAAAATCACGTTTAAAGGAAATCCCGCATCGTGCGAAATTATCCTGTTTTTCCTAAACCACATGTTGTAACTCGAAAAGCTTTCGTTTTGCGTGTATGTCTCAGTGTGTAGCCTCAAAAGAGAAGGCACAGGAGAGTTTTCTCTCGAAAGAATATGTAAGAATACCACGTTATAAGGAAATACAATTTTGCAGAGTAAAGACAAATATGTACATATTGGAAACACTTTTCCAGAAGAAATAACTCATCCTACAAATTTGCTTTTATCTCCAAAAGTACACGTTGTAACACGGAAAGAATTGGTGTGGCTTGTATGTCTAAACGTGTAGCCTCAAAAGAGAACCCAAAGGAGAATTTTCTTTCGTCAAAGTTTTTCAGAAAATCACGTTTTAAGGAAATCCCGCATTGTGCATATTTATCTTGTTTTTCCTAAACAACACGTTGTAACTCGAAAAGCTTTCGTGTTTCGTGTATGTCTAAGTGTGTAGACTCAAAAGAGAAGGCACAGGAGAGTTTTCTCACGAAAGAATAAGTAAGAATACCACATTATAATGAAATAGAGTTTTGCAGAGTAAAGACAAATACATAGGTATTGGAAACACTTTTCGAGAAGAAATAACGCATCGTACAAAATTAGCTTGTATCTCCTAAACTACACGTTGTAACTCGAAAAGAATTTGTGTGGCGTGTACGTCTAATCGTGTAGCCTCAAAAGAGCACCGAAAGGAGAATTTTCTTTGGTCAAAATTTTTCAGAAAATCACGTTTTAAGGAAATCCCGCATCGTGCGAAATTATCTTGTTTTTCCTAAACAACACGTTGTAACTCGAAAAGCTTTCGTGTTGCGTGTATGTCTATGTGTGTAGCCTCAAAAGAGAGGGCACAGGAGAGTTTTCTCTCGAAAGAATATATAAGAATACCACATTATAAGGAAATACAATTTTGCCGAGTAAAGACAAATACGTACATATTTGAAACACTTTATGAGAAGAATTAAGGCATCCTACAAAATTAGCTTTTATCTCCAAAACTACACGTTGTAACTCGAAAAGAATTGGTGTGGTGTGTTCGTCTAAACGTGTAGCCTCAAAAGAGAAGGCACAGGAGAGTTTTCTCTCCAAAGAATATGTTAGAATACCACGTTATAAGGAAATACAGATTTGCAGAGTAAAGACAAATACTTACGTATTGGAAACACTTTATGAGAAGAATTAACGCATCCTACAAAATTAGCTTTTATCTCCAAAACTACACGTTGTAACTCGGAAAGAATTGGTGTGGCGTGTACGTCTAAGCGTGTAGCCTCAAAAGAGAACCCAAAGGAGAATTTTCTTTCTTCAAAATTTTTCAGAAAATCACGTTTTAAGGAAATCCCGCATTGTGCGAATTTATCTTGTTTTTCCTAAACAACACGTTGTAACTCGAAAAGCTTTCGTGTTTCGTGTATGTCTAAGTGTGCAGCCTCAAAAGAAAAGGCACAGGAGATTTTTCTCTCGAAAGAATATGTAAGAATACCACGTGTATGGAAATACAATTTTGCAGAGTAAAGACAAATACGTACGTATTGGAAACACTTTATGAGAAGAAATAACGCATCGTACAAAATTAGATTTTATCTCTAAACTACACGTTGCAACTCGAAAAGAATTGGTGTGGCGTGCACATCTAAACGTGTAGCCTCAAAAGAGAACCCAAAGGAGAATTTTCTTTCGTCAAATTTTTTTTCCGAAAATCACGTTTTAAGGAAATCCCGCATCGTGCGAAATTATCTTGTTTTTCCTAAACAACACGTTGTAACTCGAAAAGCTTTCGTGTTGCGTGTATGTCTAAGTGTGTAGCCTCAAAAGAGAAGGCACAGGAGAGTTTTCTCTCGAAAGAATATGTTAGAATACCACGTTATAAGGAAATATAGTTTTGCAGAGTAAAGACAAATACATAGGTATTGGAAACACTTTTCGAGAAGAAATAACGCATCGTAAAAAATTAGCTTGTATCTCCTAAACTACACGTTGTAACTCGAAACGAATTGGTGTGGCGTGTACGTCTAAACATGTAGCCTCAAAAGAGAACCGAATGGAGAATTTTCTTTCGTCAAACTTTTTCAGAAAATCACGTTTTAAGGAAATTCCGCATTGTGCGAATTTATCTTGGTTTTCCTAAACAACACATAGTAACTCGAAAAGCTTTCATGTAGCGTGTATGTCTAAGTGTGTAGCCTCAAAAGAGAAGGCATAGGAGAGTTTTCTATCGAAAGAATATGAACGAATACCACGTTATAAGGAAATACAGTTTTGCAGAGTAAAGACAAATAAGTACTTATTGGAAACACTTTACGAGAAGAAATAATGCATCGTACAAAATTAGCTTGTATCTGCTAAACTACACGTTGTAACTCGAAAAGAATTGGTGTGGCGTGTACGTCTAAACGTGTAGCCTCAAAAGAGAACCCAAAGGAGAATTTTCTTTCGTCAAAATTTTTCAGAAAATCACGTTTTAAGGAAATCCCGCATTGTGCGAAATTATCTTGTTTTTCCTAAACAACACGTTGTAACTCGAAAAGCTTTCGTGTTGCGTGTATGTCTAAGTGTGTAGCCTCAAAAGAGAAGGCACAGGAGAGTTTTCTCTCGAAAGAATATGTAAGAATACCACATTATAAGGAAATACAATTTTGCAGAGTAAAGACAAATACGAACGTATTTGAAACACTTTTTGAGAAGAATTAACGCAATCGACCAAATTAGCTTTTATCTCCAAAACTACACATTGTAACTCGGAAAGGATTGGTGTGGCGTGTACGTCTAAACGTGTAGCCTCAAAAGAGAACTCAAAGGAGAATTTTCTTTCGTCAAAATTTTTCTGAAAATCACGTTTTAAGGAAATCCTGCATTGTGCGAATTTATCATGTTTTTCCTAAACAACACGTTGTAACTCGAAAAGCTTTCGTGTTTCGTGTATGTCTAAGTGTGTAGTTTCAAAAGAGAATGCACAGGAGAGTTTTCTCACGAAAGAATATGTAAGAATACCACATTATAATGAAATACAGTTTTGCAGAATAAAGACAAATACGTAGGTTTTGGAAAAACTTTTCGAGAAGAAATAACGCATCGTACAAAATTAGCTTCTATCTCCTAAACTACATGTTGTAATTCGAAAAGAATTGGTGTGGCATGTACGTCTAATCGTGTACCCTCAAAAGAGCACCCAAATGAGAATTTTCTTTCGTCAAAATTTTTCAGAAAATCACGTTTTAAGGAAATCCCGCATCATGCGAAATTATCTTGTTTTTCCTAAACAACACGTTGTAACTCGAAAAGCTTTCGTGTTGTGTGTATGTCTAAGTGTGTAGCCTCAAAAGAGAAGGAACAGGAGAGTTTTCTCTCGAAAGAATATGTAAGAATACCACATTATAAGGAAATACAATTTTGCAGAGAAAAGACAAATACATACGTATTTGAAACACTTTATGAGAAGAATTAACGCATCCTACAAAATTAGCTTTTATCTCCAAAACTACACGTTATAACTCGGAAAGAATTGGTGTGGCGTGTACGTCTAAACGTGTAGCCTCAAAAGAGAACACAAAGAAGAATTTTCTTTCGTCAAAATTTTTCCGAAAATCACGTTTTAAGGAAATCCCGCATTGTGCGAATTTATCTTGTTTTTCCTAAACAACACGTTGTAACTCGAAAAGCTTTCGTGTTTCGTGTATGTCTAAGTGTGTAGACTCAAAAGGGAAGGCACAGGAGAGTTTTCTCACGAAAAATATGTAAGAATACCACGTTATAAGGAAATACAATTTTGCAGAGTAAAGACAAATACGTACTTATTGGAAATACTTTATCAGAAGAAATAACACATCGTACAAAATTAGCTTTTATCTCCAGAACTACACGTTGTAGTTCGAAAAGAATTGGTGTGGCATGTACGTCTAAATGTGTAGCCTCAAAAGAGAACACAAAGGAGAATTTTCTTTCGTCAAATTTTTTCCGAAAATCACGTTTTAAGGAAATCCCGCATCATGCGAAATTATCTTGTTTTTCCTCAACAACACGTTGTAACTCGAGAATCTTTCGTGTTGCGTGTATGTCTAAATGTGTAGCCTCAAAAGAGAAGGCACAGGAGAGTTTTCCCTCGAAAGAATATGTTACAATACCACGTTATAAGGAAATACAGATTTGCAGAGTAAAGACAAATACTTACGTATTGGAAACACTTTATGAGAAGAATTAACGCATCCTAAAAAATTAGCTTTTATCTCCAAAACTACACGTTGTAACTCGGAAAGAATTGGTGTGGCGTGTACGTCTAAACGTGTAGCCTCAAAAGAGAACCCAAAGGAGAATTTTCTTTCTTCAAAATTTTTCAGAAAATCACGTTTTAAGGAAATCCCGCATTGTGCGAATTTATCTTGTTTTTCCTAAACAACACGTTGTAACTCGAAAAGCTTTCGTGTTTCGTGTATGTCTAAGTGTGCAGCCTCAAAAGAAAAGGCACAGGAGATTTTTCTCTCGAAAGAATATGTAAGAATACCACGTTTATGGAAATACAATTTTGCAGAGTAAAGACAAATAAGTACGTATTGGAAACACTTTATGAGAAGAAATAACGCATCGTACAAAATTAGATTTTATCTCTAAACTACACGTTGCAACTCGAAAAGAATTGGTGTGGCGTGTACATCTAAACGTGTAGCCTCAAAAGAGAACCCAAAGGAGAATTTTCTTTCGTCAAATTTTTTCCGAAAATCACGTTTTAAGGAAATCCCGCATCGTGCGAAATTATCTTGTTTTTCCTAAACAACACGTTGTAACTCGAAAAGCTTTCGTGTTGCGTGTATGTCTAAGTGTGTAGCCTCAAAAGAGAAGGCACAGGAGAGTTTTCTCTCGAAAGAATATGTAAGAATACCACGTTATAAGGAAAAACAGTTTTGTAGAGTAAAGACAAATACATAGGTATTGGAAACACTTTTCGAAAAGAAATAACGCATCGTAAAAAATTAGCTTGTATCTCCTAAACTACACGTTGTAACTCGAAACGAATTGGTGTGGCGTGTACGTCTAAACGTGTAGCCTCAAAAGAGAACCGAATGGAGAATTTTCTTTCGTCAAACTTTTTCAGAAAATCACGTTTTAAGGAAATCCCGCATTGTGTGAATTTATCTTGTTTTTCCTAAACAACACGTTGTAACTCGAAAAGCTTTCATGTAGCGTGTATGTCTAAGTGTGTAGCCTCAAAAGAGAAGGCATAGGAGAGTTTTCTATCGAAAGAATATGAAAGAATACCACGTTATAAGGAAATACAGTTTTGCAGAGAAAAGACATATACAAACGTTTTGGAAACTCTTTACAAGAAGAAATAACGCATCGTACAAAATTAGCTTGTATCTCCTAAACTACACGTTGTAACTCGAAAAGAACTGCTGTGGCGTGTAAGACTTAACGTGTAGCCTCAAAAGAGAACCGAAAGGAGAATTATCTTTCGTCATAATTTTTCAGAAAATCACTGTTTAAGGAAATCCCGCATCGTGCGAAATTACCTTGTTTTTCCTAAACAACACGTTGTAACTCGAAAAGCTTTCGTGTTGCGTGTTTGTTTAAGTGTGTAGCCTCAAAAGAGAAGGCACAGGAGAGTTTTCTCTCGAAAGAATATGTAAGAATACCACGTTATAAAGAAATACAGTTTTGTAGAGTAAAGTCTTATACGTACATTTTGGAAACACTTTAAAAGAAGAAATAACGCATCTTAGAAAATTAGCTTGTATCTCCTAAACTACACGTTCTAACTCGAAAAGAATTGGTGTAGCATGTACATCTAAACGGATAGCCTCAAAAGCGAACCCAAATGAGAATTTTCTTTCTTCAAAATTTTCAGAAAATCACGTTTTAAGGAAATCCCGCATCGTGGGAAATTATCTTGTTTTTCCTAAACAACACGTTGTAACTCGAAAAGCTTTAGTGTTGCGTGTATGTCTAAGTGTGTAGCCTCAAAAGAGAAGGCACAGGAGAGTTTTCTCTCGAACGAATATGTAAGAATACCACGTTATAAGGAAATACAGTTTTGCAGAGTAAAGACAAATATGTACTTATTGGAAACACTTTAGGAGAAGAAATAACGCATCATACAAAATTAGCTTGTATCTCCAAAACTTCACGTTGTAACTTGAAAAGAATTGGTGTGGCGTGTACGTCTAAACGTGTAGCCTTAAAAAGAACCCCAAGGAGAATTTTCTTTCGTCAAAATATTTCAGAAATCACGTTTTAAGGAAATCCCGCATCGTGGGAAATTATCTTGTTTTTCCTAAACAACACGTTGTAACTCGAAAAGCTTTCGTGTTGCGTGTTTGTCTAAGTGTGCAGCCTCAAAAGAGAAGGCACAGGAGATTTTCTCTCGAAAGAATTTGTAAGAATACCACGTTATAATGAAATACAGTTTTGCAGAGTAAAGACAAATAAGGAGGTATTGGAAACACTTTCAGAGAAGAAATAACGTATCGTAAAAAATTAGCTTGTATCTCCTAAACTACACGTTGTAACTCGAAAAGAATTCGTGTGGCGTGTACATCTAATCGTGTAGCCTCTAAAGAGAACCCAAAGGAGAATTTACTTTCGTCAAAATTTTTCAGAAAATCACGTTTTAAGGAAATCCCGCATCTTGCGAAATTATCTTGATTTTCCTAAACAATACGTTGTAACTCGAAAAGCTTTCGTGTTGCGTGTATGTCTAAGTGTGTAGCCTCAAAAGAGAAGGCACAGGAGAGTTTTCTCTCGAAAGAATATGTAAGAATACCACGTTATAAGGAAATACAATTTTGCAGATTAAAGACAAATACTTACGTATTGGAAACACTTTATCAGAAGAAATAACACATCGTACAAATTAGCTTTTATCTCCAAAACTACACGTTGTAGCTCGAAAAGAATTGGTGTGGCTTGTACGTCTAAACGTGTAGCCTCAAAAGAGAACCCAAAGGAGAATTTTCTTTTGTCAAATTTTTCCCGAAAATCACGTTTTAAGGAAATCCCGCATCGTGTGAAATTACCTTGTTTTTCCTAAACAACAGGTTGTAACTCGAAAAGCTTTCGTGTTGCGTGTATGTCTAAGTGTCTAGCCTCAAAAGAGAAGGCACAGGAGAGTTTTCTCTCGAAAGAATATGTAAGAATACCACGTTATAATGAAATACAGTTTTGCAGAGTAAAGATAAATACGTAGGTATTGGAAACACTTTTGGAGAAGAAATAACGCATCGTACAAAATTAGCTTGTATCTCCTAAACTATACGTTGTAACTCAAAAGAATTGGTGTGGCGTGTTCCTCTAATCGTGTAGCCTCAAAAGAGATCAAAAAGTAGAATTTTCTTTCGTCAATATTTTCAGAAAGTCACGTTTTAAGGAAATCCCGCATCGTGCGAAATTATCTTGTTTTTCCTAAACAACACGTTGTAACTCGAAAAGCTTTCGTGTTTCGTGTATGTCTAAGTGTGTAGACTCAAAAGTGAAGGCACAGGAGAGTTTTCTCTCGAAAGAATATGTAAGAATACCACGTTATAAGGAAATACAGTTTTGCAGAGTAAAGACAAATACATATGTATTGGAAACACTTTATGAGAAGAATTAACGCATCCTACAAAATTAGCTTTTATCTCCAAAACTACACGTTGTAACTTAAAAAGAATTGGTGTGGCATGTACGTCTAAATGTGTAGCCTCAAAAGAGAACCCAAAGGAGAATTTTTTTCGTCAAAATTTTTCAGAAAATCACGTTTTAAGGAAATCCCGCATCGTGCGAAATTATCTTGTTTTTCCTAAACAACACGTTGTAACTCGAAAAGCTTTCGTGTTGCATGTATGTCTACGTGTGTAGCCTCAAAAGAGAAGGCACAGGAGAGTTTGCTCTCGAAAGAATATGTAAGAATACCACGTTATAAGGAAATACAATTTTGCAAAATAAAGACAAATACGTACTTATTGGAAACACTTTTAGAGAAGAAATAACTCATCCTACAAAATTAGCTTTTATCTCCAAAACTACACGTTGTAACTCGGAAAGAATTGGTGTGGCGTGTACGTCTAAACGTGTAGCCTCAAAAGAGAACCCAAAGGAGAATTTTCTTTCCTCAAAATTTTTCAGAAAATCACGTTTTAAGGAAATCCCGCATTGTGCGAATTTATCTTGTTTTTCCTAAACAACACGTTGTAACTCGAAAAGCTTTCGTGTTTCGTGTATGTCTAAGTTTGTAGCCTCAAAAGAGAAGGCACAGGAGAGTTTTCTCACGAAAGAATATGTAAGAATACCACATTATAATGAAATAGAGTTTTGCAGAGTAAAGACAAATACATAGGTATTGGAAAAACTTTTCGAGAAAAATTAACGCATCATACAAAATTAGCTTGTATCTCCTAAACTACACGTTGTAACTCGAAAAGAATTGGTGTGGCGTGTACGTCTAATCGTGTAGCCTCAAAAGAGAAGCAAAGGAGAATTTTTTTCGTCAAAAATTTTCAAAAAATCACGTTTTAAGGAAATCCCGCATCGTGCGAAATTATCTTGTTTTTCCTAAACAACACGTAACTAGAAAAGCTTTCCTGTTGCGTGTATGTCTAAGTGTGTAGCTTCAAAAGAGAAGGCACAGGAGAGTTTTCTCTTGAAAGAATATGTAAGAATACCACATTATAAGGAAATACAATTTTGCAGAGTAAAGACAAATACGTACGTATTTGAAACACTTTATGAGAAGAATTAACGCATCCTACAAAATTAGCTTTTATCTCCAAAAGTACACGTTGTAACTCGGAAAGAATTGGTGTGGCGTGTACGTCTAAACGTGTAGCCTCAAAAGAGAACACAAAGGAGAATTTTCTTTCATCAAAATTTTTCTGAAAATCACGTTTTTAGGAATTCCCGAATTGTGCGAATTTATCTTGTTTTTCCTAAACAACACGTTGTAACTCGAAAAGCTTTCGTGTTGCGTGTATGTCTATTTGTGTAGCCTCAAAAGAGAAGGCACAGTAGAGTTTTCTCACGAAAGAATATGTAAGAATACCACGTTATAAGGAAATAAAATTTTGCGGAGTAAAGACAAATACGTACGTACTGGAAATACTTTATCAGAAGAAATAACACATCGTACAAAATTAGCTTTTATCTCCAAAACTACACGTTGTAGCTCGAAAAGAATTGGTGTGGCGTGTACGTCTAAACGTGTAGCCTCAAAAGAGAACACAAAGGAGAATTTTCATTCGTCAAATTTTTTCAGAAAATCACGTTTTAAGCAAATCCCGCATCGTGCGAAATTATCTTGTTTTTCCTAAACAACACGTTGTAACTCGAAAAGCTTTCGTGTTGCGTGTATGTCTAAGTGTGTAGCCTCAAAAGAGAAGGCACAGGAGAGTTTTCTCACGAAAGAATATGTAAGAATACCACATTATAATGAAATACAGTTTTGCAGAGTAAAGACACATACGTAGTTATTGGAAACACTTTTCGAGAAGAAATAACGCATCGTACAAAATTAGCTTGTATCTCCTAAACTACACGTTGTAACTCGAAAAGAATTGGTGTGGCGTGTACGTCTAAACGTGTAGCCTTAAAAGAGAACCCAAAGGAGAATTTTCTTTCGTCAAATTTTTTCAGAAAATCACGTTTTAAGGAAATCCCGCATCATGCGAAATTATCTTGTTTTTCCTAAACAACACGTTGTAACTCGAAAAGCTTTCGTGTTGCGTGTATGTCTAAGTGTGTAGCCTCAAAAGAGAAGGCACAGGAGAGTTTTCTCTCGAAAGAATATGTTAGAATACCACGTTATAAGGAAATGCAGATTTGCAGAGTAAAGACAAATACTTACGTATTGGAAACGCATCCTACAAAATTAGCTTTTAACTGCAAAACTACACGTTGTAGCTCGAAAAGAATTGGTGTGGCGTGTACGTCTAAACGTGTAGCCTCAAAAGAGAACACAAAGGAGAATTTTCATTCGTCAAAT
The DNA here is from genome assembly GCF_947179515.1 of Apodemus sylvaticus. Classification (NCBI taxonomy): domain Eukaryota; kingdom Metazoa; phylum Chordata; class Mammalia; order Rodentia; family Muridae; genus Apodemus; species Apodemus sylvaticus. Next base: position 64,773,552 of record NC_067491.1, on the reverse strand, counting down.
TTTTTCAGAAAATCACGTTTTAAGCAAATCCCGCATCGTGCGAAATTATCTTGTTTTTCCTAAACAACACGTTGTAACTCGAAAAGCTTTCGTGTTGCGTGTATGTCTAAGTGTGTAGCCTCAAAAGAGAAGGCACAGGAGAGTTTTCTCTCGAAAGAATATGTAAGAATACCACGTTATAATGAAATACAGTTTTGCAGAGGAAAGACAAATACGTAGGTATTGGAAACACTTTCCGAGAAGAAATAATGCATTGTACAAAATTAGCTTGTATCTCCAAAACTACACATTGTAACTCGAAAAGAATTGGTGTGGTGTGTTCGTCTAAACGTGTAGCCTCAAAAGAGAAGGCACAGGAAGTTTTCTCTCGAAAGAATATGTTAGAATACCACGTTATAAGGAAATACAGATTTGCAGAGAAAAGACAAATACTTATGTATTGGAAACGCATCCTACAAAATTAGCTTTTAACTCCAAAACTATACGTTGTAACTCGAAAAGAATTGGTGTGGCATGTACGTCTAATCGTGTAGACTCAAAAGAGAACACAAAGGAGAATTTTCTTTCGTCAAAATTTTTCAGAAAATCACATTTTCAGGAAATCCCGCATCATGCGAAATTATCTTGTTTTTCCTGAACAACACGTTGTTACTCGAAAAGCTTTCGTGTTGCGTGTATGTCTAAGTGTGTAGCCTCAAAAGAGTAGGCACAGGAGAGTTTTCTCTCGAAAGAATATGTAAGAATATCACGTTAAGAGAAAATACAGTTTTGCAGAGTAAAGACAATTACATACATATTGGAAACACTTTACAAGAAGAAATACCGCATCGTACAAAATTAGATTTTATCTCCAAAACTACACGTCGTAACTCAAAAAGAATTGGTGTGGCGTGTACGTCTAAACGTGTAGCCTCAAAAGGGAACCCAAAGGAGAATTTTCTTTCGTCAAAATTTTTCAGAAAATCACGTTTTAAGGAAATCCCGCATCGTGCGAAATTATCTTTTTTTTCCTAAACAACACGTTGTAACTCGAAAAGCTTTCGTGTTGCGTGTATGTCTAAGTGTGTAGCCTCAAAAGAGAAGGCACAGGAGAGTTTTCTCTCGAAAGAATATGTAAGAATAGCACATTATAAGGAAATACAATTTTGCAGAGTAAAGACAAATACGAACGTATATGAAACACTTTATGAGAAGAATTAACACATCTGACAAAATTAGATTTTATCTCCAAAACTACACGTTGTAACTCGGAAAGGATTGGTGTGGCGTGTACGTCTAAACGTGTAGCCTCAAAAGAGAACCCAAAGGAGAATTTTCTTTCGTCAAAATTTTTCTGAAAATCGCGTTTTAAGGAAATCCTGCATTGTGCGAATTTATCATGTTTTTCCTAAACAACACGTTGTAACTCGAAAAGCTTTCGTGTTTCGTGTATGTCTAAGTGTGTAGCCTCAAAAGAGAAGGCACAGGAGAGTTTTCTCACGAAAGAATATGTAAGAATACCACATTATAATGAAATACAGTTTTGCAGAGTAAAGACACATACGTAGTTATTGGAAACACTTTTCGAGAAGAAATAACGCATCGTACAAAATTAGCTTGTATCTCCTAAACTACACGTTGTAACTCGAAAAGAATTGGTGTGGCGTGTACGTCTAAACGTGTAGCCTTAAAAGAGAACCCAAAGGAGAATTTTCTTTCGTCAAATTTTTTCAGAAAATCACGTTTTAAGGAAATCCCGCATCATGCGAAATTATCTTGTTTTTCCTAAACAACACGTTGTAACTCGAAAAGCTTTCGTGTTGCGTGTATGTCTAAGTGTGTAGCCTCAAAAGAGAAGGCACAGGAGAGTTTTCTCTCGAAAGAATATGTTAGAATACCACGTTATAAGGAAATGCAGATTTGCAGAGTAAAGACAAATACTTACGTATTGGAAACGCATCCTACAAAATTAGCTTTTAACTGCAAAACTACACGTTGTAGCTCAAAAAGAATTGGTGTGGCGTGTACGTCTAAACGTGTAGCCTCAAAAGAGAACACAAAGGAGAATTTTCATTCGTCAAATTTGTTCAGAAAATCACGTTTTAAGCAAATCCCGCATCGTGCGAAATTATCTTGTTTTTCCTAAACAACACGTTGTAACTCGAAAAGCTTTCGTGTTGCGTGTATGTCTAAGTGTGTAGCCTCAAAAGAGAAGGCACAGGAGAGTTTTCTCTCGAAAGAATATGTAAGAATACCACGTTATAATGAAATACAGTTTTGTAGAGGAAAGACAAATACGTAGGTATTGGAAACACTTTCCGAGAAGAAATAATGCATCGTACAAAATTAGCTTGTATCTCCAAAACTACACGTTGTAACTCGAAAAGAATTGGTGTGGTGTGTTCGACTAAACGTGTAGCCTCAAAAGAGAAGGCACAGGAAGTTTTCTCTCGAAAGAATATGTTAGAATACCACGTTATAAGGAAATACAGATTTGCAGAGAAAAGACAAATACTTATGTATTGGAAACGCATCCTACAAAATTAGCTTTTAACTCCAAAACTATACGTTGTAACTCAAAAAGAATTGGTGTGGCATGTACGTCTAATCGTGTAGACTCAAAAGAGAACACAAAGGAGAATTTTCTTTCGTCAAAATTTTTCAGAAAATCACGTTTTCAGGAAATCCCGCATCATGCGAAATTATCTTGTTTTTCCTGAACAACACGTTGTAACTCGAAAAGCTTTCGTGTTGCGTGTATGTCTAAGTGTGTAGCCTCAAAAGAGTAGGCACAGGAGAGTTTTCTCTCGAAAGAATATGTAAGAATATCACGTTAAGAGAAAATACAGTTTTGCAGAGTAAAGACAATTACATACATATTGGAAACACTTTACAAGAAGAAATACCGCATCGTAAAAATTAGATTTTATCTCCAAAACTACACGTCGTAACTCAAAAAGAATTGGTGTGGCGTGTACGTCTAAACGTGTAGCCTCAAAAGGGAACCCAAAGGAGAATTTTCTTTCGTCAAAATTTTTCAGAAAATCACGTTTTAAGGAAATCCCGCATCGTGCGAAATTATCTTTTTTTTCCTAAACAACACGTTGTAACTCGAAAAGCTTTCGTGTTGCGTGTATGTCTAAGTGTGTAGCCTCAAAAGAGAAGGCACAGGAGAGTTTTCTCTCGAAAGAATATGTAAGAATAGCACATTATAAGGAAATACAATTTTGCAGAGTAAAGACAAATACGAACGTATATGAAACACTTTATGAGAAGAATTAACACATCTGACAAAATTAGATTTTATCTCCAAAACTACACGTTGTAACTCGGAAAGGATTCGTGTGGCGTGTACGTCTAAACGTGTAGCCTCAAAAGAGAACCCAAAGGAGAATTTTCTTTCGTCAAATTTTTTCTGAAAATCGCGTTTTAAGGAAATCCTGCATTGTGCGAATTTATCATGTTTTTCCTAAACAACACGTTGTAACTCGAAAAGCTTTCGTGTTTCGTGTATGTCTAAGTGTGTAGCCTCAAAAGAGAAGGCACAGGAGAGTTTTCTCACGAAAGAATATGTAAGAATACCACATTATAATGAAATACAGTTTTGCAGAGTAAAGACAAATACGTAGTTATTGGAAACACTTTTCGAGAAGAAATAACGCATCGTACAAAATTAGCTTGTATCTCCTAAACTACACGTTGTAACTCGAAAAGAATTGGTGTGGCGTGTACGTCTAAACGTGTAGCCTTAAAAGAGAACCCAAAGGAGAATTTTCTTTCGTCAAATTTTTTCAGAAAATCACGTTTTAAGGAAATCCCGCATTGTGCGAAATTATCTTGTTTTTCCTAAACAACACGTTGTAACTCGAAAAGCTTTCGTGTTGCGTGTATGTCTAAGTGTGTAGCCTCAAAAGAGAAGGCACAGGAGAGTTTTCTCTCGAAAGAATATGTTAGAATACCACGTTATAAGGAAATGCAGATTTGCAGAGTAAAGACAAATACTTACGTATTGGAAACGCATCCTACAAAATTAGCTTTTAACTGCAAAACTACACGTTGTAGCTCGAAAAGAATTGGTGTGGCGTGTACGTCTAAACGTGTAGCCTCAAAAGAGAACACAAAGGAGAATTTTCATTCGTCAAATTTTTTCAGAAAATCACGTTTTAAGCAAATCCCGCATCGTGCGAAATTATCTTGTTTTTCCTAAACAACACGTTGTAACTCGAAAAGCTTTCGTGTTGCGTGTATGTCTAAGTGTGTAGCCTCAAAAGCGAAGGCACAGGAGAGTTTTCTCTCGAAAGAATATGTAAGAATACCACGTTATAATGAAATACAGTTTTGCAGAGGAAAGACAAATACGTAGGTATTGGAAACACTTTCCGAGAAGAAATAATGCATCATACAAAATTAGCTTGTATCTCCAAAACTACACGTTGTAACTCGAAAAGAATTGGTGTGGTGTGTTCGTCTAAACGTGTAGCCTCAAAAGAGAAGGCACAGGAAGTTTTCTCTCGAAAGAATATGTTAGAATACCACGTTATAAGGAAATACAGATTTGCAGAGAAAAGACAAATACTTATGTATTGGAAACGCATCCTACAAAATTAGCTTTTAACTCCAAAACTATACGTTGTAACTCGAAAAGAATTGGTGTGGCATGTACGTCTAATCGTGTAGACTCAAAAGAGAACACAAAGGAGAATTTTCTTTCGTCAAAATTTTTCAGAAAATCACGTTTTCAGGAAATCCCGCATCATGCGAAATTATCTTGTTTTTCCTGAACAACACGTTGTAACTCGAAAAGCTTTCGTGTTGCGTGTATGTCTAAGTGTGTAGCCTCAAAAGAGTAGGCACAGGAGAGTTTTCTCTCGAAAGAATATGTAAGAATATCACGTTAAGAGAAAATACAGTTTTGCAGAGTAAAGACAATTACATACATATTGGAAACACTTTACAAGAAGAAATACCGCATCGTACAAAATTAGATTTTATCTCCAAAACTACACGTCGTAACTCAAAAAGAATTGGTGTGGCGTGTACGTCTAAACGTGTAGCCTCAAAAGGGAACCCAAAGGAGAATTTTCTTTCTTCAAAATTTTTCAGAAAATCACGTTTTAAGGAAATCCCGCATTGTGCGAATTTATCTTGTTTTTCCTAAACAACACGTTGTAACTCGAAAAGCTTTCGTGTTTCGTATATGTCTAAGTGTGCAGCCTCAAAAGAAAAGGCACAGGAGATTTTTCTCTCGAAAGAATATGTAAGAATACCACGTTTATGGAAATACAATTTTGCAGAGTAAAGACAAATACGTACGTATTGGAAACACTTTATGAGAAGAAATAACGCATCGTACAAAATTAGATTTTATCTCTAAACTACACGTTGCAACTCGAAAAGAATTGGTGTGGCGTGTACATCTAAACGTGTAGCCTCAAAAGAGAACCGAATGGAGAATTTTCTTTCCTCAAATTTTTTCCGAAAATCATGTTTTAAGGAAATCCCTCATCGTGCGAAATTACCTTGTTTTTCCTAAACAACACGTTGTAACTCGAAAAGCTTTCGTGTTGCGAGTATGTCTAAGTGTGTAGCCTCAAAAGAGAAGGCACAGGAGAGTTTTCTCTCGAAAGAATATGTAAGAATACCACGTTATAAGGAAATACAGTTTTGCAGAGTAAAGACAAATACATAGGTATTGGAAACACTTTTCGAGAAGAAATAACGCATCGTAAAAAATTAGCTTGTATCTCCTAAACTACACGTTGTAACTCGAAACGAATTGGTGTGGCGTGTACGTCTAAACGTGTAGCCTCAAAAGAGAACCGAATGGAGAATTTTCTTTCGTCAAACTTTTTCAGAAAATCACGTTTTAAGGAAATCCCGCATTGTGCGAATTTATCTTGTTTTTCCTAAACAAAACGTTGTAACTCGAAAAGCTTTCATGTAGCGTGTATGTCTAAGTGTGTAGCCTCAAAAGAGAAGGCATAGGAGAGTTTTCTATCGAAAGAATATGAAAGAATACCACGTTATAAGGAAATACAGTTTTGCAGACTAAAGACAAATAAGTACTTATTGGAAACACTTTACGAGAAGAAATAATGCATCGTACAAAATTAGCTTGTATCTCCTAAACTACACGTTGTAACTCGAAAAGAATTGGTGTGGCGTGTACGTCTAAACGTGTAGCCTCAAAAGAGAACCCAAAGGAGAATTTTCTTTCGTCAAAATTTTTCAGAAAATCCCGTTTTAAGGAAATCCCGCATCGTGCGAAATTATCTTGTTTTTCCTAAACAACACGTTGTAACTCGAAAAGCTTTGGTGTTGTGTGTATGTCTAAGTGTGTAGCCTCAAAAAAGAAGGCACAGGAGAGTTTTCTCTCGAAAGAATATGTAAGAATACCACGTTATAAGGAAATACAGTTTTGCAGAGAAAAGACATATACATACGTTTTGGAAACTCTTTACAAGAAGAAATAACGCATCATACAAAATTAGCTTGTATCTCCTAAACTACACGTTGTAACTCGAAAAGAATTGGTGTGGCGTGTAAGACTTAACGTGTAGCCTCAAAAGAGAACCCAAAGGAGAATTATCTTTCGTCAAAATTTTTCAGAAAATCACTGTTTAAGGAAATCCCGCATCGTGCGAAATTACCTTGTTTTTCCTAAACAACACGTTGTAACTCGAAAAGTTTTCGTGTTGCGTGTTTGTTTAAGTGTGTAGCCTCAATAGAGAAGGCACAGGAGAGTTTTCTCTCGAAAGAATATGTAAGAATATCACGTTGTAAAGAAATACAGTTTTGCAGAGTAAAGTCATATACGTACGTTTTGGAAACACTTTAAAAGAAGAAATAACGCATCTTAGAAAATTAGCTTGTATCTCCTAAACTACACGTTGTAACTCGAAAAGAATTGGTGTAGCATGTACATCTAAACGGATAGCCTCAAAAGCGAACCCAAATGAGAATTTTCTTTCTTCAAAATTTTTCAGAAAATCACGTTTTAAGGAAATCCCGCATCGTGGGAAATTATCTTGTTTTTCCTAAACAACACGTTGTAACTCGAAAAGCTTTAGTGTTGCGTGTATGTCTAAGTGTGTAGCCTCAAAAGAGAAGGCACAGGAGAGTTTTCTCTCGAACGAATATGTAAGAATACCACGTTATAAGGAAATACAGTTTTGCAGAGTAAAGACAAATATGTACTTATTGGAAACACTTTAGGAGAAGAAATAACGCATTATACAAAATTAGCTTGTATCTCCAAAACTTCACGTTGTAACTTGAGAAGAATTGGTGTGGCGTGTACATCTAAACGTGTAGCCTCAAACGAGAACCCAAAGGAGAATTTTCTTTCGTCAAATTTTTTCCGAAAATCACGTTTTAAGGAAATCCCGCATTGTGCGAATTTCTCTTGTTTTTCCTAAACAACACGTTGTAACTCGAAAAGCTTTCGTGTTGCGTGTATGTCTAAGTGTGTAGCCTCAAAAGAGAAGGCACAGGAGAGTTTTCTCTCGAAAGAATATGTAAGAATACCACGTTAAAGGAAATACAGTTTTGCAGAGTAAAGACAAATACATAGGTATGGAAACACTTTTCGAGAAGAAATAACACATCGTAAAAAATTAGCTTGTATCTCCTAAACTACACGTTGTAACTCGAAACGAATTGGTGTGGCGTGTACGTCTAAACGTGTAGCCTCAAAAGAGAACCGAATTGAGAATTTTCTTTCGTCAAACTTTTTCAGAAAATCACGTTTTAAGGAAATCCCGCATTGTACGTATTTATCTTGTTTTTCCTAAACAACACGTTGTAACTCGAAAAGCTTTCATGTAGCGTGTATGTCTAAGTGTGTAGCCTCAAAAGAGAAGGCACAAAAGAGTTTTCTCTCGAACGAATATGTAAGAATACCACGTTATAAGGAAATACAGTTTTGCAGAGTAAAGACAAATATGTACTTATTGGAAACACTTTAGGAGAAGAAATAACGCATCATACAAAATTAGCTTGTATCTCCAAAACTTCACGTTGTAACTTGAAAAGAATTGGTGTGGCGTGTACGTCTAAACGTGTAGCCTTAAAAAGAACCCCAAGGAGAATTTTCTTTCGTCAAAATATTTCAGAAATCACGTTTTAAGGAAATCCCGCATCGTGGGAAATTATCTTGTTTTTCCTAAACAACACGTTGTAACTCGAAAAGCTTTCGTGTTTCGTGTATGTCTAAGTTTGTAGCCTCAAAAGAGAAAGCACATGAGTGTTTTCTCACGAAAGAATATGTAAGAATACCACATTATAATGAAATAGAGTTTTGCAGAGTAAAGACAAATACATAGGTATTGGAAACACTTTTCGAGAAAAATTAACGCATCATACAAAATTAGCTTGTATCTCCTAAACTACACGTTGAAACTCCAAAAAGAATTGGTGTGGCGTGTACGTCTAATCGTGTAGCCTCAAAAGAGAACCCAAAGGAGAATTTTTTTCGTCAAAATTTTTCAGAAAATCACGTTTTAAGGAAATCCCGCATCGTGCGAAATTATCTTGTTTTTCCTAAACAACACGTAACTAGAAAAGCTTTCCTGTTGCGTGTATGTCTAAGTGTGTAGCCTCAAAAGAGAAGGCACAGGAGAGTTTTCTCTCGAAAGAATATGTAAGAATACCACATTATAAGGAAATACAATTTTGCAGAGTAAAGACAAATACGTACGTATTTGAAACACTTTATGAGAAGAATTAACGCATCCTAAAAAATTAGCTTTTATCTCCAAAAGTACACGTTGTAACTCGGAAAGAATTGGTGTGGCGTGTACGTCTAAACGTGTAGCCTCAAAAAAGAACACAAAGGAGAATTTTCTTTCGTCAAAATTTTTCCGAAAATCACGTTTTAAGGAATTCCCGAATTGTGCGAATTTATCTTGTTTTTCCTAAACAACACGTTGTAACTCGAAAAGCTTTCGTGTTGCGTGTATGTCTAAGTGTGTAGCCTCAAAAGAGAAGGCACAGTAGAGTTTTCTCACGAAAGAATATGTAAGAATACCACGTTATAAGGAAATAAAATTTTGCGGAGTAAATACAAATACGTACGTATTGGAAATACTTTATCAGAAGAAATAACACATCGTACAAAATTAGCTTTTATCTCCAAAACTACATGTTGTAGCTCGAAAAGAATTGGTGTGGCGTGTACGTCTAAACGTGTAGCCTCAAAAGAGAACACAAAGGAGAATTTTCATTCGTCAAATTTTTTCAGAAAATCACGTTTTAAGCAAATCTTGCATCGTGCGAAATTATCTTGTTTTTCCTAAACAACACGTTTTAACTCGAAAAGCTTTCGTGTTGCGTGTATGTCTAAGTGTGTAGCCTCAAAATAGAAGGCACAGGAGAGTTTTCTCTCGAAAGAATATGTAAGAATACCACGTTATAATGAAATACAGTTTTGCAGAGGAAAGACAAATACGTAGGTATTGGAAACACTTTCCGAGAAGAAATAACTCATCATACAAAATTAGCTTGTATCTCCTAAACTACACGTTGTAATTCGAAAAGAATTGGTGTGGTGTGTTCGTCTAAACGTGTAGCCTCAAAAGAGAAGGCACAGGAAGTTTTCTCTCGAAAGAATATGTAAGAATACCACGTTATAAGGAAATACAGTTTTGCAGAGTAAAGACAAATACGTATGTATTGGAAACACTTTATGAGAAGGATTAACGCATCCTACAAAATTAGCTTTTATCTCCCAAACTACACGTTGTAACTCAAAAAGAATTGGTGTGGCGTGTACGTCTAAACGTGTAGCCTCAAAGAGAACCCAAAGGAGAATTTTCTTTCATCAAAATTTTTCAGAAAATCACGTTTTAAGGAAATCCCACATCGTGCGAAATTATCTTGTTTTTCCTAAACAACACTTTGTAACTCGAAAAGCTTTCATGATGCGTGTATGTCTAAGTGTGTAGCCTCAAAAGAAAAGGCACAGGAGAGTTTTCTCTCGAAAGAATATGTAAGAATACCACATTATAAGGAAATACAATTTTGCAATGTAAAGACAAATACGAACATATTTGAAACACTTTATGAGAAGAATTAACGCATCCTACAAAATTAGCTTTTATCTCCAAAACTACACGTTGTAACTCGGAAAAAATTGGTGTGGCGTGTACGGCTAAACGTGTAGCCTCAAAAGAGAAGCCAAAGGAGAATTTTGTTTCGTCAAAATTTTTCCGAATTTCACGTTTTAAGGAAATCCCGCATTGTGCGAATTTATCTTGTTTTTCCTAAACAACACGTTGTAACTCGAAAAGCTTTCGTGTTGCGTGTATGTCTAAGTGTGTAGCCTCAAAAGAGAAGGCACAGTAGAGTTTTCTCACGAAAGAATATGTAAGAATACCACGTTATAAGGAAATAAAATTTTGCGGAGTAAATACAAATACGTACGTATTGGAAATACTTTATCAGAAGAAATAACACATCGTACAAAATTAGCTTTTATCTCCAAAACTACATGTTGTAGCTCGAAAAGAATTGGTGTGGCGTGTACGTCTAAACGTGTAGCCTCAAAAGAGAACACAAAGGAGAATTTTCATTCGTCAAATTTTTTCAGAAAATCACGTTTTAAGCAAATCTTGCATCGTGCGAAATTATCTTGTTTTTCCTAAACAACACGTTTTAACTCGAAAAGCTTTCGTGTTGCGTGTATGTCTAAGTGTGTAGCCTCAAAATAGAAGGCACAGGAGAGTTTTCTCTCGAAAGAATATGTAAGAATACCACGTTATAATGAAATACAGTTTTGCAGAGGAAAGACAAATACGTAGGTATTGGAAACACTTTCCGAGAAGAAATAACTCATCATACAAAATTAGCTTGTATCTCCTAAACTACACGTTGTAACTCGAAAAGAATTGGTGTGGTGTGTTCGTCTAAACGTGTAGCCTCAAAAGAGAAGGCACAGGAAGTTTTCTCTCGAAAGAATATGTAAGAATACCACGTTATAAGGAAATACAGTTTTGCAGAGTAAAGACAAATACGTATGTATTGGAAACACTTTATGAGAAGGATTAACGCATCCTACAAAATTAGCTTTTATCTCCCAAACTACACGTTGTAACTCAAAAAGAATTGGTGTGGCGTGTACGTCTAAACGTGTAGCCTCAAAGAGAACCCAAAGGGGAATTTTCTTTCATCAAAATTTTTCAGAAAATCACGTTTTAAGGAAATCCCACATCGTGCGAAATTATCTTGTTTTTCCTAAACAACACTTTGTAACTCGAAAAGCTTTCATGATGCGTGTATGTCTAAGTGTGTAGCCTCAAAAGAAAAGGCACAGGAGAGTTTTCTCTCGAAAGAATATGTAAGAATACCACATTATAAGGAAATACAATTTTGCAATGTAAAGACAAATACGAACATATTTGAAACACTTTATGAGAAGAATTAACGCATCCTACAAAATTAGCTTTTATCTCCAAAACTACACGTTGTAACTCGGAAAAAATTGGTGTGGCGTGTACGGCTAAACGTGTAGCCTCAAAAGAGAAGCCAAAGGAGAATTTTGTTTCGTCAAAATTTTTCCGAATTTCACGTTTTAAGGAAATCCCGCATTGTGCGAATTTATCTTGTTTTTCCTAAACAACACGTTGTAACACGAAAAGCTTTCGTGTTGCGTGTTTGTCTAAGTGTGCAGCCTCAAAAGAGAAGGCACAGGAGAGTTTTCTCTCGAAAGAATATGTAAGAATACTACGTTATAATGAAATACAGTTTTGCAGAGTAAAGACAAATATGTAGGTATTGGAAACACTTTCCGAGAAGAAAAAACGCATCGTACAAAATTAGCTTTTATCTCCAAAACTACACGTTGTAACTCAAAAAGAATTGGTGTGACATGTACGTCTAAACGTGTAGCCTCAAAAGAGAACCCAAAGGAGAATTTTCTTTCGTCAAAATTTTTCAGAAAATCACGTTTAAAGGAAATCCCGCATCGTGCGAAATTATCCTGTTTTTCCTAAACCACACGTTGTAACTCGAAAAGCTTTCGTTTTGCGTGTATGTCTCAGTGTGTAGCCTCAAAAGAGAAGGCACAGGAGAGTTTTCTCTCGAAAGAATATGTAAGAATACCACGTTATAAGGAAATACAATTTTGCAGAGTAAAGACAAATATGTACATATTGGAAACACTTTTCCAGAAGAAATAACTCATCCTACAAATTTGCTTTTATCTCCAAAAGTACACGTTGTAACACGGAAAGAATTGGTGTGGCTTGTATGTCTAAACGTGTAAACTCAAAAGAGAACCCAAAGGAGAATTTTCTTTCGTCAATGTTTTTCAGAAAATCACGTTTTAAGGAAATCCCGCATTGTGCATATTTATCTTGTTTTTCCTAAACAACACGTTGTAACTCGAAATGCTTTCGTGTTTCGTGTATGTCTAAGTGTGTAGACTCAAAAGAGAAGGCACAGGAGAGTTTTCTCACGAAAGAATAAGTAAGAATACCACATTATAATGAAATAGAGTTTTGCAGAGTAAAGACAAATACATAGGTATTGGAAACACTTTTCGAGAAGAAATAACGCATCGTACAAAATGAGCTTGTATCTCCTAAACTACACGTTGTAATTCGAAAAGAATTGGTGTGGCGTGTACGTCTAATCGTGTAGCCTCAAAAGAGCACCGAAAGGAGAATTTTCTTTGGTCAAAATTTTTCAGAAAATCACGTTTTAAGGAAATCCCGCATCGTGCGAAATTATCTTGTTTTTCCTAAACAACACGTTGTAACTCGAAAAGCTTTCGTGTTGCGTGTATGTCTATGTGTGTAGCCTCAAAAGAGAGGGCACAGGAGAGTTTTCTCTCGAAAGAATATATAAGAATACCACATTATAAGGAAATACAATTTTGCCGAGTAAAGACAAATACGTACATAGTTGAAACACTTTATGAGAAGAATTAACGCATCCTACAAAATTAGCTTTTATCTCCAAAACTACACGTTGTAACTCGGAAAGAATTGGTGTGGCGTGTACATCTAAACGTGTAGCATCAAAAGAGAACACAAAGGAGAATTTTCTTTCGTCAAAATTTTTCCGAAAATCACATTTTAAGGAAATCCCGAATTGTGCGAATTTATCTTGTTTTTCCTAAACTACACGTAACTCGAAAAGCTTTCGTGTTTCGTGTATGTCTAAGTGTGTTGCCTCAAAAGAGAAGGCACAGGAGAGTTTTCTCACGAAAGAATAAGTAAGAATACCACATTATAATGAAATAGAGTTTTGCAGAGTAAAGACAAATACATAGGTATTGGAAACAATTTTCGAGAAGAAATAACGCATCGTACAAAATTAGCTTGTATCTCCTAAACTACACGTTGTAACTCGAAAAGAATTGGTGTGGCGTGTACGTCTAATCGTGTAGCCTCAAAAGAGCACCGAAAGGAGAATTTTCTTTGGTCAAAATTTTTCAGAAAATCACGTTTTAAGGAAATCCCGCATCGTGCGAAATTATCTTGTTTTTCCTAAACAACACGTTGTAACTCGAAAAGCTTTCGTGTTGCGTGTATGTCTAAGTGTGTAGCCTCAAAAGAGAACGCACAGGAGAGTTTTCTCTCGAAAGAATATGTAAGAATACCACATTATAAGGAAATACAATTTTGCAGAGTAAAGACAAATACGTACGTATTTGAAACACTTTATGAGAAGAATTAACGCATGCTACAAAATTAGCTTTTATCTCCAAAACTACACGTTGTAACTCGGAAAGAATTGGTGTGGCGTGTATGTCTAAACGTGTAGCATCAAAAGAGAACACAAAGGAGAATTTTCTTTCGTCAAAATTTTTCCGAAAATCACGTTTTAAGGAAATCCCGAATTGTGTGAATTTATCTTGTTTTTCCTAAACAACACTTTGTAACTCGAAAATCTTTCGTGTTGCGTGTATGTCTAAGTGTGTAGCCTCAAAAGAGAAGGCACAGGAGAGTTTTCTCACGAAAGAATATGTAAGAATACCACGTTATAAGGAAATAAAATTTTGCAGAGTACAGACAAATACGTACGTATTGGAAATACTTTATCAGAAGAAATAACACATCGTACAAAATTAGCTTTTATCTCCAAAACTACACGTTGTAGCTCGAAAAGATTTGGTGTGGCGTGTGCGTCTAAACGTGTAGCCTCAAAAGAGAACACAAAGGAGAATTTTCATTCGTCAATTTTTTTCAGAAAATCACGTTTTAAGGAAATCCCGCATCGAGTGAATTTATCTTGTTTTTCCTAAACAACACGTTGTATCTCGAAAAGCTTTCGTGTTGCGTGTATGTCTAAGGGTGTAGCCTCAAAATAGAAGGCACAGGAGAGTTTTCTCTCGAAAGAATATGTAAGAATACCACATTATAATGAAATACAGTTTTGCAGACTAAAGACAAATACGTAGGTATTGGAAAAACTTTCCGAGAAAATAACGCATCGTAAAAATTAGCTTGTATCTCCTAAACTACATGTTGTAACTCGAAAAGAATTGGTGTGGCGTGTACGTCTAAACTTGTAGCCTCAAAAGAGAACCCAAAGGAGAATTTACTTTTGTCAAAATTTTTCAGAAATTCACGTTTTAAGGAAATCCCGCATCGTGCGAAATTATCTTGTTTTTCCTAAACAACACGTTGTAACTCGAAAAGCTTTCGTGTTGCGTGTATGTCTAAGTGTGTAGCCTCAAAAGAGAAGGCACAGGAGACTTTTCTCACGAAAGAATATGTAAGAATACCACGTTATAAGGAAATAAAATTTTGCAGAGTACAGACAAATACGTACGTATTGGAAAAACTTTATCAGAAGAAATAACACATCGTACAAAATTAGCTTTTATCTCCAAAACTACACGTTGTAGCTAGAAAAGATTTGGTGTGGCATGTACGTCTAAACGTGTAGCCTCAAAAGAGAACCCAAAGGAGAATTTTCTTTCGTCAAAATTTTTTTCAGAAAATCACGTTTTAAGGAAATCCCGCATTGTGCGTATTTATCTTGTTTTTCCTAAACAACACGTTGTAACTCGAAATGCTTTCGTGTTTCGTGTATGTCTAAGTGTGTAGCCTCAAAAGAGAAGGCACAGGAGAGTTTTCTCACGAAAGAATATGTAAGAATACCACATTATAATGAAATAGAGTTTTGCAGAGTAAAGACAAATACATAGGTATTGGAAACACTTTTCGAGAAGAAATAACGCATCGTACAAAATTAGCTTGTATCTCCTAAACTACACGTTGTAACTCGAAAAGAATTGGTGTGGCATGTACGTCTAATCGTGTAGCCTCAAAAGAGCACCCAAAGGAGAATTTACTTTGGTCAAAATTTTTCAGAAAATCACGTTTTAAGGAAATCCCGCATCGTGCGAAATTATCTTGTTTTTCCTAAACAACACGTAACTCAAAAAGCTTTCCTGTTGCGTGTATGTCTAAGTGTGTAGCCTGAAAAGAGAAGGAACAGGAGAGTTTTCTCTCGAAAGAATATGTAAGAATACCACATTATAAGGAAATACAATTTTGCAGAGTAAAGACAAATACGTACATATTTGAAACACTTTATGAGAAGAATTAAGGCATCCTACAAAATTAGCTTTTATCTCCAAAACTACACGTTGTAACTCGGAAAGAATTGGTGTGGCATGTACGTCTAAACGTGTAGCATCAAAAGAGAACCCAAAGGAGAATTTTCTTTCGTCAAAATTTTTCCGAAAATCACGTTTTAAGGAAATCCCGAATTGTGCGAATTTATCTTGTTTTTCCTAAACAACACGTTGTAACTCGAAAAGCTTTCGTGTTGCGTGTATGTCTAAGTGTGTAGCCTCAAAAGAGAAGGCACAGGAGAGTTTTCTCACGAAAGATTATGTAAGAATACCACGTTATAAGGAAATAAAATTTTGCAGAGTACAGACAAATACGTACGTATTGGAAATACCTTATCAGAAGAAATAACACATCGTACAAAATTAGCTTTTATCTCCAAAACTACTCGTTGTAGCTCGAAAAGATTTGGTGTGGCGTGTACGCCTAAACGTGTAGCCTCAAAAGAGAACCCAAAGGAGAATTTTCTTTCGTCAAAATTTTTCAGAAATTCACGTTTTAAGGAAATCCTGCATCATGGGAAATTATCTTGTTTTTCCTAAACAACACGTAACTAGAAAAGCTTTCCTGTTGCGTGTATGTCTAAGTGTGTAGCCTCAAAAGAGAAGGCACAGGAGAGTTTTCTCTCGAAAGAATATGTAAGAATACCACATTATAAGGAAATACAATTTTGCAGAGTAAAGACAAATACGTACGTATTTGAAACACTTTATGAGAAGAATTAACGAATCCTACAAAATTAGCTTTTATCTCCAAAAGTACACGTTGTAACTCGGAAAGAATTGGTGTGGCGTGTACGTCTAAACGTGTAGCCTCAAAAAAGAACACAAAGGAGAATTTTCTTTCGTCAAAATTTTTCCGAAAATCACGTTTTAAGGAATTCCCGAATTGTGCGAATTTATCTTGTTTTTCCTAAACAACACGTTGTAACTCGAAAAGCTTTCGTGTTGCGTGTATGTCTAAGTGTGTAGCCTCAAAAGAGAAGGCACAGTAGAGTTTTCTCACGAAAGAATATGTAAGAATACCACGTTATAAGGAAATAAAATTTTGCGGAGTAAAGACAAATACGTACGTATTGGAAATACTTTATCAGAAGAAATAACACATCGTACAAAATTAGCTTTTATCTCCAAAACTACACGTTGTAGCTCGAAAAGAATTGGTGTGGCGTGTACGTCTAAACGTGTAGCCTCAAAAGAGAACACAAAGGAGAATTTTCATTCGTCAAATTTTTTCAGAAAATCACGTTTTAAGCAAATCTTGCATCGTGCGAAATTATCTTGTTTTTCCTAAACAACACGTTTTAACTCGAAAAGCTTTCGTGTTGCGTGTATGTCTAAGTGTGTAGCCTCAAAATAGAAGGCACAGGAGAGTTTTCTCTCGAAAGAATATGTAAGAATACCACGTTATAATGAAATACAGTTTTGCAGAGGAAAGACAAATACGTAGGTATTGGAAACACTTTCCGAGAAGAAATAACGCATCATACAAAATTAGCTTGTATCTCCTAAACTACACGTTGTAACTCGAAAAGAATTGGTGTGGTGTGTTCGTCTAAACGTGTAGCCTCAAAAGAGAAGGCACAGGAAGTTTTCTCTCGAAAGAATATGTAAGAATACCACGTTATAAGGAAATACAGTTTTGCAGAGTAAAGACAAATACGTATGTATTGGAAACACTTTATGAGAAGAATTAACGCATCCTAAAAAATTAGCTTTTATCTCCCAAACTACACGTTGTAACTCAAAAAGAATTGGTGTGGCGTGTACGTCTAAACGTGTAGCCTCAAAGAGAACCCAAAGGAGAATTTTCTTTCATCAAAATTTTTCAGAAAATCACGTTTTAAGGAAATCCCACATCGTGCGAAATTATCTTGTTTTTCCTAAACAACACTTTGTAACTCGAAAAGCTTTCATGATGCGTGTATGTCTAAATGTGTAGCCTCAAAAGAAAAGGCACAGGAGAGTTTTCTCTCGAAAGAATATGTAAGAATACCACATTATAAGGAAATACAATTTTGCAATGTAAAGACAAATACGAACGTATTTGAAACACTTTATGAGAAGAATTAACGCATCCTACAAAATTAGCTTTTATCTCCAAAACTACACATTGTAACTCGGAAAAAATTGGTGTGGCGTGTACGGCTAAACGTGTAGCCTCAAAAGAGAAGCCAAAGGAGAATTTTGTTTCGTCAAAATTTTTCCGAATTTCACGTTTTAAGGAAATCCCGCATTGTGCGAATTTATCTTGTTTTTCCTAAACAACACGTTTTAACTCGAAAAGCTTTCGTGTTGCGTGTATGTCTAAGTGTGTAGCCTCAAAATAGAAGGCACAGGAGAGTTTTCTCTCGAAAGAATATGTAAGAATACCACGTTATAATGAAATACAGTTTTGCAGAGGAAAGACAAATACGTAGGTATTGGAAACACTTTCCGAGAAGAAATAACGCATCATACAAAATTAGCTTGTATCTCCTAAACTACACGTTGTAACTCGAAAAGAATTGGTGTGGTGTGTTCGTCTAAACGTGTAGCCTCAAAAGAGAAGGCACAGGAAGTTTTCTCTCGAAAGAATATGTAAGAATACCACGTTATAAGGAAATACAGTTTTGCAGAGTAAAGACAAATACGTATGTATTGGAAACACTTTATGAGAAGAATTAACGCATCCTACAAAATTAGCTTTTATCTCCCAAACTACACGTTGTAACTCAAAAAGAATTGGTGTGGCGTGTACGTCTAAACGTGTAGCCTCAAAGAGAACCCAAAGGAGAATTTTCTTTCATCAAAATTTTTCAGAAAATCACGTTTTAAGGAAATCCCACATCGTGCGAAATTATCTTGTTTTTCCTAAACAACACTTTGTAACTCGAAAAGCTTTCATGATGCGTGTATGTCTAAATGTGTAGCCTCAAAAGAAAAGGCACAGGAGAGTTTTCTCTCGAAAGAATATGTAAGAATACCACATTATAAGGAAATACAATTTTGCAATGTAAAGACAAATACGAACGTATTTGAAACACTTTATGAGAAGAATTAACGCATCCTACAAAATTAGCTTTTATCTCCAAAACTACACATTGTAACTCGGAAAAAATTGGTGTGGCGTGTACGGCTAAACGTGTAGCCTCAAAAGAGAAGCCAAAGGAGAATTTTGTTTCGTCAAAATTTTTCCGAATTTCACGTTTTAAGGAAATCCCGCATTGTGCGAATTTATCTTGTTTTTCCTAAACAACACGTTGTAACACGAAAAGCTTTCGTGTTGCGTGTTTGTCTAAGTGTGCAGCCTCAAAAGAGAAGGCACAGGAGAGTTTTCTCTCGAAAGAATATGTAAGAATACTACGTTATAATGAAATACAGTTTTGCAGAGTAAAGACAAATATGTAGGTATTGGAAACACTTTCCGAGAAGAAAAAACGCATCGTACAAAATTAGCTTTTATCTCCAAAACTACACGTTGTAACTCAAAAAGAATTGGTGTGGCATGTACGTCTAAACGTGTAGCCTCAAAAGAGAACCCAAAGGAGAATTTTCTTTCGTCAAAATTTTTCAGAAAATCACGTTTAAAGGAAATCCCGCATCGTGCGAAATTATCCTGTTTTTCCTAAACCACATGTTGTAACTCGAAAAGCTTTCGTTTTGCGTGTATGTCTCAGTGTGTAGCCTCAAAAGAGAAGGCACAGGAGAGTTTTCTCTCGAAAGAATATGTAAGAATACCACGTTATAAGGAAATACAATTTTGCAGAGTAAAGACAAATATGTACATATTGGAAACACTTTTCGAGAAGAAATAACTCATCCTACAAATTTGCTTTTATCTCCAAAAGTACACGTTGTAACACGGAAAGAATTGGTGTGGCTTGTATGTCTAAACGTGTAGCCTCAAAAGAGAACCCAAAGGAGAATTTTCTTTCGTCAAAGTTTTTCAGAAAATCACGTTTTAAGGAAATCCCGCATTGTGCATATTTATCTTGTTTTTCCTAAACAACACGTTGTAACTCGAAAAGCTTTCGTGTTTCGTGTATGTCTAAGTGTGTAGACTCAAAAGAGAAGGCACAGGAGAGTTTTCTCACGAAAGAATAAGTAAGAATACCACATTATAATGAAATAGACTTTTGCAGAGTAAAGACAAATACATAGGTATTGGAAACACTTTTCGAGAAGAAATAACGCATCGTACAAAATTAGCTTGTATCTCCTAAACTACACGTTGTAACTCGAAAAGAATTTGTGTGGCGTGTACGTCTAATCGTGTAGCCTCAAAAGAGCACCGAAAGGAGAATTTTCTTTGGTCAAAATTTTTCAGAAAATCACGTTTTAAGGAAATCCCGCATCGTGCGAAATTATCTTGTTTTTCCTAAACAACACGTTGTAACTCGAAAAGCTTTCGTGTTGCGTGTATGTCTATGTGTGTAGCCTCAAAAGAGAGGGCACAGGAGAGTTTTCTCTCGAAAGAATATATAAGAATACCACATTATAAGGAAATACAATTTTGCCGAGTAAAGACATATACGTACATATTTGAAACACTTTATGAGAAGAATTAACGCATCCTACAAAATTAGCTTTTATCTCCAAAACTACACGTTGTAATTCGGAAAGAATTGGTGTGGCGTGTACATCTAAACGTGTAGCATCAAAAGAGAACACAAAGGAGAATTTTCTTTCGTCAAAATTTTTCCGAAAATCACATTTTAAGGAAATCCCGAATTGTGCGAATTTATCTTGTTTTTCCTAAACTACACGTAACTCGAAAAGCTTTCGTGTTTCGTGTATGTCTAAGTGTGTTGCCTCAAAAGAGAAGGCACAGGAGAGTTTTCTCACGAAAGAATAAGTAAGAATACCACATTATAATGAAATAGAGTTTTGCAGAGTAAAGACAAATACATAGGTATTGGAAACACTTTTCGAGAAGAAATAACGCATCGTACAAAATTAGCTTGTATCTCCTAAACTACACGTTGTAACTCGAAAAGAATTGGTGTGGCGTGTACGTCTAATCGTGTAGCCTCAAAAGAGCACCGAAAGGAGAATTTTCTTTGGTCAAAATTTTTCAGAAAATCACGTTTTAAGGAAATCCCGCATCGTGCGAAATTATCTTGTTTTTCCTAAACAACACGTTGTAACTCGAAAAGCTTTCGTGTTGCGTGTATGTCTAAGTGTGTAGCCTCAAAAGAGAACGCACAGGAGAGTTTTCTCTCGAAAGAATATGTAAGAATACCACATTATAAGGAAATACAATTTTGCAGAGTAAAGACAAATACGTACGTATTTGAAACACTTTATGAGAAGAATTAACGCATGCTACAAAATTAGCTTTTATCTCCAAAACTACACGTTGTAACTCGGAAAGAATTGGTGTGGCGTGTATGTCTAAACGTGTAGCATCAAAAGAGAACACAAAGGAGAATTTTCTTTCGTCAAAATTTTTCCGAAAATCACGTTTTAAGGAAATCCCGAATTGTGTGAATTTATCTTGTTTTTCCTAAACAACACTTTGTAACTCGAAAAGCTTTCGTGTTGCGTGTATGTCTAAGTGTGTAGCCTCAAAAGAGAAGGCACAGGAGAGTTTTCTCACGAAAGAATATGTAAGAATACCACGTTATAAGGAAATAAAATTTTGCAGAGTACAGACAAATACGTACGTATTGGAAATACTTTATCAGAAGAAATAACACATCGTACAAAATTAGCTTTTATCTCCAAAACTACACGTTGTAGCTCGAAAAGATTTGGTGTGGCGTGTGCGTCTAAACGTGTAGCCTCAAAAGAGAACACAAAGGAGAATTTTCATTCGTCAATTTTTTTCAGATAATCACGTTTTAAGGAAATCCCGCATCGAGTGAATTTATCTTGTTTTTCCTAAACAACACGTTGTATCTCGAAAAGCTTTCGTGTTGCGTGTATGTCTAAGGGTGTAGCCTCAAAATAGAAGGCACAGGAGAGTTTTCTCTCGAAAGAATATGTAAGAATACCACATTATAATGAAATACAGTTTTGCAGACTAAAGACAAATACGTAGGTATTGGAAAAACTTTCCGAGAAAATAACGCATCGTAAAAATTAGCTTGTATCTCCTAAACTACATGTTGTAACTCGAAAAGAATTGGTGTGGCGTGTACGTCTAAACTTGTAGCCTCAAAAGAGAACCCAAAGGAGAATTTACTTTTGTCAAAATTTTTCAGAAATTCACGTTTTAAGGAAATCCCGCATCGTGCGAAATTATCTTGTTTTTCCTAAACAACACGTTGTAACTCGAAAAGCTTTCGTGTTGCGTGTATGTCTAAGTGTGTAGCCTCAAAAGAGAAGGCACAGGAGACTTTTCTCACGAAAGAATATGTAAGAATACCACGTTATAAGGAAATAAAATTTTGCAGAGTACAGACAAATACGTACGTATTGGAAAAACTTTATCAGAAGAAATAACACATCGTACAAAATTAGCTTTTATCTCCAAAACTACACGTTGTAGCTAGAAAAGATTTGGTGTGGCATGTACGTCTAAACGTGTAGCCTCAAAAGAGAACCCAAAGGAGAATTTTCTTTCGTCACAATTTTTTTCAGAAAATCACGTTTTAAGGAAATCCCGCATTGTGCGTATTTATCTTGTTTTTCCTAAACAACACGTTGTAACTCGAAATGCTTTCGTGTTTCGTGTATGTCTAAGTGTGTAGCCTCAAAAGAGAAGGCACAGGAGAGTTTTCTCACGAAAGAATATGTAAGAATACCACATTATAATGAAATAGAGTTTTGCAGAGTAAAGACAAATACATAGGTATTGGAAACACTTTTCGAGAAGAAATAACGCATCGTACAAAATTAGCTTGTATCTCCTAAACTACACGTTGTAACTCGAAAAGAATTGGTGTGGCATGTACGTCTAATCGTGTAGCCTCAAAAGAGCACCCAAAGGAGAATTTACTTTGGTCAAAATTTTTCAGAAAATCACGTTTTAAGGAAATCCCGCATCGTGCGAAATTATCTTGTTTTTCCTAAACAACACGTAACTCAAAAAGCTTTCCTGTTGCGTGTATGTCTAAGTGTGTAGCCTGAAAAGAGAAGGAACAGGAGAGTTTTCTCTCGAAAGAATATGTAAGAATACCACATTATAAGGAAATACAATTTTGCAGAGTAAAGACAAATACGTACATATTTGAAACACTTTATGAGAAGAATTAACGCATCCTAAAAAATTAGCTTTTATCTCCAAAACTACACGTTGTAACTCAAAAAGAATTGGTGTGGCGTGTACGTCTAAACGTGTAGCATCAAAAGAGAACCCAAAGGAGAATTTTCTTTCGTCAAAATTTTTCCGAAAATCACGTTTTAAGGAAATCCCGAATTGTGCGAATTTATCTTGTTTTTCCTAAACAACACGTTGTAACTCGAAAAGCTTTCGTGTTGCGTGTATGTCTAAGTGTGTAGCCTCAAAAGAGAAGGCACAGGAGAGTTTTCTCACGAAAGATTATGTAAGAATACCACGTTATAAGGAAATAAAATTTTGCAGAGTACAGACAAATACGTACGTATTGGAAATACCTTATCAGAAGAAATAACACATCGTACAAAATTAGCTTTTATCTCCAAAACTACTCGTTGTAGCTCGAAAAGATTTGGTGTGGCGTGTACGTCTAAACGTGTAGCCTCAAAAGAGAACACAAAGGAGAATTTTCATTCGTCAATTTTTTTCAGAAAATCACGTTTTAAGGAAATCCCGCATCATGTAAAATTATCTTGTCTTTCCTAAACAACACGTTTTAACTCGAAAAGCTTTCGTGTTGCATGTATGTCTAAGTGTGCAGCCTCAAAATAGAAGGCAAAGGAGAGTTTTCTCTCGAAAGAATATGTAAGAATACCACGTTATAATGAAACACAGTTTTGCAGAGTAAAGACAAATACGTAGGTATTGGAAACACTTTCCGAGAAGAAATAAGGCATCGTACAAAATTAGCTTGTATCTCCTAAACTACACGTTGTAACTCGAAAAGAATTGGTGTGGCGTGTACTTCTAAACGTGTAGCCTCAAAAGAGAACCCAAAGGAGAATTTACTTTCGTCAAAATTTTTCAGAAAATCACGTTTTAAGGAAATCCCACATCGTGCGAAATTATCTTGTTTTTCCTAAACAACACGTTGTAACTCGAAAAGCTTTCGTGTTGCGTGTATGTCTAAGTGTGTAGCCTCAAAAGTGAAGGCACAGGAGAGTTTTCTCTCGAAAGAATATGTAAGAATACCACGTTATAAGGAAATACAGTTTTGCAGAGTAAATACAAATACATAGGTATTGGAAACACTTTTCGAGAAGAAATAACACATCGTACAAAATTAGCTTTTATCTTCAAAACTACACGTTGTAACTCAAAAAGAATTGGTGTGGCGTGTACGTCTAAACGTGTACACTCAAAAGAGAACCCAAAGGAGAATTTACTTTCGTAAAAATTTGTCAGAAAATCACGTTTTAAGGAAATCCCGCCTCATGCGAAATTATCTTGTTTTTCCTAAACAACACGTTGTAACTCGAAAAGCTTTCGTGTTGCGAGTATGTCTAAGTGTGTAGCCTCAAAAGTGAAGGCACAGGAGAGTTTTTTCACGAAAGAATATGTAAGAATACCACATTATAATGAAATAGAGTTTTGCAGAGTAAAGACAAATACATAGGTATTGGAAACACTTTTCGAGTAGAAATAATGCATCGTACAAAATTAGCTTGTATCTCCTAAACTACACGTTGTAACTCGAACAGAATTGGTTTGGCATGTACGTCTAATCGTGTAGCCTCAAAAGAGGACCCAAAGGAGAATTTTCTTTGGTCAAAATTTTTCAGAAAATCACGTTTTAAGGAAATCCCACATCGTGCGAAATTATCTTGTTTTTCCTAAACAACACGTTGTAACTCGAAAAGCTTTCGTGTGGCGTGTATGTCTAAGTGTGTAGCCTCATAAGTGAAGGCACAGGAGAGTTTTCTCTCGAAATAATATGTAAGAATACCACGTTATAAGGAAATACAGTTTTGCAGAGTAAATACAAATACATAGGTATTGGAAACACTTTTCGAGAAGAAATAACGCATCATACAAAATTAGCTTTTATCTCCAAAACTACACGTTGTAACTCAAAAAGAATTGGTGTGGCGTGTACGTCTAAACGTGTACACTCAAAAGAGAACCCAAAGGAGAATTTTCTTTCCTCAAAATTTTTCAGAAAATCACGTTTTAAGGAAACCCCGCCTCATGCGAAATTATCTTGTTTTTCCTAAACAACACATTGTAACTCAAAAAGCTTTCGTGTTGCGTGTATGTCTAAGGGTGTAGCCTCAAAAGAGAAGGCACAGGAGAGTTTTCTCTCGAAAGAATATGTAAGAATACCACATTATAAGAAAATACGTACATATTATAAACACTTTACGAGAAGAAATACCGCATCGTACAAAATTAGCTTTTATCTCCAAAACTACACGTTGTAACTCAAAAAGAATTGGTGTGTCGTGTACGTCTAAACGTGTAGCCTCAAAAGAGTACCCAAAGGAGAATTTTCTTTCGTCAAAATTTTTCAGAAAATCACGTTTTAAGGAAATCCCGCATCGTGCGAAATTATCTTGTTTTTCCTAAACATCAAGTTGTAACTCGAAAAGCTTTCGTGTTGCGTGTATGTCTAAGTGTGTAGCCTCAAAAGAGAAGGCACAGGAGAGTTTTCTCTCTAAAGAATATGTTAGAATACCACGTTATAAGTAAATAGAGATTTGCGGAGTAAAGACAAATACTTACGTATTGGAAACACTTTATGAGAAGAATTAACGCATCCTACAAAATCAGCTTTTATCTCCAAAACTACACGTTGTAACTCGGAAAGAATTGGTGTGGCGTGTACGTCTAAACGTGTAGACTCAAAAGAGAACCCAAAGGAGAATTTTCATTCGTCAAAATTTTTCAGAAAATCACGTTTTAAGTAAATCCGGCACCATGCGAAATTATCTTGTTTTTCCTAAACAACACGTTGTAACTCGAAAAGCTTTCGTGTTGCGTGTATGTCTAAGTGTGTAGCCTCAAAAGAGAAGGGACAGGAGAGTTTTCTCTTGAAAAAATATGTTAGAATACCACGTTATAAGAAAATACAGTTTTGCGGAGTAAAGACAAATACATACTTATTGGAAACACTTTATGAGAAGAAATACCGCATCGTAAAAAAATTAGCTTTTATCTCCAAAACTACATGTTGTAACTCGAAAAGAATTGGTGTGGCGTGTACGTCTAAACGTGTAGCCTCAAAAGAGAACCCAAAGGAGAATTTTCTTTCTTCAAAATTTTTCAGAAAATCACGTTTTAAGGAAATCACGCATTGTGCGATTTTATCTTGTTTTTCCTAAACAACACGTTGTAACTCGAAAAGATTTCGTGTTTCGTGTATGTCTAAGTGTGCAGCCTCAAAAGAAAAGACACAGGAGATTTTTCTCTCGAAAGAATATGTAAGAATACCACGTTTATGTAAATACAATTTTGCAGAGTAAAGACAAATACGTACGTATTGGAAACACTTTATGAGAAGAAATAACGCATCGTACAAAATTAGATTTTATCTCCAAATTACACGTTGTAACTCGAAAAGAATTGGTGTGCCGTGTACATCTAAACGTGTAGCCTCAAAAGAGAACCCAAAGGAGAATTTTCTTTCGTCAAATTTTTTCCGAAAATCACGTTTTAAGGAAATACCGCATCGTGCGAAATTATCTTGTTTTTCCTAAACAACACGTTGTAACTCGAAAAGCTTTCGTGTTGCGTGTATGTCTAAGTGTGTAGCCTCAAAAGTGAAGGCACAGGAGAGTTTTCTCTCGAAAGAATATGTAAGAATACCACGTTATAAGGAATACAGTTTTGCAGAGTAAAGACAAATACATTGGTATTGGAAACACTTTACGAGAAGAAATAACGCATCTTAAAAAATTAGCTTGTATCTCCTAAACTACACGTTGTAACTCGAAACGAATTGGTGTGGCGTGTACGTCTAAACGTGTAGCCCCAAAAGAGAACCGAATGGAGAATTTTCTTTCGTCAAACATTTTCAGAAAATCACGTTTTAAGGAAATCCCGCATTGTGCGAAATTATCTTGTTTTTCCTAAACAACACGTTGTAACTCGAAAAGCTTTCGTGTTGCGTGTATGTCTAAGTGTGTAGCCTCAAAAGAGAAGGCACAGGAGAGTTTTCTCACGAAAGAATATGTAAGAATACCACATTATAATGAAATAGAGTTTTGCTGAGTAAAGACAAATACATAGGTATTGGAAACACTTTTCGAGAAGAAATAACGCATCGTACAAAATTAGCTTGTATCTCCTAAACTACACGTTGTAACTCGAAAAGAATTGGTGTGGCATGTACGTCTAATCGTGTAGCCTCAAAAGAGCACCCAAAGGAGAATTTACTTTGGTCAAAATTTTTCAGAAAATCACGTTTTAAGGAAATCCCGCATCATGCGAAATTATCTTGTTTTTCCTAAACAACACGTAACTCAAAAAGCTTTCCTGTTGCGTGTATGTCTAAGTGTGTAGCCTGAAAAGAGAAGGCACAGGAGAGTTTTCTCTCGAAAGAATATGTAAGAATACCACATTATAAGGAAATACAATTTTGCAGAGTAAAGACAAATACGTACATATTTGAAACACTTTATGAGAAGAATTAACGCATCCTACAAAATTAGCTTTTATCTCCAAAACTACACGTTGTAACTCGGAAAGAATTGGTGTGGCATGTACGTCTAAACGTGTAGCATCAAAAGAGAACCCAATGGAGAATTTTCTTTCGTCAAAATTTTTCCGAAAATCACGTTTTAAGGAAATCCCGAATTGTGCGAATTTATCTTGTTTTTCCTAAACAACACGTTGTAACTCGAAAAGCTTTCGTGTTGCGCGTATGTCTAAGTGTGTAGCCTCAAAAGAGAAGGCACAGGAGAGTTTTCTCACGAAAGATTATGTAAGAATACCACGTTATAAGGAAATAAAATTTTGCAGAGTACAGACAAATACGGACGTATTGGAAATACCTTATCAGAAGCATTAACACATCGTACAAAATTAGCTTTTATCTCCAAAACTACACGTTGTAGCTCGAAAAGATTTGGTGTGGCGTGTACGCCTAAACGTGTAGCCTCAAAAGAGAACCCAAAGGAGAATTTTCTTTCGTCAAAATGTTTCAGAAAATCACGTTTTAAGGAAATCCCACATCCTGCGAAATTATCTTGTTTTTCCTAAACAACACGTTGTAACTCGAAAAGCTTTCGTGTTGCGTGTATGTCTAAGTATGTAGCCTCAAAAGTGAAGGCACAGGAGAGTTTTCTCTCGAAAGAATATGTAAGAATACCACGTTATAAGGAAATACAGTTTTGCATAGTAAATACAAATACATAGGTATTGGAAACTCTTTTCGAGAAGAAATAACGCATCGTACAAAATTAGCTTTTATCTCCAAAACTACACGTTGTAACTCAAAAAGAATTGGTGTGGCGTGTACGTCTAAACGTGTACACTCAAAAGAGAACCCAAAGGAGAATTTTCTTTCCTCAAAATTTTTCAGAAAATCACGTTTTAAGGAAATCCCGTCTCATGTGAAATTATCTTGTTTTTCCTAAACAACACGTTGTAACTCGAAAAGCTTTCGTGTTGCGTGTATGTCTAAGTGTGTAGCCTCAAAAGAGAAGGCACAGGAGTGTTTTCTCTCGAAAGAATATGTAAGAATACCACATTATAAGAAAATACGTACATATTGGAAACACTTTACGAGAAGAAATACTGCATCGAATAAAATTAGCTTTTATCTCCAAAACTACACGTTGTAACTCAAAAAGAATTGGTGTGGCATGTATGTCTAAACGTGTAGCCTCAAAAGAGAACCCAAAGGAGAATTTTCTTTCGTCAAAATTTTTCAGAAAATCACGTTTTAAGGAAATCCCGCATCGTGCGAAATTATCTTGTTTTTCCTAAACAAAACGTTGTAACTCGAAAAGCTTTCGTGTTGCGTGTATGTCTAAGTGTGTAGCCTCAAAAGAGAAGGCACAGGAGAGTTTTCTCTCGAAAGAATATGTTAGAATACCACGTTATAAGGAAATACAGATTTGCAGAGTAAAGACAAATACGTAGGTATTGGAAACACTTTCCGAGAAGAAATAAGGCATCGTACAAAATTAGCTTGTATCTCCTAAACTACACGTTGTAACTCGAAAAGAATTGGTGTGGCGTGTACGTCTAAACGTGTAGCCTCAAAAGAGAACCCAAAGGACAATTTACTTTCGTCAAAATTTTTCAGAAATTCACGTTTTAAGGAAATCCCGCATCGTGCGAAATTATCTTGTTTTTCCTAAACAACACGTTGTAACTCGAAAAGCTTTCGTGTTGCGTGTATGTCTACATGTGTAGCCTCAAAAGAGAAGGCACAGGAGACTTTTCTCATGAAAGAATATGTAAGAATACCACGTTATATGGATATAAAATTTTGCAGAGTACAGACATATACGTACGTATTGGAAATACTTTATCAGAAGAAATAACACATCGTAAAAAATTAGCTTTTATCTCCAAAACTACACGTTGTAGCTCGAAAAGATTTGGTGTGGCGTGTACGTCTAAACGTGTAGCCTCAAAAGAGAACACAAAGGAGAATTTTCATTCGTCAATTTTTTTCAGAAAATCACGTTTTAAGGAAATCCCGCATCATTTAAAATTATCTTGTTTTTCCTAAACAACACGTTTTAACTCGAAAAGCTTTCGTGTTGCGTGTATGTCTAAGTGTGTAGCCTCAAAATAGAAGGCACAGGAGAGTTTTCTCTCGAAAGAATATGTAAGAATACCACGTTATAATGAAACACAGTTTTGCAGAGTAAAGACAAATACGTAGGTATTGGAAACACTTTCCGAGAAGAAATAATGCATCGTACAAAATTAGCTTGTATCTCCTAAACTACACGTTGTAACTCGAAAAGAATTGGTGTGGCGTGTACTTCTAAATGTGTAGCCTCAAAAGAGAACCCAAAGGAGAATTTACTTTCGTCAAAATTTTTCAGAAAATCACGTTTTAAGGAAATCCCACATCGTGCGAAATTATCTTGTTTTTCCTAAACAACACGTTGTAACTCGAAAAGCTTTCGTGTTGCGTTTATGTCTAAGTGTGTAGCCTCAAAAGTGAAGGCACAGGAGAGTTTTCTCTCGAAAGAATATGTAAGAATACCACGTTATAAGGAAATACAGTTTTGCAGAGTAAATACAAATACATAGGTATTGGAAACACTTTTCGAGAAGAAATAACGCATCGTACAAAATTAGCTTTTATCTCCAAAACTACACGTTGTAACTCAAAAAGAATTGGTGTGGCGTGTACGTCTAAACGTGTACACTCAAAAGAGAACCCAAAGGAGAATTTTCTTTCCTCAAAATTTTTCAGAAAATCACGTTTTAAGGAAATCCCGCCTCATGCGAAATTATCTTGTTTTTCCTAAACAACACGTTGTAACTCGAAAAGCTTTCGTGTTGCGAGTATGTCTAAGTGTGTAGCCTCAAAAGTGAAGGCACAGGAGAGTTTTTTCACGAAAGAATATGTAAGAATACCACATTATAATGAAATAGAGTTTTGCAGAGTAAAGACAAATACATAGGTATTGGAAACACTTTTCGAGAAGAAATAATGCATCGTACAAAATTAGCTTGTACCTCCTAAACTACACGTTGTAACTCGAAAAGAATTGGTTTGGCATGTACGTCTAATCGTGTAGCCTCAAAAGAGGACCCAAAGGAGAATTTTCTTTGGTCAAAATTTTTCAGAAAATCACGTTTTAAGGAAATCCCGCATCGTGCGAAATTATCTTGTTTTTCCTAAACAACACGTAACTCAAAAAGCTTTCCTGTTGCGTGTATGTCTAAGTGTGTAGCCTCAAAAGAGAAGGAACAGGAGAGCTTTCTCTCGAAAGAATATGTAAGAATACCACATTATAAGGAAAAACAATTTTGCAGAGTAAAGACAAATACGTACGTATTTGAAACACTTTATGAGAAGAATTAACGCATCCTTCAAAATTAGCTTTTATCTCCAAAACTACACGTTGTAACTCGGAAATAATTGGTGTGGCGTGTACGTCTAAACGTGTAGCATCAAAAGAGAACAAAAAGGAGAATTTTCTTTCGTCAAAATTTTTCCGAAAATCACGTTTTAAGGAAATCCCGAATTGTGCGAATTTATCTTGTTTTTCCTAAACAACACGTTGTAACTCGAAAAGCTTTCGTGTTGCGTGTATTTCTAAGTGTGTAGCCTCAAAAGAGAAGGCACAGGAGAGTTTTCTCACGAAAGAATATGTAAGAATACCACGTTATAAGGAAATAAAATTTTGCAGAGTACAGACAAATACGTACGTATTGGAAATACATTATCAGAAGAAATAACACATCGTACAAAATTAGCTTTTATCTCCAAAACTACATGTTGTAGCTCGAAAAGATTTGGTGTGGCGTGTACGTCTAAATGTAGGCCTCAAAAGCGAACACAAAGGAGAATTTTCATTCGTCAATTTTTTTCAGAAAATCACGTTTTAAGGAAATCCCGCATCGTGCGATATTATCTTGTTTTTCCTAAACAACACGTTGTATCTCGAAAAGATTTCGTGTTGCGTGTATGTCTACGTGTGTAGCCTCAAAATAGAAGGCACAGAAGAGCTTTCTCTCGAAAGAATATGTAAGAATACCACGTTATAATGAAAAACAGTTTTGCAGAGTAAAGACAAATACGTAGGTATTGCAAACACTTTCCGAGAAGAAATAACGCATCGTACAAAATTAGCT
Organism: Apodemus sylvaticus; assembly: GCF_947179515.1. Classification (NCBI taxonomy): domain Eukaryota; kingdom Metazoa; phylum Chordata; class Mammalia; order Rodentia; family Muridae; genus Apodemus; species Apodemus sylvaticus. The sequence continues at coordinate 64,742,173 of NC_067491.1, read as the reverse complement.
TGTATCTCCTAAACTACACGTTGTAACTCGAAAAGAATTGGTGTGGCGTGTACGTCTAAACGTGTAGCCTCAAAAGAGAACCCAAAGGAGAATTTACTTTCGTCAAAATTTTTCCGAAATTCACGTTTTAAGGAAATCCCGCAACGTGCGAAATTATCTTGTTTTTCCTAAACAACACGTTGTAACTCGAAAAGCTTTCGTGTTGTGTGTATGTCTAAGTGTGTAGCCTCAAAAGAGTAGGCACAGGAGACTTTTCTCACGAAAGAATATGTAAGAATACCACGTTATAAGGAAATAAAATTTTTCAGAGTACTGACAAATACATACGTATTGGAAATACTTTATCAGAAGAAATAACACATCGTACAAAATAAGCTTTTATCTCCAAAACTACACGTTGTAGCTCGAAAAGATTTGGTGTGGCGTGTACGTCTAAACGTGTAGCCTCAATAGAGAACACAAAGGAGAATTTTCATTCGTCAAATTTTTTCAGAAAATCACGTTTTAAGGAAAACCCGCATCATGTGAAATTATCTTGTTTTTCCTAAACAACACGTTTTAACTCGAAAAGCTTTCGTGTTGCGTGTATGTCTAAGTGTGTAGCCTCAAAATAGAAGGCACAGGAGAGTTTTCTCTCGAAAGAATATGTAAGAATACCACGTTATAATGAAACACAGTTTTGCAGAGTAAAGACAAATACGTAGGTATTGGAAACACTTTCCAAGAAGAAATAATGCATCGTACAAAATTAGCTTGTATATCCTAAACTACACGTTGTAACTCGAAAAGAATTGGTGTGGCATGTACGTCTAAACGTGTAGCCTCAAAAGAGAACCCAAAGGAGAATTTACTTTCGTCAAAATTTTTCAGAAAATCACGTTTTAAGGAAATCCCACATCGTGCGAAATTATCTTGTTTTTCCTAAACAACACGTTGTAACTCGAAAAGCTTTCGTGTTGCGTGTATGTCTAAGTGTGTAGCCTCATAAGTGAAGGCACAGGAGAGTTTTCTCTCGAAAGAATATGTAAGAATACCACGTTATAAGGAAATACAGTTTTGCAGAGTAAATACAAATACATAGGTATTGGAAACACTTTTCGAGAAGAAATAACGCATCATACAAAATTAGCTTTTATCTCCAAAACTACACGTTGTAACTCAAAAAGAATTGGTGTGGCGTGTACGTCTAAACGTGTACACTCAAAAGAGAACCCAAAGGAGAATTTTCTTTCCTCAAAATTTTTCAGAAAATCACGTTTTAAGGAAACCCCGTCTCATGCGAAATTATCTTGTTTTTCCTAAACAACACATTGTAACTCAAAAAGCTTTCGTGTTGCGTGTATGTCTAAGTGTGTAGCCTCAAAAGAGAAGGCACAGGAGAGTTTTCTCTCGAAAGAATATGTAAGAATACCACATTATAAGAAAATACGTACATATTGGAAACACATTACGAGAAGAAATACCGCATCATACAAAATTAGCTTTTATCTCCAAAACTACACGTTGTAACTCAAAAAGAATTGGTGTGTCGTGTACGTCTAAACGTGTAGCCTCAAAAGAGAACCCAAAGGAGAATTTACTTTCGTCAAAATTTTTCAGAAAATCACGTTTTAAGGAAATCCCGCTTCGTGCGAAATTATCTTGTTTTTCCTAAACAACACGTTGTAACTCGAAAAGCTTTCGTGTTGCGTGTATGTCTAAGTGTGTAGCCTCAAAAGAGAAGGCACAGTTGTGTTTTCTCTCGAAAGAATATGTTAGAATACCACGTTATAAGGAAATACAGATTTGCAGAGTAAAGACAAATACTTACGTATTGGAAACACTTTATGAGAAGAATTAACGCATCCTACAAAATCAGCTTTTATCTCCAAAACTACACGTTGTAACTCGGAAAGAATTGGTGTGGCGTGTACGTCTAAACATGTAGACTCAAAAGAGAACCCAAAGGAGAATTTTCTTTCGTCAAAATTTTTCAGAAAATCATGTTTTAAGGATTCCGGCATCATGCGAAATTATCTTGTTTTTCCTAAACAATACGTTGTAACTCGAAAAGCTTTCGTGTTGCGTGTATGTCTAAGTGTGTAGCCTCAAAAGAGAAGGGACAGGAGAGTTTTCTCTTGAAAGAATATGTTAGAATACCACGTTATAAGAAAATACAGTTTTGCAGAGTAAAGACAAATACGTACATATTGGAAACACTTTATGAGAAGAAATACCGCATCGTAAAAAATTAGCTTTTATCTCCAAAACTACATGTTGTAACTCGAAAAGAATTGGTGTGGCGTGTACGTCTAAACGTGTAGCCTCAAAAGAGAACCCAAAGGAGAATTTTCTTTCTTCAAATTTTTTCAGAAAATCACGTTTTAAGGAAATCCCGCATTGTGCGAATTTATCTTGTTTTTCCTAAACAACACGTTGTAACTCGAAAAGATTTCGTGTTTCGTGTATGTCTAAGTGTGCAGCCTCAAAAGAAAAGACACAGGAGATTTTTCTCTCGAAAGAATATGTAAGAATACCACGTTTATGTAAATACAATTTTGCAGAGTAAAGACAAATTCGTACGTATTGGAAACACTTTATGAGAAGAAATAACGCATCGTACAAAATTAGATTTTATCTCCAAATTACACGATGTAACTCGAAAAGAATTGGTGTGCCGTGTACATCTAAACGTGTAGCCTCAAAAGAAACCCAAAGGAGAATTTTCTTTCGTCAAATTTTTTCCGAAAATCACATTTTAAGGAAATCCCGCATCGTGCGAAATTATCTTGTTTTTCCTAAACAACACGTTGTAACTCGAAAAGCTTTCGTGTTGCGTGTATGTCTAAGTGTGTAGCCTCAAAAGAGAAGGCACAGGAGAGTTTTCTCTCGAAAGAATATGTAAGAATACCACGTTATAATGAATACAGTTTTGCAGAGTAAAGACAAATACATTGGTATTGGAAACACTTTTCGAGAAGAAATAACGCATATTAAAAAATTAGCTTGTATCTCCTAAACTACACGTCGTAACTCGAAACGAATTGGTGTGGCGTGTACATCTAAACGTGTAGGCTCAAAAGAGAACCGAATGGAGAATTTTCTTTCGTCAAACTTTTTCAGAAAATCACGTTTTAAGGAAATCCCGCATTGTGCGAATTTATCTTGTTTTTCCTAAACAACACGTTGTAACTCGAAAAGCTTTCATGTAGCGTGTATGTCTAAGTGTGTAGCCTCAAAAAAGAAGGCATAGGAGAGTTTTCTATCGAAAGAATATGTAAGAATACCACGTTATAAGGAAATACAGTTTTGCAGAGTAAAGACAAATAAGTACTTATTGGAAACACTTTACGAGAAGAAATAATGCATCGTACAAAATTAGCTTGTATCTCCTAAACTACACGTTGTAACTCGAAAAGAATTGGTGTGGCGTGTACATCTAAACGTGTAGCCTCAAAAGAGAACCCAAAGGAGAATTTTCTTTCATCAAAATTTTTCAGAAAATCACGTTTTAAGGAAATCCCGCATCGTGCCAAATTATCTTGTTTTTCCTAAACAAAATGTTTTAACTCGAAAAGCTTTCGTGTTGCGTGTATGTCTAAGTGTGTAGCCTCAAAAAAGAAGGCACAGGAGAGTTTTCTCTCGAAAGAATATGTAAGAATACCACGTTATAAGGAAATACAGTTTTGCAGAGAAAAGACATATACGTACGTTTTGGAAACTCTTTACAAGAAGAAATAACGCATCGTAAAAAATTAGCTTGTATCTTCTAAACTACACGTTGTAACTCGAAAAGAATTGGTGTGGCGTGTAAGACTTAACGTGTAGCCTCAAAAGAGAACCCAAAGGAGAATTATCTTTCGTCAAAATTTTTCAGAAAATCACTGTTTAAGGAAATCCCGCATCGTGCGAAATTACCTTGTTTTTCCTAAACAACACGTTGTAACTCAAAAAGCTTTCGTGTTGCGTGTTTGTTTAAGTGTGTAGCCTCAAAAGTGAAGGCACAGGAGAGTTTTCTCTTTAAAGAATATGTAAGAATACCACGTTATAAAGAAATACAGTTTTGCAGAGTAAAGTCATATACGTACGTTTTGGGAACACCTTAAAAGAAGAAATAACGCATCTTAGAAAATTAGCTTGTATCTCCTAAACTACACGTTCTAACTCGAAAAGAATAGGTGTAGCATGTACATCTAAACGGATAGCCTCAAAAGCGAACCCAAATGAGAATTTTCTTTCTTCAAAATTTTTCAGAAAATCACGTTTTAAGGAAATCCCGCATCGTGGGAAATTATCTTTTTTTTCCTAAACAACACGTTGTAACTCGAAAAGCTTTAGTGCTGCGTGTATGTCTAAGTGTGTAGCCTCAAAAGAGAAGGCACAGGAGAGTTTTCTCTCGAACGAATATGTAAGAATACCACGTTATAAGGAAATACAGTTTTGCAGAGTAAAGACAAATATGTACTTATAGGAAACACTTTAGGAGAAGAAATAACGCATCATACAAAATTAGCTAGTATCTCCAAAACTTCACGTTGTAACTCGAAAAGAATTGGTGTGGCATGTACGTCTAAACGTGTAGCCTCAAAAGAGAACCGAATGGAGAATTTTCTTTCGTCAAACTTTTTCAGAAAATCACG